>NC_133502.1:49942500-51192500 GCF_049354715.1 Callithrix jacchus
TTTACTAAGAGGTTCTGATACATTTATTACTTAGGTTTTTGTGAATGTAGTGAGAGAAAATACAAGTAATGAGTACAAAGAAAAGAGAGAGTACTTCCTAATGGACTGCAGAGAAGAACTTTTCTTTATTCCATTTTTTTTGTCAGCATGACTTACTTCCACCTTTTCCTTTAGCTCATTGAGCTAAATTTACTCATAAAACATTTTTTAAGAATCCAGCAAATAGTCCCTTGGGTTCAAGGAATGAGAAACAATACTTTTAGTCCACTGAAATGGAAAATAATTCTTGAACATGTCATGAAATTACAGATTTACCTATCTTGCATGACAGTGGGAACCTCATTATAGTCCTTTCTTAAATTTTAAAGCAAGGATGTTTAAGACACTGCTGAATCATTTCTTAAATATTGCTCCCCATTTGTTATAGTGTACATTAAGAGAGGCAAATGACTTCACAGGACCAGGAACTTGGAAAACCATACATTTTAGCCTAAGAGAGAGAGAGAGAAAGAATAAGGGAAAAGTAGAAACACGTGACATATACAAAAATGTAGAAAAAAGGTGCTGCTGTTAGAACGTTTCAGAGAAGAGGTGATGGAAAAAAAAAGCCTGGTTTTCAAGGAATAAAGAATGATGCTAATCCTAGTGCAATTCTGTGATGATGAGTTTCATTAGATGGATTTCCCAGTGAGGCATTGTCATTTTGGACCTGATACATGATTAAATTTTATCTTTGAAAATGAAGATAAAAAGTTTACTCTCTTTGCCATTATATCCCAAGACTCTTTGGTGTCAACCTATACTTGATACTTACTTACCACATAGTACAATGTTAAAATAACAGAGAGCCATATAAAATTTGCTGAGCATCATCAGCCAGATAATCTTGGGTAGAATAATGAAAGTAAAGTAATACGGAAACGTTTTAGTTTATTTTATACAAAGATTACAGATCTATTCATCTCTACTAGAGGTCCAAGTAATTTAATTTTGTTTTTGGTAGTAGTGATAGATTGTTAATTAGCTAGCTGCACACTATCCCATATTAAAGTAATTAAAATTTCACCTTTACCAGATAACACCCTTGGTATTGGAGGACAGTATAAAGTTGTGTAACAGAGCATAGTAAAATGGACAACAGCAATCAGTGATAATCCAATTTTTTTGGTTTTGTTTTGCTTTAATATCTCAAAGTTTCCCAAGACATTTTAAACTCAGAGGATCAGGATAAATATTCATTGTTTACACAATAAATTTATCGATTTCTCATTTTTTGACCTATGCTTGAGAATAGAGCTGATTTTCTTTGTTCTGTTTTCATTCTCCACAGTGAAAATTTACAATTTTAACTTGACCCATAGATCAATGTCTTCCTAAATATTTTCTGTGCTTACAAGTGTCACAGAAATTATGTATGATTGAAGTATTTAAAAAGTGGGTTTCTGGTAGATTTGAATAAAGTCAAGCAGGGATTTTTGGTGCAATATTCTTATAGCCTTATGAATACTAACATGAACTATGTAAGAGGACATGTTTGTAGTACAGAAATTATTTGACCATGTACAAATCTTTTCCTTCATGGAACATATCTAGAAACCAGGGTCTAGGTTTTTAATGAGTGGACTTGAAAAATTTAGTTATACTGTTCATTCTTTAGAATTTTTTAATAAATGATGTATACTATTTTCCTTCTAGTCATTAGCTATGTAATCATGAGCAAATCATTTAAATTTTCTGAGCTTCAATCTTTTAGATATAATTAGGACGAAAATTCTTTCTGCTTTATATAGTTAGGGAATTTAAAAATGTGGTATGTGTGAAATGCTTAGTACAGAACTTAACACATAGAAATCAAGTAAGTTAATAATGATCATTATTTTTTGCTTTTCAAATATAAACATGATCATAATATGTGATTGAACATATGAAAGAATGTATGCAAAAGTGTAAGTTGCATGTCCTTTATTAGCCTGGGTGACTGTGGATCTAAACAGCAAAGTGCACCAAGGCAGAATTTTTGATGGTCATACCCAAACCCAAATCTACTGTCAGGCCCAGACACAATGTTCTGTTTAGTATATAGTAAGAACTTGTAAGCATTTGCTGAAATGAATAAAAATTATTTTAAAAAAATATATATGATAAATGAGTTTTATTATATTATAGCACTCTTTTTTTCCTTTTTTTTTTTTTTTTTTCTGAGACAGTTTCGCTGTTGTTACCCAGGCTGGAGTGCAATGGCACGATCTCAGCTCACCACAACCTCCGCCTCCTGGGTTCAAGCAATTCTCCTGCCTCAGCCTCCTGAGTAGCTGGGACTAAAAGCACACACCACCATACCCAGCTAATTTTTAATTTTTTATTTTTAGTAGAGACGGGGTTTCACCTTGTTGACCAGGATGGTCTCGATTTCTTGACCTCGTGATCCACCCGCCTAGGCCTCCCAAAGTGCTGGGATTATAGGCGTGAGCCACCACGCCCGGCCATATTATAGCGCTCTTAGAAGTTGAGTTTTCCTTTACTCTGCCTGAAATAGCAATGGATTGTGTGAAGCTTATGAAATGAAAAATACAAACATAAAAATTATCCAAATTTTTAGGTCCAAAAGTCAATACCTAGAATGACCCCTCTGAAATTCTAGTAATGAGAATTCGTTCTAAGTTAAATCCTGTCTTCTAGTCAGGACAAAGTGTCGGCCGGTATTATACGGTTGTCCTAATTACTTTTTAGCTTTGTGAAAGTAACTATGTTTTATAATACATCTTGGATATTACCTACCTTTATATAAGCTATCTTGCATTTTACCTACCTATCTTTCCTTTTCAAGGAAAATCAGAAGATTTACCTTACCTATATGTAATCAAAGTATTTACATTGAAGAATTGATAGGAATTTATTTTAGTAAGCATGTGTATTAGAAATTTTAAAGATGACTTTTGCCTGAAGAAACATGCATAGCTTTCATTGAAAGCTACATGAAAAACACTACCCATTGATGCTTTAAAAAGTGGTACAGATACAATAAGCAATCATTTCTCTTTTTGAAAAACAGTTTTAAGTAATGTTTTTCTTCAGCATTGCGTATGGGAAATATTTTATGTCAATCAATACATTAAAAGCCCTGACCGTCTCAGAATATTAACCATTGGTCTATAAATAGTATCTTTTTCGAAACAGGATAAAGTTTTTCATAGGCCATTTTTAGATTTTTAAATTTGCTATTATTTTATCATTTTATATTGTTAATTTCTTATATTGTTGAAGTAGACTTAATATAGATTATTTATGCTGTTTACAAATTTAGCATATCCCATAAGGAAGATGGCATAATTATAATTAATGACGACTATTTTTATATATGTTTAAAAATTTAACAATTTTATGTGTGAATTTTAGTGTTTCACCCTCTCAACAGCATGAACATTCTTTCTTTGGTCCCTCTTGTTTAATTTGTGTTTCTGCATAATAATTTAGTGCACATCATTACCTTGAGGTTATAGCACACATTTACTTTCCACAGCAAAAATGCCTTTTTCTTTTCAATAATTCCTGTGAAGTTAGAACATAAGCCACACTTTGCCCTATGTTATAACCTTATTTGGCTTATCTAATTTATACAGCAGAATGAATAGTTCTCTTAACCAAAAAGCCAAAAGGCACACCATCAATTGCACAATAGAAATTGGGATAAGCAAACAAATAGCTTATTGTGGAGGTTAGCACTGCTTTTTCTCAAGAGTCAGATTCCAGTAATATTTGTTGACCAAAGATAAACGTGTTTTCTCTCTGTGGGCCACACTGTCCACAGATATTTTTATTGCTCCAGTGTCAAAGAGACAAAATAGATTTTGATCAGGCATAAGTAGCTGCCAGAGGTCTCTGATCTGTAAGTGACATTAATGCTAATTATACTCTGAGTGACCTATAATTATCACCTATTTTTCTTCAGCATTTTAACATAGTCACCTTTCCTATTAAGTCTAAGGATTACCTACACAAAGGAGCATATTAGTAGAAAGAACCAGAACATGCTTACCATGTTTACTGCATTATCAAATAAAATAATGCATTATCAAATAAAATAAATTTATTTCATCAAATAATACTATTTCCATGTGTATTTTAATATTAGAAAAATGTTAAATAATATTTTAATAGGAAGTAAAAGAAAATAACTAACCAGAAAACTAGATTTCTTGTCAGGGCAAATCTTTAAAAATACATAAAATTATGAGTATGAGTAATGTCATCAAAAGTTCCAAGCTGCTGTATGCTATTTTCAGAAATTAAAAAATAATACTTTTACAAAAAAATGTAATATGATAACCTCTGCTGGTATGTATTAGTTTCCTTATAAATAACAAAAGCACTCATGTGATACTTCTCAATTCTTTGTACTTAACATTTTGCTTAGTTCTTACCAAATATTGTCAACTTTATCTTCTTCAAACAATGTAAATAAGCAGTTACTATTGATAGCAATGTCATTTTAGTTTCAAAGAACTCCAGAGGAAGCTGGCATGCAGAAAGAGTTAAAAATACCTGTTATTTCTGATTCTGTATCTGTACCTACTGTTGATTTATATTTAATTTTTTATCTCTCCTCTTATCAAATCTATATCTATACTTATTTCTCTGTGCATGTGCAATAACACTCCTTTTTTAAAAAATAGAAATTCAAAACATATGTATTCTTTCATACTTTTATTTTTCACTTGTATGTTGTGAATATTTTTATACTATCACAATTAATAAATTTGGTCATAGAGCGCTTCCTATATTTTAGGTACTGAGCTAAAAGTTTTACATATATTAACTCACATAATTGTCACAATAACCCTAAGAAGTAGGTGCTACTGTTATTATATTATATAGATTAGGAAACAGAAGCACAGAGGGCTTAAGTAACTAGCACATGATCTACCATTAAGATTCTATTTCAGCTAATCTGGCTCCGGGTAACATGTTTTTAAATACTGCATTGTACTTTCTTTCTACAAAGGGGTCACCTTCATTCTTTTCAGAGGCTGCCTGCCATTGCATAATATGAATGCATCATAATAAATTTAAGATTTTTCCAGTTGATAGAAATTTAGATTGTCTCTAATATTTTAATAACACTGATAAACATTTATGTACATATAACCTTACATTATGTATGCAACCTTGAATATAATATTGCATATATCTTTCATATAATATTGCATATTATTTCTGGAAAATAGTTTTCCAGTAACTAAATGCCTGGTCTAAAGAGTAGTCATATTTAAAATTTTTGTCAGTCCTGAAAGCTTCTACACATCAAAATACTTCCAAACAAATGACAATTTTTTCATTATTAAGCTGCATCAAGACATTTTTGAAATTGTAATTACTACCCAGCACCAACTATTGTGACTAGTTTTTGGTGATTAACAAATTTGATAAGTATGCCATCTAAACCTGTTTTTAACACATTGACAAATACAACAAATAAAAAAGATAGAATTAGTGATTTGGCCCTGAGCTTGGAAATAGAGATGCTCTTTACCCAGGCTTATTTATTCCTTCAAGAAATGGCAATTGATATTTGAGCAATACTGAATAAAATGTGTTATTAGCTTATGGCCTGCCAGTCATCAAGCCTAACACATAAAATATAATCACTGCTGATGATAAATATGTAAAAATGCATAACATTATCCCCATTCTACAGATTAGAAAACCGAGGCTCTGAAAGACTATGGTGATATCCATATGTCTATTATTTCCATGAGCTATGAATTATAAGTTTTAGAGCTTTATTTTTATCCTATACATCATATCTAATTTATTAATACATTTTTATGGCAGCAAAAAAAATACAGATTCATTCAGGTTAACTCCAAAAAACAAGAGTGAATGTTCAAAATGTACATAAACATAAAAGTGACTGCCAGGAACAGCAGCATACATAGGACTGAAGAGAATATGGGACCATGGTTTAGAAAACAGAGATTATTCAGCATCAAATGAAACTCCATGTCTGTGATACCATTTCATGCTATCAGTGGGTGAATTTTATTGATTTTCTTTTACTTTTGTAGGATTTCTATATAGCCATTTGCAAATTTTAGCTTTTGTTTTCTTATACCTTCCACTGTTTAAAGCTTCTGCACCCTATAACCTTCCTGAGTATGCTTTATTTTCCCATTACCACTTACATATTTTGGTAACTATACTGTGTTGCAGATAGAAGAACAAGACATGCTTCATAGATGTACTTTGCTTTTAGTGGTATTGGAAAAATTCAGCTTTTCCTTTCTTTTTTTTTTTTTTTTTTTTGCACAGTTCTTAAAACTGTTCAAAATCTCCATCACATTTCTCACTTCTTTTCATTTATATTTTTTCTTCTCTTGTCTAGACTTAGCATAGTTCTTTGGTCTTGTGATAAAATGCTATTTAGCTTCAATAACATCACTTATATACTACTTTGCCTCAAAAATTTTTTAACATTATCCACAAGCTTCACAGGCCAGATTTTATATGTATTTCCCATTGTGTTTTTGCCTCTGTAATAACACATTGCACAATGTGTAACTACATTTTATCATGTATCACAAGTTCTAATACATATAGTTGGCTTCTCAGTGAGTCTTCCACTTTGGACTGTGAGGTCATAGGTGACAGGAATTCTATCTGTCCTCTTTGTATTTCTTAAATTTCATACCTTGATTGGAACCTGCTTGTCTGTACATATCAGTTGAAAGAATGATCAATCTGAGTTATCATTTTTTTTGCCTTTTTCCCAAGGAAGGCTTTTTAGGGGCCTATCTGAAATCATTCACTTACTAGTTGAGGAATATTAAGAAGTTTAACTAATGCCTTGAATTATTAGGCAAGAAAAATTTATTTGTATTTAGTGGAATTTTTTATATTTCATGATGTTTCTTACAAAATAACCACAAGTCATACTTAATCCCTTTCTTACTAATTCTTTAAGTTGTATTTTCAATACAGTTGTATGCCTCATATCAAATTTATTTGCCAATTACCAAAAATAAAAAATAATTATAAGCTGACATTTTTTAAAGTATAAAGTTACTTCACTTATTCTAGCAACACTTTTCTCAACATTTGACTGGAAATTTCTTTTCCTTGTGATGTAATTTTTCATTTTGGGCCAAAACTTTTTCCCATTAGTAATCACTTTTGGTCAGCTTTAAAACATATGTATATATTTTCAAGAGCCAAAAATATCACTTGACCTTAATTAAGTTCTCCTCTCTTCTGAAACAGAAGATATTTGTATTTTTTTTTTTTTAAGCATGAAGCTGGTCTAAAGGCAAGTGGAAAAAACTGGCAATATTCATTCCTGAAAAATTGACACAAAGAGCAAAATTACCTGAATTCAGGAGAAATGCTTTTTTTTTTTTTTGAGACAGAGTCTCATTCTGTCACCAGGCTCCAGGCTGGAGTGCAGTGGCACAATCTCGGCTCACTGCAACCTCTGCCTTCCAGGTTCAAGCAATTCTGCCTCAGCCTCCCAAGTAGCTGAAACTGCAGATGCATGCCACCATGCCCAGCTCATTTTTTGTATTTTTTTAGTAGAGACAGGGTTTCACATGTTGGCCTGGATGAGGCTACTTCAACTTCACTCAATAAAATTGCCAATATATCTTTCTCTTAAATATAGCCATCCTCAGAAAAGAATGTTTCATTCTTAGATAATAAAGAAGAGCTCTCTAATTCAAATTAGAATGTAATAGATATTCCAGATTTGAATGGAATTATATAGTCAAATATTACTTCTGATTTTATGTTTAAAATTTATGATATACTTAATACAAATTAAGACAACTAATAAGAATAAATAACAAATAATTTATTCTTAATAAAATGTGTCTTTTTGTTTCATGGTCTGAAACCTTTATATAAACACTTGTACATACCTGTTGTCCAAAACCTGGCTGTTTCCAAAAGTCATGTAGGATGCTTTGAGAATATAAAGTTTTCTGGGTCCTATTTTAGAGATATTGATTCAATAGGTCAGGACTAGATGCCTGGGAATTTTAATAAATATTCTAGTTTTTTTTTTTACTGTAGATGAAGCGCAGATTCATATCTGGGAACACTGTACTTTCTACATGTTAAAGTTTATGAGTAAATACTGAACCAGTTACATCACTTGAAAGGCAGAGGGTATGGCTAATTTGGGGAAGGATTTACTCAATGATAGGATATAGTAGTGTGTATCACTGTCAAAGGCATGTAATAACTTTCTTTTTTCATTGTATGCACAGAGAGTACAGGATGATTTTGATTATATTCTAATCAAACTATATATACCTATATACATATATATACCTATATACTTAGTATTTTTGTATGTATACAGATAGCTGTGCGCATAAATGCATGCAGTGATCATGATGTAGAAAGTATGTATTTATATGTACATTTAAAATATATGTAGATACCTGGAGGTATGTTCTTAAGAGTTAGATTTGCTTTGTTGTATATATATAAATTTAAATTTGTATAAATTATATTGTGTATAAATTGTGCTCTCAAAATTTTGTGGGTTTCTGCTGTTGTTCTTGTTTGTTTTGTTTTTTGAGACAGTCTCCTTTGTTGCCCAGGTTTGAGTGTAGAGGTGCAAACATGGCTCACTGCAACCTCGTCTTCCCTGGCTCAAGTGATTTTCCTGTCTCAGCCTCCCACGTAGCTGGGACCACAGGCATAAGCCTACATGACTAGCTAACTTTTTAAACGTTTTTGTAGAGAAGGGATCTCACTGTATTGCCAGAATTAGTCTGAGCTCCTGGGCTCAAGCAATCCTCACAAGATGATGAGTCGTCTTAAGAACTGATGCTAATTTCTGTTTCGTAAATACCTGAGAATAGAATTGTTGGTAAGTAGGGTATTTATATAAAGAAATGAGGTTACATTTCTTTTGATGTTTTCCTAATTGATTTGTATTTCTGAAATAGTTTTTCTGCACATTCCTCAACAATTAATCATATTCCACAGTCTGCTAATTTGTAGCAGGATGTGCTAATTTGCTGCTAATTTATAGCATGGTTTCTTGATGCCATTTTAAATCACAAGTCTGTGAATACTTATGATTTTGTAATGCTATATTGATTATATATGAAGTGTCACATGCTTTCTCAGACATTTGAGAGACTTTTATTTAATGCATTATTAACATATGCTATCTGGATTTCTTTTGCTGTTGAAATAGGCTTTGATATCAAAGATGTAGAAACACTTGCCTTATTCAAAATACTTTAAGGTAGGGGAAACAGTAGTCATTGATCAATTTATTTTTTTAATCTTTATTATAAGCCCTGAATGATTTACTTTTGAAGTATCTTTCTTATTTAAGAGTGTCTGAAATCTCAAAATTCTTCATCATATTTGCCCACAGAGATGTTTGCCCATGTTTACCTATGATTGAACATTGAAAAAGCCCAAGTTCTTTGACATGTCTTCATTTTTTCCTAGAATGTTACCTAACACACGAAACCTATATTTTTATCTTTTAATTGAGAGTAGGACCATTGCATACATTGTCCTTCGTTCAAAAGACATTTTGAAGCTTGTGTTTAGTGATCAACTAAAATTTAAGAATGCTTCCCAGTACATACTTACATCAAAGACAATGACGCTTTGAATTACTAAAAATGATAACAAATTTAAATATTAAATACAAAGCAGAGGTAATATATTTTTTGTCTTAATTTGTATTGGAATTCAGAGGTATTGTTATGCATTTTATATGCATTATATTGTAATTACACAGCGGTTCTTAATAAGTATCAATTTAGTTCAATTGTATTGAATGAAGCCAATGTGTATGTTGCATGTCAGTAGTGTTGATTTGATAATCTGTTTGGATATGATCTGGTGGATAAACAGGTTGTAGTGGAAAGACAAGACAGCAATATTTAGCAAAATGTAGCATAAAAAAGCAGGGGTTGCAATCCTAGTCTCTGAAAAAACAGACTTTAAGCCAATAAAGATCAAAAAATAAAAAGAAGGGTGATACATAAAGTAAAAGAATTAATGCAACAAAAAGAGCTAACTATCCTTAATATATGCACCCAGTAGAGGAGCACCCAGATTCATAAAGCAAGTTCTTAGAGACCTACAAAGAGACTTAGACCCCAACACAATAATAGAGGGAATCTTTACCACCCCACTGTCAGTATTAGATCAACGAGATAGAAAATTAACGAGGGTATTCAGGACTTGAACTCAGCTCTGGACCAAGCAGGGCTAACAGACATCTACAGAACTCTCCACCACAAATAGACAGAATATACATCTTTCTTAGCACCACATTGACTTATTCTAAATTTGACCACATAATTGGAAGTTAAACACTCCTCAGCATATGCAAAAGAACAAAAAGAATAACACACAGTCCTTCAGACTACAGTGCAATCAAATTAGAACTCAGGATTAGGAAACACACAAAACCGCACAACTACATAGAAACTGAACAACATGCTCCTGAATGACTACTGGGTAAATAATGAAATAAGGGTAGAGATAAAGATGTTCTTTGAAACGAATGAGAACAAACATACAACGTACTGGAATCTCTGGGATATATTTAAAGCAGTAGAGGGATATTTATAGCACTAAATGCCCACAAGAGAAAGCAAGAAAGATCCAAAATCAACATCCTAACATCACGATGGAATAAACTAGAGAAGTAAAAGTAAACAAACTCAAAAACTAGCAGAAGACAAGAAATAACTAAGATCAGATTAGAACTGAAGGAGATAGAGACAAGAAAAACCCTTCAAAACATCAATGAATTCAGGAGCTGATATTTTAAGAAGGTCAACAAAATAGACAGACTGCTAGCCAGACTAATAAAGAAGAAAAAAGAGAAGAATCAAATCGAAGCTATAAAAAATAATAACGGGGATATCACCACCAATCCCATAGAAATACAAACTACCATCAGAGAACACTATAAACACCTCTGTGCAAATAAACTAGAAAATCTAGAAGAAATGGGTAAATTTCTGGACACTTACACCCTCCCAAAACTAAACCAGAAAGAAGTGAAATCTCTGAATAGACCAAAAACAAGTTCTGAAATTAAGGCAGTAATTAATAGCCTACCAACCAAAAAAAAATCAGGACCAGACAGATACAAAGCGAAATTCTACCAGAGTTACAAAGAGGAGTTGGTACTATTCCTTCTGAAAGTATTTCAAACAATAGAAAAAAGGAATTCTCCCTATCTCATTTTGTGAGGCTAGCATCTGGTGCTACCAACACCTGGCATAAACACAACAAAAAAAGAAAATTTTAGGCCAGTATTCTGGATAAACATACTGTGAAAATCCTTAATAAAATACTGGCAAACTGAATTCAGCAGCACATCAAAAAGCTTATCCACCATGATAAAGTTGGCTTCATCCCTAGGATGCAAGGCTGGTTCAACTTATGCAAATCCATAAACGTAATCCATCACATAAACAGAACCGATGACAAAAATCACATGGTTGTCTCAAAGGCCTTCAACAAAATTCAACAGCTCTTCATGCTGAAAACTCTCAGTAAACTAGGTATTGATGGAACATATCTCAAAATAATAAGAGCTATTTATGACAAACATACAGTCAATATACTGAATGGACAAAAAGAAGCGTTCCCTTTGAAAACCAGCACGAGACAAGTATGCCCCCTCTTACCACTCCTAACAACATAGTATTGGCAGTTTTGGCCACGGCAATCAGGCTGAGAAAGAAATAAAATGTATTTAATTAGGAAAAGAGGAAGTCAAATGGTCTCTGTTTGCAGATGACATGACTGTATATTTAGAAGACCCCATCGACTCAGCTCAAAATCTCCTTTAGCTGATAAGCAACTTCAGCAAAGTCTCAGGATAAAAAATCAATGTGCAAAACTCACAAGCACTCCTAGAAACCAATAATAGACAAACAGCCAAATTATGAGTTTACTTCCATTCACAATTGCAATAAAAAGAATAAAATGTCTAGGAATACAACTTACAAGGGATGTGAAGAACCTCTTCAAGGAAAACTACAAATTACTGCTCAAGAAAATAAGAGAGGACACAAACAAATGGAAAACATTTTATGCTCATGGATAGGAAGAATCAGTATCGTGAAAACGGCCATGCTGCCCAAAGTAATTTTTAGATTCAATGCTATACTCATCAAGCTACCATTGACCCTCTTCACAGAATTAGAAAAAAACTACTTTAAATTTCATACAGCACCACAAAATAGCCTGTGTAGCAAAGACAATCCTAATCAAAAAAGACAAAGCTGGAGGCATCATACTACCTGACTTCAATCTATACTACAAAGCTACATTAATCAAAACAGCTTGATAGTGGTACCCAAACAGATATATAGACCAATGGAACAGAACATAAGCCTCAGAAGTAACACCACACATCTACAACCATCTGATGTTTGACGAACCTAACAAAAACAAGCAATGGAGAAAGGATTCCCTATTTAATAAATAGTGTTGGGAAAACTGGATAGCCATATGCAGAAAGCCGAAACTGGATCCCTTCCTTACATTTTATGCTAAAATTAACTCAAGATGGATTAATTACTTAAATATAACATCTAAAACCATAAAAACCCTAAAAGAAAACCTAGACAATACCATTTAGGACATAGGCATAGACAAGTAATTCATGATTAAAACCCCAAAAGCAATGGCAACAAAAGCCAAAATAGACAGATGGGATCTAATGAAACTAAATAACTTCTGCACAGCAAAGGAAACTATCATCAGAGTCAACAGGCAACCTACAGAATTGAAGAAAAGTTTTGCAATTTTTTCATCTGACAAAGGGCTAATACACAGAATATACAAATAACTTAAACAAATTTACAAGAAAAGAAAGAACCCTATCAAAAAGTGGATGAAGCATATGAACAGACACTTCTCAAAAGAACGCATTTTTACAGCCAACAAACTTATGAAAAAAGCTCACCATCACTGGTCATTAGAGAAATGCAAATCAAAACCACATTGAGATACCTTCTCACTCCAGTTAGAATGGTGATTGTAAAAAGTCAAGAAGCAATGGATGCTGGAGAGGCAATATCATTGCTGGAAAGGATATGGAGAAATAAGAATGCTTTTACACTGTTGGTGGGAGTGTAAATTAGTTTTCAAACATTGTGGAAGACAGTGTGGCAATTCCTCAAGGATCTAAAACTAGAAATTCCATTAAAGACATATGCACACATACGTTTATTGTAGCACTGTTCACAATAGCAAAGACTTGGATCCAACCCAAATGCCCATCAATGATAGACTGGATCAAGAAAATGTGGCATATATACACCATGGAACACTATGCAGCCATAAAAAAAGATGAGTTCATGACCTTTGCAGGGACCTGGATGAATCTGGAAATCATCATTCTCAGCAAACTAATACAGAAACAGAAAACCAAACACCCTATGTTCTCACTCAATAAGTGAGAGTTGAACAGTGGGAACACATGGATACAGGGAGGTGAAAATAACACATTGGGGCCATTCAGGGTTTGGGGAATTAGGGGAGGGATAGCATTAGGAGAAATACCTAATGTAATGATAGATAGATGGGTGCAGTAAACCACTATGGCACATGCATGACTATGTAAAAAACCTACATATTCTGCACATGTACCCCAGAACTTAAAGTATATATTTTTTAAAAAATTGAAGATACAGACAGGAAATGGGGGTTGAACCCAGAAAGTAAGGACATAGGAAAGTATGATGGAAAGCTGGAAGCTTTTTCTTCTGTTTTGTTTTCTCACAGAGATTTGGAATTGCTATGTTGTATGATTGGCTTTGTCTATGTTACCTAACACAGATGGCATAGATAGTAATGAATTATGATTATGTCAGTGCATGGAGTGGAAGTTTAGCCTCATAGTTTTCACTGTTGTGCTGGGTGTAATAGATCTGACTGTGAATATTGGTATTGATATTTACTTTGAAATGGCTCATCTTTTCTCTGCCTAATTTCTGTAAAATGGATTTAATAATTGGTCTCATGTAATACAGTTGTTGTCAAGACCAAATAAGTTAGCATATGTAAAGAACTTCTTGTTTTTTATACAGAAAACATTTGTTACAGGTTAGTTGTTAATAATAAAGAAATTAAGAGGTATTGTTATGTATTTTATATGCCTTATGTTATAATTACACAGAGGTTCTTAATAAGCAGCAATTTAGTTCAGTTGTACTGAATGAAGCCAATGCGTATGTTGCAAGTCAGTCATATTGATTTGATAGTCTGTTTTGATGAGATCTGGTGGATAAATGTGTTGTGGTGAAAAGACAAGGCAGCAATAAAACAATCTTAATTCACTCTTTCATACACTCAAACCACTTATATACTTACAAGTTTGCACTGATGACATTATAACTACTTTACAAAAAGAAAATAAGATTAGCTTCATTATCAGTCCCAAATTTATTATAATAAAAGTCTCTTATAAACTCATCTCATACTTCTATTTACAACTGGTAAACATTAATAAAATTAATTGCAGTGTCTAGCATCTTGTTTCTTAGTTCAATCATATTCTACTTACCACATATAATGAGAATCAGATATACCTATGATTAGGTACATTCAGTTCTCCCGAAGAAAAACAACCAGTATTTATTACAATAAATAAACTTGGAATTAATTTATATGGAGGAAATAATTCTCAAAACATGCTGACATAATACTTTAAGACAATAACCAAAGAAAATCATGGATTATTCACATGCTAAATTGATACTCTTCACAAAGACAGATTTTATTATTTATAACAGTGTGATAAAATTGCCAGTGTATGGGATGAGTTTGACAAAATGAGCATTGCTTTAGCAAAGCATGTCAGTTTTTAGAATGTTTAGAAGGTATGAAGTAACACTTTATGTTTCAATGGCTTAGACTGTCAGCATCCGTCTGCAAAATAATTTAATTAAGAATGTTGTTTTCTCTGGTGTTTACTATGTCATTAATAATTGAAACATATATGTATACCCAGAGATGTCAACTTAATGCTTAATGTGATATTTTTACATGTCCTATTTCCAGTACTTTACTATTAATAAATCTTTTAATAAAATTATAAAATTAAAAATTAAATTTATATTAAATATTTTCAATTAGCATCACCATAGAACAAAATTGCCCCATTCTTATTTGGGTTACAAATGAGGCTTTAATGGAAATATAACAACAATAAGTTTGTAAAGAATATTATGCCTGTCCTTATAAATAAAATATTAGTTAATATTCAGTTACTGATAAAGAAGATGCAGCATTGCTTTGAGCTTACTTTCATTTGGAATTCTAACACAAGATCTAGAATGGAAAACCTTGAGCAAATTAATCAATACTATCTCTAGGGAACCGAGGATTTTTAAAACTTTAACTTATTTAATATATAATTAATTAAGTCTTAGCCAATATTTAAAATACATTGTTTAAATGACTATGAAGAAAAAGACAATATGTGGCTACATGAATGTGTATATAAAAATCTTAACACTTTCCTTTGTATAGACATAATTTTAGCTTTCAGTAAACTTTGATGTTTTGTTTAAAGTTACTACAGTAATATATGGTGATGGAGAGCCATCTGTTTCCATAATGATAAGTCCCAATGAATAATGATACTTTTCATTCACCAAAGAACTCTAATCAATGCTACAATAGAATGTAATTATAATTACTGTTCACATTAACTATTGTATCTTTGGTCCCTGGGAATCACTTCATAAGTTCTCTTCTCTTTTTCCAAGTCTCTGACAGAAATATATTGGTGATATATTACTAAAGAAAAAGTTATAGAACTTAAATTGATTAATCCTAAGTAAGGTAATAAGAAAGACATATAAAGCAGGTATTCATGTGTTTAGTGTGGACTCCTTGAGGTAGGCAAACGATTTTCCACATTATTATTCATTTAACAAAATGGCTTTAAATCATTAAGAATATTTTCTGAAATTTGAATAGCTAATGCAGACTTAATATATATGAGACACTTAAAGATAGCAAGTGTATGTAAAATAAAACATTAGAAAAATCTCTAATACCTGATACTGTATAGTATAGTTGTAGAGCTATAGTGAGAGATTTAAAGTGGGAAAGCAGGAGAGAGAGAGAGCAAGAAACAGAAGTGCAGAATTATAGAGAGATGTTAAGAGAAATCATACATGTGTTCAGAAAATCTTCCTAGAGTGTTATTTCTGATGAATCTGCATTATTACGGGAGAAAACCTATTACACAGTGATTGAGTAACTAGCTCTGAAATCTGGAATGTTGGCCTGTACTTGAATGTTAAATTAATAGTATCACATACTGTGTACTTTTTGGAACCTGGTATTTTCACTCAGCATATTGACTTTGGGATTATATCAAAGTATAATATTGTGCAAAGTATAATATTTTATTTGTTTTTGCTCTATAATATTACAGTATCCAAATATAACAACATTTATTTATCACTGATGAACATCTGGATTGTTTACCATGTTTGGGTTTTATGAATAAAGTTGTCATAAATATTTCACACAAATCTTTGAGTTAGCAAAGCTCTCAATTCTTTTGGGAATTGCTGCCTAGGAACATATACCTAAGGAAAAATAAAAAGACTATGATTAGCTTTAGCATAACCTGTCAAGCAGGTTTTCAAACCAGTTGTGCCAATTATACTACTGGCATTATATGAACATTCAACACATTTACCAACAGTTGTTTTATAAGTCACTTTAGCTTTTAACTATTGTGATGGGTTTATAGCTGTAGCTGACTGGACTTTTGTCTCTCAGACATCTTTCAAAAGAGAACCTTGTACTAAGAATGCAACTGGCAGTTGTTCATATTGCCTGTCTTAGACTTTCAGCTTAGACTGTGCACTTTTCTGGCAGTGTCCAGCCAAAGACTGAGTAAAGTATTACTACAAGAAGTCATCATTACTTCTTGTAGTAATGTAGAATGTAGAATTTTTTCTGTGGGTAACATTAGCACTGAAGTTTCTCATTGTGTTGGCAAAAACATTCTCAGTGCTCCACTCCACTCACAGATTCTTCTTATCTGATCCCCCATTTCTCCCATCCCTTTTCACAGACCTGCATTGCAACAGAAAGATTTTACTGCTTACTCTTGTTCCTTCTCTTTTTGATGGTTCACACTCATTACCCCAGTAAATCCCATATATCTACTTCCCTTTTGATATCTGCTTCCCAGAGGACCCAATCAACACTGTAGTGATATTTCCCTAGTTTTGATATTAATTTCTATAATGAACAAAGGTTTGTTACATATCTATTCACATATCTATTCACCTTGTTACATATCTATTCACTATTTTTTTAATAGTGTCTTCTTTTGTAATATGCCAGTTCAAGCCTTTTGATGATTTTTCCAACAGCATATTTACCTTTTTTCTTGGAGAAGCTCTTTAGGTGTTCTGAATGGGTTACATTTCCAATATATCTATTACAAACATATTTTTTTCAAGCTGAATTACTGATTCATAATTTTTTATCTTTTTATAAACATAATTTCTTAATATTAATGATGGAATTAATCTCATGTATTTTTATGGTAAGTGGTAATTTCTTTTATAACTGTTTTCTTTCAATAATACAGTATCTCACTATTCTAATTCCTTTGCACCCTTATACATTTACCATGTTAACAAAATAAAGGAAAATTAAAAATATGACCATTTTATTAGACACCAAGGAGCATTTGGAAAAAGATCACACTCCTTTTATAATAAACAAACATTCAGAAAGCCTTCAACAGAAGAGATTTCACTTGAACATAAACAGAATGTCTATTTAAAAACTTGAATGAATATATGACTTAAGTATGAATATTAAATGTTTCTGTTCTAAGTTTAGAATAAAAACAAGAATCCCTCTATTCTGTTCCACTGGTCTATATCTCTGTTTTGGTACCAGTACCATTCTGTTTTGATTACTGTAGCCTCATCATATAGTTTTAAGTCAGGTAGCATGATACCTTCAGCTTTGTATTTTTTGCTTAGGATTGTCTCAGCTGTGTGGGCTCTTTTTTGGTTCCATATGAAGTTTAAGGTGGTAAAGATTTAAACATAAGACCTAACACCATAAAAACCCTAGAAGAAAACCTAGGCAGTACTATTCAGGACATAGGCATGGGCAAGAAATTTATGACTAAAACATCAAAGCAATGGCAACAAAAGCCAAAATAGACAAATATGATCTAATTAAACTAAAGAGCTTCTGCACAGCAAAAGAAACTATCATTAGAGTGAAGGAGCAACCAACAGAATGGGAACATTTTTTTACAATCTACCCATCTGACAAATGGCTAATGTCCAGAATCTACAAATAACTTAAGCAAATTTATAAGAAAAAAAAACCCATCCAAAAGTGGGCAAAAGATATGAACAGACACTTTCCAAAAGAAGATATTTATGCCACCAACAAACATGAGAAAAAAGCTCATCATCATGAGTTCTTAGAGAAATGCAAATCAAAACCACATTGAGATACCATCTCATTCCAATCAGAATGGGGATCATTAAAATATCAGGGGACAACAGATCCTAGAGAGGATGTGGAGAAATAGGAATGCTTTTACACAGTTGGTGGCAGTGTAAATTAGTTCAACCGTTGTGGAAGACAGTGTGGTGATTCCTCAAGGATCTAGAAATAGAAATTACATTCCCAGCAATCTCATTACTAGATATATACCCAAAGGATTATAAATCCTTCTATTATAAAGACACATGCACACATATATTTATTGCAGCAAGGTTCACAATAGCAAAGACTTGGAACCAACCCAAATGCCCATCAATGATAGATTGGATCAAGAAAATGTGGCACATATTCACCATGGAATACTATGCAGCCATAAAAAAGATGAGTTCATGTCCTTTGCAGGGACATGGATGAAGCTGGAAACCATCATTTTCATCATGCTCAGCAAACTGACACAAAAACAGAAAACCAAAGGCTGCATTTTCTAACTCATAAGTGGGAGTTGAACAGTGAGAACACATGGAAACAGGGAAGGGAACATCACATACCAGGGCCTGTCAGGGGTGGTGGGGTTAGGGGAGGGATAGGAGGGATAGAAAGGTTTGGGGAGGGATAGCATTAGGAGAAATACCTAATGTAGATGATGGGTGATGGATGCAGCAAACCACCATGGCATGTGTATATCTACGTAGCAAACCTGCACATTCTGCACATGTACCCCAGAACTCAAAGCATAATTAAAAAATAAATAAATAAATAAAAACAAGGATGTCTACTATTAGTTGTTCTACTAAATATTTATTTTATTTATTCATTTATTATTGTTTTTCTTTTTATTGCATTTTAGGTTTTGGGGTACATGTGAAGAACATGCAAGATAGTTGCATAGGTACACACATGGCAGTGTGTTTTGCTGCCTTCCGCCCCTTCACCCACATTTGGCATTTCTTTCCATGCTATCCCTCCCCAGCTCCCACCCCACTGTCCCTCCCCTATTTCCCTCAACAGACCCCAGTGTGTAGTACTCCCTTCCCTGGGTCCATGCATTCTCATTGTTCATCACCCGCCTATGAGTGAGAATATGCACTATTTTATTTTCTGTTCTTGTGTCAGTTTGCTGAAAATGATGTTCTCCAGATTCATCCATGTTCCTACAAAGGACACAAACTCATCATTTTTGATTGCTACATAATATTCCATGGTATATATGTGCCACATTTTCCCAGTCTAGTCTATCATCGATGGGCATTTGGGTTGGTTCCAGGTCTTTGCTATTGTAAACAGTGCTGCAATGAACATTTGTGTGCATGTGTCCTTATAGTAGAATGATTTATAGTCCTTTGGATGTATACCCAGTAATGGGATTGCTGGGTCAAATGGAATTTCTATTTCTAGGTCCCTGAGGAATCGCTACACTGTCTTCCACATGGTTGAACTAATTTACACTCCCACCAGCATTGTAACAGTGTTCCTATTTCTCCACATCCTCTAAATATTTAATGTTATCTTAGTTAGTGCCATAGTAAAGAAAAAATAAGCGTTATGGTATTTGCAGAAAAAAATGTAAAACCATCATGATTTGTAGACTTCAAGATACATACATAGGAGAAGATAGAAAGGAAATCATTAATTTCTTAAAATGATTGTTACTAAATATTGCTAGAAGTGATATAAATATACAAAAATCAATATTATTTGTATAGATTATCAATAAACCATTAAAATGTAATACCAAAAATGATACCAATTTAGTCTTATATAAAATAATATAATTCAATTAATGTAATTAGTATCTAGATTATTTTAAAATTTGCAATATGTTTACATTGAGAATTTCTAAACATTGCTAACATGGTGTTTTTATAAAATTTAAAGATTCTTTTGATGGTGGGACAAAACACACTGACACTTGGATAGAAGAAAGGCAGAACTCTTTGTTACTTACATCTCCAAAGAAAAGAAGGCCTGAAGGCTGGGCCACAGAGGGGTTGGTTGCACCTTGGGGAAGGGTAAGAACAAGCTAGAACTGTTGAAGGCAGTTTCTAGGTGTCAAGTTGGGTGGGCTTAGCTAGTTCCCTGTGACCTGGATAATTTGAATAATTTCATGAGAGCTGTTCCTAGCTGGTACCTGAACCCCAGGGTGTTAGGAAACATAAATAATAACCCATACTGTGAGAGTCATAGAAGAGAAGTAATTGGAGTATGGATTTAATCAACTACATAAGAAGGAGAACTAACTAGACTGCAGGTCCTCAATCCTGGGCCAAGAATATAATTCCTTTTAATTTTGGTTTTGATATTTTAAATAAAAGGAAGAATCAATATCATGAAAATGGCCATACAGCCCAAAGTAATTTACAGATTCAATGCTATCCCCATCAAGCTACCAATGACCTTCTTCACAGAACTGGAAAAAACTAACTTAAACTTCATATGGAACCAAAAGGGAGCCCGCATAGCTAAGTTAATTCTAAGTAAAAAGAACACAGGGGGAGGCATCATACTACAGGACTTCAAACTATACTACAAGGCTACAGTAATCAAAACAGCATGGTACTAGTACCAAAACAGAGATATAGACCAATGGAACAGAACAGAGGCATTGGAGGCAACACAACATATCTACAACCATACAATCTTTGATAAACATGACAAAAACAAGCAATGGGGAAAGGATTCCCTGTTTAATAAATGGTGTTGGGAAAACTGGCTAGCCATGTGCAGAAAGCAGAAACTGGACCCTTTCCTGATACCTTACACTAAAATTAACTCCAGATGGATTAAAGACTTAAACATAAGACCTAACACCACAAAAACCCTAGAAGAAAATCTAGGCAAAACCATTCAGGACATAGGAGTAGGCAAGGACTTCATGACCAAAACACCGAAAACATTGGCAACAAAAGTCAAAATAGACAAATGGGACCTAATCAAACTCCACAGCTTCTGCATGGCAAAAGAAACAGTCATTAGAGTGAATCGGCAACCAACAGAATGGGAAAAAAATTTTGCAGTTTACCCATCTGGCAAAGGGCTGATATCCAGAATTTACAAAGAACTAAAACAGATTTACAAGAACAAAACAAACAAGCCCATTCAAAAGTGGGCAAAGGATATGAACAGACACTTTACAAAAGAAGACATACATGAGGCCAACAAACATATGAAAAAATGCTCATCAACACTAGTCATTAGAGAAATGCAAATAAAAACTACGTTGAGATACCATCTCACGTCATTTAGAATGGCAATCATTAAAAAATCTGGAGACAACAGATGCTAGAGAGGATGTGAAATAGGAACACTTTTACACTGCTGGTGGGAGTGTAAACTAGTTCAACCATTGTGGAAGACAGTATAGCAATTCCTCAAGGACCTAGAAATAGGAATTCTATTTGATCCTGCAATCCCATTACTGGGTATATATCCAAAGGATTATAAATCGTTCTACTATAAGGACACATGCACATGAATGTTCATTGCAGCACTGTTTACAATAGCAAAGACCTGGAATCAACCCAAATCCCCTTCAATGATAGACTGGACAGGGAAAATGTGGCACATATACACCATGGAATATTATGCAGCCATCAAAAATGATGAGTTCATGTCCTTTGTAGGGACATGGATAAACCTGGAGAACATCATTCTCAGCAAACTGGCACAAGAACAGAAAATGAAATACCGCGTTTTCTCACTCATAGGCAGGTGTCGAACAATGAGAACACATGGACACAGGGAGGGGAGCACTACACACTGGGGTCTGTTGGGGGGAATAGGGGAGGGACAGTGGGGGGTGGGGAGTTGGGGAAAGATAGCATGGGGAGAAATGCCAGATATAGGTGAAGGGGAGGAAGGCAGCAAATCACACTGCCACGTGTGTACCTATGCAACTATCTTGCATGTTCTTCACATGTACCCCAAAACCTAAAATGCAATTTAAAAAAGTAGATCCTAAATTTTGTTGAATATGATGATTATATGATTTACCTTCGTAGAACTATTAATAGTGAATTATAATTCCATTACCACTATATGAATATAATAAATTATATTAATAGTTTTCTAACATTGAACTATCCTTGCAATTCTTGAATAAAACTCACTTGAGGCTGGGTAAGGTGGCTCATGCCTGTGATCCCAGCACTTTGGGAGGCCAAGGCAGGAGAATCACCTGAGGTCAGGAGTTCAAGACCCGCCTGGCCAATATGGCAAAAATACAAAAATTAGCCAGGCGTGGTAGTGGGCACCTGTACTCCCAGCTACTATGGAGGCTGAGGCAGGGAGAACTGCTTGAACCCAGGAGGAAAATGTTGCAGTGAGCCGAGATCGTACCACTGCACTCCAGCCAAAGTGACAGAGGGAGACTGTCTCAAAACAACAACAACAACAACAAAAACTCACTTGATATCAAAGTATTATTCTATTAATGTCCTATCAGTTAACATTATATTAAATATTTCTAAATTTTTTAACTGAAATATATTGATTATGTCTATTCATGGTGTGCAATGTAATATTTTGATCTATATATATATATATATTGTAGAAAGATTAAATCAAGGTAATTAACTTATATCACATCACCAACTTAACTTGGTTTTTGTTGTGAGAACATTAACAATCTATGCTTTTTGCAATTT
This sequence comes from Callithrix jacchus, assembly GCF_049354715.1. Lineage (NCBI taxonomy): Eukaryota > Metazoa > Chordata > Mammalia > Primates > Cebidae > Callithrix > Callithrix jacchus. The sequence goes on from NC_133502.1 coordinate 49,965,654, forward strand.
TGAAATATATATTATAATGTATTTCTAACATATTTGAATACATTATTAATAACTGTGGCCACCATTCAGTGCACCAGATAATTAAATCTTATATCTCCAGTATGTCTGAATCTTTGTACCCTTTGATCAATATCTCCCCTTTCCTCATTCCTCCCCACCCCCAGCCTGTGGTGACCACTTTTTGCTCTCTTTCATGAGATCAACTTTTTAGACTCTAGGTTTAAGTGAGATCATACAGTATTTGTCCTATGCCTAGCTTATTTTACTTGGCATAATGTCCTCCAGATCCATTCATGTTACAATATTGTTGCAAGTAATATGTTAGTTTCAATTAATAGTTCATGCTTATGTAGTATTTTGATGTTTAAAAAAATGTGTAAGTGAATACAAGAAAATTGAATTACATTGGTCTGTTCTGAAGTGCAGATTTTCTCAAAGACATGTTTTCTACCACATTTCAGCTTATTTTGGCTTGTGCTTTTTTCTTTACCATTGTTCTTGTCCTCAGAATTACTCCAATCAAAAGCAGTGTCTCCTTGCATTTTAGCCTTTCTTTATTGTAGAAACCCAGCAGAATAGCTGACCACACCATGCTATAAATATTGGTTTCAGTCAAAGCTTAAGCAAAAAGACTCCTTAGCTCTGAACCAAAAAAAACGAGTTGAAGATATTTACAGCTTTTAAATCTTTCTTATTATGTGGAGGCAGGTCCTACTGTAAAAGGCAGTACTTCTATTCTAGTTGATATATTGTGCTGCCCTTAGAAGTGCAATTAAGCCGTGTTAGGGAAGAGGTCACATCAGAAATCATGAAAATTAAACATTTATAACATGATAACAGAAATGGTCTGTGCATCACACCGATGATCCTCCATTTATACAATTATCCAGTCCTTAGATTTCTTGAGTTTTAAAACATAGCAACCATTAATAGAGCAAAAATAAGTTTGAAATGAGCATTAGATGCAGTTTCTAATGAAAAATGTATTAGTCAATGCTAATGAGAGCAAATAGAAGTTAAAAATATCAGACTAAGCACGATCAGGGCATAATCATTATGATGTTCCCAGCAGTAAAAAGATCAGTGTTTCTGAAAGCTTGGAAATTTTATCAAAGTATGTAAACTATGGAAGGTAAAGTCTATACTTCATACTGGGGCATCCATTTCTGTCTGGATACCACCTGTTAATATAAAAATACTAACAAAATTTTGCATATATAAAGTAAATACATATCTTTTGAGTGACTGCTATGTGGCATGCTAAATGTCGAGTATTAAGCCAAGCATAAAATATAGTTTATCCTTTATGAACTTGGAGTCTAAGTTAAAGAAAGCAAATTAAGTGAATAGATTGCATTCCAATATTACAAATGATGAGTTTGCCAAATCTTACAGGAACTAGGGAAGAGGATATCAAATCAAGATAAATGAAGAAATAAAACATCAAAACAAAGGATTGTACAAGAGTAAAATGATAAATTGTTTTTTTGAGAGGTAAGGCAGCCTCCACATCCCTATGCACACTCTGCAGTGTGTCTCCTCGAAAGTGTAATAGGCTGCGTAAAAGTCCCAGTCTTTTGATTTTACAATGCAAAATTGCGGGCTTTGTAACTCTTTGGACAGTGAATATATAATTTTGAAAATAACTTCATTACAAGTTATACTGCCAATAATCACTACATGCAACTATTTGTCTCTCAAGGAAATAATTTTAATTTTTTTTCACTTTATGAGTTTCTGTAAAATTGTATCCAGACTTGTAGTGATTTTTGTAATAACTTGCAGACATGTTCATCCACTGATGTTTATATAATATAAAATAGTTTAGCCTTTTTTTTCTATATTAGTATGAAGGAGTCTTTTGTTAGCAAGATAATTTTATTTTGCTAATGCTGCTAATTTTTCTAATTCTTCTATCAAGAATTTTGTATATCATATTTCTGCATTGGAAAGAATAATAAATTCCATTTTACTTACAAGTTTTATGATTCTAACATTTTCATTAAGGGTTCAGTTTAAAAAAATATATACATTATAGACTGGGTGTCTTAAACAACAAACCTTTATTTCTCCTAGTTCTGGAGGCTGAGAAATTCCAATTAAGATGCTGGTAAAGTTGATATCTGCTGAGGGCCTTCTACCTCACTGGTTTCTAGAAGGCGGTTGTCTCACTGTATCCTCACATGCAAAAAGAAAGAGAGAGAGCAAGAGAGCTCTCTGAAGTGTCTTTTATAAGGACACTGATACACTTCATTAGTTCCGTACCCTCATGACCTAATTACCTCCCAAAGGCCCCATCTAATATTATTATATTGGGGATTAAGATTTCAACATATGAATCTAGGGAGGACCCGAACATTCAATCCATCACACTAGAGTAGCACATTTGTTATAGTTACTAAACATGTGATGATTAAGAATACTATATTTTGTCTGAGTGTGTTGGCTCAAGCCCGTGATCCCAGCATTTTGGGAGGCCAAGGTGGGTGGATCACGAGGTCAGGAATTTAAGACCAGTCTGACCAACGTAGAAAAATCCCATCTCTACTAAAAATACAAAACATTAGCTAGGTGTGGTGTGGTGGTCGCCTGTAATCCCAGCTACTCTGGAGGCTGAGGCAGGAAAATCAGGTGAACCTAGGAGGTGGAGGTTGCAGTCAGCCGAGATATGACCATTGCACTCCAGCCTGTATGACAGTGTGAGATGCCATCTCAAAAAAACAACAAAAAAAGCATATTTTTATTTTTTTAACTTAATGCATTATGATAATCAAAAGCATCTATATATAATTTAAACTAGACTCAGAACTTCAAATATATCACCACTTTCCCATCCCTGATTTGGAGTGTTATAACGATTCTGTCAAGGTAAAAACCTATCTTAAAACTCTAAGAATGATCTTAGTTTTGTTTTATCAGCATATTATTTTGGTGGCCTTTAAGGCAAATATAAAGTGTATTAATATATATAACTAAAAGCAACTCACTACAAATAATAGTTAATTTGAATTCAATTGAATAAAATTCTGCAAGTCCAGATTCACCACTAAATTTTAGCTTACATTAGCAGGATAAAGCCACACAAAAGAAACTCTACTCACCATTACTAAAAATTGAAGCAAAATAAGTGAAAAGAAAAATGAAAATCTAATGGATTTATATCTGTATCTCTATGTCCTTTAGCCACATCTATATCTGTATATTTACATCTACATCCATAACTCAATATCACATTAATCCAAACAGTAGTCAAACTAACAAAAAGACATATCATGACCTATCTTTCAAAGCAGATTTGGTAAGCAAAGAAAGACAAATAAATATTTTAGCTCTAATCTTTCTCACCTTCCCTTTACATAGACATCTTCAAAAGTTCTGCAAGAATGTGATATGAGAGAAATAAAAATTAATTAGACAGAAATCCTGAAATTTCCTTTACTCCTAATTTGAAGTGAAGCAGATGGTGAACATAGGCAGGTATTCTGGGGATAGATACACAAACCTAAAACATGCTAATAGCAGAAGCTACTCACAGAGCTTGTGATTCTCCAAAAGGCAAGGAAAACCAGTGTACTAAGCATTTTGTGTGTGTGTGCCTACTGGGAGGATAACTGGAGAGTGAAGACAAAATTATCATAATCACCCAGAGCTAATTATCTCCTTCAGTAAACAGGAATTTAGCAGAAAGGAAGTTAAATGAGAAAATAGATAAGGGGAAATACTCTAGGGGAGTATGAGGGCTAGGGAAATAAAGTACTCTAGGAAGTCAGTTGAAGTTTGCTCTCCAGCTGGACACTGGCAGTGCCATAGCCCCAAAATCCTGTTGTGTCAGATGTTTCCTACTAGGGTAAATGGAATGTGAGTGGCTGAGAGAGAGTCTGTGAAGAGTGATGGGGAAACAGAGAAAGTGAAAGATTGGCGCACAGATTGCCACTGTCCAAGTAACTCTTAGGAGACCCTCAGAATGGAGAATTGATACAAATCTAATTCATGTGTTCCTCATAAATTCAAGAATAATTTTCTTATGTGTCCAGGAATTAGTGGAAAACTAGAAAAGGGCAACTACTTCTTAAGAAGAAAATAAATTATTCATTTAATAACCAGGATAATCTAAAAGTTGAAAAGTAATTAATAAAGCAATGTGTACCCAGTTTGGAATGCATCAAAAATTGTTCAGTTGTAGCCTGCACCTTAAAACCACCAAGAAGCTCATATTTTGAGGACCTTTTTTTTGTAGGTTGGGGAGGCAGGAGGCAGAGGTGACAGACAATAATTGAATAATTTTTAATTGGAATAATGTTTTCCTAAGTTCATTTTTGGATATTTCAGAATCATGTTTTAAATAAACATCATTTATAGTAATGTGTTTGTTGACTCCCATTGTTAAATTTATGGAAAATTTCAAAGTTCACTAATGACAAAATATGGTACAAGTATTTTCTTTCTAAAGTCAGTTAATTTTTTAGAATAAATGTTCTTCATTTTAACAAAACAATAATTTTTTATTACTTGAGATTCAAATTAAATGCAAATGTATTGCTACTCATTCTCTTCTTTAGGAAGATTCCTTAGAAAATACCTACTGAAAAGCACTACAATTTATTATCAAAATGAAATAATGACTCCACAAAAGTACTACTAATACTTTGTAGCATGAAGAGACTGAACATATATTTAGTATACTGTTAGCATCTCAAAGACATGGAGACATCTGATATTTTTTATGAAATTGCCCTACTTTACAGAATTTATTTAAAATAGCACACAATTTCTCCAAATTTCCTTTAAAATATTTAGCTTTTTCTTAAGATTATTTTATAAATTGTCTCACACACATGAATAACCAAAAAACAGCAAACAGCTGTTTGAATAGAAGTACACATCTGTTGGCAAGTGAAAAAATTTTATGTGTGCTACATTACATCTGCCCCTTATTTTTCGCTTGATGATAAACATCATAACTAAAAATGATATTTTAACAATTAAGAAAATGATCACAACGAAGTTGATTGTCTTACTTTTATAACCTCAAATATTGCATTTATTTCACATTTTTATTTTATAAATGAAATCTCTTACAAAGGAATTTTGTGAATGACAAATAGAATTTACCTGTAAAGTCATGTTTGTAATGATTAATTGTAGGGTACACTATTTAAAATTATTAGAAGAATGTGTTTGGATGCATTATGTCATCAACTGACTAAGTTTATTGTTACTAGCAGGCTAGATAGTAATTAGAATCACTTTCTAACTACATATCTGCATGTTTTATATAGATATAAATAGCTGCATTATTCTCTTGACACCACAAAGAATAAAAAACAGTCATGATTTATTGCAAACTATGGCAACCTGTGAAAAATCAGTTAAGTGAAACGGAATTAACAAATCCTAAACAACAGTACACACATTTAAAAGGGGTACAGTAACCCAAGTTACTAAGTAGGTGGTATATACTTATAGAGCTGAGATTTACTACATCTATATATTGTCTGCTTCTAAAACTATGTGAGAACACATTACAATAGATCAAATAATATATTTAAACAGCCTAATGAAAAATGTAAATTACTAAAGGCAAAAGTGTTAAAGATTTTGTGAAAATACATTAAATAACAAAATTATTTAGAAGAAAAAGTGGGAACTCTATTTTTAGAAAAATGATAACCATCATAGGAAATGCTTTCTTTTTTGTTTTTAAATTGTCAAAATTGTCACCCTAGTTACTCCAGCATCTTCCTATTCATTCAGTCATTGGATAAAATGGAGGACTATAAATACAGTAAGAAACCTCATTTCAAATATTAAAACAGGTTCCTATTTTTCATACCATAATTTTTACACAAATCAACTGACCTTCATATAATTTGTGTAAAACTAATTCTTTTGACATAATAATTAGATATTATTAAAGTTTAAAATGCATATTGCACTATTCTACCTCAATGTATCTTCAAAATATTTGCCTTTATTTCCTGAAAATTTTGTTCTTTCTCTTGTTGTATTTTTTAATTTCAAATTTAGAAGGTTCATCTTGTTTAATTTTTAATCAAATGCTTTAAAAAACTGCATTTCAATTTTTTACAAAAGCCAATATTACACATTTCCAAATATATTTTTAAGCTAAAATATACATTAAATATGTTAAAATACTTAGTAAAAATATATATTATGGTCAGTACAGATTTACTTGGAGGTGTCAAGGATTATATTGAAAATACAAGAAGTATAAATAAAAGTGTGCGATGGTTCTCATTTAATCCTATAGTAGATTTTTTAAAAGTAATATTCTGTGTTACCTTTTTCTTCTACCTAGTGATAGTTGAGGGGTCTTGTATATAACAAAAGGAAGGATTTTTGAATGCATCCTTACTACCTACTATTTTAACTCCTTGTATAAGAAAAATAACTACTGTTTTCCTGATGAAATCTTATAAAAACTCAATCATGAAATTGAGGAGTATCTTCCACACATTACAATCCTCTCTCTCATACAGTGTCTAACATGAACATAATTCAAACAAAATCTTCATTTGTTACCTCAGCATATTATATTTGATATCTGTTCCAAATATATAAATTTTCTTGAATTACTAGTTTGACATTCTGGAGGGAGGGGAAATGAAAATAATCTCATAATATCACTATAGGTTTTATATAGAGAAATATTTATGTACATTTTATGCTCAGTCAAGCAAGTGCTAAAGTTTAAATTCTCAAGAAACACAGTCTGTGATAGAGTTTAGAATGCAAATATTTATTTTAATATCAACATCTGGGAAATGGAAGAAGAGGGAGCAAGATTGGCCACAGGAAGAACTGTAATGCTTGGTCACCACATTCTGCTGAGTGCCACATAAACTTGTAGAGATAAAACAACTCCTCAGTCATTAAATGGAGGAAAACTCAAGAAAGGATGTAATGTAGGCTTGGATATGTTGACTTATACAGAGTACGCAATTCCTGAAGGAGCAAATGAATGAAAAAAATCTTCAAATGTCATTCCCTAGATAGATAACAAGTCATTCTTCCATAAAATGTATGTTAATATGTAAAAGGCAAGCATATTATAAATTATTTTTGCCCAAAAATTATAATAATAATTGCTGCAAAGTTAAAATAATTACACAACTCTGCTCTTATTGTGGTTCTTAAAACTTCCACCTTAGAAACCCTGAGACCCTGACAAATGGTTTATAAAGTCAATGTTTTTAACAATTAAATAGCAATACTAATACATATTTACCTTTTCATTGAACTAGTAGTTTTATTGGACATGTAAAAGTAGTAGTGGATACCTTATTAGTGACATAGAAAATATGTATGTTGTACACCCACAAACACACACACACACACACACACACACACACACACACACACACACATAGTTTTAACTGTAGGATGATCTTTTGAAACAGAAACAAATACTTTTTCTTTTTTTTCTTTTTTTTTTTTTTTAATTTTTTATTGGATTATAGGTTTTGGGGTACATGAGCAGAGCATGCAAGACAGTTGCGTAGGTACACACATGGCAGTGTGCTTTGCTTTTCTTCTCCCCTTCACCCACATTTGGCATTTCTCCCCAGGCTATCCCTCCCCACCTCCCCCTCCCACTGGCCCTCCCCTTTTCCCCCCAATAGACCCCAGTGTTTAGTACTCCCCTTTCTGTGTCCATGTGTTCTCATTTTTCATCACCCACCTATGAGTGAGAATATGCGGTGTTTCATTTTCTGTTCTTGTGTCAGTTTGCTGAGGATGATGTTGTCCAGATTCATCCATGTCCCTACAAACGACACGAACTCATCATTTCTGATTGCTGCATAATATTCCATGGTGTATATGTGCCACATTTTTCCAATCCAGTCTATTATCAATGGGCATTTGGGTTGATTCCAGGTCTTTGCTATTGTAAACAGTGCTGCAATGAACATTCGTGTACATGTGTCCTTATAGTAGAACGATTTATAGTCTTTTGGATATATACCCAGTAATGGGATTGCTGGGTCAAATGGAATTTCTATTTCTAAGGCCTTGAGGAATCGCCACACTGTCTTCCACAATGGTTGAACTAATTTACACTCCCACCAACAGTGTAAAAGTGTTCCTTTTTCTCCACATCCTCTCAAAACTAACTTGAATACACTGAACTTGAATTCCCTTAAATACTGAATTTTGAGCTTCATTTAATTTTAACCTCGTTAGTCATGTGTTCACATTTATGAGAAGAATATGTATATGTTCTAAGAAATGTGTCACTATGTGATCTAGTCCTTGTGTGCACAACGTAGAGTGCACTTATGCAAACCTGATGACATAGCCTACTATGCATCTCCACTATACATTACAGCCTATTTCACCTAAGGTAAAATCCTGTACACCATGTCACTGTACTGAATACTGTAGGCAAAATGACACAATGGTAAGTATCCATGTAGCTAAACAATTTAAATGTAGCAAAAGCACATTAAAAATACAGTATTATAATATTATGGGACCACCTCATAAATTAAAATATTAGGAGATGCATGATTGTGTTCTGTGGGAAAATTCACATTTACTACAACCAAACTATAATAAGTATCTCCACAAAAATTATTTATGATGCTACTTGAGTTGTAAACTCAAACACATTATCTTTCCATGGCCAGCCATTTTTATTTGTAAAAACAACAGAAAATTCATGATTATTCCTAGGTATTTGATAAATATTATCTTGAAAAATGAACAAGGGGAATATATCACTTTGTAGAAAACATCCATAGTGCTGTTGAAGTAATGAAATATGAGCTTCAAGTATCTCATATTAAGAATATTCTTATGTAATCAAGTTATATTAATAAATTTGATTTTTTGACAATGTAAAATGCGTAAAAATAAAATGGGTAGATATTTGGGATATCTGCAAAGTGAACAATATATATACCTTAACATTGATAAAACTGAAATGTAAAAAATGTAAACTTAGAGTTTGAAATTGTAGGAAATATTTCTATTGAAAGTTGGAGTGATATATTTATGGACTGTTGCTTTCTAGCAATATTTTTTTTCTTTAATTAGCCTAATATATTTTTCTTGGATATACCTAAGCTTATGTTAGTAACATGCTATTTAACACATTATCATCATTTAGGGATTTGAGGAAATATGACGTCCACACATACTAGTAGTAGAGAAATATAATTTGTGTTCAAATAAAAACTGTATATATATTTAAGAAATTAATTTTAAATACATTAGTTGCATATACTATGGTGACAAATATTAAAGAGTCATTTGATTATATTAATACAGAAAATTAATTTATAACCCTCTTATTAAGGAGAATTTTAAAAATTCCTTGTATTGTTGTGAAAGCAATATTAATTAGCAAAATTTTAATTTAGATTTTTAACATGTATTAGTTTTTTTATTGCATTTTAGGTTTTGGGGTACATGTGCAGAACATGCAAGATAGTTGCATAGGTACACATGTGGCAGTGTGATTTGCTGCCTTCCTCCCCTTCACCCACATCTGGCATTTCTCCCCATGCTATCCCTCCCCAGCTACTCCTCCTGCTGCTGTCCCTCCACTATTCCCCCCAATAGACTCTGGTGTGTAGTTCTCCCCTACCTGTGTTCTCACTGTTCATCATCCACCTATGAGTGAGAACATGCGGTATTTCATTTCCTGTTTTTGTATCAGTTTGCTGAGAATGATGTTCTCCAGATTCATTCATGTCCCTACAAAGAACACAAACCCATCATTTTTCATTGCTGCATAATATTCCATGGTGTATATGTGACACATTTTCCCAGTCCAGTCTATCATCAATGGGCATTTGGGTTGGTTCCAGGTCTTTGCTATTGTAAACAGTGCTGCAATGAACATTCATGTGCATGTCTCCTTATAGTAGAATGATTTATAGTCCTTTGGATATATACCCAGTAATGGGATTGCTGGGTCAAATGGAATTTCTATTTCTAGGTCCTTGAGGAATCGCTACACTGTCTTCCACAATGGTTGAATTAATTTACACTCCCACCAGCAGTATAAAAGTGTTCCTGTTTCTCCACATCCTCTCCAGCATCTGCTGTCTCCAGATTTTTTAATGATCACCATTCTAACTGGCATGAGATAATATCTCAGTGTAGTTTTGATTTGCATTTCTCTAATGATCAGTGATGATGAGCATTTTTTCATATGTTTGTTGGCCTCATGTATGTCTTCTTTTGTAAAGTGTCTGTTCATATCCTTTGCCCACTTTTGAATGTGCTTGTTTGTTTTGTTCTTGTAAATCTGTTTTAGTTCTTTGTAAATTCTGGATATCAGCCCTTTGTCAGATGGATAAACTGCAAAAATTTTTTTCCATTCTGTTGGTTGCCAATTCACTCTAATGACTGTTTCTTTTGCCATGCAGAAGCTGTGGAGTTTAATTAGGTCCCGTTTGTCTATTTTGACTTTTGTTGCCAATGCTTTTGGTGTTTTGTTCATGAAGTCCTTGCCTACTCCTATGTCCTGGATAGTTTTGCCTAGATTTTCTTCTAGGATTTTTACAGTGCCAGGTCTTATGTTTAAGTCTTTAATCCATCTGGAGTTAATGTTAGTGTAAGGTGTCAGGAAGGGGTCCAGTTTCTGCTTTCTGCACATGGCTAGCCAGTTTTCCCAACACCATTTATTAAACAGGGAATCCTTTTCCCATTGCTTGTTTTTGTCATGTTTATCAATGATTGTGTGGTAGTAGATATATTGTGTTGCCTCTGATGCCTCTGTTCTGTTCCATTGGTCTATATCTCTGTTTTGATACCAGTACCATGCTGTTTTGATTACTGTAGCCTTGTAGTATAGTTTGAAGTCCAGTAGTGTGATGCCTCCTGCTGTGTTCTTTTTGCTTAGAATTGACTTGGCTATGCAGGCTCTCTTTTGGTTCCATATGAAGTTTAAGGTGGTTTTTTCCAGTTCTGTGAAGAAGGTCATTCGTAGCTTGATGGGCATAGCGTTGAGTCTGTAAATTACTTTGGGCGGTATGGCCATTTTCACTATATTGATTCTTTCTAACCATGAACATGGAATGTTTCTCCATCTAGTTTGTGTCCTCTCTTATTTCGTTGAGCAGTGGTTTGTAGTTCTCCTTGAAGAGGTCCTTTACATTCCTTGTTAATTATATTCCTAGGTATTTTATTCTCTTTGTAGCAATTGTAAATGGCAGTTCATTCTTGATTTGCCTGTTCTTCAGTCTGTTATTGGTGTATAGGAATGCTTGTGATTTTTGCACATTAATTTTGTATCATGAGACTTTGCAGAAGTTGCTTACCAGTTTCAGGAGTTTTTGGGCTGAGACGAGGGGGTCTTCTAGATATACTATCATATCATCTGCAAATAGAGACAATTTGGCTTCCACCTTTCCTATTTGAATTCCCTTTATTTCTTTTTCTTGCCTGATTGCTCTGGCTAGAACTTCCAGTACTATATTGAATAGGAGTGGTGAGAGAGGGCATCCATGTCTAGTGCCAGATTTCAAAGGGAATGCTTCCAGTTTTTGCCCATTCAGTATGATATTGGCTCTTGGTTTGTCATAAGTAGCTTTTATTATTTTGAGATATGTTTCATCAATACTGAGTTTATTGAGGGTTTTTAGCATAAAGCGCTGTTGAATTTTGTCAAAGGCCTTCTCTGCATCAATTGAGATAATCATTGTGGTTTTTGTTTTTGGTTCTCTTTATGTGGTGAATTATGTTTATAGACTTGCATATGTTGAACCAGCCTTGCATCCCTGGGATGAATCCTGCTTGATTATGGTGGATAAGCTTTTGGATGTGCTATTGCAATCGGCTTGCCAGTATTTTATTGAAGATTTTTGCGTCTATGTTCATCATGGATATTGGCCTGAAGTTTTCTTTTCTTGTTGACTCTGTGCCGGGGTTGGTATCATGATGGTGTTGGTCTCATAAAATGATTTGGGAAGGATTCCCTTTTTTTGAATTATTTGGAAGAGTTTCAGAAGGAATGGTAACAGTTCCCCTTTGTGTGTCTGGTAGAATTTGGCTGTGAACCCATCTGGACCTGGGCTTTTTTTGTGTGGTAGGCTCTTAATTGCTGCCTCTACTTCAGACCTTGTTATTGGTCTATTCTTAGTTTTGGCTTCCTCCTGGTTTAGGCTTGGGAGGACACAAGTGTCCAGGAATTTATCCATTTCTTCTAGGTTCACTAGTTTATGTTCATAGAGTTGTTTGTATTATTCTCTGATGATGGTTTGAATTTCTGTGGAATCTGTGGTGATTTCCCCTTTATCGTTTTTTATTGCATCTATTTGGTTATTCTCTCTTTTCTTTTTTATCAATCTGGCTAGTGGTCTGCCTATTGTGTTGATCTTTTCAAAAAACAAGCTCTTGGATTTATTGATTTTTTGAAGGGCTTTTATTTTCTCTATCTCCTTCAGTTCTGCCCTGATCTTAGTTATTTCTTGTCTTCTGCTAGGTTTTGAGTTTTTTTGATCTTCCTCCTCTAGCTCTTTCAATTTTGACGATAGGGTGTCAATTTTGGATCTCTCCACTCTTCTCATGTGGGCACTTATTGCTATATATTTTCCTCTAGAGACTGCTTTAAATATGTCCCAGAGATTCTGGTATGTTGTGTCTTTGTTCTTGTTGGTTTTGAAGAACTTCTTTATTTTTGCCTTCATTTCATTGTTTATCCAGTCAACATTCAAGAGCCAGTTGTTCAGTTTCGATGAAGCCATGCGGTTCTGACTTAGTTTCTGAATTCTGAGTTCTAACTTGATTACACTATGGTCTGAGAGACTATTTGTTATGATTTCAGTTGTTTTGCATTTGCTGAGGAGTGATTTATTTCCAATTATGTGGTCAATTTTAGAGTAGGTGTGATGTAGTGCTGAGAAGAATGTATATTCTGTGGATTTGGGGTGGAGAGTTCTGTAAATGTCTATCAGATTTGCTTGTTCCAGGTCTGAGTTCAAGTCCTGGATATCCTTGTTAAAAAATTTTCTGTCTGGTCGATCTGTCTAATATTGACAGTGGAGTGTTAGTCTCCCACTATTATTGTGTGGGAGTCTAAGTCTCTTTGTAAGTCATTAAGAACTTGCCTTATATATGTGGGTGCTCCTGTATTGGGTCCATATATATTTAGAATCATTAGCTCTTCTTGTTGTATCAATCCTTTTACCATTATGTAATGTCCTTCTTTGTCTCTTTTGATCTTTGTTGCTTTAAAGTCTATTTTATCAGAGATGAGAATTGCAACTCCTGCTTTTTTTTGCTCTCCATTTGCTTGGTAAATCTTCCTCCATCCCTTTATTTTGAGCCTTTGCGTATCCTTGCATGTGAGATGGGTTTCCTGGATACACCACACCCATGGGTTTTAACTTTTTATCCAATTTGCCAGTCTGTGTCTTTTGATTGGTGCATTTAGCCCATTTACATTTAGGGTTAATATTGTTATGTGTGAATTTGATCCTGCCATTTTGATGCTACCTGGCTGTTTTTCCCATTACTTGATGCAGATTCTTCATTTTGTTGATGACCTTTAGCATTTGATATGTTTTTGGAATGGCTGGTACTGGTTGTTCCTTTCTATGCATAGTGCCTCTTTCAAGAGCTCTTGTAATGCAGGCCAGGTGGTTACAAAATCTCTGAGTACTTGCTTGTTTTTAAAGCATTTTATTTTTCCTTCACTTATGAAGCTCAGTTTGGCTGGATATGAAATTCTGGGTTGAAAGTTCTTTTCCTTAAAGATGTTGAATATTGGCCCTCACTCTCTTCTGGCTTGTAGGGTTTCTGCCGAGAGATCTGCTGTGAGTCTGATGGGCTTCCCTTTGTGGGTGACCCAACCTTTCTCTCTGGCTGCCCTTAGCATTTTCTCCTTTATTTCAACCCTGGTGAATCTGATGACTATGTGCCTTGGGGTTGCTCTTCTTGCGGAATATCTTTGTGGTGTTTTCTGTATTTCCTGGACTTGAATATTGGCCAGCCTTGCTAGGTTGGGGAAATTTCCCTGGATAATATTCTGAAGAGTATTTTCCAGCTTGGATTCCTTCTCTTCGTCACATTCAGTTACACCTATCAAACGTAGATTAGTTCTCTTCACATAATCCCACATTTCTTGGAGAGTTTGTTCATTCCTTTTTGTACTTTTTTTCTCTAATCTTGCCTTCTCATTTTATTTCATTGAGTTGATCTTCGACCTCTGATATCCTTTCTTCTGCTTGGTCAATTTGGCTATTGAGACTTCTGCATGCTTCTTGAAGTTCTCGTGTTGTGTTTTTCAGCTCCATCAATTCACTCATATTCCTCTCTAAGTTGTCCATTCTTGTTATCATTTCCTCAAATCTTTTTTCAAGGTTCTTAGTTTCTTTGCATTGAGTTAGAATGTGTTCTTTTAGCTCATGGAATTTTCTCATTACCCACTTTCTGAAGTCTGATTCTGTCATTTCATCACACTCATTCTCCGTCCAGCTTTGTTTCCTTGATGGTGAGGGGTTGTAGTCCCTTGTACGAGGCTAGATATTCCAGTTTTGTGTGTTTTCTTCCTTTTTGTGCTGGTTTCTTCCCATCTTTGTGGATTTATCCACCTGTCATCTGAGTAGTTGCTGACTTTCAGATTGGGTCTCCAAGTGGACATCCAGATTGTTGATGATGAAATATTTCTGTTTCTTAGTTTTCCTTCTAACAGTCTAGCCCCTCTTATGTAGGACTGATTAGGTCCACTCCAGGCCCTGCTTGCCTGGGGAACACCTGTACCAGCTGTTGAACAGTGAGGGTTGCTACCAGTTTCTTCTTCTGCCATCTTTGTTCCAGAATGATGCCCGCCAAATGTCAGTCTCTTCAGTCCTTTGTGAGGTGACTCTTTGGATATACGGGGGTCAGGGAGCTGCTTGAGGAGACAGTCTGTACTTTATAGGAGCTCAAATGCTGAGGTGTGAGCTCCGTTGTTCATTCAGGGCTGTTAGGCAGGTACGTTTAAGTCTGCTGCAGCAGAACTCATAAAGCCTCTTTTTTTCCTCAGGTGCTCTGTCCCAGGAGTTAGGGCTTTATGTATGCATATCCATTGCACTGTCCTGCCTAGCAAAGAGGCAGTCTAGTCACTGCCTGCCTGCAGTGGCTATGCTGAGCTGCTCTGGGTTCCGCCCTGCTGCTGTGGGCTCTGCCCTGTTGTCATGGGCTCCACCCTGCTGCCGTGTTTATTTCCCTGTAGTCCTGTTTATATGAATGTGGTTAGAACTGCCGTGGCGATGATGGACTGCCTCTGTAATGGCGGACTCTCTCTGTTATGGCGGGTTGCCTTGGCAATGGCAGTCTACGTCAGCAATGGCAGAGTACCTCCGTAGGGGTGGAGTGCCTTGGTAATGGCGGACGCCCCTCCCCCACCGTGCTGCACCGTCCTGGGTTCAACTGTGCTTGCTGTGAAACTCTCAACCCCAAGCATTTCCAATTGCTGTTTTGTTTGTTTTTGTGGGGGTGGGACCCACTGAGCCTGATCACCTGGCTCCCTGCCTTAGAGCCTTTTTTTTTTTTTAAGTTGAATGGTTGACTCTCTCCCAGGTGTTCCAGTCACCTGCTGAAAGGGCACCAGGATCTGTGTGATTTCCTGTGTGGCAAACCACCTCGCCGGCTGAAACAACATCGCTGCCTGGGAATCTCCTGGCCTGGCTTACTGTTTAAGTCTCGTTTAATCAGATGAATGTGCTAATCTGCCTTCCCCAATCTCAAATTGCCAGTTTAACAGGGCAACCAGACCAGTGTGTTTTGTATAGAGTGCCTCTGAGCTGCGGTGCCAGCCAAAACAGCTGCACTTGCAGCCCATGGGGCTCCTACATCTGGGAATCTCCTGGTCTGTGGGCAATAAAGATCCATCTGGAAGTGCAGCATCCACTCACCCTCTGCACTTTCACTGGGAGCTGCAATCCTGAGTTGCTCTTATAGTGCCATCTTCTCCTCTCTATCTTTGCTGATTCAATATATATTAGTTTTTTTAATTGGATACTTTCAGCTAGTGTTACACATACTAGTATGATAAACTGTAGTGTTTTCAGTAACTGACTTATTTGTGTTGCTCATGTGTAAATAAATGAATCTTAAGCATTTACAATTATTGTAATTCTATGATAATTATCTTTTAATCAAACATTTTTATACATAATATAGTAGTGCAGTTTTGACTAAATAATATTCAGTATCACAGATTTTGTTGGAAAAGTCAAACTAAAATATGAATTATTTATGAATTTATAAAACATTCTTCAATTTATAATAAATAGAAGTTATTGCCAGGTTAGTCCATGAGATGCATATTGAAATGCAACTTTAATGCCATGTATATATCATTTAATATTTACTGAGTATATCGCCACTCATTTATTTGAACATAATGGTTTTGTTGTTTCTCAGATTTAACATTTCCTTTCAGATATGTCAAACACATTGCGTCAAGAAGCAAAATAAGAAAAATCAGAACATCAAATCAAAAGATACCAAAAAAAGCATGTGACAATATCCAAAACTTTGTAAGCCAGAAATAGGGAAGAATTGGTTCAACTTGGTAAAAAATGTTAACAAAAGTCCTACAGCAAACATTATACATAACGGTAAGAAGCTGGAAACTTTCCCACTAAAATGAGAAACAAGGCAAGGATGTTCTCTCTCATTGCTCTTATTCAACATAGTACTAGAAGTCCTAATTTATTCAATTAGACAGTGAAAGAAGATAAAATTATACTTATTAAAAACTAAACATAAATTTGGTCTTTGTTTGCTGATGACATGAATGTTTATGTAGAAAATACAAACTATCATAAAAAATACTTGCAAAACTAATAAGCAATTACAGCAAGATTGAACTATACAAGGTTAATATGCAAAATTCAATCACTTTCTTACATACCGACAATGAACAAGTATAATTTGAAATTAAAAACTATATAATTTACATTAGCATCACCTAAGTGAAATACTTAGGTATAAGTCTAACACAATATGTACAAGATCTATATGAGAAAAATTATAAATTCTAACAAAAGAAAATTTAAAATAACTAAATGGAGAAGTATTCCATGTTAATGGATAGGAAGACTCAATATTGTCAAGATGTTAGTTTTACCATTTGATCTATAGATTAGAGGCAATCTCTACCAAAATTTAGTCAGGTTATTTGGTGAATAGTGACAGACTGATACTAAAGTTTGGGTGAAAAGGAAAAAGACCAGTTTAAACAACACAATATTAGAGACTGATACTATCTAACTTGAAGATTTACTATAAAGCTAGGTAATCAATACAGAGTGGTTTTTGGCAAAATGATATACAAATAGATCAATGGATCATAATAGAGAGTCCAGAAATAGATCCACATATATAGAGTCAACTGATCTTTAAAAAAGGAGCAAAGGCAATACAATGGAACAAATATAATGTTTTCAAAAACTGCTGCTAGAAAAACTGGGCATCCATATGCCTGAAAATAAATCTAAATTCCAACGTATAACCTTCACAAAAAATTAACTCAAAATAGATTAGAGATTTAAATGTGAAATACAAAACTGTAAAACCCTCAGAAAATAATATAGGAAGACACCTAGATAGCCTCTGGTATGGTGATAGTTTTTAAATACAACACCAAATGCACAATTGATGAAATAAATTATTGATTAGATGAACTTAATTAAAATTAAAACTTCAGCTCTATGAAAGATAGTATCAAGAGGATAAGAAAATCTACAGACCTGGAGGAAATATTTGCAAAAAATCCATCTGAAAAAAGGATCTTTTCCAAAATATACACAGAATTCTTAAATACAACAGTAAGAAAAGAAACAACTCAATTTAAAAACAAATAGAAGACCTGGACACCTCACCAAAGATGGCAAGTAAGCATATGAAAAGATGCTCCACATCATATGTTATCAGGGAACTATTAATTAAAACAAAAGATATCCCTACACACCTATGAGAATGGCCAAAATCCAGAACACTGACAATGCTAAACACTGGTCAGGATGTTGAACAACAAAACTCTCAATCATAGCTGGTAGAAATGCAAAATGGTACAGCCACTTCGGAAGACAGTTTGGCAGTTTTTTACGTGAGTAAACTGTCTCTTGCCATAGGATCCAGCAATTGTGTTCCTTGATATTTACTCAAGGGCATTTACGATTTATGTCCACACAAGAACCTTCACACAAATGTTCATAGTAACTTTTTCACAGATGCCAAAACTTGAAACAACCAAGGTGTCTTTCAGAAAGTAAATCAATAAACTGTGGTATGACCAGATAATGGAATGTTATTTAATGCTAAAATCAAATGAACTATAAAGGATTGAAAAGATGTGGAAGAACATGAAATGCATATTTTTAAGTGAAAAAGAAGCCAACCTGACAGGGCTACATGCTGCATGTTCACAGCTACATTGTGTAAAATGCAAAACTAAGGACACAGTTAAAAGATCAGTGTTGCTAGTTGTTTAGAAAGAGAGAAGGATCAACAGACAAAACAGAAATATTTTAGAGTTGTGAAATTACTCTGCATGATACTCTAATGATGGATACATGCCATCATACATTTGTCTAAACGAATAGAATGTTGAACACCCAGAATGAACTGTAATGTAAACTATCAGATCTGGGTAACAATAATGTATCATTGTAAGTTTATCAAAGATGATAAATGAACCACATTGTTGAAGGATGTTGACAATGAGGGGGGCTATACATGTATGGAGGTGGGAGATATATGGGTAATCTCTGAAATGACTGATTAATTTTGCTGTGAACCTAAACTGCTCTAGAAATATAGTCTATTAAAAATGCAGCAAGAGTGAATAAAAATATGATTGACTTTATTTCATCTCTCCATAGTTCAGTGCATACCATCTTCATAATACAGACCTTTTATATACATATATATGTATATATATATATATACACAGATATACATACATATAATATATATACATATATGTACATATACATATATATGTATATGTATGTTTACATGCCACTTTATATAATAATTTTATGTTTATGTGCCCTTTTATATAAAAATTATATTTTCATTGTATTTTTATCGTTAATAATTTTAAATCCTTTTTTTTTTTTTTTTTTGAGAGAGCATCTCACTGTCACCCAGGCTGGAGTACAGTGGTACCATCAAAGCTCATTTTGTTTTGACCTCCAAGGCTCAAGCAATCCTCACACATTAGCTTCCTGATTAGCTGGGACTACAGGTGCATTCCAACATGACTGGCTAATCTTTTTTTCTTTTAAAGATGAGGTCTTAAATTGCCTAGGCTGGTCTTGAACTCCTGGGTGCAAGTAATCCTCCTGCCTCTGCCCCCCAAAGTTTTGGAATTAAAAGACCAGCTGTAAACAGGTTTTATCTATGATGTTTACCTTATATTTGGGTAAATTATATAGTCAGTAAATACTTGTTTCAATTTCTGATTTGTTGTTTTATGAGTGTGTTGTGTAAAGAAGGATGATTCATGAAAATGGAACACTGTGCAATGGAATATGACTTGTTTGGTCACCTGCAGAATCTTTGCCTTTTGTATCTAGACACTTATAGTCAATTAATGACTGGCAGAGTTAAAGATAAATAGCAAGTTGATGATATGTTCAATCAGACATTATTTCTAACTTGAAACAATATTTACAGTAGAATCAAAAGCATAGAATTTAATGAGAGGTAATCATAAAAAGCTTTGAGTTAGCAATTTAGAAGACCTTCTTTCAATAATGAAGATAAAGAAAAGGTTAAAACATATTTTTAAATGGATAGAAAATGTATATGTCCACTACTAGGAGAGCAGCAGTGGTTTATGGTATAAATTAAGCAACTATGACAATAATGAATTATTTGTCTGCAGTAATGTATTTTATAGTTTTAAGTGTTATTTTATTTCTTTTTTGGTTTTTATTTAGAACCTCTACATTATGATGTCTCAAAACAGTACCTGAATAATCTATGGCAAATATTTATTTACATAATCCAAACATAAAATATCAACAAACTGATAACGATAGACATTACCAACAATACCATCTGTAAATATAAAATATTATTTGTTAATGTCATATGTAAAAATATTATAGACAATGTTGCATATAAAAGCTTGTTAAAATGTTATTAGTTGTCTATAATTCAGAATCATGGTGTGCCGATAGTATATTTAACTATTGTCTGATCTAAATGAAAGATTATAGACAAAATAACTTCTTTAAATTACTTCTTATTCTGTTATTCCATTTAAATATCACTCAATAAACTAAATTAAAAATAAAGCCATTATCAGAATCTCATTATTTCAGTTTTCCCTAGGCACTGTAATTACCAATAAAACCAACATCTTTGATTGTTTTAAATACAAATTAAAATTATATGCCTGAATATGATTATTAAACTATGTTTTGAAAATGTATTTGTAGTATGCTAAATTAGATGATTTACACAATACCAAAGGGTTTTTCTTGTCAACTAGCAAAAGATCAGGATTATAACATAGGTAGCTTAGAATTGTATTGAATTTTAACTCTCACTGGCCCTGCCATTAGTGACTACTGAATTACTTTCTTCACTTCTTTAGTTGTCACAAGCCATGTGTGTCATTTCAATTGGTACAAAAACTAAATTTTCTCAAGTTTCTATCATCTTGTAAAATGAAGCTATAATACAGAGTGATTTATTTTTCTTACATTAATGTAATATAATGGCATTGAAGTTAAATCAGCAGCCAGCATTAAAAAGGATAATTTCCAATTATTTTGTATTAATTTCAAGTCTATCATTTTTCTCTATGATTGCTCAATGTATGACTGATGAAGACATTGAAAAGATCCTTTTCTCCTAGCAGACAACAGAATATAACAATGTAATGTTGAAATATAAAAGCTAGAAAATGATTCTTCACAAAAATAAATTGAGACAAACAGCAGGGTTTTAAGGTTTAAAATTAGGTATTATGAATAAACCATATGTTCTCATCACCAGCATCTGTTATGGTGATCAGGTTAAATATTTTTTAATAAATAAAAATATTTTGAATTTTGTCTTTTTAAGTGGGTGGAAGCCATTGCAATAAACTAAATAAAATTTGTTTTATTTTGCTTTGAAAATATTGGTTAAGAATTCCTGAAATTTGTAACTTATAGCTCCTAGTTAAAAAGAAAAAAAAAAAAAACTACAAATCAAAAATATACCTGAACTTTAAATTATAATGTTGTAAGGAAATTTAAAGAATACTTATGTTTAAAATACACACTTCCATTATAAATATTCAAGGTCCAAAATAATAGACTGTTTTCATAAAATATGTTCAATGTGATTCAGCATCATGGCAATTTGAAATTTCTCACAGGTCATGCAAATTCCTAAGCATTAGTATATGGCTCTATAATGATGTGATTAAGGAAATGTATTTTCTTTTCTGAAAATTGTAGGTTTACATTAACTCTGACATGAACCCAAGGATTCTCTGCTGATTGTGGAACCAATGAGTAAAGTGGGTCTTCATGAATTAGAAACCTTCTCAAACACTGAAAAATTCCATTGTCTGGCAGTTTACTAACTTCCAGAGTAAACACTAGCATCTGTGGAGGTTTCTTAGAAGGCTTAGATGCTGGCTTTTTCGTGTAAATTAACAGGAAATGTAATGACTGAGAGGGTCTTGTTTAATGGATAGTATGTATGATTAACTACACTTATTTGCTTATGTAAACTATTCTTATTTTCTTCAATACCGACTTTGAAGGACTAAATACAATTTGGATTGAATAGTTGATAGTCTCTTCAAAATAATATTTTTGGAAAATCGATTATTTTAAACATTTGCACCAACAAGCACTATGCAATACATATATATGGGGAAAACAAATTCATTTTATATCACATCTATAAGAAAAAAAGCAAAAGTTGTTTTTGCATGTTGCTTTATAGAGTAGTTATTTGTAAAAGTAAATCCATTGTTTATGATTTTGTGTAAGTAGAAGAGTATAGAAAATTGATGTAATATTACATTATGTTTGTTTTAATACAGCTTTGAGAAAAAGACAACATAAACTCCAGCTCTTTCTAACTATCATGTTTGTTTGGGAGTCTCAAGTGGTCCGAGTTGACCAACTTCTCCAGAATAGCTTATCTTTTTCAGTCTGATTTTCTTTGAGTCATAGACACTGCCTGATGTTCAAGCAGTTTATTTTGAAAGTGCTCTTACAAGACAGATAGCAGGAGCAAGCCAGTAACATGGACCAGATGACTGACTGACCAGGAGGATCACCATATGGAGACCATTTTTAGAGTTTTCAAGACTCTTCCTCATTTCTTTGGTTTTTGTTTTCTGTATTTTGAGACAAAGTCTCACTCTGTCGCCAGGCGCCAGGCTGGAGTGCAGTGGTGCGATCTCGGCTCACTGCAACCTCTGCTTCCCATGTTCAAGCAATTCTCCTGCCTCAGCCTCCCTAGTAGCTGGGACCACAGGCGTGCGCCACCACATCCAGAGAATTTTTGTATTTTTTAGTAGAGATGGAGTTTCACCATGGTCTCGATCTCTGACCTCGTGATCCGCCCGCCTCCACCTCCCAAAGTGCTGGGATTACAAGCGTGAGCCACCGCGCCTGGCCCCTCATTTCTTATATGTATATTCAGTCTAGGTCAGTTACCGAGTGTTTCTTTCATAAAGTAAGCTTCACTTATTTTTGTAAAGTTAAGTTTTGGTTTAAGGTTTATGAAAGTTATGTCTGTGCTAAGATCACCTCTCCTGTAGGGCAAAGCCGTTTTTTAGGTCTTATCATAAAGACCCAATAATCCCCAGTCCTGGTTGCTATTCTAGGAAGTCCCATCCAGAAATATTGTATATATTCTAATTTTCTATGGTGAGTGTTAAAATATTTATTCTTTATTTTTCTTACAAAATTAGCATGTTTATAGAACAATGTTAAAATGACAGAGAAACTTCTAAGAGATAGTAATTTAGCACTTACATGCATGACCATGTTAAGAATTTATAGGATAGCAGAAGACATAGATGTTCATCAAAAACTGTCACTCAAATAAAGTTAAGTTAAAAATTCTAGTGTGTATTAATGAGAGTCACTTACTATTATAAAAGATATAGTCTGCTCCTTGTTGGGGTCGTCAGAGAAAGAATAAAATAATACAAATCAGAACAAAAATAAATCAAATGGGGAACAGAAAAACTACAGAAGTAATCCATAAATCAGATTTTTTAATAAAATTGACAAACTTTATGGTAGTCTAAGTAAAAAAAAAATGGACTCCAATAAATGTAAAATAAACATGAAGCAATTAAAACAGATACCTCAGAAATGAAATAATAAGGGAATATTATCAGTAATTACATGCCAACAAATTGGATCACATAGAGGAAATGGGTAAATTCCAACAGAATACAGCCTACTAAGAGTGAATCAGGGAGAAATAGAGTGAACAGACAAATAACAAAGAAATCAATTGAAGAAATAATCAAAAACCTCCCCAATAAGGGAAAGTTCATCACCATATGGCTTTACAGTGTAATTCCACCAAAATTCAAATAATTGATGTGTGTACTTCTTATACTATTCCGAAAATTAGAAGTAGAGGAAATACTTCCAAACATACTTATGAGGCGAACATCACTCTGATACCAAAGCCAGGCAAAAACCTAACAAGGAAAGAAACTACAGGCCAATTTCTCTGATGAGCACAAATACAAACATCCCCAATAAAAAAGATTAGCAAACATATTTGAATAACACATTAAGATTGTGCATCATGACCAATTTAGATTTGTCTTTGGCATGCAAGTCTGGCTTAAAACATGTAAATCAATAAATGTGATATATCACATTAACAGAATGAAAGGTAATAACCACATGATCATTTCAATTGATGTTTAAAATTTTAGAAAGGTCAGCAGCATTTCGTAATAAAAATCTCAACAGTTTAGGCATAGAAAGGAAAGTTACTAAACATAATGAAACCATTTATAAAATATCCACAGCTAACATTATGATCAATGGGGGGAAATTGAAAACTTTTCCCCTAAAATTTGATCAAAGCCAAGAACACCCACTGTCGTCACTTCTGTCAATAGACTTTAAGTACTAGCAAAGCAATCTGAAAATAAAAAGAAATAAGAAGCCCACCATATTAGAAAGGAAAAAGTCTAATTATTTTTATTTGCAGATAACATGATCTTATATTTTAAAACCCCAAATATGTCCCAAAAATAACCATTATACATGAGAAATGAATTCACTAAAAGTTTAGGTCACAAAACCAATACACAAAATTAGCAGCATTTTAATTAAAAAAATATATATTGAAAAAAAAATCCCATTTTTGATAGCATAAAAATAATAAATACCTATGAATAAAAATTTAAGCAAGGAGGTAAAATATTTGTACACCAAAAATTATAAACATTGATAAAAAGAAATTGATGACACCAAAAAATGTAAAGATATTTTATGAATATAGGTCAGAAAAAATAATATTGCTAAATAGTTTATACTACAAAGGCAATATACAGATTCAATGCATTGCCTATCAAAGTTCTAATCACATTCTTTACATAAATAGAAAAAGAAGTGTATATGGAATCATAAAAGATTCCCAATAGCCAAAACGGTTCTGAGAAATAGAAACCAAGTTGGAGGCATTACATTTCTTTTATTTAAAATTATATTACAAAGCTATATTAATCAAAACAATATAATACTGGTATAAAAACTGACACATACACCACTGGAACAAAATAGAGAGTCCAGAAATGGATTCAGATATATATGGTCAAATGATTTCTGACAAGGTCACCAAGAAAACATAATGGAGAAACGCTAGCCTCTTCAATAAATAGTGCTGAGAAAATGAAATTTCTACATCCAAGGGAATGAAATTTAACCATTTTAGAATACAAAAAAACAACTCAAAATGGATAAATCACCTAAATATAAGAACAGAAACTATAAAACTTCTAGAATATCTCATAGGGGAAAAGCCCTTCGCAATGATTTTTGAGATATCACACCCAAAGCCCAGGCCACAAAGTCAAAAATAAACAAATGCAACTATACCATACTGAAAAGTTTTCATACAACATAAGACAATGAGACAGCAGCCTATGAATGGGAAAATATATTTGCAAACCACACACCTATTAAGGGGATTAATATCCAAAATGTATAAGGAAATAATTTCAAAAGTGGGAAAATAAATAACCCAATTAAAAAATGAGCAAAAGACCAGTATAGACATTTCTCCAAGGAAGACATAATAATTGCCAACAGGTATGTGAAAAGGTGCTTAACATCATTAATCATCAGGAAGCTGCAAAATAAAACTGTGAGATATCACCTCACATCCACTAAAATGGCTGTTAAAAGCCAAAAGATAAGAAATTTTGCCAAGGGTGTGGAGAAAAGGGAACTCATACATTGTTGTTAGGAATGTATGTACAGCCATTATAAAAAAACAGTATGATGATTTCTACAGAAATTAAAAATAGAACTACCATGTGACCCAGCAATTCCTTTTCTGAACATATACCAAAAAAATTGAAATCACCACCTCATCAAGATACCTGCATTCCCATGTTCCTTGCAACATTATTTACAGTGGCCAAGATATAGAAACAACCTGTCCAACTAAAAATACAATTTGTGAATGGGTAAAAAAACAGTGGTATATATGTACAGTGGAATTTTATTCAGCCCTAAAAGGAAACCCAATTTTCCACTTTCCACCACCTAGATCAATCTTGAGAACATTATGCTAACTGAAATATACCAGATATAAAAAGAAAAAAAATGATCTCACTTACATGTTGAATATAATTTTAAAGCTCAAATATACAGAGAGAGAGAGAGAGAACAAAGCAATGATTACCAGGGATAGGGTAGAGGGAGGGAATGGAGATATGTGCTTCAGAGGATACAAATTAGCAGATATGTTGGATGAATAAGTCTAGAGATCTAACATCCATCAAGAAACCTAAAGGTAATTGCATTGTACTATATGTGGAATTCACACTAAATTAGATTTTAGCTTCTCTTGTCACAAAAACAAAATTAAATTGGTGACTGTGAGATAATAAATAAGTTAAATTGTTTAACTATAGCAACATTTCTACCTATGTGTATGTATCCCATATCACTATGTTGTATACCTTAAACTTACATAGTAATTTTTTTGAAAGAAAATTTACCTCAGTTTTTGCCTTCTTCTAGTGACTTTCCTATGCCTTTGGATTGTTTGTGAAATATATATACTTTTTTTAAGTAAATTTTTTTCTTTTCCTTTAGTATTCTCTTCTGGTCCAAATAAATAACCAGGCTTAAATTAAGATCCGAGAATAGATAGTAACTGCCAACAATATAGAGTTGTTGCTGCTGTTGAGATGGAGTCTCACTCTGCTGTGAAGCTGGTGAGCACTTGTGGGATCTCGGCTCACTGCAAACTCCACCTCCTGGGTTCAAGCGATTCTTGTTCCTCAACCTCCTGAATAGCTGGGATTACAGGCAGGTGCCACCACATCCAGCTAATTTTTGTATTTTTAGTAGAGATGGAGTTTCACCATGTTGGCCAGGATGATCTCGATCTCCTAATCTCCTGATCCACCCGCCTCGACTCCCAAAGTGCTGGGATTACAGGCTTGAGCCACCATGCCTGGCCTGTTTTTTTAAAATAATAAATTATTATGTCTTTATGCTATTTGAATTACATAAAATCAAATATTATCTGCTAAAACATTTATCTAATGAGGTTGAATATGTTAATTTTTGAGGTAAGTGGAAAGGATAAAAAATGGAATGTGAAAAAATAACTCTTTAACTGATTAATAAAGCACCACTTCACCAAGCAGCAGTTCACAAATTTTATATTGTAAGTTTATTTCCACTGAGTTTTGAAATTTCTTATTACCATTATTCAACCAAATATATAAGTATATAGTTAAAGATGATTTCCACATGCATGAGTGGCTAAATGTTTTCCCTTTTTATGCTTCTGAAAGTGGCATTTGCTTCTGGATTCCATATTTTGTGTATGTACTCAATCAATAGATTTTTGGTTTATGTTTAAGAATTTTAACATACACCAAAAGAAATTTAGAGTAAACATATCAATACGGACCACCAAACTGAAAAATCATTTTAACTTTTGTTCCAGATTTCTGACTCTTAGTTCATACAGGAGTATTAAAGTCAATGCAGTTTAATTTCTGGGAACAATTACTTGTAAATATCTATTTCTATTTTATTCAGAGTTTTTGAAGTGCCCAAGAGTGTTTGTATTTTTATCAATAATGACTTAGTTCTGAAATGTCCTATTGAAATCCCTGAGGTAGAAAAGATTTGATTTATTAATATCACCTTGCTTTTAATGGAAGAGTAATATCAGTTATCTGACATAGTTTGGTGCTGTCACCCCCACGCAAATCTTATCTTGAGTCAAAATGCCCAGGTGTCCAGGGAGGGATCTGGTCGGAGGTGATTGGATCATAAGGGCAGATTCCCTCATGCTATTCTCATAATAAAAAGGGAGTTTTCATGAGAGCTGATGGTTTAAAAGGTGGCAATTTCCCCTTCACTCATGCTCTTTGCTGCCTTGGGATAAGGTGACTTATTCCCCTTCACCTTCCATTGTGATTGTAAGTTTTATGAGGCCTCCCCAGCCATGCAGAACATGAGTCAATTAAACCTCTTTCAGTCTCAGGGAACATCTTTATAGCAGTGTGAGAATAGACTAAAACATTCTCTGTATTAGTTCGTTTTCACACTGCTGATAAAGACATACTCGAGACTGGGCAATTTACAAAAGAAAGAGGTTTAATGGACTTAAACCATGTGGCTAGGGAGGCCTCACAATCATAGTGGAAAGTTAAAGCCATGTCTCAAATGGAGGCAGAAAAGAGAATAGAGCTTGTACAGAGAAACTCCCATTTTAAAATCCATCAGATCTCATCAGACTTGTTCAGTATCAAGGAAACAGCATGAGAAAGATCTTCCCCCATGATTCAACTATCTCCCACCAGATTCCTCCCACCACATATGGAAATTGTGGGAGTTACAATTGAAGATGAGATTTGGTTGGGGACACAGCGAAGCCATATCATTATCTTTGCTATGTAATAAAATAACACAAATTTTGTGTTTTAAAGCAGGATTCAAATTTTGTAGCATAGAATATTTGATGTGAATTGACTGGATCCTCTGCTCAGGTGTTCACAATTGGACAGTCAAGGTATCAGCCAGGGTAGTAATCTAATCTGAGGCTCAGGGTTCTCTGCCAAGTTCACTGGCTATTGAAAATTCCTCGAAGTTGTAGGACTGAAGACCTCAGCTTCTGGAAACTACCTCTTATTGCTTGCCACCTGGTCCTCTTCACAACATGACAGTTTTCTATTTCCAAGCTTGGTCTTTGCCCAAAGACAAAGAGAAGTGTCTACTGCTTCCTTTCACTTATCTTTATTCCTCTTTTACAGGGTCCTTTGCTTACCACCCGTTTACCTGCTTATGAAAGCCATCCAGGATAATTTTCTTGTTGATATCTCAAAGTCAATGAATGAGAGAGAGCTTAAATGTTTCTGCAAAATCGATTTACTTTTGTAATATAAAGTAATATAACCACAGCACGTATACTATGGAGCAGAAATCTTGCAACTACCTGAGAATCCTGCCTACCATGCAAGTTCAAAAGAAATTTCTAAAAGAATAACAATTAAGATAACTATGTCAGGAAGGCAAATATGCAAACCAAAGTGTTTTATTTTTAAGAAATATTACACTGTGGGCTTCTGTAATTGAGTGGTCAGTTAGACACTTAATTTTTTCATGTGAACATAATATATATACCCCCAGAGAGACAAAGTGAATTTCAGGTTTATGGAGAGGGAACAACATTAAATCAAAACAGTTTTCTCACATTTTTCAATCTGGTGACAATTTGTGAAGGAATTTTAAATACAAGAAGAAAAAATATTCATTGGATGCAGTTGGAATTAAATGCAATTAGCAAAAGCTCTGATTTATAATTCTACCCAATTTTCTTCCATTATCTTGTAAGGAAATACCTTAAAGGTGAAAGGAGAATTCTGAATTAATTTTTCTCTTACATGAAACTTATTTACCAGTTCCAACCTAAAAATGTGTAGGGAGTTCTAGCAGTTCTGCTTTCCACTACTTGGTTCTAAACTAAAATAGTCAGTAAATAATACAGTCTATAGTTTTCTGATTTATTATTCCAATTACCTGATTGAGTTTTCGTTGCTCAAGTGTACTTAGGTCTGTTCGATGGCACTTCAGAAAAGGGTTATGTTCCCTGTTCAGTGACTCAGAAGAGCTTATATTATGTAAAATATTTATATGAACACTGTGGTTTACTGTAGAATTATACAACTTCTTATTTTTTTTAGAAAGACTGATGAATATCAATTATAACATCATTTTTTAAAAATAAAGATGTCTTGATAAGTGAAAAATATAAAAGAAAAAATGTAATATAGAGTTGATCTCCATTAAGATTCACTCCATTGTAAGAGTTCATTTTGCTAAACAGCTTCTCATTAAGTAAATCAAGCATTTGAAGATATCACCATAATTATATGTCCCTTAATGTAAAATGTATTCAATATCTTTGTCAATTAGTTAGATGTAATTTTGACTTCCAGTATTTAACATGCATATGGTGCATACTGCAGTGTGAAACTTAAATTCTTCAGTTTTGCTTTACATGATTAACAATTCACCCAGCTTAATCTGTATATTTGGTTTTAAACTTTTGGGATGGTCTGTGGTGCATGCTTTGAATGAAAAAACAACAGCGTCAACTCTGAGAAGATGATTTTCTTATGGTCTTACCACCAGAACTGATCCATCTGCTCTCAATTTCTTTCACTTTACAATTCACTTGTATATGTGTATGTGTGTGATTCATTCATATTCTGGCTTCTGCAAAAATCTTTGGTTACCTATAAAACACAATAAGAAATGCTGTGAGTTTATTCATCTGTCCCTTCATGTAGAGAATTGAGAAGGAGACTGTGGAAAGTAACTATAAACTTCTATTTCTGAAAAATTCCTAGTATTGAATTTCAAAAACTCAAATAAACCTAAGATCAGCCAAAAGTGCAGTATTTCCTTGGGGTTTAATCATATTACATAGTACATATCATTTTTTTAAATTAGGTTAAAGTATCAACATAACTAAAAAGTTTGCTAATCCTCTCATTTATTCTTTTTCTCTTCATTTTTCAGGTAGTACACATTATTGTTGTGTATCTGTTGCTAAAATGTTCTATGCAAAGTTTAAATAAGAATATTCCTAAGTAACCAAAGGTTTAATTTCTAATTTTGTTTACCAGAAATCACAAAAGAATAGGGTTCACATTATCTATAGTAAAAAATGGTTATTCTTAGAGAAAACGCTTCCTTCTTCAATTCCCTGTATTGGAGATCCCCTCCCAAACCCAGCTGATAGATCACTTGAGAATGTGACATACACCATCAGCCTGAACCTTTACAAACACTGCATTGTAACTTCTCACTAAATTGGAAACCAGCACATAGAGTTTTCACTGCTGCTACTAATGATCGACTATTACTTTTATAGCATTCTTTAAAGGAATTTGCATGCAGTTTTCTCTTAAGCCAAGGCCATCTTCAAAGGATTATATAACACCCTCCAAGATTGATCCAGCAGGTATAAAAGAACATACCTTTTTTCATGGGGTGGAAGATTTATCACTCATTTAATAGATGTATTACATTATATTATATTATATTTGCAACAAAAACAATATGTGAAGCACTGTAGCAGTGTCTGTTATTTAAAAATAATTATCAGTGACTAAATGTTCATATAATTAAGAAGTGAAAATAAAACCATGAGATATCTATCAGAATGGCTAAATAAAAAATTGTGCAACACCAAATACAGATGATGATAATGATAGAAAGAAACTTAATCATTCATTCTTTCTTGTAGAAATGGAAAATGGTGAAGCCACTCCAAAAAGCAGTTTGACAATTTCTTAAAACTCTATGCACTTGAACTTTGACCTGGCCATTTCACCCTTTATCACTTATCTATGAGAAATAAAAACATGTGTTCACACAAAATCTTGTACAAAACCTTTCATAAAGCTTTATTAATAATAGCCAAACCCTTAAAACAACCTAGATGTCCATCCCCGGTTAAAGGTTAAATAAACTCCACATACATACCAAGGAACACTACTCACCAATAAAAAGGAAGACAGTATTGATGCATTTCATCACCTGAATGGATCTTCAGGAAATTATACTGATTGAAAAAAAAATCACATATGGTTATATATTATGTAATTATTATATATGCTCTTCTAATATTGCAATTATAGATATGAATAACAAATTAGTAGTTGCCAGGAGTTGATCAGAACATCTCTTAAGAGGAGGGCGAATTTGGACATAAAGGTATAGCACAAGAGATCCTTGAGGTAATGGGATAGTCCTCCATCTTAAATTGTGGTGGTGAATGCATGCATCCATACATGTGTAAAATTGCATTGCACTACATATACATAGTAACATATGTAAAAACTGATGAAATGTAAATAAGCTCTATGGAACCAATATCAATTCCATTGTTTTGGCATTATCTGTAACTATGCAATGTGGTCCCACTGTGGGACACTGGGTAAAGGGTGGAAGACACCTCCCTGTATGTTTTTAAAACTTCCTATGAAACTATAATTATTTCAAAAGAAAAATTTAACAGTACAAGAAAAAGTGTTCATGATCTACTTAGTTTTGATCCTCTAAAAATTTTAACTAGGCAGTGAGAAAGTTGATAAGGCAAGGTAAAAATAGTAGGATAGGTAATGAGTATTATGGGAAAATTTAGCAGTGTATTAAATTAAAATTGAGTAGTACTAAAACTTTAAATAATGTAAAAATAGAGCAAATGATTACTAGTAATTTTTTGCCATGCTATATTTTAACATTGATACTTAACATATTTTGAATCCACATTCTACACCATAGTGTACTTCTCTTCTTGATAACCCTTATTTTTGTACCAGATATGTTCTCCAATAAAGATGAGCAGAGTGGTCTCTGTGTTTGAGAAAAGGGAACAGAGTTTCAAATAAACAAGAGCAAAGGCAAGAAAGAGATACTGACTAGAGAAACAGCCAGTCTTTGAGGAGAAAATATAATAGCTTTAAATGTATGTAGGAAAAGGGAAGTGAGAATAGAGGCAAAATATCAGTAAAAATTGTGTTGGTTCTCCTTACTGTAGGGTCATAATTCAGATTAAAGGGCAATTGAATCATTAGTACTAGTAAGTACTAGGCACGGGAAATTTTTATGCAATATAGCTTGCCTCATGTTATTCAAGATGTAGTTTGAAAAAAATTTTTGTGCCCACATTACTCATGGCATCTGAACTACAGAGCATCCCATGCCTTGGACTAGAAGTAGATGAGAAATGATAGTTGGAAAGAAAGAATTAAGAGGATGATCACAGAGACAGGTTTTCTCAGTTTTGCAAGGACAGCAACATGCTAACAAAATGGATACGTCCTAATAGGCCTGTCATTAAGATCAGAAAGTAGTACCTGAAGAATGCAAGAAAGGAAGCTGTGTACAGTCCATGAGCCTCCAGAGAAGGAACTGTGCTTGAAATCCGCATGTACTGGTAGAGACCAGTTGAACCTGAGTAAGAGCTGTGTGAGGCACAGGAGAGATTAATCTCGAACATCAGGATGCAAGGATGAGTCAGAAACATGCATTCTGGGCTAAACTGTGTCTTCCCAGAATTCATATATTGAACCTCTAACAGCTAATGTCACCATATATGGAAATAGAGACTTTAAGGAGGTGTTTTAGGTTAAATGAGGTCATGTAGGTGATATCATAATCTCATAGGATGTGTGTCTTTATAAGAAGTGGATGAGACTCCGGAGAACTCTCTGTGTGATTAGAAAAAAAGGTCATGGAGGGACACAATGAGAAGACTCCTATAAGCCAAAAAGTGGCCTCTCTAGAAACCAACCCTGGCAATACTTTGATCTTGGATTTCTAGCCTTCAGAAAAGTGAGAAAATTAATTTCTGTACTTAAGGCATCTGGTCTATGGTATTTTATATGGCAGCCCTAGTAAAATAATACACCCACCTCTAAAAAATTTTTCTAAATTTTCTTTGTACCTTACCTTGGAAATTTTTTTTCATTAGAAAATAAAATAAAATTTAATGAAATTATACATCATATATAAAATATGTAAGGGAGAAAGTTTGATGGCAGAACTCTGAATATAAACTTTGAATTGATTGGTTTCTTTACACAAATAAATCTGATTTAAACCAAAAGCGACTCTATTTAAAAATAAAATGTTATTTTTAATTGAAACATCGGCTTTTCCTTCAGAAACAAGTATAAGTGATGTTAATAGCAATAGTAAGATGATCTCTAGATAACATCTAAATAGATAACATCTAAACAGATATTTGACATTACTCAGTTTTCATTTTTCAATGTAAACCGTATCACCCAATTTTTAACATCTGCAAGAAAATAAGTTATCCTAAAAGAATAAAAATATGTACATGTTGTAAATTTATTAAAATAATAGTAATTATTTGCCTTAGACATTTGTTACAGACTTTCTATAATATTGAGATTTTGATATGTTATATTTACTATAAACTTATGAATGAATATATATTTCCTCTTAATCTTGCACCATTCTTGACTTTGACGTCCTTATAAATCCTTTATGTTAAATTTGTAGTGTGATACTAAATTTCAGATCAAGGTAATGGGTCTCAACATTTTAATTCATTCGTATCAACAAGAATTATGTTATAAATATTATCACATAATAAATGGAATGGTGTTCTCTAGCACCATCTAGCTTACTTTTTGAGCAATTCACAGCAACAAAATTTAACTCTAACAATTGGGTAACAACTTTAGTGTAACTATGAAGGTAAATGAAGATAGGTCGAAATGATTAACAGTATTAATGCTATTTTAAAAGTTACTGCATGCACACTGTTGCTTTCTCATAGCATTAAGGATTTGTCTTTTAGTGCTGTCTCTGTGGCTTAAAAAATCGTCTTTTCTCTGCTAATTGCCAGAAATACTTCATTTAAAACTATAGGAAGATACACTTAATTGCCCTGATTTCTGATAAGCTTTAGAACAAATGTATTTTTACATCAATAAAGATTGGGAGCACTCTATAAAATAACTCATTAATGTTCATCATCTTTATATCATGAAATACATGTCATTGGCATTGCCCCGATAGAAAAAGCTAAGCAATACAGAGACCAGGGAATTCAGACCTACACTTAGTTTATAAAGACAGGTAGTCATAGGAAAACCACATCTTGTTTGCCAAGTATCTTCTAGAAGAACATATTTGGATTAATTTCTAATTGTGATACAGTAGAATATTTCCTAGTAGTTTGCATTTAGGTGACATAATTTAAATTTGTCCATTCTGCTTTCGTTGCCACTTTTCCTTTTATTCTACAATACCTTCACGTTGCTATTTAATCTCTAGTTGTTTCTAGCCCTGCAAATCTATTTAGAAGAAAACATAGAACTCTGATAAATGCTAAGTATGCACTGGTACAACGTATAAGAACACTTGATGAATGTTAGTAAAAAAAAAATATTAAAGCAAAAGGGATTTTGAAACTAACTTATGTGTACGAAGCTAGTAATATGAATATTCAAGCAAATATTTAAATGTTTTGATACACCGTATTTATGAGAATGTAATTTGGCTACCTTATTTTCAGTGAATGCAATTAAGTGTGTTTAAAATAATTCATCAGTATTAAAAGTTGTAAAATATTGTTCAGTTAGTACATTTTTCCAATATTCTTTTTAAAAAAGAATCTCTTCCAGATATGGTTGTCTGCTGTTGAAACTTAAAATGAAATTTGATGGAATTAGTCTGGTTATTCCAGTTACATGAAATTCTAAAATATTAAAATAATCTTCAATCTTGCTCATTTACTTATTCAACAAATAACTACTGAATGAACGCTATTTAGCAGTTCCTGTTTTACATGGCCAGGATTCACTTGTGTTTAATGAAATTAAAACACTTGATGTGATGTTCTTAAATAGCTTATATGTTAATAGAGAGCTACAGACAAATGATATATGCATACATGTACATGTGTATGTCTGTCATATGTGAGACAGCACTAAGTGCAATGTAGGGAATTACGTGATGTGGTAGTGATTTTGTTTTGAGATAGTGATTTTTAAAATTTCTTTAGATTGAATAGGCAGAAAGATGACATTTAAACAGAAATTTGAAAATATAGGAAAAGGAAGAGGTATATTTCAGGAGATCAGAACACCTATTTCACAGACTCTTATATTGTTAACAGTTTGTTGTATTTGAAAATTACAGCTACAATGTGAGATCAGTTTAGTAGGTAAGATAAATTGTGATGAGATCTACAGTTAGGGCCAGATCAAATAAAGCTTTCAAGAAGAGGGTAAGGAGTTTCAACTTTGCATTTCTCTCATTCTCCTTCTCATCTTCTTCTCTCCTTTCTTTTGTTCAGTAAACCCTGTGAGAGATGGTGGTGGCTTTTATTAGGATGATAGGACATATGTTATGATGTGGGCAGTGTTCATACATGCTTGAACATGCTAAAAATATATTTTCTGATGAAATAAATTTGGGAGTGTGTAATTGGGAATAGTAAGTAGCAAGGACAACACAATTAATTTAGGTTTGACAGCTGGGTGCTTGTGTTTTCTTAAACATTTGAATACTATTTTTGCCTTTTACAAAATTGAGAGACAGGTAGAGGTTTAATTTAAGTGATGGCAGAATAAATATTTTTGTTTTGGCTTTTTTAGTTTTGAGATGTGTGTCTTGTTGAGACATCAAGTAAGTAATTACTGATAGGAGACTAGTGTTTGAACTAGAAGTCACTATAGAAAATATAGCTTTTGGAACTGTCTGCATATTAATGCAATTTATCCTCTAAAAACAAACCTACTAGCATTCTTAAAATAATTTCAAACACTGTTTTTATGTGACATGAAAAAGAGAAATTTCTGATTTGTAGTTTATGTTTTCCTATAAAAATAGCATATTGATTATTAGAAATTTAAAGATAAGACAGAAGCAATAGGCTAAAATGTATGAGCACAATAATTAGTATATTGCTGTTATTTACAGATTTTCTATGCAGAAAACGAATTATAAAAGTGGAAACATCACTGCATAACATTATTACAATTAAAAATCACCAACCACTTTTTTTCTTCAATTAGTAAGTAATATTTTAAAATCTAACACTAGCTGTATTAAAGAACACATCCTTACCCCATTTGTCATTTAAAAAATGTCTTTCCCCCATGCTATTAATTTACATGATTTTGGACTCAATATTCTA
The DNA here is from genome assembly GCF_049354715.1 of Callithrix jacchus. Taxonomy (NCBI): domain Eukaryota; kingdom Metazoa; phylum Chordata; class Mammalia; order Primates; family Cebidae; genus Callithrix; species Callithrix jacchus. The sequence continues at coordinate 50,002,062 of NC_133502.1, forward strand.
ATAGATGACATAAGCAGAAGTGATATGTAGCTAAAATGGCTAGTGTTTAGTTAGATACAGTGTACAGAAAAAGTAGGACATAGTGCAGAATACCCAAATTGCTGTCCTCATCCAAACATCTAGCATTTTCTCTGTTAGCCTGTTTTATAGGGAAGGATGCTGCTACTTCCCTATACTTAATTTAATTTACAGTATTTTGCTGATAACCAGGCTTTCATATCTCCCCTTATTATCATCTCAGCATCTGCCTTTTTGTTGTTGTTGTTGTTTCTTGATCACTGCGCATAAGATTAAAAAGTCTATTCTGGAGCGAAGCCTTGTTTTTTGTCCTATGTTCTGCCAATGTGAAAACAGCTCCAGAGTCATATCTCATATTTATATAGAATGCCAAACCCCATTCCTTTAATTGTCTCAGCTGGGGAGCTAAGAGTGCATAAAACAGCTGGTGGCGACTGAGTATATAGCAGGTAGGTAGAGTAGACTCTCCTGCAAAGTGCAGTGCTGTACTGAGTCTTTTCAGTTAGGAGTTCTTCCCTCTGGAGGAAACCAGCACAATTGATTCTGTTAAAACTCATTTACTACACAAAACCACCTACCAGATGGTAGCCTCTGACACCAGAATGTGCCTGAGGCAGAGTTGTGGCTGTAAAGATGTACATGTAAATGTGATAGGGTAAGGAATTTTTTTTATAAGCAACTGAGAAAGCATTTAGGAAATGAAGACTGTAACTTCGCTCTTCATACTCAGTGGTGATGTTGCTGTGCTTTGCAGTTAGCAAAAAAACTGAGATACCATTTTGCTCATTTGTACATGCGTTAAAGATCTATTTTAGGTCTTTATTGTTTTTCTATGAATGTGCAACATGATTTTAAACACAAAATGCTACAAAATACTGCATATTTTGTTCATTTTGTTCATAACATAATCTTTTGTTTTGAGGAGGCTTCTATTTCTAAAGCTAAGAATTAAGATCCGTTTAAGGTTTAATGCTATTAGAAAATCACTTTTGGTTTGTCTACCAGCTTTGTCCTCATAGTATACACTTAAGGAATAAGATGAATTCAAGTGTTTGCAGTCAATTAATTATCAAAAGATAAGGAGCCACAATGGAGAAAAATAATCTCTTCAACGAAATGGGAAACTGAAAATCCAAATGCAAAGGAATGAAACTTATACTATATATAAAAATCAATTAGAAGTAAATTAAAGATGTAAACTTAAGACCTGAAACTGTAAAATCCTAGAAGGAAACCTAAAGGAAAAGTTCCTTGATGTTGACCTTGGCAATGATATTTTGGATATCACACCAAAGGCTCAAGCAGTAAAAAGAAAAGTTAACAAGTGGGACTGCATCCACCTCAAAAGCTTCTGCATAGCAAAGGGAGCAATAAAATGAGAAGGCAATATATGGATTCAGAGAAAGTATTTGCAAACCATGTATCTGAAAAGGGTTAATATCAATGATCCGTAAGGACTTCACACACTCAATAGCCAAATAATAATAATTATTATTATTATAAAATGAGCCAAGGATCCAGGTGCCCAGGTTCAGTGGCACCCATGTGTACCCCTAGCTACCCAAGAGGCTGAGGCAGGACAGTTTGAGCCTACAAGTTTAAAGCCAATATGAATAACAGCAAAACCCTGTGGCTTTAAAAGATAAAGAAAACAAAAATTGAGCAAGAATATGAGTAGACAAGTTTTTCCAAAGAAGACATAAAAATGGTCAGGTATATTGCAATAGTCATTGTGGGAAACAGTATGAAGTTTTCTCAAAAATACTTAAAAATAAAACTACCATATCACCCATCAATCCTTTTGCTGGGTATATATCAAAGGAAATGAATTAAGTATGTCATACTGATATCTGCACTCTCATGTTCATTCAGAATAATGAAGACATGGAAACAGCCTAAGTGACCATCAGTAAATGACTAGATGAAGACACTGTGCTATATTTACCATGGAATATTATTGAGACTTTAAAAAGGACTCATTTGAAACAACATGGATAAGCATGGAGAACATTATGCTAAATGAAATTTATGTTAACTCTCCCACCTTCTTATGTCCCATAAGACATAACCATGCACAGAGTGAAAAATACTGCATGATCTCATTTATGTGCTGAATCTAAAATAATAATAATAATGAATATATAGAAGCCGATAGTAGAGCAGTGGTTGCCAGCAGCAGGAAAGAATATGAAATGGAAAGAAGTAGGAAAATGGAAAAAGGTTACAAACTTTCAATTCCATAGGATAAGTCTAGAAATCTAAGGTACAGCATGGAGACTGTAGTTAATATTTTTTTGTAGAGTATTTGCTAAAGGAGTAGCTTTTAGGTGCTCTTACCACCAAAAGTAAAGGAAAATAAAATGTAGCTACGTTAGGTGATGAATATGTTAATATGCTTCACTGTAGTAATCATTTCTCTTTATATGTTTTTTTCAAAACATTATGTATACCTTAAATACATGCAATAAAAAATAATGAAAGGTCAAATTTACTGTGCATCTATATTATTTTTGTTCATGCCTCTAGAGTCTACCCATATATATTTTTTTATTTGGTTTTAAAATTAAATTCAAACTTGAATGAGTGTTATGGGACATAAGGTGAGAGAGTTAACATAAATGTCTTAGTTCCGCATTTCATGTTTATAAAAAAAATACTAATAATAAACCCACTCCATTGAGACATTTTTTCTTGATTTTGATGGTCTTGCTAGTATCACAGCAAAGTAAAGGTGAATCCACACAAAATGTAAGGTTGCTTATTCATATAAAAAATCTACCTATTTTGATTACTTTTAGAAGTTCCATAATCTGAAAGAGAATGAATTAAAATTAAAAGAATACTATAAACTTCTAAATAATTCAAAATATACCGGGGAAACGGATTTGTAAAGAAAAAAGATCTTCTGATGAGTCATATAGTTTTATTCTTTGTTTTCTTTTGTTTTTTAATGGTACTTTGGGTTTTGGGGTACATGTGCAGATCATGCAGTATTGTTGCATAGGTACACACGTGGCAATGTGGTTTGCTGCCTTCATCCCCCCATCACCTACAATTCTCTCTATGTTATCCCTCCCTGACCTCCTCACCCTCCCACTGTCCCTCCCTTGTCCGCCTAACCAACAGACCCCAGTGTGTGATACTGTCATCCCTGTATCCCTGTATTCTCATTTCTCAACACCCAGCTGTGAGTCAGTGAGAACCTGTGGTATTTGATTTTCTGTTCTTGTGTCAGTTTAGTTCCATATTCATCCATGTCCCTACAAAGGACATGAACTTATCATTTTTTTTATGGCTACATAGTATTCCATGGTGTATATATGCCACATTTTCCTTGTCCAGTCTATCATTGATGGGCATTTGCGTTAGTTTCGGGTCTTTGCTATTGTAAATAGTGCCTCTATGAACATACATGTGCATGTGTTTTTATAGTAGAACAATTTATAATCCTTTGGGTATGTGCCCAGTAATGAGATTGCTGGGTCAAATTGAATTGTTTTTTAAAGATAGCTTTGTTGTTGTTTCTGGAATATCAGAGTGTTGCAATTAGAACTCAAAAATTTTGACAGGTGATAAAAGTCAATTTAAAATATAAGTTATCTGATAATTAGCTATATGTGTAATAATGTCATTTATTCATTTATTAAATGTATTGATGGTGTACCATGTGCAGAACCTGTTGAAATTCTAAGGATCTATTGCTAGGTCAACAAGCAAACAGTTAATAAAAAAGAATGTATGAATTATAGCTCTATAGCAGAAATAAAAAGATGAATGAAATAGCTGAAAATTTTATTTTTTTGTCAGTTTCTTTTTTTGTTTTATATAAATATATTTATATGTATATAAATATATATAAATGCCCATATATATTTATATATATGTTATATGTATTTATATATATGTATATAAATGTCTCTATATATTTATATATAAAGATATATATATACACACACACATATATATATATATATATTTGTTTTCAGGGGTTCTGGAGTATATATGAAGAGCATGCAGGATTGTTGCATAGGTACATACATGGCAATGTGGTTTGCTGCCTCCATCCCCATTACCTACATCTGGCATTTCTCCCCATGTTATCCCTCCTGAACTCCCTACCCCCCACTGCCCCTCCCCTAGGCCCCCACACTCAGACATCAGTGTGTGATGCTCCCATCTCTGTGTCCATGTGTTCTCATTGTTCAACACCCACCTATGAGTGAGTAAGAACCTGTGGTGTTTGATTGTTCTTGTGTCAGTTTGCTAAGAATGGTAGTTTCCAGGTTCATCCATGTCCCTACAAAGGACACAAACTCATTTTTTATGGCTGCATAGTATTCCATGGTGTATATGTGCCACATTTTCCTTGTGCATTCTGTCATCGATGGTCATTTGGGTTGGTTCCAAGTCTTTGCTAACGTAAACAGTGCTGCAGTGAGCACACCTGTGCATGTGTTTTTATAATGGAACTATTTGTAATCATTTGGAAATATTCCCAGTAATGGAATTGCTGGGTCAAATGGAATTTCTATTTCTAGGTCCTTGAGGAGTCGCCACACTGCCTTCCACAATGGTTGAACTAATTGACACTCCCACCCAGTGTGCAAAGTGTTCTTATTTCTCCACATCCTCTCCAGCATCTGTTGTCTCCAGATTTTTTGATGATCCCCATTCTAACTGGTGTGAGATGGTATCTCAATGTAGTTTTAATTTACATTTCTCTAATGACCAGTGATGATGAGCATTTTTTCATGTTTGTTGGCCTCATATATGTCTTCTTTTGAAAAGTGTCTGTTCATATCTTTTGCCCAATATTGAATGGGTTTGTTTGTTTGTTTTCCTGGAAATCTATTTTAGTTATTTGTAGATTCCCGATATAAGTCCTTTGTCAGATGAGTAGATTGCAAAAATTTTTTCCCATTCTGTTGGTTGCCAATTCAATCTAGTGATTGTTGCTTTTGCTGTGCAGAAGCTCTGGAGTTTAATTAGATCCCATTTGTCTATTTTGGCTTTTGTTGCCAATGCTTTTGGTGTTTTAGTCATGAAGTCCTTGCCTATGCCTATGTCCCAAATGATTTTGACTAGGTTTTCTTCTAGGGTTTTTATGGTGTTAGATCTTAGGTTTAAGTCTTCAAACTATCTGGAGGTAATTTTAGTATAAAGTGTTAGGAAAGGGTCCAGTTTCTGCTTTCTGCACATGGCTAGCCAGGTTTGCCAACATCATTTATTAAACAGGGAATCCTTTCCCCATTGCTTGTTTTTGTCTGGTTTGTCAAAGATCAGATGGTTGTAGATGTGTGGCATTGCCTCTGAGGCCTCTGTTCTGTTCCCTTGGTCTATATCTCTGTTTTGGTACCAGTGTCATGCTATTTTGATTACTATAGCCTTGTAGTATAGTTTGACATCAGGTAGCATAATGCCTCCCACTTTAATCTTTTTGCTTAGAATTGACTTGGCTATGCGGGCTCTCTTTTGATTCCATATGAAGTTTAAGGTGTTTTTTTTTCCAGTTCTGTGAGGAGGGTCATAGGTAGCTTGATGGGGATAGCACTGAATCCATAAATAACTTAGGGAAGTATGGCCATTTTCACAATATCCAGTCTTCCTAACTGTGAGCATGGAATTTTTTTCCATCTGTTTGTGTCCTCTCTTATTTCCTTGAGCAGTGGTTTATAGTTCTCCTTGAAGAGATCCTTTACATCCTTTGTTAGTTGCATTCCTAGGTATTTTATTCTCTTTGTAGCAATTGTGCATGGCAGTTCATTCTTGATTTGGCACTCTTTAAGTTTATTATTGGTGTATAGGAATGCTTGTGATTTTTACACATCGATTTTGTATCCTGAGACTTAGCTGAAGTTGCTTATCAGCTTCAGGAGATTTTGGGCTAAGACAATGTGGTCTTCTAAATATATAATTATGTCATCTGCAAATAGGGACAATTTGACTTCCTCCTTTCCTAATTCAATACCCTTTATTTCTTTTCTTGTCTGATTGCTCTGGCTAGAACTTCCAATACTATATTAAATAGGAGTGGTGAGAGAGAGTGTCTTTGTCCAGTGCCAGATTTCAAAGGGAATGCTTTCAGTTTTTGCCCATCAGTATGATATTGGCTGTGGGTTTGTTGCAAATAGTTTTATTATTTTGAGATACGTTCCATCAATATCTAGTTTATTGAGAGTCTTTAGCATAAAGTGCTGTTGAATTTTGTCACAGCTCTTCTTTGCATCTTTTGAGATAATCATGTGGTTTTTGTCTTTGGTTCTGTTTATGTGGTGAATTACATTTATAGGTTTGCATATGTTGAACCAGTCTTGCATCCCTGGCATGAAGCCTACTTGATCGTGATGGATAATCTTTTTGATGTGCTGTTGCAATTGGTTTGCCAGTATTTTATTGAAGATTTTTGCATCTATGTTCTTCATGGATATTAGCCTGAAGTTTTCTTTTCTTGTTGAGTCTTCCCCGGGTTTTGGTATCTGGATGATGTTGGTCTCATAAAATGATTTGGAAAGGATTCCCTCTATTTGGATTGTTTGGATATTTGTCTTTTCAGAAGGAGTGGTACCAGCTCCTCTTTGTATGTAAGGTAGAATTTGGCTGTGAAACCATGGGGACCTGGGCTTTTTTAAGTTGGTAGGCTATTAATTTCTGCCTCAACTTCAGGCCTTGTTATTGGTCTATTCAGGATTTCAACTTCTTCCTGGTTTGCGCTTGGGAGGGTGCAAGTGTTCAGGAATTTATCCATTTCTTCCAGGTTTACTAGTTTGTGTGCAGAATTATTTGTAGTAATCTCTGATGGTGGTTTGTATTTCTATGGAAATCTGTGTTGATATCACCTTTATCATTTTTTATTGCGTCTATTTAATTCTTCTCTCTTTTCTTTGTTATTAGTCTGGCTAGTGGTCGGTCTATTTTGTTGATCTTTTCAAAAAAAAAACATCTCCTGGATTTATTGAGTTTTTGAACTTTTTTTGGGTCTCTGTCTCTTTCAGTTCTGCTCTGATCTTAGTTATTTCTTGTCTTCTGCTAGCTTTTGAGTGTTTTTTTTTAATCTTACTCATCTAGCTCCTTCAATTTTGACAATATGGTGTTAATTTTTTTTTTTAATTTTTTATTGGATTTTAGGTTTTGGGGTACATGAGCAGAGCATGCAAGACAGTTGCGTAGGTACACACATGGCAGTGTGCTTTGCTTTTCTTCTCCCCTTCACCCACATTTGGCATTTCTCCCCAGGCTATCCCTCCCCACCTCCCCCTCCCACTGGCCCTCCCCTTTTCCCCCCAATAGACCCCAGTGTTTAGTACTCCCCTTTCTGTGTCCATGTGTTCTCATTTTTCATCACCCACCTATGAGTGAGAATATGCGGTGTTTCATTTTCTGTTCTTGTGTCAGTTTGCTGAGGATGATGTTGTCCAGATTCATCCATGTCCCTACAAACGACACGAACTCATCATTTCTGATTGCTGCATAATATTCCATGGTGTATATGTGCCACATTTTTCCAATCCAGTCTATTATCAATGGGCATTTGGGTTGATTCCAGGTCTTTGCTATTGTAAACAGTGCTGCAATGAACATTCGTGTACATGTGTCCTTATAGTAGAACGATTTATAGTCTTTTGGATATATACCCAGTAATGGGATTGCTGGGTCAAATGGAATTTCTATTTCTAAGGCCTTGAGGAATCGCCACACTGTCTTCCACAATGGTTGAACTAATTTACACTCCCACCAACAGTGTAAAAGTGTTCCTTTTTCTCCACATCCTCTCCAGCATCTGTTGTCTCCAGATTTTTTAATGATCGCCATTCTAACTGGCGTGAGATGGTATCTCAATGTGGTTTTGATTTGCATCTCTCTGATGACCAGTGACGATGAGCATTTTTTCATATGATTGTTGGCCTCATATATGTCTTCTTTCGTAAAGTATCTGTTCATATCCTTTGCCCACTTTTGAATGGGCTTGTTTGTTTTTTTCCTGTAAATCTGCTTGAGTTGTTTGTAAATTCTGGATATCAGCCCTTTGTCAGATGGGTAGACTGCGAAAATTTTTTCCCATTGTGTTGGTTGCCGATCCACTCTAGTGACTGTTTCTTTTGCCGTGCAGAAGCTGTGGAGTTTGATTAGGTCCCATTTGTCTATTTTGGCTTTTGTTGCCAATGCTTTTGGTGTTTTGTTCATGAAGTCCTTGCCTACTCCTATGTCCTGGATAGTTTTGCCTAGATTTCCTTCTAGGGTTTTTATGGTGCCAGGTCTTATGTTTAAGTCTTTAATCCATCTGGAGTTAATTTTAGTGTAAGGTGTCAGGAAGGGGTCCAGTTTCTGCTTTCTGCACATGGCTAGCCAGTTTTCCCAACACCATTTGTTAAACATGGAATCCTTGCCCCATTGCTTGTTTTTGTCAGGTTTATCAAAGATTGTATAGTTGTATGTATGTTGTGTTGCCTCCGGTGCCTCTGTTTTGTTCCATTGGTCTATATCTCTGTTTTGGTACCAGTACCATGCTGTTTCGATTACTGTAGCCTTGTACTATAGTTTGAAATCCGGTAGTGTGATGCCCCCCGCTGTGTTCTTTTTGCTTAGAACTGACTTGGCTATGTGGGCTCTCTTTTGGTTCCATATGAAGTTCATGGTGGTTTTTTCCAGTTCTGTGAAGAAAGTCAATGGTAGCTTGATGGGGATAGCATTGATTCTGTAAATTACTTTGGGCAGTATAGCCATTTTCACGATATTAATTCTTCCTAACCATGAACATGGAATGTTTCTCCATCTGTTTGTGTCCTCTCTGATTTCGTTGAGCAGTGGTTTGTAGTTCTCCTTGAAGAGGTCCCTTACGTTCCTTGTGAGTTGTATTCCAAGGTATTTTATTCTTTTTGTAGCAATTGCGAATGGCAGTTCACTCTTGATTTGGCTTTCTTTAAGTCTGTTATTGGTGTAGACGAATGCTTGTGATTTTTGCACATTGATTTTATATCCTGAGACTTTGCTGAAGTTGTTTATCAGTTTCAGGAGTTTTTGGGCTGAGGCAATGGGGTCTTCTAGGTATACTATCATGTCGTCTGCAAATAGAGACAATTTGGCTTCCACCTTTCCTATTTGAATACCCTTTATTTTTTTTTCTTGCCTGATTGCTCTGGCTAGAACTTCCAGTACTATATTGAATAGGAGTGGTGACAGAGGGCATCCTTGTCTAGTGCCAGATTTCAAAGGGAATGCTTCCAGTTTTTGTCCATTCAGTATGATATTGGCTGTTGGTTTGTCATAAATAGCTTTTATTACATTGAGATACGTTCCATCGATACCGAGTTTATTGAGGGTTTTTAGCATAAAAGGCTGTTGAATTTTGTCAAATGCCTTCTCTGCGTCAATTGAGATAATCATGTGGTTTTTGTTTTTGGTTCTGTTTATGTGGTGAATTACGTTGATAGACTTGCATATGTTGAACCAGCCTTGCATCCCTGGGATGAATCCTACTTGATCATGATGAATAAGTTTTTTGATTTGCTGTTGCAATCGGCTTGCCAATATTTTATTGACGATTTTTGCATCAATGTTTATCATGGATATTGGCCTGAAGTTTTCTTTTCTCGTTGGGTCTCTGCCGGGTTTTGGTATCAGGATGATGTTGGTCTCATAAAATGATTTGGGAAGGATTCCCTCTTTTTGGATTGTTTGAAATAGTTTTAGAAGGAATGGTACCAGCTCCTCCTTGTGTGTCTGGTAGAATTCGGCTGTGAACCCATCTGGACCTGGGCTTTTTTTGTGAGGTAGGCTCTTAATTGCTGCCTCAACTTCAGACCTTGTTATTGGTCTATTCATAGTTTCAGCTTCCTCCTGGTTTAGGCTTGGGAGGACACAGGAGTCCAGGAATTTATCCATTTCTTCCAGGTTTACTAGTTTATGCGCATAGAGTAGTTTGTAATATTCTCTGATGATGGTTTGAATTTCTGTGGAATCTGTGGTGATTTCCCCTTTATCATTTTTTATTGCATCTATTTGGTTGTTCTCTCTTTTCTTTTTAATCAATCTGGCTAGTGGTCTGTCTATTTTGTTGATCTTTTCAAAAAACCAGCTCTTGGATTTATTGATTTTTTGAAGGGTTTTTCGTGTCTCAATCTCCTTCAGCTCAGCTCTGATCTTAGTAATTTCTTGTCTTCTGCTGGGTTTTGAGTTTTTTTGATCTTGCTCCTCTAGCTCTTTCAATTTTGATGATAGGGTGTCAATTTTGGATCTCTCCATTCTCCTCATATGGGCACTTATTGCTATATACTTTCCTCTAGAGACTGCTTTAAATGTGTCCCAGAGGTTCTGGCACGTTGTGTCTTCGTTCTCATTGGTTTCGAAGAACTTCTTTATTTCTGCCTTCATTTCGTTGTTTACCCAGTCAACATTCAAGAGCCAGTTGTTCAGTTTCCATGAAGCTGTGCGGTTCTGGGTCGGTTTCTGAATTCTGAGTTCTAACTTGATTGCACTATGGTCTGAGAGGCTGTTTGTTATGATTTCAGTTGTTTTGCATTTGTTGAGCAGTGCTTTACTTCCAATTATGTGGTCAATTTTAGAGTAGGTGTGATGTGGTGCTGAGAAGAATGTGTATTCTGTGGATTTGGGGTGGAGAGTTCTGTAAATGTCCACCAGGTTTGCTTGCTCCAGGTCTGAGTTCAAGCCCTGGATATCCTTGTTGATTTTCTGTCTGGTTGATCTGTCTAGTATTGACAGTGGAGTGTTAAAGTCTCCCACTATTATTGTGTGGGAGTCTAAGTCCTTTTGTAAGTCATTATGAACTTGCCTTATGTATCTGGGTGCTCCTGTGTTGGGTCCATATATGTGTAGGATCGTTAGCTCTTCTTGTTGTATCGATCCTTTTACCATTATGTAATGGCCTTCTTTGTCTCTTTTGATCTTTGTTGCTTTAAAGTCTATTTTATCAGAGATGAGAATTGCAACTCCTGCTTTTTTTTGCTTTCCATTAGCTTGGTAAATCTTCCTCCATCCCTTTATTTTGAGCCTTTGTGTATCCTTGCATGTGAGATGGGTTTCCTGGATACAGCACACTGATGGGTTTTGGATTTTTATCCAATTTGCCAGTCTGTGTCTTTTGATTGGTGCATTTAGTCCATTTACATTTAGGGTTAATATTGTTATGTGTGAATTTGATACTGCCATTTTGATGCTAAGTGGCTGTTTTGCCTGTTAGTTGTTGTAGATTCTTCATTATGTTGAAGCTCTTTAGCATTCAGTGTGATTTTGGAATGGCTGGTACTGATTGATCCTTTCTATGTGTAGTGCCTCTTTTAGGAGTTCTTGTAAAGCAGGCCTGGTGGTGACAAAATCTCTGAGTACTTGCTTGTTCGCAAAGGATTTTATTCTTCCTTCACTTCTGAAGCTCAGTTTGGCTGGATATGAAATTCTGGGTTGAAAGTTCTTTTCTTTAAGAATGTTAAATATTGGCCCCCACTCTCTTCTGGCTTGTAGTGTTTCTGCCGAGAGATCTGCTGTGAGTCTGATGGGCTTCCCTTTGTGGGTGACCCGACCTTTCTCTCTGGCTGCCCTTAGTATTCTCTCCTTTATTTCAACCCTGTTGAATCTGACGATTATGTGCCTTGGGGTTGCTCTTCTTGCGGAATATCTTTGTGGTGTTCTCTGTATTTCCTGCAATTGAGTGTTGGCTTGTTTTGCTAGGTGGGGGAAATTTTCCTGGATGATGTCCTGAAGAGTACTTTCCAGCTTGGATTCATTCTCTTCGTCCCCTTCTGGTACACCTATCAAACGTAAGTTAGGTCTTTTCACATAGTCCCACATTTCTTGGAGACTTTGTTCATTCCTTTTTGCGCTTTTTTCTCTGATCTTGGTTTCTCGTTTTATTTCATTGAGTTGGTCTTTGACTTCAGATATTCTTTCTTCTGCTTGGTCAATTCGGCTATGGAAACTTGTGTTTGCTTCGCGAAGTTCTCGTATTGTGTTTTTCAGCTCCTTTAATTCATTCATATTCCTCTCTAAGGTATCCATTCTTGTTATCATTTCCTCGAATCTTTTTTCAAATCTTTTTTCAAGGTTCTTAGTTTCTTTGCATTGATTTAATACATGATCTTTTAGCTCACAAAAGTTTCTCATTATCCATCTTCTGAAGCCTAATTCCGTCATTTCGTCACAGTCATTCTCCGTCCAGCTTTGCTCCCTTGCTGGTGAGGAGTTTTGGGCCTTTCTAGGAGGCGAGGTGTTCTGGTTTCGGGTGTTTTCCTCCTTTTTGCGCTGGTTTCTTCCCATCTTTGTGGATTTGTCCGCTGGTCGTCTGCGTAGTTGCTGACTTTTTGTTTGGGTCTCTGAGTGGACACCCAGAATGTTGATGATGAAGTATTTCTGTTGCTTGGTTTTCCTTCTACCAGTCTAGCCCCTTCGCTGTACGACTGCTGAGGTCCGCTCCAGACCCTGCTTGTCTGGGGTGCACCTCTAGTAGCTGTGGCACAGCGAGGGATGCTACCAGTTTCTTTTTCTGCTGTCTTTGTCCCAGGATGATGCCTGCCTAATGTCAGTCTTTTGGATATAGAGGGGTCAGGGAGCTGCTTGAGGAGACAGTTTGTACTTTATAGGGGTTTAATTGCTGAGCTGTGCACTCTGTTGTTCATTCAGGGCTGTTAGGCTGCTATGTTTGATTCTGCTGCAACAGAGCTCATTAAAAAAACCCTTTTTTTTTTTTTTTTTTTTTTTTTTTTTTCTCAAATGCTCTGTGTTGAGGGGTTTGGGCTTTATTTTTGGATGTCTGATCAGGTGTCCTGCGCAGCTAGAAGGCAGACTAGCCACTGTTTGGCTGCCGAGGCTCCGCCCTGCTGTTGTGTGATTCGCGCTGTTCCTGCCGGCTCTGCTGTGGTCTCCGCCACGCCCTGCAGCGGAGTCTCTTCGTTGTAGCGTGTTGCCTCAGCAACGGCAGGCTGCGTCAGCAGTGGGCGTGTATCTCAGTAGGCACGGGTTGCCTCGGCAACGACTGGCTGCGTCAGCAATGGGCGTGTATCTCAGTTGGGGCGGGTTGCCTCGGCAACGGCTGGCTGCGTCAGCAGTGGGCGTGTATCTCAGTTGGGGCAGGTTGCCTCGGTAGTGGTGGACGCCCCTCCCCCACAGAGCATCTCGGACCGTCTGCTCGGGATAGTTTGAAATCGCGGTTTTGTTCGTCCCACTGGGTATCCCAATCCCTGCAATCCCCTGGGCTGGCCTACTGTCCAAGTCTCGTTCAGTCTCAAGTCCAGCCCTCTCAAGTCTCAGGTTGCCGGTTCAACAGGGCACCCGGACAAGCACGCCCTGTGGGGATTGCTGGGTAGGGCCGGCCGCCGCCACCCCGGCTGCCAGCTTCACCAGGCAGACCTACTGCCTGGCGTCCCGTGTCTTTTTTATACTTGGGAGTTTCCCCGTTCTGTGGGCAACAAAGATCAGTCTGTAAATGCCGCTCTGACTCACCGCTTGCGGATTCAATGAGAAGAGCTCCAATCCTGGGTTGTTCTCACAGCGCCATCTTGAGTCCTCTGCCAATATGGTGTTAATTTTAGATCTTTCCTTGCTTCTCATGTGGGCATTTATTGCTATAAATTTTCCTCTCGACACTGCTTTAAATGTGTCCCAGAGATTCTGGTACATTTCTCTTAATTCTTGTTGGTTTCAAAGAACATCTTTATTTCTGCCTTCATTTCATTGTTTCTCCAGCCAACATTCAAGAGCCAGTTGTTCAGTTTCTATGAAATTTTTCAGTTCTTAGTTAGTTTTTAAATTCTGAGTTGTAATTTGATTGCACTATGGTCTGAAAGACTGTTTGTTATGATTTATTTTGCATTTGCTGAGGGGTGATTTACTTCCAATTACATGGTCAGTTTTAGAGCAGGTGTGATGTAGTGCTGAGAAGAACATATATTCTGTGGATTTGGGGTGGAGAGTTCTGTAAATGTCTATTAGGTTTGCTTGGTCCAGGTCTGAGTTCAATTCCTGGATATCCTTGTAATTTTCTGTCTCTTTGATCTGTCTAATATTGACAGTGGAGTGTTAATGTCTCCCACTATTATTGTATGGGAGTCTAAGTCTCTTTGTAGGTCATTCAGAACTTGCTTTATGTATCTGGATGCTTCTGTATTGGGTGTGTATCTATTTAGGATTATTAGCTCTTCTTGGCATTGATCCTTTTACCATTACCTAATATAATCTAATATCCTTCTTTGTCTCTTTTGATCTTTGTTGGATTAAAGCCTATTTTATTAGAGACTAGGATTTTATCTCCTTTTTTTCTGCTTTCCATCTGTTTGGTAAATCTTCCTCCATCCCTTTATTTTGAGCCTATGTTTGTCCTTGCATGTGAGATGGGTTTCCTGAATACAGTGCACCAAAGAGTTGTGACTTTTTATCCAATTTGCCAGTCTCTGCCTTTGATTGGGGCACTTAGCCTATTTACATTTAAGGTTAATATTGTTATGTGTGAATTTGATCCTGCCACTTTGATGCTAGCTGTTGTTTTACCCATTTATTGACTCAGTTTCTTCATTGTGCCATTTAGTACATTTTTGGAGTGGCTGGTACTGGTTGTTCTTTTTTATGTTTAGGGCTTCTTTCAGGAGCTCTTGTAAAGCAGGCCTGGTGATGATGAAATCTCTGAGCAATTGCTTGTTTGTAAAGAATTTTATTTCTCCTTCACTTATGAGGTTTAGTTTGGCTGGATATGAAATTCTAGGTCAAACGTTCTTTTCTTTAAGGATGTTGAATGTTGGCCTCTACTCTCTTCTGGCTTGTGGGGTTTCTGCTGAGAGTTCCACTGTGAGTCTGATGGGCTTTTCTTTTGGGTAACCTGCTCTTTCTCTCTGGCTGCCCTTAGCATTTTTTCCTTGATTTCAACCCTGGTGAATCTCATGATTATGTTTATTGGGGTTGCTTTTCTTGAGGAATATCTTTGTGGTGTTTTCTGTATTTCCTGGACTTGAGTATTGGCCTGCCTTGCTAGATTGGGGAAGTTCTCCTCGATAGTATCCTGAAGGGTGTTTTCCAGCTTGGATTCATTCTCTCCGTCACATTCAGGTATACCCATCAAAGGTAGATTAGGTCTTTTCACATAATCCCATATTTCTTGGAGGCTTTGATCATTTCTTTTCACTCTTTTTGTTTTCTCTAATCTTGCCATCTCATTTTATTTCACTGAGTTGATCTTCAATCTCTGATATCCTTTCTTCTGCTTGGTTGATTCAGTTATTGAAACTTGTGTATGCTTCGTGAAATTCTCGTGTAAGGTTTTACAGCTCCAACAATTCATTTCTATTCATATCTAAGCAGTTTATTCTCATTAGCATTTCATCAAATCTTTTTTCAACATTCTTAATTTCTTTGCATTGGGTTAAAACATGTTGTTTTAGCTAAGAGAGGTTTGTTATTACCTGCCTTCTGAAGCCTGTTTCTGTCAATTTATCAGACTCATTCTCCATCCAGCCTTGTTCCCTTGCTGGTGAGGAGTTGTGATCCCTTGAAGGAGGAGAGGCATTCCAGTTTGGGGTGTTTTCATCCTTTTTGTGCTGATTTCTTCCATCTTTAGGGACTTATCTACCTGTGATCTTTGTAGTTGGTGACTTTCAGATGGGGTCTCTGAGTGAATGTCCTTTTTGTTGATGATGAAGTTGTTTCTTTCTGTTTCTTAGTTTTCCTTCTAACAGTCAGGCACCTCTGCTGTAGGACTGCTGGAGGTCCACTCCAGACCCTGCTTGACTGGGGATCACCTGCAGAGGCTGTGGAACAGTAAGGGCTGCTGCCAGTTTCTTCTTCTGTTATCTTTGTCACAGAAGGATACCTGCCAGATGTCAGCCTGAGCTCTACTTTATGAGGTGTCTCTTTGGATATTTGGGGGTTGGGAAGTTGTATCAGGAGAAAGTCCGTCCCTGATAGAAGCTCAAGTGTTGAGCTGTGAGCTCCATTGTTCTGTTCAGAGCTGCTGGGCAGGTGCGTTTAAGTCTGCTGCAGCAGAACTCATAACTGCCTTTTTTCCTTAGGTGCTCTGTCCTGAGAAGGTGGGGCTTTATTTATGAGTTCCTGATGGGCTGCTGCCTTTTTTCAGAGATGTCCTGCTCAGTGAGGAGGTAGGCTATTCACAGTCTGTCAGCAGAGGTGTTGCTGAACTGCCATGGGCTCTGCCAAGCTGCTATGTGAACTTCCTTGCAGTTTTGTTTATAGAGGTATAGTTAGAATGGCCTCGGTAAAGGTGGTCTGCCGTGGTAATGGCAGACTGTCTCTGTAATGGTGGACTGCCTTGGTAATGGCAGACTACCTCAGTAGTGGTGGACTGCCTCAGTAATGGTGGTTGCCCTTTCCCTCACAGAGCTGGACTCTTCTGTGTCCAGCTGTGCTTGCTATAAAACTCTCAATCCAGAGCATTTCAGATTGCTGGTCTGTGTGGGAGTCAGACTGGCTGAGCCAGATTACCTGGCTCCCTGTTTCAGCCCCATTGTTTCCAATTGAATGGGTGACTTTGCCTCCCAGGCGTTCCAGTCACCAGTTGAAAAGCCTCCCAGATTTGTGTTAGTTTTTGTAGGGAGACCTGCTGTGCCAGCTGAAACAGCCATGCTGGAGACTCGTGGCAGTTTTTTGCCTGGGAATCTCTTGGTCTGTAGGCAGTAAAAATTCATTTCAAAATGTGGTGATCACTCACCCTTTGCATTTTTACTGGGAACTGCAATCCAGAGATGTTTCTATTTGGCCACCTTGGATCCCATCATTGAAAATAGTAGGAGAGAGATCCAAGATGGCTGATTACTAGCAGCTAAGGATTGTAGCACCCAGTGAAAGCGTAGAAAATGAGAGGACATCACACTTTCAGATGAATTTCTGTTGCTCATGGACCAGGAGATTCCCAGCTCCATGGGTCACCAGCGTGACTCTTGTGACTGGCACGGCAGTTTTGCCAGCACCCTGGCATGGCGGTTTTTGGTACAGAGTAAACAGGACTGGGTCCCCTTTTGGTCGACGTTTGGAGCTCCAGGAAGGCAGAGTCGCCTATTCAGCTGATTGAAAAAGGGACTCAAGAAGGAAGCCAGACCAGAGATTCCTGGGCAGAAAAGCACCACGAATCTTAATGCTGCTGTTTTAGCCAGTGCAGCGGGTTGCTCAGATTCCGGTGCTGGGAATCAACATGTTGGACTTCCACTCAGAGACCTAATTTGAAAGTCAGTAATTACAAAGATGACAGGTGGATAAATTTACAATCATGGGAAGAAGCCAGCATAAAAAAGCTGAGAATACCCAAAATCAGAATGCCTCTCCCTCTACAGAAGATCACAGTTTCTCATCAATAAGGGCACAAGGCATGATGGAGAACAAGTGAGTTCCATTAACGGAATCAGGCTTCAGAAGGTGGATAATAAGAAACTTGTGTGAGTTAAAAGAACGTGTTCTAGCCCAATGTAAAGAAACTAAGAACCTTGAAGAAAGGTTTGACGAAATCCTAACGAGAATAGACAGTTTAGAGAGAAATGTAAATGAATTAATGGAACTGAAGAATACAATACAAGAACTCTGTGAAGTATGCACAGATTTTAACAGTCAAATTGATCAAGCAGAAGAAAGGATATCAGTGGTCAAAGACCAACTTAATGAAATGAAATGAGAAGACAAGATTCAAGAAGAAAGAGTAAAAAGGAATGAGCAAAGTCTCCAAGAAATATGGGACTATGTGAAAAGACCTAATTTATGTTTGATAGGTGTATCTGAGTGTCATGAAGAGAATGAATCCAAGCTGAAAAATATTCTTCAGGATACTATTCAGGAAAACTTTCCTAACCTAGTAAGGCAGGACAATACTCAACTCCAGGTAATATAGAGAACACCACAAAGATAATCCTCAAGTAGAGCAACCCCAAGACATATAATTGTTAGATTCACCAGGGTTGAAATAAAGGAGAAAATTTTAAGGGCAGCTAGAGAGAAAGGTCAGGTTACCCATAAAGGGAAGCCTATCAGACTCACAGCAGATCTCTCAGCTGAAACACTACCAACTAGAAAAAAGTGGGGGTCAATATTCAATATCCTCAAAGAAAAGAATTTTCAACCCAGAATCTCCTATCCAGCCAAATTAAGCTTCATAAATGAAGGAAAAATAAAACTTTTTGCAAACAAGCAAGCACTCATAGATTTCATTACCACCAGGCCTGCTTTACAAGAGCTTCTGAAAGCAGCACTATACACAGAAAGGAACAACCAGTATTAGTCATCCCAAAAACTTACCAAAAGGTAAAGAGTATCTCCATAATGAAGAATCTATGTCAACGAATGGGCAAAATAGCCAGCTAGCATTAAATGCCAATATTAAACTCACAAATATCAATATTAATCCTAAATTTAAATGCATTAAATGCCCCAATCAAAGACACAGACAGGCAAATTGAATAAAAAGTCAAAACCCATCAGTACGCCATACCCAGTTCCATCTCATAAGCAAGGATGCACAAAGACTCAAAACAAAGGGTTGGTGGAAGACTTACCAATCAAATGGAGAGCAAACAAAAAAACAGGAGTTGTAACTTTTGTCTCTGACAAAATTGACTTTAATAGTAACAAAGACTAAAAGAAACAAAGAAGGACATTGCATAACAGTAAAAAGATCAATGCAACAACAGGAATCAATGATCATAAACATATATGCACCCAACATAGGAACATCCAGATATATAAGACAAGTTCTTAATGACTTAAAAAGAGACTTGGACTGCTGGATAATAATAGTAGGAGACTTTGACACCACATTGTTAATGATCAATCAACAAAATAAAAAATTCATAGGGACATCTATGATTTGAACTCAGACCTGGAACAAGTAAACTCAGTGAATATTTATAGAATTCTTCACCCCAGGTCCACAGAACATACATTTTTCTCAGTATCACATTACACCTGTTTTGAAAGTGATCACATAATTGGAAGTAAATCACTCTTCAGCATTTGCATAGCATTTCACCGACTTAAATGAAAGATTGGTTGGCTGTTTGTTTGTTATTTTCTTCCCTTATTCCTTTCTGTCTCCACTGTTAAGCACAATTATTGCCATACAAGAGGTTTTTAATACCTATTTTTAGATTGCATTCCAGCCTGGGCAATAGAGCAAGACTCCTGTTCTCTCTCCCCCTTTCTCTTTCTCTTTCTTTCTTTCAAAAAAAAATATTGTAAAAATAAAAAATAAAGTTGCTAAAGGTTTATGGCTCTTACATAATATGCACAATGGGGAAACAAGAGGACTAATTCTACAAAAAGTTCACTAAGAAGCTCACATTCAGGAAATAGCAAAAACTTATCAGTACAGAATAATATGAACAGAATAAATGACAATATCCAAGTTCCTCCAATTCTTGGCAGCAAATTCATTTGATCTTGGATTGAATGGAAAGTATACATCCATCAATTTGCTTTTATTCAGAGATATTTTTGAGGGGGGTTTTGCAAGAGTGTTGTTCTGGAAATTAGTTTTTGGAATTGCATATGCTAGAACAGCATTCTTGGAATTTGCTTTAAAGAGAATGCCTTTGAGATGTTAAAGAAATGCACAATATACACCAACACAAAGTTATTTTCAAATCAAACAATAAAAGATTTCTTTATGTATATTTTATATCCCTACTTAATAATAGAATAATTTATATTTTCACCATATGTCTTTATTATATCAGTCCAGATTATTCTATTTCTCATGTGACATCAGCCCAATTTCATATACTACACATTGGGGAAATAATGTAGATAAGTGAAAACAACATTTACAAGTTTGTAATAGTGTCTAGCTAAAAGGAAAACAAGGCAGTATCTCCTGCGTATTTACAGAAGGAAGAAAGGGATTGTTGGATTATTTACTCATTTCTAGTCTACAACGTATATGCAATAAGAGATAATGAAGGACATCATCGAATTTTGTCACAGATAAAAAAGAGCAAACATGTCAGAGTACATATATATAAGTATACATAATAACATTGTCTTATTTATGACACATTACAGATATGTTGTTAAAATTGCACACTTTCTTCATATATAAATTAACATATTTATGAAAATATATGAAATGCTATTATGAATACACAGTAATTGTTGTTTTTACTTGTGATAAACTTTTAAGCAATAATGATGAAATAAATTTAAAATTAAAGAGAGAATTTGTCATTTGGAGATTTACTTTTCAGCAAAAAGAGCCCTATTTCATACTAAAAGCAAAATAAATTTGTACTTCAAAAAATTATTTCATCATCTGTTAGAATATTTCTGTCTTTCTATTTAAATATACTCAACTAACTCAGAACTTACAGTAATTAAGTAATTAGGAGATTGAACTTAGGATACCTCAAGTATAGATAATATTTATAATAACTGAAAACTGACACTGGGCGGTCTTTATTTAAAAATAATGTTTGTTGATTTTACAAATTAGTATATTTACTTCTATTTTGGTTTTTTTTCTTTTAAACTTTCTCTTTAATATTCTTTGATAAGTTAGCATAGGTAATAAGTCTAATATATTAATGGAATATAAATAAAAGACCAAATATAATGAATAACTCTCTGTGGATCTTCCACAATTTAATAATGTTAGTTTCCAAATTTGAAATACCAGCAAATTATGGAAGATTTCTTCCTCACAATTTATGATAAAAGATTAATTGAAATTCAGTAACATTGTGATGAATATAACAGACAAATAAACTATGTTTTTTTCTAATACTTATTAGTGTATTACAGAATCAAACTCATAGTTGCATTTGACACACTTTGAATTTTTAAAAAAGAACACAGGAAAATTTTATGACTAAAAACAATTTCAGTTGATATATAATGGGGCTGAACAGATTGCCAGTCCTTTAGCTCACTATTGGAAGCCCAACAAATTATACTAAATTTAATATCTAATGATTCTAACTTGTCAATTTATAGGTCACACAAATCAATTTTACTATTTTATAAATAAACAAACCAAAAGCTAGTAAAAATAGTCTTGGACAAACTTACAGAGCACATAAAGTTAATAGGCAAGTATAGGAAAAGTGCCTTGACATAAAGCACAAGGGCCAGCAACAGTGGAGAAGATGTAGAAGGGAGGATGACCTCTTACTAGGCTGGAAGGGGCAAGGAGATAGTGTGATTGGTAAACACCAGAAAGAGGAGGTTAGGGAAGGTCATTTGCCAGTAGCTATGTCTTTAACTCTGCCTCCAAAAAGTGAACCCAAAAGAAGGAAACTGAAGAAATTACTAACACATTCTCACATTCCTCCCATCCTCAGATCTCCTGCTTGGCTTCAGTGTGGCTTAAACTAACTGGAAGCAAGGAGGCAATGGAGCCAAATAATATATACAAAACAGTTCAACATCTAGAGGCAATGTGTAGCATGGTAGAGAGTGATTCTGGACAGGAAAATGTATGATATTCACATTCTCCACCCTTTAGGACCTCAGCATCTACTCCTTTTCTTTCTTAAGGTGAAAATCTTGTATTCACAATATAGTATCTCATAATCTATTATATAATCATAGGAGATATTAATTTGATTATACTTCTTCCTAAAACCTAAAATACTAGGTACAGTGTTCTTTATATAAGATAGTGGGAAAGGGTTGGTAAAATAATTTATTAATGTAAATCATACTGCCATAATTCTCTATTTTATATTTAGTCATAAAGCCTGATATTCTATGCATACTCATCTTCTTCCTATGACATCTTCCCTTTAACTTCTACAGGCATCTCTGTTGGATAAGTTTCTTTTGTTAGTGGAGAAACTCAAAAGTTCACTTCCACATTATTTAAGTCCTTGTGAGTCTTGTCTTAAATTGAGTTACTGAAGGTGTTGTTTTAGGACTATCAGAGAGGGAGAACTAAAAAGCACTCCAGTGAGTCACTCTGGATAGAAAAAAATTATACTTTCCCTATTATGAGGCAGTGAGCCAATTTCTTTTGAAAAGTTAATAGAGCAACTTTCTCTGCTGCTATAGATTTAGTGAACGAAGAACCCAAAATTTGCCAGTTACAATTTCAACTTCCAATTAATCAGACACATGATTTGCTTCTCTTAGAGAAGCATTTATCCCTCAGGCACTAGGACCTCAAAATTGTAGGCCCCAAAGCAGAATTTCCTCCAGTGAATTGATAGTTGTAACTGTGTGATCATCCAGTCACATCTCCTTTCCTTTATTTCCGTACACTTTGTCTATGGCATAGATGCCACTATAAAGAGATTTTGGTTTAAGGAATATATCCTAATGTGGTAGAGAAACTCAGAAGTGTAGGTTCCTTGAATAAACTTTTATTTGGCTGTTTCACCATGTCTGCTACTTCTGGGTGACGCAGAATACTGAGACCAGTGAATGGAGTAGTAATAAACCTATTTCATTTTGCAGTACAGTCATGTTTGGATAAAGTTACATCTTTAAAACACAAATCTGAAAATAACTTTATTGTGTTTTAAAGCATTCAATAATTTTTCATTTCTTCTAAAATGTAGCTCCAAACCTTTAATATAAAATACAAATTTAAGATCAGGGTTTAATCTTTCTGTTTTCTTTTATTATCTACTAGCATTTTGTAGATTCTCAAAATATAGCTACATTAGACTGCTTGTTATTTATTTTTAATTTTTTGCACATCAGGCTATAGTCCTGCATTTCTGAAGATGCCGTGTGTCACATTTATACTTATCCAGCATTCATTCTTCAAATTCAATTCAAAGGCTATCTTTTCTAAATTAGCTAGGCCCTTACAACAATTTTATAATTTCTCCCATTCTGTGTCTTTTCTAAAAATCTGCTGAAATCTTGCTGAGAGCAATCAGTAACTCTATGCAACTCTGTGGCTCACTTCTGTGTTTAAGCTCCTTGAAGCCAGGGAGCCATGGTACTAATACTTTTCAATAGTTGTTTGTTGGATTTAAATTAGTGCAAATTTTATAAGAAGAGCATGATAAAATCATAAATGACCATCATAATTTATTATTAAGGCTTTCAATTTGTTTTCCATCTTCTTTTTAGGATCTATGTTATAAGCAGAGTGCTTAAGTGGTGCTATTTGCATTTCTGATGTTGTATAATGCGCATTTGATCATTCTCTGCTATCAACTTTTGCAGAAGTGGCTGCTCTAAGTAGAGAGGCAAAAACATCTTCAAAGTCTCCTGCTGACTTAGCGAGTGCTGTAAATACTTCTGAATAGGTTACTGAGTACTTCGAACTTATTTGTTATCAATGATGATTAAATCAGCAAACATTTATTAAAATGTGGGTAAACCTACAGTTTAATAGGATAATAACATCTTACTGTAAGAGTGTGAAATCATTACTACTTTCAATATTTTAAAGTATGTGTAACCACTTAGTTTGTAATAAATTTTGCAAGCTATGAAAGCATTAAAATATGAAAACTATTTTTAAAACTCCAAATAATTATTCAAAAATATTCATTTCTATATATTTTCTTTGATTGTGTTGCAACTGTAA
The DNA here is from genome assembly GCF_049354715.1 of Callithrix jacchus. Taxonomy (NCBI): domain Eukaryota; kingdom Metazoa; phylum Chordata; class Mammalia; order Primates; family Cebidae; genus Callithrix; species Callithrix jacchus. The sequence continues at coordinate 50,025,547 of NC_133502.1, forward strand.
AACATTCACTCAATAATTATGTGAAGCTGAAAACTGAAAATTTCAGTTTCCAAAAGCATGCTGAAAATTCCCATATCTTTATAGTAGATAACCATAATTTGTTGGGAAGAAATGCAAATTGGTTGCATATTGTAGTCTTATTAGCAATACATAAGACTATAATATTCACAAATTTAGGGTAAACCAAAAGTTTATATTTTTAGAATAATATTATACCTTTGTGTAATTTTTATTACAATTTAAACATAACGTCTTATGTAATCATATCTTGAAATTAAATATGGAGGTGATTGTGAGTGAATCAAATATTTGCTGTCACCTCAATTTTGAGAGCTTTAGTTAGTAAGTGTAAATGTGTTGGAAATTAAGAAAACAGTTTGCTCATTTCTTTGATTATTCATAAATCTTTTATTACTCTTTTTACTCATTCAACAAATAATGTATACTGACTATCCAGGAGCATTTGAAGAATCACTGAAAACATAATGATAAACAAAACACAGATAGCCTATCACAATACGTAATAGAGAAACTAAACAAAATACCACAGATAAAGAATAGCTACAAATAAGAATGACTAGATGGATGGATGGATGGATGGATGGATAGATAGATACATACATACATACCTACATGCATACATAATAGGTGTATAGTTAAGTAGATTCATTAACATGAAGAAAAACCAAAGAGAAAATTAATGAGTGTAACAGAAATATCTAATTGAGATTTGAGAGTCAGAATAGGTATATTTGAAAAATGGAAATCTATGAAAGGTAACTCATTAACCAACAGGGGAAGGATATCCTAAGGAAAGGAAGAATGCTTACTTTGGTGTGGCGAATATTTTACTGTGTTCAAGGAAATACAAAAAAAAAAACTGGACAAAAAACCTAGAGCTAGTTTAATTATAAGAAAATAGGAAGCAAGAGAGACTAGATTTAAAAGTAAGGCAGGAATAGAAAATGCCAAAGAGAAAACATGTAGACTCTGTGAATCAGCCTAATTGGTATGGAAAATTATTGAATTGTTTATATCATTAAAAGTTTGCAGTATTATTATTATTATGGAAAAATCACTCTACAGAGAAAATTTAGGGGATGAACTTTGGTGCTAAGAATGGAACAAAGGAAATACATAGAGGCTTCCGGAAGTGCACAATAATGGTGGCTATACTAGAAAGGTGATGGGGTTAGGAAAAATAGTAGATGTATGCAATATTTATCCAAGATGTTAGATATGTATAAGATAGTAATATTTTTAATATTAAAGTAGGGAGGAAATGGGCAGATAAGATTATTCAAAGATAATCCCCTACCTTTTAGGAAGAACCAACTTGTTACATTAAATAATATTTATTGAAATGAAGAGACACAGGGATTCTAAACCAGACTAAATTGCTTCACCAAATTGTTAGGAGCTAGGCTGTAGAACTGAAATAGGGAAGCAGTAGGAATATTCAATTCTGACCATATTAATATTAATATGGTTAAGAACATATGTACAACCGCCAATGCAATATTGCATTTGAAGGTATGGATCTGGATTGTTACAAATAGAAAATATAATATTGATAGAAGATAACAGATGGCTTAAAAGACTTGTAAATAATTTTATCTAGCGATACAGTGGACATGAGAAAACAGTGTGGGAATGAGTTCAGCTAGTATTGACACAGCAGGTTGAAAAGTTAAAGCTATGAAATGATTAAGATGAAATATGTAATCTGACAAATATTAAGAGAAGAAAGTATTTCAAAAGAAATACTAATTCAGTTGTGTGATGTCAGGCTAATTGACTAAACATGTTAAAAAGTAATTTCAAAGTGAAGATTACTGATTTCTTTGTTTATATTTCGATGAAAAGACATATAATTTGCCTGCATGTATTATGCCTAAAATTAAAGCTAAACAGGATTTGAAATATTAATGAATTACATTGCATCAATAGATTTTAAAAGAGAACCCTTAGAGAAAAATAAAATTGCATGTGTGTTTCCTTATTAAGTGAAAATGATCTATAACATTAATTAAATTTAGAAATTGTTTATGTTTACTCAGTCTTTACAGAGTGTACAACATTGCATGAACTTATGAAAAGAGAATAATACATGGATTGTTATCAATTTTGTTAAATAAGTAAGGTATAATAACTTGTTGGGTTTTGATGGTTACATTTAGAGATAGTGAGGTTAAAATTAAAACTGGCATTACATGGTTTATAACAGGTAAACTCCTGAAATTCTTCAACGTGTAAAATTAGAGCTAAATTTATTAAGGATAAAGCCTTAATGACATTCAGAACAAAAGAATTATCCTTTGATTCATAACCACTCCATGTTTTGCTTCAAATAAATATATGTTTAATAGCAATTACTTGAATCAAAGAAAAATTAATCCTCATTTCATCTGTAGTTAAAAAGCACCTGTGCGGCTTTTACAAATTCAAAGATCGAGATATACAGAATTCTCTTTCCTACCTACTCCATTATTGCAGGATTCCCTAGAAAAGCTCCAGTCTTACAAAAGCAGCTGCTTGTATTTAGTGATAATCCTCTGTACTATTAGTTTTGTCTTTTGGGATAGGAAATTGATTACCTGACCTTAACATAGTGAAGACTCTCTGTGTCTCTTTCTCTCTGCCTCAGACAGCAAATCCGTTATGTAAACAGTGAAAAATAATTAACAGTACAATGATGGCTTTAATTTTATTAGAAAAACTGATAGAAAGTGAAAAAATAAGACTTTCATTGGTTTTTGTTTTCCCTCGTAGATTACAAATTTACGTGCTGCTGCCTTAATAATGCATTTTTTGGTGAATTTTTGATACTTGCATAAGCACATTTATAAACTTTGTAGCAAAGAGAGCTGATGTGGAGGGGGTGACAGGTGACATTAAATAGGCTTACATATCATGATGCCTATGTTCCTATTCATGGGAAAAGTTCTTTTCACCTTGGAAACTCTTTCCATTCATAACCTCAACAAAACAGATCAAAGGCAAACAACAAACTGAGCATTTTCTCTTCTTTATACTTGGTTTAAGTTCTTCATTAATCTGTTAGAAATTAAGAATTAATGTTAGTGTCAATTTCTTGTGAACACTTTATTTGCAAAACAATTAACATTGTTCTCAAATTGAATCAATAGTCAGTGATAATTTACAAGTACTACTGTTTATTGTCCTTACAATAATTTATTGGTGTTCCTTAAAACCTTATGACAGAGTATAACAGACTGTTGAGAAAAATTTCATCACTCTGGAAAAGATGGGTAGCCCTTCCAGTAAGTGCTCACGGCCAACCTGGGCAATGACTTAGTTACTTTCCAGATCATAAAGAAAATGCAAGTGTGAAAACCACACAAAACAAAGAACCTCATGAAGGAAGGATTATGATTGTGAATTCTCAGGGTTATGTGTAGAAAGTAGACACTATACCTACTTTATAAGACCAGACACACACAGACACACACATACACATGAACATTTGTTATTTACTTGTTGTATATAGAAGTCATCCATTAACCAAATATATATTTATATATCACCTAAAATATGCCAGGTTGTTTTTTAAGAGCTAAGAAAACAGAAGTCAGTCAAACAGATGAATTTTAGCAGCATAATAAGATTAAAGGAGCAAAATATAGCATGTCTTAAATCATTATAAAGGAGAATATAACATACAGCAGGATAGGGAAAAGTAATAGGAATGTAAAGAACTGTGAAGGACCTGAATATCTATCCTACTTGCAAACCAACATACTAGTTTTCCATGATCCAAGAATTGAAGAGGTGAGACTACCAGGTAGGAGATAAATGACATTATTACTGATGTCACAAAAAGGGGAAAGAACATCAGCACATTTGCCTCAGTTATGTTCAAATCCAAATCCCAAAGGGATAATGCTAATCATTATAGCAAGATACTCGTATATGCCTTTTGTTACATTACAGTAGAGGAACCCTGAGCATTAAAAAAAAAAACCTGAATATTTAATAGTAGACAGTAAGAAACTTGTCATTTGTTCTAAACAAAATACTATGTCTATTTTCCAAAACTTTCTACTATATAAACACACTAGAGAAGACAGTCCAGAACAAGAGACAATCAGTGCCCTTGTTCGCAAGACATACAGAATTGCAAAAGACTGAATAGTCTTCTAAAACTATTCACTCCTTGTCCCTCATTATTTTGGTTTTAGTTGAATTGTCATGTGTTAAATGTTCTAGGAGATTCTAAATTATCTGACCAACAGAGGCTGGGACAAATTTTGTTTTAATTTTCTGATGCAGAATTTTAACTATGGCTATCATCTATAGGACTCCAAGCAACAGGATAACTTCCCAAAGGGAAATTCATCAAGGAACCAAGTTTAGCCTCGTTACGAGGACATTATCCTACTCATTATCCTACTGATTTGCTGGTAGTGTTTCCTTAAATGTTTGCAAGTTTTTTTATGGCCACCTTAATTAAGGTACATGTCACCATGATTTTAGGAAGGAAGTGAATTAATCCTCAGTGTTAGTTCTAGGTAAGAAACAAAGTTCCAGGAGCACATGGTGCCTATAAAAAGAAAACATTGTTTACAATTGTTGGAACCCTCCAAGTGGTACCTACACCTGCCAAGAGGAACATGGTGACAATGCCTATAATATGATCCTCCTGATGGATGGCAGATCTTGGGGTTCTCAATTCAGTTGAATCATTGAGTCTAATTCTTGTTTTAGAAGAAATGCTTAAGGGTATTTATCCCAATCTGCAGCACTTGCCCATATCAACAGCCCAATGCCATTTATTCATTACATGAAAAGGTTGAGAAAGGGCTATAAGAATAAGAATGGAAAGGGCATCCTGAGGTATTCTCAGGTATTTGACATAGGAGGTACAGGAGCTGGCGCTATCATTTTCTATTTCTGAAAGAATACTCCCTGAGGTTAAAGAAAAATGGGTTGACAGTATTTTAATACTTATAAAACTTTTGTTAAAAAAAGAAACAAGGGCCTTCTTATAAAACTTACAGAGACTATTTATGTTTCCAGCTTTGGCCTGGAGTAGGGGTACTTAGTGACCAGAATATTCAACAAGTGTCATTATCCTTATGATCCTAGATCATTTCTGTCCAAAAAAGTAATCCATGTGACTAAATGTAAATTAAGTTTTAAAACTCAGGCCAGAATAAAATATATGTTAGAAGGGGGTGAGGGGGAAAAGAATTGTGCCCAGAAATAGCAGATCAGAAAATTTAATTTTCAAAAAGGCTATATAAAAACCACTTATAATTTTTATCCTGATTGCTAATGAGAAAGTAGCAAATAGGTGAAGATCCATTTCTAGGAATAGCTGCATGCATTGGTCAAACTACATTACTAACGTCCCTGGAGGAAATGAGGGAATTAGAGTCAGAAATCTTTTTGAGTCAATTTTTGAGAAGGGTGTTCTAATGCTCAGCAAATTTAAATAATTGTGAATGATACAGACTGAAAAAAAAATCAGATCTTTTGATAATTTTGAGGGCTTATGAGTTAAAAGGCACACCATCGGCAGTTTGGTAATGGTATGGAGAGTCAAAAGCATAACACGTTTTAATATTAAGGGCCATAAAGGTGGAGTTAACTTATCATAATGGAAAAAGAACACTGTATCTTGAAGTTTCAACATTGGTGTAACACCACTGACAGCCCCAAGAGGGAGTCAGAGTTTTCGGGCAGTCAGTCTTCCATGAAGAAGCTCATATCCCATGTAAAGTGGCCTCCTTATTAACAAATGAGGCAGGCAGACAATGAGGTCCAGAGATTGAGACCACTCCAGCCAACATGCTGAAACCCTGTCTCTACTAAAAATACAAAAATTAGCTGGATGTGGTGGCGTACACCTGTAAGCACAGCTACTCAGGAAGCTGAGGCAGGAGAATCACTTGCACTTGGGAAGTGGAGGTTATGGTGAGCCAAGCCTGTGCCATTGCACTCTAACCTGGTGACAGAGCGAGATTCCATCTCAAGAAAAAAAAAAAAAAAAAAGAACGACTGAAAACTCAAAATCAGCAGAAGCTACAAGTTTGACATATACTGATCACCTCTTCATAACAAACATGTAGTACTTTAATTTGTGCCCAATCTATGATAGTGATGTATTGCTCATCTGGTACAAAAGTGGATGCAGGTAGATAGGGACAATAAATCAGTGCAGGCCCTATAAGCAGACTGATTCTAGTAGATATAATCAGAGAAAGGTCTCTCACTGCTGGCATCTACATGAGTGATCCAGAGAGTACAATCAACAGCTGTGATTTGCTTCCACAGTTCATAGGCTCCAAAGTGAGATGCATTTAACATGCCAGCATACAGTTTCTAAAGTAAAAGAACAAAGAGCTAGGCTATTAGCAATATTCCATAGGTCAGTAAATGTATAACAAAATTCATCAAGGAGAGTATTGGGCAGTGCTATGAAAGAAAAAAAAATTAATCTTAAATCCTGCCCATTAAACAAAGAAAAAAAATCTCCATTCAGTTCTTCATGAATAGCACTGAGGTTAAAAAGTGTCACCAGCTCAGGGATCACCACTGAGTTTCAGTTTAGCTGAAACATCAATGAATCAAGATGAAGCTTTTAGGGGAACTTTTATGAATTGTGTACCCCATTTATCTAGGAGATTTTTCTCCAGACTGTAGAATGAGGATTTCAGTTCCTACAAAGAACTAGTTGTACCTTTTTTAATATCAAGTGGTGATGAAGGGGGGCCCATACATCACCACTTGATAAATTTTATATTTAAAATAAATGATACGTTTAAAAATGGAAGCTGCATATTTAAATATATCATTTACATTTGACAAATGAGGTTTGTTGGGACCCTGCCACTCTGTTAGGCATAGAGTCTGAATTGGCTCACCCCAAAATATCAGATTAGAGAGTCACAAGTTCTTGAGGAGTCAGACATTTTCTTTTTACAAGAGCCCAGTAGCAAGCTCATTGCTGTTTATAAAACACAGTTTACCTGGTAATCATGCTAAAAAAATGACAGGTTTAAAACTCAAAGGAGTCACCTTAGGTGGAGTATTTCTTCCTTTGCCAGAGGCTCCAATCAGCAAAATCATTAGTCACACAGGCTATTAGCTCAAGGTATCATCAGGGTTGCAGGTCCCCAACATTAGACTCCAAAGCTTTCTGGATATTTTCCAATGAGGCCTGTTTATTTGGACCCCAGTCAATACATATTGATTTGTGAATTAGCAAATATACAAAAAAACAAAAAACAACAAAAAAAAGGGAGAATGCCAAAGTGATGTGCTTAGTATCTTCAATACTTGAGTTCAATAAGATTCTGGGCCTCCCTTTTTACCTGTGGGGATTTAAGGGGACAGCAGTTTTTCCTTGACTGACAGAGGGATGGAGTATTATAAATCTTCCCACATCATCCAAAGAAAATGTATTTGGTGAACAGACCCCTGAATTTTGTCACGAATTATCACCTATCTCTGCTGGCAGAGTTTGATAACAAGCAATCAGTGCTGATGAAACTGAGGCTTCTGACTTGGTGAATTAATAAGTCATCAACTATAAGTGAGATCTTCGAACAGCAGAGGTAGAGGTACTAATGCTACATACAGATTCAACAAAGGAGGTGAAAAGGGATTCCAAGAGAGTTTGTCTCCCTAATACTTTTCTACATTCAGCTCTTCATTATCAAGAAAATACTCTCTGGAACTTTGGGTACAAATATATAACTTACTGATTTCTATTGTGCACTAAAATGTAGAGGCAACAATAATAGATTTGTGTGATATAAAAGGCCTCCAACACAAGACCACCATAGGCTCCATTTTCCACTGTGAATTTGCCCAAACTCATTCATTGAATTCAGACACCTCTGCCCCCATAGTACAAGGCAGGATTTTGACTTTGGTGCATGTGAGAAACAAACTCACCCATCCAAATCCAAAGACTGCATTCCCAGGCCCAGAAAACAGCAAAACTGAGACTTTTAATGATGGTCTTGCAAGTGCAGGTGTCTGATGAGCAGGCATGCCCAACACAGTTTCAATAAGCAATTTATCCCGTAGTGTGCAAGACTCTTCCCCAGTTCCTCATAGGCTGAATGCTATGAGGTCACAATCTTTCAGGACATTGCCTATTGATTGTTGGGCAGGAGCTTTAGGTGTTCTTCTTAGGGTCTCATGCTGCATTTTGTTACAGCCCACAATGTATTGCAATCCTAGTTAGCTCAGGGGCTCTTCATTTAGTTGACTTATGACCTAAGTAGCTAGGCAGGCTGAAAAGAACAGACAAAACAAGCTACTTTGCAAGCTAGTAAACTGCTAACAGACTAAACTTTTGTCATTCCAGTGTAGGACGGGGGAAAGGATGGGAGGGTGAGGCCTACAAGCAGGCATTGGTTATCCAAGCAGGGGCTTAGTACATCTTGTTTGTTCTGTAGTTTGCTGACCTAAGCTGATTCAAGGCACTTTGTCTTGGAAATGGACTGCCATAGACATTATTTCCTTCAGTGCCTGACTCTAGCAGAGGCATAGCTATGGTATTTCTGCATCTCTGCAAAGCTACCCAGCATGTGTAAATAGATGTGTATGATTTTCAGTCTTTGATATGGACACTGAATCTTTGGATCTACCTCTAATCGTCTTTTTCCTTAAAGCATATTAGTTCAGGATAGAGGAAGAGAAAGAATTCAGGGGCACAGAAGCGAATAGTTTCTTAGCAGTAAGTAAGTCACTTGACTTATGGTGGCATTCCAAGACTCCCTATTAACAAAGTGTAACAAAAAAATATATATTGGTCCACTTTCAGTATTACAGAGCATGGCAAAAATTATAGATTTGGAGCAAAGAGACCCTAAATAGATAACTGGCATGATCCAGCCCATTGGCTACCCAACTGACATTAATAGTATTCTTCAAACCCAACAAAAAATAGCTATTCCTCTTTCAGGTGTAGATAGCTTCGCTTCCTTCCAATAAAAAGAAGGCTAATATTTTCAATAGTCATTATCTCCAACTCTAGTTATGTTAATTACTCCTCAATTTTTCTCAGTGTACTACTGAACATATATATGGTACAAATAACAAAAATAAATTGTGAAGATCACTTCTAAAAAATTGTATTTAAAATAAAAATTGGGAGAAGTGGAGAAAATAATAACATTTTATATGCATACACACATATAACAGCAAAGAGAAAATATGAAAAGCTCTTAGGTTGTTCTTGCAATGTCAAGGTTAATATTTATGACTTATTTATTCTACTATCCATTCCGTATTGTCCTTGTCCAGGTTTTTTACATTGCAGAGTTACATAAATCATTTTGGAATGCTCTGGCTTCTCAAAAATTTTGTCTTTGTTAGCTGCTATTTTTTTCCATTAATCTGTACTATTGATAATACAAGTACAAAGAGGTACCTTCAGAGAATTCTCTGGTTTACAGATATATTCTTTCCTATGACTTGACTGATTCTTTACATAACATATCTATTTGCTATGGACACTTTGAATATTATTATAGAAGTTGGAAAATAAGGTCCAATTGGGAGTGAAGCTTGCATTGCAGACTGGATTTGGTGCAAAGGCTCTCTTGCTCTGGTTCCTGCTTGCAATTGGTGGTTGTATGGGTGACTTTGTGATGAGCTGAAGTCCCAAAAGTATTACTGTATTGTATTGTCAGGTACAAAAGCTTGTCTTCACTATAGAGGTGGTATCTTAGTGTGCTTCAGACCACTGAAATCCAGCAACTTTATATTGCTAACAGGCCCCTAAGGTTTTGTGGTATTTATTTTTCAGCCCCTATTTCAAAGGGTGGAAACTCCTTTTGTAAAGGACAATATAATAGATATTTTAACATCTGTTGTACAGAGTGGTATTTGCTGCAACTACTCCACTTTTGCAATGTCAAAATATCCATAGATAATATGGAAAGAAACAAGCATGGCTTTGTTTCAATCTAGTTTTATTTACAAAAGATTTAGCCTGAAGGTTGTAGTTTCCCAATCCCTCTTCTAGGTGGCATAAGCCATACTGAGGCACTCAAGTACTCTTGACCCTTTTTTTCTCTGAAAATTCAATAAAAGTGATGCAGTGTGTAATGAGCAGCATAATGTTTTGTGGAATAATATAAAGATTCGCAGATCATATTATGACAGAGCATAGCCCTGAGACAAAGTTGTGAAGTGGTACTCTTGGTCTTACTAGGTAAAGGAAAACTGCTTCTGATAATCTTTGAAAATAGATATGAAATATAGATATGTGTATGTGTGTCCGTGTGTGTGTGTGTGTGTGTGTGTGTGTGTACAGGCTAAATCTTTTTAAATAAAACAATATTGGAACAAAGCCATGCTCATTTCTTTCCATATTATCTATGGATATTTTGACATTGAAAAGAAGAGTAGTTGCAGCAAATACCACTCTGTACAACAGATTAACAAAGATTAAATATTTTTAATCTTTTAATTTTAATTTAAACAGATTAAAAATTTATTATATTATCCTTTTCAAAAGTAGTTTCCACCCTTTGAAATAGAGGCTGAAAAAAATATATATATATATACATATATATATTTGATAGGTCAATACCTGCATGCCAAGTGCCAGGGCCTGTGATGATTTGTCCAATGATGATACTGTGTCCAGAAAGAAGTTTCAACTGGAGTTAAAACCAGATTAATTTTGAAATAATCTATAGTTATTATTCAACAGCCATCTGACTTATACACAGGCTAAACAGGTGACATTAATGAAATTGAGTAAACACCATCACCAACAATTTTTACAAATACATTTATAATGGCAATAAACCTTGCAGTTCTACATAGGATATGACACTGCTCCTGTAGCAATAGACTCATTACTAATGTTATGTGTCTAATGGTAATAGTATGTGATTATGTTGCCCTTTGCAAAGTATGTACCCCAGACACACACACACACACACACACACACACACACACCCCTTTCACAGGGTTTTAAAGTACAGAAAGGAAGAAGGCATGTTTCTGAAGAGAAACAAGAGGGAACAATAGATCCACTACTAAGGAAAGTGCAGAGTAATCCAGGGTTCCAAAATCTCCTGTTTTATCTGAGTACAAAGTTTTCCTTTCAATTATTTCAAGTTTTGGAGTCCTCCTTTTTCCCAATCCACATCCTTTTTGTTATACGAGAACTTGGTGAGGCTGTGAATTCAGTTGATGTTGTATTTTGCTGCACACATTAAATTTCGTGTTGGATTTTGAGCAATATTGTTTCAGTGGATACAAAAAATAACAGATTATTTTGTTGCTGCCATGGAAACTTTGGTTTCAGTTTTCAGACTGTAATGTAAACTGATAGTTACAGGCTTGAGCTTATCATTTTCTCTCTATAAGCACTGTAGTGCATTTAGAGGAATCCATATAATACCACAGTTAGATAGTTACCATCATCACTTCCATTAACAGTCAAGTAGAATGGCCTCTTGGGCTCCCAAGGCACTCATTTCAGTTAGAAATTTATAACAACCAACTGCACGTAATAACTTAAAAAATTAGACACCTCTGCACACTATGGATTTCTAGCTACTTAGTGATCATATTCAAGGAACACAGCACTACACAGAAGCTCAATCCAATCCAGAAGAGATTGTCTCCTGGAATCTCTTTCAGTGTCAATTCTGTATCAATTAGATCTAGTTCGGAAAAAGGCAACACGTCTGGAATTTGAAAACAATAATTTTAATATGGAGTGTTTCACTAGAAAAAAGTGATTGATGACTAAAAGAGGTAAGAAAGTTCACTGAGAAATCCAAAATTAGCAAATGCAAAAATAAAGCTACTATCTCTAGACTAGTAAGTCTTGAAAACAGAGGATGCTTGCTCAAAGAGATTAAAAGCTCTTTAAAGAAAGATTGACTCACACAGAAACAAACAAACACAACAATGATATCAAAAGTTGCCTGAAAATGTGGGCTAGAGTCATTCTGTAGAAGCCACCCACAATTGCCAACAAGTGTGAGCAGGCAGAGGTGATCTAGAGAGAATAGCGTGGCTAACAAATGTCATAAAAGCATCCTCTGTGCAGATAAAGTCTGTGAGGTCTAATGAGATTGTTGGTGAAACACGATTAAAGCAAAATCTCCAGGCACCCCAGAAAATCTCTTCTAAAAAGTATAATAAATAAACCAGTTTTGTAATTGAATAAGCATTAAAACAGGGTGTGATGTACATCACAGTCACTAAAGAGATTAAGACAAAAATAAATTCTCACCTTTTCTTATAGCCAAGCAATATATTGTATACATTTTCTCATGAAAAATAAAACCTATAATTAAGAAGCACCATTTGTTACAAATAGTTCATCCTGAATGACTTGGTAATTGTGGTAGTTGCTTATTTGCTAATTGCCTTTAAAAGAAAAAAAAAAATTCCTTGAGTTCTTGTGATGGAAGATAGGTTTGCAATTTGAAGCCAGGTGCCAATTGAAGTCAGGCTTCTACCCTCTCAGGAAACTGGGAGATAGGACTACTGCCTTCCATGATGATTACATTTCAAGACTTTGACCAGATTCCCAGGTTTTTAGGTCACTTATTTATCCTTTTAAGTGACTGGCATACATTTCTAAGTCACAGAGGACTTATAAGTTTTCTAAAGTGAAGTTTTCTAAATAAAAGGGGGGAGGGGTAGCATGGAAGTCTCTTTCCTTATTTTCAACGGGGAGAATTAACTTTCTTATTTTAACTTTTTATTTCCTTTTACAATATGAGTACCAAAAGGTCTCAACAAATGTTTTTTAATTAAAAAAAATTATGTGTATTTTATTGCACTTTAGGTTCTGGGGTACATGTGAAGAACATGCAGGATTGTTGCATAGGTACATACATGGCAATGTGGTTTGCTGTCTCCATCCCAGTCACCTATATCTGGCATTTCTCCCCACGTTATCCTTCCCCAACTCCCTAACCCCCCGCAGTCCCTCCGCAGTCCCCTGCAACAGACCCCAGTGTATGATGCTCCCCTCTCTGTGTCCATGTGTTCTCATTGTTCAACATGCGCCTGTGAGTGAGAACATGCCGTGTTTAATTTTCTATTCTTGTGTCAGTTTGAAGAGAATACTGGTTTCCAGATTCATCTATGTCCCTATAAAGGACACAAACTTATTGTTTTTTATGGCTGCATGGTATTCCATGGTGTATATGTGCCACATTTTCCCTGTCCAGTCTACAATCGATGTGCATTTGGGCTGGTTCCAGGTCTTTGCTATTGTAAACAGTGCCAAAATGAACATATGTGTGCATAGTTTATTTTTTTGTAAAATTGAAGAAGAACTAGAACTAGGAAAGCAAGGGACCTCTTGCCTCTGTCTCTTTACCGTGTTACTAGCACTTTCTTTCTTTCTTTTTTTCTTTTTTTGAGATGGAGTTTGTCTCGGTCTCCAAGGCTGGAGTGCAATGGCAGGATCTTGGCTCACTGCAACCTCTGTCTCCCAGGTTCAAGTGATTTTCCTGCCTCAGTCTCCCAAGTAGCTGGGACTACAGGTGTGTGCCACCATACCTGGCTAATTTTTTGTATTTTTAGTAGAGATGGGGTTTCAACATGTTAGCCAGAATGGTTTCGATCTCCTGACTTCATGATCCACCCACCTCAGCCTCTCAAATTGCTGGGATTACAGGTGTGAGCCACTCTGCCTGGCCTATTCTAGTACTTTCTTTTGACAAAACCTATTTTTTTGGAAAAAAATTTTTTTTTAAAGTATACATATACTTCATGTAATTTTTTTGGAATAAATGGTTTTGACTGCAAATATCCACATATCATTTTGATGGCAAACTAATTATGAACTCTAATTCATGTAAACTTATATTTGTTTTCTTAATTATCAAGCTTAAAAGAATAATATCAGGTTCAAGTGTCGTTTACAGGGAATATAAAATATATGTGTGAGTGGAGCAGGGTGGTCTAGGGTGGGTGATAGTTAAGTGAGGTGTTCATGAATTCAAAAACAAAAAGCAATGAAAAAATTAGAAATAATAAAAATTGACACACTTCAGGTGACATTTTTCCCATTACTTTTTATTCACCTATGACCCTCATATAATATGTCTAAAAGTGTTGTGTCTTTTTCAAGTTCATTCACCTCAGTCTCAGCAGAATAATTTAAACTAAGAAACATGGATCCAAGATGGCTGATCACTAGCAGCTCCAGATTGTAGCTCCCAGTGAAAGCACAGAGAACCAGAGGATGCTACATTTTCAGACAAATTTTTGTTGCTCACGGACTAGAAGATTCCCAGTGGAGGAGCCCCACGGGTCACCAGCGTGACTCTTGTGGCCAGCGTGGCAGTTTTGCTGGTGCCTCAGCACGGCGGTTCTTGATGCAGAGTAAACGAGACTGCATCCCCTTTTGGCTGACGTTTGGAGCTCTGGGAAGGCAGAGTCACCTATTCAGCTGATTGAAGGATGAACTCAAGAAGAAAGACAGACCAAAGATTCCTGGGCAGAAAAGCACCATCAATCTTAACGCCGCTGTTTTAGCTGGAGCAGTGGGTTGCTCAGATTCCAGCGCTGGGAATCAACAAATTGGACGTCCACTCAGAAACCTAAATAGAAAGTCGGTAATTACAAAGACAAATGGATAAATTTATAACAGAGGAAAGAAACCAGCCTAAAAAGGCTGAGAATACACAAAATCAGAATGCCTCTCCCTCTGTAGTGGATCACAGTTCCTCATCAACAGAACAAGGCCTGATGGAGAATGAGTGTGTTCCATTAACAGAAGTAGGCTTCAGAAGGTGGATGATAAGAAACTTCTGGGAGTTAAAAAGAACTTGTTCTAACCCAGTACAAAGAAACTAAGAACTTTGAAAAAAGGTTTGATGAAATGCTAATGAGAATACACAATTTAGAGAGGAATATAAGTGAATTAATGGAGTTGAAAAACACAACACAAGAACTTCACGGAGTATGCACAAGTTTTAACAGCTGAATTGATCAAGCAGAAGAAAGGATATCAGAGGTTGAAGACCAACTTAATGAAATAAAATGAGAAGACAAGATTAGAGAAAAATGGTTAAAAAGGAATAAGCAAAGTCTCCAAGAAATATGGGACTATGTGAAAAGACCTAATCTACGTTTGATAGGTGTACCTGAATGCGATGAAGATAAAGAATCCAAACTGGAAAATACTCTTCAAGATATTATTCA
Organism: Callithrix jacchus; assembly: GCF_049354715.1. NCBI lineage: Eukaryota > Metazoa > Chordata > Mammalia > Primates > Cebidae > Callithrix > Callithrix jacchus. The sequence continues at coordinate 50,040,724 of NC_133502.1, forward strand.
GGAAAACTTTCCCAACCTAGCAAGCCAGGACAATATTCAGCTCCAGGTAATTCAGAGAACACCACAAAGATATTCCTCAAGAAGAGCAACCCCAAGGCACATAATCATTAGATTCACCAGGGTTGAAATAAAGGAGAAAATACTAAGGGCAGCCAGAGAGAAAGGCCAGGTTACCCACAAAGGGAAGCCTGTCAGACTCACAGTAGATCTCTCAGCAGAAACCCTACAAGCCAGAAGAGAGTGGGGGCCAATATTCAACATCCTTAAAGAAAAGAACTTTCAACCCAGAATTTCATATCGAGCCAAACTAAGCTTCACAAGTGAAGGAAAAATAAAATCTTTTGTGAACAAGCAAGTACTCAGAGATTTCATCACCACCAGGCCTGCTTTACAAGAGCTAATGAAAGAAGCATTACACATAGAAAGGAACAACCAGTATTAGCCTTTCCAAAAATATACCAAAAAGTAAAGAGCATCAACATAATGAAGAATTTACATCAATTAATGGGCAAAACAGCCAGCTAATGTCAAATAGCAGTAATAAACTCACATATATTATTGTTAGTCCTAATTTTAAATCTACTAAATCCCCCAATCAAAAAACACAGCCAAAACCCATCAGTATTCTGTATCTAGACCCATCTCACATGCAAGGCTACACAAAGACTCAAAACAAAGGGATGGAGAAAGATTTACCAACCAAATGGAGAGCAAAAATAAATAAATAAGTAAATAAAAAGCAGAAGTTGCAATTCTTGCCTCTGATAAAATAGATTTTTAAAGCAACAAAGATCAAAAGAGGCAAAGAAGGTTATTACATAAAGTAAAAGAATCAATGCAACAAGTAGAGCAAACGATCCTAAATATATATGCACCCAATACAGAAACACCCAGATACATAATACTTAAAAAGAGAGTTAGACTCCAACACAGTAATAGTGGGAGACTTCAACATCAATATTAGATATATTAATGAGACAGAAAATTAACAAGGATATCCAAAACTTGAACTCAGGTCCAGAACAAGTAAACTTAATAAACATTTATAGAACTCTCCACTTTAAATACACAAAATATACACTCTTATCAGTACCACATCACACCTACTCACAGGTTTAAATGAAATATTGGTTGGCTACTTAGTTTTTGTTATTTTCTTCCCTCATTTTTTCCTGTCTCCATTATTCAGCACAATTATTGGCATAAAAGAGGTTTTCAATACCCATTTTTAGACTGCAAAAAAAAAAAGAAAAGAAAAGAAATTAACTATCTCCCTTACTATGTGCCAGCCACATGGACATATAGTAGCAAACATGACAAGCACAGTTATTGCCCTCGTGGAGCTTACATTCTAGTGGAGGTGACAGAGATAAACAAAGTTTCATGATAAGTTGTGAAAAGAAAAGTAAAGCAGAGCTTATGGGTACAGAGAGACAGGCTAGGGTAGAGGGGGCTGGGTTAGATAGGGTGGTTCTGGGAAGTCCTCTTTAAAAAGATGACACTTTAGCAAAGACATAAGTCAAGGTGCAAGCCATGTGAATATCTGAAGGGAAATCATTCTAAGCAAAAGGAAGAGCAATAGCCAAAGCTCTGGGAAGAGAATGATTTCTTCTGACATCAGTGATCATAAAAGTAAAGTAGAATTAGTTGGCAATAAATAAATTAATTAATTAAGAAACATGAAGTATAAAATAGTGTCTCTCATACTTATAAATAAATGAATTTTAAGTACACCTACCTACCTTGGGCTATCACTTCTGTCATCAAAATTTTAATTTTACTTACTAAAACTTTTACAATCAGTTTTTAAAATATCAATTACATACATCCAGGAGAAAAAGCAAAACAAAACATGGCCCAATTACTTCACGTTAAAAAGAAGCTGGGGTTTTATTTGAAAACAAATATGAATCATCAATGTAATTCAAAGGTGTTATAAGAAGCAGATATAATCTTAGACTTCTGTTATATAATAATAATAGGATATAGATCAAGGGAGGAAAAAGCCTCAATATATAATTTGATGGTTAGAATTTATCTAGAGATGATAAAGAAAAGTCCACACACAGTAATATTATAATTCTGAATGCAGATTTCATTAACAATGTCAATTGCAGATGGTAAGAAGACAAAAAAAAATTTTTCACTGTGATATTCAAATACTCACTGTAAATCAGATGTCAATAAATACAGGCATGTCTCAAAGGTTATGACCAAAAGGAAGAAGTTCCAAAAGTTTTCACTCACTCATGAAGTAAGTTAAATTAATGAGGATTTGCACTTGAAAACATAATAACTGAGATGTTTATATTATCTCAAATAACATTTGAAAAACGTATTTCTGCCCGATATAAATTTGGCCTGATACATAAAACAACAATGGATGAAAATAATGTTGGTAATAGTTTGTTCTTAAGTAAAGGTGAATTGGCCATCTCATAGGTTTGTTTTTTTGTTTCATTAACCAACAGTTGGGAGGTCATTTGCTTCAAGAAAAAATACAAAATCTGCAATTCACAATTTCTACTTTCATAAGTTGATGTCAATCCATCTTCGTTGAAAAAAATTTAGAACCTTTTTGGTAGATTGACTAGATGACCTTTATAATTTCTTTTTGAGAACATCACTACTCCAATGCACACACACACATCCCACAGGGACTGACTCTATAATTGTTGGATTTTTTTTTGACACCTACCATGTATTTCACCTATATAGTATAGATTTACACTAGATTTCAGTCATAGAGTTTATACATGAGCATTTTAATTTTCCATGTTTTTACCTGGTTTATTTTAAGGGTATGTCAAATCTGATATATCCACATTTTGTCCATGTTTAAAATACACTGGCAAAGCTTAGACATACGAAATTTCTTTATTACTTTACAAATTCTGTCATGTGTTTGTTTTTCTATTTGTAGTTTATCGGGTGATACGGATAACATTTATGATCTTTACTTGCTCATATGAGAATTGCTGCTGTTAAAATACCCTGAAAACAGCATTTCAAATTAAGCCAAAAATGATTTGTCCCATGCTGTTGTCATCTTGTGTGAGATTTAAACAAGAAACAACTGTGAAATAAAAGCTACTAGAAATGACCAGAAAACTGAAGTGAAACATAAAGAAACTCAACCATGACTGGATACTACATTTTCTTTCCCCATACTTCTACTAAATGAAAAAAAAGATGATAATGTGTGAAATAAAATTCCTAAAGACCACAAAACAGATAGATTTTAATTCTAAATATAGCAAGGATTTATAAAATGGCTCATTTCTCTAGTATTTTGTTCATTATCTAAATGAGCAATGATGCAGTGATGGTGTATTAAATGGTAATCCATTATACGTAGTATTCTTTGAACATTAAAAGGAACACTTTTTGAAATGTTTAATGTTGTAAAACATTAAACATTTACATGAGTGTAAATATTAGAAGACTAGTTTAATATTTTCCCTGTTTCTGTCAAAATTACTATACATTTATTGGTAGATCAAATATGCTAATTTTTAGAACAATATTTTTCCAAATGTTTGACTGCTACAGTAGCCATCTTCTTTTTCTTTCTTTTTCTTTTTATTTTTTTTTGAGACAGAGTTTGGCTCCTGTTACCCAGGCTGGAGTGCAATGGCGCGATCTCGGCTCACTGCAACCTCCGCCTCCTGGGTTCAGGCAATTCTCCTGCCTCAGCCTCCCAAGCAGCTGGGACCACAGGCACACACCACCATGCCCAGCTAATTTTCTGCATTTTTAGTAGAGATGGGGTTTCACCATGTTGACCAAGATGGTCTCGGTCTCTCGACCTCATGATCCACCCGACTTGGCCTCCCAAAATGCTGGGACCACAGGCTTGAGCCACCACCACTCCCGGCCTTTTTTTTTTTTTTTTTTTTTTTTTTTTAAAGAGATGGAATCTCACTCTGTTGCCCTGGCTGGAGTACAGTGGCCCAGTCTCTTGTCACTGCAACCCCTGCCTCCCAGGTTATTTCAATTCTCCTGCCTCAGCCTCCCAAGTAACTGGGACTACAGGTGCACGCTGCCATGCCAGCATGTATTTTAGAAGAGATGGTGTTTTACCATGTTGTCCAGGCTGGTCTCGAACTCCTGCACTCAGGCAATCCATCTGCCTTGAGTTCCCAAAGTGCTAGGATTACAGGCATGAGCTACCACACCCAGCCAGTAGCCATTTTCTTGACAAGTTTGCTCTATTTTTTAAGTTTTGACGATTCAGCCCTGGGATATTATTAATGCAACACCTGATGGGGTAGAAAAACACTGAACATATCTCAAATCAATTACATTCAATTTCAAAGTGCAAGTTATTTGAAGCACTATATAAACCATTATTTTGTGTAAAACCATTTGTTCCATTTCCAACAAGTTCATATTAATAGACTCAAAGTTTGCAATTAAAATGGTAAGATTAATGAAGGTGTCATTTGGACCATTGATTATTAGACATTGAAAAATATAACAATCTCCTGTATTTATTCTCATATCTGATTACCTGTGTGTGTATTTTCAGTAGTGTAATAGTATTTAAAGCTGTGTTTCAACTCAGAATTCATATAATAATACCCATGTGCTATAAATGCAGTTCAAAGTATTTCTATAAAAAGTAAATTTACTGTTCTGCTGATATTTAATATTCACCATGTGATTTTTGTGTGTGTGTGTAGGCCTTAGGAAATTTGACTCAAGATGCACTTTGCCTGATGGGGAATGAAATTTTGTCCTCATGATAACTTTATTAATAAAGAGAGGAGGCACACAAAAAGACTTGCCTGAACTCCTATTCTTTGTAAGTGACAACGCCAAGATTATAAAGTATGTGTGTCTGGCTTCAAATGCTGTAATCTTTGTACTACCAGAGAGTACTTTTTAAGATTTAAACTATAATATTTTATAACATGTAGGCAATTAAATATGAATCAGTAAAGCTATATATACAAAAAATAATATAAGGTACATTTAGCCTATCGGAAATAAACAAGGAATATAATTTTGGCAAAAGTAATGTATTTACAAACATAATATTAGTCTCTCATAATCGTTAAGTAGTCTTAAAATTTCCTTCTTGCCGGGCGTGGTGGCTCACGCCTGTAATCCCAGCACTTTGGGAGGCCGAGGCGGGTGGATCACGAGGTCAAGAGATCGAGACCATCCTGGTCAACATGGTGAAACCCCGTCTCTACTAAAAATACAAAAAATTAGCTGGGCAAGGCGGCACGTGCCTGCAATCCCAGCTACTCAGGAGGCTGAGGTAGGAGAATTGCCTAAACCCAGGAGGCGGAGCTTGCGGTGAGCCGAGATCTTGCCATTGCACTCCAGCCTGGGTAACAAGAGCGAAAGTGCGTCTCGAAAAAATAAAAATAAAAATAAAAATTCCTTCTTATTTGTGTTTTTGCTTTCATTTTTATTCCAATGCTGCAACAGGTATAGGTTACCAGAGCTTTTTTCCAGATAGTGCTTGCAGATGAACTGAAACAAATTAATGATTTTAATATGTTTACCTGCTAAAGTCTGTGTAAACCCATAGACTTTTTCCTATGCAACAAAAATTGTATCACAATTTCAAGGTTAGAAGCCTTCAGAGAAGAAAAGTTTTCCATATGTAGTTTTTTACAATGATATCAGTTGATCTATATCTGATATCTATAACAAATATGCATTGTAGAAGGGAGATTCAATAGAGAACAGATTAGAACATGGGAAATAAATGGAAAACATTGATAATCAATCATGGTGCCCATTCTCACTAAGCCGGGACAAGACCTCAAAATCCTTCTTAAAAAGAACTCTAACCAGCCACTACCAATTGATCAGAGTTAGCGTGTAAGTTGAAAACCTATTTACCATCCCTGCCCTCAATTCCGTTCTCAACACTACTGCCAGACATGTCTTTCTAACATTCCATTCCCCTACTAAAATCCTTCAGCGACTTGACAGTGCCTTCAGGATGAAGAATAAACTCTTGAATATATCATAGAATGCCACTAGTTTCTGTCTGTACGTTCAGCCTCAGCCAAACCTACTTCCCTAAACACACAACACAGAAACATGCGCGTGCGCGCCCCCCCCACACACATCCTAAAATGGAAAAACACATACATGACAACACGCACTTGAACTTGCACTCCTAGATACAAACACACACACCTGTACCCATCTCACATAATAGTAATAATAACTATAAAAAATAGCAGAACTCTTCCATAAAGTTATACCTATTGTTTTGTTGTCATTTCTTTTTCACCCTCCCTCTCCCCTCTCCACTTTTCAAATTGTGTAATTACTACTTAGGCTTTCTAACATATCTCTTCCAGACTGCTTGTGCTGACTTAGGTACTCAAAGTGTGCCCTTTTATTTCATTTTATTTGCTTTTTTTTTTTTTTTGAGACGGAATTTCGCTCTCCTTACCCAGGCTGGAGTGCAATGGCGCGATCTCCGCCTCCGGGGTTCAGGCAATTCTCCTCCCTCAGTCTCCCGAGTAGCTGGGACTACAGGCACGCACCGCCATGCCCAGCTGTTTTTGTATTTTTAGTAGAGACGGGGTTTCACCATTTTGACCAGGATGGTCTTGATCTCTTGACCTTGTGATCCACCCGCCTTGGCCTCCCAAAGTGCTGGGATTACAGGCGTGAGCCACTGCGCTCAGCCTTTTATTTGCTTTTTAGAGACAGGGTCTTGCTTTGTCACCCAGGTTCGAGTGCAATGGTGTGACTACAGCTCACTACAGTCTTGAACTCCTGGGCTCTAGTGATTCTTCTACCTCACCCTCTCAATTATCTGTGAATATAGGTGCACAATGCTAGCCTTGCTATTTTAAAAAAATTTTTGTAGATATGGAGTCTTGTTGTGGCCCAGGAAGGTCTTGAACTCATGATGCCAAGCAATGCTCAAGCCTAGGCCTCTCAAAGCACTGGGATTACAGGAGTGAACTAACATGCCCTGCCTTATTTTTTTTTTTTTTTGTTTGTTTGTTTGTTTTTTCTGTAAAAATGATTAGCACTCTATGCTCTCATACAACCAACATTGGATTTTTAGTATTGGCTTAAGTATCTCTCTCCAGATAAACTATATAAGCATGAAAATAAAGACAAGATAATTGATTTCTCATTTTTTGATGTTCAAGATTTGTGTATTATAATGTAGGCATTCAATAATTTATTGTTTTATTAAGTGGAACACATTTTGTTTTTCTATTTTATAATTAATATAATATGTGTTTATCACATAATATGTGCTAGTTATAGTTATATATGCCACTAAATCTTGACAATATCCTTTGAAGTAGGGGCAATGTTCCAATTTTAGATATGGGAAAACTGGATGTCTTTAGTCAATTTCCTGAAAAGGAGATTCTGAGATGAGGATTATTGCAAACAATTTAGCTAGAAAGTGCCCCCAGGAGAAACAAATAGAGGGTGGAGGAAACAGGTTAGGAAAGGTAAAGAAACCAAGAGAAGGTGTAATTTCTAGCTAAGTGTGGCCTTATCCCAGGGAGAAGCTGTGAAGTATAGATTATATTTCATCCTGGAGATAAATGAGCTGAACGTCCACCCTCCTGCCCCAATTACTCATTGATTAACTATAACTCAGATAACCAGTTATGAGTGTCCAGGCACATTCTGCTCTCTACATGTGGTAAAAAGGCTTCACAGTTTTAAGTGGGAGTCTTTTGAATGGCATCCTTGGTGCAGCAGTTTGAAACAAATAACACATAGGTGGACATGAAATGAATGAAAATGGTAAAAAAGCATCTAGATTCAAGGGAATTTGGGAGGTGTACTACCATTGCCTGATATAGGAGGTTATATTATTTAACCCAAATTTTCCAGGTAGGCTTGTATTGAAACCCTGGGCATCTTATTCTCGATTCTGTCCTCTTAACTACTGTACAGTACTGTTATCTCTTTTTAAACATTAATTTAAAACTTTAGTCCCTCAGCCTGGTCTCTCTGCTATATTGACTAATAAGATACATGCTTCATTCTAAAAACTGACTTTGAGATCTATGTGGTTTGGCTCTGTGTCCTCACCAGAATCTCATCTTGAATTGTAATACTGACATGTCACGAGAGGAACCTGTTGGGAAGTGATTGGATCATGGGGGTGGTTTCCCTATGCTGTTCTTGTGACAGTGAGTCAGCTGATGGTTTTATAAACGGCCTTCTCTTTCTTTTTCATGCCTCCTTGTGAAGGAGGTACTTGCTTCTTCTTCTCCTTTCACCATGATTGTAAGTTTCCTTAGGCTTCCCCAGCCATGCAGAGCTGTGAGTCAATTAAACCTCTTTCTTTTATAAATTACCCAGTCTCAGGTGTTTATAGCAGTGTGAAAATGAACTAAGAGGCCGGGTGCGGTGGTTCAAACCTCTAATCCCAGCACTTTGGGAGGCCGAGGCGGGTGGATCACGAGGTTGAGAGATCAAGACCAACCTGGTCAACACGGTGAAACTCCATCTCTACTAAAAATACAAAAAATTAGCTGGGCATGGTGGCGCGTGCCTGTAATCCCAGCTACTCAGGAGGCTGAGGCAGGATAATTGCCTGAACCCAGGAGGTGGAGGTTGCGGTGAGCCGAGATCGTGCCATTGCACTCCAGACTGGGTAACAAGCGCGAAACTTCATCTCAAAAAAAAAAAAAAATGAACTAATATAAGATCTGAATCTTCCCTTAAAGTTTGTATTTTACACAAATGTTACATACTAGAACCAATTGAGATTAGATAGTTATGGGTTGTAATCCCTGATCAACTTTGTTTTAGTCTCCAGAGAAACAGAACCAGGACTTTTACACACACACACACACACACACACACACACATATATATATATATATAAATATATATATATATTTATATGTAACACACCCACTTATTTACCATATATATATATATGAGAGAGAGAGAGAGAGAGAGAGATTTATTTGAACAAATTGGTTCATGAGATTCCGGAGGCTGGCAAGACCAAAGTCTGTAATGCAGGCTGGGAGGCTAGAGACACAGGACAGAGCCACTGTTGCAGTTCAGGTTGGAAGGCCATCTGCTGGTAGAATTCCTTCTGTCTTAGGCAGTGTACTCTTTTGTTTTATTTAGGCCTTCAACTCAATGGATGAGGCCCAACCAAATTATCGAGGATAGTTCGCTTTATTCATAAGCCACTGATTTAAGTGTTTAAAAAAAAAAACCCTCACAAAAACATCCAGAATAATGCTTGATCAAATATCTAAACACCAGGGTCCAGTTGGGTTAGCACACAAAATTAGGCATCACATACTTTTCTAATTACCTTGAGAATCTTAATCTCTCAAACTGAGTTTTTTCTTCTTTGTTGCTTGCTTTTTAAATCTTCTTGTTGTTTCTTCTTGCAAATAACAACATTCTTAGTATGAGCCAAGAATTACATAAAATGAAATAAATAAAGCACATAGCAAAATAACCCTTTAAAGATAATTGGTGGTATATATGGAAACCTGGTCTAATAACTTTGTCTTTTTTTAGAGGTTGTTGAATGTGCAGTTTCTAAGTTTCATAAGGCTAGTGTTAGTAGTAGCTTGTTGGAATGATTGTAAGGCAATAGAATGTACAAGTTTCCTTTTAACACACACACTTATTTGCCATCTTTGGAAGATAAAAATATAGAAAGTTAAGAACCTCAAAAACTAGTGGTATTGTGAATAAAAGATTTTAAGTTTTAGAAAATAAGAATGCTCCTCTGCTAAAAATAACTCACTGACAAAAATCTAAGTTTCATGAATATATCAACTATCTCATAGCCCTTAAAAAATGTTTAGTGAAATATTTTCAGTGTGCTAAATTGCTTTTTGTTTATCTGTTTTCTGGTGAAAAACTATATTAGAAAAAAACTATGTGTCTTATATTATTTAGTACCTTCTCCACCTAGAGGGGACAATACAGAAATATTTGCTAATAAGTAAATGAAAGCCAACTAATCTACATTTACATGTTTATTCATTTATAAATCCTACTGGTAATATGAAATTGCCATGTCAATCAGATTACTTGCCATTTGATAAAACAGCATGGTAAATGACAATAAAATCTCACATAAAATTCATAACTGAGCATAAAACACAGAAGTTATCAGTTTGATGTCTTCATTTAGATGGAACTCATGTGGGTAAAATTTAAATATCAAGACCATTAAAAACAAAATGTATGTTATTCCCTTCCTTTAAAAAAGCTTAATAAAAATGGTATACTTTCTATTACTTTTACTTTTTTTAGTATGTTCATTTTGTGAAAAGGGTGTATTTTTTATAGTCAGTTATGACTATTAAAATTTGTTGTGTCTGGCTGGGCATGGTGCCTCATGCCTTTAATCCCAGCACCTGAGGTTGGGAGTTTGAGACCAGCCTGACCCACATGGAGAAACCCCATCTCTACTAAAAATACAAAATCGGCCAGGTGTGGTGTTGCATGCCTGCAACCCCAGTTACTCGGGAGGCTGAGGCAGGAGAAATGCTTGAACCTGGGAGGCAAAGGTTTAGTGAACTGAGATCATGCCATTGCACTCCAGCCAGGGCAAAAAGAGCAAAACTCCATCTCAAAAAAAAAAAAACATCTGGTGTTTCTACACATTATAACTACTACGTAAATGGAGCTTATTGGGGTTCTCTAATTTCATGGTCTACTAATAAAACTGTTTACAGCTCAAAGTTGCAAATCTCCTATGTCTCATGAATATTTGCTTGTGGGAGGAATTACTGAAATTTTTAAGAAGGACATTCATAGTTTTCAATGCAAACCTGATTATTTTGTTAATCAAGAGGCATTTCTAAATACAGTTATCTGCCATGATCTTCTTGATCTTACAAACAAGTTTCCAGAGATAGTTCCACATTCACAATGCGACAGCCCCCAAATCACAAATACTGGACAATTAAAACATGAAGCCCATATTCTGGGACTAAGTCCACACCTACACAGTCTTTCCATCTCCTCATATAAATGGGTCTAGATGAAGCCTGCTTGCTCGGAGTAAGGTGGCAACTTCTCAGGGTGCTGCTGCCATCTACAACCCTAGACATACACAATTTCCAGTATTTCATTATTAGTCATATTATGTCCAATTCACCCCCCAGACTCATAGTAATCCCTAATATCCCACAAACTAATCCTCAGACAGATATGTGTGTCTCCTTTGTGTTTGTTTTTCTCTATCTCTGTCTGAAATCATGGTCCATCATAAAAAATCTTTCATGTCCCAGAAAGTTTCTCTGAATATTTTCATTACCTCCTTTAGTTAAAAAAAAAAAAAGAAAAAACCTGGATCTCTCCTGAGATCTCTAATTATTTGCCTTCAGTTTTCTGAGAAGACATCCGCTTTTCCTATCACTGGCCACATACTTAGTGTTGTTACCTTACTGATTCCTATTCTTTGTCACTTTGAGGACACTATTCCTTCTTCTATCATAAAACTGCCAAGCTTTGACTCATGTTTATTATTGGTAACTGCACACCATTCATAACTGAATGCCATGTTCAGTTCTTTATCCACCACCTCCTTCTAGTGCCTGATTACTCACTTCTAACAACTCATAGTAGATATTAATCCTACTGACTTGTACTGTTATTTATGCCCCTAATATGTTATCTTTCATTTCTACCCAGAATAAATGTATGTTCAATCACTGTCATCTTGCATATATCCTCAGTACATTTACACTCTTCTGGCTTCTTAAACTCAAAAGCACAATCCGGGGTAAATGCCACTATTTAAAACCTCCAAAACCATGTACTTTCTATCTTCTTCACTCTAATCTTTTGGCTGTATCCTCACCCAAATCTCATCTTAAATTTTAGTTCCCATAATTCCCATGTATTGTGGGAGGGACCCAGTGAGAGGTAATTGAATCACAGGGGTGGTTTCCCTCATTCCGATCTCATGATAGTGAGTTCTCACAAGATCTGATGGTTTTATAAAAATCTGGCATTTACCCTGCTGGCTCTCATTCTCTCTCCTGTCACCCTGTGAGAAAGTGCCTTCTGTCATGATGTTAAGCTTCCTGAGGAATCCCAGCATTGCAGAACTGTATATCAATTCAATCTCTTTCCTTTATAAATTAACCAGTCTCAGGTATTTCTTCATAGCAGCGTCAGAACAGACCAATACATGTATATACTTTCTACTGCATTGCGGAAATTGAAGTAATCAGAAGAGAACTTCTGCATACTTTAAATTAATTCCCAATTACTTATCTCCACAAATTTTTACTGCATATATTATGCCACATTTTGTTATGTTTGTCAATTCTCAATTCAAGATCAACTCCCACTCGTTATAGATGCCATATATTCTCATGGTAATAATATTGCTCCAAAAATTCTCCCTTTGTCACCTACGTTATTAGTTTTTCTCTCTCCACCTTAAGTCCACACCTATTTTCAAAAATGCTATTATTTTTTCCATCTTAAAGGCCCTGTAAATGTACCTTTAAATTGTTTTATTTCTACTCTCTCTTATCAATCTCTCTGTTTCTATCTTGTTTTAGACCTCATTCAATTAAGATTTGCCACCATAACTCCACCAAAACAGCTCCTGGCAAAGAGATAACAATAGTTCCTATAGTGGCTAAATCCATTGGTCATTGTTTAATCTTCATATTACTTAAATGGCAGGGACTAGATTATAGAATTGATTGTTCTTCTCTGGAAATGTCTTATATGTTTTGTTTTTAGGATATCAGACATACCTAATTGTCCTGACTTACCTGGTTACTCTTTTCATATAGCCTTTGCTAGTTTGTCTTCTTCTGACAAAACTATTGATATCAGAATATCACAAATTTATGTCCTTAGATCTCTTTTTCTCCATTATTAAACACTTATTTCCTTGGTCTCATATCATCTGTCCTTATCAGATGGTTTCTATTCCATCTGGGAATAAAAGCTTGAATAATTTCTATATGATGATGACTCAGAAAATATGTGGCTGTAATTCAGTCATCTATGAATTCTAGAATCATATCCTACTTGGTGAACTGTTAGACATTTTGATCTTGACATGTCACAAAATGAATTCCTTATTTCCTCCCAAATTCTCTTCTTTCCCAGGGACCCCACACTAAGTTCTTATTAGGACAAAAATTTTCTATTCATTCTCAAATAGTTTTTTTTATCACATACCACATCTAACTCATTAGGACATCCTATTGATTCTGCTCTCAAAATATATATGGATTTTTACCATTTTTTTCTACCCCAGTTGTCTGACTCTGATTCAATCCACCATAATTTCAAGCATGTTCTTACTCAAAATGTTCTCTAACAGACAGCAAGACCTCTAAAAAAATTGCTCCTTGTGTATGTATGTGTTCATTTGAAAAATTAAAGTCTTAGATAAAAAGACAACACTCTCAACCTTATCACATCACTCCTCTACTAAAGGCCTTCTGTGTCTCTCTGCTTCACTTAGTATAAAATTCTAAAAGTTCACAAGGCTTCGTGTGAACCTAGGTTATCTGACACTGTTGTCTCTCTTACCTTATAATCTTTTACTTTTCTCCCTCAGTCAGTCCATTGCAACCACAGCGGTAGCCTGGATTTTCTTTTAATATACAAAATATTTCTGCTTCAGGGCCTTTTTACTAGTGATTCCTACTCTTTCAGATATTCAAATCTCCTCTGTCAGATATTCAAATGACTCACTCCTTCTTATCTATTACATCTTTTATTAAAAACCCATTTTTGTAGCACACAAAGGGAAATTCATATTATTTAAAATTGCAAACTTCAAAACTCTGAGATTTAAACCTGCTCTATGCTATTTAGGCTGCATTTACAACTTTTTAAATTCTATATAAATTGCATATTGTTTATTGTAAGTGTAATTTTTCAATGACTAGAATGTAAGAATTATAAGGTCAGGAATTTCTGTTGCTATTATAGTTTGGAGACAGGGTCTCCCTCCGCCAACCAGGCTGGGGTACAGAGGTGAGATCTCAGCTCACTGCAGCCTTGAACTCCCAGACACAGGTGATCCTCCAACCTCTGCCTCCCAGGTAGCTGGAAATACAAGAGCATGCCACCATGCTCAGCTAAATTTTTTAGTTTTTGTAGAGATGGAGTTTCTTCATGTTGCCCAGGCTCATCTTGAACTCCTGGACTCAAGGAATCTGACCACCTCAGCCTCTCAAACTGCTGAGATTACAAGCATGAGCCACGGTGCCCAGCCTGCTGTTGTTTTATACAAACATTGTATTTTCCATGCATAATACAGGACATAATATATAGGAACTACTCAAAAAGCACTTCGTTTATATGATATTAAAAATATTTTGGCTTATGATTCTTCAAGTAAACACGCTTTAAATGATGGATGTATTGTGGTTCAAATTATTTTTTATTATTTAGTACTTGCCTTTACCCATTTTTTTATTATACTTTAAGTTCTGGGGTACATGTGCAGATTGTGCAGGATTGTTACATAGGCATACACTTGCCATGGTGGTTTGCTGCATCCTTCCCCCTAACCTGCAGTAGGTATTTCTCCTAATGTTATCCTTCCCTAATCCCCCACCCCCCATCCTTCCCATAGCCCCCCACCTCCCAATAGACCCCAGTGTGTGATGTTCCCCTTCCTGTGTCCGTATGTCCTTACTGTTCAACATTCTCTTATGAGTGAGAACATACAGTGTTTGTGTGCTAACCTACCCTGTGTTAGCCAGACAGACTCCATTTTGCTGAGAGCCAGATAGACTCCATCTTGGCCTCCACCTCACTCCTCCTGCCACTCCTTCCTTAAGTACATTCCTGGGTCTTGCTACTGTGCTGAGTCATGCTGTACTTAGAAGTATAGAAATATATAACCTTTGTAATCATAGCCTGCTTGGCAAACCAACTTGCCATTGTGAATGCCCCCCCTTGATTGATTATATAAGTAACCAAAAATTATGGGAACTTATTGTGTATACCCTCCTTAAAAAATCAACAATCATGAGAACTTTCTGCTTCCTAGTTACCAGCCTCCTTATCTAACTTGCTTATTCTGCCGCTGTAAACTCTGCTCCTGCTAGGCTCCCCCTCCCCTACCTTAAGCAAGGTATGAAAAGGAATCTAGCCTCTTCCTCAGGGCCAAGAGAATTTTGAGCATTAGCCTTCTCTCAGTCTCTGGCTAGTTAATAAAGGACTTGCAATTCAAACTCAGAGTGTGGCACTGTTCCATCTGACTCGTCTGGGTACAACATTTGATTTTCTGTTATTTTATCAGTTTGCTGAGAATGATGGTTCCAGCTTCATCCATGTCCCTGCAAAGAACACGGACTCATCCTTTTTTATGGCTACATAGTATACCATGGTGTTTATGTGCCATATTTCCTTAATCCCGTCTATCATTGATGGGCATTTGGGTTAGTTCCAAGTCTTTGCTATTGTAGACAGTGATGCAATGAACATACATGTGTATGTGTCTTTAAAATAGAACAAATAATAAAAATCCAAAAAAAAAAAGTAATGCTATTGCTGGGTCAAATGGTATTTCTATTTCTAGATCCCTGCGGAATGGACACACTGTCTTCCACAATGGTTGAACTAATTTACACTCCCACCAACAGTGTAATAGTGTAACTATTTCTCCACATCTTCTCCAGCATCTGTTGTTTCCATATTTTTAATGATTGCCATTCTAACTGGAGTGAGATGATATCTCAATGTAGTTTTGATTTGCATTTCTCTAATGACCAGTGATGAGCACTTTTTTATATGTTTGTTGGCTGCATAAATGTCTTCTTTTGAAAAGTGTCTGTGTATATTGTTTAACTACTTTGTAGATTCTGGATGTTAGCCCTTTATCAGATGGGTGGATTCCAAAAATTGTTTCCCATTCTGTTGGTTGCTGGTTCACTCCAATGATAGTTTCTGTTGCTGTGTAGAAGCTCTTAAGTTTAATTGAATCACATTTGTCTATTTTGGCCTTTGTTGCCACTGCTTTTGATGTTTTAGTTGTGAAGTCCTTGCCTATACCTATGTTCTGAATGCTATTGCCTAGGTTTTCTTCTAGAGTTTTTATGATATTAGTTCTTATGTTTAAGTCTATAATCCATCTGGAGTTAATTTTTGCATAAGTTGTAAGGAAGAGGTTCAGTTTCAGCTTTCTGCTCATGGTTAGTCAGTTTTCACAACACCAGTTATTAAACAGGGAATCCTTTTCCCATTGCTTGTTTTTGTCAAGTTTGTCAAAGATCAGATGGTTGTAGATATGTGGCGTTGCTTCCGGGGCCTCTGTTCTTTTCCATTGGTCTATATTCCTGTTTTGGTACCAGTACCATGCTGTTTTGATTACTATAGCCTTGTAGTATAGTTTGAAGTCAAGTAGCGTGATGCCTCCAGCTTTGTTCTTTCTGCTTAGGATTTTCTTGGCTATGCAGGCTCTGTTTTGGTTTCATATAAAGTTTAAGATTTTTTTTTTCCAGTTCTGAGAAGAGGATGAATGGGAGCTTGATGGAGATAGCCTTGAATCTATAAATTTGGGGGGCAGTAGTGCCATTTTCACGATATTGATTCTTCCTAACCCTGAGCATGGAATGTTTTTCTATCTGTTTATGTCCTTTCTTGTATCCTTCATCAGTGATTTGTAGTTCTCCTTGAAGAGTTTCTTCACATCCCTTATTAGTTGTATTCCTAGTTATTTTATTTTCTTTATAGAAATTGTGAATGGGAGTTCGCTTATGATTTCACTCTCTGTTTGTTAATTGGTGTATAGGAATGCTTGTGATTTTTACACATTGATTTTGTATCTTGAGACTTTGCTGAAATTGCTTACCAGCTTAAAGAGATTTGGGGCTGAGACGATGTGGTCTCCTAAATATACAATCATGTCCTCTGCAAATAGAGACAAATTGACTTCCTCTTTTCCTAATAGAATATCCTTTATTTATTTTTCTTGCCTGATTGCCCTGTATGGAACTTCTAATAATATGTTGCATAGGAATAGTGAGAGAGGGCACCCTTGTGTAGTGCCAGATTTCAAAGGGAATGCTCCCAGTTTTTGCCCTTTCAGTATGATATTGGCTGTGGGTTGCCATAAATAGCTTTTATTTTGAGATATATTCTGTCGGTACCTAGTTTATTGAGAGTTTTTAGCATAAAGGGCTGTTGAATTTTGTTGAAGACCTTCTCTGCATCTATCGAGATAATTATGTGGTTTTTGTTTTTGATTCTGTTTATGTGATGTATTACGTTTACAGGTTTGTATATGTTGAACCAACCTTGCATCCCTGGGATGAAGCTGACTTGATCATGATAGATAAGCTTTTTGATGTGCTGTTGGATTCAGTTTGCCAGTTTGTTATTGAATATTTTTGCACCAATGTTCATCATGGATATTGGCCTGATATTTTCTTTTTTAGTTGTGTCTCTGCCAGATTTTGGTATCAGGATGATGTTGGTCTCATAAAATGGGTTAGGGAGGATTTCCTCTTTCTGTGTTGTCTGGAATAGTTTCAGAGATAATGCTACCAGCTCCTCTTTGTACATCTCTAAAATTTGGCTGTGAACCCATCTGGTCATGTACTTTTTTTGGTTGGTAAGCTATTAATTGCATCCTCAACTTCAGAACTTGTTATTGGTCTATTCGGGGATTCAACTTCTCCCTGGGTTAGTCTTGGGAGGGTGTAAGGGTCTAGGAATTTATCAATTTCTTCTAGTTTTGCTGGTTTATATGCATAGAGGTGTTTGTAGTAATCTCTGATGGTAGTTTGTATTTCTGTAAAATCAATGATGATATCCCCTTTATCATTTTTTATTGCATCTATTTTATTCTCCTCTCTCTATTCTAAATTAGTCTGACTAGCAATCAATCTATTTTGTTGATCTTTTCAAAAAACCAGCTTCTGCATTTATTGATTTCTTTGAAGGATTTTTGTGTCTCTATCTCCTTCAGTTCTGCTCTGATATTAGTTATTTTTTTTATCTTCTGCTAGATTTTGAATTTGTCTGATCTTGCTTGTCAAGTTCTCTTAATTGTGACAATAGGGTTTTGATTTTAGATCTCTTTTGCTTCTCATGTGGGTATTTAGTGCTATAAATTTCCCTCTAGACACTGCTTTAAATATGTCCCAGAGATTCTGGTACATTGTATCTTCATTGTCATTGGTTTCAAAGAACATTTTTATTTCTGCCCCCATTTCATTATTTATCCAGGAGTCATTCAGGAGCAGGTTGTTCAGTTTCCATGTAGTTTTGTGGTTTTCAGTGTATTTCTTAATCCTGAGTTCTAATTTGGTTGCACTGTAGTCTGAGAGACTGGTTGTTATGATTTCCATTCTTTTGCATTTGCTGAGGAGTGATTTACTTCCAATTATGTGGTCAACTTTAGAGTAAGTGTGATGTACTGAGAAGAATGTATATTCTGTGGATTTGGGGTGGAGAGTTCTGTAGATGTCTATTAAGTCTGCTTTGTTCAGATCTCATTTCAAGTCCTGGATATCCTTGTTCATTTTCTATGTCATTGATCTGTCTGATATTGACAATGGAGTGTTAAAGTCTCCCACTATTATTGTGTGGGAGTCTGAGTCTCTTTGTAGGGTATTAAGAACTTGCTTTATGTATCTGGGTGCTCCAGTATTGGGTGCATATATATTTAGGATAGTTATCTCTTCTTGTACTGATGTCTTTACCATTATGTAATGCCCTTCTTTGTCTCTTTTGAGCAGGTTATTCATTTTGTACTATTGAATCCTAAATGCTTTTTACATATTTTGGATATTAACCTCTTTTCAGATAATATGGTTTGCAAAACTTTTCTCCCATTCTTTAGTTTGCCTTTACGCCCTTTGGATTGTTTCCCATACTGGGCAGAAACTTTTTAGTTTAATTAATATCACTTGACTGTTTTCACTTTAGTTGCTTGTGCTTTTGATGTACAAAAAAAAAAAAGAAAAAAAAAGCATTGTTAAATCCAATGTTAAAGAGTTTTTTTTTTTTTCCCCCTAGGAGTTTTAGTTTCAGGACTTATGTGTAAATTCCTAATCCCTTTTGAGTCAGGTTTGTGTATGGTGTAAGAGAAGAGTCCAATTTCACCCTTTTTCATTTGGATATCTAGTTTTTCTAGCATTGTTTGTTGAAGAGATGATGGCTTCCCCATTGTGTCTTCTTGGTGCTCTTGTCAAAGATCAGTTGACCACATATGCATTGATTTATATGTCAGCTCTTTATTCTTTCCCAGTGGTCTATGTGTCTCTTTCTATGCCAACACCATACTGTTATAGTTATTGTAGCTTTGTCATATATTTTGAAATTAGAAAGTATGAGGTCTCCAGCTTTGTTTTTCTTTCTGAAAATTACTTTGGCTATTGGAAGTCTTTTGTTGTTCTATTTGAATTTTAGTTCTTTTAAATATTTCTGTTAAAAAATGTCATTTCTCCAAGGAAGATATACAAATGGCCAAAAATTACATAAAAATATATTCAATGCAACTAATCATCAAGGAAATTCAAATAAAAACCAACATTATATACCACCTCACAGCTGTCAGGATGTCAATCATTAAAAAAACAAATGTTGGTGAGGATGTAGAAAGATTGGAACCACTGTACATTATTAGCAGGAAAGTAAAATGGTGCAGCAGCTCTGGAAAACAGTATGCAGGATCCTCAAAAAATTAAATATAGAACTAGCACAGAATCCAGAAATCTCACTTCTGAGTGTATATTTAAAAATTTGAAATCAGAATTTTGTGAAATATCTACATTCTGATGTTAATTGCAGCAGTATTAAAGTAGCCAAGATAAAGGAACAAACTAAATGCTCTTCCACAGATTAACAGATTAAAAAAATGTTGTATATACATGCAATGGAATATTATTTAACTGCTGAGTCTCTCTTGCAGGCTCTGGTTGAGTGACAGATGAATGGAGTGTGCAGACACAGGCTTGCCTGTCAGCGCAGCTCGGGGGCCCCTGCCAGAGTCAGCAGTGGATGCAATAAGCTGGTGATGCTCACACTTATTTAGTACAGATTTAATGACAAAGGCCTAGAGCAAACACCATTTGTGGGTAATTAACATTGTTGATGCCCCTAGTAGAGAGCAGTCCTGTGAGCAAATGCTTGAAGTTCGGTTTTAGGAGAACATGAGTAAACAAGCTATTTAGATAAACTCCTCTACATTTTCTTGTTATCTGCTCTTTGCAGATAACAAGAGCTGTTATTAGCTCAAGGTAAGAGAATTAAGTTGCCTTCAGCCATAACCCTTTCCCAAAGCTTTTGCAAAACCTTCCAGCCTTCCAAGAAGGTTTGCATCTTTCCTATAATTTTTTCTACCACTCTGACCAATCTCCTATACTTTTACCTTTAAAAAGAACATCCTGCCATATTCAACAACATAGATATACCTAGAGAACACTATGCTAAGTGAAATAAGCCAGTCGCATAAAAACAAATCATGCATAATTTTACTATATGAGGTCTAAAACAGTCAAACTGAGCAACAGATAATAGAATAGTTTTTGCCAGGGGCTAGGTAAAGGGGGAAATGGGGAGTTGTTCAACAGGTATAAGCATTCAGTTATGAAAGCTGAATAAGTTCTAACAAGCTGCTATACAACACTGTACCTGTAGGTAACAATACTATACAGTGCACATAATTTTTTTTTTTTTTTAGAAAGTGGATCTCATGTTATGTTTTTGCCGTAATTTAAAAAAATTTGCTTTCCAAAGCAGATATGTAAGTTGACATGAACTGATACAGTTTCATTTTATGTGCAGTAACATTCCATTTAGAATATACTATTGGTGAATTTTTGGTAATTCAGCAATTTTCAACATATTGCTTTATTAGATTTTTGTTAATATTAAATTCTGGGCATAAAATTATATTTATTTTATAAAATAAATTAAATAGTTCCTCCTTATCTGTGGTTTTGCTTTCTGTGGTTTCAGTTACCCATGGTCAAATACAGTGCAAAATCATTAAATGTAAAATTCCAGAAATAAACAATTATTAAGTTTTAAATTGTTTACTGTTCTGAGTAACTTAATGAGATCTCATGCTGTCTTGCTAGTTCCTGTCTAGTACATGAATTATTCCTTTATCCAGCATATCCATGATAGGTATGCTACCTGCCTATCTGTCAGTTAGTAGCTGCCTTTGTATCAAATCATAAAATCACACTATATACAGAGTTCAGTACTATCCAATTTTCTGGCATCCTATGGGGGGCTTGGAACATATCCCCTGAGAAAATAGAGAAACTGTTCTGAGAAAATTTTTATTTGTTTATTTGTTTCTTTTCAATTGATTTTTTATCAATGAGTTATTTTAAGAAGTTTTATGGGTTAAATTGTGCCCTTCAGAAACAATATGTTGAAGTCCTAACCTCCAGTCCCTCATTTGAAGATAGTGTTTTTATAGATTTGATCAAATTAAAATGAGGTCACTGTGGTAGACCTCAATCCAATTTGACTAGCTTCCTTATAAAAAGGGGAATTTTGAAAACAGTGACAGACCTGAAATAGAGAAAGCTGTTAAGCATTCCACAGTGGCTGGAAACTACAGAGGCTTTTCCAATTTTTGTTTGTGTGTGTGTGCCAGTTTCTGACTCAAAGAAGATCACTCAAACCAAACAACAGTATCTACAGTCCAGCCATTAGGGAAAAAGAATGAAGAGGGTAAATATACCATTCTTTTCAGCAAAATATCAGGCAACTACACATATCTTCTTCTTTACCAGAACTTATTTCACGGATATAAAAGAAGAAGGTTCCCTCAGTCTTATTTTTCCTACATACATGGATCTCCAAGATCCATAACAGCTATGCCAACAAGTCAAAATATCCATATTACAACCAGAGAAAAAGGCAAAAAGCAGAGTGCAGGTGCAAGCCTTCCCTTTAGGGTTAAATTCAGAAGGTGGCTTATACTAACTTCTACTATTTTGTATTTTCAGAACTTAATCACACCACCATGCACAATTAAAAAAGAGTAATGATAAGTAGTCTTTTCCCAGGTGTAATGTAATCAAGTATAATTTGATTGATTTATTTTAATGAATGAAGGAGAGAATGGATAGTTATTGGAAGTGACATTCTCTCCTATAGCTTACTTGTGCAGTGAGCCCTTTTCTACCCATACAACATTCCCATGAATCCCATGTCAAAGACTAAGTAATTATAGTTAATGCATTTTTCTCAAAACTGAGGAGTTTTTGGTGATGCACACACCTTTTCTTAACATGAAATAATTTCAAAATCTACACACTGATGACCTACAAAATCAGAAACGTTTTCTGCCTAATGAGTGAAGTTTGAAAAATAGACACTTAGCTACCATAAGGATTCTCATTACAACAAAAGTGGAAAAAAAGAAAATAAAGCAACTCTTTGTAAAGCACTTATCACATAGTCTTGCATAGAAAGAGTTTACAACAGCGTTCTCTTTTGGTAGAGTTCCTTGGTTAACCTTTCTGTAGCCCCTGGATGTATTCTCTAGAAATAATTCCACTGTCCATTGTTTTTCATGGTTCTGGCTTACTCTGCTGTTTTTTTCTTATTTAGTATGTTATATCGCACTCAGCACAGAAAGTCAACACCAGAACAAAAGAATGCCAAATTACAGGGTTTATTGCCGGCGACCACGGAGGACTCACGTCTCTCCAACCCGTGGCCCCGTAAAAGAGGGCGTCAAAACCTTTTATACCTGTAAAATCACCTTGGGGGTGAGGGGAAAGGATGGGGTGTGGGGCTTCAGACATACCGAGGGCCAGTGGATTCAATTCAAATCACCTTCTGGGTGGAGAGGAGGGTGAGGGGGTTCCGGACATTTCGAGGGCCAGGGGACTATTTGACATTCTAATTGTTATTTAAGGGTTCACAGATGCTAAGATTAGCATTCGTTTACACATCGTCTGGGTAGGGGTGGGATCCATAGATTTTCAGTTGCTTGGCGCCAGGATGGAATTATCTGGGGGTGCTTACTCTGGGAAACAAAGGCCAGCAATTCTGGCAGATAAGAGAAGGTATGCAGCTTTACCTCTCTTTGCATCCTGCAAATAATCTAGTAGTTTACAGAAACCAAGGTTAGCAGTCCTTGTGAGGAGAATGGAAACATTTTTGTCTTTTATAAGATGGCAGTGTACAGGTTCCAACTCTAAGTTAGCTATATCACATTATACACAACAGACATATTTGAGGCATTTACTGAAGGTCAGACCTTTCTTAGGAACTATGCAGTGTGTGTCATCCACATTCTGCTGGTGCAGATTTAAAGCCTGTTATTCACTTTAGGGAGGAATTACAACAAGCTTTTGTAGCCTAGGTTTGTTTTACTTGATAATATAATCATTGCTAAAATGTAACAGTTTCTAGCCTTTTTGTCTTCAGTTAGTTTCATGTGATTAAACAAAAATGACAGAGATCTTTTCTAGAAGGTTTTTTGTTAAGCCTTGAAGACTGAAAACAGACTCTAATTTCTTTGTAAAGTCTGACCTCTACATTATGCCTCCTCTCAACCTCCTCTTCATTTAATGAAAGCCACTACACTGATTTCTTGTTGTTTCTGTTTGTTTGTTTGCTTTGTATTTGCATGTGTTTTAAAGGCTTAGGAAGAAAGACAACATCATTAATCTCACCATTGCCTACAAGTATTTTGAGTTTTTTCTTTGTTTGGACAAAAAAGCTAAAGTGAAATTTTTCAAAATGCTTTTGAGCTATGGTTTCAACCTCCTGCTAAGGTTGTTGCTTCAGCCTCTTGTTTTAATTGATCCAATATAGGAAACAGACAAGAAATTGTCTTTTGTCAACCTTGCATGTTTGCACATAACTGAACTCTCAGTCAACTTATACTATGATGTTCATAGAAGAGGTGACTTCTTCTCCATTTGTAGCTTGGCTAAAGATTGGGTTTATTTTATTTTTTATATATGAAGAATGAAATGAATATAATTTCCTGATTCCAGCACTGTTATCTAAGTACTGTCTATTTAAGAATACTCCTGAAATTGGCAACACACTCCAGACTTTTTTTTTTTTCCTGAGGTGGAGTCTCGCTCTGTCACCCAGGCTGGAGTGCAATGGTGCAATCTTAGATCCCTGCAACCTCCAGCTCCTGGGCTCAAGCAGTTCTCCTGCCTCAGCTTCCTGAGTAGCTGGGATTACAGGTGCCTGCCTCCATGCCCTGCTACTTTTTGTATTTTTAGTAGTGACGGGGTTTCACTGTGTTGGTCAGGCTGCCCCAAACTCCTAAACTTGTAATCTGCTTGCCTCGGCTTCTCAAAGTTCGGGGATTATAAAGCTTTAGTTGGCAAATGGCAGTTTTCTAAGAAAGAGTGCAGGTAATTTTTTCCAAGTATTTTAAATCATCCCAGCAAGAGTCACCAGTTTTTTTAGTATATATTATCTGAGCATGAGCTTGCATTAACTTGTCACTTGTACTAAACCTATAACATGTGTTTGATTCTTAAAGATGCAAGACAACAATCCAAGACCAAATTCTGCTACTCTCCATGAGCATGGGATATATTTTCATTTGTTTTTGTCATCTATAATTTCTTACAGCAGACTTTATAGTTTTCCTTGTGGAGGTCTTTCACTATCTTGGTTAGGTATATTCCTAAGTATTTTATTTTGTTGTGTTTTGTTTTGCAGCTATTGTAAAAGGAATTGAGTCCTTTATTTGATTCTCAGCTTGGTTGCTGTTGGTGTATAGGAGAGCTACTGATTTATGTACAGTAATTTTGTATTCTGAAACTTTGGTGAATTGTTTTATCATTTCTAGGAGCTTTTTGGAGGAGTCTTTAAAGTTTTCTGGGTATACAATCATATCATCAGCAAACAGTGGCAGTTCGATTTCCTCTTAACTTTTTCGGATGTCCTTTATTTCTTTCTCTTGTTTGATTGCTCTGGCTAGGAGTTCTAGTACTATGTTGAATTGAAGTGGAGAGAGTGGTTATCCTTGTCCTATTCCAGTTTCAGAGGGAATGCTTTCAACTTTTATTCATTTAGTATTATGTCGACTGTGGTTTTGTCATGGATGACTTATTACATTCATGTATGTCCCTTGTATGCCAATTTTGCTGATAGTTTTAATGATGAAGGGATGCTGGATTTTGTCAAATTCTTTTTCTGTATCTTTTGAGATAATCGGGTGATTTTTATTTTTAATTCCATTTATGTGGTGTATCACATTTATTGACTTGCATATGTTAAACCAGCTCTGAATTCCTGGTATGAAACCAACTTTACCATGGCAGATTATCTTTATATTATGTTGCTGTATTCAGTTAGCTGATATTTTGCTAAGGATTTTTGTATCTATGTTCAGCGGGGATATTGGTCTGTAGTTTTCTTTTTTGGCTATGTCCTTTCCTGGTTTGCTTTTTAGGGTATTACTGACTTCATAGAATTACTTAGGTTGAATTTTCTGTTTCTTACCTAAATGTGGAATAGTGGCAATAGGATGTGTACCAATTCCTCTTTGAATGTCTGGTAGAATTTAGCTGTGAATCTGCCTGGTCCTGGACTTTTTGTTGATGCCAAATTTTTTGTCACAATTTCCACCTCACTGCTTGTTATGGGTCTGTTCAGGGTATCTACTTCTTCCTGATTTAATCTAAGAGGGTTGTATCTTTTTAGGAATTTATCAGTCCCTTCTAGGTTTTCTAGTTTGTGCGCATAAAGTTGTTCATAGTAGCCTTGAATGTTTTTGGTGGTTGTGTGTGTGTGTGTGGGGGGGTGTATTTCTGTGGTGTCTGTTGTAATATCTCTTATTTTGTTTCTAATTGTGCTTATTTGGATTTTCTCTTTTCTGGGTTAATCTTGGTAATGGTTTATCAATTGTATTTATCCTTTCAAAGAACCGGTTTTTTAAATTCATATATTTTATTGATTTTTTTTTGAAAAAACAAAATTTTGATTTCTGCCAATTCTTGCACAAAAATGATCCGCATCTTCCTGGTTAAAAAATAGATGTATTTTGTCATATATGAACATTTTATGATATGGTCCTTCCTGAGATATTTAATCTGTTTTTCATCCACATATACAAACTTTAGAAAGATCTGTTTCTAAAAGAGAAATTATTTGCTTTCTTTTGCCCTTAGGTATACTTTTTATTTTTACTGGAAACATCTAGCTGTCTTGGTTTCACTTAGTTTTCATCTACTATCAAGTTTTCTTTACAATTTACTAGTCCTATAGAGACAAACAATGTAGACAGCATTTCTATTGTCATAGAATTTATATTGCCACAATTAAGTGAGACAGAATCAATAAATGCACAAACAAAATTAAGCTTGTTTAACAAGCATGAGATAGAGGGATTCAACAGATAATGATATTGAGTTTGAGGGGTTGCAAATAAAAGTGAGGATAGCAACAAAACAGTAAAATTAAAGTGGTTGACTTGGTAAATTAAGTGAATAAAATAATGGACTTTGTTGATTAGATATTAATAAATTCAAAGGATTATGACTTTGAGGATCCCAGAGCACATGAACAGGAAAGTGAGATATTTGAAATAGTGACTTTGGATGTAGTATTGTTATTAGTGATCATGAATTCTGTAGCTTGTCCCTTGGCAAATTTAGAGGAAAAGTTGGAATTGAAAAACAAACTTTTGTATGAATCCTCAACATTAATGTTGAAGACACTGAGAATGATATCATAGGATTAGTGGAGAAGAGAAAGAATAAATAAGGGATTCTCAAGTTTTCAATATAAGGATTGTAATGAATCAGAAAGTCTGTGTATTACAGCAGTGAGGAAAGGGCACAGAACGGAGTTTGAAAGCGTGAGCTTCAAACACCACAATTTTACAGAATCAAGGTGAAGAATTAATTTGTACATCATAACTGAAACCAAAAAGGGTAACTATCTTAACTGTTGGTTGTGAGGTACATGAGATATGGGAGATTTAAAAATCTTCATCACAAAAACCTAGTAATTTAGTTTGCAGGGGGAAACTAGGTTATGTTAAGAAACATGGCTAAAGGAAATATTTAAAGAAATAAGGAAGACAAGAAGAATTTGATAATGAATCAAAAGCTCTACAAAGTACAGTGAAAGTTTTGGGGAGGATAGAGAAGGTCACAAAGAGAAAAACGGTATTCAGGAATTCTGGCAGAGACGAAAATATAGAACTATATAGGACATAATGAAACTAGTTTCAATATCCTTTTTAAAAATCAAAGAAGTTTAGTTCCATAATCATATAATCAAACATATAGTATAATGTTATAGCCAGAGTTTCTCTCTTCACTGTTATAAATTGGTAGGTATGTTATAATGATTTGCTATCTGGTTCTTCCCAGAAGCATGTTGAAAAAAAATTTAACACTTTCCATTTTCTGATTCATACTAGAATTTCAATTCTTCTTTTTTTATGGATCAAATTATATTTCACATATAAGAAGTCACTTTCATAAATAAAGACTTTCCTTAGTTTGGTAGATCTTGCAGTCATGATGCTTCCATAGTAAATTCATGCTGAAAATGTAAATCTGAATAACCACAATTCTTTGATTTGTTATTCTGTCTAATCTTTGTACCTTGACATTTATTGACCATTCGTCAAGACATCTTGTCTTCACTTCTTTCTATCACTCACTTAAATTTTATAATTCATCATGAAAACCATAAAATTATTTCCACCTAACTTATTACTTTGGTGCAAATGTAATTTGGGTTTTGCAATCAATTCTAATTTAAAAAAACACAATTACCTTTACACCAACCTAATAAATCCCTGGTATATTTAATAATTTTTTGCTTATATAATTTCTTAGACTGTATCTTTCTTGAGCTCAGGGATATTACTTCTTGATGATTTTTATTCAGTACTATGAAGGCATTATCTGAATCTGTAGTTATATCTTTCTATTAATGTTATAATTGAGCCTGATGATTTATTGATCTAGTCAAGCAGTAAACAATGTCTGTATCAATGAGAAGTGGTTTACTACAACAAACAACAATCATTTAAGAACAGATTATCACAGAAAAAAACATCAATGCCTATCTGTCTGTATATCTTAATTTGAAGATATACCAAAAGGTAGGCAAAGTAGAGACATTAACTATAAACTAATAGAGAAATAACATGCCCATTGCTAATATTCCCAGTTAATACTTAGCTTTAAAAATCTATGTATCAAGTAATTTAGCTTCAAATGAGTGATGGTGTGTTTTTATTATATTCTTACCACATTGCTAAAGGTAGAATAATTTTATTAGAACCAAAATTAATTTATAAAAAGGAGGCTGGGCACAGTGACTCAAGTTTGTAATCCCAGTGCTTTGGGAGGCCAAAGCAGGCAGATCATGAGGTCAGAAGTTCAAGGCAAGCCTGGCCAACATGGTGAAACCTCATCTCTACTAAAAATACAAAACATGATTTGGGCATGGTAGCAGGTGCCTGTAATCTCAGCTACTTGGGTGGCTGAGGCAGGAGAATTGCTTGAAAACAGGAGGTGGAGGGTGCAGTGAGCTGACACCACACCACCATATTCCAGCTTACTTTAACTTTTATATTAAGTTCATCAGATTTGAGATGGTATATTATATTTTGCATTTTAGCTTGTAGCCCAGGCTACAATAACTTATATAATGGTTATCACTGATTCATTGTTTATGTTCAACTACACAATGAAATACATTGTTTTCAAAATTTTAAAACAGAAAATGAAACTCAGTCTCTCAGATCATGATAGAAATTCAGGCTGAAAGTTTGAATATGCTATTATTTTGGCCTTATAAAGAGAACATACACATATAATATGCATGTATGAATATATACATATGTATATTATTGTTAGAAATTTATTTTTGCTTGAATCTTTTCCTTTTCTATGAACTCCTCTGGGAAAACTGGAGAACAGCTTTGTTGACATTGAGCAGATTCTTAGATGGCAAGTTTGAAATTTGTTATTGTATTTACCAATATTACTATAACGTGTGTATCATTAATAATGAATATGGCGGCTTTCTATGTTATAGTGAAATAAATGCATTGTAGTTAATAAGAACCATGGTTTCTGGGTGCTGTAAGAAGCCATTTTTATAAAATCCAGAGCTCAGGTTTAGTAAGAAATTCTATAACTCAATGTACGCATTTTATACTGTTGTGAAAAAATATTCCCAAATTTGGCAGCTGAAAAAAAGACCTTCTACTATCTAAAGTTTCTGTAAGTCAGGATATAATAAAAATTTAGCTGTGTGAACTTAACTAACTGACTTTTATATGACTGCAATCAAGGTGTCTCCTGAAAATGCAGTCATTTCAAGGCTCATGTAGAAGGGAAACTGCTTGAAAGCACACTCAACTGGCTTGTCAAGCCTCAGGTCCTCAGTGGCTGTTAGCTAGAGACAACTGTTTCTTGCCATGTGGTCATATTCATAGGGATACAAATAATGTGGCACCTTGTACCTACCAAAGCACGATGTCAGAGATAGAGTAGAGAAGAGACAGAGAGAGAGACAGAGAGGTGAACAAGAGAGAGTTCCAAATATCAAAAATACACATCACTTCTGCCATATCCTGCTCACTAGCATCCAGTTAAAAAGTACAGCCTACATTTAAGTGTAGGGAATTACAACGTAGCAACACAAAAACTAGGAGTCAAGTTTCACTGAAGGCCTACCGGGGAACTTCACTTTGGTTTCCAATATGTCATGTTTCTCCACCATGCAACATGCACTCTGTCCTTCCCAAGGTGCCCCTGAATTCTCATCCCATTTTGGCATCTGTTCAAAGTCCACAATTTTATCCTCTAAACTGGGTCCAGGTCTAAATAAAAAAAACACAGATATAGTTCCTTGAGTATAATACTGCAAGTGCAACTTCTTCAGATCTGTGAAGGTAGACAAATAATCTCCATCTCAAGAAACACCCAGCATATAATATAGGGGAGACAAAGGATAGGCAAGGCTAGGGGTAAGGATAGGGGTAGGTGAGCATGCACTACAGGCATTTTTGTTCCAAAAGCAGATAATTGGGAGAAGAAAAGGAGAAATTAGGTCACAGAAATTCTGACTTATAAATGTTGATAGTCCTTTGATTCAGCCTCAAGACCTGAAAAAATTTCTCCATGGTTATAAATTCTTATCATGATAGTAAAACATCCAGATATTTGAAGAAAATGTGGGTATGCCTCCTTTAGTGCAATATTATTTTTCTTCCTCTTCACTTGCATTGATGTATCACTTTTTTGTAATCTCATATCATGAGTTTCTTTCCCAGGAAACAACACTGATTTGTGCTGAAGCACTCTCCTTCACTGAAAACACAATAATCGTACTGTGACTTCATTTCTTCTTCACTTCTTCTAACAAGGCAAATCTAAAAGAGTTCTAGATCTGACACCAAGGTGGAGGGCAGGGTAGAAAATACTTGCTCAAGGACTCCTGGAAGACAAGGAAGTGCTTGCATAAATTAAAAAGTGTCATAATATATCTCAGAGTCCTAAATCATGGAATATGAGCTGAGAGGACCAAATAGGGAATGAAAATCAGTAAGTCTGTCCTCAAAAGTAGACTTATATGTGAATATGTATGCTTTTAGAGTGAAGAAGGGCAGGAGTAGGAACATAATAATAATCACTATGCAGCATCTGAGGAACTTTCAATAAGAATATGGTTGGAATATTAGAAAGTCAATAAAATGAGATAAGAAAAACTTAAAATTGGATCTGATTATGTAAAGCAATATTGACCACCATCATTAATTTGAAAATGCTTACCATATTTTCTAATTACTGCATAAAATATCTAGAATTGTGAATACGAAGATGCATCAGAGTATAAATTTTATTGGAAGAAAAAGCATAGTTTATACATTTTACTCATTTTTTGTTTAGGTGGTCCTGATTTTCTACTCGCTACTTAAAAGCTTCGAGTAACATTGTTTTTAGTGTTGTGTTTTTCACAAAGGGTAAAATCTGAGTTCAATGGCCTATTTTTTCTGTTAATGTGTGCTCATCTCCTTTTTAATTCAGTTTTCAATAAAATTCCATGCCTCTTAAAATATGCAGTTTTATTGAATTGTATTGTTTCAGATAACCTGTTACTCAAAGCATTTTTTATTAAGCATAAATCTTTGTAACTTGGGTTGGCTTTCGTATGAAAGAATTCATTCATCCTGCAAGAAATGATGTAGTACCTCTGCATGTGATGTATTGTGTTAGATTCTACTGGTTGCTGGAAAAGACAAAGGCATTGCCCTGAGCTGAAAGACCTTACACAATGTAATGCTTCATCTTTAAACTCTCTCTTTCTTTAAAAAATCTCAGTACCTTATTTTAATTTTGTATAGTGGTTATCATTTTGACTGACAGCTTGGAGAAGGCTTTAGAAATATTACTAATAATAAAATAGTTTTGTCTTTATTCAGTTCTTATCAGGTGTCAGACAATAGGCTAACTACTTTCTTATTGTTATTATGACAAAAACATAATTCTCAAAAGATCAGTATGAGTTGAGTGCTATTATAATCTCCATTTTAAATATAAAATTGCAAAGCTAATTTATATTGATCTAATCTGTTCGAAATAAATTTAGTGACTCAGCACTCAAAAAGATGACTGGTATGGTTAGACATCCGTATTCTTAGCTATTATTCTAAACTTTACTGCTTATAATGTTTTCTGCCTACTTTGTTCACCTGGTAGATTCCACCTGGCAGGTTTACTTACTGTGTTTTCTTTTTAATGGCTATTTTAATTAATGTGTGTATATGTGTCACAAATTATATTTATATTATTATTATTTCAAATATTTGTACATACTTTTATATATTTTTTCAAAATTAAGGATGTATAATAAAATACATTTTTATATATTTTTTCAAGATTAAAGATGCATAATTTCATTTTCATTGTCCTTTTAAATATTTAATCCAGCCTATCCTAGCATATATTTACCTGCAAAACATAATGAAAACTTAGGTTTAATTACTATTACTTCTTAAGTACTAAGATAATTGTAACTTAATTCAATTTTAAAAATTCTATACATCTCATGAATGTTTGCTAATATTGTATATCAGTGTGAGAGGATGCACACACACATATGGGGTGGTGGTGGAGATGAACAAAGTTACATTGTCTTCTTCTGTTATATTTTTCTCTTCTCCAGTCTCTGGTTATCACTGTTACAAGCACATGGTGCTTGATTCATTAAGGGGTGTGCTTTTCAGGAATGATATTGTGGAATTTAAAACCTACTTATAAAGGAAAGGGAAAGTGTTGCAAATGAAACACACATAGGTAGGACATCACATATAGCCAACTATACAAAGTATTTTTCCATAGATATAATTAGTTTAACCTACCTCTCCATAACAGTAGTAGATACCTCCTTTTAAAAATAGGAAATGCTATTGTCTTTTAAAAAGTATAAAGCTAACTTTGCTGTATCTATAATTTTTCTATTCTTTAATTCTTGTTAGATCATGTAATATTCTTTGGGGGAAAAAAAACCTATTTTCCCTGTGAGATCCCATTTCACCTTTCAATTATGCGGTAAATTTCGAACTAGGTAGTTAATGTAGTATTGGAATAGCAGTTCTGGTTCATAAAAGGACTAGGTAAAAACCAAAAATCTTCCTACATCTGCTGTGTAAATTATTGATTTTGAGGACTTAAAAAAGCAGAGAAATTTGCTGGTAGGTGTTTTGTACTAATTATCACAAGAACTGATGATTGGAGAAAGCTTTCTAAAAATATAAAACACCACAACCTAAATCTTTTCATGGAGTTAGTCCCTGGCAAGGCAAATGAATAATTCTAACAAAAAGAATGCAGGGAACAATGGGGAAAAATGGGAAGGCTAACATATGAAATAGAACAATTGGAAAGGATGTGTGATTTTAGCATAAGGAAGGGTAAGGAATAATAACAAAGCTAGAAAATTGTCAGGTGTTTGTAATATCATGGTTAAACAAAGTTAGGAAGCATGGAAATAAGTGAGAAATGCTGGAGGGCATTGAGGGACTATGTTAACTTCTCTTCCCAGGTCCACAAAGGGCATGGTTTCAAAGGCAAGAACTTCTCAGCACCATGCCTCCAACCACCTCCCCTTCTGGGAACCTAAAGTTCTTTGTCTAACTTTCCCGTGGGCAGGCTAGGTAAAATTCCAAGTGAGCTTACTTTGTTCAGAAAGCCTGCCAAAAGCTCTGGAAGGAGGGGATCTGTTATGGGCCCAAGCAACCAATCTGGAATCAAAGTCAAAGATCAATCACTTCAGAAGAAGTTTGAAAGGACTCCTCTAATTGAACAAAAACATGAATGGGCGAGAATAACTTCAAAGTTAAAACTCCACTGCACCTTACCTGTGCAGATTTCCCTCTCTGGGATCCCCTCCCACAACAACATGGAAGCTGTTTTTTCCCTCTCTACATGTGCAGATATCCCCTTCAGATTCCACTCCCATGGCAGCATGTGAGCTTCCTCTCTTTCTCTCTCTCTACCTAATAACTCGCTCTCTGCAAAACTCTTTGGATCTGATATTTACTTGAATAGTAAGCTCACAGTGCCAACAGTGCCCTCTTCCTCATTCCTGGGGCAAGGGAGGCCAAGAACCTCAGGTCACATCCCATCGGGGAGGGAGCTGATTCCCATCCGGTCCCACAACCTGGGTACAGTATGAGATTTATTATGGTGATAATTAAATAAAAATGTAGGATTCAAAATCCAATATGAATATGGTTATCTGTGATATTAAAACACTATGAAAAGACTATATTAAACATGTCGCTGGTAAAAGAGGGATTATGAAAATTTATAAAAATATTGACCAATGTATTTTAGAATAAAGATTATATATGATGGAGCTAATCACTTGTAAAGGTCATTTAATCTATTCAACATTTGAATTCTGATTTACTCTTGAGGGCAGTCTGGAAAATTTTTAGCTCTTTATAAATTATTATCATCACTGGTCATTTATCTAAGTGATCACACCTAAATTAAGATTAAAAAGTACTTTTCAAGGAATTTATGTAATTTAAAATTGATGTCTTATTTTAAAAAAAACATTTATGTTGAAATTATTTATCAGAAGTCACTTGATCTGATAAAAAAAATTGTCTTGGCCCTTCATAAAATGTAAATCAAAGATTCTTTTTCCCAATCTTCCAGGATACCTCTAGCAACATGTAAAAAAAAATTAAAAGCAAAACCAAAAACAAGATAATTACTCTTCTTTAATTCTTATTTTTCTGGGTTTGATAGGCTATACATTTTTGTCAATATCTCAAAAAATATATATCTGGAAGTAGAAGATTATGCCTTCTTTTGAGAGATTTGAAAATTGTATAAGATTTGGGTTGATCCTACTCTAACGAAGCACTCGCTACAAAATACAAAATAAGTAAGCACTACTAACCACCAGAAGTAATGGCCAAGTTAGCAGAGAATCAAAAAAGAGGAGGCTTCCTTTTTTGAATCCTCACTGAAATCTCAGTTGTTCAATAGTGATGCATATTTGCTTTATTAGAAGATCATCTCACTCATAAATACGTTATGGGAAAGGGTATACACAAATACTATTACAATTATGCCATTTTATAGTAACTTGTTGAGAATGATTTCATTTTCCTTATAATCACAAACACAGTTAATGTAGTACTATGTGAAGCCAATCCACATAGTATAAAAAATGCAAAGTGGTGTGGTAAAATTCCATGACATTCCCTAGCTATGGGATCTCATAAATGCTTTTGTCTATATTTGAATTACCATTAAAGAAGTAATAAGGCAGAATTACATATTCACCTAGGGAATATATGTATATACATAAATAATGGAAACCTTTCATAAATTTTTTTTATTATTTACAACTCTATGAAATATAATGGTTGACAGTCATATTATTATTTATATCCATTCCTCTACTTCCTACAAACGTCAAAAAACTCCTTGCCTTTCATATCTCACTTAAAAATATATCTTGTGTCTTACTTCTACTAAATTTTAAAATATGGCAGAAGAATAAGGTAGAAGATTGAATTTTAAATAGGAAATGTTTATTCTTTGAAATAACATTTGCACCTGTGAAGATCATTTATGGTTTTGGTATGTGAGTGTATTATTGGAAACGAACGAAATGAAGGGCCAAATCAACTAACTTGAAAGATTGTTTTTGTATATGCTTGGTCAAATTTGATAAAAAACATAAAAATCAACCCTCATGACTCTAGACAGTAAACATATATTGAAGTAAGACTAAAACCTTTTCAAGGATCACATACCTTAATTACTCCATATAACATTGTATCTACAGTCACGTTGATCGTTATTTTAGAATTAAGAATCAAATCTGTTTGTGCTATATTATCCCAAAAATTTCTTGAAAACATCTGTTAAAAATAGTGCTGTTTGGTTTGATTTGGTTCCTGCTGTTTAATACATTGATTCCTATAAAATGTACTTTAAAGTCAAATGGAAACTTTTGAAATGACCTCAGTAGTGAAGAGATCTATAACTCTGCTTGATTATCAATACTTTGTGGATATCAGTCTCTTGTTAAAATTCTCTAATTCTCCTTTACAGATGTTATTATGATTTCTGCATATACAACTCTCTGGCAATGAACTTATGTTACAGAGGAAATGATTCCCAGGTTGAACGTTACCATTTGTAGCTTCACTGAAACATTTTTTTTCCCTTTTCTTTTCTTTTCTTTGCAAACCATCTGTGTACTCTCATAATTATACCAGTAGCAGTGACATCTTTTAAATTTCGATTACTTGTGGTTTTACAATATGCTTAAAATGAAAGTGAAGAAGATAAAGTAAAACTAGACAGAAAACCTAAAAAATAAAAACAACTAATTGCAACATAAACCTAAAATTTAGGCATTAAATAGCAACAGTGACTAAGGGTAAATTAAGGCTGTGATAGGAGTAATTTGATAAGTAATTTAAATTTGTTTCAACTTGGCCACTATCATAGAGCAACCATTCATTTGTGTATGTGTGTGTGCTTTTACAGTATCATAAATAATTTTATACAAATCTGGAGTTATCCTTATTCTCAAGGTGCCACTGAAGCTCTTTGATAAGAATCTGAGTTTTGCATGAGATGAGAGTTTGTGACAAATGTTACTGAAATAGTACACATGTATTAAACACTCACTATGTTATCTTCAGTGTCCTAATATAAAGAGATCCAATCTCCATGTTAGATTGGGAACATATCCTGGTTGAGGTACAGCTTATAGTAGATCAGCTGATTCATCCAGCATTCATTTTTGTGGTCCCCAAATGTATGTGTAGCACACACAATTGGAGTATGCATGTTCTCATTGTGATTACTTACCTTGTAGAGTAAGAATTCTTTTTGTAGGAAGGCAACATGGAAGTTTATGATACTTCTCTCATCCTGGTCAAGATACTAAACAAAGGTAATGTCTCAGGATGAATGGCAGTGATGACTGGCTCCTTATATATTCATCAGAGTCAAGATTCATGATACCCGTTAGCGCTCCATTTAATCCCTCTCTGTTGTGCCAAAAACCCAATATGGATACTAGAAGATGACATAAGACTTCTGAAAAAAATGGACAAATAGTAATCCTAATTTCACCTGTAATAACACATTTGCTAGATCAGAAGAACATGGACTCAAGTATATGGTAACAGTTCATTCATTTATCAAATAAATGTGTTCTATATAAATGTATTCTACCAGGAACAAAGACCAGAAGCAATTTACATTAACAAAAGACAGATCGTATGTACATTATAGTTCTGCCTCAGGTTTGTGTTAACCACTTTGCAAAATATAGTTCAAAGGGATTTGAATGTCTGGATAGTCTTATGACACTACATTAATTGACAGAAAGAGAAAAGTTCATTGGAAGGCTTTTCAAAATCATGTTCTGGAGAATAAAAAATAAAAACAAAAACATTCAGAGCACTGGCAATATGACAAAACCTAATATCTTCAAAATAAATTAAAAATTAGCTTTATGTGATGGCACATTCCTGTAGTCCCAAGCTAGCAGGGAAGTTGAGGAAGGTGAATTGTTTCAGCTCAGGTGTTCAGGGATGCAATGAGCTATGATTCCATCACTGCATTCAAGCCTTGACATCTGCAAAACCCTGTCTCAACACCCACCTGCCTCCAAAAATAAGAAAGATTCAGAAAGATTCAGGATTTTTGCCTTATCAGTGAAATGTTAGAGATCAGGCTAGTAGTTTAGGCCATGGCACACACTCACTTTAAGCAAAGAACAGCCAAATGCTGGTGAGGATGTAGAAGAACCAGGAATATCATACACTGCAGTGGGGTATGCAAATACATACAACCACTCTCAAAAAAGCCTTATGTTTCTTGTGAAGATAAACATTTTTACCTTATGAACCAGCAATCCCATTCTTGAGTATTTAATGTGGCAAGATGAAAATTTATATTTGCACAAATACCTGTACACACATATTTAGAACAGCTCAATTCAAAACTGTAAAATATACACTGCAAATTGCCTAAATATTTTTCAACCGATGAAAGAATAACTGTGATATAGTCATACAATGAAACTTTTTCTGGCAATAAAATGAATTAAACTATTTATGCCCTCAACTACTTGGATTAATTTCAAAGGTATTATCCTGAGTTAAAGAAGACCATTGCAAAGGTTACATACTCTGTGATCCCTTTATGTCATTATCAATTAAAAAAAAAACTATAATGATTAAAAACAGATCAGTGGTTGCTAAAGATTGTGAATCAGAGAAAGAGATGAAAAATAGCATGAATAAATTTGGGGTGAGTGATGAAATTTTTCTGTATCCTGATTTTGGGTTTTTCCACACAGATGTTAAAATCCACAGAAGTATATGCCAAAATTGAAATTGCTCATTTAAATTTTTATTTTAATAAAAAAGAACAGATTATTGTACTTGGCCCCAAGTATTTACAGCAACACCTGAAGGTTCTCTCTGACTTCTGGAGACAGCACATTTAATACATAAGAAAACTGTTCTGATCTAGTTATAAACACAAGGTGACAAAGCAAATCGCTAACTTCAGTTTTTGCCTATTGCAGCAAGGGGCACTGTGGCAAATCCATGTTGTGATACAAGCAACCATTCTGTATGGGGTATGTAATCTAGCACCCTCCAAGGAGTAAGATAGCTTCAAATACCTCATAGAATTATAGCAAACCCCAATAGAAAAAATAAAATGACTCCTTTTTTTCTGGGTAGATACCCAGTAGTGGTATTACTGAATCAAATGGTAGTTATACTTTTAGTTCTTTAAGAAATCTTCACATGGTTTTCCATAGTGGTTGCACTAGTTTACTTTCCAACAGCACTGTAGAAGTATTCCCTGAAAACCACATCCATGCCAACATCTACTTTTATTATTATTATTATTGCCATTCTTGCAGGAGTAAGGTGGTATCACATTGTGTTTTTGATTTGCATTTCTCTGATCAATAGTTAGTCAATAATATTGCAAAGTCTTGTAAAGATTACAATAAACGTTTAGATACGTAAATACAAATAAACAAAATGCTCTTACGATTAGAGTTATCTGATCTCTTGATAGTCTTCGATTCTTTTTCTTTTGGCTGTAATGCATATTTGGATGTCCCAATTTACCACATTATATGGCTCAAATGTCATTCTCATTCTGTAGGAAAACAAGTGCCTGTTTTTCCATACATTCCATGGTAAGGGTACAGAAATGTCTCAGAATAAGTTTGCAGTAAGGGAAGTTCTGCAGTTTTGGATATGAAGTATAATAATAGTTGTCTGACATGCAGATTTGATTTTTATAGTATTTAATTTCTTTCTTGTGAAATCCTGTTTCTACATAGTATCATAAATTATTAACCTTCATTTAAATTATGGAATGCATGGGGTCTGTAAAATGTGTGTCTCCTTTTTAACATCTATCTATTCATATCCTGTGGGCCTGCCTTATTCAAACCTCTTTCTTCTAAATTGGATGCTAATGTAAGGTGTATCAATCACTCTCTATTGTTCCCCTGATGATCCCGCTTACATTTTCAGGTCATACGTGTCCAACCACACTTTCATTATCAATTTAGTTGCTACTGGTACGTCTCATAAGGCCTGTTTCTTACGTGTTTTGTGAAAGGATTGACTGACAGCAAGATCAATGACACATAGTAAATCAATTCTGTAGTCTTTGTAAAATGTCCTTAC
The DNA here is from genome assembly GCF_049354715.1 of Callithrix jacchus. Classification (NCBI taxonomy): domain Eukaryota; kingdom Metazoa; phylum Chordata; class Mammalia; order Primates; family Cebidae; genus Callithrix; species Callithrix jacchus. The sequence continues at coordinate 50,079,860 of NC_133502.1, forward strand.
TTAAGATTGAGAACATTTTTTTAGTGACTTTCACAAATAGAAAATCTTGTTAGAAAGAAACCACTGTAACCTTTCTATTAGTTTTGATTTTTGAAATTCATGAATAAAATTGCAAAATGTGGAATCTCTTCTGCTCTATCCCAGTCTCTCAGTATCTGCTCCTTACCCCATCCTGAAGACACCTGTATTTTTCTCTTTCAATAAAATAGAAAATATATAATTACAGTCATTAGCCTGAGATTTCTTTTAATTGCATTTCAAATGGAAACTGTGGACTCTGTTAATAATTTAAGTGAAAGGGAAGCTTTAAGAGAAAATGAAATAAATGTTTTGTGCATAAACTCATTTTATACAGACAACCTTCTAAAATGAAGGCTTAAAGAATTATTAAACTAGGCCTGACATGGTGGTTCATGCCTGTAATCCCAGCACTGTGGGTGGCCAAGCTGGACCAATAGCTTGAGCTAAGGAGTTTGAGACCAGTCAGAACAACATGGTGAAAGCCTCACTCTACAAAAAATAAAAATAATTTTTAAAAATTAGTGGAGGATGGTGGAGTGCACCTGCAGCCCCAGCTACTTGAAGAGCTGAGGTGGGAGGATCACTTGATCCAGGGCTGTGGAGGCTGCAGTGAGATGAGATCATGCCAGTGCAGTCCAGCCTGAGAGACAGAGGGATCTCTCTCAAAAATAAATAAATAAATAAATTATTTAACTAATTAATGTTTTGGATTGAAATCTAATTTAATAAAAATAAATGAAAAACTTCTCAATAGCTTCAAAAACTTTCAGTTTAAAAAAATTCTTTCTGACCATATTATGAGATTATATTTTTAGTATTTTTAGTTACTTAGGTATTCATATTCAGCGCTTAGGCAAAAAGAGAATAAAAGGTATTTTTTTCTCATGGAGACATCAATATTTCAATTTTGGGAGTAATACACATATGACATGAAGTTTAAATCTTGTTAATAAAGAAAACAGATGTTTATCTCCAGTGCATAGACGGAACATGATTTGATTTGTCATTACTTGTGTTTAGATCATCTTCTCTTCCCCTTATCAAGGAGGGCAGAATTTATGTCCTGGATTTAGAGGAGGCAGTGAAGGACATTATGACCATGCAGAGTCACATGGGGGTTTCAGCCTGCAACAGATTGGACAAGGAGGGGCTTTATATATTATATTCATAATATATAAAATAGCTCAATTTCCTTTTATTTATTCATTCACTCACTCATACAGTATTCATGAAATCATGTTTATTAATCTGTACTAGGTGCTGAACTAAACAAAACTGTCACTGCCTTTTTGGATTACAGACTGTAGTGAGGGACAAAGACAACAATCAAACATAAGTAAAAGTTGTAAAGGCTGCTGTAAAAGAAAAGATCTGGTTGTTAGGAAAGACTAGTGGAAAAGAATAATTTTAGACAGCATAGTCAATGAAGAACTCAATTTAGAAATTATTATATAATGCAATCTTTCACTCAGTTTATTTACTCCTGCATACTTATGTCCTGACACTTTTTTGTGATCATGTAACAAATGAATTCAAGTGATCTATCAAGTGTTTTCATAAATATGTATATCCTTTTTAAACTTTTTAGCTTTATTGGTTTCTTCCTGCTTGTCTCCTACCTTGTTTCAACTTGGCCACTATCATAGAGCAACCATTCATTTGTGTATGTGTGTGTGCTTTTACAGTATCTATTATCTATCTATCTATCTATCTATCTATCTATCTATCTATCTATCATCTATCTATCTATCAATCGATCATCTATCTGTGTGTCTATCTAGTGCATTTAAAATAATAATATTTTTGTGTTTCTGAATCTTGTTAAAATTATTGTGGATAAATAGCTCTATCTAAAATCACATATTTCTAACCCATTCATTTTAAATAATAAATAATATTCCATGGGATAAAAAAATGTCAATCATTTTCCTCTAGAAGGGCATTTGTTTCCTTTCCAGGTTTTGTGAATAGCAAAAAACATGGCAAACATATTTATAGTAAATTAAATGCATTTTCAGTTTTATTTATTTTCAGGAGATCTATTTAGAAAGATTTTTAATGGATCAGTGTTTATATGTCTTTGGGGCTTAAATAGGTCCTGCTAGTGTTATTTACATAATGACTGGATCATGATATATGTATCAAACAGGAGGATAACCTCTGAATATCCATAATGAAAGTCTTCTCTGGCCTTTTCTAATCCATTTTATTACAAGGCAATAAATATGGTTATACAGGGGTATTAAAACAAAATTTTTACAGGAATGAAATATGAAAACTCTTGGTTTTTGTGTCTATGAAATGTGTCTACTACATAAATTATATAACATATTTTTTTCTGTAGATTAATTGGTTTGTAATTTTTTTAACTCATAATTTTGGATGTGACACAAATTTAAATTTGCATGGTGAATATATATAAAATAGGCCATACTGATATTGAGGAAAAATTAATGTTATTTCAAACTTCCACCAAGGAATAAGAAGAAATAATAGAGGAAATAAGATAGAAAAAAATAAAACAGTTTTCCATGGTTGTCTTCATTCCCGTCTTCCTACATACCCCATGTCAGGACAAAAATGTTTCCTAAAATAATAAAATTTATTTTCCAAACTTTTGGTGGTTAAGAGAAAAGGTCAGCTTCTTTTCTAATGTAGATTCCATAGTAGCTGAAAATAAGGAAAATGCTTTTTTATAACCTAGACATATGGCATAGATTAGAAAATGAATAGAAATGGCTTCTGATTGGCTGGCTAATATTCTAATGAGATAGATTAATCAATGTAAACCACATAGCTCAGTTGAAATTGCCTTTCTAAATTGCCAATTTCATTTTCTTCCAGCAGAGAAAATGCCAATCTTTTCCTATGCAGTAAAATCTTCCTGTTATAACAAGTAAGCAACTCCAGAGTTACTGTTATTGTGGAACATCTGGTAACTACAAGATGTGGCTCCTCAGAGATAACCATATCGCTGGAAAATACGAACGTCCTCAGATGAGTCATATTTTATGTTTTGTTATACTCTAGAGTATAGTTGCCTCATAATAGAGTAATCACTTTCCTTCAGCACCATAAATGAAACCACAGATGCTATAGTTTGCTATAATTGGAGCAGCTTACCACAAATAATGAAAATAAAAATATATGCATAAATTATGTGCCTCTTACAGAGACTGAATTGAAAACATTACAAAGTGATTACCCAAATCAATGAGACAATATACTTTAAATAATAGAAAGATAACCAACTAGATTCATCTCCTGAACTCATTATTTTTATAAACTGTATAATTTACTTCAAAATTTATCTCAACAATGAAATTTCAAAATATCTGAAAGTGTAGCTCTAACATAGTTATCAACCAACTGATTTATAGTTTAACATCACCACACTCTAATATTAATTTTACCAAGTTTCTACTTTTATAAATTTTAAATTTGTTAGTTCTATCCACCATTGTCTTCTATTTCTACAATCATTTATTTTATGTATTTGATATTATATTCCTAAAATTTAATCAAATTTTATTTTGTTGATCTCACCATTACAACAGATAAATGCAATTAATTCCATAATTTGTTTAGTAAATTTTTCTACAGTTTAAAATAAATATTTTTGTGCACTCTTTGGCTTATATACCCTTGTTAGATTTTTTAGGTACATAAGGACATTGAAAGTTAAAGAACAAGCAGTTCAGATATCATGAATCAATGCTGAATTAATTTGCTGTGTTCTTCAGTAAAATTAGGTGTATAAATATTTAGAGTATAGATAATACTGATTTGTTTAAACTCTATAGAATCTTTAATAACTTGTGAAAACTAAAAAAACAACTAGCACATGAAAAACTTTAAAAAATGTGTTTAGGTTGTAATGTTCTACTTCTCATTGCAAATAATTTAACATTACCCTTGACTAGACTACATGAATAGTTTAAATGCCCTTCATTGAAGTAAAGTCTTGAGTGAGAGTTAAGTAGCAATAACATAGCAGTAGAAATGTTTGTCTCTGGATTTCCATTACTGATAGATTCATTTTTAAAATTTGAGTGATCAGTCATCAAAATATGAAGAAGTGTGAGTATGTCATGGATGTGTAATTGGTAAAGATTTGGCACCAGCACTTAATTGCCAATATGTTCCTTTTGCACTGGTACTTCTAAGCTGTATGTTGTGCTAATGTATTTGACTTGTTTTTCTTTTTATCTTTGTTTAAAGGATAATTATTCTGAGAGTTCTAATCTTAAAAGTTGTAAGCCTCATCTTGAATGAGTTCCCAAGGACCTAAAAATGATCAGAATCATTGTGAACACAACATAGTTCAGAGAGCTTTTCCTCTGATCTCTACTGATTGGTAACCTTGGCACCAGGGTTGTATGTTTATACAAAATTATAGTTGAGAAATAAATTTGAATAGCTTTAAATTTTGGAAAAGCACCATGCATTAATGATTTTATACTTTCCACAAGTCTAACTACTAGGCACAGTTCCCAGATGTAGCACAACTCTTCTTCTTTCTAATTTATTCTCTACTGAAAGTTTTCCATACTCCAACAGACAAATGACCAATTGCCCTTTGGATGTATTCCCAGCTGCATTTTTGTCTTAATATCTGTCTCTGTGGTAGATAGCAACTAGAATTTACATTTGATATACTTTTCTGCATTTTGACTGTGCAGTAGCTGAATCACACAGACTAAGTAACCTTCAAAATATTTTGGATAGTAAGATAATTTAATCTTTGATTTTCTATACTTACATCTGGAACAAATTAATGTACTTACTCATTTTGGTTTTCCAATAATTCTGCCTTGTTTTTTTTTTTTCATTTTTAGAATTATGTGTAATTTTATTAAGTTCAAATTAAATAAAATATTTGAGGATCTGCAAAATCCAACATACACTCTAATTCAGTTCCAATTAAAATAGTGTTATTTTTATGCATGAAAGGGAACAGTGTGTTCATCTTAGTTACTTATCTATTAAGATTTTGTCTGTGTCATTAAGACTCCTTCAAAGCAAGGGTTGTAATTATTTCAACTGATGAAGCAGATGCCGCATTGAAAGAATGTGAAATTTGTGTCATTATTTTATTGACTCAGAGCTCATGAAGATTCAGGAAGTTATTGTACTGCTCACAAATGTCTTCTTTCTGCGGTTATGATAGACATAAATTAGCAAGGCCAGAACAAAGTAGACCAAGTCATGATCATTTTAAATTAAAAATCCTAAATATTTCTGCATTTAAAAATTCCACCTACAATCTAGTAGAATGATTTTGAGTCCAAAAGGTGACATCAGATTGTGCTGAGAATACGGATTATGTACCACCTAGTCTCTAGGGCCTCATCTGCCTTTCCTACCCGCCGATTAGTATAGACAGGTATTCAAGGAGGGGAAAAATGTAAAGTGAGCTTTATTTAAGTTTTAATGAAATCGTTTGCTCTTCCTAGCAGTTTTCTATCATATTAGCAGTGTTTCTTCATAATGCATGAATATTAAATTTGCCTAATACAGAACAAAATTGTCTTATTAAGAACTCACATGTTATAATAGTGTGAAAGAGAACTAATGCAATACAGCAGTAATTCAATTTGATGAAAGCTATTGATACAGAAAAGCAGCTTATTTTCCTAAGAGGATGTCAAAAATATTTATCATGCCTCACTGCAAAGAATTGCTCCTTTAAAAGCAGAAATATTCTTTCTACTTAATTGTATCACAAACAGAAAACTTAGGGATAAGAGAGGGAGACAAACAGGTCTATCCTTAACCCTGATTGAGAGGGTAGCTGTTTGATGATCTGAAGAGTATGTAAAAGTGAGACATCTAAAGAATGAAGAGTCACAAAAAATATTCAGTGGAGGGTTAACAATGATAATGGGAGATATTTGGAAGTGGATAATATGCTACCTCAAATAGTAGAAGAAATTAAACATAAGAATTCCAAATACAAATTGGTTTTATAAGTACACTTGAAGTTGGTTGTAAAAGTGGAGGTCATAGAAATGTACATATTCCTGTTGTTACAAGGATGCAAACTATCACCCACATTTTTCTTTTTCTATGTGATTACTTGGGTTATGTCTGCATGAAGGATTCTATACATGCCCTTTGTTGCTGACCTTTTATTTTATCTTAAACTGCAAAGTTATTCCAACTAAATGAAAAGGCCTTATTCATCTACTTACCCAAACTAAATGTTGTTTCTCATTCAAAGTTCTGCTATTTTATCCCTTCGCTAAAATCAGAATAGCTGTTCTAGTTTTTACACAAGGATGGAGGCTCTGAGTATTGACAAAGATTCCCGTAGATTCCGTATGTATTAAAACTTAATATGACTTGATAACAAAATAGTGTATACAACTCCACCAAAGGTAATATGTTTCAGAATTAAAACATACCAAAAATATATAAGATAATTATGTATGATAAAATTCACCTGTCTCATCTAATATACTTCTAGATATATAAAATATTTATTCAATATTTTACTATAGTTTTAAAAAATTTACCTTACCCTTCTTTGTAACTTTATATCATATTTCAACCTTCTTTAATTCTTGTACTCATACCTGAAGGCCCACTTTAAATGCTAAATTGTTAACATATCATTTTGAAAATCCAGTATCAAATTGTGTTCTGTCTTTATAAATAACTCCATTATGATACATGTCACTTCATGTTAAAGTTATTTGTTTATGAGTATCTCTCTTTCATTAGATTATGGTTCTGTTTAGGTAACATATATTCACCATCTCAAATCAAAAGTATCTAGCAGCATATCTGATATATAATAAATACTCATTAATTGCCTTAATGCTACTTCTCATTCAGGTTCTCATTCAAGCTGTTTCATCAGAAAACTGTCATTTCTAACATATTCTTCACTATTTAAAATATCAATATGTTGTGCTAAAATAAAATAGATTATTGTTCTTTTTAAATGTCTTTCTCTTTACTTTTTTGCTGCTTCTGCTTATTGTATATAATCCCCTTTTAACAATTCATAATTGCCTTCTACAAAGCTTGGCTCAAAAGTAAATGGACCTCAAACCACGATTCCTATTTAATTTTATATCTTTATGAACATGAATCTTGCAAAAGACTTAGTAAAATGGCTTGCACATGAGAGTACTAATAAACACCTGATTATTGAATAGAGGACTGCTCTGTGTTTGCTTATGGAGATTAGCATGTAATAAGCAATTTAAAGCAAAAGGCATGCAATAACAGCTGACATTTCAATTGTGTAGATTAATATCTATGTAAAGAAGAATTCATTATTTAATCATTCTGGTCCAAAGGCAACTTTGAATTTATCTTAAACTGGGATAAAAAAGATCAAGTTTTGGGTAGCATTGACTATTTTCTAACAACAAATATAGTTTTATGATTCACTACTTGACAGATGGATCTTATTGTTTCATTGAATAAGTTTACTTCACCCTTTCTAACAATAAAATTATATTTTATTAAGATAAATAAATAAAAATTTCATGGGAATAACATTATTCCTTAAACAATGTGATGGGGAAAAATTGTTAAATATTTCCTTTAGTTAAAGTAATGAGTTAGTCAAGTGGATTTATTAGCGGTTTTCTATTTTAAATAAGAAAGATGACTCTCATTCATACTTACCGGGAATTGTCCTTTGAATTGTATTCTTCTTTCCTAATTTGAGCATCTTTATCCATGTATTCTAAGACAAAGAGCTTCCAATACTGAAGGTCTCTAAGACTTGATGTACCAAATAATAATTGGTTTTATCCAGATTATTATTTTTTTCATTAAACATGATTAGTTTTACTGTAACATGTAAAAATGAAGGGAGGAAAAACATATCATTTGATCTCTCATTGCTTTAGCAGCTCGAGAACTTTTTATTATATTCAGTAATATGTTGGTCTCCATTTTCCCTAGTACAGCTAAACGGGTAATTAAAAAACTGTTTTAAGGTTAAAATGATTTTCATTTAAAAATTCTAAGTTGATTCTTGTTTAGAAGGTCTAGACTTCCTAGACTTCCTCGTTTTTATTTAAGTTCATTTTTTTTTTTTTTTTGCTGTTGTTAAACATGAGTAAGTCGCATTTCTCAGGTATGAGGCACATATATGTTTGTTTCTGCCTTTAAAAATGTATACTCTATTTGGCTGAAGGTCACATAAATATACAAGTTATATAAAGTAAAAGAAATGCATGACTTTAATAAAAACTTAACTTGTGTCATTATGTGAACAAGCACAATACAGCAATTATTGTTTCATAAATATCTTAATACAATTAAAGTATAAAGTGTTAATATTCTCCCCTAACTTTCTTGAACGACTATGTCTCCTCTCTGTTCCTGTCTTCATCAACTCTAATCCCATTCATCACGTCCTTCATATTGCAGGTTCCATCTTATATGTAAATGTTCCTTTGACTCTTTTGACCAACTAAATTAAAAGTTTTGATTGAACAATTTTTCTGTTGATGGTAATTTATATAGTTGTCATATCTGGTTATTGTAGACAAGTCACTATGAACATTTAATACTTGTCTCCTGGGGCACATGTATACACTTTTTAATATTAATTGCAGAGGCACATAAAATGAGCTTGTGAAATTTTAATAGGTTATATTATTAATTTTCCAAAATTGTACCAATTGTACTCCTACCCAGAGTGTAGATTACCTTTTCATTACTTGAGATCTTCAGACTTTTACATTTGTCAATTGAGTGGATGTTTTTAGTACTTATTGATTGCATAAAGGTAATATTTGATAAAATGCTGTGCATTTACATCAGTTTATTTTAAATTTATTTTCATAAAGTTTCACAGTATTTTTCATAAAGATCTTGTATTCCTCATGGCTCTTGATTAAATTGGAGTTCAGACAAGAACACAGAACTCAAGAAATTTCAAAAATGAATAGATTTTTATGTAGAGAATTAGATACTTATAAAATTATCTAATGGGCTGCAGAAGTAATAGTCAAGAAAGGCCATGACTTCAACTGTGGTTCAGAATATTAGGAAGTTGTTGCTGCTACTGTCAGAAGAAAAATTACATTGAAAGTTAAATAGAACTAGAAGATTTGTCAAGACTATTATTCTAGACTTTGCACATAAGAGAGTGGCATTGAACTCAACTTCCCTGAAACAAAAGTCAGGAGGATAGTTAAATGCTGGGATTAGCTCATGGCAAAGTATTGTAGGACATTTAAAGAAAACTTGGTCAATGTGATTAGGCCATCTGTGTTTGCTAATTGTTCATCTTCAAAGTTAGGCTCCTACCCTCCCATAGAGACTGAGACACAGGGGCACTGTCTGTCTTGATGATTAGATTTCAAAGGGATGGCTTCCAGGTCCTTGAGACAGATGTTCCTGGATTGTACAAAATTTACATTTCAAAGGGTCAGAAAAAGAATCTGCAATTACACATTTTTTAAATAAATGCTTTAAGGAAAGTGAGATTAGGGGCCTGGAATGAGGAAGAAATCTATCTAAGTAGAGGAGGATTCAATCTTAAAGCAGTCTTGGTCCCTGTTCGGGTTAGTAAACTTCAGGAAACTATAGCTTATCTGATAGCCACAGCTGAACTGCAATATTGAAGTACATAATTCACTGGGAAATGGCTGGAGAAACTGCAAAGTATGTTCTTTGAGGATGCCAAAGAGACCTCTCACCATTGCACGAAAGACTAACTAACTTTACCTGTAAGTACCCTTAGCTGTGTCTCATAGGGTTTTGATTTATAATATTCTCATTATTGTTAAGTCCCAAACATTTTCCCATTACCTTATGATTTTTCCTTTGTGGTGTTATTTATTTTCAAACAATTTTCTAGTTGGCATTCTGCAATTAATTTCTAACAAACTTTTATTCCTGTCATAAATACGCTCATTTTTTATTTAAATCTTTTGACATTTATTTGGTCAAAATTTACATTCAAATAATTGCCAAATGTTGGTAAATTCCTTATGCATATGTGAAAACAGTGTTTATTCTGCTATTTTGGGAGTAAAGCGTTCTGTATATAAACATTCAAAACAAATAGTATTCCTTTATTCCTATTATGCAAATCATCTTTTACTGACATTTTGTGTCTCCTTTTTCTATCAGTTACTGGGAAAGAGTTACGTTATTATCTTTTACTCTGATGATAGATTTTTGTATTTTTTCCAGCAATTCTATCAAGATATATCACGTATCCTGCATATCATGGGGGCCAAGGCCTTGGCTCCTTAAAGGTTCAATGAAAAATCAATGACATTAGACAGATTGATTAATAGAAGGAAAAGCATGTAAATTTATTTAACATGTATACACAAAGCTTTCAGAATGAAGACCCAACTCTGCAGTAAGGTACAGAAGCTTATATACTATCTTGAGGTTACAAAAATAATGTGGACTCAGAGCATAGTCACAACCAGGCTATGTTGATAAATCAGGTTCTAGTGGCAAGACAGGTTAAGAGAGGGAGAAAAGAAGAGGCTTAGTTAGCAAAGGGCGTGGTGTTATATGGAGTACTGAAAATGCTCACTTTGAATGAAGAGACCCCCAAACAGGCTTTGTGCGAGCAACATGGCTGTTTATTCACCTGGGCGCAGGTGGGCTAAGGCCGAAAAGGGCATTAGCAAAGGACAGTGGGATAGGAGTTCATTTTATAGGTTTGGGGTGGGCGATGGAAAGTTACAGAGTAAGATCATTTACAGTGGTGGGGGTAGGGGCAAGGAGTATACATTATCATAAGTTCAGTTACAATAGTGGGTGGGGGTGAGGCAGAAGAGCAGTTAAGACGGCAGGATGGGTGAGGAGCTTGTCTGGGAAAGCTCTGCCGGGTGATGAGGGACAATGGCGAAGGTAAGCCAGGGGTGGGAGATGATCAGTAGGTAAGCAGGGCTTCAAGACTTTCAGGCTCCAGGCTTGCATATGGAGACCTGACATGGAGGAAGCCTCATACATAGCAACCCTCAGAGAGAATAAATGATACATATTTCTTTTTGAATAGTTAAAGGTGTCGCAATCAAGTAATCTTTTCTAGATTAAGGAAAGGCCTAGATAGGGATTTCCTGGCTACATTAATGGAGATTTTCTATAGGTAAATATGTCCTTTTGTCAGCCATTTCATACCTAACATTTTATACCTAAAAGCCTATTTTGTTTTAGTTTAATATAGTAACACCTGTTGAAATAAAATAAAAATAAAACACTAAATTAAACAGAGTATAACTGGGCAAAGAACAACTTGTGAATTGGGTTGCCCTAGATCCAGAGTGTGACTGAAAAGCAAGTTAGTTGCTTGACACATGTAAAGCCCCATTAACAATAGTGAAGACTGGTCAAAGAAAAGTGAATTTATTTCCAAAACTAGCTTGAAGAAGGGGCACAGAGAGTCTTGCTTTAAATGTGCTGCTTCCTTTTTGGAGCAAAAATCAGACATTTTTATAATGTAATGGAGAAAATGAGCAAGGGCAGGGATCCTCTGCTAGCTCCTGCTTTATCTACCAGACAAGACAGTTGAGTTGGTGTCTTCCTGGACAGAAGTAATTTGTAAAAGTGGCCAGGTGGGCACTCTTTCAGTAGGTCCTCCTGAGGCAACTCCCTGGAGGTGGGAGTTCCCTGGGGACAGTCTTTGATCTGTAGATGTTATCTCTGAGGAGGGGATCCCTTTTGGAATGCATAGAGGAACTTGCCCAGTAGGGAATGTCTGGTGAGAGGGAAGTGAGAGGTTATTTTGTATTTCAAAAGGGACAAAGAGGGAAGTAGAAAGGAGAAAAGAGAGAGAGAAAGAAAAAAAAAACCACACCAAAAAAACTATCTCTCAGAAAAATGGAGGAGTTCCATTATAAGAGTAGGTTCAGAAAAACTCCAGCACAGCCATATGGTGGAAGACGATTTATAGACAGAAAAAGGAAAGTGACACACAGAAAATGGAAGTGAAGTACAGAAGCAGCTGGATTGTTTACTGCTTTATATTTGTCTTATTTGCACATGGGTTAAACAGTTGGCCACCTTTGATTGGTCAAAACTTGGTAATCCTCTTAAGAGTAGGTTACCTCCTGTTTACACACCCAGTTAGTTTTCAGTTTACTTTCTACCAAGAAACCATTAGGCTAAGCTTAAAATATATAAGGAGGTAACTTTAGGCTAAACTTAACACACTGGTCCTCTATTGGTTAGAATTTGGTTAGAATGGTGCAATTTGATCTAATTCTTTGAATTCAAACTTTGTGTACACTTAGACTTTATTTGTGCCTTTTATAAATAGTTGAATTTTTAAGGTAGTTCATTAAATTTGTTCTCTATGGGAGCATTTGGTACATTTAATTAATTATTATTATTTATGCATTATTTTGTGTAGCTGGTATATTATATATATGTCTTCTTGTTTTATATATATATTTTTCTTTCTTGTAATCATTTTGATAAATTATACATTTAATTATTTGATTATTCCTACTATTTTGACTTACATTCTCTATGACAATTTCTCAGTAATTAGCTAAATAATTACAGCAAGTATGATGATCTAATTACAGCACAATGTAAACGATTATCCTCTTTATGAACAATGTAAAATAGTACCTGAATTTATGACTTTTCTAACGTATTCTCTTATTGTGTGTTTTCATGTTAAGTTGTTTAATATTAAGTTCCTCAATAAGTGATTATTAGCATTTTATATAGGCAATGTTCATTTAGTTTTACCTACACGTTTAACACTCATGTTGTTCTTTCTCTCCAGTATACTTTTTATCTTATTTTTCTGAAACCATTTTCTTCTACATGAAGGTGTTTTTAGATCTTCTCTTTGTCTCTTATATGCTATATCTTCTTTATGCCTGGGTTCTTAAAGTGTCATCTCCAGACCAGCAGTATTGAGGGACTGTGTTAAAAACAAAACAAAACAAAACAACAACAACAACAAAAAACTCTTTGAGGGGTGTAGTTTCAAAGTCAGGAGTTTCCCAGCTCCACACCTCTATCTGGAAATGTAAAGTTCTTTGTTTGTGTTTCTCACACTCCGGCCAGGTAGAGAAAGCCGGGTGAAGCTCCTTTGTCTCAAAAAACTCACCGAAAGCTCTGGGAGGAAGGGGCTCTAACTCAGAGTTGTGTACCAAGTAGCCAATCTGGTATCAGAGTCAAAGATCCATCACTCCGGAGGAAGTTGAAAGACCTCCTCTCATCGGACTAGAACATAAATGGGGAGGGAATAATTCAAGGGTTAAAATCCCTCTTCTCCCTCCCTATACAGATTCTTTCTCTGGATCTACTCCATTGGCAGCATGGGAGCTGTTTCTCTCTCTTTGTCTAATAAATCGCTTTTCCACAAAACTCTTTGGGTCCATGATATTTATTTAAACGGGAAACTCACTGTGCCTCCGGGGCGCCTTTACCCATTCTTCAGGGTAAAAGAGGCCAAGAACCTCTTCCCATCAGGGAATTGGGAGCATCTTGGAGATACCCCCAATGCACCCCCGCCTTACAATATCAGCACTACTTTGTTAGAAATGCAGTCGTTATTTTTAGTGTGATTTATATTTCTTTTCTATTTCTCTTGCTGGAACTGCTTGAGCTTCATGAATCTGTGAATCTGTGGTTTCATTTTTGTTTTTTGTTTTTTTTCATGAATTTTCCGCACGTTGTATCTTCAATTACTTTTGTTCCCTCTTCTCTTTCTCTCTCTCCTTCCCTTCTGGAAATGTAGACAAAATTTATGTTGTATCTTCTCCCTCCACACTCTATGTATCTTAATCCATTATTCATATTTTCTTCTTATTTTTCTCTCTGGCTGCATTCTGTGTAATTTCTTCTGTGTAATTTCCCTCCAATAATTTTTTCAGTATGTTTGCCGTAAGTTGTATGTAATAGATCAATTAGATCAATTTGTAAACTCTTCATATCAAATAGTATATTTTCCATTTATTCTTGCATTTTTCTCCAGTTTTTTTTTTTTTTTTTTCAAATTATGCTTGGCATTATTTGCAGTTTTTGGTTCCCTGTGAATATTGTCAGGCATGTTTATTTTTTAAACCCTTCACATCTAATTTATTTGTAGTCAGTGTCTGCTAATTTCATCACTAAAATAAATTTAAATTTATTTTCTCTGTTTATTGTTTCTCTTGGTTCTAGGTCATAGTGCCTTATTTCCACGCATATGGAAATATATATATATATATATGCCTGCTTTCCATACACCATTAATTTTTCTGGGAATTTTATTCATTGAAATTTTTAATAGATAAAAGTGTTTCCTGAAAAAGGATTGTTTTTATTTCTTCTAATTTATTTTGGTGAGATACTCTACTGGGATTATTTTAAGCTGAATGTCTACCAGAGGTACCAAGTCACCAAAAAGTATACAATCTGGTTATATACTTAAAGCAAATTTCCCTGTATGTTCAGTGCTAAATTATATATGTGTGTGCGTGTATATATATGTATACTTTATAAATAAATACAAAGTATATATAAATTTTCTCATAGTCTATATGTGGATGACCACTGCTCCCATTTAACTCTTGTACTGATGGTAAAACCCTTAATTGTCTAATTTTTACAGCAGAGAATATTTTGTTTCCTATTTTCAGTGAGCTCTAGGATTTATATTTTTACACCATGTTCAATGAGGTCTCAAATCTAGAGTTCACCAAGTTCAGCAAATAATCTCAGTGTGCAAGTTGTATGTCATTTTCCTCTCACATATGCAAATTTAGACCTTTACTTAAGCCTCTCTTGATCACTCTTAACTTTCTTCTAAGATCATTGATGATTTTAATTTTATAAAATCTATTGTAAATAACATCCACTTTTAAAAAGGAGACTCAATTCTAGTTATTGATATACTATCTTATTGGAAACAATATATTCTTTAAAAAATATAAATAACTGTATGTTGGCCATTACATACATTAGAAAAATAGATTGTTAAAATATTTATCTTTCCCTCTTGATAATTTTGAGTGTCTTAGCCTATATATTGTTTTATTTATATATATTTTTATCTCTGTTATATATAAGCTTCTAGTTGAGGACACAGTGATAGACAAACACTCATAACATGTAAATACTAGGGAAAATTCACAAATAGAAAAAGTAAATATCAGCCTTATGACGGCGTCAGTTACATGTAAAGTGCCATATGTGCTTATGGAAGGGGAAAAAAATCTGGTGAAAGATATGGAAGAACAATTTATACAAATTTGATAAATAGTACAGTTCTTGCTTGAAGCTGAAAAATAAGTATGTCTCAATCCTAAAATAAGTGTATCTCAAGCTTAAGGAGGGGGTATATTTCAAGTTGAGAAAAAAAATATATAGACAATGGCCACAAAAGAAATCACATTTGTAGGGGATATTTACCAAATGCAAATAAAATTGTAGTTTTAAATTCACTTCTGGACTATTTTAAAGATAATAAGTAGCACATACATATTATTTAATAGTAAATGTTTTTTATTAACATCACAATTACCAAAGCTATTCTGTACTTTTGATTTGTTTATAATTGTATGTTACATGATTTACAGGCTGTGATTTGGAAAAGAATGAGGTACTTCCCAATAATTTGAGAATGCTGGGAATAAGATTAGCTTTGTAAGAAGAACTAATCAAGTTACGACAGATTGGGTAAACTTTTGTTTGTTTCTGGATCAAAGATATGAACATTGGCCACAACAAACTGAAGTTTCAGTGAATATACAGGTGGCAGTCTTCTTTTCCATGTAATATAAATTTTTTTGAAAATATGAATGTAAAAATGTTTAATAGACTGATTGCAAAAAGATTTTTATTCCAGAAAAATGAGAAAATAAATTAGACACTTATAGATTTCTTAAACATAATTAGTGTTTATTTAAGTGATCATGTCTCACAAAAATTAAAATTATAACAGCTGCTGTCAAATCATATGCTCTGATTCAAGGACTGTAACCGTTTAATTTACTAAAAAAGAAGTCATGTATCCTTCCACTTCATGTCAGCTTCCCAAAGCCTGCAGACACATTTCAGGAAGCTTGCTCTTTGGCTTCTTCCTGCTTCTCTTGGTCTCTCTTCACTGCTTTCAGCTATGAAGCATGAATGTTGTGACTACAGCCAGAACACAGGCTGTCCATAGTTGGAGTAAAATATGTAGCCTGTTTTATAAAGATGCTGGAAAGCAGGAAAAGGGCAGCAAGAGGATGGTACATCTCAAAAAATTACTTCAAAATCTGACAAAGTTCTTTTATTCCTTCTCACATCTTCATAATCTCCCATTATAATTTATTAAATAAATATTTTATATAAAGCATTTTCATTTCATTTTATAATCTAGCTCAAGTTTCATAACTTGTTTTATAATATTTTTGAAATTTACTTTAGATTGCATGCTTAATTATAGAATAAAATATGCGATTTGTCAAAATACAAATAGAACTATCATGGATAGACAGTAAAAATTCCCTTCAAGTCTAAGAGGCTCTCATCAGAGAAACAGAATTTGATTTATATTTGCATATATTTGTTATTTTCTATCAACATTATATTTTTAACATGATGATTATTTTATATAAACCATTTCTAGTGTTTTTAAAATGATTTGCATTTTGCCCTTCTGTTACCAATGGACATGGTTTAGTATTGATATCTATGTATTATTATTTTACTATTGATAGAATATATTAGACTATATTATGGGCCACAAAACAAATCTCAACAAATTTCCAAAAATCACAATCATATCAAGTATCTTCTCAGATCACAGCAGAATAAAACTAGAAATCAACACCAAGAAGAAATTTGGAAACTATGCAAACACATGGAAACTGACTAACAAGCTTCTGAACAATCATTGGGTCAATGCAGCAATTAAAAAGGGAATTTAAAAATGTTTTGAAACAAATACACACACAATGTACTGAAACCTGTAAAATACAGCAAAAGCAGTGCTAAGATGGAAGTTTATGGCAATGAATGCCTATGTAAAAAAAAGTAAAAAGATTGCACATTAGCAGCCTAACATAGCACCTCAAGGAAATAAACAGGAATTTGACACTTAAATAACTCCTAGACACTCATACACGGAGAGAACATAAGTGACCTATAGCCTCAAGTTTTTCATAGTTCACTCTGTAATTACTCACTCCTTTCTGTTTTACTTGATGATAGTATGTTAAGCTTTTCTGTGGCTGTATCCTCCTCAAATTAATTTACATTATAGTTTTCTCTACACGGTTTTTTTATCAATCCAAGCCTATTACTTTTTCTACAGTTAAATATAGAAAATACAAGGAAACTATACTTTATAGAAAAGTATAGCAAATATAATAAAATTTCTTAGAGATTTATAACAATATTCTGAGATAAAAATATGATACAGCAATATAAGGTTTAATTTTTGAATAATCAGTATGAACTGACAAAGATTTTGTACTTGGCCCAACTTTACTCAGGGTTCTGAAGCTTCTTCAAAAACCATGTGAATACTCCCATGTAACATTCAATATCTGATCAATGTTTTCAACCTATGCCATCCTTCAGGCCTCTGCCAGCTGATTACTCTCACTTGTCTTCAGCAAGAATCTGGTTAGTTAGTTCAAAGTAGCCAGAATTCCCTCAACCCTAAAGGTTCCTCTTGAGCAATCCATTGATCACTGTGGTCCTTAGCTGTAGATTACCACCAGCCCATGTTGTATTCAGTTAGAGCCAAAACTCTGCTCCACTGTTAAAATCTCATTGCCTTGGTCCCTATATCTAACACAATGGTACTGAATGAATTATTTCTTACCGTGGCTTAACAAGTGTCATCAAATATTTTTTTTCCTTACAAGAATATATGATGACTAGACAGATTAATAGATTTCCAAAATGATGAATGACCCCAAGGCAGCAGCATTTTCGACACTTATTAGAGAATAGCTGTTTCCATATCTCTGAGCAGGAAAAAAATTCAAGATGTGCTCAGACATGCCGAATGATTTTGAGGTTGTTAGAGTTGGTTTGAAGAGACAAGGTGAAAAATTAAAAGTTCAGCCACCATCACAGCTACTACTACTATAAAAGAAAATATACAGTCTAAAAAGGATACGTGTTTTATAAAAGTTACAGCTGGATGAATTTATTTCAAATGGTATAAGAATTCTGGGAGTGATGACATATGCATGGCGATTTTGTTTCTTATGTGAATGATATGTATGTTTTATATATCTGGGGCATCAGGCATAAATAAAGAGCAAGCCAAGTCAACAAGGACAAAAAGACATAGACAAAGAGGGCAATCACTGTCAAATAATTAGGAAAAAAAAACAGTTTACTACTCACACAATCCAACATACTTTTTAATATAAACAATGTATGAAGCCACTAAATATATGAAAACATATCTCTAATGATATTAAAAAACAGTCAATGAATCACAGTGATAAGATGATGGGTGATGTAATGTTGGACAAGAAATTTTTAAAGCTGTTACCATTTTAGATGTAGCTAAGAATTTTGAAAAATAAAGGAATAAACATAGAAAATAATAACTTGATACCAAGTGAAAACTATGCAGTTATAAAGAAACTTTAAACTACCCTCATGGAGAATACAGTCATAGAGTATCTAACACCTGGACTTGTTTTATTATAACAAACTATAATTTGTTGAGGTACAGATCATAACCCTTAGCCACTGTGAGGGTGAGCTTCCTTTTTATATTCGTTAAACACAGAGTTTTGTCCAAAAAGTCACACATTCTGTTTATCTTTTCAACTTACTGAGTTGAATACACACCTCTTTTATATACTTTGTTTTATATATGAAAATATATGAATATTATCAATAATGAATTATAAAAAACTAGTAATTTTATTAGTAAATCTTTAGATTTATCTTCTAAGAAAGAAATTTAATGATAGTGAAAGTAAAATAAGTAAATTTATTCAAATATGAAATTTATTTTATGACTTTTTTATACAATTTAATTTGATTTAGCATGTTTGATGTCTATTCTTTATATTTTTAAAATCTAATATTTTATATATTTTTAATTTCCATATTTTCCCTTGTAATGTCTCTCTGGAAATGGAAGAGAAGAACCTTGTTAATTTGTGCTGTTTTATTAATTACTTTGCATGGTCTTTTGTTGGAGTTTATACTTGCCCATTTTAATTTTTTAGGACTATTGATTTTTTTTTTTTGTTTCCTGGAATATTGTTCTTCTAAAATGTATTATTTATCTGCTGTTTGTTTTTTTGCTTTCTTGTTATTAATCAAAATATTTTAATTTAAATCTCCATTTGAATAGAAGTTTCTCCCCAAAATAATATAGGTAGTCCTCCTGAGTCTCTAATAAATTTATTTGAACATTTTAACTATAGCTTTAGGTTTTTACTGGAGAGCTAAATACTAAAGATTTGTAAGTCAAGTCCAAACTTTCAGAATTATTCCTGCCCTATATAGTCACATCTATTTTTATGAGTTAGATTTTTCCCCCTTGTGTCTTTCTCTCAAAATTATCTATAGAAAATGAAGTAAGCATAGTTTTGTTTCTGGTGAAATAAGTAGCCCTCAAAGGAGAGCTTCCTAATTTATCCATACACTCTTCCATACCAGTACCGATTTTACCTTATAAAAATTGCTGGTAGGTGACTACAATACCCTCCTCTTTTAGTCTCCATCCCTCTCTTTCTGTTTTTCTTATTTGGATCCAGCTCATAGATCTTAAAGAACAACCACTACAACAACAACTGAAGAAATACTGTTTAAGGGAGATTCTGGTCAAAATATGTAATATGATTTTAATATTAAATAGCATGACTATATGGGTTTTACACAATATCTAGTAGTTCAGAATTCAAAAGTAAAAACACAAGGTCATGTTTCTCTACATATATATTTGATTCTTTACTTTTAGCCTTACTACACTAATTATTTTGATCTTCTTTTGATCCCCCAGGCTATGAGTTCATTCTCACCAATAAAAATGTTAATGACAATTTTATCCCTATTTAAATATTGCAGTACAGAGAGCATTTACAGAACAGAAGGCAACAGTAAGAAAGTGGTATACTTGGTAATTGTGGTTTATTTTAATTCACCAATAAAAGATTGATTGCATGTTATAAACATTGTCTGAGGTGTTAAGGCCTTTTTTATGTATAATTTTTTACCATCATGTTATGCATATCAGTATGTTGGTTTTCTTTCATGTACATTATTACTGCTTGGTTTATTTAACCTCTCAAAGACTGAATGTTTCTGGATAGACTATTTAAACTGAGATTTTGGCCCATAAAACTGATAATCCCACTTTGAATCACCGTAATCAGAATG
Source organism: Callithrix jacchus (assembly GCF_049354715.1). Lineage (NCBI taxonomy): Eukaryota > Metazoa > Chordata > Mammalia > Primates > Cebidae > Callithrix > Callithrix jacchus. The sequence continues at coordinate 50,100,170 of NC_133502.1, forward strand.
AGGGGTATTCACCTGACATTTGCATTTTCTAGATTGTCTCACTAACTCCCCCCAGGGACTAAGGTTACTCCACCTTGATGTTACCTTATCTTACTTCCATAACTCCCTTCTGAATTCCATGACTACACAGCTATTATCACAGGCATGACATTGATACTGCAATAGAGTAGTAAGAGAAGGCATTTATTTAGTTTTACTCAGGAATTTTTAAATTATTTTCCATCATTCCCAGGGAAAAACAAAAACCCTGACGCATTTCATATACTCTTTTTTCCTTTCCTACTTTCCTCTCATTTGTTTTTCTTCTTTCAGTTTCTTAGATTGTCCTCTTTTAAACTTTTTTCTGGTAGTCTTTTTCATAATGTCCTTATCTTTAAATCAAATGTGGTCAACAGAAAAAGAGGGGCTTTTGCAATGTTCTAGGTGTGATTAAAACTTCTAGTTTGCAGAAGATTTTATTCTAATGTTTAGTTTTCTCTAACTGAAATATTGTATCTATCTGAGAAAACATTATGTCAAAGAATATGATAATAGCAGTACAAAGTTATCAGTATTAAAAATGTCTCAATATAAATGATTGAATGAATTAAGTATATGCAAATGTGTGTATATATGTATACATACTCACATATATGAAGTATTAATTTGAGTGGCAGAATTTAGAATTTGAGAGCAAATCAATAGCCATTATTTTCAATGTTATTTTCAAAAGGAAAATTATATAATATAGAGCTAAAAAAAATCACTGTCTACTAAGACAACTGGAAATTTTAATCTATATTCATCACGTACAAAGGTGATTAGTTATATCTGTAATTTCCTGCTGTTTCTATATTCTATATATATATTGCAATTTCAATTAATGAAACCCATATGAATATTTTATAATTGAAAAAAATTATAACAAATTTGCGTCACTTTTATTCTCAATTTTTTTCTGAAGAGTATTCTAATCAAAGATACAAAAAGTTTAGCGATAACCACTGAATTCTACTGACCATAAAAAAAATTTTGAAATTTCATTAGTTTCAAATACTCCTTTATATTTGCTTATGTTTTGTGATTTATGTACTAAAAATAAATACATACTAGGGATTTCTGAATAATTGCGTTATTTCTTGTTTTACATTTTTTCATATATGTAAATTGTCACACTTATTTTCTTTAGACATATCCTAGACAATGTGCTGATATAAAACTTTCTGATTAATTATAATATGTAGAGTTGACTATCCCTTTCCCACATAAAAATCTGTCTGTACCATTCTACTAAGCCAATGCTTATTTAGATGATGAATTTTCAGTGGAGTTCAAGTCTGTTAACTTTAACAGGAGCTTATTGGAACAGTCACAGTGAATGATGTAAGAATTGTGCCACTGAGACTCAATTAGAAGGTAGAATACTGCTCAATTTTGATGGTTACAGTGCAGCTGGGATTATTTTTTTCATCTTTCTTGTCTAGTTCTCTGTCTCAGGTTGGTATTTTCATCTAGGCACAGAGATAAATTCAGTTATCTTTAACACATGTGAATTTAATCTATATTTCTATTTTATTTCATTCTTTCTTACTCCTAAAATATCACATGAAAGCTGACTAATGTTTTCTTACTCTAACATTTCTAGCAACTCTATTATCAACTAATTTATTTTTTTCATACACTAGCAGAACAATTTCAAATGTGACTATAAGTATCTGTTGACATATTCATTGCAGCACTAAGTTGTACCAAGGTAAAATGTCTCTCAGACTATCCTCTCAGTACCTCTTGTTTGTTATTGTTATATTTAAATCAGTAAGATGATGAATCTGTTGTTTTAGTACTATTTCTATACTTCAGCTTCAGTGTAAAGCTGGACATACTCATAAGAACAGATTAGAAATCAGTGGCTGTAGTAGTCCATAGTACATTGAAAACAATATTTTAAGAATAATGTAACATGAAATAGAATTCTGGGTAAAATAAAAATAAAATCAATGATTCTTTATATTGTCTTTATTTGCTTATTAATATGGAAATGAAATAATTATAATTTATGTGGCCATTGAAGTCACAGAAGTGAATGAAATCACAAGAAGAGATGATAGAGCAGAATTTAGAGAAACTGTGACATTCAAAACCTAATTTACAGAGTAATTATTGACAAATAACATGTAAATTAGTGGCAATACAGTAATCAAGGATATTTGAACACTGGATATGTATTAAAGGATTACTATTAATAATTTTTATGTTTTATTATATTATGATCATGTTAAAAATTAGTCCTTTCGAGAATACTCTAAAAAGTAAATTTTGTAGAAATAATATCACATTTTTTATTTTCTTTAAAATAATCTAAGTTTTAGGATTAAGATTGTAAATTACACAATACTGATACCATGTTGATCATTTTAAAGTGATGATGGTTAAGTAAAGGTTTATTATACTAATCTAGATTTTTCTTTCTGTTTTTAGAGACAGGATCTTGCTCTGTCACCCAGGCTGGAGTCTAACAGTACAATAATGGCTTACTGCAACCTCAAACTCCTGACTTCAAGAAATCTTCCCGCTTCAGCCTCCTGAGTAGTTAGGTGTGAGCCACCACACCTGGGTAATTTTTTTTCTATTTTTTAAAATACAGACAGGGTCTGACTACATTGTCCAGGATGATCTCAAAATTATTAGCTTAAAAGATCATCCTACCTCAACCTCCTAAAGTGCTTGTATTAGAGGCACAAGCCATCATGCTCGGCTTAGACTTTTCATTCTAAATACACCTGATATAAAATTTTCTAACATATAAATATTGTCATACCTACTGGGTTTGCTCATGAAATGTAGATATATCATGAACTTTGGAATCAAAAAGACAAACATTTATGGCTGGGCTTCTCTAGTTACCAGCTCTTAACCAGTTGTGTGATAATAGGAAATTAGTGAGTATCTCTGAATTTTATATTTCTTATATATAAAATAACAATTTTATATTGTTTATATGTATATTACTTATTAAAAATACAGCACTTACTAACTATATAGTACTTACTAAAGAAGGTAGTGTTCTAAGTGTTCTGAATATATTAACTCATTTAATCCTTAAAAAATAAACATAGAAGGTAGGTAATATTGTTATGCTCCTTTTATAGACGAGGTATCTGAGGCAGAGAGTGATACTATAGCTCTTAAATAACAATGTCTATATTCAATTAGAGTAGTCTGGCTCTATGCATTGAATCACCATGTCACCTAGCCTCTCATTATCTAACAAATATAGTTGTTATATAAGTTTATATTTTTATTTTACAAGAAGATACACATTATATAGCAAGTTCTCTCTAACAATGAGTTTATTGTGTCACTGTTCACAATACCTCCCTTGTTATATTCCTTGGTACTTTTGACAACAGAAACACGTGTGGAAAATGAGAAAAAATAATTCTAAAGTGGTTTGAATTTTGTTACAAGTTTTGATATCTGGAAAACTATTTTTTCTCTTCCCATGGACTGACATTACTTAGAAGTTGCATATTCTTGACCCTTCTGTGAAATTATATACCTTGTCTTTGTTACTTCCTGGAAAAGAACCAAGAATAAATCATGACTTTTTTTCTTTTTCTGGTTTGTCAAATAAAAAGTTTGCTGTTGACAGAAGGACATATTTTTGCCTTCTTTCTTGTAGTTTTGAGAATTGTTCTATATGTGTTAATTTATTAATATCTCCACTTAAATTATAACTGCCAAGTATTGCAATTAATGATGAAGATAGTAATAGTGAATAAGATAGCATGAATCTTGACTTTGATGGAGTTCAGATTCTTTCGAAAACCAAATAGTAGTAAATAATCTATTTTTTCAAAAAGATATATGACATTTAGAGAAGTAAATATACAGTATTATATAACATAGATAATATAAAATAGCTTTAGCAGGAATAATGGAATATTAGTGGAAAAATTAATATTGAAACTAAACCCTGAAAAATATTTTCTTATTCTGGAACCAGGAAAAATATATACATAAAGATTCAGAAGTAACAACTTGTTCTGATATCCTTAAAGAATATTATGAGCACAGGTAAGGGTTTAAAATGTGTTAAGATTTAGATTAAAAGGAGAATTTGCTGGATACATAAGCAGGGACCATTGAATGAAGAAACATTTAATCTCTGCTAAATATTTTTTATTTTTTTATAAAGAAAATGAATATAAAGATTGTAAGCAGATGATCATATTTACACCTTAGAAAAATTAGTCTGTCTGTAATCCCAGCACTTTGGGAGGCCGAGGCGGGTGGATCACGAGGTCAACAGATCGAGACCATCCTGGTCAACATGGTGAAACCCTGTCTCTACTAAAAATACAAAAAATTAGCTGGGCATGGTGGCACGTGCCTGTAATCCCAGCTACTCAGGAGGCTGAGGCAGGAGAATTGCCTGAACCCAGGAGGCAGAGGTTGAAGTGAGCCGAGATCGCGCCATTGCACTCCAGCCTGGGTAACAAGAGCGAAACTCCGTCTCGAAAGAAAGAAAGAAAGAAAGAAAGAGAGAAAGATAGAGATAGATAGGGAGAGAGAGAGAGAGAGAGAGAGAGAGAGAGAGAGAGAGAGAGAGAGAGAGAGAGAGAGAGAGAGAGAGAATCAAGACCGCTATTGGACACATTACTTAGATTATTGTGATTATCCTGGAGGACATTATGACAGCTTGTCTCAGAGAAGCATTATTAGATGCTGGAGAGGATGTGGAGAAATAGGAATGCTTTTACACTGTCGGTGGGAGTGTAAATGAGTTCAACCATTGTGAAAGATAGTGTGCAGAGTCCTCAAGGATCTAGAACTAGAAATACCATTTGACCCAGCAATCCTATTACTGGGTATATACCCAAAGAATTATAAATCATTCTATTATAAACATACATGCACACATATGTTTATTGTGGCACTGCTCACAATACTAAAGACATGAAACCAACTCAAATGCCCATCGATAATAGACAGGATAAAGAAAATGTGACACATACACACCATGGAATACTGTGCTGCTATAAAAAAGGATGAGATCATGTCCATTGAGGGACATGAATGAAGCTGAAAACCATCATTCTCAGCAAACAGACACAAGAACAAAAAATCAAACACCACATGTTCTCACTCATAAGTGGGTATTGAACAATGAGAGCACATGGACACAGTTAGGGGACTATCACACGCTGGGCCCTGTCTGGGGTTGAGGAGCTAGGAGAGGGACAGCATTAGGAAAAATACCTAATGTAGATGACAGGGTGATGGATGCAGCAAACCACCATGGCACGTGTATACCTATGTAACAAACCTGCATGTCCTCCACATACACCTCAGAACTTACAGTATAATAATAATAATAAATAAAAACATAAAAAAGAGAAGTTTAAAAATAATAATTGAGATATATTTAGGAGTTAGAATATAAAGGTCAATTATTGAATATAGGGTGGAAGTTAAGAAAAACAGAACTCAAAATGACAGTTAGGTTTCTGACTTGAGCACCTACTTGCTGGTTCTAATACTTTTTATTAAGCCAGGAAAGACAGAGAAAGAATATGTTTGGATATTTCAAATTTGCCATTGTTGAATTTTAAATAAATCCAAATATCTAATCACACTTCAAAATATTGTAATAAATTAAAATGGGAGCTGTTGATGGTAGATGATGTTGATTTTGGCATCATTTAACATCAACTAGTAATTAAAACTATGGGAGTGAATAAAATCATGGAGGAATATTAGATAGAGTGGGAAAATGTAACATGAGTCATATTGAAGGAAGGAAGAGAAGATTCTCAAAGTCCCTGAGAAGATGTGCCAGAAAGTTAGGTGAAAAACCATCTGTGTCTCATGCTCGGAAGTCAAAGAAAGATATGTCAAAGAATAAATAATCATATAAAAATTTGTCCAGAAGTTAAATTAGATTTTTCATGAAAATCTTCAGTGCCTCAGTGGAATTTTATGGATTAAAAATAAGACTTAAGAAGCTGATGTATAAATAGAAGCCAAAGGAGAGAGACAAGGAATATAGAAATTGTTTAAAGAAATGTTGTTCGGTGGAGTGTTCATATATATCTGTATTTATTTGAGATATTTCTGGGTTGCACCTGCCATCTGGATTAATTTTTAATAAATGTTATTTTTTACTTTCAAAATTGTTACAGTTAAGTTCTAGTTCCAGATAAGATGGACTACACACTACACTGCCTCTAACCAAGTGCAGCTATAAAATCTGAACAGAATAAATAGAATGGCTATTTGAGGCCTCTTAAAGGTAAAAAGAGTGATGACAAATTATAGAAAAAATGACCATAATTCAAAGTAACAATGAAAAATTGTTTAGTTTATTATTTCTCCCCCTCTAACAATCCCCAAGCTGAACTGATTGGATCTATAAAATTTAGAAGTGAGATTATCTTAAACAATATGGTCCCAGGAAAAGCCCAATAGTTCTGCTTTAAGAAGGAACAAAGGGTTCACATAAAGAGTATAGAAATCAGCCATGTTTTTCTTTATTTAAGCAAAAAACTCCCATTTCATTAACCCTGGCTCCCAAGCAATCATATTGTCAGCAGGACCTTAAAAACTCTAAGGAAGGGGAACCCCTTCCAACATTTAAAGAAGATGTGATCTCAGAAGGGTGAAGCAAACACTAATTTATTGCTTTTTTTTTTCCTGTATTTCTTTCTTCCCATGGCTCCCCCATGACATGGGCACTGTTGAGAAGAATAGACAAAGGAGAAGGATAATTAGGGCCTCTGCTTTCTAGTAAGAAACCAGACTAGCAGCTCTCCTGAAACAGGAAAGTACAAGGGAAAATGCAAGAGAGGATCTCAGAAAAATTACCTTATAAATTTGTAGATTACGGTAAAGTTCAGATGTAAAAAACTATGGTAAAAAGTCTAGAGTAGATCAGTCTCTCTTACTAGAGAAAGTTATTTAAATATAGCTTTCTTTTCTCATGTCTTTGCAAAATTAAATCTACAACATAGGTCAGAAAACCTCAGTTCCACCAGAAATTTGAAGTTAACTAAATACCTTATTTCATAAATTTCAGTATTGATAATTTTGTATTTTTCAAAGGATGTTAAAATAATAAATTTTAAAATATTTAGTTTAATTTAAATATTATTTTGAAAAAGGTTTTTACTTTTATTGACCTTAAGTTCAGCACTTTGCAACATACAATGTTAAAAATAAGTATAATTTCAGAAATTTAAAAAAAACCTGCCAGTAATAAACCAAGTTTAATTCTCCCAATGATAATACGATCTAGATAATTCTATGAGGACATTGAGTTACTGACAGTTTATTTACTTCCCTAAAGTTCATGCCACATGGCTATTGTATCTCTGTCACCAAGAAAATATGGGTTAAATTTCTATTCAAGATGTCATCCAGTATAAAAATATGAAATAAAGCTAACATACAATAGATTTCATTCAAGGTTTTTTCCCCAAAATTTAAACATTCTGTGTTATTAAGAATAAGTGATTATTCATGTATCAGCATAGAGAAAAGTAGAAGGTGCCCACTAGTGATACAACCCCAAATTCGTTACCTCCATGGGTTCCATATCCAAGAATTCAACCACCTACAGTTGGAAGATTTTTTTTTAAATTGTATTTGAACATGTTCCGGATTTTTTTTTCTTATCATTATTCCCTACACAATGCAGCATAAAACTACTTAAATCACATTTTCATTGTGTTATCTATTATAAGTAGTCTAGAAATGACTTAAAGCTTACAGGACAATATGCCTGGGTTATATGCAAATACTACACCATTTTATATTAAGGACTTGAGAATCTGCAGATTTTGTCATCCCTAGGGAATCAAACTTCCATGGATACTGAGGGACAACTATATTTTAATGAGCATGGATTTTGAGCAGACAAGAACCATCTTCATTCTCAGGCTGCTAATCTTGAACTATACCCATACAAGTTGGCTTAATATTGTAGACTAAGCTAAGGCTGACTGAGACAATTTTAAATATGAGTTGGCAACTGTAATTCTTGACTTTAGCCTTCAAAACAGCTGAATTTTCTAGAATACTAGGAAAGGGGTTGAGGAACACTAAAAAATCTCTTCTTGAAATGAAATACAAAAAAATTAGCTGGGCATGGTGGTGTGTGCCTGTAATCCCAGCTACTTGGGAGGCTGAGGCAGGAGAATTGCCTGAACCCAGGAGGCGGAGGTTGCGGTGAGCCGAGATCACGCCATTGCAATCCAGCCTGGGTAACGAGAGTAAAACTCTGTCTCAAAAAAAAAAAAAAAAAGAAAGAAAGAAATGTATATTTTGAGCCTAGGTAGGTATCATTTATTTTGTTTGGGCCAAGACAGGAACTAACAGGATTTACAGGCTGAACAGCCCCATTCTATCCATTCAAATTGGCTATATTGTTTAGTAGCATCTGCAGAATAAAGGAAATCATTTTAATTCTAAACAAACTCATATTTTGGCTATTGTGATAGTGTTGTAACAAAGGCATGCAGATATCTCTTTGACATACTAATTTTAATTCCTTTGGATATATTTCGAGAAATAGGATTGCTAGATCATTTAATCGTTCTGTTTTTAGTTTTTTGAGGAACCACCATACTGGTTTCCAAAATGGCTGTACTAATTTAGATTTCTACCATCAATGTACAAAGGTTCCTTTTTTGGCCACATCCCTGTCAACACATTTTATCTTTTTTATTTTTGATAAAAGCCATTTTACCAGATTTGAGGTGACTATTTGTCAATTTCAAATAATATTAATTTGAAATGAAAGTTAAAAAATAACCAAATTCATAGATAGCCAGAGATGAATATAAACCACTAGGGGAAAGAGTACACAAGTATGTTCACATGGAAGTGCAGATGCTGTGACATTATCTGAAGCCCACAGTTTAGAATCAGGATTGCAAAAACATGGAATACAAAGACTGAATAAAAGTTAAGATTTGAATATATTGGATGTAAATTAAAAACCACCCACATATATTGGCTAAGTTTATCACTAATGCTCATTTCTAACACTTGTGAAAAAGTAGTGATGTTTCTAAATGTCTGTCTCTGTACAGAAGAATGAACACTTAAACCCCTAATCAGAAATGTACAATGTCAAAATTATTTACGTGCTTAGATATTTCTACCATGTGACTTTGAATTCACATTGGTATATATTGACTTGCTTCTTGAAGTCTGCTCTTTTCTTTCAGAGCTGAGTCTCTGTTATGATCATTGGGTTAAAACAGAGTTGGAATACTAGCTTTATGTTTTTTTGGACATAGAGGAAACTTCTGCTTCAAATAACTGCATGAGGGCTGGAGACTGACTTGTTTTCTGTACTTGGCAGTGGCAGTCCCAGAGCTTGAAAAATAAAGTCTATTTTATTAACTCTTTAAGTTTTTTAAACATGAGTCTTATCAGACACTTTCAATTAAGCTCATTCAACTTGTGAGATTCTAGAGGAACTATATCCATTCTTAAGTTAGTCGCTTGAGAAGCAGCTTCTGAATTAACCTGTTTTGTTAGAGCCAACAAGAGCTTCTCAGAATAAGACTGAGCAGGGTAGGATGTTATAATAGACTCCAATTTCTTTGACATTTTAACTCAAATAAGATTAAATATTAATTTTGAATTTTAATTCCTTAATATTTTGATATTATATTTTCTGTAAAATAATTGGATTTTTAGACTCCTGCTTCCCAGTAATTTGATTAGAAGTCTTATATTAAAATGTGACAATAACTTATGGATGACATTTTATTATTGGAGTATCTTAACATTGCATTTGATGTTTTACAAATCCTTTGATGAAATATATTGGACAAATGTAGTTTGGCAAAATTTGGATAAAAGATAAAAGGAGGCATAGTTTTGAATTTGGATATTTAATTACTTTGAAGAAAAATGTGAGTTAACACATTATTCTACCTAATTTTTTTTTTTTTTTTTTTGAAACGGAGTTTCGCTCTCGTTACCCAGGCTGGAGTGCAATGGCGCCATCTCGGCTCATCGCAACCTCCACCTCCTGGGTTCAGGCAATTCTCCTGCCTCAGCCTCCTGAGTAGCTGGGATTATAGGCCCGTGCCACCATGCCCAGCTAATTTTTTGTATTTTTAGTAGAGACGGGGTTTCACCATGTTGACCAGGATGGTCTTGATATTCTACCTAATTTAAGAGATACTGGCACTGGCTATGTGTAGTTTATGCGGTAAATATGAAGGAGTGGTGGAGGAAATTGAGAGAATTTCCTTGTAAACACATAAAAAAGATGGTCTATTTGATTGCTGTTCTTCTGTGAAGAAATCAACCACATCGCTAGTTGACAATCAATGCCTCTTTGATTAAATAATCACAGAACTTATCATATATTTAATATATAATATGTAATATGAAGAACATTTAGGTAGTACAATGAAAATAATCAACAAGGAGGGTTAATTATCAAGGAATTCTCTCTTGAAAAATGGGCTTGGCTGAAATCTTTAAATTAAGTGGAAAATAAAAAGTGTATAAGTATCTTAAAAGAATATCTAAAAGCATAAGCTGATAGGAGTGAATGTGGAATCTAAAGGAAAACCAATATACCTTCAACACAGAGGGGAGTTGGAGGAATGACATGTGAAATAAGGCAGGATCTAGAACTACAGGGCTTCACAGATCATTAGAAATTTTGACTCTATTTTCGAAAAAAAAAAAAACTATGGCAGCTATCAATAATTGCCTCGTAATGATCCATTCTACGTTGTGTCTCAATAATAGAGATGGAAAATTTCACCCAATTTTGCTTGTAGTATTAAGTGATCATGTGACTAAGAGTTGATCAATGGAGGTAAGAAAAAGTATTGGTGCAAAATGCAGAACATCTATTTCAAAGGAGCTGACCCAGCTCTGAGGAGCACACTTTGTTCTACCAACTGCCTAGAATATAAATGTAATTGTTAATGCTATAGCAGCAGTTTTGCACTATAAATGGTTTTAGAGAAGGCAGTCAATACTGAAATTGGTAGAGTTGAAACTAAGAACTCAGTTTCTTTATGACACCATGAAGTTACCAAGTCAGGCCTGATATTCTTACTTCAAAATTTACTTTATAAAAAAAATTGTTGCGTTTCATTGTAGACATGACAATTCTTATTGCTGTGGCTATATTTGGCCAAACCTAATTTTTATTGCTATATAAACCAACTAAAGTATAATGTGGAAAGTGGAGGCACTGAGATGAAAAAAAAAATTGCAGTTTATAAATATCACTCTGTTCTATAGAAAAAGACTAGCATGGAGTAAGAATAGATTTAGGAAAACTGGTTAATAGGGCTCTTACAATTGGTTAGATGAGAAATTAGAGTTATTTAGGCTATGAAGATAGAAGTGAAAGGAAGAGAAGATGTATTAAATGAGTTGATGAGAAATTTGACATGAACATCCTTCTGACTATGAGCCAGGTCTTTATGAGCTAATTCCAACACCCAAACTCATATTAATTTTTGTGAAGAAATGAATCATTTTCAGGTAATTTCCATGTTACAAATCTTACAAAAGTTATATAAAGTGCATTCAGTATCATTTTATATTTAGAGTTTCAAACTATTTTTACAGTGAATCATAAAGTAAGAGTTAGCAGCATTATTATAGTGGCATATAGTGAAATAATAAGTGTACTTAGTTTGGTATCCATTAGTAAAAGATTTATTCTTCTCAGGATGTTTGATGGGCATATTTAAAAAGAAAATAATTTCTCATACATTTTCAAATATACTAAGGATAAAATTTAGTAGCTAGAATCAACCAAACACATTCTATATTTGGAAAAGAATATATTTCAGCTTTTATATTTCTATCTCCTGTCTTACTATCTTTTTTGCTAATGTACATTATTCATGGATATGCAAAAATAAATGCTACTTAAAGAAAATGAAAAATTAAGTTTAAAGTTTTAACTATGAAATCTTGTCAATGAACTAAAAATTGCTTTTAGGTACTTTCATCTTTTTCAACCAAAAAAAAAGTGAAAAACATTTCCAACAATATATTTATTATCAATACAAAGTATTTCTCAATATGATATTTAAAAGATGGACTGAAAAAAGATGTATGAAAATTAATTTGTTTTCCAGTTGTTTTGATGGCTTTCCCTAATTATTAGCAAGATTCAGAAACACAATATATTTTTCCATGGGTCTGCTATCTTTGAATAAGGATATTCCTGAAACAGTGAGTGGGCTAAGCTACTGAGAAGGCTGACATGATCAATAGAATTAGACTATTAAATTCTAAAATAAGGTAATCAAATGAAATTCAACCAAAATAATACTATTGAATTCTAAATAAGCAATTTAAGATATATGTTACATACATTTTAAATGTTTTTAAAAACTTTTAAAGAAAAGACTTCAAAATGTTTAAAATATGATAAAATATTACCATAAAACATAACAAATATAATAGAAAATATTATCAATATTTTAGTCTATCACTGAAAAAACATAAAAGGGCAAAATTGCATACTTATTTTATGTTGTATTCATATGAGAAATTGGCAATAAAAAATACCAAATTTTTCGATCATAATATGTTTACAGAGATTATAGCAACTATAAGCAAACTTTACTTACAAAAGGGCAACAGAAGTACTAACACTGACTCAGTCTGAAAATGCACAGATTTATATTCTAACTCTACTTAGAAAATTATGGAAAATGTGAATACACATCTAGACATTGCATTAGCATTTAGAAGTGTATCATTACATAACCTCTGTAAAATTGTATGTTTTAGATATTCAGACAATTAAAAGCAAATTGTATTTTAGAATTATAGGGAAAATAATTTTGACATTACAAACCCCAGTGGTACTAGGAATCCCAAAAGTGTCTAGACCATACTTTGAGAACTGCTATTGTAGACATGGACATGGTTTGGCTGTTCCACTCACTCAAATCCCATCTTGAATTTTAACTCCCATAATTCCTACATGTCTTGGGAGGAACTTGGTGGGAGGTGATGGAATTATAGGGCTGGTTTTTCCTGGGCTGTTCTCATGATAGTGAATGAGTCTCATGAGATCTGATGGTTTTATATAAGGGAGTTATTTGCACAGCTCTCTTTTGTCTGCTTCCCTGTGAGATGTGCCTTTCACCTTCTGCCATGATGGTGAAGTCTCTTTCTTTTGTAAATTGCCCTGTCTTGGGTATGTCTTTATCACAGTGTGAGAATGGACTGATACTGTAAATCGGTACTGTAAGAGTGGGGCATTGCTGAACAGATCCCTGAAAATGTGAAAGTGACTTTGGAACTAGGTAACAGACAGAGGTTGGAAAAGTTTGGAGGGCTCAGAAGGAGACAGGAAAATGTGGGAAAATTTGGAACTTCCTAGAGACTTATTGAATACTTTTTCCCTAAATGCTGATATGCACAATAAAGTCCAGGTTGTGGTGATCTCAGATGGACATGAGGAGCTTGTTGGGAACTGAAGCAAAGGTGACTCTTGTTATGTTTTAGCAAAGAGACTGGTGGCATTTTGCCCCTTCCATCGAGATTTGTGAAACTCTGAACTTGAGAGAGATGATTTAGGGTATCTGTAAAAGAAATTTCTAAGCAACAAAGCACTTGATAAGTGACTTGGGTGTTGTTAAAGGCATTCAGTTGTATATGGAAAGCAGAACATAAAAGTTTGGAAAATTTGCAGCCTGATAATGCAATAGAAAGAAAAACCCAGTTTCTGAGGAGAAATTCAAGCCTGCTGCAGAAATTTGTGTAAGAAACCAAGAGTTGAATGTTACTTACCGAATCAGTGGGGAAACTGTCTCCAGAGCATGTCAGATGTCTTCATGGCAACCCCTCTCATCACAGACCCAGATGTTTAGGAGGAAAAAATGATTTTGTGGGCAGGGCCCAGGGTCCCACTGCTCTGTGCAATCTAGGGATTCGCTGCCCTGCATCCCAGCCGCTTCAGCCATGACTAAAATGGGCCAACACATAGCTTGGGCTGTTGCTTCAGAAGGTGGAAGCCCCAAATCTTGACAGCTTCGACACGTGTTTCAGCCTGCAGGTAAACAGAATCAAGAATTTTGGTTTGGGAACATCTGCCTAGATTTCAGAAGATGTATGAAAATGCCTGGATGCCCAGGCAGAAGTTTGCTGCAGGGGCAGGGTGGAGAACCTCTGCTAGGGCAATGTGGAAGAGAAATGTGGGGTTGGAGGCCCACACAGTGTCTCTACTGTAGCACCACCTAGTGGAACTGTGAGAAGAGGGCCACTGTCCTTCAGATCCCTGGATGGTACATCCACTGACAGGTTGGACTGCATGCCTGGAATAGCTGCACACTCCACCCCAGTTTGTGAAAGCAACTGGGAGGAAATCTGTAACCTCTAAAGCCACAAGGGCAGAGCTGCTCAAGACCATGGGAACTCACCACTTGCATCAATGTGATCTGTCTGTGAGATATGAAGTCAAAAAAGATTCGTTTGAAACTTTAAGATTTGACTGTCTCACTGGATTTTGGACTTGCATGGGGCCTGTAGCTCCTTTCTTTTGGCCAATTTCTGCCATTTGGAATAGCTGTATTTACCCAATGTCTGTACCCCCATTGTATCTAGGAAGGAACTAACCTGTTTTTGATGTTACAAACTCATAGGCAGAGGGAATTTGCCTTGTGTCAGATGAGACATTGGACTGTGGCCTTTTAGTTAATGCTGAAATGAGTTTAGACATTGGGGGACTGTTGGGAAGTCAGGATTGTGTTTGACATGTGAGTACATGAGATTTGGGAAGGGTCAGAGGTGGAATAATTTGGCTTGGCTCTATCCCCACCCAAATCTCATCTTGAAGTGTAACTCCCCCAATTCCCATATGTCATGGAAGGAATCTGGTGGAAGGTGATTGAACTATGGGGGTGGATCTTTCCTGGGCTATTCTCATAATAGTGAATGAGTTTCATGAAATCTGATGGTTTTAATAATGATAGTTTTTTTCTTTTTTCTTTTCTTTCTTTCTTTTTTTTTTTTTTGCACAAGGTCTTTTGTCTGCTGCCATGTGAGTCATGCCTTTCACCTTCTGCCATGATTGTGAGGTATCCCAGCCATGTGGAACTGTAAGTCCAATAAATCTGTTTTAAAAATTTCCTATTGTAAATTGCCTAGTCTTGGGTATGTCATTATCAGCAACATGGGACAGACTAATACAGACACAAAGACACACATTATAAACATGGATTTTGAAGTGTTCTTTTAAACTGCAATGGGTTGTAATAGAAGTATGGTACTAATAGAAAAAAAGGAAAATCATGTGGTCTGTTTTTTGAAACCAGGTCACTCACAGAATTTCGAAAAGCATTGAGGAATCTATTTGCAGAGCATAAATATAGTGAGAAACTGTTATAAAGCTGGATAAATGGTAACCCATAGGATATACTTTTGAAATGAATGATAAAGTCATCCCTTGCAGCTCCTTGGAGGATAGGAAAAAAAGATACCTAATAAACTTTAAGATTTGAGCAGAAAAATTTCTAGACAGAATGTTAAAATATCATATAGATTTTACTAGCTGCATGCAATAAAATACTAGAAGAAAGAGAAAACAGAGAGTGGAAAAGGTTGCTAGCAAAATTTAGAAAAATACAAAGAGCTCCAGACCACCTGTGTTTAAAAAAAAAAAAAAAAAAAAAACACACACACACACACAAACAACAACAAAAAACTTCTTTCTTATCTCCAGTTCTTTCCAAGAACAAAAAGTTTCTCAAAGTAAAATACACTTGGGACAAAGACCACATCAAAGACATAGATAAAAGTTCCTTTTTTAATGACATTGAAAAAGTTAAAGTGATATGCCCTCTCAGGTGAAAGGACTCCTAAGAAACATAATACGTCATCTTACAGAAGTATCACAAGCTCAGAGTAGCACTGGCTATAAGAAACTGGCAGGCATTACTTTAAAAGTTCATGAGTGAGAATTTTGACACATGGAATGAAATAAATTCAGATTTATAGAGAACTCACATTTTCAAGGAGACTATCTTAGTGAAAATGCTTCCAAATTGGACTAAAATGGGCTAAAACTATTCAAAATGGACTTTGCCATAGGCCTCCACATTTCACCAGTATGGAAATGGGATGAAAATATTGTTCAAAGACCATATAACACAATATGTTATTCAAAAGTGGCCAAGCACAGAACATGAAGATGCATTACTCAAAAGAAGACATGTAAGTGGCCAAAAAAAAAAAGAAAGAAAAAATGCTTATCATCATTCATTATCAGAGAGTTACAAATTAAAGCCACCTTGAGATGTCGCATCTCATCCGTCAGTATGGCTGCTATTAAAAAATCAAATAATGACAGATTCTGGGGAAGCTGCAGAGACGAAGGAATCCTTATACACTTCTGGTGGGAATGTAAATTTGTTTAACCACTGTGGAAAACAGTTTAGAGAGTTTTCAAAGAACTTAAAACAGAGCTACCATTCAACCCACCAATACCATTACTGGGCGTATACCCAAAAGATAATAAATTATTTTACCAAACAGACACATGCAAGTCATGTGTTCATTGCAGGACTATTCATAATAGCAAAGATATGGAGTCAACCAAGATGCTCCTCAATGGTGAATTGGATAAAAAAAATGTGGTAAATGTACACCATAGAATGCTATACAGACGTAAAAAAAGAATGAAAACATGTCCATTGCAGTAACAGGGATTCAGCTGAAAGCCATCATTCTAAGTGTATTAACACAAAATCAGAAAACCAAATACTGCATCTTCTCACTTATAAGTGGGAACTAAACGTCAGATACTCATAGTCATAAATATGAGAACTATAGATACTGCGGACTACTAGAGAAAGGGAGTGGGACTTGGGCTGAAAAACTACCTATTGAGTATTATGCTCACTACCTGGGTGACAGGATCCATATTCCAAAGCTCAGCATCAATAAATAAGCCCATGTAACAAACCTGCATTTATACACCTACCCTGTGTCTAAAATAAAAGTTAAAATTACTTCTTATATGGCCAAGAAGGGTTAACAAAAAGGTTAGCTCAGAAAACAGAAGCAAGAATTATAAGGAATAATGGACTGGAGAGTCTGCTTTTGAGAGGCAGAACTGAATTAAGGAGTATTCACTGCCCCTGTAAGTTTGGGTACCTGCCAGTATGTGCCTGCTGGATTGCAGAATGGCTCTGCGCCAGTAATACTATTTGTCTTCCATTTTTCCCTTTTCAATCAGAGTGTTTATGTAATTATCTTCTCCCTTAGTTCCCATTGCACTTTGGATCTGTGGTGAGCAGATAATTGGTCTTATAAATTCATAAGTATCCAGACCAACAACACCATGCATGGTGCTATGTCTGAACCAAATGTAAATTGCAAGATCTTGCTCTCCAAGCCCCAGTGCTATACTTTAATGAGACTTCTGTAGTCCTTGGATGGCTGTTAACATATATTACATATGGGATGGATGTAAGTAATTGTGACCAGAAGGTGAATTGTGGTAGATGAATTGCACTGAATTCCTGATTCTTACAAAGTATCTGGTTTAGAAAGTGGGAGGGATCTTCTGTGTGACTGACTTTGCCCAGTGGGAACTTGTCAACAGTGACACAATCAGATCTGAAAAACACTTAATAATTGGTGTATTCCTCATTTCACTGTTTTCCATTGCTGTATCCATGATAAAATTATATGATTGCAGGTACATGGAATACATATGTGGAAGAGAGCTAAAACTTTGTTTCAAGAAGGTCATCAATTGTATTTTAAACCATAACAACAAAAATTGAGAAAACTGAAGTTAAAACACACCATTGCAGATAGCATTAAAATATATCAAAGATCTAAAAATAAATATGACTAAAATTCAGAATGATCTTACACAAAAATCTGTAAAATATTATTAAAACAATTGTTAGAAGAAATAAATAATGGCAGAACATACCATGGCCTTTGTTTAGAACAGTTAACATTGTAAAGTTTTCAATTTGGCTCAGACTAATTTATACATCTTGGGAAGTGCCATGACATTTATGGAAGTATTTGTATGTGTTTGTTTATGTTAAAATGGAAACATAATATTATATAGTATATGTAAATATAATAGATACAGAATAGCCAAGAAAGCTGTTCAGGAAAAAATGGAATTTTTAATTTAATCAAATATCAAAATTTCTTACAAAGTGTCAGCAATTAAGACAACGTAGTTTTGGAACAAGGATGGGTAGAAAGACCAACAACGCAAAGTAGAGCTCAAATAGATGATTGCATATTTGATTTACAAAAATATAAACACAAATATTTACTGCTTATAAGTGGTTAAAGGCATTGTCTTCAAATAACAGCATGGGCCGATTGGATACTCATATGGAATATAAAAAAAAAAAATGGCCTGTATTTCACACCATATACAAAAATCAAATCATGTTAGTCTATAAATCTAAATGTAAAAGTCCAAACAATTAAGCTTTGAGTGTATAATATAGTTCAATATTTCTTATCTAGTGGAAGATGAGTTTCTTAAAATAAAAATACTAATTATGAACAAGAGCCTTGATACATTGGACTATTAAAATGAGAAATTCATAGCACCAAAACTAATTTTTCAGAGAGAAAAAAGACAAAGAGCATAGTGACAAAAGTTATTACAACAGGCAAAGATAATAAAAGGCTGATATTCTGAAGATATGTGTTAAAATGTTACAAATTAATAAGATAACGAATTACAATCACAGAAAACCTTAGACAAAGAACTTAGACACATTAGAAATAAGAAAGTCAAAAGATAAATGAGTACATTCTATTCTCAGTACAGTAGTCCACAAGGAAACTCAAATCAAAATCATATTTTATAATGCCCTCTCTCACAATAGCAGTAACAAGAGCCAGTGAAATTGTGGAGAAACAGAAACCTCACTACTAAAAGAAAGAATGCACAGCCATAGAGGAAAACTAATTAACATCTACTTAAATGAACATAAGGATTCACTGTGTTAGAGAAATTCCACTCCTCAGTGTATACTCAGTATGTATTCATAGGTGCATCAAAAGACATAAAAATCAAGAACAATAACATGATTGTTTGTATTATCCCTAAGCAGAAAACACACCAGAAGAATGAAACTGTACTGCAAACTAAATAGCAACAAAAATGAAGACACTAAATGAACACACAAAATCATAGATGAGAGCTCAACACAATGTTGAACAAAATAATTCACATTTAGAATTCCATTTCATTCTATAGACAGGTGGAACAGCTCCCACCAAGCAACTGAGATGACTGTAGTGCTTCTAAAATATCTTCAGAGGGAAAGAGCCAAGAATGGAATAGAGAAAAGATACAGAAGGTGGCCTCAATGGGGAGACATCAGGGAACCCAGCATGAGCTTCTGTGCAGCAGAACTCATTTGTGGTTCCCAGTTGCTTCAGGGGCAATAGTGGAACTGGCAAGGAGTAACATATTCTCACTACAGGCCCCTGGAACCCTGGCAGGAGGAGACCCCTCAATCAATGTAGACACTCAATTTGGTAGGGAATGCTGCTTAGAGAAGTGGTAGGGGCTGCAAGTCAGAGATATTCAATTTGGCAGGGTAAGTTGCTTAGCGAAGTGGTAGGGGCTGTAAGCCAGCTGTTGTGAAACACGGAGGTTTTGGTGCTGGAGCACCTGCAGCAGAGCATGACCACAGAAAGCCATTCCCATACAGTTGACTTGCTCCCATAGGAGACTTTAGCCTTAGGGAAACTTTCAGAAATAAACTCTGCAAGGCAGTCTTGCCCATCAGATGGGACTGGTCTGACCTGAGCACCCATTGGTCTGCTGTCTCTTCTGGGTCTCCACCCTGGATACTCCTACTTGCAGGGCAGCCTTGGGTGCCCTGGAGGCCACATCATAGCCTCTGCACTGGCAGATCATGCCTGAGTAACAGAAAGCTCCAGGAGGGCAGTGCCTATGGCCACACACTGACTCTCATTCTCTGTCCCCATTCAGAAGCTTCGCCCAGGGCCATCGTGCTTCACTTTGCTGGTATGTTTCTGTGCCACTGTTTACTTTTCTTGCCCCACCAGATCTCTAGAGTGCAGTTGTCCCCCTCTCCCTACCACCCACCATTGAGGGACATAGAGCCAGCCAGCCTCTCCCCTCCCAACACTCTGACCTGGTGCTAACACTGCACAGAGAACAGCAGATCCTCCACTGCTCTGAGCAATCACTCTTAGTTGCAGGACACAGATAAGACATCCAAACCTGTGTCTACCAGTGCCCACCACTGAATCATTACTAATTCTAGGGTGGCTTCATACTAGTAGGGGCCCCCTGCCACTCCCTTCCAGTTGTATTTCCTTTGCTACTGTAATGATTGCCCACAGAGAGGCAGGAACCTCAGCACATGCTAGCATTCTGCCACAGCTGCTATTATCATTGCTAATGGTACATGTAAATGAGGATGGATCTCCTGTCACCTTACCACAAAAAACTTTGGCTGACACTACCCATTGGAGGGGCCAGTGATCTGAGAGCACCACTAGAGTCACCACTTATCTGGGAGCACCTAAGCCCACCAAGCACATAGATTCCTAACCTCAAAGAGCCAGAATACAAAGTCTGGTCCCAATAAAAGTTCTCCAGAGATAGAGCACACAGTCCTGAAGTGGGGAGCTGAGCATGGGTTCCCCAAAATCCAGAAATGATGCAATTTGGCTGAATCTACCTTATGCCACAATCAAATCATCTAGGTCATCAAATAGGAAAAAAAAAATCCAAAGGTCAGCAACCTCAAAGATTGAAGGTAGATAAGCCCACAAAAATGAGAAAGAATCGGCACAAAAACCCTGACAGCTAAAGAGCCAGAGTACCTTCTTTCCTCCAAATGACCTTATCAATTCTCCAGCAAGGGTTCTGAATTGGGCTGAGGTGATGGAAATGACAGAAGTGGAATTCAAAGTATGAAAAAGAACAAAGATAACTGAGCTGTGGGAGTACATTGAAACCTAATCCAAGGAAGCCAAAAAGCATAATAAAATAATGCAGGAGCTGACAAATGAAATAGTCAGTATAGAAAAGAATGTAACCATTAAATTAGTAGAGATGCAATCATGCTATAATAATTTTATAATGACATCAAGTATTAATAGCAGAAAAGATTATGCAGAGAAAAGACTCTCAGAGCTTGAAGACTGACTTCCCGAAATAAGACAGTCAGTCAAGAGTAAGGAAAAAAGAATAAATAAAACTTCCAATAAATATGGCATTATATAAAGAGACCAAATCTACAACTTACTGTTGTCCCTGGAAATGATGGGGAGAATGAAACTAACTTGGAAAACATATTTCAGGATATCATCCATGAGAACTTCCCTAACTTAACTAGAGAGGCAAACATTCAAATTCAGTAAATGCAAAAAACCCCAGTAAGACACTTCACATAAAAATCATCCCCAAGATGAATATTCATCAGATTCTCCAAGGTGGAAGTAAAAGATGTTAAAAGCAGGTATAGAGAAAGGTCAGGTCACATATAAAGGGAAACCCATCAGACTAACAGCAGACCTTTCAGCAGAAACTATACAAACCAGAAAAGATAATGGGTCAATATTCAACATTCTTAAATAAAAAGAAATTCCAATCCAGAATTTCATGCCCAGCCAAACTAGGCTTCTTAAGCAAAGGAGAAATAAAATCCTTCTTAGGCAAGCAAATGCTGAGGGCATTTGTCACCACCAGACCTGCCTTACAAGACCTTCTGAAGATAGCACTAAATATGGAAATGAAAGACCATTACCAGCCACTACAGAAACACACTGAAGTCCACAGACTAGTGACACTAAAAGGAACCACATAAACAAGTCTGCTAAATAACCAGCTAACATCATGATGATAGGATTAAATCTACACATAGCAATACTAACCTTGAATGTAAATGGACCAACTGCTTCAATTCAAAGACAGAGTGGAAACTAGATAAAGAAGCAAGACCCATTATGTTGTCTTCAGGAGACTCATCTCACATGAAATGACACATGTAAGCTCAAAATAAAGTGATAGAGAAAAATCTACCAAGCAAATGGAAAACAGAAAAGCAAGGGTTGGAATCCTAGTTTCAGACAGAACAGACGTTAAACCAACAAAGCTCACAAAAGACAAAGAAGGGAATTGTATAATGGCAAAGGGTTCAATACAAAAAGAAAATCTAATGTTTCTAAATATGTGTGTACCCAACACAAGAGTACCAAGACTCATAAAGCAAGTTTTTAGAGACCTTCAACTAGACTTAGACTTCAACACAATAATGGTTGGAGACTTTAACGGCCCAGTAAAATATTAGGACCTGAACTCAGCACTGGATCAAATACACATGATAGAGAACAACATAACTTTCCACCCCAAAACAACAGAATATACATTTTTCTTATTTCTATATGGTACATACTCTAAGACACTTCTCACAAATTTCAAAAGAACTGAAATCATAACAACAATCACTCAGACCACAACACAATCAAATTATAAATCAAGACTAAGATATTTACTCAAAATCATTTAATTACATAGAAATTGAGAAACCTGATCCTGAATGACTCCTGGGTTAAAAATTAAATGAAAGCAGACATCAAGAAGTTCTTTGAAACAAATAAGAACAAAGATATAACGTACCAGAATCTCTGGGACACAGCTAAGGAAGTGTTACAAGGGAAATGTATGGCACTGAATGCCCACATCAAAAAGTTAGAAAGATCTTAATTTAACAACTTAACACCACAATTAAAAGAACTAAGGAACCAAGAGAAAACAAATCTCAAAGATAGCAGAAGACAAGAAATAGCCAAAATTAGAGCTGAACTAAATGAGGTTGAGACACAAAAATGTATTCAAAGGTCAAAAAATTCAGGAGCCAGGTTTTTGAAAAATAAAAAAATAAAATAGACCACTAGCTAGACTAATAATAACAAATGAGAGAAGATTCAAATAAACATAATCAGAAATGATAAGGGGGATATTACCACTACCTCACAGAAATACAACCATCAGAAAATACTATAAATAACTTTATGCACATAAACTAGAAAAATGAGAAGACATGGATAAATTCCTCAACACATACAATAATGACACCAATAATGAAACCAATAATGAGCTCCGAAATTGAATCAGTAATAAATAACTTATTAACCAATAAAAGCCTAGAACCAGACAAATTCCTTCTGAATTTTACAAGATGTACAAAGAAGAGCTGGTAACATTGCTGCTGAAACTGTTCCAAAAAAGTGAAGAGAAGGGATGCTTCCTTAACTCATTCTACAGGAGCCGTCATCATCTTGATAAGAAAACCTGACAGAGACATGGCAGAAAAAGAAAACTTCAGGCCAATATCCTTCATGAATGCTGATGCAAAAAATCCTGAATAAAATACTGATTCTAGTAGCACATCAAAAAGCTTATCCATCACAATCAAGTAATCTGGAATGCAAGGTTCGACCAACATAGACAAATCAATAAATGATATTAATTGCATAAAACAGAACTAAAGACAAAAACCACATTTTATTTCAATAGTTACAGAAAAGGCTTTCAATAAAATTCAATGCCATTTTATGTTAAAATCTCTGAGGAAACTAAATATTAAAGAAACATACCTCAAAATAATAAGAGCCATATATGTTAAACCCAGAGCCAACATCATACTGAATGGGTAAAAGCTAGAAGCACTCCCCTTGAAAATCAGCACAAGACAAGAATACCTTCTCTCACCACTCTTATTCAGTATAGTACTAGAAGTCCCAAAGAGGCCAATTGGACAAGAGAAAGAAATATAGGGCATCCAAATAAGAAGAGAAAAAGTCAGGCCGGGCACGGTGGCTCAAGCCTGTAATCCCAGCACTTTGGGAGGCCGAGGTGGGTGGATCACAAAGTCAAGAGATCGAGACCATCCTGGTCAACATGGTGAAACCCCGTCTCTACTAAAAAAAATACAAAAAATTAGCTGAGCATGGTGGTGTGTGTCTATAATCCCAGTTACTTAGGAGGCTGAGGCAGGAGGATTGCCTGAACCCAGGAGGTGGAGGTTGCAGTGAGACGAGATCGCGCCATTGCACTCCAGGCTGGGTAACAGGAGTGAAACTCCATCTCAAAAATAAATAAATAAAAAGAAGAGAAAAAGTCAAACTATCCCTTTTTGCAGACAATATGATCCTATATCTAGAAAACCCCATACTCTCGGCCAAAAAGTTTCTTAATCTAATAAACAACTTAGATTAAGCAAAGTCTGAGGATACAAAATCAATGTGCAAAAATTACTAACCTTCTCATATACTATCAACAGTCAAGCTGAGAGCCAAATCAGGAATGCGATCCCATTCACAATTCTCATAAACACACAAAAATACCTAGAAATACACCTACCAGGGAAGTGAAAGATCTCTACAAGGAGAACTACAAAACACTGTTCAAAGAAATCAGAGATGACACAAACAAATGAAAAACATTCCATGCTCTTGGAGAAGAAGAATCAGTGTTTTAAAAATGGCCATACTGCCTAAAGTAACTTGTAGATTGAATGCTATTTTTATGAAACTGCCATAAAAATTCTTCACAGAACCAGAAAAAAACATTTTAAAATTTATATAAAACTACACAAGAGCCTGAATGGTCAAGACAATACTACACAAAAAGAACAAAACTGCAGGCATCATGCTACCCAACTTCAAACTATACTACATGGTTATAGTAGCCAAAACGGGAAGGCACTGGCACAAAAAAGAGACACATATAGATCAATGGAAGAGAATAGAGAACTCAGAAATAAGTCTACACCCCTACAACTATCTGATCTTTGACAAAACTGACAAAAACAATCAATTGGGAAATGACTCCTTATTCTATAAATAGAGCTGTGATAACTGGTCAGCCATGTGCAAAAAATTGAAACTGGACCTTTTCCTTACGCATTACACAAAAATCAGCTCAAGATGTATTAAGGACTTAAAATGTGAAACCCTAAACCATAAAAACCCTAGAAGAACACCTAGGCAACAGCATTCAGGACTAAGGTGTGGGCAAATATTTCATGCCAAAGATAACAAAAGCTATTATCAATAAAAACAAAAATTAGAAAATGGGATCTAATTAAAAACTAAAACACTCTGAATAAGAAAGGAAACTATCAACAGAGTGAACAACCTACCAAATGGGAGAAAATGTTTGCAAGCTATCCATCTGACAAAGGACTAACATCCAGCATCTGTAAGGAACTTCAACAAATTTACAAGTAAAAGACAAACAACCTCATTTAAATGTGGGCAAAGGACATAAAAAAAGCATATATGTAGCCAAAAAGCATATGAAAAGAAGCTCAACGTCACTAATCATTAGAGAAATGCAAATCAAAACCAGAATAAGATGCCATCTCACACCAGTTAAAACAGCTATGATTAAAAAGTCAAATAGTAACAGATGTTGGTGAGGTTGTGGAGAAAAAAGATTGCTTATACACTGTTGGTGGGAGTGTGAATTAGTTTAACCGTTGTGGAAGATAGTGTGGTGATTCCTCAAAAACCTAAAAACAGAAATACCATTTGACCTAGCAATCCCATTACTGGGTATATACCCCAAAAATATAAATTGTGCTATTATAAAGACACATGCACACATATGTTCTTTGCAGCACTATTCAAAATAGCAAAGACAAGGAATGAACCTAAATGCCCATCAGTGGTAGACTGCATAAAGAAAATATGGTACATAGACAACTTGGAATACTATAAAGCTATAAGAAATGATATCATCTCATTTGCAGGAACATGGATGGAGTGAGATCATTATCCTTAGCAGAATAACACAGGAACAGAAAATAAATTAATGCATGCTCTCACTTATAAGTCGGAGCTAAATGATGAGATCACATGGACACATAAAGGGGAACAACACACACTGGGGCCTATTACCCGTGGAGGGTGGGAAGAGGAAGAAGATAAAGAAAAATAACAGGTGCTAGGCTTAATACCTGAGTTACAAAATCATCTGTACAGTAAACACCCATAACACAAGTTTACCTACATAAGAAACCTGCACATGAACCCCTGAACTTAAAATAAAAGTTAAATTTAAAAAACTAAGAAAAATAAATTAATTTATACAAATGCAAACTCTAAGACTAATTAAACTGTGGTGTTTAGGGATACATGCTTATTTGGTAATAGTATTTAAACATCAAATAATTATGATTAAAAGTGAGAACAATGTTTACTTTGGGAACAAAGTATGAAATAGTGAAAAGGATATTTTGGTAGTTCCAGATCCTGGTACTTCATTACGTCTTTACCTTGGTGTTGCTTACATAGATGTTATGTTTTATCATATGTCATTGAGCAGTGACATCAAAAACGTTAACTACATAGAAATAAATCTGACAAAAGATATACAAAAATGTTATCAACCATTATTTAGATATAGTAGCACAGAAAACTATTAACCATTGTGGAGATATACTGTTTATAAATTTTAATGAATTAGTAATGTAGAGATTTCAGCTCACACTGAGATATAAAATCAGTGTTCTTAATTAAATTTAGCAGAAATGAGAAAAGTACTAATGTCTAAGAATAGTCAGGATACATTTATAGAAGTACAAAGTGGTTAGAAAGTATTATATTAAAGGTTATTACTAATTCCAGGAGCTTTTTGGAGATTCTTTGATTTTCTACGTAGACTGTAACGTCATATGAGCATAAAGACAATTTTGTTTCTTCGTTTCTAATCTGTATAAGTTTTATTGCGTTTTCTCATCTTATTATTCTACTTATAATTTTGGTACAAGGTGAATAACAGTAGAGAAATATAACATACTTGCTTTTTTCTTAACCTTAGGGAAAACGAGCCCAGCATCTCACAATTAGAATGTTAGCTATAAGATTTTGTAGACATTCTTTACCAACTTGATAAAACTGTCCTCTATTCCTTGTTTGCTGAATTTTTTTTAACATGAATCAATGTCAGTCTATGTCATATACCTTTTTTACACTAGTTGTTATAATATTCTTTTCTTTTGCCCTTTCGTCCTTTAATGTGGTATATTGATTTTGATTGATTGATTTTGTTTTTGTTTTAAGATAAGATTTCCCTATATTGCCTAAGCTGGTCTTGAGTTCCTGGACTCAATAGATTCTCCAACCTCAGCCTACCAAATTTCAGGGACTACAGGCTTGTGCCAATATGCCCAGTTTTGAATTGGTTGATTTTGAATCTTGAACTACCCTTGATTATCTGGAATAAATAAATCTCTTTTGGTTGTGGTGTATAATTCTTAATATAAAAAATTATGTGAGAGCAAAATTAAGATTATATAATATTAGTAGAAAGATAAACAAATAGATGAATGTAATAGAGGAGATATCCCAGAAACAGGATCATGCCAACATGTGCACTGGACCTGTAAAAAAAAGTGGTAATGCAGAAAATGCCTTCAATAAATACACTTGTAAAATTTAGAGAGCTGTGTGGGAAAGTTGATGCTTGTACCACAACTCTGACAAAAAACAACTTTTAAGCAGCTATTATTAATACATATAAAGAGGAAAAAAGCAACTAGAATACAATATAGAAAAATGATTTTTTTCTGTTGTAAATTTTCAGTAATTTTAGCACTATTGAATTATTCTAATAATTTTGGCAACACATTTTGCCAATTACATATAAATAATTTTGATGATTTGAATTTTACCTCAGCAAGTAAATAACTGCTTTGCTGAAAGCCAACCTGTCATGCTCAGAAAAGACTACATAAGAAGCATATTCACAGTATAACAAACACAAGGTCACTCAGTAACTGCACAAATGACTAAATATCTTCCTCTTTTGACCAACATGGATTTTACGACTTAAAATGTTTGAACAAGCAATCCTCAATCCATATCCCTTTCTTTGCCAATGACTATAGTTTTAATTTTATATTCTCATCCTATAAATAAAACTTTTTAAAACATCTAATCACTGAATCTTCCCTATTTTTTGAAAGCATCTAATTGATCATCATCTCTCCTTACTTCATCCTGTTTGAAATTCCTCTACACAAGCTTAAATGTTATAAAAAGTCTCCGTATTCAACTTTCTTAAGAAAGCCTCTATTCCTCTAGGTATATATTTTCTTTGCTAGGGCAAACTGAAAAAGCCTAACTTCATTTAAACACAGATATGTTTCTGATCATCTTTACTTGGCTTTCACAACCAAATAGAAACATGTGACAGAATGTTTGGGCAAATTCCCACCATACTGTGAGGAGGTTGTTAGATGGTGTGATTTGTTTGTACATTTTCAATTTCAAGACTTATATTATTACGATTTAAAATAGTGCTTTATATCTCTTATCAAAAATGTTAGGTAGTATATTGTAGTAATTACTTAGTGGTTTATTGAATCTTTAAAATATTGTTTACTTCCCTATCCTAAGATAGCTTTTAAAAGGCACAATTTTATGACTTAAAAATCTTTGAAATTACAAGAAAACCCATGCCCATCAAATTACAGATACATATTTAGAATACAATTTGTTGTAATTATATGTCTCCTTAGGGAGAACATGTGTAAGCTACAAGAGTGTGTTGGCAATCATTTTTAGTGTTCTGATTATACCCTTTATGATCTTCCTTCCTAATTTGGAGGGCAGGCACATTTTTTCTTACTATGCTAATTAGCTTCTCTTCAATAATCCAGATGTTTTGTTTATGTAATTTATTCCTTCCTGTTGTTTTTTTAGTAATGAGATTAATCTGTCTGATTCCCCTCTTTCTAGCTCAATATTATGCTTCTGTAATCATTCCCTTTAAAATGGGAGCAAAGATCTCAATCTACCAGTTTGTCTCTTCTTCAACATTGAAAAGTTTTCTTCTTTAGGGAAAGGTTACTGAGAATATTTTGTAAACTTTTTACATTATGCTCATCTTGCAATTATACTACAAAAATCCTAAATCAAAAAGACATAGAACTATTACAGCAAAATATGGAATTTGACATTCTATGGGATGTGGTTAAACAGTGATATAAAAATGCAACAGCAACTAAAATGTATATATTTCTTCCATTACAACTCAAGGACAAGCCTCCATTCATTAAGTGCTGTTCCAATCTTCTTTCGTTTTATATTTTCATCTTTTACTCATAAAACCACATTTCTTAGATATTCCCATGTCCATAGATGAGTGAGCTAAATTCAAGTTTCAACCCAACTCACACTTCAGCTGTGATTTTCAAGGTTTATGTAGAAGCAGGTTAGTTTTTAGTTAATTTCTTAGTCTAAGATTATTAATGGGACTATACACAAATTATTTCTAAATCTAAATAACTGTCAAACAATTAGAAGTAATTTGGGTTGAAATATGTCCTTAAAATTTTCCAAGATGTACACCACTCTAGATTGGCATAACAAGCAGCCCTCGATCCATATCCCTTTCACCATTAATATTCAATATTTAACTTTATAATTAAATTAGGAGAAAAAGAGATTAGGAACCCATTAAAGATTAGGAATTCATTTTTTTTTAATCTCCAAACATTTTATTCCATTTCTTCAATCACATTATTTTAATTTTTATTCTATAATGAATTTACATATTTAATAGGGATATAGTCATTGATAACTCTTGAATTTTCATACTATGTTTAGCTGTTGCATTCGGTATATTTTTTTCCGGATAAAACATTAGATCATTTTTCATCTAGTTCTCAAAAATATTTCTTGTGATTTTGCTGAGAGAGTGTAAAACATTTATTACACTTTGGAAAAAAAATATAATTATATTGTGTAATACATATACTGTCCCATATATCACAGGGTAATAGTATTTATGTTATTATATATTATCATATATTATACATCATATTATGCATCATATATTAAATATGCATTGCTCCCTGTTTTAATTTTTTCTAGAAAAGTATTATAAATAAGATGTAGATAGATACATGCATACTAGCATTCATATGAATACAGATTTACTATAAGGAATTGGCTTACGCAGTTAGAGAGGCAGACAAGTCCCAGGATCAAAGGTTGGCAAGTTGGAGTCCCTGGAAAGACAATTAGGATGTTTCAGTTCAAACAACAGAAAAAACGCATATCCTATCTTGAAGGCAGTCATGCAGGAGGAATTTTCTCTTAGCTGGGGCCTGCATTTTGCTCTTTCAAGGCCTTCAACATACTGAATTAGGCCCAGTCATTTTTTTTTTTTTTTTGAGACAGAGTTTCGCTCTTGTTACCCCGGCTGGAGTGCAATGGCATGATCTCGGCTCACAGCAACCTCTGCCTCCTGGGTTCAGGCAATTCTCCTGCCTCAGCCTCCTGAGTAGCTGGGATTACAGGCACGTGCCACCACGCCCAGCTAATCTTTTGTATCTTCAGTAGAGATGGGGTTTCACCATGTTGACCATGATGGTCTCAATCTCTTGACCTCATGATCCACCCGCCTGGGCCTCCCAAAGTGCTGGGATTACAGACGTGATCCACCGCGCCCAGCCAGGCCCAGCCATATTAATGGGAATATACACAAAGTATTTCTAAATATAAATATCTGTCAAGCAATTAAAAGTAATTTGGGTTGAAATATGTCCTTTAAAAGTTTCCCAGCTGTATGCATCTCTAGATTGGTATAACAAGCAACACTACTTTACTCAGTCTATCTATTGAAATGTTAAACTCATCCCAAAAACACTCACAAAAACTGAGTTTAAATGTTAAACTCATCACAAAAACACTCACAGTGTCTGAGCACTCTGTGGCCTAGTCAAATTGCCACATAAAGTAAGCCTATCATAATCATCAATTTTATAAATATGCCTATTTATTTCCTTTTCTATTTCTTTTTCATTAAAACACAAACATAACAATTTAATATATTCTTCTGGTTTTCTATTGCTATTTTAATTTCACACACACATATAATAGAAGTCAAACAATAACTACAATTCTGCATGCATGTGTATGAGTGAAAGAGTGATTGGGAGAAAGTAAAGACATTGTGATGATTAATTATATGTATCTTCTTCACTAGACTATGACTTTAAAATTATTTGTTGAAATATTAGGGATTATATGTT
Source organism: Callithrix jacchus (assembly GCF_049354715.1). NCBI lineage: Eukaryota > Metazoa > Chordata > Mammalia > Primates > Cebidae > Callithrix > Callithrix jacchus. The sequence goes on from NC_133502.1 coordinate 50,131,246, forward strand.
GCTATGAAGGTAAATGGATACAATTATTATTTATAATAAGTTAACTTTAAGTAAAGCAGATTAACCTACTAAAGGTTAGTAGGACTCACATAATCAGTCAAAGGCCTTCAGAGCAAAAACTCAAGATTCCCAAATAAGGAATGTTTCAAGATTGTGACAAAAAAATCTTGTGCTTCCAGCCTACTGGCCTGCCTTATAGGTCATGGACTCAAGACTGCAACAATGCTATTGCTTGAATCTCCTGGCTGCAGGCTAGCCTTGTAAATTTCAAACTTGATAACTCCCACAATTAAATCAGCACACTCCTAAAATAAATGCCCCGGCTACCCAACCCTGTCAGTACCCTAATGCTCAGTGCAAACACTGGTAAACATTAGTTCCATTTCTGCCAATAATTAATTTATTATTTTAGAGCAGGAGGGCACAAGGGAATTTTGTCTATTTGCAAAGAAGTATTTTAAGAAGGTAGATCATATACTTTATTCTTGAAACATTAACAAAATTAGATGTGTATAAAAAGACAAATATTCTTGGAGTTTAAGAGATTGAGCAATCAGCACACAAAGAGTTAGAAGAGATATGCATGTGGGTATGCCTTGCAGTTACATCTATTTCTATAGCATTTTATGGATTCTGAAATTTTTTTTATGGAGGGAGATCTCCACATACATAGTCTTAAAACTATTATCTCATATCCTCTGTTTTTTTATTAAATATTTGATATTTTTAGACATTAATTGCATCTCAAATAGTTTTACATATGATATGAAATAATGATCGAACATATTTTTTTTTCTACGCAGCTTTGAACTCTTTGAAAAATTGCATTTATTTCAATGGTGGCTACTTATTACCTAACATTATTTAAACATATGTGCATTTGTTCTTTGGAAATCATATATATTATTTAGAAAGAAAATTATTATTAGAAAAATATAAATACTTCTTTCAGCATAGCTACTTATTTCTGTTGGTTAGAAATTTTTACCTGCTCGCTTGCAAATGAGATTAGTTGAATTATATTATTAATGGAAATAGACATCTAAGAATCCTGTCTTGTCTTTCAAACTTGACAATAAACTATTGCTTCTAAAATAATATTTATAATTAAATTTTTATTTAAATGGTTTGAACAACTTACAAGAACATTTTAATTCTCCTTTTTCAAAAGTTGAATTATTTTGTAGCACGTCAACTTTCCCAAATAGAATAGCAATAAAATTCAGTTAATGTAAAAATTAAACAGCAAATGAAACAAATAAAATGTACTTGAAGGCAACAGCTTTTAAGGCAACCAGGACATGAAAGAACCCAATTCCAAGGAAACATGATTTGTGCTGAAATTTGGTATGACATACTTCAGCAACTGTTACTCTCAGGACATTTCCTAATGCTGAGGATAGAGTCTTGTCCTAAAAAGCATTTGAAAAAAAAATTTTGTGACATCTTTCAGACCTAAAAGATAACCGACACTTGAGACACTTGAATCACAGTGTAGTTTAACTGCAGATCAGAGTTAAAGAACACCCTAGGCTTTTGGGTGGAACCTCTGAAAGGCTGTGGTATAGGACCATAGGTGAACAAGAAAAACTGGAGTCTTATCCAAAGTGTTATCTAACTTTTGGTCAAATTGAATTAGGGTAATTAATTACTCTCTCTTCCTAACAAAGGTAAAGGTGAATTCTCTATATAGGAAAAAAAAATTCCTATAGACTATAAAATTCCACGAGTCCTGCATTCATTAAAAATTATCCTACCGCTTGCATAAGTGAACAAAACTGACTTAAAGCCAACAAACAAACAGGCAAACAAACGAATCAACAAACTACACAGTTAACCTAGACTTTGGAATTTTTAGATACACGTGGAGGCAGCTCACATGTATAATAAATAAGGAAAATACGTGAAATAGAATCAAAGATGGTTGATAGGCTAGGATAATTGAAATATGCAAAAACAAGTCCAGATACACACTGCAATATTCACTATATAAAAAATATATAATAACTAAAGTAAGTGCTCAACTGAGAAATTTAACAGCAAGTTAATTCTAAAAACAGAAAATATAAACAAACTTAAAGACAGATCAAGAAGATATCTGCATAGAAACACACGTAGGTAAAGGATATGCTAGAAAAAAAAGACATATGGAACAGAGTAAAAATCCTTAAATATTGTTACTTGAAGTCCCAGAAAGAGAAAAAGAGAGACAGAGGGAGGAAAGAGAGGTGGGGCAGCGAGAGAGAGAGAGAGAGAGAGAGAGAGAGAGAGAGAGAGAGAGAGAGAGAGAGACTGAAGAGGTAATTGAGAAGATAGTGACTACAAACTGCAAAATTCATAAATAGGCAAGTAGGTTCAAGAAGCTGTGCAAATATTGAGCACAATAAATTTTTAAAAAGCCAGAGACAAGAAGATACAACTTTTGAAAAGGTAAAAAAAAAAAAAAAAAAAAAAATGGCACCATGAAAGAAACAAAAATAAAATTTAATAAAATTAGAAATGTCAAAAGTCAGTTAACAGACATCTTTGCAGTTATTAAAAAGAATAACTGCCAAACCAGAATTGTATACCCAGAAAAACTGTCCTTCAAAACAATGTTTTCTGCTAACCACAAGCTGAACATCTTCAGTAGCAACTGACATATACAAAGAAAAAATTTGAAGAGAATACTTTAGAAACAAGAAAAATAATCTCAGGCCAAATTATGAGAATTCAGGAAGAAATGAAGGGCAACTAAAAGGTAAATATAATTGTAAATGTAAATAAATATTGACATTAAAGAAATTGTTACTAAGATTGATAATATTATGTTGGAATTAATGTAAATGCAGAATTAAAGAATGTGATGACGTTGCGGAGATAGTGAAAGTAACAATATTAGATTTTAACAAATCAAAAATGATTCTCTTTAGGGTAAATAAATAACTGTAAAAAGAAAAAACCTGTCAATATAAAAACAGGACATAATTTTTAATAATGACAATAAGAATGTCAAACTTACAGCTGTCCCTCAGCTATGGCTATAAGTGTTTTAAATTATTGAAGTATATCCATGACTTCTTTGGGCCTAATAATTAATACCTATAGCCATCTGTATAGTGACTAAATTTTTATCTAGAGCTAATAAGACTTTTCTATTAATGTGTTTTATTGGACAATTTTGAATGTGTATGTGTGACAATCACTTCCATTTTATCATATATAACATCTATTAAAGAATTTTTCTTCCTGGTCTATTTCAATCATAAAAATTATTTTTTGAACCAACAGGTTCACCTTTTACATCTTTTAAGCCTCACTGTTATCTTTATTAAATGAATAGCTAAAACCGATCTTATTATTACAAGTTTTCAGAAAATCTGACAGTTGATAACTAGAGGGAGATTATATTAATTTACTTACCATAGGCTTTGATATAACTATTTCTTGAGCATTTTACACTTTATTAAAGGAAGAAAAGGCAAAGTTGAATAATGGGGCTTTTATTAGTTTTTACTTAAAGGCCAATGACAGACTCCTGTGGTAATTTCTTCCAATTTTGAAAACTAATAAGACTTCACTTAAATTTTCCCTCAGGAATATTATATTTTTGATATTAAGTAATACCACACTTGCTATATTATACTTTATAATTTTGTCTGATTACCTCCCCACAGAAATCAAATTAGTATTATTCAAGAGCTTCTTAATAGTTCTTAATAAATGATGTTATTATCAAATAAGCTTAATATTGTATGATATTATACTGGAGTTTGATGTAAAAAATATACTATTAGAGTACAGGATTTCTCTTTATTAACTTAAAGTAAACATTGATACTGTAGTTTGTGGTGCCACAAGTATACCTCAAATTGTACTCTTCACATACTTTTGAAATAAAATGGCAAAATATCTGCTATGACTCCATAAAATCTTAAATTACAACTTTAGATCTTGGAATTCAAGTCTTAATATTTTTTAAGAATCTACTATTTCCTTTCTGAGTATGGACATTAAATTTCCACACATCATTGATATTTAATCCACATCAGAATACATTCTTGTATGTAATGATTTCTAAACATATTAAAATGTTTCATTTCATGCATAAGTAAACAAAAAGTGGCACTTGGAAAAATATGTCATTTTCAAGTGAATTTAAGTGTCCTAGCACTATGTCTAGTTTGGCTAGTAGCAAGACAATTCTAAGAAAATAGAAAAAATCAACTTGCAGAATTAAGATTATAAACAGTAGTAGAACAGGATTAGGAGGTGTAAGAGGAGAAAGCAAAAAATAGTTAATATCTGTAGAACTTCCATGAATAACCATGTTACTGATGATATGGGAAATTCAATTGTGTAAATATCTGTGCATAAAATTAGGCCTACTTAGGCCTTGTTTGTTGATATATTACTTTTTTAAAAAATTTGTGCAGACTGTAAGTTCTTCTCCTTCTAGGAAGAGTAGTTTGGAACAGTAGACCAATGGCCAAACAGAACAAATATTCTAACTATTATAAAAAATATTTATCAAAATGAATGTAAGCCATAGTGTAAATATGTATTTCTCATTAAGAAGAATGAGATGTAAGTTCAAGTATGGAAATGTATGTAGTATGCAAAAATGTATCAGGAGAAAATTGGGATAGCTATTCTAATAGTAAATGAAGGAGACTTAAGAACAAGAAGCATTATCTTAGGAAAGATGACATCTCTCATTACAAATTCTCAATTCATGTGTAAGATAAAATTTCAAAAATTAGGTATAGATAGATAAAATTACATGTATATACAAAATCATATAAATATATAAATTAAAATGAAAATGTTAATATATACATTAATATATGTATATATGTGTATATGGTAAAGATATACATATATGTATGTTTATTTATAATTAAGCCCTTCCAGTGACTTGTGGAGAAAAGAAAAAATGACAGTTTGGGACCAATAGCAGCAAGAATTACAGAAAATGTAAACAGCGTGAATATTCCAATAATTATAGAAAAGAACTTGCAGAATGAAAGTAAAACTTAGTAAGTATATGTGCCTTAACAACAGGAATGACATGTAAGTTCAAGTATGGAAAATTATGTAGCATGCAAAAATGTTTCAGGAGAAATCTGGTATATTCTCATAGTAAATGAAGAAGGCAAATAAAAGAAACAGTACCATAGCAAAGATGACATTTCTCATTATAATGTCTCAATTCATAAGTCAGATAAAATAATTATATATCTATATATTTCCAATAATATAGATTTATAAAGGGAAAATGGGTAGAACTAAAAGAAAATTAGAAAATCTCCATTCATGTTGGTAATTTTAATACATTTTTCTCATTAACATTAAAAAAATCACAATACAAATTACTAGAGATAATGCAGATTTGAAAGACATTGTTGACAAATTTGATTTAACAGCTAAACGAGATGACACCCAATAGCCTTTGATTATGTACTCATCTGAAAATCACTCCATGCTAACCATAGAGCAATTCTTAACATTTTTTAAAGTAATATTGTCAAAAAGTGTATGTTCTCTTACCTTAATAAGAATTAAGCTAGAATTTAATAAGAAGAAGATAATTATATTCTCCTCCCACATATTTGGAATTTAAGCAAACTCATCAACATAGGCATGGGATTAAGAAGAAATCACGGTAGAGTTTAGAAAATAATTAGAAATGAATTGAAATTATATTCAAAGCATGACATATCAAAATATTGGACTACAGTTAATGCTGTCCCATATAAGATCGTTTCTGTATAAAAATAATACTTAAAAGTTCTAGAAATTTAAATCTAAATAAATTTTTTAAATAAACTAGGTAAGAAAAGCAGAAATCAACAAAAAAAGTAACAAAATTAACAAAATCAACATTTTTTTTCTTTAGAAAGGTTAATAAAACATATGTTTCTATCAAAGTTGATAGAGGGAAAAAACTGAGAAAGCACAAATAACTAACACAAAAATTAAAAAATATCACTCTAATACAGTTCATAGAAACATGGGAAGAAAGAGATAACGTTATCTCTAGTTCAATAAAATTGAAAACTTAGACATCATAGAGCAGTTCTTGAAAATGCAACTTTCCAAATCTCAAATAAGAAGATGTAGAACGTCAGAAAAATCTCATGTATCATAAAAAAATGAAATCCCTAGAAACAATCTATCCACAAAGAGATCTACAGATTTGATGAATTTAAAATAGTGAACTTTCCAATTTCAGAAGGAAATAGGAACACTTTACAAAATGCTCAGATATAAATTAAAATAAGAAAACACTTTTTGAACCATTATATGAATCCATACTAAAACCAGACAAAAATATAACTAAAAATGAAATTGGCCGGGAGCAGAGGCTCATACCTGTAACCCCAATAGTTTGGAAAACTAAGGCAAGAGGATTGCTTGATGCCAGGAGTTTGAGACCGTCCTGAGCAATATAGCCAGCATTTTTGCAAATAATACAATTCAGCCAAGTATGGGGTTACACGCCTTAGTCCTAGCTACTCAGGAGGCTGAGGTGGGAGGATCACTTGAGACCAAGAGGTTGAGACTACAGTGAGCTATGATTGTGCCACTGGACTCCAGCCTGGGCGACTGATCAAGATCTTGTCTCTAATTAAAAGAAGTGATGAAACATAAAGAAAATTACAGTATTTATAATAATAGGCACCCCCAATTTGTGTGTGTGTGTGTGTGTGTGTGTTTGAATACACAAAACTGTCATTACTTTTAGATAGCAAGGTTACAATGTTGGAAATAAAGAAATTAAAAACTCTAAGAATTAACAGGTCATTTTATCATAGTTGCTGAATTTAAGATCACTATAAAATATACTTATAAAAACAACCAAAAAACCCAGAGTATATATTGGAAGATTATAAACCCAAAAGTAATGAAAGTAAGAACTCACATAAAAATAAAGAAGCAGAATATACATAAACAAATTTACACATAAAATATCGATTGGAAAAGTCACCTACTGGATCAAAAAAGAGTGGTTATGGGTTATATGTAAGATATTGATATAAAATTGTAATTTAGAGGTTTGAAATTATAAGAATGATTGAAGAGAGCATGATAATAGCTTTTATAAAACTATTAGACAGATTGGGTGTCTAGTCTAATTTTTATTTGGTTGTCATAGAAAAAGCCATTTTGAGTTTGGACTTAAATCTCTGTAAGTAGCCAGGATGAGAATAGCTGGGGGCAGAGAATTACAGAGAGATGGACAAGTGCAAAGGCAAAGAAGAGTAAATAAAATGAGATTTACCTGATTAATCATAGAAAGGTAGGTTATTTGTTAGAGCATGGTGTAGAGGGAGTCAGAACTAGCCAAGAACAATCAGGACTTATCTTAGATAAAGCAATAATTGAAAATACATAAACCTCTTTCATCCTTTTTAAGATGTTTTTTCTTCTCCATCATATTTGATTCATAAAAAATCACTTTGACTATCCAAATAACTTTCCAACACACATTCTTACATCAAAAATAAATTCTATAATTTCAAAACTGCAAAACCATGTATTTTACCTTTTTGTAATGTAATGGTAAAAATGTTAAAGTATTATGATATGATAAATGTAAAATCTTTTAGGAATACAGTCAATCCAGGTGTTATTATTAATGTAAAACTGAAATTTAGAAATCCATTCGGTCTAGTTAAGTTTTTTGTAGTAGTCAAGGACATTTAATATTCCAATGTTGAGTTTCCTTTAAGTGAAATCACAGTTACTGAAGGGACCCTCCATGAGAAATCATAAAATCTTTGCTGTGTAACATGGTACTTTTAAAAATGTTAATTCTCAGCTTCTTCTAATTAAGAAACTGAAATGACCATACTGAGTCCCTCAGGATGCTAATGCCTTTTCCATGTAACATTTCATGCTCAAGGAGATGAAACAGAGAGAGTGGACAAACAATAGCCGCTTCTGCCTTGACTGGGAAATGACTTTGAGAAAGACTCATGCCCTTGGTTGTATTTGATGGATTATCTATTCAGTATTTCACGACTTTGTTCATCTATAATTGACCAAGAAAGTGATGAGCTACAGATGGTCCAGGGTTTTTTTTTTTTTTTTTATGGCACTGAGGCAGAATGCAACAGTGTGTTTGCTTTTGCACACCCAAGCAGTCAAGTTTCACAAGTAAAGCGTAAAAATAACTTCTGTGCATAGATAACACAGTTCATCTGTTAAAACACAGGGCAAATCTGAATACAAAGAGCCTTTTGGTTGAACAAACTAGGAATTGTAATGAATAATGTTGCTACACTATAACAGATGTAGAACAATGACAGTCTGGCTGATGTATGAACAGAAAAAAATGGTTTAAGAGAAAAAGCCACAGGGCTTTCTGTCTCTCTCTCTCTCTCCTTCTCTATCTCTGTCTCTCACTACTCACTTTAAGCATACAGTTCAGTAGGGTATATGTATATTCACACTGTGAATTGTACATTGTTGTAAACAGATCTTCAGAACTTTTTCATCTTGCAAATCTGAAAATCTATACTCCTTAAACACCTAATTCCCCTTTTTCTCCTTCCTGCAGCCTTTTTATTATGACCCAGGCTTTTTTTTAATTGCATTTATTATTTAAGTCTAGATTTAATAAACAGGCTTCCTAAAAAGTTAAACTTTTTTTTAATAAAATGAAGTTAGAGGAATCCAATGTTTACATTAAAGTTAAGTGAAAACTTCTGAAACAAAATTTATGTATGTTTATACTTATGTTTACCTCTAGGTCTTCAAATGCAGACAGAGTGCTTTGCTAAGTTTATGGAGTTTTTTGATAAATTATTGTAAACATAATTTATGAAGGTACTGGTTAAAAAAATAATGCAGAGAACTTGGTCTCTCTTATTTATATAATCTATGCACTTACTAACATTTAAGCATTCAAGAAATGCTTCTTGTTTAAATGAATACCTAGACTATTATATAACCATTCAAATAGTGTTAATGATCTGTTTACTGTATAAGGTAAAGCAGTGGAATACAAAAGTGCTTAAATATTATTTTCTGTAGCTTATATGAAATCCACACCCTATGGAAATACATGAAGAAACATTAAATTTGTGTCAAGGATAATGTGGATTGGATATAGTCATTTACTGTATCAAAAAAGGGTAATTATGGGTTATATGTAAGATATTGATATAAAATTGTTACAGAGGTTTGAAATTATGAGAATGATTAAACAGTATAAAAAGTTCAAATGGTAAAAAAATGACTAGCAAAATAGCTATCTTAATTATTTTATTACATACATATAATTATTCAATTTTGACTCAGTTTTATCAAATATTTGAAACGAATAAGGCTTTTGGTTACTTTTAATTTATATTAAATATATCTACATAAAAACATTTACTTTGTATAAGAGGATAGGAAATTTTTTAAATAGCTATTTTCATTTTTTACTACATTATGTATTATTATTCATACTGTCTTAGAAGATTGTGTCCTTTGGTTACTTGTTGAGAGCAGTGAACATTTTTGCTCATCTCTCTTGCTTTCTTACAAAATTTTCCTCACTGGCTCAAGTAGGGATTTCTGAACATGATAATTATGCCTAAATGCCTAGACAGTGGCGATGCCTTTATAGACACACACTCTTCTTTGCCCTGTGGATTCTTTCTCCATTTATTCATCTAATGAACAATATTTATTAAGGCCCTATTATGTGTTGTATAGTTTGCAGATGTATAACGCCCTCACAGGAAATGAACCTGCAGACGTGGCTTTCTAAGTGCATTGCTTTAATTAGCTGAGCTGCTCCAGACAAATTCATGAATATAATCTACAGACATCTTTACACTGTGATCACCCACAGAGGCACCTATCCATTTATAATTCATATATTCAAATATAAAGTCACTACTAACAACTAAATATAATTCTCTTGAATATGTCCCGTGAGTGAGAAGTTTCTCAGCCATTATTCAACCCCATGCAGTAAGCAGCATCTGCAGTTTCTGGGCCCATTATCTGTTTACTTAGTAAGTGGTTTCAGGATATGGCATTGCCCTGCCAATTCAGATAATGTTCTGACTGCAGTACTTAGTAGCCGCAGTCATGAAAGACTATTGAAAGTAAATCCATCATATTTCTCAAACCTATTTTCATCAGTCAGTGATGAAATACAAACCCCAACTTGTCCTGCACACACCCACACTTTACCTCACCACCTACATATTGATGTGTGTTTCCTTGTCCCTGATCCAACTTTCTCTTTCTCTCATAAAATGACATCTGTCTAAAGAGAGATGGGCAAGAGAGATGAGCTTTGTCTTCTGGGGCCATTATCCCATAATTAATCAAGTTTCTTTCTATATCCTCAATATTTCTCCACAGGTTCCCTTTGCTTACCTGAAACCTGGTTCACTTTTGACCATGCCACCTCCTCACCTCCTCTGAGGTCCCTGCTACATACTTTTCCTACCAGCCTCTTATTTAATTTATTATTTTTATTTTTTTGAGAGGGCGTTTCACTCTTGTCCAGGCTGGAGTGCAATGGGCGATCTCAGCTAACTGCAACCTCCGCCTTTCGGGTCCAAGGGATTATCCTGCCTCAGCCTCCTGAATACCTGGGATTTACAGGTATGCACCACCACACGGGGCTAATTTTGTATTTTCAGTAGAGAAGGGGTTTCTTCTTGTTGGTCAGGCTTGTCTCAAACTCACGACCTCAGGTGATCTGCCTGCCTCGGCACCCTCAAAGTGCTGGAATTACAGGCATGAGCCACCACACCCAGCTCTCCTATCAGCCTCTTTTAAGAACTCTTGTTCCAATGAACTCTAAACAATTGGAATATTCTACCCTAAACTTTTATTTTTTCATTTATTTGACATCAATTGACTTCTTGGTTACCAGCCATGTTTATTCAGTAATCCAAAAACTGGCTCATAGTCCTTATCTATAATGTATACGTTCAATTTTTTCTGGACGGCTTCAAAGTGTGCTTTGATTATCTTCCAAATCTCTTAGACTCTTAGCCCCTTTCTCTTCCTTTTTTTTTTTTTTTTGAAAAATTCTGTCCACACAGCAGCCTGCTAATTCCTGCTCACTCCAAGGAGATTTCTCCAAATCTTTAATGTTCTGCTATATGATTATAGCTTCTTTTAACTTTCTTTAAAATTATTCCCACTAAAGTCATTTTTAAAGCAGAGTCTTAATCACACTTTAGATAGAAAAGAAAGATGCACCTACAAAATGCCAGCCCTACACCTATCCCAAAATTCAGATGTTCAGCATAAAAAGTGAAGTAATAAGATGAAGACAGAAGTGATAAGATGTCAGGAGGAGAATCAGGAAAGTGTGCTGTCACAAAATCATGTGTATATAGATTTTGTATAGGCACATATATTTGTATATGTATATTCAAATACACGAATATAAGAATTGTTTACTTTTAAGGAGGTAGAACTATTAAAAGAAAGTTTTTATTTAGATGAAATTTAACAGAGTTCAACTGAGTAAAGAACAGCTAGCAAATCAGCCAGCCCTCAGAACCAGAGGACGTTCAGAGAGCTTTGCTCCACACCTGAACAGGCAGCATTTATGAACAGAAAGTGGAAGTGAGGTACAGAGATAGCTTGATTGGTTACAGCTCTGTTTAGCCTATTTGGATATAGCCTTATCAATAGGCCACTCATAATTGACTGAAGCTCAACTGCTGTAAATGGCTGAGACTCAGCTATTTGTTACAAAAGCAGGCTCTTGAATAAAGCTCTAAGTTAGTTTATATACTAAGTGAGGTTGAGGTTTGTTACAGAGAGACTTAGAGTAAGGAGGCATCCTAGGGCTAGTTTAGTTTAATTTAACAGTTCTCATCTGTGACAAAGACTTCTTTGGTTAAGTCACTTGATTCTTCTCAGTATTTATTAAGACTCTATTGTGTTGTGTAGTTTGCAGATGTACTCCGCAGTTCTCACGGTTATTTGTTGGCTCGACTCTTGCACTTTTGATAGAGAGTAGTGGAAGGAAACCTGAATGAAGTTGGTTAAGGAAAGAATACGAAGTGCAGTACAGGTATATTAGTTTCTCATGAAGGTTGGGTAGAGGGGAACAGAGAAAGGAGCTGCAAGTGTCAGAGAGACAAGGCTAAGAAATGAAACATCAAACACATTTGTATTTTATTATGATGTTGCAGAGGATGTACGGAGGATGAACTAATACAATTAACCAAAGAAAGGATGGGTGCAGAAATGATGTGCTTAAGACTTCAGGAAAGGGTGATATCTAGAGTACAGGAAATTGATTGACCTTTGATTAGAGCCAGAACTCTTCCTATAGTTACTAGAGATGAGAAAGAAAAGATGTAAGTAAATGGGCAGAATTTATCTGAAGAAGATAAAGAAGCTCACTGTCAACAAAAATAGGTCATTAGATGAGAGTAGCCAAGGCCTAGAGGTTTGAGGGAAGAGGGCAGTAAATTGTTATCTTAGAAGGTATTATTCAAGCTATCGGCCAAGCTGCTGTGAGAAAGAATCTAAAACAGTGACTAACTTGTAAAAGGTAAAGTTTTTTTTCTTTTATTCTTCTAGATAATATCGCTAGGCAAGTAGGTGAACTCTCTTGCCTGGTGTCTTGCAGGGATCCAGGCTAAAGGTGCAGCTCTGCTTTCTTCAACTTATAACTTCCACTCCTATTTTAGTCATCATCATTTTCAGTCTGCTAGAAAGGGTAGAGTTAAAGCATAGTGTAAATAACTTGTCTCTGAATATATGCTCACCTATTACTATCTAAAAATGGGTCACATAGTTATATCAAGCAAAAGGATGCCTGGAAAATATAATCTGTAACTAAGCAGCCATTTCCCGTTTAAAACTCTGGGGAGAAGGCTTCCAATACTGCAAGGAAGATGGCAATATTTCATACAGAGAGTTAGATATTAAGCCTGGTACCCATTATTTATTTTTCCTGATCCTCTTCCTTCTCCCTCCTTCCACCCTCCAATAAGCTCCTGTGTCTGATGTTCCCCACTCTGTGTTCATGTGTTCTCATAATTTAGCTCCCACTTATAAGTAAGAACATGTAGTATTTGAAAAAAAATCTCAACATAACTTATCATTAGAGAAATTCAAAATTGAAACCTGAAGAAAACTTTCTAAATCTTTTACTATTCCCAGCCTTCTAGTTCGCTAGTAATAGTTTTGGGATGACTGAAAATAAAATCTAGAAAAATAATTTTTGGTATCCATGGAAACCTTTTTATGAAGATGGTTGAGATAAATATGGCTGTCAATAATTTTGGTAGAGGATGAACCTTGCTACCTGTAAAAGCAATATTAAAAGTCCCCTAGGGAGAGCTAAATAGAATGAGTGATTTTATTTTCTGTGGTAAAATTATAGACATAAGTCTTTTAGCTGAAAATAAGCCTGTCTTACAGGGAAGTGGAAAAATGCACACTCAAATACTCTGTACGTTTGGGAGTACTTACACAAACATTTGAAGGCCACTTTGTACACCTGATACATCCTCCCAAGTGAAGCCTAGTTTTCTCACATTATTATATTTTTACTTCTTTTAGTGCTTTCTGGGTACCTCTCACTCCTCTTTACATCTATTTATAACCTATAAATCATATTCACTAAATAGTCACTCATGTCACACTATTTTATGCAAAATAAGTGAAATAACATGAAGATTTTATTTTTAATAAATTTGGATCTAAAGTTGGCAACCTGCTGAATATATGTACATGTTAAACATTAGAAAATTCTACATTTCAATAAATAGAGTGGCAGTAGTGAACTGAGTGCTTAAAAATACATATCTATTGGATACTTATTATTGACAATAGCCATGTTTTAAAAAGTTACTGATTTAGCAAACACCGAACTCTTGCTTCTGGGTGGGGAATATGTAATCTCACATAGATTATAATCTTATATCTCCAAAACAACATATCCTGGTAGATTCTATTTCCTGTATTTTACAAAGAGACAAATAAGTTGTGTGTAAGTGTTAAGTCCCACTCCCAGGTGCCAGAACTTGGATTCAGACTCCATCCAGTAGGCTGTAGAGCTAGAGCTTCTTTCACTCCACTGCACTACCCACTACTGTCTCCATCGTTTGGTCATCTCTGTATGGGAGCTGAAACAAAGCTGAGTGCCCTTATTGGATCAGAACTGGAAACCTGCCTGTTGGACAACTAAATTTTCACTACTCTGTGTGTGTCCTTAATGACCACAGTTTTGCTTTGGAGGTTTAAAAATAAATATTATCATGGAGGAGAATTTGCAAATACAGAATCTGAGAATAATAAAGCTTGACTGTACATCTTTATGAATTTGATTCTGTCATGATTTCAAGTCAGTTCACTCTCAGATATTTCATTCATATTTATAGAATAATTATTTTCTACACAGGATGTTATTCAGTTCTAACTTTCATACATAGTTGATTTACATCATATATCAAATTTACACGTACTCTAGACCTATTGTAAAATAATGCTGTCTTTGTGATTGGAAGATTAACTGAATGCCCCTCTATCTCACCTTGATTGACTAATATTAGTTTAGTGACATTGACTTTTAAATCATACATTATTGGTAGGAAGTACACTGTGTTAATTTCAGTAGCAACATTTTCATATTTCAATTATTCCTCTGTGAATAACTAATTAAATGATGAAATTTATTGATAATTTAAAATAAATGTTCAAGGTGATTCAAATATTTGTAAAATGAATACAATATACACAGAATTTACAACAAAAATACTTTAATTCTTTACAGATAAGGAGACTAAAGTTGAGAAGTGGTAGATGTTCTCTCTAATGTATATTAGTAATGGCGATTGAAACTTAAGGTGTTTTCTCCATCTTTTAGATTAATGGTTCAGTATCAGTCCACACTACTTCTGGGAACAATTATTTTTCAGAAAATTAATAGAAATAAAATTAAAAGTCAAAAAGTCTTAGAATATAGTATTCAATACTTCATTTTTACATTTTGTTAATTGTGAAATGATTTACACATCATAAAAGACATATTTTAAGTGTATGGTTATGAGTTTAACAAATTATCATATTTGTGTGGCCAAAATTTTAATGTTTTGGAGATTTGCCTAGGTTATGTATTAATAGTTATTTTTTTCTTTCTGTGTGTGTCATTTTGGATGCTTTCTGTTGATCTATTCAAATTGGTTAATCCTTTCGTCATTTGTGTCGCATCTGCTCTTTACCCAAACCAATATTTTTTCAAATACAGTTTTTTAGTTTCCATCATTTTTGTTATTTTATTTTATTTTTGAGATGGAGCAAGCTGGAGTGCTGTGGGAAGATCTTGTCTCACTGCAGCCTCTGTCTTACGGGTTCAAGCAATTCTCCTGCCTCGGCCTCCCTAGTTGCTGAGATTACAGATACCCACCACACACCTGGCTCATTTTTGTATTTTTATTAGAGATGGGATTTTGCCATGTTGGCCAGGCTGGTCTCAAACTCCTGACCTCAGGTGATCCACCCACATTGGCCTTCCAATGTGCTATGATTACAGGTGTGATCCACTGCACCCAGCCAATGTTTTATTTGTTTCTATTTTTTTAATTCACAAATTTCCCATTTTTTCAATGATTATAATATCTGCTTATAGATTATTTAAAATATTCCTAATAATTATTTAAAAATTATTTTCTCTTTATTTCAACATTTGGGTTTTTAGTCTATTTCCATTTACGTTCTTTTCAGTTTAGGTCACTTTTCTCTGTTTTATACATATTTAATAAACTTTTCCTTTTTAACTGACATTTTGTGGATTAATATGGAACAGAAAGACTGAGTTTTGTTTTCTTTCCCAGGAGAGTATTCTGTGTATTCCAGCAGGAAGTTACTGGAAGTTAAGCTTTGCCTTGTGTAGACTTGCTTTTATATTTTGATAGTGTAGGCCCCGGGATTTGGCCCTTACTTCTAATATGTGACTCTTTCAATGTGTCTACCAACCCTTTTTAACTTGATGGCATTCAAACCTCAAATATAGAAATACTATATTCTAAGATGGCTACCAACCCTTTTTAACTTGATGGCATTCAAACCTCAAAGCGTCTCTTTTTTTTTTTTTTTTTTTTTGAGACGGAGTTTCGCTCTTTTTACCCAGACTGTAGTGCAATGGCGCCATCTCGGCTCACTGCAACCTCTGCCTCCTGGGTTCAGGCAATTCTCCTGCCTCAACCTCCCGAGTAGCTGGGATTACAGGCACATGCCACCATGCCCAGCTAATTTTTTGTATTTTTTTAGTAGAGACGGGGTTTCATCATGTTGACCAGGATAGTCTTGATCTCTTGACCTCGTGATCCACCTGCCTTGGCATCCCGAAGTGCTGGGATTACAGGCTTGAGCCACCGCGCCCGGCCTCAAAGCGTCTCTTTCTTATGGAAGACAGCTACTGAAGTGTCTTCTGGGCTTTCATAGGTCTTAGCTGTTGTTCCATTCCTGGACTCCTTGCATTTCCCATTCAGGGACAAGTGAAAGACAGAGGGAAGCTTTATAAGATTTTGGTATTTACTTTTTTCATTGTTTTGGTGGCTTCCTTCTCCTGAGAGTTCCCTTTTAATTTCCGGTGACTTTGGTGGCTCCTACCTTCAACTGAATCCTAATACCAATAAAAACCATAGCTCCTGCTTGAACCCTGCGTGCTAGTCCTGGTTATAGGCTTAGCAACATTCTCATGGATGCAGCCAGATGAATGTGGACCTTATCCAATATATTCCGTATGGAAGTCTTATATTTATTCCATGTCTTCTTGCTTTTGACCTATTTTTCAATGCCTTCAAAGTTGTTTTCCATATTGTCCCAGAGCTTACTATTACTACTAATAGAAGCATTTGTTAATTGAAAACAAGTCTATCATTACTATAATTCAAATTTATTTTTTAATACTAAACAAAGAACTACTGATCTCTAGTTAGGACTTTCCATCTTTAAGAAGCCGCTAGTGTCTGCCTATTCCTTCTTGTTAGAAATATTATGAGATAAATAAGATAATTTAGGGATCATACTTTAAGATATTTTGAAAAAAATAGTGCACAAATAAAAAAATCTCATTGTTATTCTTTACCCTCTTCAGTGCTTCATTTTTCTAAAAGAATTGCAGCCTTCCTTTAAGAACCTGAAAAGGTAGAGTTAAAGATGCTTCAATACCAAGGTCACATATACAAATAAGAAGACATTTAAGAATTATTGAGAGTCCATTTACATTTGCTGCCCCATAGTATAGATTTCAAAAAGAAGCCCAGAATATGTAAAAAGGAATTTTTACCCAAATTATAAACTGTTGGATTTTATCATTTGTATATTTGGACATAAAAATACTACTCCTAGTTTTTAATTCTTATTTCACCAGAGTGATCTACTTTTACAGAATGAACTCATTAACTTACTGGCACTTGAATAACTTTTTTCTAATATAAAGAAATAACGTTCATGGCAATATATTTTTCTCAAACACAAAAAGGTTTTCTAATGTGCCCTTGTTTAAATTGAAAAAGTGGGATATGGTGAGTAAGGAGAAGCAAAATGAGGAAAAAGTCAGAATGAAATTTAACAATAATACAACCCATCCAAAATATATTATGGTTTCACTAGACATGGCCTATATGTCCTAAAATATATCCATGGTTTATATCAGTGTTTGTATATATTAGGTGTCCAATATACTCTGTTAACATGGTATTTGACCTCAAAAGTGAAAAGATTTTCTCAATGCCAAATATTTTAATCAATAAGAAATAACACTGAAATGACCTAGAATAATTGACCAATTGCCCTGTTGTGTGGATATCTTTGATAAATTAGTGTTTTTGGCATTCAATTCAAGTTTTCTTTTAAAAACCACCATGTGCTATATAAAATGTGAAACTTTGAGTTTGAACCACAAGGTATCAGTCAAAAACAGTCTTCTTTCAGATTATTTAAGACACTCCACCCCATATTACTTTATTCTACTTTATTTTCAAGTTTTCTTCTTAGTCTTTTCTTCTGTCTGCTCATCTATTGTAAAGCCAGAAAATTACATTTTGTTGGGGTTTTACATTTATTTTTGGTGGAAAGAGTAAAGGTCAGGCAGCATTCCATTTCAGGAAGATAGCTAAATGGTTGGCATTAAAGTGTCTGCCAAAATGATGGAGTGGTATTTATTTTTATTTTTCAGTAAAACCATATGAAACTGCAAATAAAAGCACTCACTACTTTTAATGTCATACTTTAAATTTAAAAATCTCTCATGTTCCTGCCTCCTGAATCAAAACTTATTCAGAGTGATTCATATTGACTTCAATGCCTATTCCTTTTCAAAATAGCTTTGAAATCTGAATTGAACCAAAACAATCTTATAAAATTGAAAACAATCTTATTTATCAGGACAATAAATTGATAAAATAATTTTAATAATTAATTTTAACCTCATTCATTATTAAATTATTTTAATTCAAATTGTTTAACACGAGGGGGGTCAAATATAGTGTAATATACTTTCTGTATGGAAAACATGTAAAAGATTTATAATGTTGTCGTTAATATGTCAAAAGATAAATTATTCTTGAGTGTTTGGTATTTTTTGTTTTCTGAAATTTTCAATATGATTATACATATAATAAATAATAGTGCCTATGGCTGCAATTATAACAAATAATAATAATTAGAAATGAAAACTACCATAATAGTAACCTGCATTAGTTGAGTGCTGACTAATTACAGGTTAGGCATAATGATAAGTGACTTACTTATGTGAATTATTTGTAACAGGTCCCGAATACCATATACAGTTCCTAAATGCCATATATATGCATAGATATATACATATATTTCATATATACTTTTCTACGCATAGGTAGAATGTGTATGTGTATTCTGTAAGTAACATATTCTAAAAAGTTTAAACTACAAAAGCCATTTTAGAGTATGGATAAAAACAAGTAATTTATTCACTTAAATAAATTAATTTTAGAGTTATAAAGTTAACTGGATAGAGGTATAGCCTTTTGATCTCACAACTCTAATTGGCTTCAGAAGGTGAAACAAAAAAATTTACTTTGTTTTTCAACTGGATGTAAATATTTTCTCTGTATGAGAAGTGATACCCTGTACAAAGTAAAGATCATAGGCATCGATGAAGCAAACCTGGATTTGAGTCTTGGATCAGTCAATTGCAGACAGATTTTTGTCTTCATTCCTTGTTTTCAAAAACGTTTATTTCTTTTTTTAATATAATTTTATTGTTGTCATAACAATGGAAATGCAATAATGACATGAATATAGAAGAGATTGTTTAAAAAAATTGCGTGATATTGGCTATTGCTTTCTTTTGAAGAATGAACTACATAGTCATTTGCACAGGTTATCAGTGGATGGTGATAGCTGTATACTTTCTGGGGCTAACGTCAATGACTAAAAGCCTGATGATGAGGAACTCAGTGAACTATTTGAGAGACATTAAATTTAAACAAAAGGTCCTCTTTCTGAGACAAAACAGCCCTCTACGTAAGGTCCTAAATACTATATCTGTAGATATAGATATATTATACATATTTTGGAAATGCATATATTATATATACATTTGGAATATTTTGGAAATGTATATACTTTATATATAGTATATATATAGTTTATATATATATAATTGTTTATATTTACATATATAAAGTATTTTATATATATATATATTTTTTTAATTCCTACACTCCCAACACAGCAGTCAGCAAACAACTGAAATGCATATTTTTCCAGTAAACACAGATTATAAGGAGATAAAGAGGACCCTTCTAAATCAGGAATGTTTATGAATGTCCACAAGAAGTAGGTGTGTGTGTATGAATGTGTATTTTTCAGGTGAAGGAGAAGAATTGGAAGTATGGAGCCATTCAGACTCTCATTTAGGATGCTCACTTTAATAACATAAAATTAGGTATTGGTAGATGAAAGTTGATATAATTGAAGGGTTGCAAATATTTTTAAAATAAAATTTCCAAAAAAATAAAATTGTTTATTTACATTGGTGTATATATATCTGTCTTTATGCTAGTACTACACTCTTGATTACTGTAGCTTTGTACTATGTTTTGAAATCAGGAAGTCTGAGTCCTCCAGCTTTGTTTTCTGTCTCTAGATTGCTACGAGTATTCAGGATCTTTTGGGATTCCATATGAATTTTAAATTAACTCTACCTCTACAAAAAAAAAGCCATTGAGATTTCTATAGGATTTCAATAATTTTTAGATTGGGATGTCTGTACATTTACATTTATTTCTGTCTTCTTTAATTTCTTTCAGCAATGTTTTATGGCTTCAGTGTACAATTTTTTTTTTTTGCCTCCTAAGTTAACTTTATTCCAAAGTATTTTATTCTTTTAGATGGTATTTTAAATAAAATAGATTTCTTATTTTCTCATTCGGATTGTTCATTTTTAGTTTATAAAAATGAGGCTGGGCGCGGTGGCTCAAGCCTGTAATCCCAGCACTTTGGGAGGCCAAGGCGGGTGGATCACGAGGTTAAGAGATCGAGACCATCCTGGTCAACATGATGAAACCCCATCTCTACTAAAAATCCAAAAAATTAGCTGAGCATGGTGGGGTGTGCCTGTAATCCCAGCTACTCAGGAGGCTGAGGCAGGAGAATTGCTTGAACCCAGGAGGTGGAGGTTGCGGTGAGCCGAAATTGCGCCATTGTGCAAGAGATTGCTTCTGGGTAACAAGAGCGAAACTCCGTCTCAAAAAAAAAAAAAAAAAAAGCAACTGAATTTTGCAAGTTGATTTTGCATCTTGCAACAGTTCTAAATTAATTTATATTAACAGATTTGGGGAGTGAAGTTTTGGAGTTTTTAATGTATAAGATCATGTCATCTACAAACAGATGTAATGTTGCATTTTTTAATCCTATTTTCACTAGTTTAATTTTTTTCATGTCTAGTTTCTGGCTAGGATATCCAGTACTATGTTAAATAAGAGTGACAAGAGTCTGTATCCTTGCTTAATCCTCTTACAGAAAACATTTCATTTTTTCAGTTGACTATGATGTTACTTTCGGCTCTTCATATATTACTTTTTTTATGTTGTGTTACCTTTCTTTTATTCTTCATTTATGGAGTGTTTCTATTGTGAAAGAATTGTGAAAGGGTGTTAAATTTTTTCCACTGCTTTTTCTGCATCAATTGAGATGATCGTGTGTTTTCGTTTTTCTCTCTGCTAATGTTTGTAATACATTAATTAATTTTCCTATGTTGAAGCATCCTTGCATTCCAACAATAAAATTCATCTGTTCAGGGTGTATAATATTTTTAATGTGCTTTTAAATTCATTTTCTAAGTATTTATTAATAGTTCTTACATCAATATTTATTAAGGTTTTTGATCTCTAGTTCTGTATTTTTTTTGTAGTTTGTTGTACTGTCATTAGTATTAGGGTAATGTTGGCTTCATAGAATGAGTTTGAAGGTCTTTTAACTTCTTCACTTTCTTAGAAGAATTTGAGAAAGCAGTGTTAATTCATTTGCATGTTGGTAGAGTTCTCCAGTGAAAACATCTGATCCTGGGTTTTCATTGTTGGGAAGTTTTGATTGTTGATTTGATTATTTACCATATGTGAGTCTGTTTAAATATTTTGCTTATTTATGAGACATTTTGATAAATTTTATATTGGAAGAAATGTATTCATTTATTCTAGGCTTTTCAATTTGTAAGTGTATAATTGTTAATAGTGGTCTCTTTAGATACTTATGTGTCATCAGCTGTAACATCTTTTTCATTTTTCATTTTTGTTAATTGAACATTCTCTTTTTTCTTATTATTGATAAGAGTTTGCAATTGATTTTTTCAAAGAAACAACTTACTTTAGTTGAATTTTTAATTTTTTTCTGTTCTTTATTTTATTTCTGCAATAACCTTTATTATTATTTTTTCTCCTAATTTTAATTTCAGCTGGTTCTCCTTCTATCTTCATCTTCCTCCTCCTCTTCTTCTTCTTCTTCATTCCTTGAAGTATAAAGTTAGATTGTCGATTTGAAATATTTCTCCTTTATTAATGTAGTTATTAACTGCTACCAACTTTCCTCTAGTACTGCTATTACTGACTCCCATAAGTTTTGGTATGCAATAGTTTATTTTCATGTTTTGTTCAAGACAATTTTAAATTTCCCTTGTTTTTTTTTTTGACTCACTGGTCATTGTGAGCATGTTATTCAATTTACACATTTTCTTTTTACTTTTTTAGTCCTACTTTTCTTTTTTTTTTGTGGCATAATCAACAATCTTATTTTGATTTTAAGTTGAAATCTGAAGATATCTAACCTATTTGAGGTACCTCTTCTCAGTAAGTCTCTCACCTATATATATAAAGTAAAACCCAGAAAGACAAACTTACATGAAATGAACATATAAAAGGCTAACAAGAAATTAATTTAAATATTAAATGTGCACACTATGTATCTGCTTATTTTTTTTATTATTATTATACTTTAAGTTCTGGGGCACATGCGCAGAATGTGCAGGTTTTTTACATAGGTATACATGCAGCATGGTGGTTTGCTGCATTCGTTCCCCCACCATCTACATTAGGCATTTTTCCTAACCTCCCCACCCCCCGACAGGCCCCAGTGTGGGAGGTGTGTGATATTCCCCTCCTGTGTTCATGTGTTCTTACTGTTTGACACCCACTTATGAGTGAGAACATGTGGTGTTTGGTTTTCTGTTCTTGAGTCAGTTTGCTGAAGATGATCATGGTTTACAGCTTCATCCATGTCCCTGAAAAGGACAATAATTTATCCTTTTTTATGGCTGTGCAATATTCCTGCTATATATGTGCCACATTTTCTTTATCCAGTCTATCATTGGTAGTCATCTGAATTGGTTCCAAGTCTTTGCTATTGTAAAAAGTGCTGAGATAAATATACATGTGCATGTGTCTTTATAACTGAATGTTTTGTAATCCTTTGGGTATATATCCAGTAATGGCATTGTTGCGTCAAATGGTATTTCTAGTTCTAGATTCTTGAGGAATCACCACATTATCTTCCAAATCATTGAACTAATCTACACTCCCACCAAAAGTATAAAACCTTTCCTATTTCTCCATATCCTCTCCAGCATCTGCTATCTCCTGATTTTTTAATGATCACCATTCTAACTGGCATGTGATGGTATCTGAATGTGGTTTTGAGTTGCATTTCTCTAATGACCAGTGATAATGAGCTGGTTTCATATGTTTTTTATCTGCATAAATTTCTTTTTTGAAAAGTGTCTGTTCATATCCTTTGCCCACTTTTTGATGGGGTTGTTTTTTTCTTCTAACATTGTTTAAGTTCTTTGTGGATCTGGTTATTAGCCCTTTGTCAGATGGGTAGATTGCAAAAATTGTTTCCCATTCTGTTGGTTGCTGGTTTACTTTAATGATAGCTTCTTTTGCTGTGTGGAAGCTCTTAAGTTTAATTAGATTCCATTTGTCTGTTTTGGCTTTCGTTGCCATTGCTTTTGGTGTTTTTGTCATGAAGTCCTTGCCTATGCCTATGTCCTGAATGGTATTGCCTAGGTTTTCTTCTAGTGTTTTATGGTGTTAGGTCTTATGTTTAAGTCTTTAATCCATCCCGAGTTAATTTTTGTATAAGGTGTAAGGAAAGTTTCAGTTTTCTGCATATGGCTAGCCAGTTTTCCCAACACTGTTTATTAAATAAGGAATCCTTTCCCCAATGCTTTTTTTTTTTTTTTTTTTTTGGTCAGGTTTGTCAAAGATCAGATGGTTGTAGATATGTGATGTTACATCTGAGACATTTATTCTGTTCCCCAGGTCTATATCTCTGTTTTGGTACCAGTACCATGCTGTTTTGATTACTGTAGTATTATAGTATAGTTTGAAGTCAGGTAGCATGATGTCTCCTGCTTTGTTATTTCTTGCTTAGAATTCTTGGCTATGCAGGCTCTGTTTTGGTTCCATATGAAGTTTCAGGTGTTTTTTTTTTTCCCAATTCTGTGAAGAAAGTCAGTGGTAGCTTGATGGGGATAGCATTGAATCTATAAATTACTTTGGGAAGTATGACCATTTTCCTGATATTGATTCTTCCTAACCATCAACATGGAATGATTTTCCATCTGTTTGTGTCCTCTTTTATTTCCTTGAGCAGTGGTTTGTAGTTCTCCTTGAAGAGGCCCTTTACATCCTTTGTTAGTTGTATTCCTAGGTATTTCATTCTCTTTGTAGCAATTGTGAATGGGAGTTCACTCATGATTTGACTCTCTGTTTATCTCTTATTGGTGTATAAAAATGCTTGTGACTTTTGCACATTGGTTTTGTATCCTGAGATTTTGCTGAAATTGCTTATCAGCTTAAGGAGATTTTGGGCTGAGACAATGTGGTCTTCTAAATATACAATCACGTTTTCTGCAAATAGAGACAACTTGACTTCCTCTTTTTCTAATTGAATGCCCTTTATTTCTTTTTCTTGCTGATTGCTCTGGCCAGAACTTCCAATACTATGTTGAATAGGAGTGGTGAGAAATGACAACCTTATCTTATGCCAGTTTTCAAAGGGAATGCTTCCAGTTTTTTCTCATTCAGTATGATATTGGCTGTGGCTTTGTTGTAAATACCTTCTATTATTTTGAGATACATTCTATTGATACCTAGTTTATTGAGAGTTTTTAGCATTAAGGGCTGTTGAATTTTGTTGAAGGCCTTCTCTACATCTATTGAGATAATCATGTGGTATTTGTCTTTGGTTCTATTTATGTGGTGGATTATGTGTATACATTTGCATATGTTGAACCAGCCTTGCATCTCAGGGATGAAGCTGACTTGGTCATGATGGATAAGCTTTTTGATGGGCTGTTGGATGTGGTTTGCCAGTATTTTATTGAAGATTTTCGCATCAATCTTCATTATGGAATCTCTGGTACACATTTAAAGCAGGGTCTAGAGGAAAATTTATAGCACTAAATGCCCACATGAGAAACGAGGAAAGATCTAAAATTGACATCCTAATATCATGATTAAAATAACTAGAGGAGCAAGATCAAACAAATTCAAAAGCTAAGTGAATACAAGAAGTAACTAAGATCAGAGTAGAACTGAAGAACATAGAGACACAAAAACCCTTCAGAAAACCAATAAATTCAGGTTTTTAGAAAAGATTATCAAAATAGATAGACCACTAGCCAGACTAATAAAAGGGAAGAGAGAGAAGAATTGAATAGATTCAATAAAAAATAGTAAAGGGGATATCATCACTGATTCCACAGAAATATAAACTACCATCAGAGATTACTACAAACACCTCTGTGCACATAAACCAATAAATCAAGAAGAAATGGATAAATTCATGAACACTTATAACCTCCCAAGACTAAACCAGGAAAAAGCTGAATCCGTGAATAGACCAATAACAAAGTCTGAAGTTGAGGCAGCAATTAATAGCCTACCAACCAGAAAAAGTCCAGGACCAGACAGGTTCACAGCCAGATTCCACCAGATGTACAAAGAGGAGCTGGTACTATTCCTTCTGAAACTTTTCAAACAGTACAAAAAGAGGGAATCCTCCCTAACTCATGGTATGAGAGACCAACTTCATCCTGATACCAAAACCTGGCAAAGACACAACTAAAAAAAATAGTTCTGCTTTTCTTATTGATTTCTAATGTCTTTTCATTTTGGTTGAAAATATTATTGGTATGACTTACATATTATTAAATTGTTAAGATTTGTTTTGTGGCCTAACCTGTGATCTATCTTAGAGAATATCCCATGTGTACTGAAGCAGAATGTGTATTCTGCTGTTGTTGGGTACAGTGTTTTGTAGCTCTTACTTATCTAGTTGCTTCATAGGGTTGTTCAATCGTCCTTTTTCCTTAATGATCTTTTGTCTGGTTTTTCTATCCACTAGTGAAAGTCATATTGAAACCTCCTACCATTATTTTGTTTGTCCATTTCACCCTTCAATTTTGTCAATGTTTGCTTCATATGTATGAGTACTCTTTTATTGGGTGCACACGTATTTAGAGTTGTTACATCTTCCTTGTGAATTGACTGTTTTATCATTCTATAGTGCTTTTTTTTGTGTGTGTGACAGTTTTGATTTAGAATCTGATGGCCATCTTGACTCTCTTTTATTTAAAATTTGCACAGATTTTTATTTTTCATTCTTTTACTTTCAGCTTGTATGTATGCTATTATCTAAAATAAGTCTCATAGATAACATCCAGTTAGATCTTGCTTTTGTTGTTGTTGTTGTTGTTTTGTTTTAATCCATTCAGATAATCTATTGGAGAGTTTATTTAAAGTAAGTCTTGAAAATAGTGTTCAGTTAGATCTTGTTTTTTTGTTTTGTTTTGTTTTAATCCATTCAATACTCTATTGGACAGTTTATTTCATTAGTTAAGTTATTGATATAAATAGATTTATTATTGCTATTCTGTTCACAATTTTCTTCATGAGTTGTAGTTATTTCATCTTTCTTTTTTCTCTTGCTTTCTTCTTTTGTGTTTTGTTGAGATTTTATATTTATATACATTGATTCTTTGTTCATACTATTTTGGATATCTTCTAAAAGTATTTTATTTGTGTATACCATTGGGTTTACAGAATGTTTTATTTCAACCTCAAAATGTAGACTTAAAACTTGATAATATTATTCAAAGTATATAAAATTAAAATATTTATATCATTTTTATTTTAAGACTTCAAATAAATGCATAGGCTTTTTTTATTTAGAAGGCTTAACTTGCAGTAGAGAAACAAACAATGTTATTATTAGTCTATATGTTGGAGCCACACGGACCAATTTAAAATGTTAATTTCTTACTGAATTCTCTTTAATACTGGGCTTTAGTTCTTTTTCTGGAAAAACAATGAATGTAATACATTTTCTAAAAAAATGTTGCATTATGGAATAACATTTGTAGTACATAAGACTATTTAATAATGATCCTATATCTTCCATTTTCTTAGCAGTATATATCCTGATAGTATATATCCTGATCTTTATTCTTCTGAGATAAAGACAATTTACCTACATAATATACTTTTACTTATTGTTTAAGTTTTAATAAATTTATATTGGAAAAGACAGTTAAAATATTTCTTCTTCAATGATTACATTTCAAATCATTTGCAAAAGGACACTCAACTAAGAGAGGCTTAAAAATAAAAAGAATAAACTTCCCTATGTAACAAAATGTCTAGGAAAGTGCGGCTTCTTATATCAGTCAGCCACTAAGTGACACCATCGGATGCTGTGATAGATGGTTGCATTGTTAGCACCCATAGAAACCACCCTTGTGATCTTCATGCCCTGATGCATTTACTTCTTTGTAGATCCATGCTTAGCCTTTGAGGAAAATTGATGTGGAGGAGGCGATGTGGAAGTCAAATCATTACATTTATATTTAGAAAAATAAAATTAGAGAGGTATGTGTATTCTCATACAACAAAAACTATTAAAACTATTGTCCATATATATTAAACAACTTTTCAAATTTGTATGACCTATCATGCTTTTTAACTTACTATTTTAGTTCCATGAGTAAATAAATATCAGGAAATTGCGTAACTTTACAACCACCTAAAGAGCTCAGAGAGGTAAAAAATTAAATGTACATATGTGTTACATATATGTAACTATATATGTTAATATATGTCTATACACACATATATATGCACACATACATTTTTATGTATATGTGTATGTGTGTTTATTTATAAACTGATTTTCTCAGTAAATAGAATAAATTTTTTAAATGTTATAAGTCTTAAGCCTTAGAATGTGAAACCCTTTCCTGGAATGGAAAAACTTCCACTGAGGATTTTCTATTATGTGATTCCATTTTTACCTTGTAGAATTTTTCACACTTAAAAAGTAGAAGAGATGAAATTCAAGGGAGGGTTTTTTTTTTTTACAAAAAAGTATAGAGTATGCTGCTAATTTTGTTCTGCTTTTGACGACATCAGAGTGAAAATGTCTTTGTCCTTTATTAAAGGTAATATGTATTATTTAAGTTCAATTAGATCAAGGTCTACTCTTTGAAATCTTAGACCAGAAAGACCTCAGTTTGTTTTTTGAAGGATGCATCTATGTGTCAATATTATATTATTCTAGAAAAACTAAGGTAAGTTTCTAGTTTAAAGTTTGGAATCCATGCTTAACAACTGTGAGAGAAGAGAAAATAATAATTTACTCTTGCTTTTTCTCTTCATTATATTTGCTTGCCTTGATAATAAATGTTAAAAAATACAACCATGGTTGAAAAAATATGTATATACAAATTATTATATGTAAATTATGTATATTATTTATACACGTTTATGTATATATGCATAAAAATCAATCTAATAGTTATTTGCCTGTTTGTGAGAAGTTATATTTGTTGGGTTAACAAGAAAAAAATTAAAATAGGTACAGAAATCTAATATGTACTATCTTTTTTAGTAAATTCATGGATACATGTATGTATGTACATGTGAATAACATAGCCATTGTAATAATATGTATAGGAAGATCCTTTGTAAATACAAAACATAATATCTTTTGTTCATTCTGGGAAGCTATACTGAGAAAAATATAACTATTTTTTTTAATCTTTTGGGCCACTAAAATGAAGATAGCTGTATTTTATTTTTGTATCACTTATCTATTTTTAGGTTTCATATCCTATGAATTATTAATATATCAAAAACATAATGAAAATTTCATAAGTACAATAAGAAACAATGTTTCTAGACTAACCAATCTCAAACATATTATTCAGAATAGTGAACTGCAAAATCTACTTTTTAAATTTTTAGCGCTTATAACAACATGCAAAACATTATGGTAAACATTTACCTAACATTCCATTATTTTGTTTAGTGCCCAACAGCACTATAAGGTTGTTGCTGTTGAACATAGGAGTATTAAAGCTGTGACCACTTCCCATGAGGTCTTTTTCACGTTATCATGTTCTCTGGGTGACTGTCTAGAAGCAAACATGATAGTAAATTATATTTAAAAAATTACTTTTAATATTATCTTGATATATTCATGTGACAATCTTAGAAATCAGCAGATTAAAAATAATTATGATTGTATTTTAAAATGTAATAACAGAAGACCAAGAAATTAAGTGCTGTTTTAACAAACTATATTGATCAAAAATAGAATTGTACTATATGATCATATTTCTATATCTATATCTGCATATCTATATGTTTGATTATAAGTATGTGTATATCCACATTCATATTTATGTATATGCCTTATCCTAAACAAACCAAATAATAAAATCAAAAGGCAAATTACTCCAAATGAAGCACAAAAAGTAGACATAGGAAGAAAATATATATATAAGAAATGACACACAGATAAAAGATTAAAAATTGATGGAGGATTACAAGAAAATCATATGTTTATGTAGTTCTCCTAGTTTAAATTTTTAGCAAAAAAATCCCAGTATTACAGGATGTCAGTTAAATGTCAACTGTCCTCCAAATATGTCCATCTCTATTTGAGTTGGACTTCAGGTGAGAGAAAATTAAATGTTTATTATGTTAAACTAATGATATTTTAAGTTTACTCCATTTTAAGTTTATCCACCCCTCATACAAATTCGAGTGAATTTAAAAAAAATCAAAATGTATAATTTTGTGAGAAAAATAGCATTGCAGATGAACAACTATCCATGTTAGTTTTATGTCTTATATTAAAGTCTTTTAAATATGAAAGCATTTTTTTACAGATAAGAGAGGAATCTATAGTAAATAGAGTACTTGTAGCAGAAGGCATTGTTGACAACATATTTGTAGCATACTTCTACTTGATAGAGTTTTTATTTAAAAATTTGTACTCAGTCAGGGATTATATTTTCTGTCCTTAGTAGAATCTAGATGAAACCCTGTGGCCAAGTCAAAGCTAATGAGTTGTGGATGGAATACAGTACGTCTAAGCACGGTACACAAAAAACTTTGAGGCTATTCTTCATGTTCTGTCTTCCCATTTCCCAGTGGTAGTAGGCATCCAATGTGACTTTAAGAATCACATGTTGCCAGCAAAAGAGGATTAATCAGCCTGTGTCCTTTAGCAACTGGGTAAAGCATCTGTAATCTGTAACTGCCTGCTTTGAGTTGGACTTCAGGTGAGTGAAAATTAAATGTTTATTATGTTAAACTAATGATATTTTAAGTTTACCCAATTAAAGAAGCCTCTGTTACTGAATTAATACAGAACTTAGTGTGCATGTAATATTTTAACAGTTTTCAGAAGAAATCATGTAGTTGATATACATACTATAGCAAGCTAGCTGAGTTCAAAGCCTAACTCTGCCAATTACTAGTTGTATAACTAAACATTTTAATTTTGTTGAAAATGTGGAAAAATTGGAACCCTTGTACATTTCTGATTCAAAATTATGCAGCTGCTATTGAAAACAGTATGGACATTCCTCAAAAACTTTAAATAGCATTACCATGAGATCCATCAATCTCGCTTCTGAATATATATCTAAAATCATTGAAAATGAGATCTCCATGTTATATTTCTACATTAATATTCATTATGGATCATTCATCAGAGCCAAGGTGTGAAAACAACCCAAATTTTCATGAATGAATGAATGGGTGGAGAAAATGAGGTGTGTAAATACAATAAAATATTTCAGCTTTTAAATAAAGAAAATTATATCCTACACTACAGCTTGGAAAAACGTTGCTAAGTAAAATAAACCAGTCTCAAAAAGGCAAATGGTACATGATTCCTCCTGAAGTTGTCAATCTCTTAAATATAGAAAATGAAATGGTGGTTGACAAGTGCTGAGGCTGAAGAGGGGAGTTGTTCAATGGATATAGAGCTTCAGTTTTACAATGTGAAAAATTCTAGAGATCTGTTGCACAACAATGTGCATGCAGTTACACTATTG
Organism: Callithrix jacchus; assembly: GCF_049354715.1. Classification (NCBI taxonomy): domain Eukaryota; kingdom Metazoa; phylum Chordata; class Mammalia; order Primates; family Cebidae; genus Callithrix; species Callithrix jacchus. Next base: position 50,162,108 of record NC_133502.1, read on the forward strand.
TACTGTACATTATCAAATGACTAAGCTGGTAAATTTTATGTATTTTTAATAATAAAATATTTTAAAAGTATTACAAACTTTAGTTTTAGTTTTCAATAACATCTTTTTAATGTAGATAACTATTTTAGGAATTTTACATAGAATTGGCAATTTTAGGGGTTTTATGTCAGAGAACTACAGGGGACATTCGATACTTTGGTAAAATTTTCCACAATTTCTGCTCCGGTTATCACAAGTCAGTATAGGAAAAATTTATATGAACCAAGGTCAAGGTACTGATACTAAAAGAGAATCTATTGCTTAGTAGTAATAAAATAACTTTAATTCGTTATATTTTCTTTTCTTTCTTTCTTTTTTTTTTTTTTTGTGATAGAGTCTCACTCTGTTGCCCAGGCATGCCTGGCTAATTTTTGTATCTTTAGTAGAGACTCGAATTCACCTTGTTGGCTAGGCTGTTCTTGAACTCCTAACTTCAAGTCATTTGCCCACCTTGGACTCCCAAAGTGCTGGAATTACAGGCATGAGCCACCACACTCAGCGAATTGGTTAGATTTTCAAACTCAATTGGACTCCAATCCAATGAGGAAATGTCTTTGTCTGTTTTGTATACACATGGTCAAAAACACAAACAGAGGATTTGACACATACAGTGCTTTGGGATTATTTTTGATTCCCCATTTTCCCTCATAGGACATAGCAAATCAATTACAAAAGCCTGCTAACTCTGCTTTCAAATAAAAACAAGTTCTGAACAATAGCACAAAACTTTCGTTTTTGTTACTTCTGTCCCTTATCTCTTCTCTTGATACATTTGCTTTCTAATTCCTCTGTGTGCTACCAGCATCACTTCCCTATAATTCATTCCCACCCCTAATCACTGTAATTTTTTAAAATGTAGGTCATATCATGATCTTTCTCTGTATATAATTCTATTTTTGTCTTCCCTTTTATTTAATGGCCAAGAAAGTCCTTTTATTAATATTCTTACTGTTCACTTTCAACCTCTACCACAAGAAAACTCTCTGAATTAATTTTCTATTTGCACTGCATTTATACTGTCCTTCTTACTGTAACTTGAATCCTCCAGACATTATTATAAGTGAAATAGCTGTTTCATTTCTGTGCTTGGAATGCCTTTCTCTGGAAACAAGCTACACTTGCACCTTAACCTTCTCAAATTGTTCAAATGTCACCTGCTCAGTGAAGTGACTAATCTGTAATTGCAACCACATCTCTCTATGCTCTACCCTATATTCAGCATCTTTTAACTCCATATCTTTATAACTTTTAGCATAATGTATAATTATGTATTTATAATATTTTAATCTATTCTCAATGACTAAAACGTATGATTTATACAATCTATGGCCTTTGTGTGTACACTGAGGAACAAGAATTCTATACACTGATTTTTCTGGTGTGCAGCACAATCTTCAGCACACATTTGGTGCTCAATAAATATACGTTGAATAAATGGTGCACAGTAATTCTAATCATGTAATGCAGGGGTTAAATATATTTATAATCTCTTTATTCTGTACTTGGTAATTCACAGAATTAGTTCATTTAATCCTAAAAACAAAACAGTGAGGTTGAATATTATCTACAATGAACAGATTTAAAAATTAGAGCTTAATTGTTTTCCCCATGTTTTACAGTTAGGAATGATCAGAATTCAGATTTAAACCTATAACTTCAGAATACTTGGGTTGAGAGACCCATAAGTTAGTGACTAGTAGCTTGGGGTTGGAATCAGACAGACATAGATTTGAACATTGGCTCTGCTCTTACGAACTTTATATAAGTTATTTAATCTTTTGAAGCCCCAATGTCCATAGCTGTAAAATAAGTATAATTGTAGAACCTACCTTATGAGCTTACTATAATGATTGAGTTAAACACTTAATGCATACTCTGCCATATAATCAATGCTCAATACATATAATCTGCTTGTAGTATTATCATTAAAGTGTGTTATTTCCTCTGTTCTGTATTTACGGACCACTGTAAATCAACCTCTCAATTTCACTCACTTGAACAAAATCAGCCTAAATTAAAAAGGGCAAAACAAAATGTATAGACTGTATTAATATCAGCTGCTGAACAAAGACTTTTTAAGGAACATATATCACATGACTCTACTCACAAATGCTTTTAGTTAAAAGCAACCTTGGCAAGAAATATGTCTCTATACTGCATTTCTCAATTTGAGTCTGGTTTGGTTTACTTGGTTGAATTTCATTTTGTAAAATGTGTGCAAGTTTTTACCGATTGTTATACCAATGTTTGTAATTAAATGCTTCTATTAGTTTGTTGCAAAAGTAGTTGTGGTTTTTGCCATTACTTTTGCACCAACCTAATATAATTATCTCATAATACCATAACCATAAACTTTTAGTCATTAAAATTGTGACTATAAGACAATTTTCTACATCCTCCAAAATTATTTGCATATAGGAATGATTAATAACTGCTTTCTCACAATCAATATTTTACAACAGTTTTTTGGGGGAAGGATTCTTAACTATCTCTCAACATATAAATTGATGAAGCTAAATGAAATTTAATGTAAGGTGATGTAAGGTAAACAAATTTATTTGATAATGCTGACTTATGAAATACATGTAGTAAAAAAATAAATACAGGGAAATATCAGGGGAAACGAAAGTGTATTGACTCCAAAAATACTCTTTTCCATATGAGACCATTGACAAAAATTGCCTAAACTTAATTTTCCAGAAACAAGCTCAAACCTTGCAAAAAATCCAAGGGGCACTTATTCAAGAAAAATGGGTGTCTCAGTAAGAACAGAGAGATTTGCAGCATTTAACTAGCACCTTTTCCACCCTTTTCAATCAGTCCAACAGTAACCTTGAAAACATACAAATTTGTAACCATGATGAAAATAACCAGCCTAGTAGCCCCAGACCCTGGGAAAAGCAGATTGGATTTCCGTAAAGCACCACTCCTGAGAATTTTCATTACCTGAGCTGTCTGACAGTTTTGTGAAAACCCCTAGTCACAATGAGTGTCTTCATTTCATCTGTATTAGAGCTCTCCCAGTGTTCACAACCTGTTCTCAGTGATGTTTTATGAAGATAATCAGCAGAAATTGTTTAAAATTATGACCACTTGAAGCCGTGATAACAACTGGGGCAAAAAAGAGGTTCAGCAAAAAACTTGAAGGGGAAAGCTAGTAAAGTCCATGGGGGTGCTTTAAAAACAAAGACAAATTTGGGGATATCAATAAGGCCATGCACATGTGTTAAGCTTTATGCATAGCTAGAAATGACTTGAGAAGGTCCTAAACTTTCAGCTCTGGCTAACCTTAAGTCTCTGCACAAACAGGAAGATAAAGGCTAAGACGGTGGAAAGCTAACTGTCTCAGCATTAACAACTTCCCCAACACAGAAAGAGAGCCTTTAGGAAGGTCTAGGAAACTTATTGGTTTCAGATGTTAAAGAAAATCAGTTTGCAATCATTAGCTGACCATTAAAAAGAAAATCTAAATGAGGAGTAATGTAATGAACATGCATTCCAAAGAATACACATGGTATAGAAGCAGCACAGCAAATCATTTAAAACCAGCAACCATCCCTGGAAAAGGGAAAGAACATGATTTTAGGAGTTAACACAATATAGTATTTAAGTTGTCTAGATTTCAACAAAAAAAATGTTGAAACATTTAAAAAAACTAGAATACATATTCCATCAAAGGAATAATAGTCAATAGAAAGACTCCCTGAGGAAGTTCACATGTTGGATTGCCTAGATAAAAACAATTATCTATCAATTATCTATTTTAAACATAATACCCAACTAAATTAAACCATATCTAAATAACAAAACAATAGAATAAAAATAATTTCAGGAATCCAAAGTGGTCAAAAGGAAGCTTCTCCAGAGTGCATCTCCCACTGAGTGAGACAGAACCAGAGCAATATCTGCATCTCCAAGAGAGGTACTGGGTTCATCCCCAAAACACTGGTTGAACAGCGGGATTAACCCCTAAAAAAGGTGGCAAAAGCAGCCCAAAGGGGACAAGATGAGGCAAGGCAGGGCACTGCCCCACCTGGGAAGTGTGTCTGGCATAGAGGATCCAGGGGGGCATTAACCCCTTGGCACTCCAAATCAGATAGAGTGATTCACTCCAAGACTTTGGCAGCACACAGACCAGGAAAATGCTGCCTGGCTGAGAACTTCTGCACACAGACCAGGGTGGAGACTTGGCCTAACACCTAGGAAGCTTGTGAAAAGGAACTGCTCATCCCACAGACGGGAGAGTTGAAAGCGGGGAGGGGAAAATGGCCAGATAGGTCCCACCCCTACAGGATCCAGCAACCAGAATCCCTCTCCCAGGAGAGTTTCAGTTAACTCATCAGAGGAGCTCCATCTGGGAGCAGCCTGCTTGGCAGAGGGAAAGAAACCTGCCATTGGGAAGGCGGGGCTAAACCAACCGACATAAGTGTAATCCAGGCAAAGAATAAACAGCAGCCTGACTGAGTCCAAGGCAGCCCAGCATTAAAAAAAAAAAAAAGAAAAGAAAAGAAAAAGAAAAAGACTCATACAGGAGAAATAACCCCAACTTTAAAAGAAAGGACGTCTACTCAGAGAAGATGGGAAGAAACCAGTGCAAAAAGGATCAAAACATCAAGTCCAGAAGCCTCTCCTCCCCAGAGAGATGCCAACTCACCAGCAAGGCAACAAAACAGGGCACAAAATAATTTTGACAAGCTGACAGAAGGAGGCTTTAGAAGATGGATAATAACAGACTTCTCTGAGCTAAAAGAACATGTTTATCCCAACACAAAGTAACTAAGAACCTTGAAAAAATATTAGACAAAATGCTAACTAGAATAACCAGCCTAGAGAAGAACATAAACACCATGTTGGAGCTGAAAAAGAAAGCATGAGAACTTTGTGAAGCATATGCAAGTTTCAACAGCCAAACTGATCAAGTAGAATAAAGGATATCAGAGATTGAAGACCAACTTAATGAAATAAAAAGAGAAGGCAAGAGTAAAAAGAGTGAAAAGAAATGACCAAAGCCTCCAAAAAAATATGGGTTTATGTGAAAAGACCTAATCTATGCTTGATCAGTGTACTTGAAGAGCAAGGGGAAAATGAATCCACGCTGGAAGACACTCTTTAGGATATTATCCAGGAGAACATCCCCAACTAGCAGAACAGGCCAACATTCAAATGCAGGAAATACAAAGAACACCACAGAGATACTCCTCAAGAATAGTAAACTTAAGGCACATAATTGTCAGATACACCAGGGTTGGAATGAAGGAAAAAATGCTAAGGACAGCCAGAGAAAAAGGTTGGGTTACCCACAAGGGAAAACCCATCAGACTCACAGCAGGTCTCTCAGCAGAAATTCTACAAGCCAGAAGTGAGTCGGGGACAATATTCAACATCCTTAAAGAAAAGAACTTTCAACCCAGAATCTCATATCCAGCCAAACTAAGCTTGATAAGTGAAGGAGAAATAAAATCCTTTATGGACAAGTAATCACTGAGATATTTCATCACCACCAGACCTGCCTTACAAGAGCTCCTGAAGGAAGCACCAAACACAGAAAAAAACATACAGTAACAGCTACTGCAAAAATGAACCAAATGGTAAAGACCAACAATGCAATGAGGAAACTGTGTTGACCAATGGGCAAAATAAACAACTCATAACAAAGCAACAGGATTAAATTCACATATAATATATTAACATTAAATGTAAATAGCCTAAATGCCCCAATCAAAAGACACAGACTGGCAAACTACATAAAAAGTCAAGACCCATCAGTGTGCTCTGTTCAGGAAACCCATCTCACACACGAAGACACACAGACTCAAAATAAAGGGATACAAAGCAAATGGAAAGCAAAAAAAAAAAAGTGTTGGTTGCAATTCTAGTCTCTGATAAAATGGACCTTAAAGCAACAAAGATCAAAATAGGCAAAGAAGGGTATTACATAATAATGAAAGGATCAATGAAACAAGAAGAGCTAACTATCCTAAACATATATAGACCCAATACAGCAGCATCCAAATACATAAATCAAGTTCATAATGACCTACAAAGAGCCTTAGACTCCTGCACAATAATAGTAGGAGACTTTAACACTCCACTGTCAACATTAGACAGATCGATGAGACAGAAAATCAGCAAGGATATCCAGGACTTGACCACAGAAGTGAAACAAGCAGATTTAATAGGCGTCCACAGAACTCTCCACCCAAAAGACACAGAATATACATTCTTCTAAGCATGACATCACACTTACTCTAAAATTGACCACATAATTGGAAGTAAATCACTCCTCAGCAAATGCAAAAGAATGAAGTCATAACAAACAGTCTCTCAGACCACAGTGCAATCAAATTAGAGCTCAGGATAAAGAAACTAATTCAAAACTGCACAACTTCATGGAAACTGAACAACTGGCTCCTGAATGTCAACTGGATAAATAATGAAATGAAGGCAGAAATAAAGATGTTCTTTGAAACCAATGAGAATGAGGAGAAAACATAACAGAATCTCTGGGACACATTCAAAGCAGTGTTTAGAGGGCAATTTATAGCAATAAATGCCCACATGGGACGTGAGGAAAGATCTAAAATTTACACCCTATCATCAGAATTGTAAGAGCTAGAGGAGCAAGATCAAAGAAATTCAAAAGCTAGCAGAAGACAAGAAATAACACAGATAATAGCAGAACTGAAAGAGATAGAGACACAAAAAACCCTTCAAAAAATCAATAAATCCAGGAGCTGATGTTTTGAAAAGATCAACAAAATAGACAGAATGCTGTCCAGATTAATAAAAAAATAAAAGAGAGAATAATCAAATAGATACAATAAAAAATGATAAAGGGATATCACCACCGATCCCACAGAAATACAAACTACCATCAGAGATTACTACAAACAACTCTATGCACATAAATCAGTAAACCTGGAAGAAATGGATAAATTCCTGGACATTTGCAGCCTCCCAAGACAACTAAGAAGTTGAAATGCTGAATAGACCAATAACAAGGGTTGAAGTTGAGACAGCAATTAATAGCCTACCCACCAATAAAAGCCCAGGTCCAGATGGGTTCACATACAAATTCTACCAGACATACAAAGAAGAGCAGGTACCACTCCTTCTGAAACTATTCCAAACAATACCAAAAGAGGGAATCCCCCCACCCCAATTCATTTTATGAGACCAACATCATCCTGATACCAGCACCTGGCAGAGACTCAACAAAAAAAGAAAAATTAAGGCCAATATCCATGATGAACATAGATGTAAAAATCTTCAATAAAATGTGGGCAAACCAATTGCAACAGCACATCAAAAAGATTATCCATCATGATCGAGTAGGCTTCATTCTGGGGATACAAGGCTGGTTCAGCATATGCAAGTCTATAAATATAGTCCACCACATAAACAGAACCAAAGACAAAACCCACGTGATTATCTCAATAGATGCAGAGAAGGCCTTTGACAAAATCCAACGCCATTTATGCTAAAGACTCTCAAAAAACTAGGCATCAATGGAACATAGGGGAGGGCCAGTGGGAGGGGGAGGTGGGGAGGGATAGCCTGGGGAGAAATGCCAAATGTGGGTGAAGGGGAGAAGGAAAGAAAAGCACACTGCCATGTGTGTTCCTACGCAACTGTCTTACATGGTCTGCTCATGTACCCCAAAACCTAAAATCCAATAAAAAATTAAAAAAACAAACAAAAAAACTAGGCATCAATGGAACATATCACAAAATAATAAAAGCTATTTGTGACAAACCCACTGCCAATATCATACTGAATGGGCAAAAACTGGAAGCATTCCATTTGAAATCAGGCAGTAGACAAGGATGCCCTCTCTAATCACTCTTATTCAACCTAGCGTTGGAAGCTTTAGCCAGAACTATCAGGCAAGAAAAAGAAATGAAGGGTATTCAATTAGGAAAGGATGAAGTCAAATTGTCTCTATTTGCAGAAAATGTGATTGTATATTTAGAAGACCCCATCATCTCAGCCCAAAATCTCCTTAAGCTGATAAGCAACTTCAGCAGTCTTAGGATACATAATCAATGTGCAGAAATCACAAGCATTCCTATACACTAAAGCAGACAATTGCTACAGGAAGAATAAAATACCTAGGAATTCAACTAACAAAGTAGGTAAAGGACCTCTTCAAGGAGAACTACAAGCAATTATTAGAGTGAACCAGCAACCAACAGAATGGGAAAAAAAATGTTGCAATCTACCCATCTGACAAAGAGCTAATATCCAGAATCTACAAAGAACTAAAACAGATTTACAGAAAACAAACAAACCCATCCAAAAATGGGTGAAGGATATGAACAGACACTTTTCAAAAGAAGACATATATGAAGCCAGCAAACATATGAAAAAATGATCATCATCACTGGTCATTAGAGAAATGCAAATCAAAACCACATTGAGATACCATCTCACACCAGTTAGAATGGTGTTCATTAAAAAATCTGGAGACAACAGATGCTGGAGAGGATGGGGAGAAATAGGAACACTTTTTACACTGTTGGTGGGAGTGTAAATTAGTTCAACTATTGTGGAAGGCAGTGTGGCAATTCCTCAAGGACCTAGAAATAGAAATTCCATTTGACCCAGCAATCCCATTAGTTGGTATATACTCAAAGGACTATAAATCATTCTATTATAAAGACACATAAACACATATGTTCATCACAGCACTATATACAATAGCAAAGACCTGGAAACAACCCAAATGCCCATCCTGATAGATTGGAGAAAGAAAATGTGGCACATATACAATGTGGAATATTATGTAGCCATAAAAAATGATGAGTTTGTGTCCTTTGTAGGAGCATGGATGAAGCTGAAAACCATCATTCTCAGTAAACTGACACAAGAACAGAAAATGAAACACTGCATATTCTCACTCATAGGTGGGTGTTGAATAATGGGAACACATGGACACAGAGAGGGGAGCATCACACACTGGGGTCCATTGGGGGAAGCTAGGGGAGGAAGAGCGGCAGGAAGGGTTGGGAGGGATAACATGGGGAGAAATGTCAGGTATAGGTGATGGGGGATGGTGGAAGCAAACCACCTTGCCATGAATGTACTTATGCAAGAATTTTGCATGATCTGCACATGTACCCGAGAATAAAAAAATTAAAAAACTTAATGCCTCACTACATAGAATATATCAACAAAGTGATAGACATTATAAAAAGAACCTAATAGAAAATCTTGAGTTGAAAAATATAATCTAAGTTTTTTTGTTTTTTGTTTTGTTTTTGAGATGGAGTTTTGCTCTTTCACCCAGGCTGGAGTGCAGTGGTGTAATCTCACCTCACTGTAGCCTCTGCCTCCTGGCTTCAAGTGATTCTCCTGCCTCAGCCTCCCAAGTAGCTGGGACTACAGGCACATGCCACCATGCCCATCTAATTTTTGAGATGGGAATTCACCATCTTGGCCAGGCTGCACTCTAATATGTTGACAATAGATTTGATCTTGCATTAAAAAAATTAGCAGACTTGAATATAGGTCAATTAAGATTACCCAGTCTGAGAAACAAAAAGAAAAATAATGAAGAAAAATGAGTAGTCTAAGGGACCTGTGGAATATTTCAGCATACTAAAGTATGACAATCCCAGAAGTCTTTCCAGAAGAGTTGGAAAATCCATCTCCTTTCCAGAAGGAGATGGGAGAGAGAGGCAGGAAGAATATTTAAATAAATGATGGCCAAAAACATCAATTTATATGATTTATCATCAATGTTAACCTACATATCCAAAAACTTAATGAACTCCAAGTAGAATAATCTTAAAGGATCCATAGATATTTTTTATATTAACCAGTTGTTCATTGGAGATAAAATAATATGTCATTCATAAATAAATGTCACAAGAACAACCCACTTTTATCAGTTTATGGAGAAATTACTACTATATACAGACTGTGATAAAATTAAACTATATTCACTTCACATATTTCTTCAAATTTCTTTAAAACAAAATTAGAGTTGGAGTAAAATTATTAAATGTAAAAGTTTTCAGAAATAATTTTTATCTCTAAATGCATTTGTAAAGATATATTTTACGACAATTTATTGCAGAAAATATACTTCTTGTTAAATGCTTCCTTTTCAGGAAATATCTTAAGTGAAATATTCATTGAACATTTACTATGTACCAGTACAGTTCTATGTATTTACACCCTTTTAAGAACATTTAATCTTTAAAATATTTTATGAGGTATTGAAAATATCTCTGTTTACATATAAGGAATCTGCTGCACCAATATCTCAAATCTTTAATTAAGATCACACAGTTAAGGATGGACTCTCAAGATGGCACTGTGAGAACAACCCAGGATTGAAGCTCTCGCTGGATGCGCGGAGAGGGTGAATTGGGGAAGCATTTCCAGACGGATCTTAGTTGCCCACAGAACGGGGAAATTCCCAGGTAAAAAAGAGATGCAGGACGCCAGGCAGAGGTCTCGGCTGGTGCAGCTGACAGCCGGTGCGGCTCCGGCCCACGCTGGAGCACAGAGGCGCTCCACAGCGCTCCATACAAAAGCGCACTGTTACGGGTGCCCTGTTGAACTGGCAAACTGAGACCCGAGAGGGCTGAACTTGAGACTGAACGGGTCTTGAACTGTGACCCAGCCCAGGGAATCCCAGAAACTCAGCGTTTGGGGGAGCACAGTGCGACAAACAAAATGGTGATTCCAAATGCTCCCAGTGAAAAGGTTTTCTTAAAGCGCAGCGCCATGGGGGAGGGTTGTCAGCCATTAATGAGGCAATCAGCCCCTACTGAGGTACATGCCCATTGCTGAAGAAGCCTGCCGTTGCCGAGGCAACCCGGTACAACAGAGAGACTCTGCCGCAGGGTGTAGCCCGTGGCAACAGGGTGGAGACCACAGCAGAGGGGCAGAGCCTGCAGCAAAAGGGTGAACCTCACACCAGCAGGGCAGAGCTGCAGCAGGCAAAAAGTGACTAGACTGCCTCCTAGCTGGGCAGGACAGTGAGGCGGTTTCTCACAAGGAAAGCCCAAACCTGCCCCCAGACAGAGCATCTGAGAAAAAAAGGGGTTTTTTTATGAGTTAGGTTGCAGCAGAACTAAACATAGCAGCCTAGCAGCCATGAATGAACAACAGAGCTCACAGCTCAGCACTTGAGCTCCTACAAAGTACAGACTGTCTCCTCAAGCAACTCCCTGACCCCTCTATATCCATAAGACTGACATTTGGCAGACATCATCCTGGGACAAAGATAGCAGAAAAAGAAACTGGTAGCATCCCTCGCTGTTCCGCAGCTGCTAGAGGTGCACCCCAGACAAGCAGGGCCTGGAGTGGACTTCAGCAGTCATACAGCGAAGGGGCTAGACTGGTAGAAGAAAAACCAAGTAACAGAAATACTCCATCATCAACAATCTGGGTGTCCACTCAGAGACCCAATCAAAAAGTCAGCAACTACACAGACGACAGGTGGATAAATCCACAAAGATAGGAAGAAACCAGCACAAAAAGGAGGAAAACACCCGAAACCAGAATACCTCACTGCCTAGAAAGGACCAAAACTCCTCACCAGCAAGGGAACAAAGCTGGATGGAGAATGACTGTGACGAAATGACAGAATTACACTTCAGAAGGTGGATAATGAGAAACTTTTGTGAGCTAAAAGAACATGTTTTAAATCAACGCAAAGAAACTAAGAACCTTGCAAAAAGATTTGAGGAAATGATAACAAGAATGGATACCTTAGAGAGGAATATGAATGAATTAAAGGAGCTGAAAAACACAATACGAGAACTTCGCGAAACATGCACAAGTTTCAATAGCTGAACTGACCAAGCAGAAGAAAGAATATTAGAAGTCGAGATCAACTTAATGAAATAAAACGAGAAACCAAGATCAGAGAAAAAAGTGCAAAAAGGAATGAACAAAGTCTCCAAGAAATGTAGGACTATGTGAAGAGACCTAACCTACGTTTGATAGGCATACCAGAATGTGATGAAGAGAATGAATCCAAGCTGGAAAATACTCTTCAGGACATTATCCAGGAAAATTTCCCCCACCTAGCAAGACAGGCCAACACTCTATTGCAGGAAATACAGAGAACACCACAAAGATATTCCGCAAGAAGAGCAACCCCAAGGCACATAATCATCAGATTCAACAAGGTTGAAATAAAGGAGAAAATACTAAGGGCAGCCAGAGATAAAGGTCGGGTCACCCACAAAGGGAAGCCCATCAGACTCACAGCAGATCTCTCAGCAGAAACTCTACAAGCCAGAAGAGAGTGGGGGCCAATATTCAACATCCTTAAAAAAAAGAACTTTCAACCCAGAATTTCATATCCAGCCTAACTGAGCTTCAGAAGTGAAGGAAAAATAAAATCTTTTGAGAACAAGCAAGTACTCAGAGATTTTGTCACCACCAGCCTTGCTTTACAAGAGCTCCTGAAAGAGGCACTACACATAAAAAGGAACAACCAGTACCAGCCATTCCAAAATTACACTAAATGCTAAAGAGCATCAACATAATGAAGAATCTACAACAACTAACGGGCAATACAGCCAGCTAGCATCAGAATGGCAGTATCAAATTCACACATAACAATATTAACCCTAAATGTAAATGGACTAAATGCACCAATCAAAAGACACAGACTGGAAAATTGGATAAAAAGCCAAAACCCATCAATGTGCTGTATACAGGAAACCCATCTCACATGCAAGGATACACAAAGGCTCAAAATAAAGGGATGGAGGAAGATTTACCAAGCAAATGGAGAGCAAAAGAAAGCAGGAGTTGCAATCCTCATCTCTGATAAAATAGACTTTAAAGCAACAAAGATCAAAAGAGACAAAGAAGGTCATTACATAATGGTAAAAGGATCGATACAACAAGAAGAGCTAATGATCCTAAACATATATGGACCCAATACAGGAGCACCCAGATACATAAGGCAAGTTCTTAATGACTTACAAAGAGACTTAGACTCCCACACAATAATAGTGGGAGACTTTAACACTCCACTGTCAATATTAGACAGATCAACCAGACAGAAAATCAACAAGGATATCCAGGGCTTGAACTCAGACCTGGAGCAAGCAAACCTGATAAACATTTACAGAACTCTCCACCCCAAATCCACAGAATATACATTTTTCTCAGCACCACATCATACCTACTCTAAAATTGACCACATAATTGGAAGTAAAGCACTGCTCAGCAAATGCAAAACAACTGAAATCATAACAAACAGCCTCTCAGACCATAGTGCAATCAAGTTAGAACTCAGAATTCAGAAACCAACCCAGAACCACACAGCTTCATGGAAACTGAACAACTGGCTCCTGAATGTTGACTGGATAAACAACGAAATGAAGGCAGAAATAAAGAAGTTCTTCGAAACCAATGAGAATGAAGACACAACATGCCAGAATCTCTGGGACACATTTAAAGCAGTCTCTAGAGGAAAGTATATAGCAATAAGTGCTCATATGAGAAGAATGGAGAGATCCAAAATTGACACCCTATCATCAAAATTGAAAGAGCTAGAGGAGCAAGATGAAAAAAACTTAAAACCCAGCAGAAGACAAGAAATAACTAAGATCAGAGCAGAACTGAAGGAGATTGAGACATGAAAAACCCTCCAAAAAATCAATAAATCCAAGAGCTGGTATTTGAAAAGATCAACAAAATAGATAGACCACTAGCCAGATTGATTAAAAAGAAAAGAGAGAACAACCAAATAGATGCAATAAAAAATGATAAAGGGGAAATCACCACAGATTCCACAGAAATTCAACCATCATCAGAGAATATTACAAACAACTCTATGCACATAAACTAGTAAACCTGGAAGAAATGGATAAATTCCTGGACTCCTGTGTCCTCCCAAGCCTAAACCAGGAGGAAGCTGAAACTATGAATAGACCAATAACAAGGGCAGAAGTCGAGGCAGCAATTAAGAGCCTACCACACAAAAAAAGCCCAGGTCCAGATGGGTTCACAGCCGAATTCTACCAGACACACAAAGAGGAGCTGGTACCATTTCTTCTGAAACTATTCCAAATAATCCAAAAAGAGGGAATCCTACCCAAATCATTCTACGAGACCAGTATCATCCTGATACCAAAACCCGGCAGAGACCCAACAAGAAAAGAAAACTTCAGGCCAATATCCATGATAAACATAGATGCAAAAATCGTCAATAAAATATTGGCAAGCCGATTGGAACAGCAAATCAAAAAACTTACTTATCATGATCAAGTAGGATTCATCCCGGGGATGCAAGGCTGGTTCAACATACGCAAGTCTATAAACGTAATTCACCACATAAACAGAACCAAAAACAAAAACCACATGATTATCTCAATTGATGCAGAGAAGGCATTTGACAAAATTCAACAGCACTTTATGCTAAAAACCCTCAATATACTCAGTATCAATGGAACGTATCTCAAAGTAATAAAAGCTATTTATGACAAACCAACAGCTAATATCATACTTAATGGGCAAAAACTGGAAGCATTCCCTTTGAAATCTGGCACTAGACAAGGATACCCTCTGTCACCACTCCTATTCAATATAGTACTGGAAGTTCTAGCCACAGCAATCAGGCAAGAAAAAGAAATAAAGGGTATTCAAATAGGAAAGGTGGAAGCCAAATTGTCTCTATTTGCAGACGACATGATAGTATACCTACAAGACCCCATCACCTCAGCCCAAAAACTCCTGAAACTGATAAGCAACTTCAGCAAAGTCTCAGGAAATAAAATCAATGTGCAAAAATCACAAGCCTTCCTCTACACCAATAACAGACTTAAAGAGAGCCGAATCAAGAACTAACTGCCATTCACAATTGCTACAAAAAGAATAAAATACCTTGGAATACAACTCACAAGGAACGTAAGGGACCTCTTCAAGGAAAACTACAAACCACTGCTCAACGAAATCAGAGAGGACACAAACAGATGGAGAAACATTCCATGTTCATGGTTAGGAAGAATTAATATCGTGAAAATGGCTATACTGCCCAAAGTAATTTACAGAATCAGTGCTATACCCATCAAGCTACTATTGACTTTCTTCACAGAACTGGAAAAAACCACCTTGAACTTCATATGGAACCAAAAGAGAGCCCGCATAGCCAAGTCAATTCTAAGCAAAAAGAACACAGCGGGGGGCATCACACTACCAGATTTCAAACTATACTACAAGGGTACAGTAATCAAAACAGCATGGTACTGGTACCAAAACAGAGATATAGATCAATGGGACAGAACAGAGGCATCAGAGGCAACACAACATAGCTACAACCATACAATCTTTGATAAACCTTACAAAAACAAGCAATGGGGGAAGGATTCCCTGTTCAACCAATGGTGCTGGGAAAACTGGCTAGCCATGTGTAGAAAGCAGAAACTGGACCCCTTCCTGACACCTTACACCAAAATTAACTCCAGATGGATTAAAGACTTAAACATAATACCTGGCACCCTAAAAACCCTAGAAGGAAATCTAGGCAAAACCATCCAGGACATAGGAGTAGGCAAGGACTTCATGAACAAAACACCAAAAGTATTGGCAACAAAAGCCAAAATAGACAAATGGGACCTAATGAAACTCCACAGCTTCTGCACAGCAAAAGAAACAGTCTCTAGTGTGAATCGGCAACCAACAGAATGGAAAAAAATTTTTGCAGTTTACCCATCTGACAAAGGGCTGATATCCAGAATTTACAAAGAACTCAAACAGATTTACAGGAAAAAAACAAACAAGCCCATTCAAAAGTGGGCAAAGGATATGAACAGACACTTTACGAAAGAAGACATATATGAGGTCAACAATCATATGAAAAAATGCTCATCGTCACTGGTCATCAGAGAGATGCAAATCAAAACCACATTGAGATACAATCTCACGCCAGTTAGAATGGCGTTCATTAAAAAATCTGGAGACAACAGATGCTGGAGAGGATGTGGAGAAAAAGGAACAGTTTTACACTGCTGGTGGGAGTGTAAATTAGTCCAACCATTGTGGAAGACGGTGTGGCGATTCCTCAAGGCCTTAGAAATAGAAATTCCATTTGACCCAGCAATCCCATTACTGGGTATATATCCAAAGGAATATAAATCGTTCTACTACAAGGACACATGTACACGAATGTTCATTGCAGCACTGTTTACAATAGCAAAGACCTGGAATCAACCCAAATGCCCTTCAATGATAGACTATATTGGGAAAATGTGGCACATATACATCATGGAATATTATGCAGCAATCAGAAATGATGAGTTCGTGTCGTTTGTAGGGACATGGATGAATCTGGAGAACATCATTCTCAGCAAACTGACACAAGAACAGAAAATGAAACACCGCATATTCTCACTCATAGGCGGGTGATGAAAAATGAGAACACATGGACACAGAGAGGGGAGTACTAAACACTGGGGTCTATAGGGGGGAAAAGGGGAGGGCCAGTGGGAGGGGGTGGTAGGGAGGGATTGCCTCAGGAGAAATGCCAAATGTGGGTGAAGGGGAGAAAGAAAACAAAACACACTGCCATGTGTGTACCTATGCAACTGTATTGCATGCTCTGCACATGTACCCCAAAACCTAAAATGCAATAAAAAAAAATAAAATAAAAAATAAAAAATAAAAAAAAGATCACACAGTTAATAAGAACTGAGGACAGAACCCATACTCTAGTTCTCTGGCTGCAGAGCTCTCCCTCTTCTTGACTGTTTTTTGGGGTCAGTACTTAAGATTTTGGGATATTGCACTGTATGGTGACCAGAGTTAATAATAATGTATTGAATATTCCACAATTACTAAAATAATAGGCTTTTAGTCTTTCTCACCATGAAAAAGTTGGTGAGATGATGGATATGTTTTTGCCTGATGGAATCTTTCTAAAATGTGTATGTAGATTAAACATCACATGGTACCTCATAAATATATACAAAAATTAATTGCCTATTAAAAATGAATTAGTGAAAAGTTTTAAAAATTCCTAAATCTGGAGGGGAAAGCCATCATTCTTACTGGTATTGTACAAACTTCAAAATAAGAAACAAACAAAAAATAAAAAGTTTTTTCACTTCATTCCAGAACATATAATTTATTTTCACACCTTACATCTAACTAGCACTACTAAAAATTATAAAACCAGAGTATATTCCTGAGAGAAACTTTTACATTTCACTCCAAATAGTTGCTATATTAGCATATGGGATTTTTATTTCATCAATATTACCAGAACCTCCAGACATGTGTCATGTATTGAATTATGGCATAGATATTTGGATTGAACATTTCCTTCAAGTTCAAGTAACTTCATTGAGTCTTATAGCTAACTTTAGCTGTTTTATAAAAGGATACAAAATGGAATAAATAAATATCAAGCACTCCAAACAAAAAATGGAAAGGTCTAAGAAGTTTTTACTCTGTTCATGTATATCACATGCTTTTCAACTTACACATATTATGTTAGTGAACATTCATTCAAAGCACTTGGAAAATGCTTTTAAGACTTACCCTAGAGGTGATTTTCATACAAACTTATCAAAACTCAGATCTACTCTTTAGTAGATAGTTGCTTTGTATATGCTATTTTCTTACACAAAATTTAATGCAGCCCCATGGATCATTAAGTACAAAGAATACAAATACAAGTCTCTAGTGACAGTTTACTATGTAGAAATCTTTTTAAAGAGACTTTTGGAAATATAACTGTCCTGCACCACTCAAATTTATCATTTGTAGCAACTTGTCAAACTTACTGATAAATCTGATGAACAACAAAAGACAGTTCGCTAATGAATACCTTGCAGTTTTATGTAACAGTGATTTTTTTTCTTAGAAATCTTTAGTTGCAATGTGTTGCTTACACTAACCTTAGGGTTTATGTCAAGAAAGCAAAAATGCAAGTATATATAAACATGTCTTATTGTTCAAAAATAACCTTTACAAAAATGTAATTTGTATTATATTCTGAAATTTTATTATAGAATATTAATAGTTTAGTTCAGAAATATTGCAATTAAGCTTTATAAGTCTGTGTTGCCTATTGGCTGTAACACAAAAATTACTGCTAGGTAACATACCATTATGTACTAAAATACTATATATTTGTACATACTTCTCTCTAATTGAATATATGACTTGAATTTTGAAGACCATTTCCTAAATGTGATATGTATAATAAACTCAGTAAACTCTAAGTTCTGCACATTTTACCAATAGTTTATTATGCAGAGCTAACACTGTCACTATATAAGGCATCTCCAGATGGGAACTACATAAATGGGAGATAGGGAAAACTTGTAAAATCAATTACAATTGCAGGTGAAATTAAACTTGGAAGCCGAATCATTAATATGTTGAATATGCATCTGGTTAGAATTATTTGAATCGTTTAAGAACATTTCTATCTTATTCTAACTCAAGAGCCTCTTACATGTTGTAACTGTTAAGCATTCTCTGTCTGAATTAAGACCATATGTGAAGTTTAGGCTTATCCCCAAGGAGTCCATCTGGAGCAACTGATGTTGATTTCATTGCTAAATCTTGATGTCCACATATGAGTATCAATGAGATAGATAGCTAAGTGAGTTGATTAAATAGACTTTTCTGTGTTCTTAAAATATGTTTGTAAAATTTAATACTTCAGAATTCTTGAGATTTAAGATTACTTTTACCTAAAATTAATCATTATTTATATTAAAGCATCTAATTTATAAATAAATGTCTTTCAAAACTTTTCTTAGAATGACATTAATTCTTTTCATAATCTTGCTTCTTTATAAAACTTCAGAATATAGGCTCTAGTAAATTAGAATAAATAAATTGTAGATATTTGAAACATTTTAAAATATAACTATATGTAAAGTACTTACCATTTAATATCTGAGACCATCATGTTAATATTTCCCACTCATAACCTGTTTTATAGGATGTGAGGCAATATTAGTTAATAAAATATCTTGTCCAAATATATACAATTGTTTTATAATTATTGGTAAACTTTTAAAAGGCAAATATTCAAAACAAATATAAAACACATACCATACACTGACATACTGACACGTTGTCATTGTAGCCATTGTATTTATTTTGTTTTCTCTAAATAGAATGCTTTCATTCTGAAATTACTTAATAATATAGAAGTATTAATAATTTCTACTCCATTTTTATTTAAATAAAAATAAAAATATTATGGAGAACTAAATGTAGAGGCAACTTCAAGAATCTAAGTAACTTCCATTATACAAGCAATAAAAAAGATCTGCAAAATTGTAACCAATGTCATGCTTACAAAATTTGCTTTTTGTTTTGGATTACACAGTTATCTCCACAAAAGTATTTAATTTATATTAATTTGCAGCAAATTATTGTTATTTTAAACAAATTTATAAATTGATTATTCTCAGGTTTTATTTTGTGTTTGATAAATATTGATACATGTAAGCAAAATAAATTGAAGCTCGTTATTATCTTCAATAATTTTTAAAAATGTAAAGCATTGGGAGGCCGAGGTGGGTGGATCACGAGGTCAAGAGATCAAGACCATCCTGGTCAACCTGGTGAAACCCCGTCTCTACTAAAAATACAAAAAATTAGCTGGACATGGTGGCGCATGCCTGTAATCCCAGTTACTCAGAAGGCTGAGGCAGGAGAATGTCTGAACCCAGGAGGCGAAGGTTTCGGTGAGCCAAGATCACGCCATTGCACTCCAGTCTGGGTAACAAGAGCAAAACTCCATCTTAAAAAAAAAAGAAAAGAAGAAAGAAGAGAGAGAGAGAGAGAGAGAGAGAGAGAGAGAGAGAGAGAGAGAGAGAGAGAGAGAGAGAGAGAAAGAAAAGAAGAAAGAAAGAAAGATGAAAGAAAAGAAAGAAAGAAAGAAAATGTAAAGCATTTCTAAGACCAAAAAGCTTGAGAAACATTGCTAATGGGCATGCTTTGCATAATTAATAGATTAACTTCCAAGGAGGTGAAAAGTGATACTTGGAGGTGAGTAAAAATATCTTATTTTTTTAATTTATGAAATACAACCATATGTAGAGTACATAAACAGAAACATCATATATCTGTGGTATTAAAATTCCATGCTGGATGGGAAATTAGGAAAAAACAATGTTTAGAAGGCCCTTGATTGGGAGATGGTAATAGAGAAAACAAATTATGAACCCTACTTTAAGTTAAAATCTGAGTTCTAGAAATGGGTAAAGAGTGTGCTCACTTAGCATCAGCATTAGTGTGGAAGAGTTCCACTCCACAGCCATTTTTGTCTTTGATTATAGTATCATTCATTCGCTTGGCTGGTCTTTGTATGTGAGACTCTGTGATCAGATAATTACTATGTCTGATTGTCAGATCCATATCGGCCTCTCATGTCTTCCTTATCCTAACCTTCCAATTTCCTCAAGTGGATCAGTACATTCTCATTCTTCCCATGTCTTTCTTGGGGTGGAGAAGCAAAGGGGAAATTACTTGTTCTCTTATACTACCAGGTCTTTCAATGTGTCTATCATCTGCTTCAAGTTTCTTCTCTTCCCCATATACTTCAAGCTGCCTTTCCTAATTTGCTTCTTCAATGCAATTATGGCACAAAACCCATATGCAAAGATGCTGCCTCTCAAAATTTCATAAAGGAATGGCTTGAAATGATTTTCTGCTCTTGGTTCTCCAAGTCCTATGATCTGGTGGACAAATAAAGAAAATATGCTAACCTGTCTCAATTAATCAGTAACTTCTATGCTCTGGTTATAACATCTCCAATTTTCCTTCATTTTGCTCAGGAAACTCTATGTAGGCTTTGGCTGTGGAATTCTGACAAACCATCTATGTATGACAATACTAGAAGTCACTGTATTCTTCACTACAACAGAATTGTTGTAAAATAAACAAATATTGTAATGTACTGCATAAGGAAATGTCAGACAACAATGGAGTCCTTATGTGACAGTGGTCCAATAGATTATAATAGAGCTGAAAAATTCCTATTTCCTAATGAGGTCAAAGCCATCCTACTGTTATTGTACCAATGCATTGCAAATATGTTTATGCTGGTGTTATCATAAACAAATCTACTGAGCATAAAACTTGATGATGACAAGAAATGACTGTGTTACTGGCTTATGCATTTACTGTACTATGCTTTTATCATTATTTTATAATATATTCTTTCTACCTATACCAAATAAATTAACTGTAATACAGCCTCAGGCAGATCCTTCAGGATGTATATCAGAAGAAGGCATTCTTATAGTAGGAGATTACAGCTCCATGAATATTATTATAGATGAAGAACTTCCAGTGGGACAAGATGTAGAGGTGAAAGACAGTGATATTGATTATCCTCAGCCTGGGTAGTCCTAAGCTAAGGTGTGTGTTTTTCTCTTAATTTTTAGCAAAAAGATTAAAAAGTAAAAATAAATAAATTTTTAAATAGAAAACAGCTTATGAAATAAGGATATAAAGATTATTTTATACAGCTGTACAATGTATTTGTGTTTTAAGCTCAATATTACCACAAAAGAGTCAAAATGGTTTTTAAAAGTTCATAAAGTAAAAACGTTAAAGTAAGTTAATTTATTATTGAAGAAATAGAAAGATTGTCTATAAATTTAGTGTAGATTAAGTGTGCAGTATTTATAAAGTCTACAGTAGTATAATGTTCAAGGCCTTCACCATTCCCTCACTGACTCACCCTGAGTGACTTCCAATCCTGTAAGATCCATTCATGGTATGTGCCCTGTACAGGTGTGCCATTTAAACAAAATCTTTTATAGAGTATTTTTACTATACCTTTCCTTTGATTAGATGTGTTTGGATACACAAATACTTGCCATTGTAGTATTACAGTTGCCTACAGCATTCAGAATAGTAACATAGTCTACAGGTTTATAGCCTAGGAGCCACAGGGTGTATCATGTGGCCTAGGTGTGTAGTGAGAAATACCATCCTGATCTGTGTAACTCTATGTTCACACAACAACAACCTAAGAATGCATTTCTCATAAGATATCTCCTTATGAGATAAAAATAAATAAACACATAAGTATTTATTTTTGATATTTATTTATTATGAGATAAAATAAATAAATAAATAAATAAATAATATAAATAAATGAAATATAAATAAATACATAAATAAATGAAAATGTTTGTTTCACCTGTGTATGTCCTTGATTTAGCAGGAAATGTATCAATTTTATTAAATCTTAAGACTTAGGAACATGTCATTTTAACATTATGTGTGACAAAATGGGAAGCATAAATAAGTACTTCTGCTACAACAATATCCATCCTATGGTTCGCTCCAAGGGCAGCACTTGGGCAATGTTTCAGCTGTAATTTGAACGTCTCAGTTACTTCCGTAGAAATTAGAGAATAAGAAATTCTTCTCAATTCAGTACAAGTAGAAATCTTGTACATTAGGATATGCTAGTCGATACTCTCATTAGCCATATAAACCTAGAAATATGAAAACAAATCATAGAATTGTCATGTGTTCTGTAAAGGAATATATTGAAACAATGAATGGGAAAAGTTGAGTACATTGATTTCTTTCCTTATTCTTGCTCTAAGAATTTAAACAAAGTACTGTTCATGTAAGGTGAACTTTAAAGTTTCTGGGGACTTTAATTTTTCCTCAGTTTTATATTTATTATTTCAATTTTTTAATCCCATGATTGCACCTTATAAAACCATCAAGTGACACACTACAGTTTCATTATATAGAGGAGATAAAATTTCCTGTTTTAGAATTTACAATATTTTAGGAAAACATAATCTCTTTAGCATTCATAGCTTTTTAAAATTTGTAATAACCCATTATTCTCATTTTTTAATAAAAATTACAGAATACATATTTGTATCATCATTACTACAGTTAAAAAGTAAGTTTACTAAATTCTGCATGGAGAAGACTCAGTTATTTGCTGTTATATTAATGATTTCCCTTTTAAGCAGGAATTTAAGATGATATTCCAACAGTCTATGGCTCTGTAAATGATATTCAGTTTATTTTAATTAAAGGACCCAGTTCTAATTTTACTAGCTTCCAAAAAGAAACAATACTGAAATGTGATATTTTTAGTAAGAACTTTTATAGATAAGTAATTAGAAGCTATAACATCATTTTAGGTCATGTAAAAAACAATCTTTTGTGAGACAAATAGTTAATAGAATGAAGAGAACATAGTCTTCCAATTAACAGAATGATAGAGAACATAGTCTTCTGATTAATTTATCTTTCACTTTCAGCTTACAGATTATAGAAGACAACAAGCATTCAGAAATTTGTAGAAAGCAGAAGTATATGGGTCAATGAGTTTCTAAGTCATTATTGACTGCTAGATCCTAAGAACAGTTAAGCTTGAAAAATAAAAATGGACATATTATTCATCACTTTTTAGAGTACTCCAAAAAAAGACTGCAGAAAGAGATAAATTCGGGACAATTTCAGTGGAAAGTCATTTTCTACATTTCTACATTAAGTAGAAAATAATAACATTTAGCACATAGGGAGTGTCATTGATAATCTACAGAAAACTAGTGTAAGAAATGCGTTGTATGTTTTCCTATGAGTCTTTAAAAAAAACCTAAATCCAATTAGGTCGACCTGATTATATCAACTGCAGTGTAACTAAAGAAAGTGTTTGCCTAATCAATTTTATTGTAACCTTGCTTTCTGAAGTAATGCTGGGTTAATAGAAGGATGGTGCTTTGCAATGGAAGCTGCAAAAAGAGAAGGTCTTAAAGAATTGTGATATGTCAGTGTATCTCTAGTCCTTTCTCAGAAAAAGCATACTCTGATAAAATGGACGTAGAATTCCAGTTCCCTTGGGATAAATAGAGAGTTGGCATTTTAGGTCATTATTCTTCATGACTTGTTACTTGCTAATCATACACCTTTCTGGCATTAATTTGGCCATCTGAAATGGACATTATACAAAATATTATGTAATGACCAGAAAACATTTTATCTTATGCCTAGTAATATTCTGATATTTTTCTTAATATTCTTCTTTATTTTTTTTCCTTTTGTCTTGTTTGCATCCAGTTTTAAAAACCAATTTAAAAATATTTTTCACTGTCACAATTCCACGCAAGGGGACTATTATTCTGATACTTTATTATTAATTTGTAGAATTAGATGATTAATCTTAACACATAATGATAGGCACTGGAAAAAAATGTCTTCTTTTAGATTGTATTTACCAATATTTTACCTAATTGCTATGAGAATTGATTCTGATGGAAGTTCTCCATGCTTCTCATTTAAAACCTGAATAAGATATCTGATAACTTTTTTCAGCTTAACACTATGCCTGGGCATCAAGTAATTTTTGATTCCCAGATTTCTTTAAAATCACACTTTGGAAAACAGATACAGTCAATTTGGGCTTGATAGTTTTCTCTCATGTCATAATAAAGTGAAAGCACAAAATTGGAATTAATTTTTATTATTTCATATCTTACACACATATATAACATTTATATTTTGTTTGTTCAACCTTTATTTTAAATTTGGGAGTACACCTGCAGGTTTGTTACATGGGTAGATTGCATGTACCAGGGCCCTGAAGTACAGATAATTTAGTCATTGGGTCATCAGTATGGTATCTCGTAGGTAGTTTTTCAATCCTCCTCCTCTCACCCTCTACGCTCAAGTAGGCCCCAGTGTTTGTTGTTCCCATCTTTGGGTGCATGTATGCTCAGTGTTTAGCTCTCATTGATAAGTGAGAACATGCAGTATTTGTTTCCCTGTTTCTGTGTTAATTTGCTTAGAATAATGGCCCCCAATTCCATCTGTATTTCTGCAAAAGACATGACTTTGTTCTTTTCTATGGCTGTGTAATATTCTGTGTTGTATTTATATCATATTTTCTTTTTCCAATCTACCACTGATGAGCATCTAGATTGATTTCACGTCTTTACTATTGTGAATAGTGCTATGATGAACATACAAATGCAAGTTTCTTTATGGTAGAATGATTTATATTCCTATGAGCATATACCCAGTGATGAGATTGCTGAGTTGAATGGTAATTCTGTTTTAAGTTCTCTGAGAAATCACCAAACTGTTCTCCAGAATGACTGAACTAATTTAAATTCCCACCAGCACTATATGAGCATTCCCTTTTCTCTACAACTTTGCCAGCATCTATTTATTTTTGGATATTTTCATAATAGCCATTCTGACTGGTGTGAGATGTAATATCCAGTGGTGGTTTTTATTTGCATTTCCCTAATGAATAGTGATGGTGAACACTTTTTCATATGCTTGTTGACTGTGTGTGTCTTATTTTGGAAAGTGTTCGTGTCATCTGTCCACTTTTTAATGGGGTTTTTTTGCTTGCTGATTGTTGATTTATTGAAGTTTCTTTTATATGATGAATATTAGACCTTTGTTGGATGTGTACTTTGCAAATGTTATCTCCCATTATTTAGATTTCCTGTTTACTTCATGGATGGTTTCTTTTCCTTTGCAGAAGCTTTTTAGTTTAATTAGGTTCCATTTGTCTGTTTTTGTTTCTGTTGTATATGCTTTTGAAGTCTTTGTCATGAATTCTTTGCCAAAGCCAATATCCAGGATGGTATTTCCTAGCTTTTCTTCTTTTTATAGTTTTTTTTTCTTTTACAATTATTTAAGTCTTTAATTCATCTTGAGTTTATTTTAATATATGGTGAAGAAAGTTTCAGTCTTCTGCATGTGGCTAGCCAGTTATCTCAGCACCATTTATTGAATAGGCAGTCTTTTCCCTATTGCTTATTACTGTTGACTTCATCAAAGAATAGATGGTTGTAGGTGTGTGGCTTTCTGGGCTCCGTATTTTGTTTCATTGGACTATGTGTCTAGTTCTGTACTAATACCATCCTGTTTTAGTTACCGTAGACTTGCCATATAGTTTGAAGTTGGATAATGTGATGCCTCCAGTTTGGCTCTTTTTGCTTAAAAATACTTTGGCTCTTTGGGCTCTTGTTTGGTTCCAAATGAATTTTAGAATAGTTTTTTTTTTTTTTTTTTCAAGTTCTTTGAAGGATGTCATTGGTAGTTTGTTGGGAATAACATTGAATTTCTAAATTGCTTTGGTTAGTATGGCCATTTTAAATGGTCATATTTCATCTTTAATTGGTCAGTATTGATCTTTCTATCCATGATCATGGAATCACATATATATTTTGAACTTTCAAAGTGAATTTCAGTTTTTTCTAAAATTTTAAAATGAATATGTGAGCATTGTTAAAAATAAAACCATGCAAAGATATGGAAATAGAAACTTAATAAACTATTTTGCCTGTCATGCCATCCTTTGTTCTCTGAGACTACCAAGCTATCTTTATAGTTCGCATTTCATAATCTTTTCTTTTAATTTATATAGTCATATAAAATATATTAGCATATATGGTTTACTCCTGCATTTGTATAGTGTTATATCATATCTTCTGATATTACTTTCAATATAATACAGTTCTTAATATTACATATGACCGAACAGCAGGGTATCTTGGAAAAACTAATTTCTATTAATATTATTTCAGTTTCATTTAATCAAAACTATTTTCAACCATAAGTAAATTTATCCTACATGTATGCTATCTAAATGTCTCCTTTTTTCCTCAGTCTCAGACTACAGTACCCAGACACAAACAGTGCAAGCCCAAGGCTTTAGAAATGTTCAAACTCTGCATACACCCTGTTCTCATATAGAGGGCTAAAAAAAAAAAAAAACACCCAGCAACAAAATAAAAATACAAACATGGCCAAACTTTCTTTTGAACAAACATTGTATTTTTTCTTTAATGATGTTTCTTAAACAAAACAGCTAGCAGAAATTTGAATCGCCATGTATAATGTCAGATTTTAATGTAAACATTCAAATAAAATACTGAGATTTCTACCGGAGGGAGAATAAAAAAACATAGCAAAATATTTTTTAAAGGCTTCTACTGATGACATAGAACTGTTTGTGGCTATAGCTTAAAAAGCCAAGAAATGAGAACAAATTTGCCACCATCACCTCTTGTCCCAGCATAAGAAAAATATCAGTCACAAATCAAAAACGGGAAGGCCGACTGGATGTCACCACACAATTCCCAGACACTGATTTCTGCTATGTTGATGCAGTCTTGCCTTGGAGGGTTTATGTAGATCCCCTAGTACCTACCCCATGGAAATGTTGATTGTACTCTCAGAGCTTCCTCGGGGAAGTGAGATATTTCCCTGGGAAAAAGGGAGGTTGAATAGTGAAAATGAGAGGAAATTCCTTTTGAGTCAGTATGACAAACAAAATTCAGATCTTCAGTTCAATTTAAATTTTAAATAATATATCAGTTTTTATGTATGTTCCACATATTATGTGGCACACATATACAAAAAAAATCTTTGTTTATCTGGAATTCAAATGAAATTAGATGTTGCGTATTTTGTATTTGTTAAGCAACCCATTCATGTGGAGTTTTTCAGCATTTTTTTCTCTTTTGCCATATATTTATGACAAATTAACACCACCTAAGTGTATCTTGTTAACAGAAGTTTTGACACCAACCTCCTTCACCTTGCCAGCACCTTATTCTTTTCTGATTTTCTTGTTCCCTGTCTGAATTGCCCTATGCCTTTCACATGGGCTCTCCTTCCAGTCTTCCATTTTCTTCCTCACATTGTGCCAGCTTCCCAGTTTCCTCTCTGCTCTCTGCTCGTGTGCCCCAACCCAGACACTGTTGTTGCTGCTCCTAACAGCAGTGCCCTTCTACATACTGCAGGTGAGAGACTGCACTTGAGAACTGCTTTATAGCTCTTTCGTTCCCTGTGGCCTTTCCTCATCCTTCAGATGTGTAGCCCAAGATCATGAAGGAAAGAGACCTTATCTACTACATCTGCTGAAATTAATGAACCACTATTGTTACATGATCATTAACCAATGTTCATAGTTTATATTAGCCTTCACTCTTAATGTTGTACAGTTCCATATGTTTTGCCTAAATGCACAATTTCACGTGTCTGCCGTTAAAATATCATAACAAATAGTTTGTGCCCTAAATCTGCCCCTTGTTTCACCTACACATCCTTTTCTCTTTCCCCTGAACCCCTCACAGTTGCTGATGTATTTACTATCTCCATACTTTTACCTTTTCCATAATGTCACATAGGTGGAAACAGTAGGTAGACTTTTGAGACTGTAATCACGTACCAGTATGCTCTTAGGTTCTGTGTATGTTTTCAGGTGGCTTAACAGCTCATTTCTTTTAGGAGCTAAATATTGCTCCATTGTATGAGTGTACCATTCACCTATTGAAGGGCATCTTGACTGCTTTCAAGTTTGGGCAGTTATGAAAAAAATCTGCTGCAAAGGCTTGTGTGCAGGTTTTAGTGTGGACTGAGTTTTCAACTAGGAGAGTGATTCGTTTATTATATGGTAATCATGTTAGCTTTGGAGTACATTGTTAAATTGTCTTCTAAACAGTCTCTACAATTTTGCATTTATACCAGCATTGATAAAAAATGGTTTTTGCTTCACACCCTTGCCAGTATATACTGTTGTCAGTGATTTGAATTTTAGCATTTAATTACTGGTTAATCCTATTTCATTGTTCTTTTGACTTGTAATTCTCTGATGGCATATGATGATGTATGATAATAAATATCTTTTGACATCCTCATTTGCCATTTATGTAACATTTATTTAGATGTCTGTCTGACTTTTTAAATAGGGTGTTTATTTTTTATTTGTGAGTTTTAAAAAATAGATTGTTTCCTTCTCTCTTTTCTTTCTTTCTTTCTTTTTTTTTTTAAAAAAAAAAAGCCTTCATGCTCCCTGGGGCACCATCAGGAAAGAGAGCCACACATCAGCTTTTTCCAGCAGGCCTCTCCTCCCCTCGGCCAGTATGGCACAGTGTGGGGCTTTAAGTCCCTGCAGTGCCCACTCCTGGGTCCTGCAGTGGCGTTGAATCTCTCTAGGTGTCACCTCCTGGCATCATGCTGCTGCCCTCCCTCCTGGCAGCTCTGAAATCACGCAAATAACTCTCCCCAACATCCCTGATGCCCAGGCAATGAATTGGTCCTCCTCGGTCACGTGTTCCTGCCTTCTTTTGATGAGGAAAGCATTCCCCTCTCCTTCAGGGTAAAAGCCAAAGGTCTTACAGAACGACCCCAAGCCCCAGGTGATGTGACCAGTAGCTCCTCACCTCATCTCCTCCTGCTCTCCCCATCGCCTGCTCCATGCCAGCTGCGCTTACCGCTTCCATGTTCCCTCCACAGACCGTGTCCCTGGCTAGTCTCCCCGCCTGAAAGTTCACCTCCAACAAGTCTCAGCTCAGAGGCCACATTCACAGGGAGGCCACCTTATGCTCCTACTTAAAATTCCAACATGGCTCATGCCCCTCCATTCCCCTTAGCTCTTCTGTTTCCCCCATAGTACTTAACAACTGTTAATATTTTCTATAAGTCCCTACTTATCATGCTCCTCATCTTATCCCTCAAGATCAGCTCCATGGGGACAAGAAAAAAAAAATAGATTGTTTCTTATTTGTGAGGTTTTAGAAAATGAATTGTATATTTCTTATTTTTGAGTTTTTAGTGCTCTTTTTATATTTTCATGTCAAATCTTTTAACGAATATATGTTTTGCATGTATTTTCTCCATGTATTCTTGGATTTTCATTCTCTTAACAATGTCTTTTGCCAAGCAGACATTTTTAATTTTAATGAAATCCGAATGATAATTACTTTTTCTTTCATGGGTTATGTTTTGATGTCATATATCTAAAAGTCATTGCCATGCCCAAGGTCACCTAGAATTATCCTACATTATCTTCTAGGAGTTTCATAATTTTGCCTTTAGGTCTGTGATAGATTTTGAGTTAATTTTTGTGAAGGACGTAAGGCCTGTGTGCAAATTCTTTTTTTTTCTTCTGCATGTACATGTTCAGTTCTTCCAGCACCACTTGTTGGAAAGACTATTTTTTTCTCTTTTGAATTGTCTTTGCTCTTTTATAAAAAATTAGTTGAATCTATTTGCCTGTGTCTATGACAAGACTCTCTTTGCTATTCCATTTTTTGTATTTATCTGTTCTTTTTTTCAATTAACATACTGTCTTAATTGTTATAGCTTTATAGTAAGTCTTGAAATACAGTAGTGTTAGTCTTATGACTTTGATATTCTGTCTTGTGTTACCTATTATGGGTCTTTTGGCTTTCCATATAAAACTTAGTTTCAGTTTATTGATACCTGCAAAGTAACCTTCTGTGATTTTTATTGGGATTGTATTGATTCTATAAAACAAGTGGGAAGAATTTATATCTTGACAATATTGAGACTTCCTATCTATGAACATGCACTATCTCTCCATTTATTTAGATCAACTTTGATTTATTTAATATGAATTTTATAGTTTCCCTTATATGGAGTTTGAAAATATTTTGTTATATTTCTCCTTATTTTGTTTTCCTTTTCAAATTCTTATTGTCCTTTGCTGCTATATAGAAAAGTGAATGACTTTTTATTTATTAACCTTTTATTTTGCATCTTTGCTATAATTACTTATTAGTTCCAGGAAGCTTTTCTTTCCAGTTTTTTCAGTTATTTTTACATATAAAATGATATCATCTTGTGAACAAAGCCAGTTGTGTTTCTTTTATTCCAGTCTAGTCATATAGCAAAATATATAACCTAGGAAAGAAGAAAAAAGTAGTTAATTTTAATTTATTTACTTGGTTATTTTTATTTTGTAAGGTATGCATCTATAAATCCAACCATTTATTCTAGACCTTTTTATAAGTCTTAGGTTTATTACAAGTTGCTACAATTAATGAAATTTTAAGAAAATTATTTATAATTCATACTACACTGTTGCTCAATAATAAATAAAATTCAAGAAGTTAAAATCTAAAATAAAATAAATACAGTGCCAGGACAAATGGCTATGCCATCTCTTTAAGTGTACTGTGTTTCAAAATACAGCATTTTGTGGAAAGAACAGAAATCATAAAATTGACCGCATTTATTAAATGACAAACATGATATCATATTCTGTTAGCTCATGGTTTATTTAGTAATCGTGCAACTTCTGATACTTTATCAATACTCCTTTGTTTTTTCTTCTAGGGCCTTCTATTTTTGGGCAATAGTCTAGTTTGTTTAAAGTAAGAATAAAAGTCTTAATCCCATTAATGGGTATATACCCAAAGGAATATAAATCATTCTGCTGTAAATACACATGCACAGGTATGTTTATTGCAGCACTATTTACAATAGTGAAGACATGGAACCAACCCAAATGCCCATCAATGATAGATTGGATAAAGAAAAGCTGGTGGCCGGGCACGGCGGCTCAAGCCTATAATCCCAGCACTTTGGGAGGCTGAGGCGGGTGGATCATGAGGTCAAGAGATCGAGACCATCCTGGTCAACATGGTGAAACCTCGTCTCTACTAAAAATACAAAAATTAGCTGGGCATGGTGGTGCGTGACTGTAATCCCAGCTACCTAGGAGGCTGAGACAGAATTGCCTGAACCCAGGAGGCAGCAGTTGCGGTGAGCCGAGATTGCACCATTGCACTCCAGCCTGGGTAACAAGAGCGAAACTCCGACTCAAAAGAAAAAAAAAAAAAAAAGAAAGAAAGAAAAGGTGGTACATATACACCACAGAATATTATGCAGCCATAAAAAGTTATAAGATCATGTTCTTTTCAGGGACGTGGATGAAGGTAGCAGCCATCATTCTCAGCAAACTAACACAGGAACAGAAAAGCAAATACCACATGTTCTCACCCATAAGTGGGAGTTGAACAATGAGAACACATGGTCACAGAGGGTGGAACAACACACACCAGGGCCTGTTGGAAGTGGGAGTGAAGGGAGGGGTCTTAGAGAATTGTTCAATAGATGCAGCAAACAACCATGGCATAGGTATACCTATGTAACAAACCTGCACATTCTGCACGTGCCCCATTTTTTGTCTTAATAGAAATTTTGAAAAATATTTTGTTACTGTTTTATAAAAAAAGAAGGATCTAATCACATTCCCAAGAGCAAATTAATAGTAATAATAATATACTTAGGAATAAATGTAACCAAATATGTGAATGACCTGTACAGTGAAACATATAAAATATTTATGAAGGAAATTAAAGAAGACAAAGATAAATATAAAGACATTTTATGTTCCTTGTTTAGAAGAATTAATGGCATTAAAATGTTTATACTACCCAAAGCAATCTGTAGATTCAGTGTAATTCTTATGAAAATCTCACTGGAATTATTTGAAGACATGAAAAAAATATCTGAAAGTTCATGTGAAATCTCAAAAGACCTCGAATAGCCAAAGCAATGATAAGGAAAAAGAAAAGAGCTGGACACATCACACTTTCTGAATTCAAAATATATTACAAAGCTCGTTTTCTGAAATGATAAGTTTTTCCAACCTGGGGTTTTAGATATAGCAAATAAAAGCACAGGACATATAGTTAAATTAAAGTTCAGATGAATAACATACATATAGACATATATGCATAATTTTTGTATTATTATGCCAATTCAATATGTAAGGTACACTTTAAAAAATGTTGTTTACTTGAATTCAGAATTAACTGGAATGTCCTTTATTTAGCAGGCAACCCAAATCCACTCCTGTCCCTCAAACTTAATAAATGTTTCAGTATACTTTCTCTGATGAGAATATTAGAATCAACCTAATTTGAATGAAGTGATTAATCATAGTCCTTAGGGAAACATTGAAAATGAATTGAAGGATTTTTGTTTGTGTGTTTGTTTTTCATACAGTCCATCTTTGCAAAGTGACTTTTGCTTTCAATGTTTAATAACCTAAAATAAAGTAGAAGAGAAAATAGGTTCTTAAGTTTATATCATATTTAAAATTGGCAAAGGTAGTTTAGTGTAATTTAGAATGTGTACTTAGTAAATTTAAACAATAAAAAAAGATTTAATGTTTGTGGGGCAGAGATTAGTTAAGAAGAACATTTAGAAAAGAGATAACTGACCGAGGAAATAGTTAACAGATTGGAGGTCCAAATAATGATAAAGAAAATATGGAAAAGCAAAAGATTAAAGAATGGAATTTTCTATGAGGAATTGGTTAGAAACAGGAGTGTACTTTTCTTAAATCATAAATGAAACATTTGAGCAGTTACTATGTTCAAAGCTGCTTTAGGTTTTTACTTATGTGTTAAATTTTATTCAATAGTGATAAAAGAAAGAGTATAGAGAAATCAGGATCATGAGCACTTTTTATTGAAAATAGAAATGCTTGAAGAACATTGGGAGATGTGTCTCTTAGAAGTATGTAAATAATAAAAAATTGTGTAAATTTAGAGTGAGGGCAGATTGTTGAAGAAGAAAAACTGGTTAGAAAGTGCGAGAAAAAAACTACTTGAGAACTCAAAAATCTTAGGAATGCCAGGAGCAAGAATATTGAGTGTTCAGGTAAAAGCAACATTTCTCTTTAGCTATGAGTTTGCATAAATAAAAATTTGAGATTATCGACAAATGTGTAGATAAGCCCTGTATAAGGTATAAAAGAATGAAATAGGTACAATATTACTAAAGAAGGCAGAAGTCAGTAAAAGACAGATGTAGCAGGATTTTATTGACTGGAGAAGTTTCCTCTGAGCCATGATTGTGTATTACAGTAAAAAAGTAAAAACTAATCCAAAGCAGAGAGCTGTGTTGCATCAAATATTGGAAAAGATGTTGCACATAAAACTTTTAACCTATTTCAAGGGGTCAATTATAAATTTCTTGTTTTGCCAGTCCTGGTGCGCTTACGTTTTTGAACTTGTCTGTGTAGCTTGAAGATACCTGACATTTATTAAAAACTAAACTATGGGCCTTCTTAAATGACATTCTGGCCCTTGAAGAAAGCTGGAATTAATTTAAACAGTCTTTGAAAAATATATGTTAAGAATAATTGACAACCCAAGTAAGAGTGAAGGTCTGACTTTACCAGGAGTTTTCATAAAAATTAGCAAATGATTTTATTGGACTGCAGGGTCAATATAGATTACCAATGTGAGAGGACTGCTTTAGAAATCAATGTAATTTGAGATATCATTAGAAGTAAAATATCCAGAAAGATTGAGTGTACTACTGAATTCTGCCCCAGTAGACTTTATTTTAAATATTATTTTCAACTCTAGCTTCAACATTAGTACCAGGTTATTACCTAAGTGCAAGTCGAGGATAGGGTGTTCAGGATAATGTGGTGATATGAAAAATTTTTGAAAGGCACATGCATGGGTATTGCAGAAAACAATGTTTCTGGGGGTTCCTGAGAAAATATTTCTCTTTCACAATATGCACAATTGTTATATGTTAATTTTTGCATGTCATGCCTCATCAAGTCTCTGATCCCTTAAAGAGTAGTGCAGTTGTAACATTACACATTGGAGAGATTATTTTAAGAAGGAGCCACATACCCTAAAACATAGGATAAGAAGTATAAAGTGCAATAAATTGGGAAAATTTTATAAGGTATTATAAACAAACTCACATTTGAAGAGATAGCTGGAGGAATAACCATATTCTTTAACTGAGTTTGTTTTTAATATTTCTGTGCCTCTTTCGAACATAATTGTACTCAGCTTACTTTTAAACTTATGCTAATATGTTATTACAATGTATTATAATGTCTTTGAATTAACAACGTAAAAGTTAAAATTAAAGCATGGACATTTTAGTAAAAAAATCCCACATTAGCAACCTGAAACTCTTTTAAAGAGAGATTATTGTACTACCTTTTAAATATGATATTATATTTTGTCCTCTTTTTTTTTTAAGAAATAGAGAACCAGAAAATGTGGCACATATACACCATGGAATATTATGCAGCAATAAAAAATGATGAGCTCATGTCGTTTGTAGGGACATAGATGAATCTGGAGAACATCATTCTCAGCAAACTGACACAAGAACAGAAAATGAAATACCGCATATTCTCACTCATAGGTGGGTGATGAAAAATGAGAACACACAGACACAGGGAAGGTAGTACCAAACACTGGGGTCTATTGAGGGGAAGAGGGGAGGGACAGCGGGTAGGGGGAGCTGGGGAGGGATAGCCTGGGGAGAAATGCCAAATGTGGGTGAAGGGGAGGAAGGCAGTAAAACACACTGCCATGTGTGTACCTATGCAAATGTCTTGCAGGTTCTGCACATGTACCCCAAAACCTAAAATGCAATTAAAAAAAATTAAGACAATATAGAAAAAACAAAACAAAAAAGAAATAGAGAACCAATCTCAGAGTAACTGATCTAGGTTTTTAAAGTACACTATAACATTGAGACAATATCAGATTCTGACACCAGCAAAGCATAAGTTCTACTTATTGCTATGTATTAAAAATTGATGTTGTATGGTCAATAGCAACATATAATGTCACATAAGCTGATGCACAGTGTTTGAAAACATGAACTTTAGATTAACACAGATCTGTGCAAAATTTGAGTTCTGGCTTTGCTTTTTTTAAAGTTTCTGAACCTAAGAAAATTATCTAAATTTGCAAGTGTCTGTGGCTATTTATCTAAAAATACAACTTATTTCATAGTTTTGTTGTGGATGTTTAATAAGATAATGTTTGTCAAATATATAACTTATAGCAAATGTTATCACTATGGTTGCTATTTTAAGGTGCTGAAGATTCTTATATTTAAAATTCTGTGACAATGCACTAACTAAAGTAAAATTTGAAATTTATGAGGTTTTTCTGGATAAGTCTCAAATCTAATTTTATGCCAATGAGAGCTATAGTTTTGTGAATAATGTATTTGAAACAGCAGTGAACATATTTTCTTCAATAAAAATGTTCAAGTTTTTTATTCTTAATTTAGATTGAGTGCATTTTCTTAGCATTTCTGAAATATAACACAATATCACATATAAAAATATGTAAATTGATAAATGAATACCACAGTAAAATACTAATACCCACACTTGTGTATGTATGTTCAATCTTTCAAAAATGCATATTTTGATGTAGAAACTTGGCTTACGCTGTTGACTGAATGACAAGTAATTTAGTTTAGTCAAAGCTGAGATAAATTTATTGTGGTCAACATGATACTTAATTCAGTTTCTCTTAAGTACTGGTACTTGACAAACACCAGCAGGTTTTAATAAAAGCAATTTTTTCATTGAACATTTTAAAATAAGAAACATAGCATAATAAAGCTCTACTCTTGTTAATAAATTCATTCTTTCCAGAAAGCTATGCAATTTCTGTGTGTAAAATGGCAGACAAAATAAAATTTAAAATATTACTTATTAAGTAAAAAATTCTAAAAAGACACTATAAATTTTAGCCTCAGATTAGTAGAGAGCTGAGATTAGCATGCAAAAGTATATTAGGTGCTTTAAATATTAAAAATTGGGAAGACACATGAGTTTTGTTCTGCTAAATAAGCATAACTGACCTATGAAGCAATGGTATTCACATTGACTTTAATTTAGGTAGCAGTGAGATATACACATTCCTACTTTTCAAACAGGATGCTTAATAACTAATGAAGGTCAATATTCACTTTGTTTCATGGCAACTCACTGGTTTGAGAACTTTCTTTTAAAAGTCAGAACATGTGATAAATTATATTTCAGCTATTTTTTGTGACCTCCAAGTATCCACTTAGGATTGAAATATAGACAGGAAATAATTATGCTGTCAAAAATTCATTTCCCTACTTTTTATCTGTCAAATCTTTCTATTTTTGAATTTTGTAATGTCTTTTATTTTTATTTGACTTAATATCTATTATGCTACATATAAGTTATAAATTACACATATTTAAGTGATAAGAGTGTAAAGAAATCAATATTACTTGGCTATTCACTAAATTTTTGATGGTGGGTTTTTTATATGCTTAAATAGCTTATTTTTTTCACAGCATCCAGAGTAGAAAGTTATGTCAAAAATCTTGATTATTTTCAGCAATCAACTAATACACAAAAATAAAAATGAATTACTTTTTTTTTCTTTAAAATAATCCTCTTAAAAAGTGTAAGATTTATGTATGTCACATAAGTATGGGAAACTTAGGTGAGCAGCTGATTAAAGAAGTTTCCAATACATTTGATATTATTTTATTTAAAAGATGGAATTACCACCTTAGTAACGAGAAAAGTATCTAAGATTTTTCTACATAATCATGATATTTTTCATCTTAGCTTTCAGTTTGATAACCCTGTTTATATTTGTACCGCTAATTAGAATGGTAAGAGAACTAGTTAAAAAGGCAGAAGTGTAATTAGGAAATCTTTTATTGTGTAAAATTCAGAAATGTTGAAGTGTTAGCTCTAGCTCTGTTAAGAGTTTCGTCTCATAATTTTCAATTGATGGATATGTAGTTCTGTCTACATCATACTTATTCATACAGGATTCAGATAATTAAAAAATTCAGAGAGGCTTAAAATGCTTTCAAAATGAGACAACACAGCACTTCCAGGATAATCACCTTATTTGAATTTTGCTGAGAGAGAAAAACAATGAGGGAGATGTTGGGGGCAGGAGAGAGATCTGTGAAGTTACTGACATAAGATAAATGGTAGAAAAACAAATTGACTCTAACATTGTAGAAATTAAGAATCTTATATTATCTGATATTTTTGCAAGTTGGTAATATCTTATCCAAATCCTCAAAATTACCTCTTACTTCAAGGAATAAAGACCTAGGTCTCTTAATCCAGTATAATGCCTGAAGAACAAGGTTTTAGACACAAATAATATACTATGAAATAATGTTGTAATCTCATTTCCTGTGGGATCATATGTCATTCATCTTAAATTCCATGAACATATTTCCAACTGATTTTTTTTTATTTTTGTAAGATAATTTAAGATATAAAAGAAGAAAATATTTTATACTTTAAGGTATTAAGTTTAAACATATTTCAAAGAACTTTTTATACTTCAGATACCTCATTATTTTCTAAAAACTTTATCTAAAATCATTTGTAGATTAGCTCAACATTTTATATAACTGTCTAAACAGACTGAAATCTCAAGTAAAAGAGAATTTAAAAATGTTTGTGTCTTCAGCATGTCAAATATTTTAATATTTGACTTAATCATTACAAATATTCTGTAAGTAAAGCATTAATTCCGTTTATAGGTTAAGTAGCTCAGATGTTTGATACTTATGCCAGGGACACAAAACTGATTTTAAACCAAATGTTTCTCTGTTCAGTGTCTATGTGTCTATATTTTTAAGCTATAACTTTCCAAACATAATCCCAGATTTTGTATTACAGCTCTGTAAATGGAAATTCCTTGTTTCTATTTAAAATTTTCTTTCTCCATTCTTTCTACACACTTTATTGTATTCATTCATTTATAGGCTCAGTGCTATCCTGGAATTTAAACCAATTCTAAACTTGTGAAGAAGATTTATGTCATGATGCCTTAAACCTTAGATTAATATGAAGCTATGGTTATTTTTGCTTTCATGTTTCACTCAAATCCTTTGCCTAAATTTAACTTATTGAGGCCAATAAATTAGGTGTAATTTCTCATTTCAGTTTATTATCCCTTGGATTTGGATCTAGTTCATCTGAATATGCCTGTGCTTGCCTTAGTTGAATTTCTTGAACCTGAGCCTTAACTTGGTTTAATCTATGACAACTGCCTTTAATACTTGAACCTCTAAAGTTTTTCTCAACTATGTCAATTGTACATATGTATTTCCTTAATATTGTTGTAAATTCTATTCCTTTAATTTGTCCTATTATCAAGTGATATTCTAAGTACTACCTAGTGTTCTATATTTCTTCTATTTTTTTTCTTTTTTCTCCTTGCTTTAAAATGAAGGTGCAACATGGTCTTCAGGTTTTTATAATAGTTTGAAGTGAGCAAATTCCATGTATTTTTTTCATTAAATAATTTCAACTTTTATTGTAGATTCAGAGAGTAAAAGTGTAGGTTTTTACATGTCTATATTGCATGATCCTGAGGTTTGGGATACAGACGATTCCATCACTAAGGTAGCGAGTATCATACCTAATAGGTAGTTTTTCTGCCTACAGTCTCCTATTCTCATTCCCCCTTCTAGTAGCCCTTAGTGTCTATTTTTCTCATCTTTGTGTTCATGTGCACTCAATGTTTGACTCCCACTTATAATTGAGAGTATTCAGTATTTATCTATTCCTGCATTAATTCACTTAAAATAATGGCCTCCAGCCACATCCATGTTGCTGCAAAGAACAGATTTCATTCTTTTATGGCTGCATAGTATTCCATGGTGTATATGTTCCACATTTTCTTTCTCCAATCCACCGTTGATAGGGCACCTAGGTTGACTCCATGTCTTTGCTATTATGAATAGCATTGTGATAAATATATGAGTGCATGTGTCCTTTTGGTAGAAAGATTCATTTTCCTTTGGGTATATATCCAGTAGTAAGATTGCTTGCTTGAATGGTAATTCTAAGTTATAGAGAAATCTCATAACTGCTACCCAGCTATCCACAATGGCTAAACTAATTTACTTTCTATCAGCAGTATATAAGCACTCCCTCTACTCTGCAGCCCTGCCAGCATCTACTCTTTCGACTTTTTAACAATAGCTATTCTAACTGGTGTGCAATAGTATCTCATTGTCGCTTTAATTTGCATTTCTCTGATGATTGGTTATGATGAACTGTTTTTACGTTTGTTGGCCATTTGTATTTCTTCTTTAAAGATCTGTTTGTTCCTGTCCTTTGCTCATTTTTTCTAAATGTAGTTACATTTTTTTGCTTGTTCTACTGTTTAAGTTGATTATAGATTCTGGACCTTTGTTGGATGCATAGTTTGTATTTTCTCCCCTTATGTAGGCTGTCTGTTTACTCTGTTAATAGTTTATTTTGTTGTGCAGACTTTCTTTAGCTTCTATTTTTTCATTCAGTCCTATATAGTTCAAAAATGCCATACAGAAACAATACACTTAATTATAATTTTATTGGCCGGGCACGGTGGCTCACGCCTGTACTCCCAGTACTTTGGGAGGCCGAGGCAGGTGAATCACGAGGTCAAGAGATCGAGACCATCCTGGTCAACATGGCGAAACCCCGTCTCTACTAAAAATACAAAAAATTAACTGGGCATGGTGGTGTGTACCTGTAATCCCAACTACTCAGGAGGCTGAGGCAGGAGAATTGCCTGAACCCAGGAGGCAGAGGTTGCAGTGAGCCGAGATCGTGCCCTTGCACTCCAGACTGGGTAACAAGAGCAAAACTCAGTCTCAAAAAATAAATAAATTAATAAATTAATAATAATAATAATTTTATTACACTTATACCAGTCCAGGTGAATAACTCCCTTCATTTTATTCTCTGGTAAGATACAGGTTACTTAAGCAAATTAATCATTATCAAAATATAAATTATACTGTAGATTACCAATATAAATACTAACTTCTTATGACACTAAGAAAAGTAACTTGATCATATATATTCACGTAAAAATTAAAAGTATTCATGTATAGAATTAAAACCAAATGGAATATTTATAGTTTCTTTCATATTTTTGTCATGTAGGCCAGTCCATTAGCATATCATTTTTATATTTACATAATTTTTCAAGTCACCAAGAATAACTCTTTCTTATGCACTTATATGTTTGGAACTAATCTTTTATTCTCCTGAAACTTTCATATATATCAAACTTTTTAACATTGTTTTGTGATTCATTGTAGATAGATTGATAAAATGAATATATGAGTATAAGATGTCAAACCCAAGGGTGACACAGAATAGAAATGTTTTAGAAGTTGTGATTTAATTAAATTTTCATTCAGTACCAAAATTATGATAACATGTTTATTGCTCATTCCATGCCCTGCTGTGCAATGAGAAAAAAGAGACAGTAAATACGGAATTAAATGCCAATAGGTTGCAGCTTTGTAAACACATAAAATGCAAAATGACATAAAAGCTCTTGAGTCCTGCTGATTCCTAATTGTCATCTGTGACATGCTTTATTCTACATTGCTTAAAGTAGCTAACATAACATTAAACCCTAAATACCTTATATCATTTTTAAATTTGAGATTCTTCAAATTATAACTTATTTTTTATATAATTTCCCCATTCTATGACTTCTAATTCTATTACTCTTGCTTTATATTACTTCCACAGTAACTGGAAATACACATGCCATTTATGTATTTATTTGTTTAGTGATATGAAGTCAAATAGTAATATAAACCCTTTTATGATTTCCTTTAAACTTTTCTCCCAGGAAATGTCAACATTCTCGAGACTACTGATAAATTGTCTCTCATGGTAATCAATAATATATGCCAGAGGAAATATATTAGACTTAGTTTGAATTCGACAGGATTAATCCCATCAAGATATTAAATTGTAAACTCCATTCTATTTTTTAGCTGTGAATGCATAACAATTTTCTGATAGTTCAAGTTTGCATTTGCTATTCCCTCAGTTATCCATGGTAAAATCTTCTCGCCCACTGTACAGCAGATCATTGCCCAGTAAATATCTTTACACATTGAGTATTCTCCTCATTCAACAAGTTCTCAAGATCCTCCTGCTGCATGTAGATAGCTCACTACATACTCACGCATTCGTGGTAAGGGAAGAGGAAACAGAATAGAGTGAAAAGTGCATGGTCAATTTGAGATGTCATATTGATTTATGATTTGATCTTTAATTTACTGTTTTATTTTTAGTAGCTTTATTGAGATGTAATTCACACACATTGCACGTTTAAAGTATACAACTCAACAACTTTTTGTATGTTCATAAAGTTGTACAACTATAACCACAATCAAGTTTAGATCTTTTTCCTCCCTCACTCTGAGAAACCTATGGCCATAAGCAGCTATCCATTTCCTCTGATCTACCACTAGCTCAAGGCAACTACTAATAAACTTTTGCCTACAGTTTGGTTTTAAGGAAGCCATTGCAACCTTATAAAGTTAAACCCTACGTAGAGTTTTTCAATTGTTATTTGCAAATATTGGAAGGCTCTTCCTTTTTCTCTTGTGCACCATACTCATTTAAAAATAACCCTTAATTGTGCAATTATTATATTCAATATGAATAATGTCTTAGTGTCATAACAAGTTATCAAGGGTCCTTTATTGGTGACACTGGAGTGTAAATGGATAAGGAATGGCTAATAATTTTTATTGATTTATGGTGGCATAATTCAAGATAACATTTTGTTAAGTCATAAGTATTTATGAATATAGAGCTTAAGCCAATAAATTAGTAAACTAAGCTTTATTCTTAAACCAACAAAGACCAAAAGAGACTATCCTTCAGGACTATGGGATAAATAATCAAATGAAGGCAGAAATAAAGATTTTTTTTGGAACCAATGAGAATGAAGACACAACATACTAGCATCCCTAGGACACATTTAAAGCAGTGAATAGAGGGAGATTTATGCCACTAAATGCTCACATGAGATTCAATGTTATCCCCATCAAGCCACCATTGATTTTCTTCACAGAATTGGAAAAAAACCACCTTAAACTTTATATGGAAAGAGAGCCCACATAGCCAAGACAATCCTAAGCAAACAAAAACTAAAACAAACACAGCTGGAGACATCACAGTACCTGACTTCACACTATACTACAAGGCTACAGTAATCAAACAGCATGGTACTATTACCAAAACAAAAATATAGACCAATGGAACAGAACAGAGGACTCATAAGTAACACCATATATCTACAACCATCTGATCTTTGACAAATCTTACAAAAACACGCAATTGGGAAAGGAATCTCTGATAAATGGTGTTGAGAAAACTGCGTAGCCATATGCAGAAAGCTAAAAATGGATCCTTTCCTTATACCTTATACAAAAATTAACTCAAGATGGATTAAAGATTTAAACATAAGTCCTAACACCATAAAAACCCTAGAAGTAAATCTAGGCAATAGCATTCAAGACATAGGCATAGGCAAGGACTTAATGACTAAAACACAAAAGACAGTGGGAACAAAAGCCAAAATAGACAAATGAGATCTAATTAAATTTCAGAGCTTCTGCACAGGAAAATAAACTGTCATTAGAGTTAACTGGCAACCAACTGAATGGGAAAAAATTTTTACAATCTACCTGTCTGAAAAGGGCTAATACCTAGAATCTACAAAGAACTTAAACAAATTTACAAGAACAAAACAACCCCATCAAAAAGTGAGCAAAGTATACTAACAGATACTTTGCAAAAGAAGACATTTATGCAGCCATCAAATGTATGAAAAAGAGCTCATCATCACTGGTCATTAGAGAAATGCAAATCAAAATCACATTGGGATACCATTTCATGCCAGTTAGATTGGCGATCATTACAAAATCAGGAGACAAGAGATATTGGAGAGGACGGGGAGAAATAGGAAAGCTTTTACACTTTTGGTGGGATTGTAAATTAGTTCAATCATTGTGGAAGACAGTGTGGTGATTCAAGGACCTAGAAATAGAAATTCTATTTGACCCAGCAATCCTATTACTGGGTATAAACCCAAAGGATTATAAAACATTCTATTATTTAAAAAAAAAATGCAGGCTGGGTGCAGTGGCTGAAGCCTGTAATCCCATCACTTTGGGAGACCAAGGCAGGTGGACCACCTGAGGTTGGGAGTTTGAGACCAGCCTGACCAACATGAAGAAACCCCATCTCTACTAAAAATAAAATAAAATAAAGCACACACTTATGTTTATTGTAGCACTATTTACAATAGTAAAGACTTGGAACCAACCCAAATGCCCATCAATGATAGACTGGATCAAGAAAATGTGGCACATATACACCATGAAATGTTATGCAACCATAATAAAGGATGAGTTCATGTGCTTTTCAGGGACATAGATGAAGCTGGAAACTATCATGCTCAGCAAACTGACACAAGAACAGAAAAACAAATACCACATGTTGTCACTCATAAGTGGGTGTTGAACAATGAGAACACATGGACACAGGGAGGGTAGAATCACACACTGGGACCTGTTGGGATTGGGAGAGCTAGGGGAGGAATAGCAAGGGGTTGGGGATTGGGGAGGGATAACATTAGGAAAAATACCTAATGTAGATGATGGGATAACATTAGGAGAAATACCTAATGTAGATGCAGCAAACCACTATAGCACATGTATACCTATGTAACAAACCTGCACAATCTGCACATGTACCCCAGAACTTAAAGTATAATTTTTAAAAAGATTTTAAAAAACTTAAAAATAAAAAAGAATGGCCAATTCAAAATAATGGAAATAAAACGACTGTAAAAGTTACCAATTCTTGATGTTCTTAAATATCAATTGTTAACAAATTTTAATGTAT
Organism: Callithrix jacchus; assembly: GCF_049354715.1. NCBI lineage: Eukaryota > Metazoa > Chordata > Mammalia > Primates > Cebidae > Callithrix > Callithrix jacchus. The sequence goes on from NC_133502.1 coordinate 50,206,434, forward strand.
ATTTTTATATTTTAAAAAGAATATTGGTAATATAATTAAAATTTTATGGCATTTATAAGAAACTTAACCCAAACTAGGAATTCAGAAATGGTGACATGATATGAAAAATATGCTTGGTAGCACAGTGAAAGCTTTTGGCAATTATTATCTCAACAATCATAAAAGAAAGGACAGAGAAAGATGATGACACATTTGAACCTCATAATTAACATTTTTATTGTAATGGATATGTCTAAATCTTGACTCTAACAATCACTGAACTTTTTTCAAGTATTTGCGAAACATGTAAAAATTTATTATTTAGCCATAAGATGAGTTTTAAAATATTTTAAATACGCAATATCATACAGATCACTCTGATTATATGCAAATAAATTTTAGCAATGTATAATTAATATTGCTCTTAAGGATTTTAAATATTATTTTATTAGGCAACAAAATAAAAGATCTCTCTAAAATATTTTCCTAATATGAGTCCCAGGCCATTGTCCTTTCACATTCCATAAATATCATGCTCTAAACCTCCTACATAGATGAAAATATAAAAATAAAGCAGAGCTTCTGGTTAATATATGTATATACAAATAGTAGCTAGTAATTATTGCTATTTTTTTTAAAGTGTTGTAAATGTACAAAATTTCTAAAATACTTTTTCCGTTTTTTTTTGAGCCTATTCTTTAATTCTATATGGTCTTGTTGCATTGAAGTTGCATGTATAAAAAGTTACTATAGGAAATAGGACTTCATCAAGTATGCATTATCATACAATATTTTCTTCAATTACAATGGCAGTAGAATGAAATTAAACTCATTTTCCCCTTGAAGGAATAATAGTGTAGTCTAGAACAATAAGTATAAGCACACTTATGAAAATAGGTTCCAGAAGTATTACCTACCCACCCCCCACCCTACCCCTTGGTTCACAATCTTCATCGTTGGGACCGGTATCACTGTTTTCTCTCTTAATTTCAAATAAATCATGTATAAGCACTATATTGAATTGCAGTATCTTTTGTTATCTTACTGAGAAAAAGAGCAGCCTGTTTAATTATCTTAAAATTGTACCTTTGTTATTATTAATATTATTATTTTATTACTATTTCTTTACTTGATTCATTCTAGGAAAATACATTGATAGCAAATATTTCCCAAATATAAACTATCTCTCTGCATCTACATATGTAAAGTATTTTTGAAAGGAGATAAAAGATATCAGCCCTTATAAATAAATTTTACCTAGAGAGAAAATTTAATAATACATGTAGTACTCATAAAATAGGTTCCAAACAAGTTAGCATGAAAGTATAAATTAGAATTTAGAGTAGAGAAAGTTTGTATTGAAAAGATAGGCTAAATAAGTGGATAAATTATGGTCAGTTTTATATATATTTAACATCATGGGATAATTGACTAAAATGTAGCATTAAGATATATTTAGATGCAACACATACAACCATCATTCTCAGCAAACTGACACAAGTGAACAGAAAACCAAACACCACATGTTCTCACTCATACGTGGGTCTTGAACAATGAGAACACATGGATACAGGGAAGGGAGCATCATATACCAGTGCCTGGGGGGTTAGGGGCCAGGGAAGAAATAGCAGGGGATGGGGGGATTGGGGAGGGATAGCATTAGGAGAAATACCTAATGTAGATGATGGGGCAATGGATGCAACAAACCACCACCATGGCATATGTATACCTATGTAACAAACCTGCATGATCTGCACAAATACCTCAGGACTTAAAGCATAAAAATCTTTTTTTAAAAAAGAAATATTTAAAGTGAGAGGAAGAGTGTGAATGCAAGACAAAGTCAAGAATACTGGATAGGCCGGGCACGGTGGCTCATGCCTATAATCCCAGTACTTTGGGAGGTCGAGACGGGTGGATCATGAGGTCAAGAGATCAAGACCATCCTGGTCAACATGGTGAAGCCCCGTCTCTACTAAAAATACAAAAAAATTAGCTGGGCATGGTAGTGCACTCCTGTAGTCCTAGCTACTCGGGAGGCTGAGGCAGGAGAATTGCTTGAACCCAGGAGACGGAGGTTGCGGTGGGTGAGCCGAGATTGCGCCATTGCACTCAAGCCTGGGTAACGACTGAAACTCCATCTCAAAAAAAATATATATATATATACTTGATAGACCACCTCATAAAAGAAATTGCCTATTAAATTCCATATGTATTATTAATATGGATATGTTTTAAGTGTCATATACAGAAAAAAACGTGAAGTAAAGATATGAGGTGGAGGGAATGGTAGAAGTGGGGTAGCGGTATAGATTGTAGCCAGAATTTACGGGGCTCTATATATCCCACTTGGAGATGCAAATGATGTCCTGCAATCAAGAAGACTTAGAAAATTGTGAATAAAGTGAGACTGAGAAAGGCAGCAATTGTATTTACTTTGCATGGGGGACAGCATAGATCTAAAGACAGAAAATAAATAAACTTGGAGACAAACTTGCTATGTAAGTTTCTAAAATAGGATGGTGACAGAGGAAAAAAGAAAAAAAAATGATGTATTGGATATATTAATTGGTTAAAAGAACAGACATTGCCAATTGGTTATACATGAATAACCATCTAAGATATGTTTAATAATCAAAATTGTAGACCTGAGAGTCAGATTCCATTAAATTCTAATTCCACCTAAGGATTTTGGGCAAGAAACTTAGCATCTTTAGATTTTACCCTTCTTAGCTGAAAAATGCATTTAATAATCATATTTTTCATAAGATTCTTATGAGATAAGATAATATTTTAAGTATTAAGAAAGTTTGGCCTGGCATGGTGGCTCATGCCTGTAATCCCAGCACTTTGGGAGGCTGAGGAGGGCTGATCAGGAGGTCAAGAGATTGAGACCATCCTGGCCAACATGGTGAAACGCTGTCTCAACTAAAAATACAAAAATGATCTGGGCTTTCTGGTGCAAGCCTATAGTCCCAGCTACTTTGAAGACTGAGGCATGAGAATGGCTTGAACCCTGAAGGTGGAGGTTGCGGGGAGCCAAGATTGCACCACTGCACTCCAGCCTGGCAATAGAGCCAGACCTCCATCTCAAATAATAATAATAATAATAATAGTAATAATAAGTAAGAAAGAAAAGATTGTGGTTTGTGATAACTAATGCCTACATAACAAAGCTGGATTTCTACACCGTCCTAACTCTGCTTATCTTTAAGAAATGACATGCCTGTGGTAAAAATGTCCCTTTTTAACCAGACCAGCTGAGACTGGTTAGAACCAAGATAGCTGATCCATTGACTTGAAAAAGATCTCCAGGTTCATTATAATTTAATTTCCATGCTTAATTACACTCCCACCAGTGGCATGACATTTGACAATTGCCATGACAATGACCAGAAGAAGCCACAGAGGACAAAAAAGAAGACATCATTTCCGTTCTGGGGAGTTCACTGCCAATTTCTGGAAAAAACGTATTCCTCTCCTCCCTTTTAATGGCCAATCCTTTCATTACAAAAACCCTATATTTTAACCCTTCACTGCTCACTTGTCAAGAGGTTTATTTGTGAACCATGGTGCTACTTCTCAATTCCATGGCCACTGAATAAAGACTTCACTGCTTGACACTTTCAATTTCCTGTATTGGCAGCATGACACCAAACAGGGAAAGACCCCATCTTTGTCTTTCCCCCAAAGAGGGGAACCAGCTCTGTCAGTAAGAGTCACCATACTTATAAATCAATTACATTAACACAAAATGTGTTTATCACATCACATTAATCCTTAGCATAGGATAAGAATTGATTGTCTTTCTGCATTTCACTTTCATTTACCTTAATCAGGTTCATATCTGCTAGTTGGACTCTTGCACTTAAAATTTAGTGATTTTTCTAATGTCCTTAAATCATTAATATGAAGTTTTATTTTCACAAAACATTTAAAAATTTTCTTTAAAACCCAACAATGATATGTGCTCAGCTTAAATTTTATACTGGCAAATTATATGTTAAAAATGATGGAAAATAAATAAGAAATCAATGTAAAAAGTGGCATATTAAGTGCATACCTTTTACAAAACAAATGTACAAATTAATTATTCTGAGTTGCTTATTCATCTAAGCATAATATCAAATTATTTAAAAATTATTACTAAAATAGGGGTTCTGGGCAAGATGGCCAAATAGGCACAGCTCTGGTCTGCAGTTCCCAGTGAGTCCAATGCAGAAGGTGGGTCATTTTTTCATTTCCAACTGACATACCTGGTTCATCTAATTGGGACTGGTTAGACAGTGGGTACAGCCCACAGAGGGCTAGCAGAAGCAGAGTGGAGTGTCACCTCAACCTGGAAGTACAAGGGGTCTGAGAACTCCCTCCCTGGCCAAGGAAGCCATGATGATCTGTGCTGTGAGGGACAGTGCTATCTGGCCCAGATACTACACTTTTTCCACAGTTTTTTCCACCCTCAGACAAGAAGATTTTCTTGGGTGCCTTGGTTTCAAGCAAAAAACTGGGAAGCCATTTGGGCATATACCACCACAGCAGTCTGAAGTTAACTTGGGACAATTGAGCTTGGTGGGAGTAGGAGTGTCTGCCATTCCCAAGGCTTGAGTAGGCAGCCAAGCCACAGAGCCACAGGGAAGTTCAGACTGGTCAGAGCCCATGGCAGCACAGCAAAGCCTCTGTAGCCAGTCTGCCTCTCTAGATTTTTTCTCTCTGGGCACAGCATCTCTGAAAGAAAAGCAGCAGTTCAAGTCAGGGGCTTATAGATAAGACACCCAACTCCCTGGGACAGAGCACCTGAGAGAAGAAGTGGCTGTGGGTACAGCTTCAGCAGATTGAAATGTTCCTGTCTGCAGATTCTGAAGAGAACAGTGGATCTCCCTGCACAGTGTTTGAGCTCTGCTAAGAGTCAAATTGTCTCTTCAAGTGGGTCCCTGAGCCCTGTGCCTACTGACTGGAAGACAGCTCCCAGCTGGGGTCAATAGACACGTCATACAGAAGAGCTCCCACTGGCATCTGGCAGGTGCCCCTCTGGGATGAAGCTTCCAGAGGAAGGAGTAGGCAGCAATCGTTGCTGTTTTATAGCCTCTGCTGGTGATACCCAGGCAAGCAGGGTCTGGAGTGGACTTCCAGCAAACTCCAGCAAACCAGAGCCTAGGGCCCTAACTGTTAGAAGGAAAACTAACAAACAGAAAGCAATAACATCAACATCATCAAAAAGGATGCACACACAAAAACCCCAAAGGTCATCGGCATCAAAGATCAAATGTAGATAAATCCAAGAAGATGATAGAAAACAGAGCAAAATGCTGAAAATTCTAAAAACCTAAATGCCTCTTCTCCTCCAAATAATCACAACTCCTCTCCAGCAAGGGAACAAAACTGGATGGAGAATGAGTTTGATGAATTGACAGAAGTCGGCTTCAGAATGTGGGTAATAACAAACTCCTCCAAGCTAAAGGAGCATATGATTACCCAATGCAAGGAAGCTAAGAACCTTGATAAAAGGTTATAGAACTGTTAACTAGAATAACCAGTATAAAGAAAAATATAAATGACCTGATGGAGCTGAAAAAAACACAGTATGAGAACTTTGTGGAAGAACAAGTATCAATAGCTTTGTGAAGGACAAGTATCCTTTCAAGTGAAAGAAAGGATATCAGAGATTGAAGATCAACTTAATGAAATAAAGCATGAAGACAAGATTAGAGAAAAAAGAATGGAAAGTAACAAACAAGGCTCCAAGAAATATGGGACTATGTGACAACACCAAACTTATGATTGATTGGTGTACATGAAAGTGATGGGGATAATGGAACCAAGGTGGAAGATACTCTTTAGGATACTATCCAGAAGAACTTCCCCAACCTAGAAAGACAAACCAGCATTCAAATTCAGGAAATACAAAGAATACCACTAATATACTCCTTGAGAAAAGCAATCCCAAGATGCATAATCGTCAGATTCACCAAGGTTGAAATGAAGGAAAAATGTTAAGGGCAGCCAGAGAGGAAGGTCGAGTTATCCACAAAGGCAAGTCCATCAGACTAATAGCAGATCTCTCTGCAGAAACCTTAGAAACCAGAAAACCAATATTCAACATTCTTAAATAAAAGAATTTTCAACCCAGAATTTCATATCCAGCCAAACTAAGCTTCATAAGTGAAGGAGAAATAAAACCCTTCACAGACAAGCAAATGCTGAGGGATTTTGTTGCCAGCGGACCTGCCTTACAAGAGCTCCTGAAGGAGGCACTAAATATGGGAAGGAAAAATCCATACCAACCACTGAAAAACCATACCAAAATATAAAGACCAACAACACTGTGAAGAAACAGCAGCAAATAATGTGTAAAATATGAGGCCAGCATTATGATGACAGGATCAAACTCGCACATAATGATTTCACCTTAAAGGTAAATGGGCTAGATGTCCCAATTAAAAGACACAGACTGGCAAGTTGGATAAAGAGTCAAGATCCATATGTGTACTATATTCAGGAGTCCCATCTCAAATGCAAAGATACACAGAGACTCAAAATAAGAGAATGGAGGAATATTTATAAAGCAAATGGAAAACAAAAGAAAAGCAGGGATTGCAATCCTTGTCTCTGATAAAACAGATTTTAAACAAAAATATCAGAAATGACTAAGAAGGGCATTACATAATGGTAAAGGGATTAAATGCAACAAGAAGTGCTAATTATCCTAAATATATGCACCCAATAATACAGGAGCACCCAGATTCATAAAGCAAGTTCTTACAGACCTACAAAGAGACATAGACTCTTACACAATAATGTTGGGAGACCTTAACACCCAACTGTCAATGAGACATAAATTTAACAAGGATATTCAGGACTTGAAACAAGCTGTGGACCAAGCAGACCTAATAGACATCTACAGAACTCTTCATCTCAAGTTAACAGAATATACATTCTTTTCAGCACCACGTAGCACTTGTTCTAAAATTGACCATGTAATTCAAAATAAAACACTCCTCAGCAAATGTAAAGGAATGGAAATCTTAACAAACAGTCTCTCAGATTACAGTGCAATCAAATTAGAATTCAGAATTAAGAAACTCACTCAAAAAACCACAAAATTACATGAAAACTGAACGACCTGCTCTGGAATGACTCCTGGGTAAATAACAAAATCAAGGCAGGAATAAAAAAGTATTTTGAAACCAATGAGAACAAAAACACAACATACCAGAATCTCTGGGAAACAGCCAAAGCAGTGTTTAGAGGGAAATTTATAGCACTACATGCCCACAGGAGAAAATAGTAAAGATCTAAAATTGACACCTTAACATTACAATTAAAATAACAACAGAAGCAAGAGCAAATAAATTCAAAAGCTAGCAGAAGATAAAAACTAACTAAGATCAGAGCAGAACTTCTGAAGAAGACAGAGACACGAAAAGCCCTTCAAAAAATTAATAAATCCAGGAGCTGTTTCTATGAAAAGATTAACAATGTTGTTAGGCTTCTAGCCAGACTAATAAGAAAGAAGAGAAGAATAAAAGAGACACAATGCAAATTGATAAATGGGATATCACCACTGATTCCACAGAAATAAAAACTACCATCAGATAATACTATGAACACCTCTATGTAAATAAACTAGAAAATCTAGAATAAATGGATAATTCCTGGACACATACGCCCTGCCAAAACTAAACCAGGAAGAAGCTGAATCCCTGACTAGACCAATAACAAGTTCTGACATTGAGACAGTAATTAATAGCCTAAGAACCAATAAAAACACAGGTCCGGATGGATTCAGAGCCAAATTCTATCAGAGGTACAAATAGGAGCTGGCTCCATTCCTTCTGAAACTATTCCAAACAATAGAAAAAGAGGAACCCCTCCCAACTAATTTTATGGGGCCAGTATCATTCTGATTCCAAAAGCAGAGACACAACTAAAAAAGAAAATTTCAGACCAATATCTTAGATGATCATCGATGCAGACATCCTCAATAAAATACTGGCAAACTGAATCCAGCAGCACATCAAAAATCTTATCCATCATGATCAAGTCAGCTTCATCCCTGGAATGAAAAGCTTGTTTAACATGTGCAAATCAATAAATTTTATCCATCACATAAACAAAACTAGTGACAAAATCCACGATTATCTCACTAGATGCAGAAAAGGGCTTCAGTAAAATTCAACACCTTTCATCGTAAAAACACTAGAAAAACTAGGTATTAATGGAACATATATCAAAATAATAAGAGGTATTTATGACAAACCCACAGCCAATATAATCCTGAATGGGCAAAAGCTGGAAGCATTCCCTTTGAAAACTGGCACAAGACTAGGATGCCCTCTCTCACCACTCCTATTCAACATAATATTGGAAGTTCTGGCCAGGGCAATCAGGCACAAAAAAGAAATAAATGTATTTAAATAGGAGAGATGTCAAATTGTCTCTGTTTGCAGATGACATCATTGCATATTTAGAAAACCCCATCCTCTCAGCCCCCAAACTGCTTAAGATGATAGGCAACTTCAACAAAGTCTCAGGATATAAAATCAATGTGCCAAAATCAGAAGGATTACTATATACCAATAATAGACAGACAGACACAAATCATGAGTCAACTCCCATTCACAATTTCTACCAAAAGAATAAAATACCTAGGAATACAACTTACAAGGGATGTGAAGGACCTCTTCAAGGAGAAATACAAACCACTGCTAAAGAAAATAAGAAAGGACACAAACAGATGGAAAAACATTCCATGCTTATGGTTAGTGAGAATCAATATCATGAAAATGGCCACTCTGCCCAAAGTAATATATAGATTCAATACTATTTCCATCAAGCTACCATTGACTTTCTTCACAGAATTAGAAAAAAAAAAAAAAACTTTATATTTCAAAAAAGAGCCCACATAGCCAGGAATCCTAAGCAAAAAGAACAAAGCTGCATCACACTACCTGACTTCAAACTATACTACAAGGCTACAGTAACCAAAACAGCATGGTAGTGGTACCAAAACAGATATATAGACCAATGGAACAGAACAGAACAGAGGACTCAGAAATAATACCACACATCTACAACCATCAGATCTTTGAAAAACCTGACAAAAATGAGTAATGGGGAAAGAATTCCCTATTTTATAAATGGTGTTGGGAAAACTGGCTAGCCATATGCAGAAAACTGAAACTGGACCCCTTCCTTACACCTTACACAAAAATTAACTCAAGATGGATTAAAGACTTAAATATAAGACCTAAAACCCTCAAAACCCTAGAAGAAAACCTAGGCAATACCATTCAGGACAAAAGCATGGGCAAAGATTTCATGACTAAAACACCAAAAGCAATTGCAACAAAAGCCAAAATTAATGAATAGGATCTAAGGAACCTAACTAAAGAGCTTCTGTACAGCAAAAGAAACTATCATCAGAATAGACAGGCAACCTACAGAATAAGAGATAATCTTTGCAATCTATCCATCTGACAAAGGAATAATATTCAAAATCTGCAGGGAACTGAAACAAGTTTACAAGAAATAAACAACCCCATTAAAAAGTGGGTGAAGGCTATGAACAGACACTTCTCAAAAGAAGACATTGATATCGCCAACAAACATGAAAAAAAGCTCATCATCAATGGACATTATAGAAATGCAAATCGAAACCACAATGAGATACCTTTCACACCAGTTAGAATGGCAATCATTAAAATGTCAGGAAACAACAGATGCTGGAAAAGATGTGGAGAAGTAGAAACACATTTACATTGTTGGAGTGTAAATTAATTCAACCATTGTGGAAGACTGTGGCAATTCCTCAATGATTTAGAACAAGAAATACCATTTGACCCAGCAATCCCATTACTGGGTATATACCCAAAGGATTAGAAAACATTCTATTATAAAGAAATATGCACACTTATGTTTATTGTGACACTATTTGCAATAGCAAGACCTGGAACCAATCCAAATGCTCATCAATGATAGACTGGATAAAGAAAATGTGGCATATATACACCATGGAATACTATGCAGCCATAAAAAATGAGTTTATGTCCTATGCAGGGACATGGATGAAGCTGCAAACCAGCATTCTCAGCAAACTAACACAGAAACAGAAAAACAAACACAGCCTGTTCTCTCTTATAAGTGGGTGTTGAACAATGAGAACACATGGACACAGGGAGGGGAATATCACACTCTGTGGCCTGTCAGTGGCAGATAGAGGAAGGGAGAGCATTAGGAGAAATACCTAATGTATGTGATAGGTTGATGGTTGCAGCAAACTACCATGGCACATGTATACCTATGTAACGCATCTGCACGTTTTGCACATATATACAAACATAAGTATAATTAATAATAACACTACAAGAACAAAATATAACATAAAAAATATTACTAAAATAATGTTACAGTAGGTAGCTAGTCAGACCTGAGCCAGACCAGAGAGGGCTCTCCCCTACACACACATTAGGAATGTCAGGTGATCATCGGTGTTAGGCAGTTGTTAACTGTCTCTCTAAGACAATAATTGATCACAGCTAGTTCCAGGGAAAGGCACTCTCTCAATAAACAGAAACAGTTGAAACTAGTGAATAGCAGCTTCTTGATAAGATCTCAGCAGTTGGGTGAGCAGACTTAGGCTTATGCATAAAGAGGCACAATGGTGGAATTTAACTGGGTGTATGAACTTCTAGGAACATATGACTGGTAAGGGAGAATGCTGCAAGTGAGCATGCATAAAACTACAGTAAACACTGTGCATGCTCCTCTCCCAAGTGCTAGTAGGTCACTGCACACACAGACAGCCCACCCCAAGAGAAGAATCAGGAAAGAGGTAACATAAGACACTGGAAGCATGCCGACATACAAAACCACAAGTAAGAAGGTCAAATCATGCACTTCATCTCTCAAGTCACCCACTTGGCCCTAGTCCAAGTGTACTGTTACTTTCTTTCATGCTGGTTCTAAGGCTTTCTAACAAACTTTCACTCTGCTCTAAAACTTGCCTTGATCTCTTTTATCTCATACCCCACTCAGTTTTAGTCTTTCTTCTGAGGAGGCAAGAACTGAGGTTAAGGTTGATACAAACCTGTACAAATTTGCTGCTCATAACAGTAATACTTAAAACATGTAGAAATTCATAATCATTGTATTCAGGGGTGTAGGTATGAAACTTGTTAGCTTTTTTTTTTCCAGGAAAAATTGTATTCTAAAATGCTACTCTTCTGCCGTACTCGTAAATACAAGCAAAGTTGACTCACAGAATTACATGGTATACTGTACATTTCCTACATTTGGTGAAGTAAAGGGACAGTTCTGTACCATCAACTCTTTCAGGATCATCTTGAATTAATTATTTTCTTTTCCTTTTTTTAAATGTGATGCCACGGGCCTTAACTCAATCTTAAATTAATTCTAACCATTGTCTCAAAGGCAAAGCTGAAAAAAAGGTCATCAGGGAAAATAATATTTCTTAAGAAATGATTAGGAATAAAGGACATTCTAAAACTGAAGGCACAGGACAGTGTAGTTTCTACATATAGAGCAAAAACAACCAATATTTACCTATGTGTTTAAGGAGAGAAGAATTACTTTTTTTCTGAAAGGATTATTTATTACAGTCTCACTGCTCCTGTGATGTATTGAATGCTTGACATTGTTATAGAAAATCAATGGGATTCAATCTGAGAAAATCGTCTTATATGCATTCAAACCTGACAGTTGCATAAATCAGTATTTTTGTGTTAAAACCAGCCGAAAACAAAATGAAATTCGTTTGTTTACTTTCTTAAACCAGAGGTGATTGCTACTTCATTTTCCTATAGAAAGAACTACATCACGAATTGACTTTGAACTGCCCAGTAAAGTTGAGCTGTGGAGGATATCTCTATAAAAATATAATTAGAAAGTAAGTTTTCAATGTATTTGCATCTTATTCATTGAGCAAGAAAAGAGTTATTTTCTGCTCTAGGAAAAAATAACCTCTTAAAATAACATATTAAATATTTATTGCAGACTTTTACAAACATCTAATGACAATACACAACTAAAATAAATAATTACTTTTGACTCTTTTACCATTACAGTTGAAAATATCAAAATTGGATTAAATATTGTTTCATACCAAAATGGATTTTAGAACTCAGTATAACCTTTAATCACTACATCTTTCTTAAAGTTTTATGTATCTAGATACCTAAAAGTTATAGTAAATCATTTCCAACCATTACCTATTTATTTCAATCCCAGGATTACTTAAACATCTCTGTTTACATTCCTTACTCAATGTGTAGTCCAAGTTTCAACTCTATTAGGATAATCAGTTAACTAGATGTTTTACTTTGCTTTGTTTTTAATGTAAAACCATAGGGCTATTAATATGCACTGGGCGTCTTGCCTCTTCTTCTTTTTCTTTTTCTTTCTTTTTTATTTTTTTTGGTGACCATGTCTTGCTCTGTTGCCAGGCTAGAGTGCAGTGGCACAATCTCGGCTCACTGAAACCTCCACCTTCCGAGTTCAAACAATTCTTCTGCTTCAGCCTCCCAAGCAGCTGGGATTACAGGCACACACCACCACACCCAGCTAATTTTTATATTTTCAGTAAAGACGGGGTTTCACCATTTTGGCCAGGCTGGTCTCCATCTCCTGAGTTTGTGATCACCTGCCTTGACCTCCCAAAGTGCTGGGATTACAGGCATGAGCTACCACACCCGGCCACCCCTTCTTAATCTCTCTACATCGTACACATTCTTCAAGAGAAACTTGAGTTACTGGGTCCCCACAGAATTATCTTGGACAATCTCAGCCAACAGTTCTCTTTTTTTCTGAGCTGCATATATCTGTAATTTTTAATCTATATATTCGGTGTCACTTCAAGTTGTAATAAACTAAAGAACTATTTGCATAGTAGGTATATAATAAGCATTTTAAAGATACAATTTAATAAGTGTTGTTATATGTATATACCTATAAAACCTACATCGCAATCAAGATAGAGAATGGATATATCACTCCCAAATTTTTCTTATTCCCCTTGTAATTCCCTTTCCTCTCATTTACCCATCTTCCAGCAAAGGTCATTTATTAATTTAGGAGAGTAGAGTGATTTTTACATATTTTTTCTCATACATTTAATCTTAGCTTAATCTTTACTGCCTCTGGTATATATGACTGAATGTTCATTAAGAAACACTATTGTTTAATTTTCTTCTGTACATTTCCAGAACATTTAAGTGTACCTAACACATATTATGTCCTCAGTACGTTTTATTGAAGAACAAACTAATGAGTGGTTAGTTATAAAAATTTATTAAACAGAGAAACAAATATTAAGTGAAATTATACTTAACATAAAAGCATAGATTATGGATATTTGATTAGTATTAGCCAGCAGTGCAAATAAAATAAAAGCTAGTCAGTAGCTATTCAGATTATTAATAATAAATAGGCAATTATAATAAGTATTGTGAAGCATTATAATGAGAAAAATGGTGGTGCCTATGGCATATAAAAAAGGGATTAATAGAAGCCTGAAGTTAAATCAGGCTTTGAAAAATTGATTTACATAGTCATTGGTAGGGCCCTGTCCAAATGCCATTCTGAGGCACATGCCTTGCTCTAGTTTTATAAGAGAGTGCCAAGCAAACAAAACCAAACTACTCTTAATGTCAATAATGTGAGAACTAAAGAAATAAAACTGACGTAGGAGTTAAAAAATTATTTACACAAATAATGAGGGTAAGGAAGGCCTTGGTAAGGCTTTCCTTTTAATGAAAAGCAGCCCCAAAATCATTTTCTTTTCTAACAAAGAGCAGTCTATAAAATCAAGCTGCATACATAGACAAGCAAGCTAGAAGTTTGCACAGGTGAATGCTGGCAGCTGTGCCAACAGGAAAAGGCTACCTGGGGCTACGCATGTCCAACATGGCAGCTCCATCATTTTGCCTTCTCTTTGTTAGCAACATGTACGGTAAGGAGCAGGCCAAACGGCACTGGTCAATCAAAGACCCCATTTGCATAAGAAGAAGATTAGGGTAGGGTAGCCAGCTTCCTCGTGCTATGTAAACATCACACCTGGTCCAACCAATTTGTGAGTCCTATGTAAATCAGATACTGCCTCCTCAAGCCTGTCTATAAAACCTGCTGCACTTTGCTGCCAGCCAGAAGTCCCACTTGAGCACCCCTCTGTCTCTCAGGAGAGAGAGCTGTTCTCCTCTCTCTTTTATCTATTAGACTTCCACTCTTAATCTCTCTCCACATGTGTTCATAACTTTGATTTCCTAGGATAGAGGCAAAAAACCCTCAGGTATTACCGCAGACAAGGACACAGCTTCAAAACCTTATGTATCAACTTTCACCATAAAATTTAATGTAAATACGGAAGTATTACATTATCAAGAATATTGACGAATTAATTAATTTATAAGCATGTGCTGTGTAATGGCATTTCAGTAAACTACAGACCACATATACTGCAGTGGTCCCATAAAATTAGAATGGAGCTGAAAATTTTCTATCGCCTAGTGACATCGTAGCCATCATAACGTCATGGTCTACTGTATTACTCACGTTTGTGGTGATGCTGTCTAAACAAGCCTACTGCACTGGCAGTCATATAAAAGCACAGCATTTGTAGAATCTAAAAAGAACTCAAACTCAAAAGGAAAAAAAAAAAATAAAAGGTGGGCAAAGAATATGATTAGATATTTCTTAAAAGAAGACACACAAGATGCCAAAAAAATATGTGAAAATGATGGGGCACAATGGCTCATGTCTATAATCCCAGCACTTTGGGAGGCCAAGGTGGGTGCATCACTTGAGTTCAGGAGTTCAAGACAAGCTTGGGCAACATAGCAAGACCTCATCTCTGCAAAAAAATACAAAAACTATCCAGGTATGGTAGAGTGCACTGGTAGTCCCAGTTCTTCATGGGGCTGAGGTGGGAGGACCACTTGAGCATGGGACATCAAGGTTGCACTGAGCCATGAATATACCACTGTACTTCAGCCTGGGCAACAGAGCAAGATACTGTCTCAAAACAATATGTGAAAAAATGTACAGCATCACTAATTATCAGGATGATGAAAATTAAGTCCACAATGAGATACCATCTTATGACACTCAGAATGGCTATTATAAAAAAGTCAAAAAGCAACAGATGTTGGCAAGGATGTGTAAAAGAAGAGGCAACACTTATACTCTGTTGGTGATGATGTAAATTAGTACAACCTGGATGGAAAACAGTATGGTGATTTCTCAAGCAACTAAAAATGGAACTATTGTTTGATCCAGCATTACTTCTACTGGTTATCTACCCAAAAGAAAAGAAATAATTACATTGAGAAGATACCAGCTGGGTGTGGTGACTCATGCCTTTAATCTCACCACTTTGAGAGGCTGAGGTGGGAGCTCATTTAAGCCCAGGAGTTCAAGACCATCCTGGGCCACATAGCAAGATCTTGTCTCTAAAAAAAAGATATAAAAATTTACCAGGTCTGATGGTGCATGTCTGAAGTACCAGCTACTGGGGAGGCTGAGGAAGGATGATCACCTGAACTCAGGAGTTTGAGGTTGCAGTGAGTTGTGTTCATACCACTGCACTCTAGTCTGGGCAGCAAGGTGAGATTTTGTCACCTAAAAATAATAATAATAATAATACCTTCACCTATGTGTTTACCATAGCACTATTCACAATAGCAGAGTCACAAAATCAACCTAAGTGTCTATCAGTGGATGACTGAAAAAAAAATCATACCCCCCCACATATATATAAAATACTTCTTTTTATGTATTATGGCTGAGTAATATTCCATGGTGCAGATGTGTGTATGTATATATATGCACACATATACACACACACTCACACACCATATATACATATATGTATGGTATATATATTTTTTAATTATTTGCTTAGGATAATTAGTTGCTTAGGGTAATTAAGGATAGTTATTTTGCTTAGGCTAATGGTGTCTAGTTGTGTTCGTGTTGCTGCAAAAGACATGATTACATTCTTTTTTATGGCTGAGTAGTATTTCACAATGCAGATATATATATACGCACATACACACATATATATGCACACACATACATGTGCACACACACTATATATATATATATACCATATATCTGTATATATGCTGTGTGCGTGTATGTATATACACATACTGCACACCATATATACATATACCATACACACACAAACACACACATACACACATCTGCACTGTGGAATACTACTCAGCCATAAAAAAAAGAATGTAATCATGTATTTTGCAGCAACATGCACACACATACATGTGCACACACACACTATATATATACCATATATCTGTATATATGCTGTGTGCGTGTATGTATATACACATACTGCACACCATATATACATATACCATACACACGCAAACACACACATACACACATCGGCACTGTGGAATACTACTCAGCCATAAAAAAAAGAATGTAATCATGTATTTTGCAGCAACATGAACAGAACTAGAGACCATTAGCCTAAGCAGTATAACCCAGAAACAAAGTGGTTGAATATCACATATTCTTATTGATTAAGTGGGAGCTAAACAATGGAGACAAATGGACATGCAGAGTGGAAAAGTAGAAACTGGAGACTCTTAAAGGTGAGAGGGTAGGAGGAGGGTAAGGTAGGAAATGCTACCTATTGATTACAATGTTCATTATTCAGGTGATAAGTACACTAAAAGCCCAGACTTCACTCCTGCACAATATATGCATGTCAGAAATTTGCACTTTTACCACTAAATCTATAAAAAATAAAAATAAAAAATAAGTATAGCACATACAATTATATACAGTGCATAGTATTTCACGGTGGTAATAAATGGCTGTTGCCTGATTAAGTATTCACTATACTATAGTTTTTATTATTATATTAGAGTGTACTCCTTCTGCTTAAATTTTAAAAAAGTTAGCGGTATAAGAGACTCAGACAGGCCCTTCAGGAGGTGTTCCAAAATAAGGCATCATTATCACAGGAGATGATGGCTTTATGTATGTTATTTTCCCTAAAAACTTTCTAGTGGGTCAAGATGTGGAAGTGGAAGACAGTGATATTGATGATCCCAACCCTGTGTTGGCCCAGGCTAAGATGTGTGTTTGTACCTTAGATTTTAACAAAAACCTTAAAAAGTAAGAGAATAAAAAGATCAAGTTTTAAGAAATAAAAACAAGTGTATAAAATAACAATATAAATAAATAAAATATTTTTGTGCAGTTTTATGACATGTTAGTATTTTAAGCTGTTATTGTAAAAATTCAAAAAGTTTTAAAAAGTTTATAAAGTAATAGTAAGCTAAATTCATTTTACTATTGAAGAATTTTTTTATGAATTTAGTGTAGTCTAAGGACAAGTGTTTATAAATCTACAGTTGTGTACAGTAATGTCCTAGGCTTCACCATTTTCTCATAATTCACTCATTAACTCACACCCAGCAACTTTCCAACCCACAAGATCCATTCATGCTGAATGTCCTATACAGGTGTACCATTTTTTAATCTTTTTTTAATCATAGTTTTTACTGTGTCTTTTCTATCCTTAGATATTCATAAATATTTACCATTGTTTCACAGTTGCCTAAAATATTCAGCACAATAATATGTATGCTGCACAGGTTTGTAGCTTAGGAGCAACTGACTATATCATATACTAGGTTTGTAGTAGGATATACCATCTAGGTCTGTGTAAGTACAATCTGTGATACTTGCACAATAACAAATTTGTCTCATGAAGTGTCACTCAGAACACATCTTTATTGTGAAGAAATGCAAGACTGTATTCAAAAATAATGCAGATTTGTTGTAATTGATTTGCTCAGTGTTAGATGTTATCTTGGCCAAATGTCATTCAAGGGTTCACGACACTCTAACATCATAAATGGAAGAGTAGCAAGTGCAACATACTTTCAAAGTTATGTTAACAAAGAGATGTTTTAGAGGATATTGACTAATTGACAATTCAATTATATAGATAGAAAGTATACTCTGTTATTGAAATTAATCTTTCTTTAAGAAAATATTATTTAAATACATTTCTAAGATGTACTCTGGGAAGCTGTAATTTATGTTACTTAAAAGAATCATAATTAAAATATAGCCTTTTTGTGGCTTTTAGAAATATTTAATTTCATTTATTCTAAAATAAATTTCTAAAAATTATTAAATAAAACACACTACTATAATATTTTCTCATTTTAATTTCTTTTTTTATTCTCCAATTAATGTGAAGGGTAAGATCTGGAGCTTCAGAGACAAAAATGTCTTGGTTCGAATATGAGCTTGTCACTTTTTGGCTGTGTGGCTCTGTGCAAATTCCTTAGCTTCTCTGTGCTTACGCACCATTATCTATCAAATTGTGAAAGAAATAGCACTTTCCTGGAAGCTGTTGGGAGTATTAAAATAGTAATGCAAATAAGGAAATCAGTTTAATTTAATAAAATGAAATTATGTTTATTACTATTAAGCATAGAAAATAAGACCTGATCTAAATTTGTATTCAAAACAAAACAGTGTTTATAACCATTTTTTAAAAGTTTCTGTAAATACCTTAGTAGAAATTGAAATCAATAAATCAATATCAGGAGACTTTTGGGACTAACAGCTGTAAACTTTCTGTTATATTTATATTACTTACCTTAAGGTAAAACAGCCAGATAATAGAGAAAAACCTTTACTTTTTAGTAAAGAGGTATATCTTCAGCATATATATATATATATATATATATATATTCAAATTCCTTTAAATGTATTCTCTATTTAACTTTACATTTTATAAATGCTAATACAATTGCTAGGAACATTATGGTAAATACTCTTTTATTGTGACTCACTTTTGCTGCAATCGTTTCTCTAATGTTACTAGCCTTAATTATCACTTACTGAGTGCTTACCAAATACCACTTTTCTAAGAGTTTAGCACTTGGTACCTTATAAAATCAGTGGTCTTAAAGAAATTATTGTATCCATCTTAGAGAGGAGAATGCTTAAATCAAAAATTATAAGAAATCTGTTTGACAGCTTAGTGGCTAAGACAACTTTGGTGTCAAGGCTCTCTGATTTCAAAGTACACACCAGACACATTTAGCAA
Source organism: Callithrix jacchus (assembly GCF_049354715.1). Lineage (NCBI taxonomy): Eukaryota > Metazoa > Chordata > Mammalia > Primates > Cebidae > Callithrix > Callithrix jacchus. The sequence goes on from NC_133502.1 coordinate 50,225,527, forward strand.
TAGAAACAAAGAAGGATTCAGTGTACATTTTGCCATTATTTTATTTAAAGCATCATTCTTGGCAAACAATTTTTAAATTTTTATCTATGAAGGGCTCTTTTGTAGAGAAAATCTGAATAGTTAACAGGTATATATTAGCATGTGGACAAACTGCACGATATGCATTGTTTTTCTCCTGTTGTAAAATAAGACTACTTGTCAAATGTAAAATGTAAAAGAGAAATTTATTGTGGAAAATTTTAGCTCTATGAGAAAAATTAAACATCATTTTTCCTATTTTTCCATAAAATTTAGCTACAGCTTTTTTTCTTATATACGTATTTCTTCATCATTTAGTCTTCTATAATTTAAAGCAAATAAACAAAAGTTCAGTGTCGATCATGAAGCCAGCTTCTCCTTCAAAAACATTTACAACTAGAAGTGAAGGTAATTGTGAAGTTATGAAAATAACAAAGTAGAAGAACAAAACAGTTCAGTTTTCAGAGATACCCAGTCTTGCTGAGACTCCAAAATGGATTTCAGAAAGGGTCAAAATTATGTCAAGTTAAGAAAGAAATATTAATAGTTTTCAGAAGACTTTTAACCTTTAAAACAATTTGTCACACCCCTAATATATTATACAATAAAATCCAAATGTAATGATTGTCGGACTTCTTAAATTATTAACTTTCAATTAATTATTTAATTATTAAAGTATATTTTAAACAAATAAAAACATGCACTTTTATGTCACAAAACAGAAAGTAGTATATCCCATACTAAAAAGTGTCTCTCAAAATCGACGTGCTTATATCTATTTTTTCTTTTGAGGCAGAGCAGAACTCCTGTGAACCTCCATAGAGGCAAGGTCAACCACAAAATGATCAAAGATCTTTTTTTATTCTTTAGGCATAACAAAACACAATTTTACCTTTTAAATGTTAGTGTAAGAATGTCATGACTCCTAGGAAACAGTGCTTACACACTGTCAGTTCATCAGTCATTAGCCTCTGTAACTGTCAGCCACAGACACTCAACAGGCCTGCAGTTTTATGTGGCATAAAGGTTAATATTGAATTCTTTTTATTTTATTTTATTTTATTTTGCTGCACTTTAGGTTCTGGGGTACATGTAAAGAGCATTCAGTATTTTTGCATAGGTACCTACATGGGAATGTGGTTTGCTGCCTCCATCCCCGTCACCTATATCTGGCATTTCTCCTCATGTTATCCCTCCCCAACTCCCTACTTGCCCCGTCCCTCCCCTAGTCCCCCAACATCAGACCACAGTGTGTGATTCTCCCCTCCCTGTGTCCATGTGTTCTCATTGTTCAACACCTGCCTATGAGTGAGAATATGCAGTGTTTGATTTTCTCTTCTTGTGTCAGTTTGCTAAAAATGATGGTTTCCAGATTCATCCAGGTCCCTACAAAGGACACAAACTCATCAGTTTTTATGGCTGCATAATATTCCATGATGTATATGTGCCACATTTTCCTTGTCCAGTCTATCATGGATGAGCATTTGGGTTGGTTCCAGGTCTTTGCTATTGTAAACAGTGCCACAGTGAACATACATGTGCGTGTGTCTTTATAATAGAATGATTTATAATCCTTTGGATATATATACCCAGTAATGGGATTGCTGGGTCAAATGGAATTTCTATTTCTAGGGTCCTAGAGGAATTGCTGCCACACTGTCTTCCACAATGGTTGAACTAATTTACACTCCCACCAATGGCGTAAAAGTGTTCCTATTTCTCCACATCCTCTTCAGCATCTGTTGTCCCCCGGTTTTTTTAATGATCACCATTATAACTGACATGAGTTGGTATCTCAGTGTGCTTTTGATTTGCATTTCTCTAATGACCAGTGATGATGAGCATTTTTTCATGTTGTTGGCCTCATGTATGTCTTCTTTTGAAAAGTGTCTGTTCATGTGCTTCACCCACTTTTGAATGGGCTTGTTCGTTTTTTTCTTGTAAAACTGTTTTAGTTCTTTGTAGATTCTGGATATTAGCCCTTTGTCAGATGCGTAGATTGCAAATATTTTTTCACATTCTGTTGGTTGCCAGTTCACTCTAATGACTGTTTCTTTTGCTGTGCAGAAGCTCTGGCATTTAATTAGATCTCATTTGTCTATTTTGGCTTTTGTTGCCAATGCTGTTGGTGTTTTAGTCATGAAGTCCTTGCCTGTGCCTATGCTTTGAATGGTTTTGCTGTTTTCTTCTAGGGTTTTTATGGTGTTAGGTCTTATGTTTAAGTCTTTAATCCATCTGGAGGTAATTTTAGTGTAAGGTGTCAGGAAGGGGTCCAGGTTCTGCTTTCTGCACATTGCTAGCCAGTTTTCCCAACATCATTTATTAAACAGGGAATCATTTCTCCATTGCTTTTGTCAGGTTTTTCAAAGATCAGATGGTTGTAGATGTGTGGCCAAGGCCGCCGTTCTGTTCCATTTGTCTATATCTCTGTTTTGGCACCAGTACCATACTGTTTTGATTACTGTAGCCTTATAGTATAGTTTGAAGTCAGGTAACATGAAGCCTCCAACTTTGTTCTTTTTTTTTTTTAGAATTGACTTGTCTATGTGGGCTCTCTTTTGTTTCCATATGAAGTTTAAGGTGGTGTTTTACAGTTCTGTGAAGAGGGTCATAGGTAGTTTGATGGGGATAGCCTTGAATCTATAAATTACTTTGGGCAGTATGGCCATTTTCACAATATTGAGTTTTCCTAACCATGAACATAGAATTTTTCCATCTATTTGTGTCCTCTCTTATTTCATTAAGCAGTGGTTTGTAGGTCTCCTTGAAGTCTGTTATTGGTGTATTAATGCTTCTGATTTCTGCACATAGATTTTGTACCCTGAGACTTTGCTGAAGTTGCTTATTAGTTTCAGGAGATTTTGGGGTGAGATGATGGGGTCTTCTAAATATACAATCATGTTGTCTGCAAATAGAGACAATTTGACTTCCTACTTTACTAATTGAATACGCTTACCTCTCTCAATGTTCTCTTTTACAAATCTGCTGGAATACCAACAAAACCATAAAAGTATTTAACACATCTTTGCCAACACTTACCTTTCATCTTTTTTATACTAGCCATTTTAACAGATGAGAGGTAATATTTAATTGTAGTTTTAATTTCCATTTCTATAACAATTAGCAATGTTAAGAGTTTTTTTAGATACCTGAGGGCCATTTTTATGTCTCCTTTGGAAAAGTGTCTATTTATGTATCTTGCCCATTTTTAATCATTTACTTCCTTTTTATACAGTTGTCTTACATATTTTAGATGTTAACCCCATATAGGATATATCACTTGCAGATATCTTCTCCCCAATCTGTAGGTTAAGACCAATGCTTTCTTATTAATTCTTTGTCTCACTGATCTGTTCATTATTGAAAGTAGAGCACTAAAGTACCCTACTATTACAATCAATCTCTTCCTTCAGGTCATTTAATATTTTCTTTATCTATTTCAGGGCTCCAGTGTTGGGTACATACATATTCTCTTGAAAAATTGACCCTGTTATCATTATATAATGTTGTTCTTTGTCTCTTTTTTTTTACTTTTGAACTTTAACTCTTATTTGCCTGATGTAAGTAGAGTTGCCCTAATCCCTTTTGTTTTCTATTTGTTTGGAATATCTTTTTCCATCTTTTAATGTTTAGGCTATGTATATTCATAAAAGTGAATAAAGTCTCTTTTAAACAGCATGTAATTGGGTATTTTTAAATCTGTTAAGTAATTACATGTCTTTTTATTAGAGAATTTAATCCATTTAAATTCAAAGTAATTATTGAAGGTAATGGCTTACTATTGGCATTCTGTTAATTGTTTTCTGGTTGTTATATAGATACTTGTCTGTTTTTCTTCTCTCTTCCTGTCTTTCTTGATGATTTGATGGGATTTTCTACGTAATATGCTTTGCATCTTCTCTATTTTTGCGTTGTGTGTCTTCTAGATATTTTTGCCCTGTTTATGAATTTTTTATTCTAATAATAGTCTATTTCAGGTTGACAACAACTTAATTTTGACTGCATGCAATAACTACATTTTGGTCTTTCCACTCATATTTTATGTTTTTGATGTTAGAATTTACATTATTTGTGATATGTATCTTCTGATTGTTTTTCATAGCTATAGCTGTTTTTAATAATTGTCTTTTAACCCTTGTACTAGGTATAAAATTAAAATACATAGCACAATTGCAGTCCTGGAGTATTCTGAATCTGGATCAGTATTACTTATATGACTAAATTTTAGATTTCTGTAACTTTTATGTTATTAATTAGTGGCCTCTTGTGTCATCTTATAGAACTCCCACTAGCAATTCTTGTAAGGCAGTCCTATTGGTAAAGAACTTCCTTAACTATTGTTTGGCTGGGAAGGTATTTAATTTCTTCTTTATTTCAGAAAAAAAATAGCTTTACTACAAATAAAAGGAGTTTGTTGGCAGTTTTTCCTTCAGCACTTTGAATATGTCATCCCAATCTCTCCTGAACAAAATAATTTCTGCTCAGAAATGCACTGATAATAGTATTGGGGTGCCCTTTTATGTTATATGTTTCTTATCTCCTGCTCTTCTCAGAATTGTTTATTTCCTTCAATTTTTTTTTATTTAACTTCTGGGGTACATGTGCAGAACATGCATGTTTGTTACATAAGTATGCACATGCCATGGTGGTTTGCTGATCTACATTAGGTATTTCTTCTAACACTATCCCCATCTTAACCCTGCACTCCCTGCTATCCCTCCCCTAACCCCCATGCCCCAACAGGCCCCAGTGTGTGATGTTCCCCTCCCTGTATCCATGCGTTCTCATTGTTCAACACCCACTTATGAGTGAGAACATGCAGTGTTTGGTTTTCTGTTCTTGTGTCAGTTTGCTGGAAATAATGGTTTCCAGCTTCATCCATGTCCCTGCAAAGGACATGAACTCATCCTTTTTTTATGGCTGCATAATATTTCATGATGTGTATGTGCCATATTTTCTTTATCCAGTCTATCATTGATGGGCATTTGGGTTGGTTCCAAGCCTTTTCTATTGTGAACAGCACTGCAATAAGCATACCTGTGCATGTGTCTTTATAATAGAATGATTTATAATCCTCTGGGTATAAAACCAATAATGGTATTGCTGGCTTAAATGGTATTTCTAGTTCTAGATCCTTGAGGAATCACCACACTGTCTTCCACAATGGTTGAACTAATTTACACTCTCATCAACAGTGTAAAAGTGATCCTAATTTTCCATATCCTCTCCAGCATCTGTTGTCTCCTAATTTTTTAATGATGGCCATTCTAACTGGTATCTCAATGTGGTTTTGATTTGCATTTCTCTAATGACCAGCGATGATGAGCTTTTTTCACGTTTGTTGGCTGCATAAATGTCTTCTTTAGAGAAGTGTCTGTTCATATCCTTCACCCACTTTTTGATGGGACTGATTTTCTTGTATATTTGTTTAAGTTCTTTGTGGATTATGGATATTAGCCCTTTGTCAGATGGGTAGATGGCAAAAATTTTCTCCCATTCTCCCATTATCATTGCTGGCTTACTCTAATGATAGTTTCTTTTGCTGTGCAGAAGCTCCTTAGTTTAATTAGATCCTATTTGTCTATTTTGTTTTTTGTTACAATTGCTTTTGGTGTTTTAGTCATGAAGTACTTGCCCATGTTTATGTCCTGAATGGTATTGCCTAGGTTTTCTAGGGCTTTTATGGCATTAAGTCTTATGTTTAAATATTTAATCAATCTTGATTTAATTTTTGTATAAGGTGTAAGGAAGGAATCCAGTTTTAGCTTTCTGAAAGCTGAAACTTTCAGAAAATATATGGCTATTCAGTTTTTCCAACACCGTTTATTAAATAGGGATTTCTTTCCCCATTCCTTGTTTTTGACAGGTTTGTCAAAGATCAGATGGTTTTAAATTTGTGGCATTAATTTCTGAAGCCTCTGTTTTGTTCCATTGGTCTATATCTCTCTTTTGGTACCAGTACCATGCTGATTTGATTACTGTAGCCTTGTAGTATAGAAGTCAGGTACCTTGATGCCCCCAGCTTTGGGGTTTCTTTTCTTTTTTCTTTTTTGCTTAAGGTTTGTTGTATTCCTACATATTTTATTCTCTTTGTAGCAATTGTGATTGAGACTTTGCTCATGATTTGGCTCTCTGTTTGTCTGTTATTTGTGTATAGGAATGCTTGTGATTTCTGCACATTGATTTTGTATCCCGAGTTTTTGCTGAATTTGCTTATCAGCTTACGGAGATTTGGGGCTGAGAAGACAGGGTCTTTAAAATATACAGTCATGTCATCTGCAAGTAGATACTATTTGACTTCCCCATTTTCAAGTTGAGTACTCTTTATTTCTTTCTCTTGGCTGATTGCCCTGGTCAGAACTTCTAATACTATGTTGAATAAGAGTGGTGAAAGAGGGCATCCTTGTTTTGTGCTGGTTTTCAAAGAGAATGCTTCCAGTTTTTGTCCAGTCAATATTATAATGGCTGTGGGTTTATCATAAATAGCTCTTATTATTTTGAGATATGTTTCATCAATACCTAGTTTATTGAGAGTTTTTAGCATAAAGTGTTGTTGAAATTTGTCAAAGGCCTTGTCTGCATCTATTGAGATAATCATACGGTTTTTGTCTTTGGTTCCATTTATCTGATGGGTTATGTTTATTGATTTATGTATGTTGAACCAGCCTTGCATCCCACAGACATGGCTGTATTTTCTTTCATTTTTGATAGTTCAATTATTATGTGCTTTTGTGAACTCCTTTTTGGATTGAAATTGATTGGAGACCTCTATACTTCATGTACTTGGGTGTTTACATTTTCTCCCCGATTAAGAAAGTTTTTAAGCCATTATATTTTTACATATGCTTACTGGCTCTTGATCTCTGGAATGTGTCCTAAAAATCATGTGGGCTTTATTTATTCTTTTTTTGTGTTTTTGGTTTTTTTTCTCTCTCTTGATTGGATAATTTCAAATGCTTTGTCATCGTGATCACTGACTCTTCAGCTTCAGTGCACCTGCTGTTGAAGTTTTTGTTGTATTCTCAATCTCTAGGATTTCTATTTTTTTTATTCCCATATATTTGTCAAATTTCTCATTTTGTTTATGTAGTGTTTTCCAAATTTCATTTAATGTTTTATCTGTATATTCTAACAAGTTACTAAACTCTATCAGAATTATTCTGAATCCTTTTTTTTTTTTTACCATTTGGTACATCTCCCTTTCCTTAGTGTTTATTTTGGGGAATTTGTTATTTCATTTTAGAGCTTTCATGATTTCATGAGTCTTTGTAATCTTTTTGTTTTTGTGTTAATCTCTGTACCTTTAAAGAGACAGCCACCCTTTTCAGCTTTTTTTTTTTTTTTTTTGAGACAGAGTTTCCCTGTTGTTACCCAGACTGGACTTTTCAGCTTTTATACATGTTCTTTGCAGGGATTGACTTTCACTATATAGTCTAGACTATGATTCTGGAGAGGCCAACTGGTAACAACTCTGTTCAGCCAGAATTTGCTTTCAGGTTCTGTAGATGGCTAGTCTGGTGTCCTTGTTTGGGATTGGATGGACCATCTAGCTGGGCCCTGCTATCTGGTAAGGCTACTGGCTGAGCTCTGCAATCAGGCTGAGCTGCTGGATGTGAAACTACAATTACCTGTGACTGAGCCAGGCCACAGGGCATGTTCCCTGGATAGGTGATGCCACTATTTGAGATCGGAAGTTGGACAGCATTGCTGTAGAATCCTCATGGTTAGGTGAAATCTCTAATCAGCTTGTACAAGACTAGCTGCTATGTTCTGTAGAAATGTGTGGTTAATTAAGATTTGCCTCCCTGCCTATGTACAAGCTTGAAGTGGGCTTTGAAGCTGGTCCAACCATTGTTTAAATGACTGAGAATGTCAGATCTAGCCCCTACTCAATGCCAAAATTTGTTGTGGTGGTTGTCTCCCTCTTTGGACAGGATCCCTTGGTAGGTTCTGAGGCTAGTCCTAGAGACTGACTGTCTATGGATTCAAGCCAGCTAGAGACTCTCTCCACTTCTGGGATAAACAGCTCAACTTTGCAGATGGGCTATGCTCTTAGGTGGTAACTCTGATTGGGCATAATCACTGAAAGGTACACCGAACTATTACTGAAATATGAATGCTGATTTCTGTGGGATACAACTCCTTGCTTTATTTCTACTTGACCCTAGGTGGTTTAACCATGCCATTATTCACTGTTTCCCTTTAGGTGAGAATGGAGTGGGCTTCCTAGGAAGTATCTCAAAACACTAGGAAAGCTTATTGTTCACCTCTGATTCTCTTTTTTTTATTTTCTCTATCTCTGTAAGAACTATGATCACTGGAAAACTCTGTGTGGCACTGAGCTAATTTGATGGTAGAAAGAGGGTGGTAGAAAGAGGGTGATCAAAGTAAGTTTTTTTTCTGCTGTTTTCTATGCAGTTTTTATTTCACTCTGTGGGCCACACAGCTTACTCAGGCTCATTCTCAATGTGAAAGATTTTCACCAAGGTCTTGTCTTTGGAGAGTTGCTATTTGAACTTTTTATGGGTAGTAGTAAAGCCTGGGCCTTCCCATTCTGACATTTTGCTCCTTTAATCCATTTTGACTTGATTATTGTGTATGGTATAAAATAAGAATCCTTTTTTTTCATCTGCAGGTAGATACTCAGTTTCCTCCAGACCAATTATTGAACAGACTGCCCTTATCCCCATTGTTTCTGCTTGATGACCCTATCAAAAGGTAATTGACTGTGTATGTATTTTAATTTATTCCTGGAGTTTCTATTCTGTTTCATGAGTCAATGTGTCTGTTCAGACCAGTATTATACCATTATGATTACTATAGCTTTGTAATATAATTTGAAATCAAGAATTGTGATGCTTCCAATGCTGTTTTTTTCTTTCCCACCTCTCAAAATTGCTTTAGCTATTCAGTGTCTTTTGTGGTTCCATATGTATTTTAGAATTTTTTTAATATCTATCTGTGAAGAATATTTTTTGAATATCAATATGGATTACTTTGAGTCTGTAGATTGTTTTGGTTAAGAACATTTTGACAATTTTAACTTACCCAAACCATAAAGAAGGTTTATATTTGTATGTATTTTGTATGTTCAGAATTTTTCATCAGTGTTTTATAGTTTTAAGCGTACATATCTCTCACTTCCTTGGCTAAATTTATTCCTAGGGATTTTATCCTTTTTGATGCTATCAGAAATGGGATTTTTTTATTGACTTATTTTTCAGATATGTAATGACTATTGTACAGAAATGAAATATGTTTGTTGATTTTGTATCTACCAACTTTTCTAAATTCATTTATTAGTTCTAACTCTCTCTCTCTCTCTCTCTCTCTGTGTGTGTGTGTGTGTGTGTGTGAATTACTTGGAGATTTCTACATACAAAATAATGTCATCTATAAACAGGGATAATTTCACTTCTTCTTTTCTTACTTATATGCCTTTTATTGCTTTTTCTTGTATACCTATTCTTACCAGTACTTCCAGTATTATGTTGAATGTAAGTGGAGAGAGTGAGCATCCTTGCCTTGAACTGCATCTTAGAGAAAAGATTTCAATGTCTCTCTATTGTGTGTGATGTTAGCCATGAGCTTTTTATAACTGGCCTCTATTATGCTGAGGAGATTTTCTTCTATTCTGAAATTCTTGGCTAGTTTTTATCAAGAAAGTATGTTGAATTTTGTCAAATGCTTTTTCTGTGTCAATTGAAATGATCATGTAGGTTTTATCTTTCATTCTGTTAATACAATGTATCACATTGGTTGATTGTTGTATATTAAATCAGCCTTGTGCTAGAAATACTCTGTTGTGGAATTCCATTTGGCAGTATTTTATTAAATAATTTTCCTGTTTTCATCAAAGATATTGGCCTGTAGCTGTACTTTCTTGTGGTCTCTCTGTCTGGCTTTGGTATCAAGGTGATGCTGGTCTCATGAAATGTGTCTAGAATCATTTCCTCTAATTCTATTTTTGTAAAAGTTTTCAAAAGATTAACAAAGTAATTGTTAATTTTTGTTACGTAGTTTTGGTATTCTTGATTTATTTGTGTTCTGATTGCTTGTAATTTACATGCTCTCTTTATACTTTGCCAATAGCTAGATATAAAAAAACATGGTGAGTTATTCAGGGAAGAACCACCAATAAACCTGTTAAAACAAGAAAGTAAAATGAAACTGTGAACTGTGCTACGAGGAGGAAACAGATTGCTAGCTTGTTTGAGCCAATGGATTCCAGTGGGTTTTGGGGTATCTCTGCTATAGCAGCTTAGCTTAGACTTCATGAAGATCAACATTTATGTGGAAATAAAAAAAATAGATAAAAAGTTTTCCCATTCTGTTGGTTGCCGATTCACTCTAATGATTGTTTCTTTTGCCGTGTAGAAGCTGTGGAGTTTGATTAGATCCCATTTGTCTATTTCGGCTTTTGTTGCCAATGCTTTTGGTGTTTTGGTCATGAAGTCCTTGCCTATGCCTATGTCCTGAATGGTTTTGCCTAGATTTTCTTCTAGGGTCTTTATGGTGCTGGGGGGAAATAGGGGAGAGACAGTGGGGGATGGAGAGTTGGGGAGAGATAGCATGGGGAGAAATGCCAGATATAGGTGCTGGGGAGAAAGGCAGCAAATCACACTGCCATGTGTGTACCTATGCAACAATCTTGCATGTTTTTCACATGTATCCCAAAACCTAAAATGCAATTAAAAAAAAAAAGTTGAACATTCAGAAAACTGAGGGAAACAGACTAAAATACTTTTATGGAAGCCAAAAGAGAACAAAATATTACTAAGAGAGTAGTGGAAAGTAGTACCAAATAATGCAAAAATATTACATGTGATGGAATATTCCAAGTATATATTGCAACACTGATGAGATTAGAAATTTGAGTGGTCTACTAAATATTAGGGAAAACCTCTTATGGACGTGGTAGACTGAGTTAATGAGGAACACATCAAAAGGTTATCTGACAAAATTCAAGGCACCATATAAATTAGAAACTATAAAATTAATGTGGAATAAACGATCTAAAAATTGATAATTTTTTAATAAAATATTCAGCAGTCTATATGTGGATTACTATGGTGAAAGCAAAGAGTATGGATGAGTTTACCGGAAATTTTCCATTTCAATCAAGAAGTTGATTGAGTGTATCAGAAAACAACAAGGAATAGAGATTTAAAAATTAGGTTTTGGGTTTAAATCTTGGCATTTAATAATTTTATAGCATTAATAAATTATTTAACCACTTTAATGTAAGTTTTCTCATTTGTGAAATGTGGTTAAGGTATATTACTACAATATACTTTGCCGTAGTAACAACTCTGACTCTCAGTGGCTTACAATCAAAAACATTCATTATGGACCTGTAGGTTGGCTAGAACTCTGTACCACTTGGATCCGCTTGTCTTGGCTAGTTTCTGCTGGGTTTGATTTCAGTCTGGAGTTAGCTTCAGATCTCTTTACCTAGTTTTTTAGTCTAGAACTCAGGCTAAAGAAATGGCCACTACCTGAGAATTGTGGTTCTCACAATGAGAGAACTTGAGTAAAATTTGCAATGCCTCTAAGGCCTTTTGCCAGGACATGACATTTTTTGCTATTTTACTCTCCACTGGCTGAAGCGAGGAATATGGCCAAGCCAGTGACGGAAGAAGGGAGAGTAAATATAGCTGGCACAGATTATAATTCAGTGTTCACTGATCTTATTGTTATTATTTGTAATTATTTGTTACGTTATTATACTGATGAATAATAAGGTGTACATAGTATAAGAAAAGAAGTAAGATAAGAAAAAAGTGATAGGTTGGGGATAAAAAGAGATTATTGTAGAAATGTGATAAATTAAAAGAGAAAAGTCTGTGTTTGAAGGGGTAGATCTCATAGCTTAATATTTCTTTTCTTTTCTTTTTTTTTTTTTTTTTTTGAGACAGGGTCTTGCTCTGTCACCAGGCTCCAGGCTGGAGTGCAGTGGCACAATCTCAGCTCACTGCAACCTCCGCCTTCAGTATTCAAGCAATTCTCCTGCCTCAGCCTCCCGAGTAGCTGGGACCACAGGCAGGCACCACCACGCCCAGCTAATTTTTGTACTTCTTAGTACAGACAGGGTTTCACCATGATCACGATCTCTTGACCTCGTGATCTGCCCAACTCGGCCTCCCAAAGTACTGGGATTACAGGCATGAGCCACCATGCCTGTCCAGCTTAATAATTCTATGAGCTTAAAAGAGTTATAACAGGGAGGGACAGCATGGGGTGGGGAGTTGGGGAAGGATAACTGGGGAGAAATGTCAGATATAGGTGATAGGGAGGAAGGCAGCAAACCACATTGCCGTGTATGTACCTATGCAACAATCTTGCATGTTCTTCACATGCACCCCAAAACCTAAAATGCAATAAAATATATATTTAAAAACAAAAAGTTACAGCATTTTGGTAGTTGCAGTGATGATAAGGTCATTGGCATTAAAATAATCAAGGATCTATTAGACTATATAATTGAATAAATCAGCTACATAAGTTACAGAATTTATTCAAATTCAAGAACGTTATTGCTGAGGGAATCAGTGTCGTTTTGTGTGTGTGTGAAATAACTTATCAATCAATCTCATAGAGCCAGAGAAAGAGTGCTTTGACGGTACATCTCAAATTATCAAAAATTTTAAATCCTTATTTATAAAACTATTAATATCAAACTTTATACCACACTTCATGGAATGCCAGTTGACATAAATGCTGGTAATGGTTTACTAATTTATGATAAATTCATTTTGTATATAATAATCATTTGTTGAAAATATAGTAAAATTAATTAGTGAAAAAGAAATTATGACATATCATAACCATATAGTTATCTATCTTCTATCTATCTATCATCTATCTATCTATCTATCTATCTATCTATCTATCTATCAACATATCTATGTTTGTCTTTAAAATAAAACTGAATAGTTAGAGAGTAGGTTTCCAATAGAATTAATCTTATGCAAAAGCCAATAAAACACTTGGCCCTTAGTCCCTGAGATAAATAAAAGTTTGTCCTTGATCTAATGATCACCTCATTTTGCATGGCACCCCCTTGCTATGGGTTTTCTGCCTTCCTATTTTACATGTAAATGGTGCTTTCATAATTTTTCTTGGTTTCCAGGTGACCAATATACAACTGCAGAACTCATAAAGATTTGTTTTCCCATGATTCAACGGGAGGCACAAATGTTGCCTAACTACTTACGTCTATCAACATATTTTCCTTTCCAGATATTTTATAAAGGTTTGTAAAAACTGACTTCTGCTCATTCTTCTTCCATAGTCATTAAAAAATGAAATGTATGCAAATATCATAATTCAATTTCCTATCTATTAACTTATTTTCAGATTTTAATTCAAGCACTGGCACAAACATTTCAACTATACCTAAAAAATGGCACATTTTAAATCAAACTCTGATTTCATAAATATCACCTGTAACTTTTTGATTATTTTCTTTCCTAGGGAGACAGAATCCAGTATAAATGATATTCAAGTTCAAACTAAATTCCAATGCTATATTTTCTGCTTAAAAGTAAAATAAAATAGAACTCTCATGGATAAGTCATTGACATGTAGACACATTGCCCCAGGGTCAAATGAGGGCTGAATCACCTACAGTACTAGATAGATGACTGTGACTAAATTATGAAAACCAAGGCTCAGTTTTCATGTGTAAATTATTCTAATATAATTGATAGTATGCAGTCAAGGTTCTATCTTCAATAAACTATTTCTAGTGCATTAAAAATAATATTATATTACAGAAAACTATAAATAGATTTTAACTCATTAATTTAAACTAAGCAGAAAATATATAATAAATATATAGTTGTAAATTTCAAGCATTGGTGTCTCTTCATGAAAGAATGGATAATAGGTCTCTACCTGAAAGGAATACATCAAGATTCAGGTCTGTTCTTGTGAGTTCAGAGGCATTTCTTGAACACTTAGACTTTAGAGTCTAAAGCTCCTTCTTTTCCAATCCACCATACTTTATATTACATCATCCTGTTTTCCTTCAGAACACTAAACTGCCATCTGCAAGCATATTTCTTCATTTGTTCACAGGGTCATTTTCTGTTTTCCCTGCTAGAGGGCCCCAAAACTTTCTTGCACAGAATGAACACTCAACACATATTTGCTGAATGAATGAAACACCTGTGTCCTGAAGGGAGATCTAATATTGTTCTCAAGGTTGAGAATTGAGACAGACACCAACTATACTTTACAAGTATCTGTTTATTCAATTATATGTACTTGTTACATAAAATGGAAAGAATATAAAAGGAACTTTTATAAAGAACTCTTTGTGCAATGTATGGTTCACAGAAGAAAGTAAAAGTTATTTTGTCTTTTGGGATCTAACGCAGTTTTCTTTTATTTCATCATTTTTTTGTGTATCACATTGGTTTAGGTAATTTTTCTGAGCCTGCTAAAAGATACTGAGCTTAACTTTTTAAGATAAAAAATTATGATGCCACTGCAGTTATTTCCAGAAAGTGAATTCTGTTTGGTTAGAGAAAACTCCCTAAATGTGGTCAAAAGTTCTGCCTAAATGAAGAAAGAGGACTGGTATGCTTTGTAAACTAAAAAAAAGTAAGCTCCTCCTTGTATCTCCCATCTGCCCTTCCTTGCCCCACCTCCCTCCACCCTCAACACACACATACACACATCACATCAACTCCTGATTGGATAAAGTTGGAAGAAAAAAATTAAATGCTTTATGATAGTCATTTTTATTATGTTTACTTGAGATAATTTGAGAAATTGAGATTGATACTAATACTTTATTAATGGGGTAATGATCATTTTAAATTCCTTAATGGTTACAAATCTCAAAATGTATTATATCAAATATTAAGCTTTACATTAATATTTTACTCAGTTCTATTAAAACTAATTGTAATTCTTTGTAACAGACCCAAGAAATTGCTTTTTTCTCTTACTTTTCCTATGTTAGCTGAGCTGCAGCTTAATGCATCTCTTATCATCTTCTTAGCTATTTCTTAGCCAAACAATATACATTCAGATCTCCTAATATTTTCTAATAAATCAACTCCACTTAGTCTTTATTATATTTTTCCAATCTTTATGAATTCCATCTATTTATTTGCACATATTTAACTTTTCTAGGAACTAAAGGAATTCACCAAGAAGACCTATTAATTTTTCTCTACTAAATGGAATGGATTAATATGTAACTTTTTAGAAATTTCAGTTCTGCTTTTACAAGTGAATCTTTAAAAGGTATCCCTACAATTGGAATATCCTAAGCATTTTTAATTGCTATATTTTTATTGCATAAACCTGTTCATTTGCCTTCACCTAAACATCCAGTGCTTGAATAGAGTACAGTACTAAGTGCTCAATTAAGGTTTTTAGAATTTGAACTTTGCTACTAATGGGCTTGTCCAGCTTAAAATATTTGTATTATAGTTCAGATAATTAAATGTTTCTTTGAGTGCTTAGTACAATGAAAACTAACAAAACCCACCAAAAGATAATCATACCAGAGTTAAGGAATTGCCACAAAAGCTTGCAGAGTAAAACAAGTAAAATAAAACAAAGCAAGGATCAGATCACATCAGAGTGGTTAATAGTAACACTGGATATTAGAAGACAACAAAATAAAACTTTTAGATTTCTACAGGGTAATGATTTTCATCCTAAATTTCATACCTAGAAAAACTGTAAGCAAACTTTGAAGATATAATTAAAGCATTTTCATAAATGTAAAGACTAAGACTTAATCCAATTATTCCTCCAAAGCAGAATACTCAAGACTGGGTAATCTAATAAAACAATAGAAATTTATTGTTCATAGTTTAGTGGTTGGGAAGTTCAAGAATAAGGTGCTGGTGTCTCGTGTCTGGTAAAGGTCTTCTGGCTGCATCCTCACAAGGGCAAAAGGGATAAATGCTATGTCTTCAAATCGCAGAAGAGAAGTTCTATCTAGCCAAATGCTACATGAAGACTCTTGTATAAAGGCTTTCATCCCGTTAATTAGGGGGAGCCCTCACAGACTAATCACCTTTCTAGACTCCACCTCTTAATACCGTCTCATTTGGGAGGTGACACATTGAAACATAGTAGAAGTGCTCCAGCAAAATAAAAATGCTAAAACATGTAGCTTTCCAGGTTTTAGTAAAATTTTTGTCATCAGAAACACTGCCAGCCTGGAATGAGAAGTAAATAAAGAGTACAAGCCAAGGAAAACATCAAAATAAAGAGACAGAAATGTGTGATCCAGAAAACAAAAATAATGGATTAGGGAAGCCAGCTTTGCATCAAAGGAAGCCTAGAGATAAATCAGCTCAGATTGGAGCAAGGAATGACTGGAAGATATGACTACTCAATAGAGTACATTAATACACTAGGAAAAAGTTAGGATTAAATAACAAATTAAGATTAAAAAAGAAGAACTTAGAAAATCTGATGTGGGGACGTATTTTGATATAATTACAATAGTTGAATAATTAAAATACTTTGATAATATTAAAATACTTGAATTTGCAGCTTGTGGTACTTACAGATTTAAAATTAAATGGGAAATAATAATTTAGGGAGGAAATAGGAGAGTTAAAACTGCATAAAGTAAAATAAATAACTCTAATTTTTAAAATTGATGAATCAAGAAAAAATATATAGTTGCCTTACGATAAGAAAAAAGATTCTGGAGTGTAATGCTTGGAGAAGAAATGATGGAGGGAGATAGAAAACTGGGTTTCTATTATAATACTTTCAGGAGCTAAAATAAGTAGTATTCTAAGATAACCATCAAAGAACAACATCCTTGTGATATTTTAGGGCAGAACCTGTGAATATGATGAGAGAGATCCCTTTCACAATGCTGTTATATGAAAAATGAGATTTGGCATATTTAACTAAGGCTTTGGAATTGGGCAGAGAATAGGGACTCAAAAAATTTTGAGGAACATAAAAAAGGCTTGATTGCCTTTAAGAAACTTTTAATAGGATTATGCATTTTAAAGATGCTGCCAGTGAAGATATAGATAAAATGTAATAATAGAAAGTTTAGCAAAATTGTCTCTTATAGTTATGTGGAGAGCCAAATTTGTGATACAGGTGATTATTAAGCTAGAGATTTTTAACTAAAGTGTTAGAGGTGTGGCCTGATTTCTTTCAGTGCCCATAGTAAAATAATTTTTAAAATAGCGATAAGTAGAAGGAAGAAATCTTAAACAAAAATGAATCAATATGTGATGACTTAGAAAATTTTCAGTCCAAACGGCAAAATGTTATAATTAAGTGCTTGCTTTTTAATATAGAGAGGTAGCTAAATGTATGAGTATACAAACTTTTGTTGAAAACTTGGAAATATTATACAGTCAGTGAATAGAGTCACAAAAATAAGATTGTGCATTACAGACCTTCTCTATCAAGCTAGAGGACCTTCACGATGCTTAAGGTCCTTGTCCAACAGCCATCTCAGCCAGGAGGTTAAGCTTATCTCCAAAAGATTCAATGGGTATGGCTTTTGTTGAATGGTTCAAAGCTTGGTGTACTTTACAAATACCCTAAAAAGTTTCATAAAATTTTTGTCATCAGAAACACTGCCGGTCTGGAATGAAAGGTAAATAGAGTATAAAATTAAAGGAGGTTGTTGAGCCCCAAGAATTTACTGGCAAGAAATAGGCTGATAAAACTACTCAGTTCAAACAAGTGCTACTATTCATGAAAATGAAAGGATAATTCAGAGGGTTGAGTTAAGGGTCCAGAGGGAGAAAAGGAAGCCCCGAATGTAGGCTTAGCCTCAGAGAATTATTTCTAGTCCTCGAGACCTAATAAAGGAATTCCTGATGGAGTTTTCTTAACTGGATTACAAAACTGCTTCGAACTGGCAACTCTTTTAACTTCCATTTTCCCACTTTTTAAATAAAATGTCTATAAATGTTATCCTATATGCATTCCACTGTTATATGTTGAAGTTTTGAGGGCAGAAAATTTATGTCTTTAATTTTGCAGGTTTGAAGATGTAAAAGAATTGTGTTTCATAATGAGTTATACCCAAGAGCCTCATAGAAACCTGATTTAGTTGACCTAGATGATGAGATTTAGAGTTAGAGGAATACATTATAAACTTGATCTCTTCTATGGTCTTTGAAATTTAACTCCCATTGTGGTGATATTAAGATATAGGGCCTTTAGGAAAGTGATTAATTATTTTCTCAAAGGGGGTTAGAAAGGCAAAAGAGAGTTTATCTTTTAGCAAAAAATAAACTCTCTTTTCCCTATTTTGTCTCTTCTATTATACGAGGACACCCAAACAATGTCATCTATGAGGAATGGGCTATCACCAGACACCAAACCTGCTGGCATCTTGATGTTGGATTTCTCAGCCTTCATAAATTTGACCAATAAATGTTACATACATATAAAAATAAACACACATATATTTTTTACAAATTATATTTATTATAGCAGCAGAAACAAACTAAGATGAGCTCATCTTGTCATTGGGAACATTTTAGAGACCTGGAGACAGAGTCAATGTATATTGCATCATGGACAGATGTGGAGTACTGGGGCCACAGGGCAGATTTTGGGAGGCAGAATTCTAAGAGGACTTCCAATGGCACTTGCTTCTATGTACTCTCTTTTTAAAAGTGGGTTAAACCTGATAATTTGGTCAGCTGTTACTCCTATGATTGTCACATTATGTAGCAAAAAGATTATGCCAATGAAACTAGGATGAAAATTTGATTTACTTTAAAATAGGGAGATTACACTGGTAAGCCTGTCTAACCTGATCACATAGTACTTTAAATCAGGTTGTAGTAGTCAGAGATAGATAATGTCAGAGATTCAACACATGAGAAGGATTCATCACTTGGATGTTGCTGTGTTGAAGACCTAGGGAGCCATGCGGTGAAGAATGCAAGAAGCCTGTAGCGGCTGAGAGCAGCCCTTGACTGACAGCCAGTAAGGAAACAGGGGCCTCAGGCATACAACCAGGAACTAAATTCTGTTAATAAGAAGAATTACTTCCAAAATGGATTCATGCCTAGATCCTACAGATAGGATTGTAACGTTTTTAACATCTTGATGTCAGCACTTCAGAGACTGCGCAAAGAACCCACCTACATCATTCCTGGAGTTCTGATTAAATCAGTAATGATTTGCCAAGCTTGTGATAATTTGTTATGCAGCAATGCAAAATTAATAGAAAGCTAGTATTTAACAATGCGTATGAATTACTTCTTAGAAAATACCATAATATACAGAAATAGTATCCATCTTAAATTGGGAGAAAA
This sequence comes from Callithrix jacchus, assembly GCF_049354715.1. Classification (NCBI taxonomy): domain Eukaryota; kingdom Metazoa; phylum Chordata; class Mammalia; order Primates; family Cebidae; genus Callithrix; species Callithrix jacchus. The sequence goes on from NC_133502.1 coordinate 50,244,834, forward strand.
GAAGAGGAGGCCTTTAAGTACATTGTAAATGATAACCAGGGAGAGACAGAGTGAGGGGATGGTATGTACTAGCTAGTGATAGAGCATATTCATTTACACAAAAGGTGAAAATAAAGGACAACTTTGGGAACTTTAATTGGTGTTTATGTACAAAGTGAAAATATTAATATGTATAGCAAACTGGAAAGAAGTAAGAGAGAGGTATTAGAGAATTTTAGGGAATTGAAAATTTTTTTTCTTAATTTAAAGAAAATCTTTGGCTCAGAAAATTGAAGCTAATTATAGTTCTGGGTTAATAAAACAAATAATTATGAGCCCCTGCAATATTCCTTTCTTGTTTCTGATTCATTCATTTATTTTCATTCAGTTGTATGTTGTATTCCTATTCAACATTCCTTTTTCTCTCCTTCTCAGTGTGAAAACATTTAAATTCATTTGAGATAAATCTTTGTGCATAATAGTGAAAAATCTGTGCTGTTAGGCATGAGCGTATTTAAATATTAATAAATATTTTTGTTCTTATTCTGTGGCTAACTTTTGTTACTCAACTTTATGTTGCTTTGAAGATCTATCCACATTTCTATGAGTAAGTATTTATTTTTCTAACAACTGGATAATACTCTATTCTGTTCATCAGGCAAGTTTCACCTAGCTTCTTCACTAGTAGTCACCCTGGTTATCTTTAACTCCTGATATCCATAACAATGTTTAGATAAACATAAATTCACATGCCATATAACAGACATCTATGAGACTATGTTTGGTCTTGGTCAACAAGAATTGAAACAGCAGGAGAACCAGGCCTTTAGATTATAGAGTATACATATATAATAGTTTAATTAAATACTGCCAGACAATTATGTTGAATAGTTACATCAGGTTATAGTCAACCATAGGAATATGAGTACATAGATGGTTACCCATCCTCATAATACCGTAGAGCTTGGAGTTACTGCTTTCATATATTTTCCTGGATATTATACTGCCTGAAGGATACAATCTCATTTTTAGTTTATTTTACATTAATAATTTTATTAATAATAAGTTTAGGCTTTTTAGGTTTTGATTAAGTAATTGCTTATTTTCTTTGTCCAATTTTCTACTGGATTACACTTTGTCTTATTGATTTGCAGAACTTCTTTATACAGTTTTAATATTAGTCTCATTTTAGTTTGAGACATTTAAAATATTTTGTTTCCTTGTATCATCTACATTTTAATTATTTCTGTATCTTTTCTTATATTAAACATAAAAATTTAATTTTTAATTACTTATTTATGTTTCATTTTGATCTGAGCAATGGGACTTTGGTAAAAAGATGTTTCTACACACTATGTCAAAATATCTTTTGTTTATTATAATTAACTTTAACATTTTATCATCTACAAGTAGCTATTTAATTTACCTGCAGATGATTTTTTATGAATTCTGGTAGTTGGAAATCCAAGTAACTAAACTATGTATTTTTCTTTATATATTTTTAATACTCTTTACCTGATAATCCATTATTTCAACATGGATTTATGGTATCATCTTTACATTATTTTACCAAATGTACATGGAATTTTTGCTGAGTTATTAACTTAGAAAAAGGTCCATGAACATTTGGTAAATGGTTTGTGTGCTGTAATCAACATGGCTTTACACTATGTCTTAATGTCAAGGAGGTCTGGTTAATCTTATTTTCCTTTTTCTTCAAATTTTTCTCTGTGTAGTTTATTATTTCTTCATATATAATTTTAAATTTTTTTTTTTGAGACAGAGTTTTGCTCGTTACCCAGGCTGGAGTGCAATGGTGCGATCTCGGCTCACCACAACCTCTGCCTCCTGGGTTCAGGCAATTCTCCTGCCTCAGCCTCCTGAGTAGCTGGGATAACAGGCACGCGCCACTGTGCCCAGCTAATTTTTTGTATTTTTAGTAGAGACAGGGTTTCACCATGTTGACCAGGATGGTCTCAATCTCTTGACCTCATGATCCACCCGCCTCGGCCCCCAAAGTTCTGGGATTACAGGCTTGAGCCACTGCGCCCGGCCTTAAATATGTATTTTCTTTAAAAATTTCTTAAAATGTTCTTGAAATTTTGATTAAAATTGCTTTAAAATTTAGACTGAGAAGAATTGATATATTTATAAAATTCTTATCACCCTATAGTAAGAAACATTTTCAAGACCTTTGTTAAAATTTTCAAATTTTGTCCATAAGTCTTATATCTTCATGGTTTTCATTGCTGTATACTTTACACTAAATTTGATGTTTTACTTATTATTTATGTTATTTGAATATTCTTTATGTATTATTTATGTTATTTGAATAACCTTAATATGTGTTATATTCTGTCATTATTATTTATTTATGAAAATACTACTACAATTAATAAGTAGCTCTTATATGTAGTTACTTTGAGAAACTTGCTTATTGTTTTTAATCTATAGGTTTCTTACAAAGGCATTTCTAAGAATACATTCCTATCATCTGAAAATAAGAACAGTTTTATCTTATTTTTTTAATTTTTCATCACTTTTTATTGTAACATTGGCCAGAACTTTTAGTCCTAGGTTAAATACTAGTGGTAGTTATGAGACTCTTTATTTCTGGAATATATACATAACTCAACTTTAAATACCGACTTTTCAGTTGTTTTGAGATGTACAAATTTAACTAAGTTCTACTTCTCTGGCTTGGTAAAGAAATTCATTATAAATGAATTTTACCAAATGTTTTTTCTAATAATTGAGATAACCATAGTATTTCTTTGTTCTGAATATCAGTGTGGTGAGTAGCATTACACTGATGAACTTTTGAAGGTTTAATTCTCCATCTTGTCACAACAAATGAGGAATGTTTTCTGTTTATCAAGAGATGTTATTTAATATTTTTCAATATTCAAAATTTTGCATGCATTATTATCAGTAAAAGGTGCTATTAATTATTTTTGCCTCTTTTTCTTTATTCCAAAACAAAATATAAAAGGTAGCTATTAACTGTTCACTAAATGATTGTTAGAACACACTCATAATAAAAACCTGCCAGGAGGCTGGGTGTGGTAGCTCATGCCTATAATCCCAGCTCCTTAGGAGGCCAATGAAGGTACATCATTTGAGGTCAGGAGTTTAAGACCAGTTTGGCCAATATGGCCAAACGTTGTCTCTATTAAAAATACAAAAATTAGCCAGGTATGGTTGTGCACACCTGTAATCCCAGCTAGTCAAGAGGCTGAGGCAGGAGAGAGATCCAAGATGGCTGATTGCTAAAGTTCGGGATTGTAGCTCCCAGTGAAAGCACAGAGAAGGAGAGGACGCCACACTTTCACACAAATTTTAGTTACTCACGAACCAGAAGATTCCCAGTGGAGGGTCCCCATGGGTCGCCAGCGCGACTCTTTGTCTGGGGCAGCGGTTTTGCCAGTGCCTCCGCACAGCAGCTCTTTGTGCAGAGTAAAGGGGAGGAGATTCCTGGGCAGAAGAGCACCAGAAGTCTTATTGCTGCTGTTTTGGGCGGCACAGTGGGTTCTCAGATTCCAGCGCTGAGAATCAATAAACTGGGCGTCCACTCAGAAACCCAACTAGAAAGGTGATAATTGTAAAGATGACAGATGGAAAAAATGTATAAGAAAGGGAAGAAACCAGCCTAAAAAGGCTGAGAATACCCAAAATCAGAACCCCTGTCCCTCTACAGGGGATTACAGTTCCTCATCAGCAATGGAACAAGCCCTGATGGAAAAGGACTGTGTGCCATTATCAGAAGTAGGCTCCAGAAGGTGGATGATAAGAAACCTCTGGAAGTTAAAAGAACTTGTTCTAACCCAATGTAAAGAAACTAAGAACTTTGAAAAAAGGTTTGATGAAATGCTAACAAGAATAGACAATATAGAGAGGAATATAAATGAATTAATGTAGTTGAAAAACACAACACAAAAACTCAGCGAAATATGCACAAGTTTGAATAGCCAAATTGATCAAGCAGAAGAAAGGATATCAGAGGTTGAAGACCAACTTAATGAAATAAAACGAGAAGACAAGAACAGAGAAAAAAGGATAAAAAGGAATGAGCAAAGTCTCCAAGACATATGGGACTATGTGAAAAGACCTAATTAACTTTTGATAGGTGTACCTGAATATGATGAAGAGAATGAATCCAAGCTGGAAAATACTCTTCAGGATATTATTCAGGAAAACTTTCTGAATCTAGCAAAGCAGGACAATATTTAAGCCCATGTAATACAGAGAACATCACAAAGATATTCCTCAAGAAGAGCAACCCCAAGGCATATAATCATTAGATTCACCAGGGTTGCAACGAAGGAGAAAATACTAAGGGCAGCTAGAGAGAAAGGTCAAGTTACCCACAAAGGGAAGCCTATCAGACTTACAGCAGATCTCTCAGCAGAAACCCTGCAAGCCAGAAGAGAGTGGGGGCCGATATTCAACATCCCTAAAGAACAGAACTTCCAGCCCAGACTTTCATATCCTGCTAAACTAAGCTTCTCAATTGAAGGAAAAATAAAATCTTGGCTGGGTGCGGTGGCTCAAGCCTGTAATCCCAGCACTTTAGGAGGCCGAGGCGGGTGGATCATGAGGTCAAGAGATCGAGACCATCTTGGTCAACATGGTGAGACCCTGTCTCTACTAAAAATACAAAAAATTAGCTGGGCATGGTGGCGCGTGCCTGTAATCCCAGCTACTCGGGAGGCTGAGGCAGGAGAATTGCCTGAACCCAGGAGGCGGAGATTGCGGTGAGCTGAGATTGTGCCATTGCACTCCAGCCTGGGTCACAAGAGCAAAACTTCATCTCAAAAAATAAAATAAATAAATAAATAAATAAATAAATAAATAAAATCTTTTATGAACAAGCAAGTACTCAGAGATTTTATTACCATCAGGCCGGCTTTACAAGAGCTTCTGAAAGAAGCATTATACATAGAAAGGAACAACCAGTATTAGCCTTTCTAAAAATATACCAAAAAATAAAGAGCATCAACATCAACAAGCATCAACATGAAGAATTTACATCACCGAATGGATAAAATAGCCAGTTAACATCAAACGGCAGTAACCCTAAATTTAAGTCGACTAAATCCCCCAATCAAAAGATACAGCCAAAACCTAATGGTATGCTACATCCAGACCCATTTCACATCCAAAGATACACAAAGACTTAAAACAAAGGGATGAAGAAAGATTTACCAACCAAATGAAGAGCATAAATAAATAAATAAATAAATAAATAAATAAATAAATAAATAAAAAGCAGGAGTTGCAATTCTCGCATGTGATAAAATAGATTTCAAAGCAACAAAGATACAGTGGTAAAAGGACCAATGCAACAATAAGAGCTAACGATCCTAACACCCATATACATAAGACTCATAAAGAGATTTAGTCTCAATGAGACAGAAAATTAATAAAGATATCCAGGACTTGAACTCAGATTCAGAACAAGTAAACTCAATAAATATTTATAGAACTCTCCATTTTAAATACACAAAATACACATTCTCCACCTTAAATACACAATATTGATCGGACATTATTAATACCCATTTTAAAAATAAAGCTATACTCCCGTTCTCTCTCCTTCTTTTTCTTTCTCTTTCTTTCTTTCCTTTACTCCTTTTTTTTTTTCCTTTCTATAATAAAAAAGAGGCTGAGGCGGGATAATCGCTTGAAGCAGTACGTGGAAGTTGCAGTGAGCTGAGATTGCACCATTGCACTCTGGGCTGGGCAACAGAGCGAGATTCTGTCAAGAAAGAAAGGAAGTTATGAGTGAAGGAAGGAAGGAGGGAAGGAAGAAAGGAAGGGAGAGAAAGAAAGAAAATCTGCAAGGGTGTTCTTAGAATTATTAAAATTCCTTTTATATCTGCTTCTCTAATAATTTACATATGATCAATTTAGCATCTTCATAATATAATATCTTGTTTCATCTATGTAGTCATTCTTAAAACATATTCATTTGACATCTTCCTTGTTTCTATACTTAGTTAACATTTTTATTCTACATTTTGTTTATATTTATATTCTGTGATTTTTCTTGATCATTCTTGATAAAAGTCTGCTGGTTTTTTTGTTTTTTGTTTTTTTTTAAAAAATAGTTTTTCTCTTTGTTTTAAAATTTTCTCCACCTCTGCTTTTATCTTCCATTTTATTAAATTTCACATGTTATTTTGGTATTCCCTGAATTTGTTTGTTTTGTTCTTTTTCTAAATTCCTGAGTTAAATGCTGAGCTGATTTGCTTAATTGATTTGCTTATAACTTTTCTTGTTTCCTGATAAATCCATTTAAAGCTGTGCTATTCCTTCTAAAAATTGTCTTTAAATTGTTTCCTACAAAATTATCATTGGAATATTTTTACCATTATTTTCAAAGTGTTATATGACCTATATTAGATTTTCCTTTAGAAATCAAAGTTTACTTAGTTCTATGTTATTTAATTTTAAACATGTCAGAATATGTTTAGCTCTACTTTATTTCTTCGCATCTGATTGTCTTATGCTAAAAATATTCTGGTAGCATTCATCTTTTAGAATTGAGATTTTTTTTTGTTAAATCAAAGTCCTATATTTAAAATTTCTGCATGTTTTCAAAAATAATGTGTATTATCTTTTGAGATCAGAGGAGAAAAATGTTTTATCTTTTATTTTTCAACTCCTGTTTTTCTTTCTTCAGGTGGAATTGATTAATATGTGGTTTGAAATCATTAATTTGTTGCTACTGTTGATGTACATATACTGTGGTATGTATTAACTATATTTCTAAGCATCAATATTTTCAGTTGTTACTTTATGTCTTTCTCCTATGTTACAATATTTCTGTTATTTTCTTTTCATATTTCCATAGGTTATTTAGGAACAGGTGTGTTTGGTTACATGAGAATGTACTTAGTGGTGATTTGCGAAATTTGATGCCCACCTCATCTGAACAGTATACATTGCACTCTATATGTAGTCTTTTATTCCTAATCCCCTTCTATCCCTTTCCCCTTGAGTCCTCAAAGTCCATTGTGTTATTCCTATGCCTTTGCATCCTCATAGCTTAGCTCTCACTTATGAGTGGTAGTTTAGTTTTCTATTCCTCAGTTACTTTGCTAGAATAATAGTCTCCAATTGCATCCAGGTTGATATGGATGCCATTAATTCATTCCTCTTTATGGATGAGTAGTATTCCATCATATATACATAGCGCAGTTTCTTTAACCACTCCTGGACTGATGATCATTTGGGTTGGTTCCACATTGCTGCAATTACAAATTGTGCTCCTATAAACAAACAAGTGTGTACAGGTATCTTTTTAGTATAATGACTTCTTTTCCTCTGGGTAAATATCCAGTAGTGGATTTCTGGATCAAATGGTATTCTACTCTTAGTTCTTTAAGGAATCTCCACACTGTTTTGCCTAGTGGATGTACTAGTTTACATTTCCACCAGCAGTATAGAAGTATTCCCTGTTCACTGCATCCATACCAACATCTATTATTTTTTGATGTTTTGATTATGGCCATTTTTGCAGGAGTAAAATGGTATCTCATTATGGTTTTGATTTGCATTTCCTGGAACATTAGTGATGATCAGCATTTTTTCATATCTTTGTTGACCATTTGTATATCTTCTTTTGAAAATTGTCTCTTCATGTTCTTAGCCCACTCTTCAATGGGACTGCTTTTTTCTTGCTAATTTGAGTTTATTGTACATTCTGGATGTTAGTCCTTTTCCAGATGTACAGATTGTGAAGATTTTCTCCCACTCTGTGGGTTGCCTGTTTACTCTACTGACTGTTACTTTTGCCGTGCAAAGCTCTTTAGTTTAATGAAGTCCCAGCTATATCTTCGTTTTTATTAAATTTGCTTTTGGGTTCCTGGTCATTAAATCCTTGCCTAAGCCAATGTCTGGAAGGGTTTTTCCAATGTTATCTTATATAATTTCTATAGTTTCAGGTCTTAGATTTAAGTCCTTGGCCCATCCTGAGTTGATTTTTGTATAAGGTGAGAGATGAGGATCCAGTTTTATTCTCCCACATGTGGCTTGCCAATTATCCCAGGACCATTTGTTGAATAGGGTGTCCTTTCCTCACTTTATTTTTTTATTTGCTTTGTCAAAGATCAGTCAGCTATAAGTATATGGCTTTATTTCTGGATTATCTGTTCTGTTCCATTGGTCTAAGTGCCTATTTTTATACCAGTGCTATGCTATTTTGGTGACTATAGCCCTTAGTATAGTTTGAAATTAGGTAATGTGATGCCTCCAGATACGTCTTTTTGCTTAGTCATGCCTGGCTATGTGGGCTCTTTTATGGTTCCATATGAATTTTAGGATTGTGTTTTTCAAGTTCTGTGAGAAGGATGGTGGGATTTGGTTTGATGGGAGTTGCTTTGAATTTGTAGATTGCTTTTGGCAGTATGTTCATTTTCATAAAATTGATTCTACCAATCCACGACGATGTGTTTCCATTTGTTTGTGTCATGATTTCTTTCAGCAGTGTTTTGTTAGGTCTTTTGCCTCCTTGGTTTAGTATTTTTCTAAGTTGTTGAATTTTTTTTTGTTGTTGTTTTTTGTTTGTTTGTTTGTTTTTTTACCTATTGTAGAGGGTTTGAGTTCTTGATTTGATTATCAGCTTCATCACCGTTAGTGAATAGGAGAGTTACTGATTTGTGTACACTAATTTCGTATCCTGAAACTTTACTGAATTCATTTATCAATTCTGGGAGCTTTTTGGAGGAGTCTTGAGGGTTTTCTGGGTATACAATCATATCATCAGCAAACAGCAACAGTTTGACTTACACAAGTCAATGAATGTAATGCACCACATAAACAGAATTAAAAACAAAACTCACTTGATTATCTCAATAGATGCAGAAAAAGCATTCAACAAAACCCAGCATCACTTTATGCTTAAAACTCAGCAAAATCAGCATACGAGGGACATATCTCAACATAAGAAAAGCCATCTATGACAAACCCCAAACCGATATAATACTGAATGGTAAAAAATTGACAGCATTTCCTCTGAGAACTGGAACAAGATAGGAGGCCCACTCTCACCATTTCTCTTCAACATAGTACTGGAAGTCCTTGCTAGAGCAGTCAGACAAGAGAAAGAAATGAAGGTCATCCAAAGTGGTAAAAAGAAAGTCAAACTGTCACTATTTCTGCTATTTTAAAAAGTATATTTGTAAAACTTCTATTCATAGCATTCATTTCCCTACAGTTTATAGATTTTGTTGAAAGTATCCTATTCCTTGTACATCAGTTCTACTCTTTCAGAATCTAATCTTTTTGACCTCTGACTCCATTTCCTCTGGAAGTAATATTTCAGGGATGACCAAGGTGTCTGTAGTCTCCAGCTGTCCTTTAAAAAGAAGTGAGAAAAAGAGCTCAAGCCTCCTACCACTGTGATCACTTCACTGGATGCCATTTTACCAGGTGATTCAACTCAGGAATTTATACTGGAAATTTAGACAGGAAATAGGCAACCTCGGGAAGGGGCAGTTTCCTTAGTTTGTAATCTACCAGCCACTGAGGAGGTACTGAAGAGGGAGGAAGTAGAGAAGTGAATCCTGGAAACATGTTGATCTGCCCACACTAATTTTATCAAATCCTCAGTAGCTTTTTTTTGTTGCCTTATATAACCTCACTGGCACTGACAGGCCATTCCACATTTCCCCCAGCAACAGGGGAGAGGGAATAGAAGATTTTAAAACCTTCTCCGCCTCCTTTACTCTCTCTAAAATCTCCACCATTGGTTGGTCCCAGGCTGTAGCTCCCAACAGAAGCATACAGAGGCCTATAGCAGTTAACCCCAATTTTCAGGTTCCCCAAATATTTCTCATAGCTTTTCAGTGAGTTTCATTGATCCACAATTATCTCTTGCCTTTGCACTTTCTAGAGTGTTGATTAGGACAGAAAAAAAAGCCTATAGCTTTTTACCATCTTAAGAGACAGGGAAGCTGAATTTTGTCTTGAAAACTGTGTTCTAACAGATTTTAAATAGCGAAATGAAGAGCTTAGGTTTCTTGTAGGTGTTAGAGACAGGAAGGAGTATAGAAATATAAAGCAAGGAAACCAAATAGGCTATGTAATATTTCTATGTAGTAAGAAATAAACATGCTAGAAATCAAAAGAATTGGGGCCAGGTGCAATGACTCACACCTGTAATCCCAACATTCTGGGAGGCCAAAGCAGGAGAATTGCTTGATCCCAGGTGTTGAGGAACAAACTGGGCAACACAGCAAGACCCTGTCTTTCACTGCCCCCCCCCGCAAAAAAAAGCCAGGCATGGTAGCACACACCTGTAATCCCAGCTACTCAGCAGGCAGAAGTGGGAGGATCACTTAATCCTAGGAGGTAGAGGCTACCGTGAGTTATTATTGCACCACTGCACTCTAGCCCATGTGACAGAGCAAGACCCTGTCTCAAAGAAAAAATTAAAAAGTGGCAGAATTTTAATAAACTTATCAGAGAGAATGACAATAACTCTTTTAGATTGAAGAATAGGCTAGAGGCTAGAATTATCCAACATTTATGCCTCAGTAAAGAAGATTGAAAAGCTTTGATAAAATCCCCCAAATTAAAAAAGGAAGAGGAGACAAAATTGTCCAGAAGATAAGAAACAACATAAATTATGAGTTTGGGTTTTTGGAGATTATTTTTTACCAGTAGTGCTTAGATATTTGTCAGAAATCTAAGTATCATGTTACTATATCATGTTAGTATTAGAATATGAGTGCAGTGAGCAAGTCGTAGGAAAGATACGGCAGGTTTTCGTTGAATCCAAAGTCTTTTAGACATCTCAGGAGTGCAGAATGCTTTATATAGTGGAGGGATAGAGGAGGGACTCCTAAACTTTCTTGGACATCAGAATTTCTGGTACATTGATAAAGAAAAATGAAAAAAAAAAAAAAAACAATAAGGAGCGAAGGAATTAACAAATGAACACATGAAAAAGGAAGAAATAAAACTTACAGGATTTATCACCCAGGATTCTGATTCAGTGGTGCATCTGATTATCTGGGCATCTGACTCACAAGGCGACAGTGCTGTATAATCAGCTTTTGAGACAATTGGGGTAGAAAACTTAAACCAGTATACATTGATTTTAGGACTTATTCCTACCTAACATGCAGAACTGAGCACCCAGAATATAATATTCCTTTGCTAGATTCTATGCAATGAAAGAAAAGTAGAGGTTGAAAAAAATGTCATTTCCAAGAGCCTGAAATATAGTGTTTGTGGATCTAAGGGCCTCCTGTCTGATGTTTAATATTTTGTTTGTTTGTTTCATTTACTTGTGTTATTTGGTAATTGTTATTTGGGGACAGTGATTAAAGGTATTAATCTTGTGTGTCTGAGTCAGAGAAAAGACAATTAAGAGGTAGAGTGGAGTGGAAGGGCTTCCCTGTTTTTTCTGGTTGCCTTGTTTACATAAACTGAAGCCTCGGTAAATATTTTAAAATACAGCTTAAGTAACACCTAAATTTCATCACTTTGTGTATTCTACTATTGGGTTTTTCTCTAATCTTAGCTTTGAAAATTGTGAGATGTTTGTCTTTTTCTAATTTGATTTATTATTTTAGTCTAAAATTAGTAGAAGCTACCATTGGGCTGGTCAACATGTGTATCATATGAGTTCCTCATCCTTACACTAACTTTAAAAATCTTTAGCTATTTCATGTATTCTTCACCCAGTTTCATTTTAGTAAATCATTCTAGTTCCCTTGGCTTTTAAAATATGACTCAACAGAGTAAGCAGAATTTCTAATTTCCTTTGAAATGCGAGTTATGCATTCTGCTTGTTTACATTTATTTCAATATGAGCCAAGTACTTTGTTACCTTCTGATTGTCGATAACTAATTCAACAAGGTCTTCTTCACATCCAAGTTATCCACTGTTCTTGCATTTATCATGTTAATGACAGATTTTTTAAATGAGTTGAGGATTTAAGCCATTTTTTGAGTCATTAATTTTACACACCTTGTGATTTATTAACTACTCTGTATTCCTTGGTAATAACACTGATTCTAAGGCTTAGAAATAAAAACCTATCTTACTGGTTTGGGGGCTATAAACTTAACTAAGATATTTAACTTTGATTCCTTTTTCTTTATGTAAGAGGATTGTAATTCACGTTTTTAATGACACTCAAGCTTTGGGAAACTTGTGTGTTTTTTTTAAATATGCATTTTTAATTTAAATCAACATTTTAGTTAAGAACAGTAGAAGTATTTTTTTAATCACAGAAACATCTTTAAGTTCACATATTGAAATATATTTTATCTTTCTAAATTCTTGATATAAATATTCTTTACAATGTAATATACTACTATATGGGGTTTTCAACTTTTAAAATATAGAAACAGCTCACACTGATTGTTAGTGTTAACATGTTAAACATTTTATATGAATAATCACATTTCATTTTTACAACAACCCGATGATGTTATTGTCCCCTTTCTACATGCAGAAACTAAAAAAAGATTGTATAACATCTAATATAAACATAAAGAATCTTTTGTTTAAATAAAAGACAACCAAGAAATTAAATATATAAAACACATTTTTGAAAACTGCTTTTTATAAACACAGAATAGGTACTGGGAGGATATTCACTGAACCCTCAAGGATATGCTTTAAAAACCTCTTGCATTACATCATTCGTCATAAATAAGAAGTGAAAATTCTCTGATATTTTGATTAACTATATTTAGTAATATTTTTCTAAAATAGAACTTTGCCACATACTTATTTATTTTAAAACTTAAAAGACCTGCTATAATTTCCAGTGTCCTCATTAACCTTTGTAAATATTTCTGATGATATGTGGAGAATATCTGAAACAGAAAAATATGGCAAGACAATATTTTGTGAGAAAAATGCTGTTTACAAAATTGCATATGCCAAGCATCTTTAAATCATTTCTACAAAACTATCACTTCTTAAGTCTTTGAAGAGTAAAGTCATTTGTCAGTTTTAAGGAATTTAGTGGGAAGACTGGAACAGGTAGCAAGAAAAACATTCCCAGAAAATTCCAAAACAAAACCTTTCTTTCCACGCCCTGATGATTATTTTAGTCTATGAAACAAAACAGAAAAACAGGAGGAAAAAAAGAATAAAAATTTATTATGTGTAAGTACAAGGGAGTCCCACAAAATACAAAACTCAAAGAAGGGCTAAAACATTAAAGCTTACTTATCTTCTTGATAAGAGAGAGGGAAGTGGAGGATATAGGCAATTTTAGAGGAAGAGTAAATAATTTTTAAAGGAGATGAAAGAGGCCAAAGAAAATCTAGGTTCTTAAGATAGTTTATGTTAGAGGAATGTCAGAATTCTTTTATGCCCTGCTTCAGGGTAGAACAGCAGAAGTTCAGAGAGACCTTCCTGCTTCTGCTGTTTTCTTAAATGCCAAGGTGCCATATTTTGGGGTTGCATGTACTAAACCCCATTGAACTTTTTATTTTATTTTGTTATGGTCAGATAATTTTTATAGATTTTAATCTTTGTAAATTTTGCATATTATTTTATGTTTGAGAATATGATCTATCTTAGTGAACGTTCTCTGTGTGTGTGTTGGTAGGGTGTGTTACATAGTAAATTTATCTCTAAGTGCAGTAAAATTTCTCTCTTTCTCTTTTGTTTGTTGAGAAAGATTGTGGCTGTGTAACCCAGGCTGGAGTGCAGTGGCCTGATGTTGGCTCACTGCAACCTCTGCCTCCTGGGTTCAAGAGATTCTCCTGCCTCAGCCTCCCAAGTAACTGGGATTACAGGCACCTGCCACCACGCCTGGCTAATTTTCATATTTTTAGTAGAGATGGAGGTTCACCATGTTGACCAGCTGGTCTCAAACTCCTGACCTCCAGTGATCCATCTGTCTCAGCCTCCCAAAGTGCTGGGATTACAGGCAGGAACCACTGCACCTGGCTATACAATTTTTTTTTGAAAGTCATCACATTAATTCTTTGAATCTCAAAATCTGGTGTAAAAAAAAAATGTCATTTGGGGTATTTTTTAAAATGCGGATTTTATGTCTTCAACTCCCAGAGGAGGGGTAGGACTGAATGCATCTTAGGCATCTTCACTTTTTACGTGCACATAAAGCTGTACAGGTGTTCTGGAAACAGATTCTGTACTTTACTGAGATGCTGAATGTGCCCCTCAGAGACTAAATAAGAATGTCTGTGAAAAACCTTTCTCATATAAATAAGCAAATACAACAAAATAATATATTAGGAATAAAAGAGTATCTTTTATTAATTTATTTATTAAATGTATCAGTAATTATTTGGATTACATCAATTAAAAAACAGATTAAGAGCTATGCCTTCAGCAGACTGACATTCTAATGTGCCTGGTCGACAGTAACTGCAAACACAAAAATAAATACATTACAAAATATGTTAGGAGATGAAAAATCCTCTGTAACAAAATGAAAATGGATCATAAGAAGTATATGAAATGCAAGAGGTAAAGGGACAGAAAAGTTACAGGCTTTAAGAGATTGTTGAGATAGGTTTAATTAAAATGGTGTTATGTGAGCAAAGATTTGTGGGAAGGTGAGGGGTTATCCACATAGATTTTCAAAGGTGAACGTTCCAGGCAAAGGGAACCAAGTGCTAAGACTCTTAGATGAAATCCAGTCTTGTGCGCCATAGGAATAAGCAAAGAGGCTGTAGGGGCTAGAGTGCAGAGAATAAAGGGGAGAGGAGCAGAAAATGGGATCAAGGATGTAACCTGGGAACAATTAAAGACATTTTGCTTTGAGTGAATGGTTAATCATTGCAGGGTTTTGAGAAAACCAGTAACAGAATCTAAATTAGCTTTTTAAAAATCTGTCTTATTACTCTGTTTAATATGCATCATAGGCAGGGTACGTGGAGTTTTCATTCAGAAGGCCATTGCAGTATTGTAGATGAGAAATACATAGTAGTGGCTTGGACTAATTTGTAAATAAAGACGTACAAACTCTGCATTGTACTTAACAGAGATGTAACCTTAGAAGGGAGAAGTGGTCAGAGTCTGAATATATCTGAAGGTAGCAGCAGCATGATTTCCTTACAATTTGAATATGAACTGCTTTATATCAGTTATTATTTATAACAAGACTACAGTTCTTTAATATATCTGTGACTGGTATTATTTTCTCAGGTGATTAATAATGTAGTTGAAGCATGAGGTTTAAATGATTTGACAATGACAGGGTTATTGGCAAAGACAAATCTTGAACCTGTCTGACAGAGTCTTTCAATGTTTATAGGTCCACATTCATCTATAGGTTTCCATGGATATTTCAGATTTTAAAGCATTCAAACTGTTCTGAAATTTCAAAACAAAATTATATTTGATGTTATATTTAACTCTAAATCCTATATATTTGTGGAAAAAAGAGGAGAGAAAACAATAAAAAATCTGATTATGGATATATTTGGTGACATATTACAAAGTTTGTACAACTCAAAAAATCTGTAAATTTTTATCCTTTACAATCAACAAGTAATCTGTGAAAGAAAACTCACCACGGAAGTCCTGGAGATTCAGCATATTCTGAATAGTAATAGTGAAAATTGGAAAGCAGATTTCTCAGTGCTGATTTAGTAATGTAGGCAACTGTAAAAATCACCTAATCTCTTTTTTTTAGACAGGAAGTTTGGCAGGAGCTTTCCTTACTGACAACAAATTTGTCTCCTGGCAGTAGTGATTTGTAGCAGCTGCTTCAAATCAGTAATAATTTGGGATCCTTCCACTTCACAGGTGTGGAAAGACTAGAATTTAAAAGATTTACAAACTCCACACTGCACTTATCAGCAATGACCAACTAGTGCAACTTTTTTTATTTGTAAGATTTATTGTTATTTCAGTAACTAGAAATTTCTTAATTTTCCGGGTCAAAATGATTGGTCACATAAAATTGCTTGAAGATTCTAGCAACTCCTTTCTTTCTACTCCGCATAGAGGAAAAGTGAGAACTGAGACAGGGTTTTCTTCTTTAAGCTTTTGCCCATCTTTAAGAATCCTCGGGAAGTTAAAGAGACCTGTTCCTCTTCACAGCTAATATCCTGCATATGTCACTTTTGTTGTATTTCTATATTTCTTGCCACTAGATTTCTGTAAATGCCAGAGGCAATGAACTTACATTTTTTCCTTTCTCACACTAGTATCTTTACATACATGTCAACATACAAGCCAAAACAAATAGGTGTAATGTATTATTACTGCAGCTGATAGACTTACTGTTAGGTCTTATTTGCACTAAGCCTGTCAGCCTATCATTTATTCTATTGAGTTCTAGAGTCTTTTCATAATTATAAATAATATTATCCTTTTATTGGTAGGCAAATTATCAAGGTCACAGCATTTATCTCTACAAATTTAGGTCAGAGGCAATTATATCTCTCTGTGGCCCAATGAAATTCTCACTCTAGGCCATTATAACCCTTCCTCAGCAAAGCAGTCTGGAAGCTCACCTATTTAAGAATAATTGGTTAATCTTTTCTCCTGAAAAGCCCAGAGTAATTACATTTTTCGGTATAGCATAGAAAACAACAAAAAAAGTGATTAAATTATTTAATTTGCCTCTTTTTTTTGCTTTTATTTTCATCAACCAGCACTAGATACTAATTTGTTACAAGGTAATACACTAGGTTGTTACATCAATTGAAGGACAATTATTCTTGGGCTTATTTTACCCAATTCTTGCATTGAAAAAGTGATGATGTAAAATCTAACATATGGCAGGTATTCACTATATTGTAGATATCTAATCAGGATTATTTTATTAAATGAATAACTACCTTGTGGGTTCCGAAGCCAGGGTTTGAATTCACGCAATCTAAGTACAGATTCTTGTGGCTAGACATTTTATTTCTCTGTATTAAAGGTTATTGCTTTGAATATATATGCACATTGCATTTTGTGGCCTATTATGCTATTATAACAAAAACATTTGTAAATCACAGAGGAGGGAGGGCATTATTCTAATAATAGCACTGGGATAAAATTTTTAAATGCAATTGATAGGCAGCATAATGTGTACCTATGTGAATATGTGTAGGTGCACACACACATACAATATCTAACCTTTCTCTAAAAATAATAATAAATCCAACCACAATGGTAATTTTCATAGTATATTTGTGGAGAACATTGTTAGAAAAATAAAATAAAACAAATCAAAACAAAACAGATTCTCTGAGAAGGATCTGATAGTAGTGTTTGTATTTACTGGACCTAGATGGCTTAAACTTTTGTCTGGAATAATAATGCAGCCAGTGATAGCTACTCAAAGGAATGAAATTAGTGATTTGGCTACATATAGATACCAGTTGATATTTGTAAACATTTGTTTTATATTGCTGCAGAGCTGCCATGAAGTTTTCTCCCATATGGTGTTTATTTCATGTCCCCTTATGGTTATTGATTCTGCCATCAGCAATTCTCTCACGTTGTGATTCCACAGTGTTCTTTTGTTGTAATTGGCAAAGCCACATAATAACTATAATGTCTGGAACGACCATTCTAGCAGATTTCTTAGTTAAGCATGATAAATTTCAAGTTACTGAAAAATTTCTTTTCAGTTTTAATGTAATGACTAATATTAAAAACAATTGCCATAAACTGTATTTTAAAAATTATTTTTTGGTACACATCTAATAGCAAGATATAAAATTATTTATGAGAAATGCCTACTTTTAAGTTGATTTCTTTTTAAAATTATAAAATTAAACCCACCTACTATCTTCTAATAACTGTAAGCCTGCTTTGAAAGAGATCTTTACATTTTAGCATTCTCCTTAATTAAATTTAATTATTAAGTAATGTTGGCTTCCTTATTAAGAAACATTTTATTCAAAGTGTTTATTAGAGCCATTAAAATATATTTTTAGCAAAATAAATTACATTTCAAATCAGAAGAGTATAGGTCCACTATTAATTCCCAAACTAAACTGATTGAGGGACTTTAGGCAAGTCCAACAACTTCTTTGAGATTTAGTTGCTTCAAGTCTGGAACTGTGAGAAATGTCAAATGAGATCAAATGTACTGGGAAGAAGTTTACACAACATATCATAAAACTTTAAAACATTAACAAAGCTAAGACAATATTACTATCGTCAATTCCATACTGCATATATTAGGTTGGTGCAAATGTAATTGCAGTTTTTATCGTCACTGATAATGGAAAAAGCCACACTTACTTTTGCACCAACCTAATACCTCATTCTGGTGATTTTATTTACTTAATCTGCTTATTGAAAGTACTTTTCCTTTACATATATATACTAATGAGACACAACTTTTTAAAAATATACTTTAAAAGCCTATTAATCTGAAAGGAATCTGTAAAATTATTAGTATTATAATATTTTCTTTAGACCAGAATTAATGTTTGACCATAGTAGAGATATACAATTCTGGGCAAATTGCTTAAGCTTCATAACTTCATTTTCCTTACATGTAAAATGACAAGTATTATATCAAGTGAAAAGTACTGCCATCCGAATTAAATGAAATAATGCCTGTAATATGTATTATATTGTCTGGTATATGGTAAATAAGTTTTGTGACTAAGTTATGATTAGTGTAAATGTAGCCCTGACTGTTTATGTCTCAAATATTTATGCATCACAAAGATGCTGAGAGATCCTTGTGTTAACATCTCCTCAAAACTTATCATGCTTAGGTTTCAATGAGCTTCTTTAATCAGTGGGTTTTAAGTTGAAATCGAATTCAATATGTTTTGCTATTATTTCTTCAGGCTTTTTCTGTTCATTCCCCTTTCCCTGTTGATGACTCTAATCACATATATAGCAAGCCCAATTAAGTTGTTCTACAGCTTTTTTAGTTTTTTCCATTCTTCATTTTTTCTCTGTTTTAGTTTGGATAGCTCTATTGCTATGACTTTAGGTTCACTATTTTTTTTTTTTTTTTTTTTTTTTTACTTTTCCCATATCTAATTTTCACTTAATCTCATCTTGTATGTTTTTCTCAGCTGTTCCAGCTTTCATCTTTATAATATAATTATGTACTTTTTATACATTTTTGCCTCTTTATTTTGAACATCTGAAATATAATTAAAAACCGTTTTAATATCCTTGTCTATTCTTTGTAATAGTATTAGAATAGATTGGTTTTAATTGATTGATTGATTCTTCTCTTCATTATGTTTTTGTGGAATTACTTTGTATGCCTAATAATAATAATTGCATGCCAGACATTTTGATTTTACCTTATTGGGTGCTAGATATATTTACATTCATAAACTTTATTGTGGTGTACAGTTTGTTGGAAAAAGTGTAATTTGTTCATGTCTTGCTTTTACATTTATTAGGAAGATCCAGAGGCAGAGCTCAAATTTAGAGCCAATCACTGCCTACTTAGAATTCAGAAACTCTTGGCCAGTCACAGTGGCCCATGGCCTGTAATCCCAGCACTTTGGGAGGCTGAGGCAGGCAGATCACGAGGTCAATAAATTGAGACCATCCTGGCCAACATGGTGAAATGCTGTTTCTACTAAACACACACACACACACACACACACACACACACACACACACACACACACACAAAATTAGCTGGGTTGTTTGTGCCTGTAATCCTAGCTACTTGGGAGACTGAGGCAGGAGAAATGCTTAAACCCAGGAGGCAGAGTTGCAGTGAGCCAAGATCTCACCACTGCACTCCAGCCTGGCATCAGAGTGAGACTCCAAAAAAAAAAAAGGAATTAAGAAATGCCTGACTATTCTCCCAGTTTCTCATAAATTATGAGTTTCTTAAATCTAACTCTTGGATACAGGCACTATCCTCAAGCTATGGGAAAACTGGGCACTTTAGTTCATTCAAATGACCTTCTCCTGACCCGTCCACTCCCCAACATACACACACTCACACACACAGAGTTTCAGGTAGTTTACTCATCAGCAAGCTCTCCTCTATAATCTGTTTGGGAATCTCTAGCCACCTTGGTGTCCTGGAACTCTCAGCTTTATCTTCTCAACACAGGTATTCCAATACATACTCTACTGGAAACCATTCTCCTCATGGCCTGGGGAATCTTATGTGACTATATGGTGAGGCAATCATAAGGCTTCCTTATTTGTTCCCCACATTTTAGAGATCACTGTACTTTGTTGCTTATGTCTACTGTCTTGCACTTTATTTATTTATTTATTTATTTATTTATTTATTTGAGACGGAGTTTTCACTCTTGTTACCCAGGCTGGAGTGCAATGGCGCATCTCGGCTCACCACAACCTCCACCTCCTGGGTTCAGGCAATTCTCCTGCCTCAGCCTCCTGAGTAGCTGGGATTACAGGCACGCGCCACCGTGTCCAGCTAATTTTTTGTATTTTTAGTAGAGATGGGGTTTCACCATGTTGACCAGGATGGTCTCAATCTCTTGACCTCATGTTCCACCCGCCTCGGCCTCCAAAAGTGCTGGGATTACAGGTGTGAGCCACGGCACCCGGCCCGTACTTTTTTTATTTTAAAAAATATTTTGTCTGTTTCTTGTTTGTTTTTTCAGAAGGGAAACTATGTTTTGTGTTAAAATGTCAAGTGAGAACTGAATAGTGTCTAAGATTCCATTCTGCTTTTGAAAAGTAACAAGTTCCCCTTTGACAGTTTCATGGATACTGGCAGAAAGATATGAAATGTCTGGGTCAGTGACCAAAAAAAAAAAAACCAGTTTTTACAGTAAGAGTAGCAGCAGGAATAATATTGTAGCAGTTCTTCCTGAACCCCAATTACATATTACAAGTAATAGAGTAAGGGTCAGGCATTGCCTACACATGCAGTGGATATGTGCTGTAAGAGTAGAATTCTAAGAGGGACTTTAAAAAGGAACAGCTGGAAAACCTGCTCATCCTTCCCACTTGAGAGAGACTTTGCCTTTATTACCTTGAAATGTAAGCAAATCTCTCTGGAGATAGAAGTGAAGAATCTCTATTTTTATTGTCTTGACAGATAATGTCTTCATTTTTAGAATCTGGAAATTTAAATAAATTTGCCTCAGAGGGAGTCCAGGTCTCTGTCTTTACAGAATTCTGTGCTTATACAAACATTCCTGAAAAGATAGTCCTGCAGTACATAGCCTATGACTTCCTAGATGGGTAAAAATATGACAGAGACAGATTTATGGATAATTGTCTCTCAATATCTAATTCCTATTTGTCAAGCCTATTTGGAAGTGAAAATTCTTTATAGCTTCTTAAGAAGGCACAAGGAGAAATTTCAGGGAGGCTTAGAGTTGAGATTTTAAAGTTAGACCAGTAATGTGATGCCCACTCAGAATATAGGGGGTATCATTAGGCATCTACATGCCCTCGAGGTCTTAAGGAAGAGACACATTTAGACAGAACACAACATACCTGCCAAAGCATCACTTTTATCTGTTCACTGTGTGTCTACTCAAGTCCCAAAATGAGAATCCCAAATCAATTAGGCATGACTATTTAATGGAGCTCTACGTTAAGGGTCTTATTCAGTCAAGATTAACACAAAGATTAAAAACATGTTAATCTTTAATTTGTGCTAATTTTAAAAGCTATCACAGATTCTGATGCACCACTTGAAGTTCATCAGATTCAACTATGATAGCTTTTAAAATTATAAACACAGCCTTACCCTAGATAAACTGATTTAAAAAAAATGGACACAGTATTTTTATAATAAAAAGAAACCTGAAAAGAAACAGTCTAGAAGTGATATTGGTGAATTTACAGGGGAAGGAAAAACTGAAGTTCTGAGAGTGGTATTTCACGACATTTAAAAGGTAGCAAATAGTACTTAATATTAATATTATAGGTGGATCTCAGATTTTTTTTGTAAATGTAGAAAAGCAACTGGGCTATCACAACATCAATATATAAATCAAATATAAAATCCTAAGACTTCCCCAGCTGACTTAATGGACCCCCTCTGGGCCAAGGAGCACCTGAAAAAACTAAATTCACTGATTATGATGGGAGGAGAGATCAGACACCCATCATTATACCTCCTCCATTTCGGAGTTTAGGGACAACTGATCAACATTAGCATGAAAATAGAGACCAAAAGGCTGACAAAACAGACTATTTGTGGCAATAAGATATCAAATTTCAATTGGACTCTGGTATTGTATCACCTGTTCTCTGAGAGCTACCACCTATGTGTCTTCATCTACATAACAAGGCCCTTGGCTTTCACAACTTCCTTATCTTTTCCCAAACATTTCCTTTTATTATCTTCTTAGGTCTTTAGACAAAGCTTAACTCTTATTACCAATTGCCAATCAGAAAATGTCTGAATGCAGCTATTAACTGTAAACCTCTCCCTTCAAGTAATCCTGCTTCATTAGGCTGAACAAATGTACACCTTCCATAAACTCATAATTTATGGGAAATTGATAGAATAGTAAGGAGTTTCTTAATTCTAAGAAGGCAATAATTGGCCCTAAACTTGAGCTCTGCCTCTGGATTAAGTCTTTGCTTGTAACTCCTGTTTCCCTAAAATGTATAAAACCAGACTGTAACCTCATCACCTTGGGCACACTTTATCAGGACCTCTTCAGATTGGTCACTCATTGGCTCAGAATAAATCTTTTAAAGATTTATAGAGTTTGGTTTTATTTTTTGTCAACAAATATCAACATGTGCAGTATTCACCCTTCTGGTCAACTCTGCAGAGATTACAAGATTCTAATCTGGCAATGAAGGATAGAGAAATTCATTGTGACCTGTGGTAATGAGAATGTGTTTAACACTCATGCTAGCACAAGCAGGAAAAATTTTAGATTCAGCCTCTAATGGTCATAAGCGTAAAACGATTTTGTAACCTTTTTTCCATTTGCCCTGAGAATACTCAAAAGTGGCACTTGCAGCTGCAGCATTTACCCTGAGACAGCTTTGCGATACAATAGCTCACTTTTATTATTATTTTTCACATTCCTCTAGTATATCGACTTTGGAAACAAAAGATGTCTATTTTTTTTTTTTTTTTTTTTTTTTTTTTTGAGACGGAATTTCGCTCTTGTTACCCAGGCTGGAGTGCAATGGCGCGATCTCGGCTCACCGCAACCTCCGCCTCCTGGGTTCAGGCAATTCTTCCGCCTCAGCCTCCCGAGTAGCTGGGATTACAGGCATGCGCCACCATGCCCAGCCAATTTTTTTGTATTTTTAGTAGAGACGGGGTTTCACCATGGTGACCAGGATGATCTCGATCTGTTGACCTAGTGATCCACCCGCCTCGGCCTCCCAAAGTGCTGGGATTACAGGCTTGAGCCACCGCGCCTGGCCTATGTCTTTCTATTTATAGCATTCTGTTTCTCGTACTGGTATTCCAGTTTACAAAATACAGTAATACTCCATCACTGAAAATTTCAAATCCTAGAAAACGTAGCATTTCTATGCATGATGTTCACAAAATGAGGGGCTGTGTTAAGGAACAAAAACTTCTCCTCCCTAGTCCACAAGGGGCATGGTTTCAAAGGCAGGAGCTTCCCAGCACCATGCCTCCATCCACGCCCCCATCCAAGAATGTAAAGTTCTTTGTCTAACTTTCCCTCATGCGGGATAGGGAGAAAAATCCAGGTGTGCTCCGTTGTTTAAAAAGGCCACTGAAAGCTGTGGGAGGAGGGGGCTAGGTAGCCAATCCAGTATCCAAGTCAAAGATCAATCACTCCAGTGGAAGTTTGCAAGAACTCCTCTCACTGGATGAGAACATCATGAATGGGGCAGGAATAACTTCAGGGTTAACTGCACACACCGCCCCCCCAGCCCCCGGTTACCTATAGGGATATCCCCTCCGGATTTCCCTCCCATGGCAGCCTGGAAGCTCTCTCTCTCTCCTTCTCTCTTTCTCTCTCTCTCTCTGCCTAATAAATCTCTCTGCTAAACTCTTTGGGTCTGCAATATTTATTCAAACGATAAGCCAACTGCACCTCTGGGGTCCTTTCCCCCATTCTTGAGGCAAGAGAGGCCAAGAACCTGGGCATATTGGGGAAAACATCCGATGGAAGAACTGGAAGCATCTTTGGGGTGCCCCCGGAGCAGTGTCCAGACCCCAGTTATATCTTTGACAAGCAGAAGCTGAGCACCTGTGCTGCCCCAGTTACATAATGGCATGGTCTCAGCTCACTGCAACCTCTGCCTCCTGGGTTCAAGAGATTCTGCTGCCTCAGTCTCCTAAGTAGATGGGTTTACAGGTGCCTGCCAGCACACCTGGCTCATTTTTGTATTTTTAGCAGAGATAATGTTTCACCATGTTGGTTAGGCTGGTCTTGAACTTCTGAACTCAGGTGATCTGCTCAACTCTGCCTCCCAAAGTTTAAGATTTACAGGCATGAGCACCACACCTAGCCTATAGGAATATACAGCTTTTGTATGTTAGAATTCACTAGAATACAGACTCTAAATTTAATGATTTTTTCCTAATGTACAATACAGCCTTAAATAAAATACTATAAAGAAAAAAATATATTTCTAATGTTATCTACAGAAGCTTGTTATTTTAAACTTAAATTTTAACTGATGAGAAGCTATGTTTTTCATATTATTGGAAATAAATAATATATCAGACAACTATTCTTTTGTAATCTTGTTACGCACCAATATTCTGCTTCATGTTTTATCTTAATAACTTATAAGTAATATTACTTTATTTCTAGGTAAATTTCGAGATGAACCAAAGTAAAGCAAAATATTTATTTCAATTTCATCCTACAGTTTTAGGTGAAGTTAAACTACTAAATATTATACCTATTAGTATCTGAAGTGTTGTATACTTAAGATCTTTCAAGGCTTCTGATAAATTGCACAGTTCTTACTTAAGATGATTGTCAGGGCACCATTTCAATGCAATGAATCTTAATGACTCCACCATTGATTAATTGCTTGCCTAATTGTGAAAACTGAATTAAATAAATTAGGAGCAAGAAAAATCAATTTGTCAGCCCTGCAGCCCAATTAAGTTATACAGTTGACAAATACAAGTTCCAAGTTTAGGAAAAAAAAAAAAATCTCCAAATGTCTCTTGGTAAGGTCCAACTTTTCTTAATTAAAAAGCAAGTTAAATTTCCTTCAGAATGTAGGGGTTACTTCACACAAACAAAGCAACTTCTTTCCTTCTTTTTAGCATCAAAATCAATCTCTCAAGCAGTTTCTCAGATTTAATCTTTTTCAACTTTTCTTCCATTCCTATTCAATTTTATAATGCTCCAATTTTTGCCCTTTTTCTAGCCTTTAACTTTTCAAATCATTATGCACACTCTGGCTAATTAGCTTTCTGCATGCTCCAGTGGCTTTCCATTGCATTACTCTGTAATGTCTACAGCACAGTCAGTTTTCCAACAAGAGTTTGAGGTCACCAATGATCAAATACCAGATTTATTTCAATGCTGCTCTATATACAACCAATGCCATTGTTCAACTATCATAACCGATATTCTCCCAAATATCCCATTCACTTCTCTCCACCTTATTCAATCTTCAGGGATGAATGACAGTACAACAGCTGATTTTTAATTGCATTATACTCCAGATACTGTTAAAGGAGTTTTGCATGTAATAACTCACTTGATATTCATCTCAACTTTATGAAAGTAGTACGATTATGAACATTACTTCATTGTGGGAAAATTAAAGTATGGAGTGGCCAACATGCTACATCTACTAAAAGGTGGAGTTAAGGTTAGAATCCTACCAGCAGGTCCACATTATCATTTATGTACCCTGGGCACTTTGACTTCATGAACCCCTTCTTTTATTAATAAAACCATAAAAATAGTTTATACTGCCATAATATAAACCTGAATATATCAATGGTATATAGTAAAACATTTTATTTGATCTAAAATTTTACTTTTTCTTTTAATTTTATAAGAAATTTAAGGCTGGATGCAGTGGCTTATACCTGTAATCCCAGCACTTTAGGAGGCTGAGGCAAGCGGATCACAAGGTCAGGAGATCAATACCGCCCTGGCCAATGTGGTGAAACTCCATCCTACTAAAATACAAAAATCAGCTGGGCAGGGTGGCAGGTGCCTGTAATCGCAGCTACTCAGAGGCTGAGGCAGAAGAATAGCTGAACCAGGGAGTCAGAGGTTGCAGTGAGCTGAGATCACGCCACTGTTCAGCCTGACTACAGAGCAAGACTCTGTCTCAAAAAAAAAAAAAAAAAAAGGAAAGAAAAAGAAAAGAAATTTAAACACTTTTGTGGGTATCTAAAGGGATGATGAGTCCCAGACTCTGTGCTGCTGTCCCCAGTGTTTAAGTTAGTTCTGTCCACCAGTTTTATGCCAGTCTGGCTTCTTAAACTCTATGTGTCTGCATTTCCTCTTTTCTAGAGATAAAATGTCTTGCTCCCATCTACATGATTTTATTACATTCTGTATTTGTTTTACTTCAATTGTAGTCATCTTATTAGGTTTCATGATATAATAATCTGTATATGTTATGCTTTCTTAATAAATTATTTTTTATTGAAAAATACTGAAAAAATAATTTTTACCAAAGCAATAAATACTAGATCAAATATTAAGCACTTTCAATAAGTTGAAATATTTGTAAATATTACTCATTTTCAACTTTTCTTCCATTATTTATTTTTGTAAATATAGCTTAAAGGATTCACATATTATTAAATAGAAGCTCATTGACCTGATATGTCTATAAATCACTTTGTAATTCTTTGGGTCATACCTTTTTCCATGTTTTATATTTTTACTGTTTATAAATCTCCCTAATTTCATTTTCAGAAATTCTGAAATAGCTAATATTTTATATGGACTTATGCCAAAGAAACTTTGCTTAATGTTTTAAATTGCTTTGCTTTTGATATGTGGCATAATGTTTATAAATTCTTCAGAAAAATATAGTAGTGAATTCACATGTAAAGTGTTCCTTCCATATTAAAATAATAAAAATTCCCTGAATTTTTAAAAAACATACATGTCTCTTTAATTTTAAGCATTTCTGGGCTGGGCTAGATGGCTCATGCCTGTAATCCCAGCACTTTGAGAGGCCTAAGTGCAGGGATGACAAGGTCAGGAGTTTGAGACCGTCTGGCCAGTATGATGAAACCCCATCTCTACTAAAAATACAAAAAAAATTAGCCAGGCATGGTGGTGCATGCCTGTAGTCCCAGCTACTTGGAAGGCTGAGGCAGGAGAATTGCTTGAACCTGGGAGGCTGAGGTTGCAGTGACCTGAGATCCCACCACTGCACTCCAGCCTGGGCGATGGAGATAGACTATGTCTCAAAAAAAAAAGGAAAAAAAAAAAATGCATGTTTGAATCCGTTATCTATTTACAGAAGTCATACTCCTATTGTATGTCTTTGCTAGAGCTACTGTTCAGTTGCTCCTCAAAGTTACGTCTTTTGATACCCAGCATCAATTATGGCTGGTTCCATCCTTTGTTAGTTTCAATGTCAAACTTACAAAATAATTATGAATAAATGATTAAAGAGATTTCTTTTCTCAAATATATTTACATATTATAAGAAAATAATCTTAAAGCAGAAACACTTTTCTAACCCTAAGAATGTCTTTAAGAAGTTACTGAAAGTTTCTTGAACTTGGAGAAGGACATATTAATGGTAGATCGGTTTATCCAATATTTTTCCACCTTTGCCACCAAAGCTGTC
Source organism: Callithrix jacchus (assembly GCF_049354715.1). Classification (NCBI taxonomy): domain Eukaryota; kingdom Metazoa; phylum Chordata; class Mammalia; order Primates; family Cebidae; genus Callithrix; species Callithrix jacchus. Next base: position 50,272,432 of record NC_133502.1, read on the forward strand.
ATCTTAATTTTTTTGTGTTTACAATATATCCAGCAAATGTTTTGCCACTGTTGAAAAGAGTGTAGTCTAAAATCAAATTTCTAGCACAATAATCACAATAATACTTAACTGGCAAATTTTTGCTTCAGTGGAGATGTGCCAATTAAAATTTTACTATACTTTTTTTTACATGCATACTCAGCTCATATCTCAACTTCCATAAACCACTCATGAAACACAAGAATTTTCAGACTCAATTAAGTCTCTTTTTTTGCTTCATTAAGTATAAATACATTATCCAATTCCTGTTAAGTTTTATAGCTATTTTTAACAGACTTAGGCTTTGTTAGGTGGATTCAGAATAGCCTTAACTATGACAGGAAATATGAGGTCAGATTATTCTAGTAATGGCAACTCTTTGAAACTTTATTTAAATATATAATTTTAACATATTCTGTCTTTGTAAACACTTTAATATTTATGATATATTCAAGTCTTTAGCATATAGTAGGTATTACATGGCTCATGAATTGTTCCCTCTTGTTTTCTGACATTGACTTTTCCTAGCACAATATTTAATCTACAGAGAAATCTATTTTGCCATCAGAGGATGAGCTCTTATATACTGAAAGAAATGGAGAGCTACTCAATAATGTTATTTAGTTATGCATTTAAATACCATAGCAAAACATTTCAACACATGCTTGTTTACACTTGTTCTAATGAATTGGTTGCTAGCTTTGGCCAATCAAGAAAATCATGCATAAAACTGCTCTAAACAGTAATTATCAACCCCCACCCCATTCCAAATAATTTAGTCTCTAAGGATGCAATTGGGAAAAATCTGTATTTTTAAACATTTTTAAAGTTAATTTTATGAGGGGATTAACTCAAAAGAATACATTTGGGAAGAGGGCTGATATTGGTGATCTTTGCTATAAATAATATGAAACTCTTGTTTTTTTTGTTTCACTAATAGATAATTATTTTATAGGAAAATAGTCATTTGAAAACTGTGGCAAGTTAAGGAAATAAGAGACTACTAAGACTAAGAAGAATAAACCAAAACAAAGGATAAGGAGATTTTAAAGAGAACTGTTCAGAGGGGTCATAGGCTGTGCGGAGAAGTAGCTCCACAGAACTTGAACTTACACCTTAAGCTTATTCTGGCTGGAAGCAGTAGATAAGTGTTTGGGGCAATATGGTTGTTGTAAAAGATATCGTAAATTATATTAGAGTTGAACTTTTTACCAAAGTTACCTACACATACAAAAAAGCACATGTGTGCAGGTGTGTGCACACACACACATACATACACACACATATTAAAAAAGGCCAAGATAAAGTCAAAGCCTGAGATTTGAGTTGAAGCTTGTGTTGTTCTAACATGACCTCATTAAGATCAATTAGATAAGGTTGTCCTTAAGGTACATCCTTTCAATATTCAGTGCTTATCTTAAAATGCAGGATGGTTTTACTTGTTATCTAACTGAATTCAGAATTATATAGGATATTATATTAACTGTCATGTATTTTGCTCAAAAAAATAGAAATGTGATAATTACATATGGCTTAAACATAATTTTTGCAGAATAATTCTTTGAAAAATAAATATATCCATACATGACTATTTCAACATACAATATGTGATTAATGATGTAGTTTGATTAGATAGAAAAAGTCACATTGGCTGGGCATGCTGGCTCACACCTGTAATCCCAGCACTTTGGGAGGCCGAGGAGGGTGGATCACGAGGTCAAGAGATCGAGACCATCCTGATCAACATGGTGAAACCCTGTCTCTACTAAAAATACAAAAAATTAGCTGGGTGTGGTGGCGCATGCCTGTAATCCCAGCTACTCAGTAGCCTGAGGCAGGAGAATTGCCTGAACCCAGGAGGTGGAGGTTGTGGTGAGCCGAGATCACGCCATTGCACTCCAACCTGGGTAACAAGAATGAAACTTCATCTCAAAAAAAAAAAGTCACATTAATGTAATACATAATTTAATTATAGTATTTTTTTCTAAAGCAAAATTCTTCATAGAGAACTTTCACTTATATTTTGAAAATATAAGCCATTTTGAAATATGGTTTTAGTATTTTATATAGCAGAGAAATAAACAAAAACCTATCTATCCCAGTACACAGTAGTTAATAGGTTCTTTATATAAAGTATGCATATAACTTAACCAAGTGCCACATAATGTACACATTTATTTATTTACAAGATAAACACTGATCAACTGTATTTTTAGGGACATTGTTTAAGGACCTGGATATGCAGAAGTTAAACCATATTTTATTTATATATTTCTTTTCTTTAGGTTTGCGCCAATGTCTGCAACAAAAAACCAAGTGTAGTTTAAAGTGATAGTGTCAGGATAAAATTCGTCTCTGGGTGTGGCAGTTTCTCTGAAAGGTCACGCAGTTCAGACTAAACAGGGGATGCAAGAAGTTGGCTAAAAAGTTCATACCTGATCTGTGTTTAAGTGACATGTAGAAGATAACTAGATGAAACTGGAGTGAACAAATAAATGCAAGTAATAACAGTGTAAGTATGCTTCCAAATTGTAGTTTACATATGCTCTATAAACCTAATTTTTCCTCCTTTGGCAGGGCGAAATGTTAAGTTGGGTACATAAGTTATCCTTCACTTTCGGATACAAAGTAACCTCTCATATCTAGTTCAAAATAATCAAATACTGAGCAAGTATCTGATTTTAGAAAGAAATATTTAAAAACTAATTAGTCCTGTGTAGTGATTGAAGCTTACTTTATTTGAAATGAAAAATTCACTCTTGTGCTTGCTCCCTTATTCCTTAACCTGGATGCTGATTCGCAGAAAGTGAGCCTTAGTTGGCTGATTAATTTCTCTTCCTCAACCTAACTCTGCCTTTTCCTGAATTATGTTTTTTGACCTCTCTGGGGTTTAAGTAGGGAAGAGAAAGGTAAAAGAGACAGAAAAGGCTTCCTTGTAAGATGGTCTTATGTTGGGGTTTTTTTTTTTTTTTTTTTTGGTCATAATAAATATTTAAAACAGGGATTCCCTCACCACCTCCTTGAACAACTTCCCCCTTTTTCTACCTTCACCTTGAACATCCAGCATTAACCTTTCCTGCCTGGTCCCTGATAGACATGCCCTTTATATCCCTCATCAGTGAGCTAATGACCCAAGGCAGATATCTACCCACGGTCACAACAAAACTCTATCCTATAGGTGTTTTTATCTATTTATTATTTTGCTTGCCCTCCCTTCCTTCCTTCCTTCTTTCCTTCCTGTGTCCCTGCCTTCCTTCATTTTTTTTCTTTCTTTCCTTTCTCTCCCTCTGTATATGTGTGTGTTGGGGATGAGGGGGTTGTATGTGTGTGTTGCCTCCAATACTGCTGTCAGTTTTTCATCATTAACTCTTAAATTTTCTTCAGGTAAAATGTGAGGTCAAGGGTCACAAAAATGTTGTCTTTCTTTTCTAATCCTGAACTTATTTGCTCTTTGAATACACAACCATTGCCACTTTTTGGTTTTAGCTTCAGTTAAAATTGAAATGGAATAAATCCAGATTTAATAAACTATTACATAAATAATACTTCTCAAACATTTAGTATGTGCTTGTTGTGAGATAATACATATATTATCCCATTTAATAGTCTTATACTATGAAGACCATTATTCTGGTGAACAAAAGAAGACAGAAAAAAAAGAATACCTATCATATGATTTCCTTTATGTGAAGTTCAGTGATTATCTGGGCATGAGTGTAGAGGCTGTCAGATTCACCCAGAACATTTTTGTGGTAAAGGAAATGTTCTCCCTCAGATAGGTAGTGGTTAAATAGGCATACATAATTGTCAAAACTCATTCAAAAGAAAATTTAGTATCTGTGATTTTCTTGTGCATAAATCATATCTCGATTTAAAAAATAAAACTGTAAATTCTCTGCTTAATTAATTCTTAAAGTAGATTAGGAAGAGAGAGAAAGCAGATGGAGTTAAAGAAGAGTGACTCAGGCCGGGCGTGGTGGCTCACGCCTGTAATCCCAGCACTTTAGGAGGCTGAGGCGAATGGATCACGAGGTCAAGAGATGGAGACCATCCTGGCCAACATGGTGAAACCCCGTCTCTACTAAATACAAACAAAATTAGTCGGGCATGGTGGCACATGCCTGTAATCCCAGCTACTTGGGAGGCTGAGACAGGAGAATCGTTTGTACCCAGAAGGCAGAGGTTGTGGTGAGCCAAGAATGCGCCATTGCACTCCAGCCTGGGTAAGGAGCGAAACTTGGTCTAAAAAAAAAAAAAAAAAAAAGAAGAGTGACTCATTGAGAGAAGACAACTAAGGAGCCTGCCACATTTAAAAAGCTTCAGGTTTCTGAGTGCAGCAACCTCTCACTCTGCACTTTGGAAATCAGTTTATTAATTGTGACACAGAGAGGAAAGTAATATAAAGTAACTTGTGCTACTATTATCTTTGCAATTCGATTGCAGGAAATACTTTAGAAAGAGAATAATACTTTATTTTTCCTGGAGGCCAGAAAGAGGAAAGAGTGCACAGATGGATGGTTTATAGGTGGTTGTATCCATCCATGACCAGCAATTGAGCTATGGCTCGATTAATAGGCCAAGAAACACCAGAAATAGGAACAGAAGAAATGCAATAGGAATTCTAAGATCTTCTCATTGGCCAACAGCATTCTACTGTGTGTACTTGCATGTGCATGCATACACATACACATGCACACACACACACACACCCCTCAGACTTCAATGAGTTGCTGGTTAAGGGGAATCTCTGGAAAGTACAGTATGTTTACCTCTCCCTTAAGTAGGTTTTACTTTCGAACATTGAACTTTAAAATATCACATACTACAATAAACACGACAAATTACTATTTCCTGGAACATAAAAGTCTGAGCATATATTCCTTCTTTTTAAAGAAATTATGTGTCTAGAAAACAGAGACTTTTAAAATAATCAATATACTTTTACAATGGAAACCTTTCAAATCATACACAGAGTTAGTATGTCGTGGGCTTTTCTAATATTTAAAACATGTTTTATTTAAAATTGTGTGGGGGATAATTATAAGTATCCAGACTAAAGTTTTCAAAGCTATCCCTTGTTATTTCTAGAGGATGAGACATTAAGGAACTAAAGAAAGGAAACGGATTTCTACAAAGAATGTAAATTTATATATAAGCATAGTAATAATGGAGATAAGACTTATTTTCTCTCTCTGCTTGTCTTTTTGCTCTACATGGGAACACAGAACACATGCATCCGTTTCTGTTGAAGATGGTTCTGGTGGTTTTCATAACTTCAGGAAAAGATATGCTGTACTGGCCTATCTAGTAAGTGGAGAAAAATAGACCATCTCAAAGTAACAATTTCTATAGCAGAAACCAGCATATACTAGCCTTGTAAATAAGAATTCACTCATACAGTAGGACACCCATTTCCTTAACAGAGAGAAGAGACTAGGTCAATTCCCTTATTAGAAAATATGCTCAATGTAAGTTCTGTTCAAGGCTCTCAAGGCTCTTTAGTGTATGTTCAGTGGGTCTCAGACTCAGGGAAGATAGTTGGGTATAAGACAAAGATTTAAGTTAGCAATTTTCATATCCTTAGTGTCTATCTATGTATTTTCCAGAATCTCTTTGTCCTTGCCCCTCATCCTATGTGAAGCACAGAGCCTGACATCAGAGGAATTTCAGATAATCAGGTAGATAAGAGCAATTGGACTCCGAGGAGGCTCACATAAATGGCATTTTAAAATGTGTGTTGTTGATTGTTTTCCTTCATGTCCTGTTTGGCAAACAGTGAAGTTATTTCCTCCAGGAAGATTTTCAGTTCTGACACTATTGTTTGAATGTTTTTAAGTGACTAGTTTTATCCTAAAGAATCTGATTGATTCCCTTTCACATAGAAAACTCATAAAAAATGGAAAGGCTTCAATAATTTTAAATCATTCTGTATTGCTCATGGAGATTTACATTTCAGTGTTAATTTTTTTTATGAGCACTTTAATTTGGAAGGTACCAGGCTCCTACAAGATTTAAAATTATTGGAGCATTTCAAAATTTTATAAGCTTTTCAGTAAGGTTGTGGCTGTGATTCTGAGCTTGTAAAGTAAAGCACAATTTAAAGTTAATTTAAATAATTTAAGTACTACAGTCTTTAGGGGAATTGTTTTGCCTTTCAAACTGAAATTTTAGATAGAACATTAAGATTATGTTACGAAGAGGAAATAATTTTATAATAAATTGTAATAATTCTGGTTCATTTTGAAAGTCAGGTATTTTTGTCAATTCATATTTCAACTTGCATTTTAATAATGTTGTTTATGCACTTTTAATTTTTGAGGAATTTTACTCAAATAGTGTTTCTGTATGTTTAGTTTTATCAGACTAAACTGATGTCTCAAGTGACAGATCTCAGATCTATGCCATTAGTCTGATCTTATTCAGTGGTATGATAATAAATTGGATGATGATCTTAGAAAATGCGTCTTTGAGAGTATAATAGAAAGTGACCAGGGTTGAACCGATTGAATAAGAATATTGCTAGTCAAGAAGGCTTTATGATAATGAATTGCATCCTAGAAATTTTCACTTAAAAATAAATAAATAATTCATACAGTTAAGAATTGAAGAAAAATCGTTAATATATTTAAGAAAGGCTATTTTTGTTTATCTTTTTTTTTTTTTTTTTTAGAGGAAGCACAGCATGTGTCATGGATAAAACAGCAAAAACTCTAAGTAAAATTAGAAAAAACATCAATTTATTTAGAATGGTGGGAGTAGAGGAAGCAGAAATTCCTCTCCTGTATATGTATAAAACCATGGAGTAAATATTCATTGCTTTTTCTTCTTTCAAATATTTCTGGATATCATATAGTAATATTGAAATACATTCAGATAATTTACATTTAAAATTGCAAAGCACAAAGAAGCCTGCCAAATTTAGGGGTATTGCATTGAGAAGAAAATGTCCAGGAAGGCTGATTTAAATAATTGAAAGGCCACCACGTGCAAAGGGTATTTGGTTGGTGGCTTGTCTTTTTGTTCAAATTTTCAGCCTTGGACAAATGAAATAAAGACTTGAGAGATGTTTATAAGTTAAATATAGTGAAGAAAATTATGAAAATTGGAACCATTTCAAACCAAAAGAGACTTTTGGTATATGATTTTTCTGTCAGAAGAATCTGACCAAAAGTTAGAGATTCAATTCTAAGGAATATGTTGATTAGGATAAATGCTGACTGCAGAAACAGGTAATATTGAATTTGCATTGGCTTTTTACAACTCAAGTTTTATTTTTCACTCATGCAGTGAAATGTCAATGTTCTTCCTTTGTCAACTTTTGTTGTTGTCATTAAGGGACTAGTCCCTTCTCAGTTTGTGACTTTGCCTTCCCCTAAACTAGCCCTTCATTTTTCCAGTCTCCTAACACCATGAAACAAATATCCTTAACTCTAAGTGACTTAGAACAATAATTTATTATTTTCACTTATATTTCTGGTAGTTATGGTAGGGATCATAGGAAGACATCTTTATTAGTGCATATGGATTAAGATTACTGAAAAAAAATAGAGACTTTATTGGCTTTATAGAAATAGAGAAATATTGGCTATATTTCTCCCCATGTGACCTCTCTATATGGGTAATGTGGGTTTACTCATATGATCACCATCCCATGATAGTCAAATTTCTTATATAAATCACTTATTTCTCCTAGAGTAAGTATATAAGGAAATCATAGTAGGAACTGCAACATTTCTATAATCTAGACTCTATAGTCCCAAATCATAACTTCTACCATGTACTATTGGCCAAGCATGTCACTCAGCTTAGCCCAGACTGAAAAAAAAAGGAAATTAGTTCTAAACACTCAGTAGTAGGAGTATCAAAAACTGTGGCCAGCTGGATCCTCTGAAGAAAAGAAAACAGTCAATCAAAAATCAGAATTTAGCCATATGGCAACAAGACCATACCTAACTAAGAAGAAGGTTAGAAAATAAGAGTCTAGCAAGAGGTGTATTACCAGAGGAAAGGGAAACATATTACGTGAACAACTAGCTAGTTTTGTCACATGCAAATATACCAATAATGTTTAATAATTTTGTCAGGTGCCCTGTTCTGCAGTTTCAGGTTGTTCTAGTTAACCAGCTTCCTTAATTAGTGTCAAAGCTAAGTCTGAGGTACTATCTGATGCCCAAGCAGATTTTTCTAAATAAGTTGGATAGCATGATCAGGCCTGTGGCATGGGCCAGATACAGTCACAGGGAGATAACCTACTGACCAGGAAGCTCATGAAAGCAAGCATGAGAGCAAAAGAGAATACCCAAGTCAAAAATCACAGTCCAATAGAAACCTTGTCTCCAAAGTGATATCCATCATGTTTAAAATATTCTATTGGATAGTGTAGTAAATAGTATATTCCCTTCATGTCATCAGGAGGGGACTATACCATGGTGTGAATAGCAGTAGGGCAGCATTCATTGAGGATTATTTTATAAGTTACCATAAACAGATACATTAATTTGGTATGTAAAATATAATTGTCAAGCAATTATAGGTTAAAATGTAGAATGTTACTTTTTCTTTATTCTATCAAATCAAAAACTGTAATACAGTTGGCAGGTTTTAAATAGCATTGGGCATACATATATGTATTTGCTATATAGATTTTTTTTTCCCAAGAGCATTTTCAACAATGTTTTGAAAACACTTGGCTTGATTCACTTCTATTTTACTCTCTGAGAATTCTCCACTCATGGTGATGACACAAGTTTGCAACACTGAATCAGTCACATAGAGATGTAGAACAACTTATGTCTTGTTTCTGTTTCTCATAATGGATTTTAATAATAGGTAGTTATGTTGTGTCAAAACATCTTGTAGAATTGTGCATCTAGAATAATATTATAGAAGAGTAGTCACAGATATTGCCACACTAAAATAGCAAAAGGAAAGAAAAAAGTACTGTTTCCTTCCTTGTATAAATGGTAACATCTTTCCAAGTTTACTTTAGCCATTCAATCAGTCATTAGAGGAGCTAAAGCTTACCTCTAAAATATCTCAATGTACTATAGACATGAGGAAACTATTGGTATAGTTAATTGGGTAGTATATGTATCTACATAGAATATTATGTAAATGTAATTTATACACATTAAATGCAAGTGTGTGTAGGTTATATCATATATATTGTTAATACCTCCATGACACAAATTTACCTATGTAACAAATGTGCACTTCTGAACTTAAAAAAGTTAAAAAGGAAAAAAATTATATGTATATATAACACGTGCATATTATGTATATTATATTATATAATATATACATGTATCTTGGACCTTCTGGCCTCCAGAACTGAGCAATAAATTTCTATTGTTTATAAATTACTCAGTATAAGATATTTTGCTATTGCAGCCTGAGTGCATTAACAGAGGAATATATGTACGGGCTTTCCTCTCTCAGTGATAAGAATAATCTTTAGGTTGAGGTGATGACAGCTAGCTCCTACTTCTCCCAACATAACTTCCACCTTAATAGGTCACCTAATGTTCATCTAATGTTTTCATCAATTAATCATCTTCACTTGAATCAATTATTTCATTAGGAGTTGCAAAACTGTAATTTCCTTACTCTATTTCTTCCACATGTATTAACTGGAATTCTATTGTAAAAAATAATTTCACATTGCCTGCTAAGGGCATATATCTGCTCATCTTGTGCTAGTTCAACAAAAGTTGGTGGGTTGACTACTAATAATATTTTTATAGAATTTGTGAAGATTTCTTATCATCAAATTTTGTGAAATATGTCGTATCAGTTATGATTTGATCACAGAAATGGCACCACAAAACGTTATATATAACAAGAAATTTGTGTACTGATTTGATTTAGACAATGTGGAAACTAGTTAAACAATCTATGATCATTACTTTTGTGTGTGTGGCAACCTGAAGTAGAACTGTGGTTAGGAAGAAAAGATGTATATGAAGGAAATAAAAGAAGAACAGATTGATCCTTATTTGAGATAAAATGGCATTCTTGTCATTCTGTGACTACTTTGAAGTACGCAGCCTATGTAATACTAGAGAATCTAGCTGCCTTCCCCAGGGAACTAAAGATATACCTTGTCTAAGAGATAAAGAGTTGGAGTTGTTGCAAGCCCAGCTTCCTCTTTACCTCACAAAGCAAAATAACAGATAAGCTACAGAAACATGAAAGACATTAATATCTCATGGTTGGTTCAAACCTGATAAGTAGAACCAGAATAAATCTGCTGCTTACCACTGTCTTCTACATTTCAAAATTTAGACCTCCTGTGAACTCTGCAGGGAAGGACACTTTGTGAAGTACAATTTAAACTTAGCTAAATTGATATAATATAAAACTACCACAAATATCTTCCATTCCATGATTCTTAAGAAAGCATAAAAATAAATATCCCATTGGGTCTGATTTGGGAAAGTATTTAGGTGAGATTGAAACAAAAAAAAAATGGCTGCTCTGCATCCTCTTTTCTTTTGTTACTAAAAAAGACTCTCCAAAATTAGTATAAGTACAACAATAATAGCATTGACAAGTATTCAGAGTTATTAGGAATTTATACACAAATTTCAATGTATGTTGCAAAGAATAAAAACAACTTTCTTGTTTGACTTTACTGTGTTTAAAAAGACAGTAGAAGCATGATGACTAAAATTACTGATTTCTGAATCAGACAGAAATCCAAAACTGAATCTCAGCTTTGTCATATACTGTTGCTATAATCTTTGGTAATTCACTTTGCTTTTAGAATTTCAGCTATTTTTCCTATAAAAATGAAGATAGGCATACCAGACTTTGAAAGATTAATGAAAAAATGCAGGCTTATTGGCCACACATTCTGTTTCTAAAAATGATAGTTTTTATACTCATTCTTACTATTTTTTATTTTTCTCACCAACACTTACCCTGCCAACCCTTAGAATTTCTAGGAAGAGATTAAGAAATACTTAAATGATAGTAACATAGAACTTACGTCATTAGCTTGCAGATCACCATTTGACAGTTACTAGAGACTATTCTTTTAATCCATAATGGAATCAAGAAAGAATATATGCACATGAAATCTTCCATCTTAATATTATAATTATAAATCCACATTTTCCGGCTTCAGAATACATATATCACACAGAAATGAAAGCTGTATTAAAGTCTGAATATATTACATTTAGTGCTTCTTCCTATTCCCTGAGACCTTTAATACTATTATTAATAGAATTTAGAATTTTTTCACAACTTTTTCTCCCAAAGTCCTCATGGGTTTTATTCTTTGTAGCCTATGATTTCTTGTTATTTCCAAATTTATTACTTAGGTACTCTTTCCAAAGCATCAAGTCAATGAAATAAGCTATAATTTTTAACATGTAGCATTTTAATTAAAAGAAAATAAAGATCAAGCATTTTCATTAAGAATATTCTAATTTTTCAACATATCAAATGGACCTCTCATGTTAAAAAGCTTCTTTATTACTATATTATGGGACTGCATGGGTGCAGTTTCATAATCCATCTCATTTATTTTATGATTTATATTTAAGTAGTAAAAAAAGAACTGAAGCAATTCATTCACTCACCAAATCCTGGCTAAGTGCCTTCTTTATGCCAGTTTCTGTATTATGTGAGGTCACTTGCTACCAGAAAAGCAAAACATTTTCTATTATCAAGGAAATAGTCATGCAAAGGAGACAAGACAGTTACACGTTTATCCAAAACTGCAGACCATCTGCGAAGAAAACCTTTGAAATAAGTCTAATTGAAAATGTGAAATTACAAAACGCTAGCCCCTGTATTTTATTATGAAATTTTCAAAAGATGTTGCTGAGGTAGTCAATTTTGAGCTTTGAAGAAGAATTTTGATAGGCATAAAAAAGGGAGAAAAGTTCAAGCAGAAATATAAGGATGAATTAAACCAGAGTAGAAGGTGTTATATGTCTGCCTTGTACAGAGTATGTTGAGGGTTTTATCTTTATCATATAATTAGGCAAAGTCTGTGTACTGTCAATGAAAAGACACAGGAAGATTTCTAAGTCAGGGGTACATTTAGAGAGCATGCGAAAATCTTCAAAAATATTTTGTAAGGTAGAAGCAGAGTAGGAATTGTCAGGTATAAGATGCCTGGCAAGAACAATAACCACAGAGAAAATGTGAGATATAGTGTCTTGAGAACCTAATATGGAACAAGCACACAAAGAAAAATATTCATAGACACTAGAGTAGTCCTTTTATTAGTACAGATATGCTGTGCATATTAGCTTTTCGTAATACATTTTTATTTAAAGTTCAGGTGTTCTCAAGTAGTTGGACATTGAAAGTATTAAATACAAAATCCAAGTATATTATTTACCAATCAGTGATCTTTATCAGTAGAAACTTGATTATATGACTGAAGCATTGGGAAGGATATGTGGTATATAAAGCTAAAACGTGTATCTGAACCATATTTGAAGAGGTTTGTATTAAGTGTTTTTTGGTATTTCTGACCAACCCATTATACTCCTTTAACAAGAATTCCCTGGGAGGAGAAATTGGCCCAATATTGGTTTTCTATATAATTCTGACTACTAGTACATTGTTGATCAGAGCAGAAGTAGAGAGTTAATCCATCCTGAGACTCTCAGTACTTCATCCTTCAAATTTGGAAATGGGAAATCAGAAAGCAACTTAATCATTGGTTGACTGGATCTGAGGAATTGTACAAAGTGAAGCAGTTGTCTTTCAATATATGAAAATAAAGAGACATAAAGTCAAATAGTAGATTAAAAGAATAATCTAGACATAAAGACAAATGAAGGAAGAGAACATAAGATTCTAGAAAGATACACTCAGAGTAGATATTCTTCGCTTTGTACCAGTTTACAAGTTTCTTATTCCAGTCTTTTATTCATCCCACTGTTCCTCTTACCCTCCAGTCTTTGTGATATCCATATATTCACATATCTGCAAAATAAAGATCTTTTGAGTACACTAAATCAAGAGATTTTTTAGGCTGGATGTGGCAGCTTACACCTGTAATCCCAGCACTTTTGGAAGTCAAAGCAGGCAGATTAGCTGAGATCAGGAGTTTGAGACCAGCCTGGCCAACATGGTGAAACCCCATTTCTACTAAAATTACAAAATTACAAAACAGGCATATAGCACATGTCTATAATCCCTCTACTCATAACTCAGAGCAGGAGAATTGCTTGATCCTTGGAAGTGGAGGTTGTGGTGAGCTGAGATTGAGTCTTGCACTCCAGCCTGGGTGATAAGAGCGAAATTCCATCTCAAAAATAAAATAATATCAATCAATCAAGAGAATTTTGACGATTTAAAACATGCAAGGACAACTCCCCACCCCTCTACTTACAAGCAGACTCATATTTTAACACTTATTTTCCAGAAAGTTGAATTATTTAGCAAGTACATAGTATGATTTTAATGATCTTACTGCTTACCAATTATGCTCTTACTGATTATCTTTCTCTTATCCTATCCTAAACATTGAGCTTTTTATATAGATTTAAACAAACAGTTTCAAGGTCATAAAAAATAGGGCTTGATTTGTTTGAGGAACTGAGATATATAAGAGAATTATGACTAAATTATATTGAGCCAACAGGGAAGTAAAAATAGATTATATTGCAAAGTGGAAAGAAGCCAGATAATGCATGAACTTTTTAATTTTGGTAGAGAATAACATAGCAACTTCTGTCTATGTCCAAAAGGAAGAAACTGAAGATTTTAAGCTGAGAGTAACACATTTTTGTTTTATTAAAATCATTTTGGTTTCTCCACAAAAAAAAAGGAGAAAACACAAAATATAGTACTCTTGTGGTAGTGATTTGAACTGAGAGTATTAGTCTGTTTTCATGATACTGCTAAAGGCATACTTGAGCCTGGGTAATTTATAAAGAAAAAAAAGACCTAATAGACTCACAGTTCTATGAGAGGCTGGGGAGACCTCAAAATCTCGTTTTGTTTGCCTGGAAAAGCTACAGACACTCAATGCTAGCCCATGAAAGCAGCCAGGAGGGAGGCTTTACCCTACAAAGCCAGAGGGCTGGAGCTGCCCAGGACCATGGGAACCCACCTTCCATGGAGGTCCTTACCACAACACAGGAGAAGTGTGGGAGCTATAACTCAAGATGAGATTTGGGTGAAGACACAGCCCTCCAAATCTCATGTCCTCACATTTTAAAACTAGTCATGTCCTCCCAACAGGCTCAAAGTAAAGGAATGGAGAAAAATCAGCCAAACAATGAAAAACACTTAAAACCTGGGGTTGCTATTCTAATATCAGAAAAACTGTAAGCCATCAATGATCAAAAATGACAAAGAATGATGTTACATAATTGTAAAAGGTTCAATTCAGGAAGACTTAACTGTAACAAACATATATGCCTTCAACCCAGGAGGACCCAGATTCATAAAATAAGCTCTTAGAGACCTATGAAGAGACTGGGATGACACAACATAGTGGGAGAGTTCAACAGTCCACTGAAAGTATCAAATGGATTGAGGCAGAAACTAACAAAGATATTTGGGAATTAAATTTGACACTTGAGTAAATGGACCTAACAGATATCTACAGAATTCTTCACCCCAAAACAACAGAATATACATTCTTCTCATCTCCACATTACATGTACTCAAAAACTCATAACACTATTGACCATAAAATAACTATGAGCAGATAAAAAAAGAGAGAAACTGAAATCACATCAACAACACTCTTGTACCACAGCACAATAAAACAGAAACTAGTAGTAAGAAGATTGCTTAAAAGCAAACAACTACATGACAATTAAGCAACCTATGTCTGAATGACTTTGAGTAATGAATGAAATTGAAGCAGAAATCAAGAAATTCTTTGAAACTAATGAAAACAAAGATAAAACATACCAGAATTTTTGAGACACAGCTAAAGCAATGCTAAAAGGAAAGTTTATAGCACTCAACACCCATATTAAAAAAATCTCAAATTAACAACCTAGCATCACAGGTAGAAGAACTAGAAAGGGTAAACCAACCCCCAAAACTAACAGAGGACAAGAAACAATGAAAAATCAATGCTGAACTAAATGAAATGAGAATAAATAAATAAAATCAAAAATTGGTTTTTTGAAAGAATAGCTTCCTAGACCACTAGCTAGTTTAATGAAGAAAAAAATAGAGACAATCCAAATAAACAGAAATGCAAATGACAAAGAGAACATTACTAGTGACCCCAGAAAAACCAAAAAATTCTCAGACACCATTATGAAAACCTCTGTGTGCACAAACTAAAGAACCTAGAATAAATAGATAAGAAACTCACTCAAAACAACACAATTTCATGGAAATTGAACAACCTGGTCCTAATGATGCCTGGGCAAATAATGAAATTAAGGCAGAAATTGAGAAGTTCTTTGAAACCAATGAAACAAAAAAACAAGGTACCAGAATCTCTGGAACACAGCTAAAGCAGTGTTAAGATGAAAATTTCTAGCACTAAATGATCACATCAGAAAGCTAGAAAGACCTCAAATTGACATGCTAACATCATAATCAGAAGAGTTAGAGAGGCAGGAACAAATAATCCAAAAGCTAGCAGAAGTCAGGAAGTAACTAAGATCTGAGGAGAAGAGAAGAACTGAGGAGATAGAGACACAGAAAAGCCATTCAAAAATTCAATGAATCCAGGAGTTGGCTTTTTGAAAAAAATAACAAAATAGATGGACTGCTAGCAGACTAATGAAGAAACAGAGGGAGAATAACCAAATAGACGTAATAAAAAATAATAGAAGGAATATCACCGCTGATCTCACAGAAATACAATCTACCATCAGATAATACTATAAACGTCTCTATGCAAATAAACTGGAAAATCTATAAGAAATGGATAAATTCCTGGACACACACACACACACACACCCTCCCAAGATTGAACTAGGAAGAAGTTGAATCCCTGAATACACCTATAACAAGCTCAGAAATTGAGGCTGTAATTAATAGCCTACCAACCAAACAAAGCCCAGGAACAGACAGATTCACAGCTGAATTCTACCAGAAATACATGAAGGAGCTGGTACCATTCCTTCTGAAACTGTTCCAAACAATTGAAAAAAAGAGACTCCTCAAAACTCATTTTATGAAGCAAGCATCATTCTGATACCAAAACCTGGCAAAGACATAACAACAACAAAAACTTCTGGCCAATATCCCTGATGAACATCTATGCAAAAATCCACAATAAAATACTAGCAAACTGAACCCAGCAGCACACCAAAAGCATACCCACGATTAAGTCAGCTTCATTTTTGGGATTCAAGGCTGATTTAACATATGCAAATCAATAAACATAAACTATCACATAAACAGAACCAAAGGGAAAAAACCACTATTGATTATCTCAATAGATTAATCAATCTATTGATTATCCCAATAGATGCAGAAAAGGCCTTTGATAAAATTCAACAACCCATCATGTTACAAACTCTCAATAAACTAGGTATTGATGCAACATATCTCAAAATAATAAGAGCTGTTTATGACAAATTGACAGCCAATATCAGATTGAATGGGCAAAAGCTGGAAGCACTCCCTTTGAAAACCGGTACAAGGCAAGGACACACTCTTGCACCATTTCTATTCAAGTATTGAAAGTATTGGAAGTTCTAGCCAGGGCAATTACACAAGAGAAAGAAATAAATCATATTCAAATAGGAAGAGAGAAAGTCAAATTGTCTCTGTTTGCAGATGACATAATTTTACATTCAGAAAACCCCATCATCTCAGCCCAAAAACTTCTTGAACTGGTAAGCAAATTTAGCAGCCTCAAGATACAAAATCAATGTGCAAAAATCACACACATTCCTTTCCATCAAAATAGGGAAGCAGAGAGCCAAATCATGAATGAAATACCATTCATAATTGCTACAAAGAGAATAAAATACATAAGAATACAGCTAACAAGGGATGTGAAGGACAACTTAAAGGAGAACTGCAAACCACTGCTCAAGGAAATAAGAGAGGACACAAACAAATTTTAAAAATTCCATTCTCATGCACAGGAAGAATTAATATTGTGAAATTGGCCATACTGCCCAAAGTAATTTATAGATTCAATGCTATTCCCATCAAACAACCAATGATATTCTTCACAGAATTAGAAAAAAACTATTTTAGGCTGGGCGCGGTGGCTCACACCTGTAATCCCAGCACTTTGGGAGGCCGAGGTGGGCAGATCACAAGGTCAGGAGACGGAGACCATCCTGGCCAACATGGTGAAACCCCGTCTCTACCAAAAATACAAAAATTAGCTGGGCATGGTGGCGCATGCCTGTAATCCCAGCTACTCAGGAGGCTGAGGCAGGAGAATTGCTTGAACCCAGGATGCGGAGGTTGCAGTGAGCAGAGATTGCACCACTGCACTCCAGCCTGGCACCTGGTGACAGAGCGAGACTCTGTCTCAAAAAAAATAAATAAATAAAAATTAAAAATAAATAAAAAAGAAAAAAACTATTTTAAATTTCATATAGAATCAAAGAAGATTCCATATAGCCAAGACAATCCTAAACAAGAAGAATAAAGCTGGAGGCATCACATTACCAGATGTCAAACTATACTACGAGACTACAATAATCAACAACATGGTAGTGTTACCAAAATAGACATATAGACAAATAAAGCAGAACAGAGACCTCGAAAATAACACTACACATCTACAACAATCTGATCTTCAACAAACCTGACTAAAACAAGCAATGGGAAAAGGATATCCTATTCAGTAAATGATGCTGGAAAAACTGGCTAGCCATATGCAGAAAACTGAAACTGGGCCTTTTTCTTACACCTTATACAAAAATTAACTAGAGATGATTAAAGACTTAAATGTAAAACCCAAAACCATAAAAAATCCTAGAAGAAAACCTAGGAAATATCATTCAGGACATAGGCATGGGTAAAGACTTCATGACAAAAATGCCAAAAGCAACAAAAGCCAAATAAAAAAAAAAAAAAACCTGACAAATGGGATCTAATGCAACTAAAGAGCTTCTGCACAGCAAAACTATTATCAGAGTGAAAAGGCAACCTACAGAATGGGAAAAAAGTTTTGCAATCTACCCAACTGCGAAAGATCTAATATCCAGAGTTTATAAGGAACTTAAACATATTTACAAGTAAAAACAACCCCATCAAAAACAGGGCAAAAGATTTAAACAGACACTCCCCAAATTAAGACATTTATGAAGCCAACAAACATATGAAAAAAAGCTCAACATCACTGTTCATCAGAGAAATGAAAATCAAAACCACAATGAGATCCCATCCCACAGAAGTTAGAATGGTGATTATTAAAAAGTCAGGAAACAATACATGCTAGTGAGACTGTGGAGAAATAGGAATGCTTTTACTGTTGATGGGAATGTAAATTAGTTCAACCACTGTGGAAGACAGTATGGGGATTCCTCAAGGATATAGGATCAGAAATACCACTTGACCCAGCAATCCCATTACTGAGTATATACCCAAAGGAGTATAAATCATTCTACTACAGAGACACAGGCACAGACAGATTTATTGCAGCACTATTTACAATAGCCATTACATGGAACCAATCCAAATCCCCATCAATGATAGACTAGATAAAGAAAATGTGGTACATATATACCATGGAATACTATGCAGCCACTAAAAGGAATGAGAGCATGTCCCTGCAAAGGACATGAATGAAGCTGGAAGCCATCATCCTCAGCAAGCTAACACATGAACAGAAAACCAAACACTGCATGTTTTCACTCATAAGTGGGAGCTGAACATTGAGAACACACGGACACAGAGAGGGAACAACACATACGAGGACCTGATGAAAGGTTGGGGATGAGGGGCAGGAACTTAGAGGAAAGGTCAATTGTGCAGCAAACCACCGTGGTACATGCATAACTATGTAACAAACCTGCACATTCTGATGATATATCCTCTTTTTATTTTTGTAGAAGAAATTTTAAAAATGGTAAAAAAGTAAAAAAATAAATGGTGTTGGGATAATTGGCTAGCAACATGAAGAAAACTGAAATTGGACCAGTTCCTTATCCATATGCAAAAATAGATTCAAGATAGATTAAACATTTCAATGTAAAACCTAAAACTATAAAAATCCTGGAAGAAAACCTAGGAAATACCATTCTGGACATAGGCACTGGCAAAGATTTTATGATGAAAATGCCAAAAGCAACTACAACAAAAACAAAAGTTGACAAGTGGGACCTAATTAAACTAAAAAGCTTCTGTACAGCAAAAATAAAACTATGAACAGAATAAATAGGCAACCCACAGAATGAGAGAAAATGTTTGCAAACAATGCATCCCACAACCATCCCATATCCAGAATATATAAGGAAGGTAAACAAATTAACAAGCCAAACAAATACACAACCACACTAAAAAGTAGGCAAAGGACATGAACAGACACTTTGCAAAAGAAGATGTTCATGCCACCAATAAGCAAATGAAAAAGTGCTTCACATTACTAGTCATTAGCAAAATGTTAGTGAAAACCACGTGATGCTATCATACATCAGTCAGAATGTCTATGCCTAAAAAGTAAAAACAAACAAACATATATTGGAAACCATTGGAGAAAACTAATGACAATATACTGATGGCGGGGATGTGAACTAACTCATTCCCTGTGGAAAACAGTTTGGATATCTCTCCAAGAACTTCAAACTACCATTTCACCCAGCAATCCTGTTACTGAGTATATACCAAATCTTCTTCCATAAAGACACATGCACACATGTATTCATCACAGCATTATTTACAGTAGCAAAGACATGGAATCAACCTAAATGCTCATCACCAGTGGACTGGATATAGAAAATGTGGTACACTTATACCATGGAATACTATGCAACCATAAAAAAATGAAATAATGTCTTCTGCGGCAACATGATTGGAGCTGGATGGTATCATACTAAGTGAACTAACACAGGAACAGAAAATTAAATACTGCATGTTTTTATTTATAAATGGGAGCTTAACAATGAATACACAGGGACACAAAGATGGAAACAAAAGACACTGGGACCTACTTGAGAGTAGAGTATGGGAGGAGGGTTAGGATAAAAAAAAATACCCATTGGGTACTATAACTATTAGCTGGGGGATAAAATAATTTGTACACTAAACCCTCACAACATATAAGTTACCTATATGACAAACCTACACATGTAACCTTAAAATAAAAGTTTAAAAAGAAGTAAATATGGATGTTATAAAAATAAAACTTACAAATTTGTAAATATAAAACATATAACAAATATTTATTAACTGTTCAGATATTTTGTATAATCTTTCACAATATAATTTAAATAAATTTATAAACACATATTTGGATAATTGGAAAAAAATTTAATTACAAGTTTGTCAGTAGTCCACATGTATAGAGCATGGGTCTAACAGCTTTTAATATCAGCTTGAAGTATTGTGGCTTAGTTCTGGTAAAGACAAGGATCTATTTTAAGTAAAAAAAGCCATTAATTGTGACAATCTAATATGACTTTTGAGGTCTGAGAGTCTCGACTTGATATTAGCCAAAATGCTGAGAAGTGATTGGTTGTGGGGTGGGAGTCTAATATTCTGAAAGGAGAAACATAACCCATTATATAATTATCAATTTGTTTGAGTGAAAAATATGATCTAATATTGAGAAACTATTTCAAGTAGGAGCAACAGCTACAATTCAATGAACATCAATACTTCTTTTAATTTTAATGTCCTTCTCTACAGTATAATTATTATATTTTATTGTATGTATGTATTAGAATTATTTGAAGAGTTAGTTAAAATGCAGAACATTTGCTCCCAATTTTCAGAAATTTAATTTTATAAGATTTCATACGGGTTGCGGTAATCCAATTTTCAATGTTTCATCCCGGTGCATATTTAAGAGATTTTTATCTTAGAATAACATGGGTGTGGCTGGAGGTCATTATCTTAAATGAATTAGTGCAGGAATAGAAAACCAAATACTGCATGTTCTCACCAGTGGAAGCTAAACATTGAGTACACATGGACATAAAGACGTAAATGGCAGAACCTGGGGACTACTGAATGGGGGAGGGTGAGAAGAGGTTGCAGATAAAAAACTACCTATTGGGTTATCATGCTCACTACCTAAAGGGTGACAGGATGATACATACCCCTAACCTCAGTGTCACACAGTGTAGCCATGTAATGTACCCTTTGAATCCAAACTTTAAAAATAAAATTAAAAAGAAATTAGAATTATACAATTGTATAATTACATAGGGATATAATTTTATAATTATATTCTTTTTTCAATTATACAATTGTAAGAAATTACAATTTACAAAATTAAATTACGATTTACAAAATTGAAAATACAATTACACAATTTTTAAAGATTTGAATTTAAAAAGAAAAAAGAAAAGAAACAGAAACATTTACTTCATTCTGAAATCAGTATGGCAACTCCAATGTGTATAAAATATTTTGTGTGATATATTACTTTTCATTTTTTAAATTTTAACCTGTTGGTATCTTTGAAACTTAAGTGTGTAGCCTGTAGACTTCCTATAATTGGATGATGTTTCAAATCCAGTCTGATAATTTGTGCCTTTTGATTAGATGTTTATTTCATTGTCATTTAATGCTATTATTTATGTGGTTAAATTTACTTATATCTGGGATATTACACTTTACATTTTATATTCTCATGATTTTTGTGTTCCTCTGCCTTACTAACTTTTTGTATTAAATACTTTTTAGAGCAACATATTAATTCCCTATGTTTTCACTATACTTTTGAATTACCAGCTTAGCACCTGCTTAGTTATATTTCTTAAGTTGTCAGAATCTTAATTTGTACTGATATAATTCCAGTAATATAGATATAAGTAAATATGGCATAGATGTAAATATAGATATAGATAGATCGATAGATAGATAGATAGGTAGATAGGTAGATAAATGGACAGATAGATGTATACTTGACCTTCTATATTTGCGGCTTTCACATCCATGTATTCAACCAACTGATGATGAAAAATATTTTCTAAAAATTGTGTCTATACTGAACAAGTACAGAATTCTTTTACTTGTCATTATTTTCTAAATAAATATAATAACTATTTACATGCCATTTACATTATATTGGGTTTATAAGTAGTCTAGAGATAATTTAAAATATACAGGAATATGTGTATAGGTTATATGCAAATCCTATATCACTTTATATCAGAGACTTGAGCATCTGTGGATTTTGGTATCTGGGAGAGTTCCTAAACTAATCCCCCATTAATATTGAGAGGTGACTACACATATAAAGATATTTTTCTGCAGAGTGGTATTCTATTTCTGCCTTTTTGTGCTATTTTCAAACAAATATTACATATATTAATATTACAAACCCAACACTACCTTATCAAAATTAACTTATATATAATTATATGCCTTGTAAAGAAACTGAGCCAGGGGTGGTGGCTCAAGCCTGTAATCCCAGCACTTTGGGAGGCCAAGGCGGGGGGATCATGAGGTCAACAGATCAAGACCATCCTGGTCAACATGGTGAAACCCTGTCTCTACTAAAAATACAAAAAATTAGCTGGGCATGGTGGCACGTGCCTGTAATCCCAGCTATTCAGGAGACTGAGGCAGGAGAATTGCTTGAACCAGAGAGGCGGAGGTTGCAGTGAGCCCAGATGGTGCCATTGCACTCCAGCCTGAGTAACAAGAGCAAAATTCCGTCTCAAAAAAAAAAAAAAAAATTCGAAACCAGCCTGGCCAACATGGTAAAACCTCATCTCTACTAAAAACACAAAAATTACCTGGACATGGTGGTGGGTGCCTGTAATCCAAGCTACTTGGGAAGCTAAGGAAGGAGAATCACTTGAACCTAGGAAGCAGAGGTTGCAGTGAGCTGAGATTGTGCCATTGCACTCCAGGCTCAGTAAGAGAGCAAAACTCTTGTCTCAAAAAAGAGAAACTTAAAAAAGATGACCAAAAATAGATTTATGATGTTTGCAATTTTATTATTATTTTTTTTTGCTCTTCTTGGTTTTCTTTATTTGTACTTGTGATTCAGGTTACCATCTGGTGTCTTTTTCTCACTCTAAAAAAACTATTCTTCCACCCACCTCTTTTGTTCTGTTATTAGCAAATATATTTCATTTCTGTATGTTATAGACTCAACAAAACAATTATATGGTTTTTTATATAGTTGCTTTTTAAATTACTTACCAGAAAAAAAGGAGAAAATATGCATTTAGATATTACATATCTTATTTATAACTGCATAACTGTTAATTTTTGCTTTTTAATGTAGATTCAAATTACTATATATGTCTTTGTTTTATCCTAAGAATTTCATTTTAATATTTCTTTTAAGGCAG
The DNA here is from genome assembly GCF_049354715.1 of Callithrix jacchus. Classification (NCBI taxonomy): domain Eukaryota; kingdom Metazoa; phylum Chordata; class Mammalia; order Primates; family Cebidae; genus Callithrix; species Callithrix jacchus. The sequence goes on from NC_133502.1 coordinate 50,295,840, forward strand.
GTTTGCTAGGAACACATTTTTTCAATTTTTGTTTATATGGGACTGTCTGTATTTTGCCTTCACTTTTTAGTATTTTGCTAGATATAGAATTCTTGTTTGGCTGACTTTTTTTCTCTCAGCAGTTTGCATATGCTATACCACTGCTTTATTGCTTTCATAATGGCTGTTGAGATGTCAGCAGTTAATCTTATAGAATGTTCCTTGTAAGTGACAAGTATTGCTTATTGCTGTTTTCAAATTTTCTCTTTGTCTTTGTTTTTCAGCATCTTTAGTATACTATATCTGGATGTGGAGTCTCTTCATGTCTATCTTATTTGGAGTTGATTAATTTTATGACATGTAGCTAGGTTTTTAATCAATTTGGGATGTTTTCAGCCATTAGCTTTTTCTCATAATTCTTTCTGTTCATTCTTCTCTCTCATCTCCTTCTAATGCTCCCATTACATAAACATTAGACAGCTTAGTAATGTCTCACATTTCTTCACTGGCAGTTTCCAACGTTAAACATTTTTACTTTAAACAAGGTTAAGGAAAGGCAGTTAGGACCCCAGAGTTCTCAGCACTGTGTGCCTGAGGTAGGTGATCTGCATTACAATTGGGATAGTATGGAAGAAGAAAACTCTGGGGTTTGTTACACTCACCTGGAGTTTAGTCCCTGCAACACCACATGGGGAGATGAAAAATTCTGGTAGCCTTTTCATTACAAGAAAGACACCATAGACCTTGACTAGAAACTGGGCTAAAGCTAGGTGTTCTAGGATATACCTACTTGAGCTTTCCATCATGTTGAATAATGAGGAAAGAGAGAAACAATGGATCTTGTCTCAGATGCCACAAATTCTCCCTATTCTTACAAAGTTTTTGCATATATTATTGAATCCATGTTTCATCCTTCTCTGTTTGCCCTTAGGATAATTTTCAGAGACTATAAATGGTTGTAGGTTTTAAAAATATAATTTTTATCAATTATGCTTATATTATACTGGGGAGCAGGTCTGTAGAGTTAGTTCTGAATTCACACTGCCATTCTGGAAGACTTTTAAAAATAATTTGCCCTGTTATGAGTACCCAATTGGTAACCATTCTTCTTTAAGCTTCCACAAATTTTATGTAGCTGGAGTCTTGTATATGAAGCTACCAGTATCAAAAAAATTGACAACCTTTCATTGATTCTTTGGTGTTCCAGTTCCCAACCTCAATGGGATATTTTCACAACTCTAATCCTTGCTGTGGTGCCTAGTTTCATTTTCCTGTTGTATTCTGCAAGATTCATCTCACTTTACGAACCCTCCATTCCATTCCTACTCCTAATACATACACATCTCTTGAGGACAAAATTAATTTTTTGTGATGAGTATAAATAAAATTTACAAAGGGGTGAGAAACATTTTTCTTACTGTCATATTTCTTGATAACTTGTTAATTTATTTCAGTGCTTCTCAGACTGCAGATTCTGATTTTGTTGGTGTGGAGGGCACCTAAGAATTTGCATTTCTAATTATGCTTCTAAGTGATACCCATATAACTAGTCTACAGGCCTGAAGTATCAAGACTTAATATCATTACATAAATTATTATCTCTTATTTATTCTTTATCCTTTCAAATTATATACCCTTGTAATTGAAACTAAGAAGAAATGGATCTGTTAATAAACTGTGTGCCTTATAATATGTGTTATTAGCTACTCAAAGACCTGTTGAGTTTCAATGCTGCTAACTAGATGGTCCTTTACTGAGGTTTATTTTATTATTATTTTTTTTCTTTTTCTCTGTCACCAGGCTGGAATGTGGAGTGGAAAAATTTCTACTAACAACCTCTGCCTCTTGGGTTCCAGCAATTCTCCTGCCTCAGCCTCCTGAGTAGCTGGGACTACAGCCTGTGCCACCATACCCAGCTAATTTTTTGTATGTTTAGTAGAGACGAGGTTTCACCATGTTGGCCAGGATGGTCTCCATCTCTTCACCTTGTGATCTGCCTGTCTTGGCTTCCCAAACTGCTTGGATTACAGGCATGAGTCACCACCCCTGGCCCCTTATTTAGTTTTTAGGCAAAAAAAAAACTCATTACTTTCTCTTTCTCAATAGAGTTCTCTAACATGAGAATAGGGGAGGGATGAGAACTCTTTGGTTTCCTTTTTTAAAAAGATTTAATTCCAAATTTATTTAAAACTCTTTATTTTAAGATCATTTAAAAACTGTATGGTATATGAAATATTTTTTGTTGACATTTTTCATTTGTGTTGGTAATACAGACCCTGGAGTATCAACTCTCCAGTATTAAGTGATTCACTACCTTCTCTGTCAGTGAAAAGTAGAAATAGGCATCTAGTTATAATCATTGGGGTTCTTTGTAAATAATAATCTCTATTGAAAAATTCTGAATTAAAACATCAAATAGGCAATTGGAGTTAACAATCTAGAGTCATAATTATGACCCCATTGTTAATAATTTAGAAGCTGGCAAGACTAAATGATATATAAATCATAAGTTATACCACAATAAATTAAAAAGACCATCAGAGTAATCAGAGAATGTAGGCTCAAATATTATTTACCTAAGCAGACATATCTGAATAAAAACAATAATTTCCACATTTTATAAATCATTTTGTTAGGTTCAACTACATGTTATTAGGCTTAGAATGTATTTGAGAAGTAATGAAGACTTAATTCCCGAGAACAAATACCTAATTTGACTGATATTTGATATTATCTGCTAAAGAGCTACAAAAGATTGAGCTTCACTTAAAACTTCACATAATTATGCTTTGTATATTTTTCAGAATACCTAACTAAATTTAGATTTATCATTAAAAAATGTTATTCTTTGACGATAATTGATGTACCTGAGGGTAGAACAGTATCTATCTAACACATAGCAGATAATTAATAAATGTGTACTGTAAGAATATTATGTGATTAAACTTATGAAATGACATAAGGCAAACTTTATTGTAATAAGACAATTCTTAAACTATTGCACATAACAAACTGCCATGAATTTAGTGACAAAGCAGTACATATTCATTATCTCAGTATCTGTCGGTCTTGAGTCTGAACACGGCTTAGTTGAGTTCTCTGCAAAGTTGCAATTAAGGGCCTGACACTGGAATCCTATAGAAAGGTGAATCTGATTCCACTTAAGTAGGCACCACAACTAAAGGCCCATATACTTGTTAGCTGTTGTCAGAGAGCCCGTTAGGACCTTACCACGCTGTTCTCTCCATAAGCATTTCACCATATAGCAGCTCACTTGAAAGCAGGGAAAGGAGAGTGAGAACATCTTAGCAAGATACATTACCATTATAGATCATGTAATCATGTATACCTTTGTATACTCTATTGGTTACAAACTACAAGCAAGTCACAGGTCCAACCAACACTCAAAAGAAGGAGGAAAACAGGGTGTAAACACTAGAAGATGGGGCTCCTGGATGCAATCTTAGAGTCTATGCCCTACAGTCAGTGAAAAGAAATAGTCTTTATTATAATTATTATACTTAACTCTTCCATGTAAAAAATGTAAATTACATAAAAACAGAAAGTTTATCCACATAGTTTACTATTGTGTGCTCAGAGGCTAGAACAGTGCCTCCTCTGTTGTAGATGCTGGGCCAGTATATCCAAAATGACAAAATACTAAGTGCTGTTTTTTTCTCAAAAGAATAAACTCTAGAATCAGACTGGAGTTTTGCTTCACAGCTATTAACTGTGTCTCTTCAGAAATAATAATGTAGAGCCTGAGTGTGGCCCAGCATTTTAGGAGGCTGAGCTGGGAGGATCACTTGAGCCCAGGATTTCCATGTTGCAGTAAGCTATCATTGCGTCACTGCACTCCAGCCTGGGCTACAGAGGGAGGGAGAAGAAAAGAGGAAAGAAAGGAAAGGAAGGAAGAAATGTAGGCAGAAAGGAAGGAAGGAGGGAAGGAAGGAAGGAAGGAAGGAAGGAAGGAAGGAAGGAAGGAAGGAAGGAAGGAAGGAAGGAAGGGGGACAACTTCATAGGGTTTTTTCTTTCCAGGATCAAATTGTAGATAATCTACATTTACAAGTTTTCAAACAATGCATGGAAAATAATGATCATCAAATAAATGTTAAAATATCATGCCTTTTTGGTTTTTATATTTATTAGGACAATGACTTGATCTATATTCTCAAATATTAATATTCTTACTGATTGCTTGAGAATCTCATTAGACTTCCAGTTTGATTCAGTAGGACTGAAGGTGAGGCCTGAAATTTTGATTTTCTAACAGGTTTGAAATGTTATAAATGCTTGTAATTTGGATTCAAGGACTGCAATTCAAAGATCAGATAATTATGTTTCCCTGATAAATCATTTTAATCTATGCAGTGTCTGGATGACATCAAATTATTTTTTTGGCAAGAAAATATTTTTGTTTCACTTACTTATTAAAATTTGAATACCTTTAATCAGTTAGAAACCAATATAAAAGTATTCTAATAATTTTAAAATCTAAACATCATTTTTTCTTAATTTGTTTTTACTTCTATTAGAGATTCAGTTTCATTTTTTCAAAAAATCTGATTATATAATACTATATTAATTTTTAATATAATTTAAGATGATTATATAAATTAAGCAATTTATAAATTAATCCTAAGGAATATATATCAAATACAAGCCTATACTCCATTTAAAACATGATAAAATTATTATATTAAATTATATCACAGTATGTTAAATGCTTTTTCATAACTGTCAAATGATACAATAGATCCTATAATTATAGTCTCTTTTAGTTAAAAATATAACCAAAAACTAAGATTGTGAAAGTAGTCACCAAACCAAATACTGCCATAAAAAGGCTAAGTTTTCTAAAAGATATAAAATTGTGTATTTAAGGTGTGAAAAAATTAGTATCTACAAGTTACATTTGACACATTTATTTAATGGCTACTAAGGTAGCCACCCTACCCCCGCTCCACCCTCCACCCCTGCCCCACCTCCCCGGCAAGAGAAAACTCTTTTAAACCACTCTACCAAACTCTTGTTTAGTTGGCAATACAAATTCTTATCTGACACCATTGTCCTCCTCAGTAAAAGAAAGCTTGTGTTGTATTTGTTCTACCTAAAAAATGACTTTGGGGGTCCTTTAGGGGTCCTTTGATGCTGTCCCAATCAATTCCTCTTTCTCTTTATAAATGAGGAAATGGTTCTCTACCTGAAACCTGTTGCAGCTCTTTCTCTCTCATTAAGACTAAACAATCAACCTTCCAAACTCTCAGATTAGAAACAATTCCGATTAGTTTGGACATACTGCACCTTCCGGTTGCAATACATATGGGTGATCCTCATAAGCCTCCCATGAAACAACAAGCAAATATCTAGAAATACCTGCCCCAGAACAAAACTTTCATTATAACAGTTTTACAAGTAACAAATTCCCTGCCTGGAAAAACCTGGACAAATCAGTCAAAACGAAAGGTATTATTAGGCTAGAAAAACATTCAAAAAAGGAGAGCTGAAAGTGGCTTCTGAATTCATCTAAGCAGTCACCACAAAAGATACCAATTTTTCTTAGAAAATGAAACAAAGCTGGATGTTTCTTGCACCTCCTTTGAAAAGTAGAACTAAAGGAGGTTTGAAACTATCCTTCTGTTTTACAAGTTTCTGCCTTGGGAAATACCAGCGTCTTTACTGACTTTAAAAAATAGGTTCCAGTAATGTGATAAATTTAATATAAACTAGTATTTTCACCAAGAGTTGAGGATAATTTCTAATGAAGACAATTTGTCTCTCTCTGGTTCCTCAGGGCTGTTTCTAATGACCCAGTTCGAAATAGAGTGTAATCTCATCAGATTCTGACACTCATCAGTCGCCTTAGATGCAGCCACTCCTGTGTCCATTCCAGGTTCCCTTTAAAGAGTTCTGATTGTCAGCAAGCATGAAGAGTGGGAGCATTGATACAAACAAATTATCTGAGATTGCCTCTATAAAAAGAGAGTTGCCACGCCCAGGTCTGAGCTGGTGGGAGCACTAGAGAAATTGGCAGCCTAATTAGGGTCAGTGTATATTCAGGTTCAGCCTCTATGCTGAATGAGTTGTTTTGCACAATCTTCATCCACCTTCTCACTTTTTCTTAAATGAAACCTCATTAAGAACAGTTCAGTCTATAATGCTGACTTATCACCTTGCTACTTTTAAGGCCATTTGCATTATGAATATGGACCACAGAATGCAAAGATTTCTAAATGATTAATACATGAATTTCTTTCATGCATTTGCATTATATATTTATAATGTGGTCTAAATTGTAAGTTGTTACTATAAGACTGATGACTATTGGCTCTAAAAATTTCCCCAGAAGTCATAGTATTTGGAACATATAATAGGGCACCATTTAAAAAGGCATGACCCCCATAATGACTATGCATAAGAATTTTACCTACAGACACAGGGTAGCATAGTCATTGGGGTGAATTACATTGTCAGCCAAGCTAGGAAACAACCTTCCTTGAACATAATGAGTATTCTTCTGAGTCTTGTGAGAAATCTTAACACTTCTTGGCCATGATGCCAACCCTTCTCTGATGCAGCCTATTGTCTATAGAAAATGGAAAGGGGTACTACTTTACTTGTTTAGTATTAGCTTTTTAATTAAACCTGTTGTGAATTTTTATTATTAAAATGTATACAAACCAGTGATTATTAGGTAAAGTTTACATCCAAAAATTAAATTTCTGGAAAAATTTATGGTACACTTTAAATGATCTAAATTTTAGATTTAGAACCTATAAATCAATAAATTATAAAATAACTCAAATTCAAGTAATGCTGATATTGTAAAACTAAATTCTTGATTTTATAACATGGAAAACACAGTTTTGACTCCTAAAGATGGATACTAGAGGCAATAATAAAAGTCAACAGATATAAAAGTCCATTATTAAAATTTTTGGACAAGCATTATATTACCTGCACCACAGAATTATTACAGATTCTTGCAAATCAGAGTAGTTTCAGTAATATACTTCACAGGAAGATATTCAGATATAAAATTACAATAGATTTTTAATGTATAAATAGACTCTTCTGATGGCTGTTGGATAGCTCAATCTTTTCTAAATTTAAAATATATTGTACAATTTCTAACAAATGAAGCAGTCATGCACAAGTTCAAAGTTTAAGGCTCAGATGACAGGTAATCTTTCTTTTTCTTTGAAACAGAGTCTTACTCTCTCACCCAGGCTGAAGTGCAGTAGCATGATATCAGTTCATTGCAACCTCCACCTCCGAGGTTCAAGCTATTCTCATGCCTCAGCCTCCCGAGTAGCTGGAATTACAGGTGTATACCACCATACTCCGCTACTTTTTGTATTTTTGGTAGAGATGGGGTTTCAACATGTTGACCAGACTGCTTTCAAACTCCTGGCCTCAAGTGATCCACCTGCCTCAACCTCAATAAGTGCTGGGATTACAGGTGTGAGCCACTCTACCCAGCCAGATAGTCTTAAATTACCTGAAAATACATCCTTTTGAAAATTAGTCAATTTTTTTTCTTTTTCTGATAACTTTTTTATGAGTTCTGGAAATGTCTATAAATATTAGTAATTAATAGAATTGGGTTTTGGCTTAAAAAGTAAAGGAGAGAAAAAATCACAGAATCTGAACTTTGGAAGTAAAATTAATTTTTTAATATCTTGCAATAATTCTTTCTTCAGAAGGGATTACACTGATATCATGAATGAGAGATATGACACCTGTATAGATTCTTCAGATAGTAATACATATTAATTTTATTTATGAACTTATATGAAATGAGCAAGTTTCTCATAGGATACAAAATAAAAACTAAAGGGCTTTAAAGTAGAATTAGGTAGCATAAAAATCCATATATGTATCAAAGAAATTGATTTTGTGATTAAAAACTTCTCCTCAAGGGAAATTTGAGCCTCATATCAAATGGTAAACTCTACCAAACATTTAAAAGTAAATACAATCAATTCTGCACCAACTCTTTCATACAATTAAAGAGAAGAAAATAATTCTCAAAATAATTGTCTGAGACCTGTACTGCTTTAATATTAAAACCTTGATAATGATACTTCAAGAAAACTATAGTTCAGCATCCCTCATGAATTTAAATGCCAAATTTTAAAGAAAATTTTAGCAAATCAAATCCAGCAATATGTAAAAACATTAATACATCATGATTCAAGTGTGCTTTAACCAAGAAATATAGTTAGTTTAACTTTAAAAATTCAATCAATATGATACACCATATTAAATGAAAGGGGAAAAAAAGACATTCTCACTATATGTGAAAATAGCATTTGTCAAAACCAACTTTGATTTCTGATAAACTGTTAATACTTTAGAAATAGATTAGAATGTCTGCAAACTTATAAATGGAATCTGTGTGACACAGCTTGTGGTGGAAGGCTGAATCTCTTCACACTAAGATTAAAAAAACAAATGTGTGCACACTCATTATTTTTTAAAACATTGTACTAGAGTGTTTAGCAAATAAGGTAAGTGAAGAGTGAGAAAGAAAATGTATTCAGATTTATAAAGAAATAAAACTGCTTTGATTCACAGACAGTTTGATTGTCTGTACAGAATATCCATTAACATTTTATAGAAAAAGCTACCAAATTAGTAAGTGAATTTAGCAAGGTTGCTGGATAAAAGACCAGTATATGAAAATGAATTTTAAAGCTTATGATTTAGCAAAAGATAATTAGAATTTGAAGTAAGAATGACATTTACAAATATTTTAAAATATGAATTGAATTCCTTATGTTCTGACAAAAAGATATGCAAGGCTTTAACTCTGAAAACTTACATATTTGGTAATTATATATATATTTACATATACTTAATTATATGTCAGGAAACAAACATCATGTATATACAATTGCTGTGAGAAATGTTGAAAGTCTTAAATAAGTAGAGCAATAACCATTAATCATGTATTGAACAGTCAGTATAATAGTGATGTTAATGTTGCTGATAGTTCTACAAATTCAATGCAATCCCAAATAAAACTCCAGGAAGATTTTTGTTGAAATAGAGAAGCTAATCCAAAAATTCACATTGGAATCTGTAAGACCTACACTAGATTAAAAAATTATGGAAAAAGAATAATAGTGTTGAAAAATGTCTGTTACTTGACTTCCAGGTTTATTATAGTGCTAAAGTAATAAAGCCAGTTTGCTATCAGCATTAAGATGAACATGTAGAACAACGGAATGAAATGGAGTCCAGGAAGAGACCCATGCACATATAAAACAATAAAAAATAATAAATCATTTGAATAAGTAGTGCTCAATTCTGTTTGCATATTATAATCACTTGGATTTTAAACAGCATATGTGTATAGGTCCCATTCTAAAATTTCTTTTTATAAGTTGGTTTGGAATAGGGCACAGCTTATAGAAAAAAGATGAAGAGATTTTTATAGATGTAATTAAGATACATAATCACTTGTGTATAACTTAATTAAAGGAACATTATCCTGGGTAGCACCAACCTAATCAGATGTGTGCCTGATAAAGGATCTGGATATCAGAGGCTTGAGAAGTCAGAGACACTACTGTAGCTAAGACAATCACTCATTGGCTTTGAAGAAGCAAACTGCTAAGATGTGGAGTGGCCACATGGCTAGAAACAGTATGTTGTCTCTAGGACCTTGAAACTTTAGTACTATAATAATGGAGAATAGAACTCTGCCCACAATCAATGAGCTTGGAAAAGCACTCAGTCTCATATGAGACTGCAGTCCCAGTTAACACCATGATTTCTTCCTAAGGAGAGCCTCTGCAAAGGATCCAGTAATGCAGGGGTCCCCAGTTTGCAGGCTATGGACCAGTACTGGTCGATGGCCTGTTAAGAACCAGGCCACACAGCAGGATATGAGCAGGATATGAGTGAGCATTACCACCTGAGCTCCACCTTCTGTTAGATCAGCAGTGGTATTAGATTCTCACAGAAGCATGAAATGAGCATGAGAGGGATCTAGGATGTGTGATCCTTATGAGACGATAATGCCTGATTATCTGATGTAGACCAGAACAGTTAACAGTTTCATTCTGAAACAATTCCCTTCAATCCGTGGAAAAATTGTCTTTCATGAAACAGGTCCCAGGTACCAAAAATGTTGGGGATTGCTACACACTAATCAATACTCAGAAGTGTATCCACAGAAATTGATATAACTAATTTGAATTATCTTAAAATGCTCACTTGTGGTAATTTGTTACATAGTAATACATAACTACTACAACTGTCAATTTGTTTTTGTATATTGGTCAAAGTTGTGGTTTTGAAAAGGGAATATATATCCTTATAAGTTCTTAGAACCCAATAACCTCTGTCATTCTTATCTTCCAAATTTATACCAGAAACTATAATTTTTGCTTTTGGTTCCCAAAGTCAATTAAGGAAGACAGGCTAAAAGCATATTTATGGCATTCCATACACATTAAAATGTGTAGTATTTTTATTAAATGAGAATATTAGTTATCTGTTAATAAGTTGAAAGCTGAAAAGGAGCTGGAGAAACATTCAGAGAACAGCATATCTCCCAGAATTTAAACACACACAGACACACACATGCACACACATTCTTTGTCTCTCTCTCTCTCTCTCTCACACACACACACACACACACACTTGCCTCCCTTCAGGTGACACTGAGTTCCTAATTGTCTAGCTATGGTTAAATAATATCTTTTTCTTGTGTGTTTTTCTGGTTTGAAAAGCCCATATCTTATTTACATTCATTTTGATAATCTTCTAGTAACATATAATTACCTTTATTTAGCTCACAGAGGAAAAACTCTGATGTGTAATCAGACATGTCAAATTAGGCACTGTTTCCCAGTATGACATTTTAGTTTCTCATAGCTGTTACTTCAATGACAAAATAGTATAAGAGGTTGGGTGCAGTGGCTCATGCCTATAATCCCAGCACTTTGGGAGGCCAAGGTGGGTGGACCACGTGAGGTTAGCAGTTTGAGACCAGCCTGGCCAACATGATGAAACCCCATCTCTACTATACAAAAGTTAGTGGGGCATGGTGGCACATGCCTGTAGTCCCAGCTACTCAGGAGGCTGAGACACAAGAATTGCTTAAACCCAGGGGGCAGAGGTTGCAGTGAGCCAAGATGGCCCCACTCCACTCCAGCCTGGGTGACAGAGTGAGACTCTGTCTAAAAAAATACTATATGAATAACCCTCAAATTTTAATGGCATATATATATGTGAGCCTTGAGTCTTCTAGTATAACTCTGCCTCATCCTAACCACAAAGGACCTGCTAGTTGTGTTGAAATAGTGAAATGGGGGAGTTTCCTGATCCTACTCACAGGATGTGTGATAGGGGTGTGGCTTGCCTATTTGGTTACCACCATTGCTCAAACCCTTGTTGGAGGGAAAGCACACAGATGGGCAGGTGCAGAGACCAGGGTTAGTGCTTTGGGCTCTGGCCCCATGGTAATGTTTAGGGGTGGGTTCCTGTAACCTCAGTATTGTAATGCTCTCTTAATATTGCTGTCCACAGACAGCTTTAAGCGTTAACCAGCTCAGTGGACCCTCTGCTCTTTTGCAAGGCCAGAGGGCCAGTGTGACAGCTTTCTGTATGCCAAGCTCTTGCCCAGCATCCTGGAGGAATCAGGTCCCACATGGGCTTGAAGGATGAACGTGAGGTTTTATTGAGTGATGGAGGTGGCTCTCAGCAGGATAGGAGGGAACCTGGAAGGGTGGGAATTGAGTGGGAAGACGATCTTCCCCTGGAGTCAGGCTGTCCAGCAATGGAACTCCTCTCTGACCACCCCCAGCTGAATTCCGCACATTAAGACATTCTTTCTCTTCTCTCTTTTTCGGCTATGTTGTTCTGCCACCTGCCCGCTTGTCTCCTTATCTTCTTACCTGCTCTTCTGTTTCTGGAGCCTGGAGTGTGAGGTTTATATGGGTACAGAGTAGGGGGAATGGTAGACCAAAAGGCAACTTTTTTGGTGAGAAAACCAGAATGCGTGCCCTCATTTAGGGCTGCAAGTATCCAGGCTTGAGGATGGGCCTTTGCAGGGCAACCACTTTCTTCTACCCAGTGTTTCACTGTCTCCTGTCTGTATCAGTAGTACAGATAAGGTTGGAGTGCCTAACCATCTCTGGGGTTTAAGGAATTGAAGGTTCATTGATAGACGACAGTATCATATATAGCAATGTAGGCAAGTTAGTGACTTAAAATGTCACAGAAGATGTGTGATGACTTAAAATGTCACAGAAAATGTGTGAAATTGGGAACACATAATGAACTTTTTATCACTAATTTAGCAAAATAATCTTGTAAAACCAGAAAGAGAAGAAACATAAACAAATAAGAGGAAAACGCCACTTCATTATGTCCACTTCAAAGCCTTTTGGGACAGCTTTAAAGTTTACCCAAATTGAAAACGCATGTGGACAGTACACAAATATTAGTGATTGATACTGGTGGAGTGGCATCATGAAACGGAAATAATTCTGTTCTGATAGAATAGTTAAATGTGCACCTTCAGACCCATCACTGTTGACCAAATACTTAATTGAAAAGCCCAAAAGATAAAGAAAACCAAACATAAGGATGTGTAAAGGGGAAAAACCTATAGAGAAGAAAGCACTTTACTATATTCCTCGAGTTAAAACACTGGTGGATTTCACTGTCTTATTTCTGGCTTTCACTTAGCCTTTACAAAGTGAGCAAGAAAAAATTACATGATTTATGTAATGATGTAAAGAAGCAATAATTATACAAGGCTGATTATTTATTGTGTCTTTCTTTTAGTGGACTGTCCTTAACATTCAGCTCACTCAACTTTTCTCTTGTCCATCAGATTGACAGCACTGTAGATCATCATAAAGGTCAGAACTCAAGCCTGCCTTATTGAGAAAACTCTGAATCTCTGTCTCCATTATTGTTCAATATTAAGGTGGAATTAATGAGAGTCAGTGATTCTGGAAAGTATATATATTTCATTTCTTATTCTCAAATTCTCATCTTTGGAGAGAAAATATCATGAATACCACTTTAATCCACTCATCAAAATGGCATTCAGTAGTCCAGCTTTATCTCTAATATAGCCAATATTTTGATTCCCATCTCTGTTTTCTCTATGTGTCATCTTCAAGTGATTCCAAATTTGGCGGAGAGAAAAATGTAATGCTTCCATTCCTTTTTCTCATTATAAGAAAGTTTCTATAAAATGTCCCACTTAAAATCCGTTCTTACTTTAAAACAATTCATTTTTTAAGAAATGAGTAAAAGAAGTTTACTGTGACTGATTATATATGCCATGTACTTAAATTTAAAGATGTTAACTATGATTTTTATTTATCTACTTTTTTATGTGGATAATGTTTCATCCTAAAAAGAAGAGGTAGGACAGAATAAGTTAAGCATTTGCAATAAAAACAGCAGGAGACAGACAGGGAGATGATCATGAAGCACCGGAGTGGAGAGATGGAGTCAGGACAGAATAATTAGGGTCTGTGTGAGTTGGTTAAGCATAGGACGTCGGAGATCAATAGGATGAAGATGAGCTAGGCATCCAGGCTTAGAGATGACCCAGTTCAGGGTATCATAACTAAAGTAGAGTAAGGAGAGTATTCATCTAGAAGGGTGGCATGGCACATAGAGTCAGAACTTAAGTGAGTTGAAAAGAGGATCTCTGCATGGACATGGCCTGATATAGATGTTAGAGCCTACACAGGATGAGGAAAGTATCCACATCAAAGTGTGGCTTGTGTTGAATGTTAGAGCCATGTCATGATGAGGAGGATGCCCTTGTGGAATGGTGGTCTTTAGTGGGATGTCCAAGTCTAAGTGCATTGAGGAGGGTATCAATGTGATGGGATTTGAAGCCATCAGAAATTCATTACCTACAGTGGCACTGGACAAATAAAGCAACCAATTAAGGTTGATAAAAATTAGTTTTCTCTCTGTTGGAGAAAAATTTACAACTATAGAAATGGTGAAAACTAGAATGAACTCTGTGAGATTTTGGGAACAGTGACAGCCAAATAATAATAAATACATCTAGCACTTAGATTTACTTCAAAATGTAATTGTTACTAAAAGAAACTAGAGTTCTTTGAAAATACAGCTAATTGTAGGGCTGAAGCAAGGAAAATATAAGATGAGGCTGAACATTTTGTCATTCTAGAAAACAAGGAAGTGCTCAAAAAATGATGAGGACATGTCAAAGGGTCAAGACACATGGAAGACAGATTGAAGAAGCTCCCATTGGTTGATTCTGAAATAATTTAGGCATCAGATAAAATAAGTACAGCAAGAGACTATAACCACTGAATAAAATGGAGAAAATTAACTCATTCTGATTTTAAAGAATAAGCACATTTAAAGTTTCTTGGTAAATGTAATAGCAAAATTGTGTTAAAGCACATCCACACAAAGCACCTATTAATTAAAAGGGAAAAAAAGAGTACATGTTCACTGGAGAAGGCTGACAGAAACCACCTTAATCAGGTAGCTAAAGTAAACATCATTCTTAATGGAATAAATCTAAATTGTGCACCATCTATCGGGACACAATAAGAAGATCACTGCAATTCAATTGTAATATTTCTGCCAAATCTAATCATGAAAATACATTAGACAAACCCAAACTGAGGGAAAATCTATATGAATGAAACAATCTATAAACTTCAAAGATGTTGTAGCCATGAAAGTCAAGGATAGCAAATCAATTGGCCTAGACTGAAAGAGACAAAAATAATATGACCATTTCATTCAATGCAAAACTGTGGATTTAATGTAATGGTCATATTATAGAGAACTGTATTATTTTTCTATATATTTTTAGAATAAATTTTTAAAGATTGAATGAGATGTGAGGGTTAGATAGCAGTAACACAAATGTAAATTTGCATTTCATAGTCTTGTTACAGCTATATAGAAGAGTGTTTTTGTTGGTAGGAGATGCACAATAAAACTTACAAAGTTGAGGTAAAATCAAGTCAGTAACTTACTCTCAAACAGTTGATATATTTTTTTCTTCAGTTTTATTTGTTCTATAAATTTGAGTGTGTTTCAATAATAGAAGAAAAATGCATTATTATAAATTTTATACTTAAAGGAATAAACACACACATACAAATAATGAAATGGCAGATGGCTACTTTCATACTTACTGATTCAAATGTAAATTCTTGAATAAAAAGCATAATCTGAAAAAAATACATAATAGTATAATTGCATTATTTTTAAATTGAAATGTGTCAATTAAAATATGAGTGCGGATATTTAACTTATATTCCATATATTCGATACTCCTGTGAAAAGCTTTACTTACTCTACTGTGCCTTTCAGACTAGCCAATACCATGGAAAAATGCTTCCCATTAGTGCAATGTGGTTGAATTTTGTTTCAGCTATACAAAGTATTTCTCACTTTTTAGTCTTGGGCTTTGCTGATGCTATGGTAAGGAATTTAGACATACACAAGAAGGAAAGAAGGAACTAGCAAACCTTTGACCAATTAAGAAAATAAGTTATATAAACACACTCTTCTTCTATTGATTGACCAGAAAACATCAGGACAAGTTCCCTATGACTTTTGATAGGATCTCTTGGGATTAAGTCCCTGTTGCCCACAGTGGTGACCAGCTCAATAATGCACTAGGGTATTGTTTTTTTTTTTTCTCTTTGTTTTATTCATCACAGTATTCCACTCCCTTTTCCTGTAATCACTTACTAAAATAAACTGCTGACATGAATATCTTTGTCTTGACTCTGCTTTCTTGAGATGAAGAGGACTAGAACTAGAACATCTAGAACATCTACTCATAGAGAACTTCAAATATTGCTAGTTTATTTTTTATTAGGCATTATTTATTTAAATATATTTAAAAATAGTTTTATTGAAATATAATCCAAATATACAATTCATTCATTTAAGGTATGCAATCCAATTGCTTTTAGTTTGTTCACAGAGTTATGCAACCACCATTCATCATCAATTTTAGAGCATTTTCATAACCCAAAAAAGAAACTCTATAATCATTAGTAGTCATTCCCCATTTTCCACCCTCCCCTGAGCCTATCTCTGCCACCTCCCAGCCTGAGGCAATCACTTATTTACTTTTTGTCTCTCTATATTTGACTGGCTTATTTTGTGTAGCATAATGTCCTTCAGATTCATCCATGCTTTTACAAATAAAATGATAATTTTAAGTCTGAAGAGTATTACATTGTGAATATATAGTATAGATTTTTAACCATTCATCTATTGATGAACACTTAGGTTGATTCCAGATCTTGGCTTTTGTGAATAATTTATGTGGCAATAAACTTGGGAATACAAAAATTTCTTCATTTACTTAGTATATATACCAAGTAGTGAGATGACTAGATTATATGGTAAGTCTACTTTTAATTTTTCAAGAAAATGTCATACTGTTTTTTATAATAATTATACTAAGTTGCATTCCTACCAATAGGGTTCATGGGTTCCCTTTTCTCCACAATTTTTGCCAACACTTATCTTTCTTCATTTTTTGATAATAGCCATTTAACAGGTGTGAGACCCCAATTGTGGTTTTGATTTGCATTTATCAGATGCTTAGTGATGTTGAACTTTAAAAACCAACTTTATGGGATCCCTTTGTCTTCTTTATAGAAACACCTATCAAATCCTATGCCCATTTTGTAATGTTCGTTTCCTTGCTATTGAGTTGTTTTACTTCCTTATATATTTTAAATATTAAAGCCTTTTCAGATGTATAATAGGAAAATATTTTTTATTATAATATTCCATAAGTTATCTCTTTACTCTGTTGTTTGGATTACAAAATCTTTTTACTTTTATATAATCCAGTTCATTTATTTTTGCGTTTATATCCTGTGCTTCTGGATTCATAGCCAAAAAGTAATTGCCCAGACCAATGGCATGAAACTTTCCCCTTGTTATTTCTTTTAATATAATTATAGTTCAGATCTTACGTGTAAGTCTCAATCCATTTTTAGTTGATTTTTCATATGGTGTGAGATAAGGGTCTAATTTTATTTTTCTGCCTATGGATATCTAGTTATTAAAACATCAATTATTGATGAGACTGTTCTTTCTCTATTGTGGTTCCTGGCACCTTTGTTGACAAAATCAATTGACTGAAAATGCAACTCTATATTCTGTCTCATGATCTATATGCCTGTTTTTATGGAAGTACCATACAGTTTTGATTACCAACTTTGTAATATATTTTAAAGCCAGGAAGTGTGATGCCTTTAGTTTTGTTCCTTTTGCTTGAGATTGCTTGGTCATTCATAGTCTTTTGTATTTTTATATAAATTTTATATTGCTTTTCTATTTGTGAAAAATGTCATCGGAATTTTGACAGAGATTGCATTGAATCTTTAAATTGCTTTGGTTAATATGCACATTTGAACAATATCAGTTTTTCAAATCAATGAACATGAAATATGCTTTCACTCATTTGTGTTGTCTTCAATTTCTTTCACCAATGTTTTCAGTTTTCAGTGGTCAGATTTTTCAACTACTTGGTTAAATTTATTTCTATGTACTTTATCATTATTTTTTAAGTATTGTAAGTAGAATCATTTTCTTGATTTTCTTTGGATAGTTTATTGTAGTATAGAAATGCTAATGATTTATTGTATGTTGATTTTAAATCTGGCATAATTTTTGAATTTGCTTGTTATTTTTAACAGTTCTTTGGCGGAGTATTTTGTGTTTTCTATAGATAAAATTATCTCTATATATTTGTGTTTTCTATATATAAAATTATTTTCATATATAAAATTATGTCTTCTGCAAACAAGGATAATTTAACTTTTTTTCCTTTCAATTTGGATGCCTTTTATTTATTTATTTATTTATTTTGCTTAATTGCTGTGGCTAGGATTTCCAGTACTCTGTTAAATAAAAGTAGTGAGAGCAGGCATCCTTATCTTCTTTCTGTTTTGAGAAAAAAAGCTTTCAACTTTTCCACACTGAGTATTAGGTTAGCTGTGGGTTTGCCATATATTGCCTATATTGTGTTGAGATACGTTCCTCTTATACTTAATTTATTGAATGTTTTTATTATAGAATTATATTGATTTTTACCAAGTGTTTTTTCTGGCTCCTTTGATATGATCATACAATTTTTGTCCTTCATTTTAATTAAGATGGCATATCATGTTTATAAATTTATGTATGTTAAAACATCCTAATATACATGGATGATTATGGTAAATGATTCCTTTAATATGCTGTTGAATTTGGGTTGCTAATATTTTTCTGACGAATTTTACATCTATGTTTGTCAGGGATATTGGCCTGCAATTTTATTTTCCTGCAGTGTTTTTGGTTTGCTTTGGTGTTAGGGGGAAGGTGAGCACATAAAATC
The DNA here is from genome assembly GCF_049354715.1 of Callithrix jacchus. Taxonomy (NCBI): domain Eukaryota; kingdom Metazoa; phylum Chordata; class Mammalia; order Primates; family Cebidae; genus Callithrix; species Callithrix jacchus. The sequence continues at coordinate 50,314,208 of NC_133502.1, forward strand.
AGTTTAGAATTGTTCCTTCACTTTTTTGGAAGAATTTGAGGTGAATTGCCATTAATTTTTCTTTTAATTCTTGGTAAAATTTACCAGTAAGTCTATCAGGTCCTGAGCTTTTCTTTGATGGGATATTTGCTATTAGCAATTCAAACACATTATTCTTCAAGTTACAACCTACCAAGGTTGAATTATGAAAATCAGAAGATCTGAACAGTCCAAAGAAGAATAATGTGTTTGGATTGGTAATAGCAAATATCTCATCAAAGAAAAGCTCCAGACCTGATGGCCAACATGGTGAAACCTGGTCTCTATTAAAAATATAAAAAATTAGCTAGGCGTGGTGGTGGCTGCCTGTAATTCCAGCTACTCAGGAGGCTGAGGCAAAAGAATTGCTTGAACCTGGGAGGTGGAGGTTGCAGTGAGCCAAGATCATACCGTTGCACTCCAGGCTGGGCGATAAGAGTGAAATCCATCTAAAAATAAATAAATAAATAAATATAAGTTAATTAATTAATTAAACAAATAAATAAAAAAGAAATTTATTCATTTATTCAGGCTATCAAATTTTCTGGCATATAATTATTCATAGTAGCTTGTTATGATGCTTTATATTTCTGTTTGTCGGTTGTAATATCTCCTTCCTTTCTGATTTTTTTGAGTCTGCTGTCTTTTATTCTTAGTCTACATAAAAGTCGATTTTGTTTATCTTTTCCAAATTCAACTCTTAGTTTTACTGATCTTTTCTATTAATTTTCTTCTTTCTATTTCATTTGTTTCTACTCCAATCTTTATTGTTTTCTTGCTTCTATAAAGCTGAGTCTTAGTTTATTTTTTTTCTAGTTTATTGATGTACAATGTTAGGTTTTTTGAGCTCTTTATTCTTTTATGGTGTAGGCCTTTATTGCTCTAAATGTTCCTTTTAGAACTGCATTTACTGCATCTCATACATTTTGGTATATGTTGTATTTCAATTTTGATTTGCTTCAAGGTATTTTAAAAGTTCTTTTCTAGGGTTTTCTTTTGACCCATTGGTTGTTTCAGAGCACACTTTTTTCTTTCCACGTATTTGTAAATTTACTAAAATATTTCCTTTTATTGATTTCAAGTTTCATACCATTATAGAAAAAAAAGATACTCTATATAATTTCAATCTTCATGAAAATTTGTTAAGATCTGTGTCATAGTCTAATATATAATATATCCTGAAAAATGTTCTATGTGATTTTGAGAAGTTTGTATATTCTATTGCTGTTAAATTAAATGTTCTGTATATTACCATTAGATACATTTGATCTGAAGTTTGGTTTAAATCTACTGTTTCCTTTTTGATTTTCTGCCTAGATTATTTGTCCATTGCTGAAAATAGAGTGTTGAAGTGCCTTACTATTATTATATTATCATTTATCTTTTCTTAAGATCTCTTAAAATGTGCTTTATGTATTTAGGTGCTCCAATGTTGGGTGTATAGACGTTTATGATTATTGTATTCTCTTGATGAATTGACACATTCATCATTGTATAAGGATCCCTTTTGTTCTTGGTAAAATTTAGGATGATTCTGCCTTGCAGCCTAAGAAGGCTATTCAGTCTTTGCCATATGACAATATTTTTCTCATTTGGAGAAACTAAATTTTGAGCACTAACAAAGAAGCCATATTGAAGTGAAATCTAATACTGATATTTAATGATTTAATTTTGTTTTAACAATTGAATAGGAGTAAATCACCTGTTTTTGTATTTTGGAATAGTTTATTAAATATCTATTGTAGACCAGAGAATGTCCAACATTAAAAATGTAAACATACACCATTGTTCTTAATCATCTTGGTAATAAAAGATAGAGAAAATTTATTTCAAAAGATTTAAGCAGTCATCACCTTACATCCCTAGAGCATCACTGTGGACAAGCCTATTTTTCTTTTTTCTTTTTTTTTTTTTGAGACGGAGTTTCACTCTTGTTACCCAGGCTGGAGTGCAATGGCGCTATCTCGGCTCACCGCAACCTCTGCCTCCTGGGTTCAGGCAATTCTCCTGCCTCAGCCTCCTGAATAGCTGGGGTTACAGGCACGCGCCACCGTGCCCAGCTAATTTTTTGTATTTTTAGTAGAGATGGGGTTTCACCATGTTGACCAGGATGATCTCGATCCCTTGACCTCGTGATCCACCCGCCTCGGCCTCCCAAAGTGCTGGGATTACAGGCGTGAGCCACCGCGCCCGGCCAAGCCTATTTTTCATAATCCCTGTAACATCTATGTATTTTGAACATGTATCTTTAGTTCTGCTTAGGTTTTTAAGACAATTCAAAAAGTGAGACCTCATCAGCAAGGGGTTGAGAAACAAGTAAAAAAAGTTTCTGATTATCTCAATATTAATCTTGAAAAATAAGAAGGGCTTTTTGAAAAACCTTTCTGACAGAAGTTTGTCACTCATTACAGAATATTTTTCTTGATTACCTATAAAAATAATCTATTAATTAATTTAGGGACAGACAAGAATATTTGTTTCTTGTTTTAGACCCAATGTACATGGGACTTGAAAAATGTTGTTTGAGGACAAGTTGTTCTTTCCACTGAACAACCTGTGGTTGGATACCTTGATTTTTGAGTCCAAAGAAATCTAGGCAGTACACATAAATCGATTCATTTTTCTTTAAAAATGTTCTACTTTTCCCTCTACTCTTTATTTCCAAGCATCCACCACTCTGCATTGCTGGTTGGTTACAACTAAACTGAAGGAGAAAAACACTAATACATTCACTTTGAGGTGAAGTAATTTAATATTATCCCCGTGTTGCATCAGGAAGCAATGAAATTAATGAAGGAGGGTCAGGCTTATATTTTTTAGCTGTTTATTGAATACATAATAAATCTAAGTCCATGCTAAATCATAAAAACATACTGTTATGAATTTGAAATAATGACAAAATAATATATAATGTCTATTGATAATTTCCAACAGAAGTGTATTTTCATTTTGCAATATAAGATAAACAATAATTTATTCAGTTTCTTGTTCCCAGTAGCCTGCTTTCACATGGGTAAAGATACCACTTTACAGAGGAAAAGGATAAAATATCGCATAAATATAACCATTAATAACAATCCTGGGAGCTTATTTATGTCAGGAATTCTTTTCTGGTATGATGAAAGCATTCCATCACAAAGCAAACAACTTAAAATGAAGGTTGGTGAATGGATTATAATAAAATAATTATAATATTCTGGAATTTTTGAGTAGTAAGGTGAATTCCTACTTTTCACAGTATTGAACTGGGCATTTAGAATAATACAAATTAAATCGAAATCAGAAGATAGAGTCACTGTATCCAAATTTTAGGAAGTATGTATATTTTTAATCTCCTATGTAATAAAGTTTATTTACATTTTATTGATACATAATAGATGTACATATTTTGGGAATATATGTAATTTTTTGATGCATTTGTATACTTTGTAACTATCAAATCAGAGTAATTGGAATACCTTTCACCTTTAACATTGATCTTTTCATTATGCTCCTAACACTCCAAAATAACTCTGTCAGCTATTTTGAAATATACAACTGATTATTCTTTAATATATTCCTTCTACAAATGTATCAAACACTAAGTTTTATTCCATTTATCTAACTATATTTCTGTATACATTAATCAACCTCTCTTCATCCCTCTCTTTCTACCATGCTTCTGGACTGTGGCAACCACCAGTCTTCTATCTATTTTCATAAGATTCACTTTCTTGGCTCCCACATTTGAATGGGAACATGTGATATTTGTTTTTCTATTCTTTTCTCATTGTATATAACGTAATGATCTTCAGTTCTATTTATATTTTTGATGTTTGAGGGCTAATAACTTTTAAGCCTCAAATCTTCCTTTCCTCTTCTACTTCAAATCAGGACAAGCTGAGAAAGCCTGAGTTGTTCCTTTTCTGGTGTTTGGGAATCTCAGAATTTGCAACCCTTACCCCCATGCCAACCTCAGCGCAGGTGGGACCCTCACACAAGTCAAGATGAACTCCTTTCTCTGCTTTCTTAAGCCATTTCAGGTCTGCTTGGGAGCTTCCACATTCTCTCCAGAGAACCTGATTATGTAATAGATTTGTTCATATCCTTTTGGTGCATATGTGGCATATGCTAAGTTTAACTTAGCAAGCATTTCCAAAGGCTGGCACTAATTGGATCAAAATAACATTTTTTGCTCCATAGATATTTTGAATATAAATATGTATACCAGGGTTGATAACGGAGAACATAAACAAAGAGAAACAAAAACAAACCAGTTTTTAAAAACACATGTCTCTTGAAAATAATTTTTCAAATCATTTTTAGAAAGCATATCTTCATTTTGCATATAAAAGTGAGTTTTTATTGAAGTAAAGTGTATGCAGACATAATTAGGGAAAAGTGCTAGACTGGCTTTCAGTTTACTTTGCTACTGTGAAAATGTGGCTGAATCCAGAAAATATTATTTCCTCAGCCTAACCTTACAAGAAAACAGCTTTGTAAGTGAGGTCTAGATGTACAAATACATTAGAGTCAATATAAACGAATCTTAAAACAAAATCACTTTTGGGTTTTAGAGGAATAAAATACAAGTTCATTTGACACTTCAAAGTGGTAATTATGAAATCAGTTTTACACACAGTTTGCTTGGTGTTTTAAAATTAGGATACAGAGAATTGAGAGTACAGACCCACCTTTTATATGCTTGTATATGTATTCCTTGCCTGTGCTGAATAATTAGAAAAAGAACTTTTGACAAAAATTTATATTCTTCAAAGAACGTTACAACAGAATTATGCCCTGTTACTGTAAGTTGATTCCGAGCTATGGCTGTTGGTGTTATCGTCATAGTGTAATTGTGCTCCCAAATACTAGATGCAGGTGTATTGTTTCTTTTATAAACAGAATTTATATTAACAAAGGGTTTATTAAAACTGGATGAATTTAATTAAGTTATAAAACATTCACTGTACAGGAAACAACTTTTCATTTGCATATACTATGGTGTATTTCATATTACATATCATACCATATTTTCTATATACATTCTCTATTTTTATGAAATGTCTTAATACTTGCATATATGAATATATAGTCACCCCTCAGTATCCATGGATTTTGCATTTGTGGATTCAACCAACCAGGGATTGAAAATGTTTACAAAAAAGTTGTACTGTAGTGAACATGTATGGACTACTTTTCATCATTATTCTCTAAACAGTACATTATAACAACTATTTACATAGAATTTACACTGCGTTAGGTATTGCAAATAATCTAGTGATAATTTACAGTCTAAGAGAGGCTGTGCATAGGTTATATGCAAATACTAAATAATTTTATATTAGGGACCTAAGTACCTGCAAATTTTCATATCTGCATGAGGTCTTGGAACAAATCCCTCAGAGAGACCCAGGGAGGACAGTATATGGCCAAATGATTATACAAATACACTAAGGGGCTGCTGTAACACTACTATGGGCTACTTTAATAATGATCCCTCACTGTGGTATTTGAATCATTTGACCAGAAGTAGCTAGATCAATGGTTTTCTGGAAAACATTATAAATTTGAATCTAGGGTCATCTCCCAAAGCAGTAAAGTTGCTTGGAATTCAAATGTTTTACATTTGACATCAATAAAAATGGAAAATGTGGTCATAAAATGTCTGTTTGTTCTGACATAAAGTATTCGTTTTAATCATTAATCATCACCGGGGATTTTTTACCTTATGTTCTCATGGTTTGTAACAGAAACTTTTCACTTTTCTGAACCCAGGCTACATTTAGAAATAATACAATCAGTGCTCCTTTTGATTTTAAACAATATAAATTTACCATTTGTTTCCTTTATACATGAAGAAGTTAGTACCTCCTTAATTTTGTTTACATCCTGTCCTTCACCAGTTATCTCAAAATACTACTCAACATGTTATTAAATTTAAATAAAAGTCAAGACCTATAAATCAGTTTTTACAACTTTAATTTTATATTAATTCAATATTTTGATACCAATAATCAATAATTAATGAAAATTATATATTGAAAATCACAAATTAATGAACTGATTTTATAACTATAGATTATATAAATATTAGACCCAGAATAATCAAAATGTATATTTGAATATATGTAAAAAGAAATGTGCTATGGCTTGTGCACTAAAAACAAGATGTTGCATAATATATAGAGAAGCAACATAACAGGATGTAAGGAGGGATAAGTAGACTACAATATGTTTTCTTGCTTGGATATCCTTTGATCTCTCACATTATCCAACTTTTAACTGTTACTTATTACCAAAAATATATTTTCTCTTTTGTTACATTTTTCTTGTAGCTTACAAACTTTTTATACTGATTTGAACTTTGTAACCTATTTCCACAGAACAATTTATTTCTTTACATTACTTTTTAAAATTGATCTATTAGTCTTTGTCTTTCCTTATTCTCACTTTTTGGGGAGACAAGGAATTTCTTTAGGTTTTTAAGATCTATTGTCAAGTAATTCTTAAAAATATATGTATGAGAAAAATGATTGAAGCAGTCCTTGCCTGCTTCAACATGACTCTATTTCATGATTATGTTTGATTGATGTTTCCAGAGTAAGAAATTCTATGTTCAAAACTCCTTTCTCTTAGATCATTGAAGACTTTGCCTGATTTACTTTCAGAGATTGTGATGAGAAATCTGATGTTAATGTGATCTGTGTTCCTATTTAATGAACAAAACACAGTCTCAAAATAATTTCCAGGGTTTTCTCTTTAGTCTCATGTTCAAAAATTTCATGTAAGCATATCTAGTTAGAACATAACATAATATTCACCAACACGTTACATGACACCTATATTCTCCAAAACACAATTGCCTAGGACTTTCTCAAACTATAAAATTTTCTTATTATTTCAATTATTTTCTTCTTTCTATGCTGTTTTTCCCTCTTATTTTTCTTTCTTAAATGCCTGTTTTTGTATGTTGATAGTCTTAGGATTATCCACTTGAACACAATAACCTTCAAATTGTATTTTCAATTTGTTTCCTCTTTTAAATAAATTTATCCTAGGAAAATTTCAAATGTCACAGTTTCTTCCAGTTTTTGTCTTTTTGTTGTTTACTTTTATTTCAACAATATATTTACAAATTTTATAAAGTTTTCTTTGTTATTTATTTTTTCCATAATTAATATTCACTGAAACTTTCCTTTACATCCTTTAACTATTTCTTCTTACCTCAATTCATGGTTATTTATGAATATAATCAGAGTTTGGATTTTATTCACAGGTTTTCTCTGCTTTTACTAGGTTCTCTTTCGAGGGATAATTTATTGCAGATTTTATATGAAGTTGTTATATTTTGGCTGAAATTTTTAACTTTATGTTGAATAGATGAGAAGTAAGGAGGCAGGCTCCCTTCTCACAACCCAATCCCAAGTCAGCTAGAGCGGAATATAGAGGGTCTTTCATGGCACCACTTTCAGCCCTCCAAGAAATATTACATAAAATGTTCTTGTCTTCAGATAGGGATATATGTCACGGAACAAGTAGTGATGAAGAAAGCACTATAGGAATGGCCAAATACTACAGATATTTTGAAGACTTGTTTTTCCAATTACTTCATTTTCTGACCCTACTTTCTCTGAAATTTCAGTAACTAGGTAATAAAGGCTCTGCAAAAGCCATGACTCACTCTAAAAAAATGTATCCATGCATTTCTGAGCCATGACTTTCATATCTGGGGTGTCTGTCTGAAGGATCAGTATGACTCCACTTGCCTTTACTCTGAGAGTTTCATTAAGATACTTAGTTCATAGAGAATCCTGTACTACATCAATGGCATTTTTGTACATTTTTTTGGCTTTCTGATTCTGTACTTTCGTTTCAGTGACTTATTGGAAGAGAAATAAACTATGTACTCATCTCACCAGCTTCAAACAGATGTCCTCATTTTTAAGGCAGCTTATATTCAAAATAGATACTTTTATAAATATTTTAGAAAATCTTAAAGAATAATATTACATTATTCTGTGCATATACTTATTTCTGGTACTTCAATATGTTTCTTTGGGATTATAATGATCCCAGGGTTTTTTTGTTGTTGTTATTCTCAAAGATTATAATATTTGCTTTTGGATTTTAAATAATAGTTATTTTAAAACTACTCTTGCTCCCTTAAAGATCCATTGCATTTCATATTCCTTATCTTTATTTCTATTATGTAATTCTTCCTGTGGTCCTGATATTTGCTTTGTATTTTTCTCCTAATTCCTTGATTTATCAGTTTATTTTAGTTACTTCTGGAACCAAAATGTAAACATTTTTGACTATAATTTTTTCTGTTTACTTCCCCTCCCCCAAGCCCCAGGTTCACTCTCTGCTATTGTCACCATTATTATTATTTGACTAGCCTTCAACGTCAATAATTTGATTTGATACCCTCTTTAACTGAAAAGTTCTTTTGGAGCATGTTTTTGACTTCAGGAAAATTTCCAAATAGTAGAACTATTATTATAACGTTATTGTGAAAACATTTATGTTAATTTCTAATGAATAAACATTCATTAATCAGGGATGTGGCTTATGTTTTGTTGACTTTTTAATGGTGAAGTAAGTATACAAATTTTTTTTTAAAAGCATAATTCTATTATGGGTATTTGAAAAGAACTATTATTTGTTAATAATTAATTATATCATTCTTTTGTATCATTAAACAGCCTCTATTTATTTTGCATAAATTAGGTGATGATCAACTGACACATGCTTATATTTTATAAAGTTATTGCATTCTTGCCAATTGTCCCTACATTTTAATATTGATTTTTTTTAATTTAAAATTTTATTTTAGATAGAGGGGATACATATACAGGTTTGTTACATGGGGAATATTGCATGATGCAGATTTGGAGAACAGATTTTGTAACTCAGATGGTAAGCTTAATACTCAAAATGGAGTTGTTTTTTAATCCACCCAACCTTCTCCCTCAGTCCTCTAGTAGTTTACAATGGATGTTATTTTCATATTTATCTCCATGTGTTCTAAGGTTTAGTTCCCACTTACAAGTGAGAATATGCAGCATTTGGTTTTTGGTTCCTGTGTTAATTCACTAAGGATATGTCCTCCAGCTCCATCCATGTCACTGCAAAGAGCATGATTGCCTTCTTTTTCTGGCTGCGTAGTTTTCCCTCATGTATATGTACCATATTTTCTTTATCTAGTCCACTGTTGATGGGCATTTATGTCAATCCCATGTTTTCGGTGTTGTAAATAGCACAGCAATAAACATACGAGTTCATATGTCTTCTTGGTAGAACAATCTCTTTTGAATATATACTAAATAATGGGATTGCTGGGTTAAATGACAGCTCAATTTTAACTTCTTTGGGAAATCTCCAGACTGCTTTCCTCAGTGGCTGGACTAATTTATATTCCCACCAAAAACATATAAGCATTCCCTTTACTCTGCAGCCTCACCAGCATCTTCTTTTTTTTTGGCTTTTTTTTTTTTTTTCCAAGACAGAGTTTCACTCTGTTGCCAAGGCTGGAGTGCAGTGGTGCAATTTCAGCTCACTGCAACCTCTGCCTCCAGGGTTCAAGCAATTCTACTGTCTCAGCCTCCTGAGAAGCTGGGATTACAGCTGCGCACCACCACGCCCAGCTAAGTTTTCTAGTTTTAGTAGAAATAGGGTTTCACCACGTTGGTCAGGCTGATCTTGAATTCCTGACCTCAGGTGATGCACACATCTCGGCCTCCCAAAGTGCTGGGATTATAGGCATGAGCCACTGTGCCTTACCTGGCTTATTAGCAATAGCCATTCTGACTGAGGTAAGGTGGTATCCCATTGAGCTTTTGATTTGCATTTCTGTGATGATTCATGACGCTGAGCATTTTTCACATGCATATTAACCACGTGTATGTCTTCTTTTGAGAGGTATTTGTCTTTTACCAGTTTGTTAATATCTTTTCCCATTCTGTAAGTTGTCTGTTTGCTCTGTTGATAGTTTATTTTGCTGTGAAGAAGCTCTTTAGTTTACTTAGGTCCAACTTGTCTATTTTTGGTTTTGTTGCAATTGCTTGTGAGGACTGAGCCAAAAATTTGCCAATGCCAATGTTGAGGAAAACGTTTCTTAGGTTTTCTTACAGGACTTTTGTAGTTTAAGATCCTATAATTACATTTTCAATCAATTTTGAGTTAATTTTTGTATATGGTGATAGGTCAGGGCCCAATTCCAATCTTTCAGATAGGACTAGCCCATTTTCACACCACCATTTATTGAATAAGGAGTTCTGTTCCCATTTTTTTTTTTTTTGTAGGTCTTGTTGAAAATCAAATATATGTAGATATGCAGCTTCATTTCTGAGTTTTGTGTCCTGTTTTATTGGTCTATGTGTCTGTTTTCATAACAGTACCAAGTTGTTTTAGTTTCTGTGACTCTGTAACTATAATTGTAGTATAATTTGCAGTTTAGTATGAAGACTCTGGCTTTGTTCTTTTTGCTTAAGATTGCTGTGACTATTTTTTTTTTTTTTTTTTTTGAGATGGAGTCTTGCTGTGTCACCAGGCTGGAGTACAGTGACGCAATCTTGGCTCACTGCAACCGCTGCCTCCCAGGTTCAAACAATTCTTCTGCCTCAGATTCTCAAGTAGCTGGGACTACAGGTGCAAGCTACTATGCTCAGCTAATTTTTGTATTTTTAGTAGAGATGAGTTTTCACCATGTTGGCCTCGATCTCTGGACCTCATGATCCAACTGCCTTGGCCTACCAAAGTGCTGGGATTACAGGCGTGAGCCACTGCACCCAGCCCGTGTGTGTGTGTGTGTGTGTGTGTGTTTAGTTCTAAATAAATTTTAGAAGAGTTTTATCTAATTCTGTGAAGAATGGCTGGTAGTCTGATAGGAATAAAACAATCTGTAGATTACTTTGAGCAATATGCCATTTTAATGATGTTGATTTCTCTTATGAGCATGGAATGTTTTTCCATTTATTTGTTTCATCTCCAATTTTTTTTTAGCAGTATTTTGTACTTTTTGTAGAGATCTTTAACCTCCTTAGTTGGCTATATTCCTAGATATTTCCTTTTCTTTGTGGCTATTATAACTGAGATTGCATCCTTCATTTCACTCTCAGCCTATACATTGTTGGTATATAGAAATGCTACTGATATTTGTAGTTGATTTTGCATCCTGAAACTTTACTAAAGTTGTTTATCATTTCTAGGAGCCTTTTGGCAGAATCTAGGGTTTTCTAGGCATAGAATCAGATTGTCAGTGAAAAGAGATTATTTGACTTATTTTCCTATGTGGATACCTTTTATTTCTTTCTTTTAACTGATTGCCTTGTCTGGGACTTTCACTACTATTTTGAATAGGAGTGGTGAGAATGGGCATCCTTGTCTTTTTTCAGTTATCAAGGGAAATGGTTTGTGCTTTTGCCCATTCAGTATAATGCTGGCTATGAGTTTGTCATGGATGATTCTCATTATTTTGAGGTATGTTCCTTCAATTTCTAATCTGTTAAGAGTTTCTTTTTACATTTTATCAAAACCTTTACTGAGTCTACTGAGATTATCATATAATTTTTGCTTTTGATTCAGTTTATGTGTTGAATCACATTTATTGATTTGCATATGTTGAACCAAACTTGTATCCCAGGAATAAAACCTTTTTGATTGTATTGGATTAACTTTTTGATGTGCTGCTGGATTTGATTTGCTAGTATTTTGTTGATTTTTGTATTATGTTTATGAGAAATATTGGCTTGAAGTTTACTTTTTCATTGTGTGTCTGCTGGACTTTGGTATCAGGCAGATGGTGACTTCATAGAATGAGTTAGGGAAGAACCCCTCATCCTTGATTTTATGTGTGTGTGTGTGTGTGTGATAGTTTCAGTAAGATTGATATGAAGTCTTCTTTGTACAACTGGTAGAATTCAGCTGTGAATCTATCTGATCCAGGACATTTTCTGGTTGGTAGGTTCTTTATTACTGATTAAATCTCAAAAGTTGATATTGGTCTATTCAGGGCTTCACCCTCTTCCTGATTCAATCTTTGTAGATTGTGCATTTCCAGAAACTTAATCTATTTCCTCTAACTTTTCTAATTAGTGTGCTTAGAATTGTTCATGATAGTCTCTTAGGATCTTTTGTATTTCTGTAGGATCAGATATAATACTGTCTTTGTCAATTATGATTGCATTTATTTGGATTTTCTTTTTCTTTTAATCTAGGTAGGGGTCTTTTCATCTTATTTGCTTTTCATAAAAACAAACTCTTGATTTTATTGATCTCTTATAGGAATGTTTGCCTCCCAATTCCATTAAGTTCTTTCTAAATTTAGCATTTCTTTCTTCTGTAAGCTTGGGATTGGTTGTTCATTTTTTCTATTTTCTTTAGCTGCAAAGTTAAACTGTCAATTTGAGATTTTTCTAAATTATTGATGAAGGCGTTTAGGGCTATAAACTTTCATGTTAACAGTTTTTGATGCATTCTAAAAATTTTGGTAAGTTGTGTCTCCATTTTCACTAATTTTAAATAATTATTTTATTTCTGCCTTATTTTCAATGTTCATCCAGGAATTATTTAGAAGTAAGCTATTTATTTCCATTTATTTGTGTAGTTTTGAGATCTTGTTGGTATTGATTTCTATGTTTATTGCATTGTGGGTTGATAGAGTGTTTGGCATCATTTAAAGTTTTGGAATTTACTGAGGCTGAGTTATGACCAAGCATGTAGTCCATCTTAGAATATGTTTCATGTGCAGATGTGAAAAATTTATATTCTGTGGTTGTTGAGTGCTGTTTGGTAGATGTCTATTAGGTCCTATTGGACAAGTGTTGAGTTTAAGTCCAGGGTTTCTTTTTTTTTTTTGAGATGGAGTTTCACTCTTGTTACCCAGGCCAGAGTGCAATGGCGCCATCTTGGCTCACTGCAGCCTCCGCCTCCCGGGTTCAAGCAATTCTCCTGCCTCAGCCTCCTGAGTAGCTGGAATTACAGGCACGCACCACCATGCCCCGCTAATTTTTTTGTATGTTTAGTAGAGATGGGGTTTCACCATGTTGACCAGGATAGTCTCGATCTCTTGACCTCGTGATCCACCTGCCTGGGCCTCCCAAAGTGCTGGGATTAAGGGGGTGAGCCACAGCGCCCACCCCAGGGTTTCTTTACTAGTTTTTTGCTTCAATGATCATTCTAATGCTGTCAATGGGGCACTGAAATTTTACACTGTTTTTATTGGTTTTCTAAGTGTTTTTATAGGCCAAAAAATAACTTGTTTCATAAATATGTGTCCTCCAATATTGGGAGTATATATAGTAAGAATAGTTAGGCTTCTTGTTTCATAGTACTCTTTATGATTACATAATGCTCTCCATTTTTTTAAATTTTTACTGGTTTAAAGCCTATTTTATCTTATATAAGTATAGAGACTCCTGGTCTTTTATGTTTTCCATTGCATGGTAGATGTTTGTTTCTTTTTCCTTTTTACTTAGAGCCTGTGGGTGTCCTTATGTTATCCATTTGCATGGTAGATGTTTGTTTCTTTTTCCTTTTTCGTTAGAGACAGGAATGGGTCTCTTGAATACAACAGATAGTTGAGTCTTGTTTTTTATTCAATCTGCCACTCTGTCTTTTAAGTTGGGAGTTTAGCTCATTTACATTCAAGAATAATATTGACATATGTGGGTCATTAAGTTGTCAACTGGCAGTTGCATTGACTTGATTGTTTAGTTGATTAATAGTGTGATTGGGTTATGTGCTTAAGTGTCCATTTACTCTGGTGGGTAGCATTCTTTTCAATCATGTTTAGCACTCCCTTAAGTTCCTCCTGTAATGCTGGTCGAGTTGAAATACATTTTTCCTTCAGCAGTTGCTTATATCAGGATAATTTTATTTCCTTGAAAGTACTGAGGCTTAATTTTGGCAGGATATAAAATTTTGAGTTAGAATTTCCTTCCTTTAAGGACACTGAAAAAAAGCCCCCAATCTCATCTGATTTGTAAGGTTTCTGCTGAGGAGCCTGCTGTTGTTAGCCTGACGGGGTTCCTCCTGACCTGCTCTTTTCCTCTAGCTGCCTTTAAGATTTTTTTTCTTTTGCATTGACCTTGGAGAATCTGATGACTGACCAAGAAGGTCATCTTATATAATATCTGGCTGGAGTTCTATGTATTTCTTAGATTAGTATATCCACCTCTCTAGAGAGATTAGAAAAATTTTCATGGACTATAACCTTAAATATATTTTTCAAGTTGCTTGTTCTCTCTCATTCTCTCACAGGAATGCAAATGAGTCATAGATTTGGTCTCTTTACATAATTTCATATTTATTGGGGGTTCATTTTTTATTTATTTTTCTTTATTTTTGTCTGCCTATGTTGTTTTACAGAGCCCATATTTGACCTTTGAGATTTCTTCAGGTTTGTCTATTTTGCTGTTAATATTCTGAATGTATTTTGAAATCTTGTAGTGAATTTTTTGACTTAACAAGGTCTGTTTGGGTCTTTCTTAACATGGTTATTTTATCTATCAGCTCTTGAATCATTTTACCGGATTGTTTGGAATCCTTTGAGGGACTCTTCCCGGTCAGCAAGAGGCAGATTTCAACGGCAAGGCTTTTCCTAGCTCCACCCCTCCATCTGGAACATAAAGTACCCCTCCCTCTGGGAAGTAAAGTTCTTTGGGTTAGGTAGAAAAATCCAGGTGCTCCTTTGTCCAAAAAGCCCATGGCAACCTTTGGGAGGAGAGGGATCAAGCCCTACCAGATTAAAGCTAGAAAAGCTTAAATCTTCTATACCTTTTATATTGTTTCTCAGTCTTTCCTCACTCGATTGCTAGCTACTTTGTTGTTAATATAACTAGGTCTGTCTGACCCAAAACCATGGTTTTTGATGCTTGTCTTGTTATACCTTGTGGGGATTTGATGGACAAAAGACAACTAATTTCTTCAGATAAATATCTCTGCCCTGGCCCTCTAATCTCCACAGTTACCCCTAGTTCTCACTGTTGTAATTGCTTACAACCAAGAAGCTGTTCCTTTACTCCCACAGGCTGGCAACCTTGTGGTAATTGTGACTGTGTCCTTTGGACCACCGAATACCAAGGTTGGACCTCTGCAGGGGTTCTACTTTGTAGAACATTTCCATATTAACCACATTTTGGTATTTAAAATCATGTAGTGAATAACATTTTATAACTTAAACTTTTAAAATATATTCCCAGAATTGAGATTAACTTTCCAAAGTGAATAAACATTTCAAAAACTTAAACTATCTGCGTTTGGCAAAAAATTACACAAATTTATCTTGCCATCATAGTTGTCCAACTCCTTTTATCTCTTTTTCTACCCCTAATTTCAGACTATTTTTAGAATAATTCTTTCTGAATACAGATATCCTCTAGCATCTTCATCTTAAAAATAATTTATTCACCTTAAATTTTTGTCTATTGACTCATTCATCTGCTTTCTCCTTTCCTTTTCTTTATTTTGCTCTGTCATAAAGATAGAATAATAAAATATTGGCTACATATCATATTTCTGAAAAATTCTTATCAAACGTTGGTCTGTTCTACAATGCAACAGAAATTTCTTATTGAAGTCAATAAGGGTGTTCAGGTTGCTAAATACAAAGATGACCTTTCTATTCTTATCTTCTTTGACTTCTCTGCAGCATTTGACATAATAGATCACACTTTTTTTTTTTTTTTGAAACTCTTTCTCACCTTGTTTTATATGAGCCTACACAACTCTCAGCTACCTCTTACCCATTGACCAATATCCGGCCGTCACTTTTTTTTTTTTTTTAATTTTTTATTGGATTTTAGGTTTTGGGGTACATGAGCAGAGCATGCAAGACAGTTGCGTAGGTACACACATGGCAGTGTGCTTTGCTTTCCTTTTCCCCTTCACCTACATTTGGCATTTCTCCCCAGGCTATCCCTCCCCACCTCCCCCTCCCACTGGCCCTCCCCTTTTCCCCCCAGTAGACCCCAGTGTTTAGTACTCCCCTTTCTGTGTCCATGTGTTCTCATTTTTCATCACCTGCCTATGAGTGAGAATATGCGGTGTTTCATTTTCTGTTCTTGTGTCAGTTTGCTGAGGACGAATGTTCATTGCAGCACTGTTTACAATAGCAAAGACCTGGAATCAACCCAAATGCCCATTGATAATAGACTGGATTGGAAAAATGTGGCACATATACACCATGGAATATTATGCAGCAATCAGAAATGATGAGTTTGTGTCATTTGTAGGGACATGGATGAATCCGGCCGTCACTTTTATTTGTTATTCCTCTTCTTTTGACTTTTTACTGGCAATCTAGTGTTAGGCAACTCATAGAAAATGAATCAAGGGTTCCTATTAAATATGTCCTTTCTGAGTCTTCTGGATCTCACCATGTGATGTTCAGTATTGTATGGCACAACACTGGCTTAGGCTAAAACTTAATGTCTCTAGGATTACTCGTGCTCATTTTCTCTCCCCTTACATTGGATTTCAGTAGCACCTGTCGGCTCTGCCTTCACCCAAATCTGATTACTTCTCTCTATCTTCCTTGTTCCCAGTCTACCTAAGTCAGTATTACTGGTCTCCTTACTTCTACGCTTAAATATAGTTAGATCACATCCCTTTCATTTTCAAAACTCTCCATCACGTTTAAGTAAAAGCTAATAAGACCTACATAATTCCTACTTTTCTGTAATCCTCTTTCATGCTGGTTTCACGCTGGCCTCATTTCTGGGGATGCTTAAACTGACCCTTGCTTAGATTCTATGTTATAGTTCTATCTATTTCCTGTGCTTAGGAAACAAATAAAAATACGCAGTCAAAACAAACAAACAAACAAAAACAACTAAAAGAAACGAACAAAAATCCTACTTTCCTCAGTATTTTGCAAAGCTGGCTTTTTGTCATTAACCTCAGCTAAAAGCTTTCACCAGGGAAGCTTTCACCAAGTATTTAATCAAAATACCTCCTTCAGTATAGTCATTCTCAAGCATATCACTCTGTTTAATCTTCTTCATTGAATTTATTTATTCCTGAATTTATTTTATTCCTCACTTATTTAGGTGCTTGTTTTCTGTATTCTGTCACTAGAAGAGAGACTCTATGAATGCATGTATGTTGTTATATAGGTAGCTCAAGAATTTCAAAGTGATGTTACATAGCATGTGCTATATACATATTGAGAAAATAATTGAATGTCTTTATATTTTGAGCATTTTTAATCCACTTTTATAGAAAAATATTCTACCATATTTATTTATTTAATATTTATTATTTTTTGAGACAGAGCCTCACCATGTTACCCAGGCTGGAGTACAGTGGAACAATCATGGCTCACTGCAGCCTCAACTGCCTGGGCTCAAGTTATCCTCCTATCTCAGCCTCCCAAGTAACTGGGACTACAGGTGCATGCCACTACATCCAGCTAATTTTTGTATATTTTTGTAGAAATCGGGTTTCGTCAGGTGGCACAGGCTAATGTTGGACTCCTGGGCTCAAGCAATCTGCTTGTCTCTGTGTCTGAAAGTGCTGGGATTACAGGTGTGAGTCACTGTGCCTGGCTTATGCTTTATATAATTTACATTTTGGTTACCAGTATGCTTGAATAGTTTTCTTTATTTGGTGTGTGTGTGTGTGTGTGTGTGAGAGAGAGTAAATTAATGTTTTAGGTTTTCATTTTTGTCATTTACATTTTTCTTACCTAGAAATCCTCATAAATAAAGATTAAAAATCTATATTTAGATTTGTATATTTATATATTTAGAAATATAGATTAAAAATCTATTTTAGACTTTTCCTCACTCCTCATATTACATAGTTTTTCTTTCCAATAAATAAAACTTTGATTGCTGATAAAATGTACTTTTGGTAAATAAAAACGAGAGTAATTTTTTATTTTTAGAGTTATTAGCACCTAAGCATAATGAATTAGCTCTAATTGCCCTGTTTGCTGTACAAAATGGTGTACTCTCATGATATTAAAATATAAACTGAGAGAGTTTGCAGCATGGCCCTGTACACCTCTCTCCATCATGGAAATATCAGGATGATAAGGCAGACAGTTATTGCTCAATTAAGTCAGTCACAATTTAAGACAATTTACTCTTAACTAGAAAATGAGAGCTACCCTGAAAGTTTATTAGAGAAAAAAGCTTGATGAAGAGCGTCACGTTGACTGAAATCAAGAAAATAAAATTCGAAGTTCAAGAATTAGACTTCATTGCGGATTTTTGGTTATCTTAGTTTGCTATACCAATTCACACTCCAGTGAGTCTGAATCAGGTTGACTTTCAATTGCTCTGAAATATCCCCTCTCCACACTAGCAGTGATAAGATAGCCCTCTGTTAACAATGTTCAAAGGCATCAACATTGAAAGATATTTTATCATTTTTAAAATTATGAATATTATATTTGTTTAATAGCTTTAAAATGATAATGGTAATATTTTAATTATGGTATGATGGTAGATTATAAAACCATAGCTTTCCAACGCTTCATATGACTTATTAACTTTAAAAAATTCAGTTCCAAACATCTTCATGAGAGAGGTATTTATATTCTACAGTTTTTCATAGATTTACCAGAAAGCATGCCATTCATAAAGTGCAAAGGTGGTTACATGTTTCCCACAGCTAAGTATCCCTTTAAAAATAGATTTTCTCTTAATCGGCATACACATTTTAGAATAGAGATTTAATAGTAAAACCTGTTCCTCCTTTATCAACTACTACCTTTTTTAACCTAAAATATCTGCTATACTGTAACCATAAAACTGTGTTATAACCCACACAAAGATAAAGCTACTTTTAAGTGTTGAAGTAAAGCATATGGAGTTCAGCAAATTAACAGTTTTGACATAACGTGTAATGTTTCACCTTTGGATCATAGGAGTTACTTTCATACGTACATATGTATATAAAATCAATTATGTATATTATATATGTGTATATATACATACACATACACACAAACATGTCTGTATGTCGTATGTGTTTCTTAATGTTATACTAAAGTTATATCTTAATGTACTTTGTATACCTAATATGCTTTAGTGTAAGGTTTCTTAACCTTATTCTAAAGATTGTATTTATGTGCATTTATTTATTTGAGAATATTTTACATAGTATTCTTACCAGTCTCCAGAGAATTTATTTGCATATTCAAATGCTAATGCTAAGAATCACATTTTAAAAATTTCTGACCACACACAAACAATTCGTATTTATTGGTCATTTCTTTCTTTTTTTTTTTTTTTTTTTTTTTTGAGACGGAGTTTTGCTCTCGTTACCCAGGCTGGAGTGCAATGGCGCGATCTCGGCTCACCGCAACCTCCGCCTCCTGGGTTCAGGCAATTCTCCTGCCTCACCCTCCCGAGTAGCTGGGATTACAGGCACGCACCACTGTGCCAAGCTAATTTTTTGTATTTTTAGTAGAGAAGGGGTTTCACCATGTTGACCAGGATGGTCTCGATCTCTCGACCTCGTGATCCACCCGTCTCGGCCTCCCAAAGTGCTGGGATTACAGGCGTGAGCCACCGCGCCCGGCCTTTCTTGGTCATTTCTATGGGCATTTATCTGTGCTGGATTGACCTTAATTCTAAAAGAGAATATCATAATAAAAAAGAGGAAGTTATGTTTTCTCATGGTCACTGCTACTAATTTAAATTTAATGCATTCTTAATAATAATAAAAAGATGACAATAAAGATACTAGCTACCATGTATTGAATGTCGACTATGTATCAGGCACTGTAGACTGTGCTACAGTCTTAGGAGTTAAGTTTATGTCACTTATTTTATCCCAGATACGTGAAAACTCAGGGAAGTTAGGTACCTTTCACAACTTTTTGCTTCATAATATGGGCAGAGTACTTAACTTTTAATTTTAGTAAATAGAGTAGAATGAATCCTAGCTTTAAATCAAAGTCAATTTGCTGTCATATTTTATGTTTGAACTATACTTACCTTGCTACTCCTAAATAAGGACACCTACAACATGCATGATGGGTGTAGATTATGAGGCTTTTAAATATTGAATAGTCTAATTTTATAGTAGAAAAAGAACACTTAATATGAAGACTTTAATTCAAATTCAGTGTAATAATTTTCAGTCTGGAAAGCCATATATGGTTCCATAGGCCAGGTAGAGGGTCTCATCTCTCTGTTTCCCTGCAATTTGCAGTAATCACTGTCATAACCTTCACAGAATGTATCGAAACTATGAAGTATCTCTTTCCTCTAATAGACTGTGAGCTTGCATTATAGCAGAGAGTGTGTTATATTCATTTTTCTAATACCTCTGAGCATTCTAATGTCTGATGCATAATAGAAGTTCAATTATTAGCAGTTTAATTAATGTATTAATAGACATTAAATGCTTTAATTTCTGTATTTATTGTACATATTAATGAATTTATTTGCTTAGGTGGACATATTATCCCATAAAAAATTTGAAGCAATATTTCTGTATAAGCATTTAGAAATGCCAGTGGTAAAAAATAAAACAGACCCAAGGAAGAAAATTCAGATATTTACAAGTGCATTTATTTGCTTAATGGGAAGCCAACATTAAAGGTCTGGCACTTTTAGTATCTTAAATTAACTATTTGCCTATTTTGCCTATGTGTTATTTAAACATTTTTTAAAAATATAACATTTTACAAGTGCTGTTTTGCACTTGTTTTATTCCTCAGTTATTATTAAGGCATAAACATTAATAATAATAACAGAATATAGTATTTATATGGTGCTTATAACAGCCTAATTTTAAGTGCTTTACATATAATCCTCACAATACTCTAAGTGCTTTATGTATATTATTCTCAATAACACTCTGATGTTGAGAATACAACACACATTATTACTATTATCTTAAATTTAGAGAATGGAAAAATGACAGAATATTTAAGTGTCTTGTCCCAAATCATACTTCTAATAAATATCAGAGCTGAGATTTAAACCTGAGCAGAATGAATTTAGCTTCCAGGCCCTTAAACAATAAGCCACATTGTGTTTGCTTATATAAGAAAGCCTTATTTTATTCAAAGTGTTTCACTTAATTTCCTCTTTATTATTTAAGATGGGCACATGTTTTCTTTCTCATGCTTTAAAATTCACAATCTTTAAAGAAATTTAGCTTAATATCTTTTTGTCAGTTCGAAAAAGAGAAATACAAGAGTTAGTTGCATTAGAATATGACATTAAACAACTGTTATTACATAGAAAGTTATTTTTCCCAGAAGATTCTAGTGAAGGATTTATTATCCAAGACTTAAAGTGCTACTATTGATCTACTTTATAGGATAGAGTTAATCAGTTTTCACAACTTGGATTGAAATAATTTTTGTAGTCTATTTTTACTTATTATAAGTAAATATCAGATTTTAACGTTTCTCAATTCAAAATTAATTCTTAATTTTTTTTGTTCATGTCTATTCCTCTTTTTGCCTTCTTTATGTCTGATTAAGTGTTGTCACTTAATCAGAAATAATGAAGTGATATTGAGTCAATTTGAATTGGGAGGTTATTCTGAATGGATTAAGCCTAAAATGTCTCTAAAGTGTTCAGAGCAATGAACCAATGTCCTAACAACCCTCATTGCACTATTGGTTCTATACTCTTCACACTTTCATAAGCAAAATTGCTTTTTCAATTGATTCCTTAAATGATGTAAAATTTCATTTTTATATTGGCATTTGCACAATGCTACCTAGAAAACTGTTCACTAATTATAACATACTTTGGCTCCAACAGATTTAAAGTGCTGCTTCTTATGATAACTGAATTGTCCTTCAAATTCAGTATTTATAACATTGAACTTCAGAAAAAATTGCAATGAGTAAAGCGAAGAACTGAAAAAACAGAACACAAGTCAGTAATAAGATGGAAAGCAGACATTTTTTCTTTGATGAGTATTGCAGCTCTGTTCTGCTCCTTTTTCTCAGTCATTATTTTTCTGTTCCACACCCTTCAGTGGTTTCAATGTTTGTATGTATTAAAGTCACATTAAAGTCCAAGTATCTCACTATATACAGTCAGTTTTTGCGAAACACATGCTGAGACAAAGATTTATGTGCAAGTGACTTGGTGAGAAAGTAGTATCAAAAGAAATTGATAGGAGAATGGAGGAAGCAAAGCAGAGAAACAGAAGTCAAGTGAGGATGCAATTTCAATCAAAAACCTTCGTCGCAGCCTAATCACATAGAACTCTGTAGCAGAAAGTATACCTTAATGTTTGTCCTACCTGTAGGCAAGGGTGCTGGACATGTGGGGTAGGTGCTGAGAATCACTGAATAACACACATGATCAGTTGTCAATTAGATGCACACTAATGAGAGATCTTACCCAGTTTAAAGCTTTAGTAGTAATGTTAATGATATGGAACATCAAGAGGCCTCAAGCAGGCAGAGAGAAGTCTGGGATATTGTAAACGGTTCCCCTTGATGCCTATATGGCATGCTCCTCTGGTCCTGAATAATAAGTATTTAAGTGAAGTTTCTGGTGTTACTTCACATAGAAAAATATTTAAATGACAAAATAATCTAATGTTATACCCCAGAAAGGTGAGTAACTTATGTGATATCCATCAGTAAGATATGGACTATAGATTATGGTTCAATTTACCATGAATAACATTTTATCTGAGGCCATTCAATAGATAAGCTCTCTTCACCCTAGGAAATATCTTTAGCTTATTTACCTGGAGGGCTAGTTAACGTGAAAAGTAGATTAGGTCACCTGCTTTTGTTCCTTTACTCCAGGATGTTCCTGAGTAAGTGAATCATAGACCAATTGGTTTAGCATCTTGTTTCCAAGGTCGAAGGGATTTAAAGAGATCTAGATGGGGAATTGATGGTAACTAGTGCATGGCACATCATAGGCAGACTCCAATCTACATTCCAGACTCCTTCCAATGCCTGACCTGTGCATTATACTCCAACACTAACAAACTAATCAAATTTCTTTAAATAAACTTTGCAGATTTTATTTCTTTCCTCTTGAGTGGTTTTTCTTAAATAGTATTGTATGGAGAACTGGAGACCTCAATGCTGGTATTGTGATAACATAGCATCCATCATAATTGTGTTGTAATAGAATAGATGCTATAATAAAAATAATGTAGAGTGGTGATACACCTATGCAAATACTTAGATGAAAATAATTTGAGCATATAAGGTTTTTTGGATCACTGATTTAGGTTCTGAAAATTTTCCTATGACACAAAATGTATTTTTTTTCTCTGCAGAATGTGGCACCAAAGATCCCTGAATCTCAATCAAGGGCTGAACACGCTGTTAAAAAGATACTAGTTTATTCACAATAGACTATTTTATTTCACATTTGGTGCTCATCTTTATCACTGAATATGTATTTGGCGTGGGAAGGTAATTTTTAAGTACATTTAGTATCGCTTTATTTAGAGTCTGAACTCTTTTCCCCACGTGTATAAGCCAAACTCATCATTAAATGTCTTACTTTGCATTAACTTTCTTTTTTAATTAAAAAGTTTACTTTATCATATGCTAGATACTGTTCTTAATAGCTGACACACATTGACTCTATGAATACCCACCACAAGTCAATTAAATATTTTCTATTTTTTTTTTCATGTTTAAAGTAAGAAGTCCAATGCTTAGAGTGACTATATATGTTTCTGAAGCTTGCAAAACTACTAAATAATAGTATGAAGATCCAACACAAGGAGGCTGATTCTAAAATTCCCACTTAATTTTTGTTTTTGTTTCTGATTTTTTTGTGTTTTTTCAGAGTTACAAAAAAGTATATACTCATATATGTGGATGCGTATGTATTAAGCACCTAGTCTCTACCAACCTAAGACATAAGATGTTATAAATGCATTTGAAGCTTCTTGTTTTCTTTCCAATCATATCTTTCTTCCCACGAATCGTAACCACTATTTTGATTTCTTATTGCCATTCCTAACTCTCTACTCTGTTCCAGATGTATGTTTAAACAATATATACTAATGTTTTGTAGTAAACATTTGCATATATGTTTTCATACTACATGCATTTTCTACAAGTTACTTTTTTCTAAACTTGATGTTTCTGAGATTAGTTTATACAACTCTACAATAATTCATTGAAATGATATGTTAAAATATTTTTTTGTTTCCTTGAAGAATTTTTTATTGTTTCCAAGTTCAATATAATTAATAATACAGCTGAGAAAAAAATATTTCCCTTTTGCAGAAATGCAGTACTTTTTTCGGAGTTAGTGTTTAGGAGTAAAATTTATTTTAAAGAATATATATATTTCAAATGTATTATATATTGCTAAATACATTTCAATTTTTTGAGACAATTTAAACTTTCAATTAATGTATATGTTTTCACTTAATTGTAGCCTCTCAATTTTTGGTATTTCTCAGAATTTAAATTTATCACATGATGGATATAAAACATATAAACGTTGAGCATATTTTAAGTACTTATGGCTATTCTTCCTTATTTGTGAATTTACTTCCCATCTAACTGCTGTTTGGGGCTGTTTATAGTCAATATTCATCTATACAGACTCTTATAAAGTATTTGTTGATTATTTGCCATGCTTATATCTTATACTTTGCTCATGGAATTTATGAAGTATATAACTTTTAAAATTCAATATTATATTAACCTCTCATTGTGTGTCTTATAAATTTGTGCCATGTTTAAGAAATATTTTCCTATCCTTAATTATAGTACCTGGAATTGACAAATAATCAAATAGCAAGATTTCATGTTTATTTTGGTCTGTTTCTAGGTTTGCTATGTTCCCCCCACACATCTATTTTCTCTTCTTATTTCTATTGTAATCTTACAACAATTAAAGTTTTACAATTATTTTGAAACATAATAAGGCAAGACCGCATTTGAAATAACTGTAGTCAGGCTTTAGCTAAACATTTCAATAAACTACACTGCTACTGATAACATGAAATTGAATTAAAGGGGTTTCTGTGCCTCTTTTTGGAATTTGGTAAATTAAATTCTCAAACACCAATTTTTTTATTTCTGTGATCAGTCCTAGTTCTTCTCCAAAATCTTTGATTAGTTTTTCAATTTCCTTTGTAGATTTCTATTCTTGGCCTATATCTTAAATACTGTACTTTTTCTGGCATTAAAACCTTAGTCATTTTTCATCACTTTCGGTGTTTTACCTATAAAATCACATGTTAAACATGGTTTCAGCGCCTATTTTTAGAATGATGACTCCTAAATATACATTTCAAAATAGATTTCAAAGAGAAATTTAAACTTTTTTGTTTACTTGTATTTCAAATGAATCTGTATAAATGACTTTTTTCCTTACTCTACTTTGAGTTCTCTATTTTGGTGAATTACACAATTTGTCTTATTCCCAATATAAATCTGATTATTCTCATCTCCCTTTCATTCACATCCTTCCATCCAGTTGGTGTCAGGGACTCAATATATCTACTACCTTAAAAATCCTTAGATACATTCCATGTTCTTTATTATGCTGTTTCTTTCTCTATCTGAACTCTCATTGTTTTACCTTGGGAGACACCACCTCTAGATACGATGTTTCAATCCAGTGTATTTATTGCTAGTAGATCGATATTTATAAATGCAAAACTAACCATATTATTTCATGGTTAACAGTACAAATTACTGCCCATTTATTATACAATAAGAACATACATGCTAAAGTATTATGTATTTGTATTCCCAAAACATTCAAAGAAGTTGGTGTCAAAGTACTCCTTAATGGGCTAAATAAGTGATTAATGCTGAGCAAACAAAGTAGAACACATTTCTTTGCTGCATTATTTCCCAACTCAAGAAGCTAATGTGCACTGGAAATTTCTAAGTGGAAATTCAGGCTTCATATTTTTCTTTTATGTCAGGATCTCCTATTTTTAAAGAAGTAAATTTCTTATTAACGTTAGTATAATAAGGAACACTTACCTCACTTCCTATAGTCCTTATTCAAGCAAAAAAAAAAAAAAAAATCCCACCCAAAGAGCAAAAAGCTCTTAAAATTATTAGGTAAGTGTCACATTGTTTCAAATATATCAAACGTACATCCTTTTTTGCTCTTCCTTCAGGAAAAGTCTTCCTATCTTTTTCTACTTGCTCATCTTTTAAGAAGATGAAAAATAACCTCTTCTCTGAAAGAACAACTTATCTCTTGACTCCGAGAAATAATTGGTAACTCCCTTCATATCTTGCAATTGTAATAATAATAGCAATAACATTTACCAACTGTTACCTTGGACTAATACTAACAGCTCTCATTTTCTTTTTTAATCGCAGGACCTTTTTCACTTTAAAAAATACTATGGACTCCAAAGAATTTTTGTTTATATGAGTAAGATGTATCAATATTTTCCAGAAATATAATTACTCAGAAATTTATAAAATATATATAGGTATTTATCTATTTTAAGTATCAATTATAAACAACACATGTTCACATAAATAAATTTTTCATTTTTTTTGTCAATAAACTATATTTGCTAAAATAAACATGTAGTGAGAAGAGTGATATTTACATTTCTGCAATCATCTTTAGTAACTGCCTTGATAAAAAAACATTGTTTTAATGCTCAGATCGCCCCAGAAGTGACCAGAGGAAGTTGCCCTAGCTAGCCCTGTAAAGAAATCCAGCTGTCTTTGTGACACACTGTATTATTTTATTGAGTATGTCTTTATATGCTGGCATGACAAACTGTTCCAGGTTCATCTTTATGTCTCACCCTGAACTCAGTCATTTCTCACAGGAGCTTTGGTTTGTTTAATGAGGAATGGTTATTAGAAATACAAATTTGGGTATTAGATACACTTTTTACTATTAGAGAATTCTTTCTCCTAGGCCTTTTTAGTGCACACAGCTCAAATATATATATATATATATATATGTCTAGTCATCCAGACCTATGCATACATACATATATACAAACATACCTGCATACACATACACACACATATATACACACACGGTAACCGTTCTCACTATTTATAGATTTCAAATTATGGAATTTGTCTACTCATAAAGATGTTATCTGTAACCCCAAAATCAATACTTATGGTATGATTGTGGTTATTTGCAGAAATTCACAGAGCAACAAAGAAACAAGCATTTTGAGTTACTGACACACAGGATCCCAAGTAAGGTCAAACAAGGTTTAACCTTGCTTTCTTGTTTCAGAGCTCATACTGTAAACAAGTGTCTGACAGTCTATGGAGTGTCACATTTTCTTTTGCATTTTTATGCCTTTTGCTGTTGATTTCACTGTTTGAAAGCCCACAAGGGTAGTGCTGAAGTGATGTCTAGTGTTTCTCTGTGCAAAATAAGCTTAGAATGATGTTGACCATAAGTTCAAGGTTAATCAGTCAACATTATATGCTTAATAATGTATATTTAAATAGAAACACATATAAAACTAGTTTATGTATTGATCTATTGATAGAACTGTTGAGACTACAGACTTACAGACTTGCAGAAACCTAGCCATGCTTTCCATCTAGAAACTGGAAATGCAGTGTGGCAATTTTGTATAACATACCTTCTGTGAATAATGAGTATTAATTATGTAAGTGTATAGGTATATTTTCACAAATACATATTTTAGAAATCTCAAGTTAACATCAAGGACTCCAATGCTAATCCAAGTTTATCTTGGCCTTTCTCTATTCCATATCTATAACTGTGTTCTTCCAAACTGAGAGCCCTGACTCCCAACAAGATTAGCACATTCACTTATTTTCTCAGTCTGATAATATATACAAAATAATTCCAATATAACTTAATCTATAAAACTATACACAAAACTACTGAAAAAGAATTCAGGGCTTATTTGCAGTTGTCAAGTATTTCATCCTGCCCCTAATTAAAGGAATATAGTTGACTATCATATTCATAAATATTTGGATTACTTTTTTTTTTCCTCTCTTTCATTCTTTCATCAGTGGGGTCTTAGTGTAACTGGCTGGTGGTACAGGACGGACTTGGCTCCTCCCCCACGATTTGATGTGGCCAAGGTTCTTGGGCTCCCTGGTCTCAGGAATGGGGGAGAGGCCCTGGCAGCGCCATGAGCTTATTGGTTAAGTAAATATTGGACACAAAGAGTTTTGCAGAGAGTGATTTATTAGGGAGAGAAGGAAAGAGAAAGAAGTAGAGAGAGCTCCCACGCTGTTGTGGGAGGGGATCTCAGAAAGGGAAATCCGCACAGGTAGTGGCAGCGGGGTTTTAAGTTTGAAGTTATTCCTGCCCATTCATGTTCTTGTCCTGAGAGGCATTCTTTCAAACTCAACAGAGTTCCTCGTTCCAGGGCTTTTGGGAGGCTTTCTGGACAAAGGAAGCTTGCAGGGAGTTTTACACAATCCACAGTTAGACATAGAACTCTAGGTTTGCAGATGAGGAGGATGGAGGCATGGTGCTGGGAAGTTCTTGCCTTTGAAACCAGCCCCTTGTGGACTGGGGAAGAGAAGTTAACACAGTCCCTCGTTAGTATTCATTTCTAAAAGTTAGAATCATTTTCAATATGTTTTCATTTTTACATTTTTGGTTTCCACAGTAATTGTTAAAAATTTAATTACTTTTTTAATAGAACATTATACAAAATGACATTCTTTTGTATCATTTCATTTTATTTACTTATTTATTTTCTTTGAGATGGAGTTTTGTTCTCGTAACCTAGGCTGGAATGCAATGACATGATCTTGGCTCAGTGTAACATCTGCCTCCCAGGTTCAAGGAATTTTCCTGCCTTAGCCTCTGGAGTAGTTGGGAGTATAGGCAGGTTCCTGGCTAATTTTTGTGTTTTTAGTGTTGGCGGGACTTCACAATGTTGGCCAGGCTGGTCTCAAACTGCTGGCTTCAGGAGATCTTCCCACCTCAGCCTCCCAAAGTGCTGGGATTACAGGCATGAGCCACTGTGCCTGGCCCTTATTTCCTTCAGATATCTTTCACCCCATTTTTTACTATTTGCAGTTAACCAGGTCAATGGATTTTTAATTTTTCCATATTGATTTTTTTTGTGTGTAAAAAGGCCAGATAACAAATATTTTATGCTTTTCAAGTAATTTATTATAATATCTGCTTTAAGTACACAGTCTGCCACTGCAATGCTAAAGTAGCTCTAAGACAAAAAGTAATTGAATTGACATCATTGACTCTCAATAATACTTTATTTCTTAAGAAAAAGGGTATGGGCTCTATGTGGCTTGTGGATTAGTTTGCAAACCTCTGAATTAGATTAAAGTATAAATAGGATTAATTACATATATGTGTTGGCCTGTGCTACCTTAAAATAACAGATTCTCATCTCATCTCATATACAGAAACATACAACCTTATTGAGATTTCTGCCTCATACCCTCAGCTTAACTCTAGATGTCCTTGTGAATTAGAATGACAAGAATTATCAGCATATTTGGTCCTATGGAACCCAGTAAAACATTGGCGTATTGTTTTATTTCCAATTGCAGCCTGCTGTTTCCTTGAGTGTCAAAGTATTTCAAAGTATTATTCTCTCGTTTATTAGCTTAACAAATATTTATATGGTATTTACGGGGAATTGGCAATTTTTTGGGGTCTGTATTATAGTGAAAAGGACAATTGAAGTCTCTGCCCTTGGTTGCTTACATCCTAGTGGCCCAAAGCACAACAAAATATTGCTCAACTGTGCATCAAGAGAACCAGCTAGATGTGACTCTTCTGAAAGATATTATGTGATTTGGGGAAAGCCACTTCACCTCATCCAATTTCAGCTGTTTAATTAGAAAAGACAGAGTTTAAGTAAGATGCTGTTAATGATTTTAACATTATATGAATCTATATTCTTGGGTAATGGCTGGCTCATATCCTCAGACCCACAGGCCAGTAAATTTTAAGTCTACTGCAGAAAACTTGGCAGGCAGAATGATGGTCTCCATGAAAGTCACATCATAGAATATGATTTTGATGTACACTATACCTGATGAGATGGTTTAATTGGCAGACTAACAAACTTTTTCATAAGGGGCCAGACAGATTTCATTCTCAAAGATATAATGTAACGTTCTAGGCTTTGAGAGCAATATATAGTCTCTGTCACATATTTTTTTTTTGTTATCACTTCCTAAAATATACATTTAAAAAATTAGTTCTTGGTCCATACAAAGCATTTTGTGGGCTAGCTTTAATCCTTGGTTAGTTGGTGGCTGACTTTTGGTTTAGGAAATTTTAGAATATTCTACACTCTTATAATTGGATGAAACCTGTAGAATATCTGTTAATTGGTGATAAATTACTATAAAAGAGAAAAAAAATCACCATCTTCAGAGCAGTTCATATACAAGTTTCTTCACTTGAAACAGAATCTATCTCTAGGGAGAATAAAGTTAAGGGAGATATTTTTAGAGCAACATCCTAACTTGTTTTACTAGGCAATACTCTAAGGAATTTCTAGAATTGTATAGAACAAGAAAGATAAATGTCTTTCCAATCAGGTAGTATTTGTGTTGAGGTAAAAGATATACCAAATGTTTCATGTTTATATTTCACATTCCTCATAAGATAATACCATTTTATTGTCTCATATATTGAGTCATCAGAGCTCTATTCTGTTTCCTTTGAATTCAGAAAGGAAGAACACGAGGAATAGCAAAGCTCTATAACATATGCAAAGATTATTTGGCCTGCAATGACACCTTGCTTTTCATTCCATTCAATACCAAGTTATTAAATTGTAGTGGCCATCTCCAACCTTTATCTATTATCAGTGCCCGTTGTTAAAGCCTATTCTCCTATGTAGACTGTATTGTAATAATATAATAGACAATAGCTTTTCCCCTAAAGAAATCAAGGAGAGATTCAAGATGGCAGATTACTAGCAGCTCAGTATTGTAGCTCCCAGTGAAAGTGCAGAGAACAAGAGGATGCCACACATTCAGATGAATTTTTCTTGCTCACAGATCAGGAGATTCCCAGATGAGGAGCCCCATGGGTCGCCAGTGCAACTCTTGTGGCTGGTGCAGTGGATCTCGGTGCAGAGTAAACGGGACTGGGTCCCCTTTTGGTCAACGTTTGGAGCTCCGGGAAGGCAGAGTCGCCCATTCAGCTGATTGAAGAAGGGATTCAGGAGGGAAGCCAGACCAGAGTTTCCTGGGCAGAAAAGCACCAAGAATCTTGATGCCACAGTTTTAGCCGGTGCAGTGTGTTGCTCAGATTTTGGCGCTGGGAATCAACAAGTTGGACGTCCACTCAGAGACCTAATTTGAAAGTCAGTAATTACAAAGATAACAGGTGGATACATTTACAATGATGGGAAGAAACCAGCGTAAAAAGGCTGAGAATACTCAAAATCAGAATGCCTTTCCCTCTCCAGAGGATCACAGATCCTCATCAACAAGGGAACAAGGCTTGATGGAGAATAAGTGTGTTCCAATAACAGAATTAGGTTTCAGAAGGTAGATAATAAGAAACTTCTGTGAGTTAAAAGAACATGTTCTAGCCCAATGTAAAGAAACTAAGAACGCTGAAAAAAGATTTGACAAAATCCTAATGAGAATAGACAATTTAGAGAGGAATATAAGTGAATTAATGGAACTGAAGAATACAATACGAGAACTCCATGAATTATGCACAGGTTTTAACAGTCGAATTGATCAAGCAGAAGAAAGAATAACAGAGATTGAAGACCAACTTAATGAAATGAAATGAGAAGACACGAGTAGAGAAGAAAGAGTAAAAAGGAATGAGCAAAGTCTCCAAGAAATATGGGACTATGTAAAAAGACCTAATTTATGTTTGATAGGTGTACCTGAATGTCATTAAGAGAATGAATCCAAGCTGGAAAATATTCTTGAGGATACTATTCAGGAAAACTTTCTTAACGTAGTAAGGCAGGACAATACTCAACTCCAGGTAATACAGAGAACACCACAAAGATATTCCTCAAGTAGAGCAGCCCCAAGACACATAATTGTTAGATTCACTAGGCTTGAAATAAAGGAGAAAATTCTAAGGGCAACTAGAGAGAAAGGTCAGGTTACTCATAAAGGGAAGCCTATCAGACTCACAGCAGATCTCTCAGCTACAAACTAGAAGAGAGTGGGGATCAATATTCAATATCCTCAAAGATAAGAATTTTCAACCCAGGATCTCATATCCAGCCAAACTAAGCTTCATAAATGAAGGAAAAATAAAATTTTTCACGAACAAGCAAGCACTCAGAGATTTCATCACCACCAGGCCTGCTTTACAAGAACTTCTGAAAGAAGCATTACACACAGAAAGGAACAACCAATATCAGTCATTCCAAAAACTTACCAAAAGGTAAAGAGTATCTTCATAATGCAGAATCTATATCAACTAATGGGCAAAATAGCCAGCTAGCATTAAATGACAATATTAAACTCACAAATATCAATATTAATCCTAAATTTAAATGGATTAAATGCCCCCATCAAAAACACAGACAGGCAAATTGAATAAAAAGTCAAAACCCATCAGTACACCATATCCAGATCCATTTTATAAGCAAGGACATACAAAGACTCAAAACCAAGGGTTGGTGGAAGCCTTACCAATCAACTGGAGAGAAAAAAAAAAAACAGGAGCTGTAACTTTCGTCTCTGACAAAATTGACTTTAATAGTAACAAAGACTAAAAGAAAAAAAGAAGGACATTACATAATGGTAAAAGGATCAATGCAACAACAGGAGTCAGTGATCATAAATATATATGCACCCAATACAGGAACACCCAGATACATAAGACAAGTTCTTAATGACTTATAAAGAGACTTGGACTCCCACACAATAATAGCAGGAGACTTTGACACCACATTGTTAATATTCGACGGATCAATGTGATAGAAAATTAACAGGGACATCTATAATTTGAACTCAGACCTGGAACAAGTAAACTCAGTGAATATTTATAGAATTCTTCACCCCAGGTCCACAGAACATCCATTTTTTTCAGTATCACACTACACCTATTTTGAAAGTGACCACATAAATGGAAGCAAATCACTCTTCAGCATTTACATAGCATTTCACAGATTTAAATGAAATATTGGTTGGCTGTTTGTTTGTGATTTTCTTTCCTTATTCTTTCTTGTCTCCACTGTTAAGCACAATTATTGGCATAAAAGAGGTTTTCAATACCTATTTTTAGATTGTATTCCAGCCTGGGCAACAGAGAAAGACTCCTGTTCTCTCTCCCCCCTTCTCTTTCTCTTTCTTTCTTTCATTAAAAAAAAAAGAAAGAAAGAAATCACAGAGATATGTAAATAAAAGAAGATATATAACTACATAGAAAAATGTGAAAAACAAAATATGCACATCATGTAGCAGACAATTGTACTAGTATGCATTAATTTGTCATAAAATGTTTGCGTGCACAAACATAGATTAAATAAATATTCAGAACTTAATTACAGAAGATTTTCTGGAGGCATACATGAAGTGGTGCATATAAGATCGTGCAGTCTATGATTGCTTTATGTTAATATATGATATATATCCTTGTAGGAATGTATCATAGAAGCCTCTATGACCTTGCCAGATCCAGTTTCTTGCCACTCAGAACATTCTCTCTGATGCTTTAGGAAATTGAATGTTCTTTACATAGCCTGAAAAAAACTCTGCCTTTCTAATATATTTCCGTACCTCGTGCCTTGGCATGAGCTCTCAGCCTTTTTTTTTCCTTTAGTTTTTCTGTCTGTAAAATGGAGATAATGTTAATTATCCTTTCTGGTTGCTGAAAAGATTGAATTATAATAGTAAAGCACTTTACAAATGAAAGCATTTGTGCATATTATTCACTGTAGTATTGGCCAAAAGAAAGAGTCATTTGTCTGAAGAGGACCTGCTATGAGCAGTGCAGTAGAATTAGCAAGGGCAGCAGTTGAGAAATAATAAATTGTAGAAACAAATACAGAAAGGAAGGATTTTGATGACTATTTTTTTCCTCATCCAGATCTCCTAAAATGTAAGATTCTTCTGTTTTTACAATGCTCCTGGGAGTTTTTCTATATCCTATATATTTAAGGAGAAAACGTTTATTTTCCGTATCAAACAAAGAATCATTATCTTCAACTATAATGAGCCCAGGTTTTCTAGTTTAAGAAGTATCTGAGTTAGGACTGAAAAACAGCATTTAATCTTTTCTAATGAATGACTGCAAAAGAGTGTCTTCACTGAGTTTAACCTAAATCTTATACATTATCTTTTGCTGTGCTAAATTATTTAAAGACTTAATGATTATACACACAAAAATTGCTATTTCACCAGAGATTCTTAAGTAGATAGAATTGAAAAACCATGGGATATATTGATTACATTTACCATAGCTATCTCTTGTTTCTCATGCTCAGACAAACACAACAATGGCAAAGTCAAGGGCCTGATACTTTAGATTTTATATAATGTAACATATAAAACTAAGCAATAAAGGCACTTCTTTCTGACAATAGTTATATTCTATCTGTAAGATAAAGCAAAACACAATTTCAGTAGTTAAACAATAAACTTTATACAGACAGATGGAGAAATAGAATATAATAAGCATTTAAGAACATTGAACTGTTTTTTTAGATAATTGAATTCATTTTCATGATTGAGTCTTCTGAGGATCCCAAGATACATTTAGTAAATGTTGAAAAGAGTCAAATAAAAATACTATAGACTGAAGCGAAACTGCAAATAATATTCAGATTTATAAAATATTAGTGTTTTAGTGATAGCAATTTACTGTTTTATTTTTAAATGAAAGAGAATGAAATTTCTTTTAATTATGTTGGTGGATTGTAATTTTTCATGGTATTTAAAATACACTATCTGATGTGGGAGAAATATTTATTTATTTGTTTTTATTAGGTATATGTCTGGAATTAAGTGGCTCTGTGCAGAAACAAATAGATATATTTGCCAAGTTTTGTTTTGTTTTCATTTTAACTCTCCTGTGAATTGTAAAAGACTTCCTGAATAGACTACCTAAATAATTATGTGCTTGTTAAAATTGTGTGTAGTCATATTTTTAATGATTTATTCAAATAAGCCATTCACACTTTCATTTTCATGTTGTCTGACATAAGAAGATCTTATTAATTAGTACTACTTTTCACTGATCCTACTGTTAGTCTTCTACTGAGGAAATGAAGAAAAGTGTTATATTAAATTGTAATGATTTAGGAATATTCAGAAACCATTCAGTATGCAATACCAAGATATTTCTGTTAACCTAAATTATGAATTTTTATTGACCATGCTGATAAGATAACTACTAATTTGCATTTGATAATGACACTAAAACTTAGAGTACAATAAATAACAAAAGATGAAAAAAATAAAAAAGAAAAAGATAATATAAATATTAGCAACAAACATTGCAACAAAACAAAAATGAAACCCTTCTTTGTAAAGTTTAAAATGGTTAACAAGCATACTGTTGTTAATTACTTGCTTTAAAAAGTGTGCAATTTATCTTTGTCCTGTTCCAGTTCTTATAGGTAATGCTCAGTGTGATGTTCACTGTGTGTTTGCCATATATGACTATTAATATTTTGAGATATGTTTCTTCAATTCCAAGGTTGTTGAGAACTTCTATCATTAAGGGATGTTGGATTTTATCAAAGGTCTTTTCTGCATTTATTGAGATGGTCTTGTAATTTTTTGTTTTTAATTGTCTATGTGGTGAATCACATTTATTAATTTGAAAATGTTGAATCATTCTTGCATCTCTGGAATGAAATCCACTTAAATGAATTGCCCTTTTAAAATGCTATTGGATTCAGTTTCCTGGTACTTTATTGAGGATTTTTGCACCTATGTACAACAGGAATATTGTAGCTGTTGGGTAGAATGTTCTGTAAATGTCTAATAGGTCAATTTGGTCTAGAGTTCAGTTAAGTACAGGGTTTCTTTGTTGACTTTATGCCTCAATGACATGTTTAGTGTCACCAGTGGGATGTTGACCTCTCCTCTTTTATTGTATTGCCATTAGTCTCTTTTCTTATGTCAGATAGTACTTGTTTTATGAACATGGGTGCTATTGTGTTGGGTGCATTTATATTTAGGACAGTTAAAACCTCTGGTTTTCTTGAACACTTTTTTATGACACAATGCCCTTCTTTGTCTTTTTTTTACTGCTGTTGGTTTCATGACTGTTTTATCTGATATAAGAATGGCTGCTCATGCTCACTTTTGCTTTTCATTTATGTGATATATTGTTTTCAATCTATTTGAGTCTGTAGATGTCTTTAGCTATTAGAGAGATCTCTTGTAGGCAGAAGATGGTTGAGTCTTTTTTTCAAATCCTATTTTCCAGTATATCTTTTAAGTGGAACATTTATGCCATTTATGTTCAAAGTTAATATTTATATATAAGGCTTTGTTCCTGTCATAGTTTGCTAGCTGGTTTACTTGGAGTCTCAATTGTGTAATTGCTTTACAGGATTTGTGAGGTTTCTACTTGTATGTGATGTTATGATGGTGAGTATTTTACTTTCATATCCATGTTTAGAACTCTTTTGTGCAATTTGTGTAGTATTAGTCTAGTGGTGACAAATGTTCTTAGTGTTCATTTGTCTAGGAAATATTTGGAATATTATGAAACGTAGTTGGGCAGAATATAAAATTATTTTGGCTGGCATTTTTTTAAAGACAGCTAAAAATAGTTCCCCAGTCTTTTCTGGCTTGGAACGTTTCAGCTGAGAAGTCAGTTGTTAGTCTAATGGGATATTATTTACAGGTGATTTGACACTTCTCTCTAGCTGCCTTTAAGATAGAGTTTCACATTGACCTTAAAGAGTCTAATGACTATTTTCCTTGGTAATGTTCACCTTATGTAGTATCTTCCAGGTGTTCTTCATACTTCTTGTATCTGGGTGTCTATGTCTCTAGCAAGATTGAGGCAAATTTTTTAAATTATTTCCTCAAATATATGTTCCACAAATTTTACTTTTTCTTTTTTCCTTAAGAATGCCTTCATAATCCCATATATTTGAAAGCTCTGCTCATTTTTTAAAGTTACTTCTTTCTTTGTTTTTATTTGTCTTGATGAATTCAAAAGACTCGTCTTCAGGCTCTTAAATTATTTCTTCTGTTTGGTCTAGTTTATTGTTAAAGCTTTCAACATTATTTTGAAATTTCTTCAGTGATCTTTTTATTTCCAGAAGTTTTCTTTGTTTTTCTAAAAAATATATCTATCTCTTCTTTCATCTCCTGAATTGTTTTTCTGGTTTCTTTTTGTTTGCTTTAAACTTTCTCTTAAATTGCACTAAACTCCTTTACAATATGTATCTTGAATCTTTTATCATTTCAAAGTTTTCTCTTTGGTTAAAATCCCTTGCTAGAGAGCTAGTGTGATTTTTGGATGTGTTATTACATTGTTTCATCACAATACCTGAGTTCTTGTGCTGATTGTTTTTTATCTGTAGAAGCTATTACCTCTTACTTTTGAATTTGCTTTTGTTTGGGTGGCCTTTTTTTCCTCATTTGAGGGTGTGACTATTGTGCCTGTTGGGCATGGCCCTTTGGCTTTGCTTCCATGTGTTTTTATAGGGTCAACTCTCTATTTAAAGTTTGTGGTAATAACCTTAATGCAATGCATTTCCAAAATGGTAGCTTCTGTTTGTTTGTTTTTGTAGATTGTGGTAGCAGTCTACCATAAGCTTTGTGTGTGGTACGGCTCACTGTCTTCTATAGAGATGAAGAGGTGGAGGGCTTGAGAGGCTTATTTAGTTCCCCAGTACTGTATAATTCTGTCAGCAGTAATTGTATTGGGTAGTATATTGCACACCATACACTAATAGGTGGTGCTTGTGGGTAAGAGCCAGCTGGGCATTTTACACTGATGTCACAGAAGTTGTAATGGGTCATGCAGTTTGACCTCCTGATCAGTAGTTGGCACTTACAAGTGACAAGCATACGTGGAGATGGCAGTGGAATTTTACATGGCTTCAGTTGATTGGGAAAGTACCAGAATGTTTCTGGGAATGGGTGAGGAGTAGGGTTCAACATTATTGCACAGTGTTCTCCCACCAAGATGGCAGAAATAGATGGGGCTGGGTTGGGCACAAGTCCTAACCTTGGTGAGGTTGTAGAGGCAGCCCTCAGGCCACTGAGGAGACCCTCCAGGGAATGGGGGAGGCACATACTCTTACCAAAGTGCCTAATCAGGGAAAGAATGGATAGTCTTGGGCTTTTGGCCTGGCAAAGGGCCATGGGGGCTACTCATTTACTGGAGACCTGATGCCCCAGTGGTCTCCCTCCAATGTCCAGTGTGAACAACAGAGCCAACCAGCTAAGCTTATCCCAAGCATTCACACCTAGATAACCAAGCTGTCCCAGGTGCTACAGACTGTGAGACTCTGTACAAAAGAAACCAAGACTATCAGGCCTCACTCTTAGCAGTCTGGCTTCAGGAAAGAAGGGGCAGGCTGGGCATGGTGGCTCATGCCTATAATCCCAGCCCTGTGGGAGGCCGAGGTGGGAGGATCACCTGAGGTTGGGAGTTTGAGACCAGCCTGACCAACATGGAGAAAACCTCTCTCTTCTAAAAAGACAAAATTAACTGGGTGTGGTGGTGCATGCCTGTAATCCCAGCTACTCCAGAGGCTGAAGCAGGAGAATAACTTAAACCCAGGAAGTGGAAGTTGTGGTGAGCCGAGACCATGCCATTGAACTCTAGCCTTTGCAACAAGAGTGAAACCCTGTCAAAAAAAAGAAAGAAAAGAAAAGAAAAGAAGAAAAGGAAAGGAAAGGAAGAAAGAAAGAGAAGAAAGATGAAAGAAAGAAAGGAAGGAAAGGGAGGGGAGGGGAGGGGAGGGGAGGGGAGGGGAGGGGAGGGGAGGGGAGGGGAGGGGAGGGGAGGGGAGGGGAGGGGAGGGGAGGGGAGGGGAGGGGAGGGGAGGGGAGGGGAGGGGAGGGGAGGGGAGGGGAGGGGAGGGGAGGGGAGGGGAGGGGAGGGAAGGGAAGGGAAGGGAAGGGAAGGGAAGGGAAGGGAAGGGAAGGGAAGGGAAGGGAAGGGAAGGGAAGGGAAGGGAAGGGAAGGGAAGGGAAGGGAAGGGAAGGGAAGGGAAAGAAATATGCACACAGCTTCTGTGCCATCATGTGAGCATGTTTAATGCTCTTCTCTGTGTTTTGACAAAGGGGGCCCTTCTCCAGCATGAGATCCGACCACAGTTCTCATCTCTGTACCCCTAGGTAGTGTGCTTGACTACTGGGGAACTGGGACTAGGCCAGTGGACTTTTCCTTTGGCCTTTCAGGGTCAAGGACTAGCTGTGGTGGGGGAGTGAACTGCTCCCAGGCTGCCTGACAAACCACTCAGGTCGGGCAATGAAGTCTATGCTGTGGGCTGCCCCTGCAAGAAAATCCAGGTAGGCAGTAATGGGAGGAACCAGCAGCTATGGGAGTTTGTGGTGCAGATGCACCTCAGTCCCAAAGCAATGGTGTTGTGGCCTGTGTTGGGCACCTGAATGTGCACAGGCCCCTCTCTCTCCTGGTCCGGCAAACAACATGAGCTACAGTTGTTTAGGGCAGGACACAGAGCCTTTAGAAGTGGGCAGTGAGTCATGTTTTACTGCATCTGCCCAACACACTGAAGTCTTTTGGGCTCTTATGAGTTTAGACAGTGCCTCTGTGTGTTCTCCAGGCAGCTCCAAGACAGTCCAAAGGTCTGTGGGGGCTCTGGAAATGCTTTTAGTTAGGATCTCAGTGGCCCAGAACAAGAATGTGGTGCCATGAAATTCTTTTATTCACCCCTTCTTTGGGTTTGATCTAGATCTGGGGATCAGTCTTGGCACCCAGTGATGCCGAGCAGGAAGTCCCCTACCTCCATCTTCAATCAAAGCCTCTTCTGTTGTCTCGCTATTAAATTTCAGTATTCTCTTTCAAGAGATCTGTTGGATAGGTGAAGATTTACTCAGTATTTTGGGTTCCCTTTGTAGAAAAGGTATAATCCAGCTGTATCTAGTCAGCCATCTTTATTAATCCTAATACTTTTCATAATGCCCTTCCCTTAACTAAAAGAAAGAAAGAAAGAAAGAAAGATGTGTAAGAGCTTTAAAAATCAGAGAAAAAAGGTGTACGTAATAAATGAATAAGTGGTTTTCCATTATATATAATTTAACTTAATGAGGACTATTCTTAACTTTCAACCAACTTCAATATTTTGTAATATTAAAAATAACTTTTAGAGGAACCTTTTAAAACCAGAATCATAAATCATATTCCTTTGTAATTTATCCCCTTGATAATAGAATTTCTTACTTAGCACTACATTTTTGAAAAGTAATTATTAAAATATGTGGCATAAGTCTGTTTTTATTATAAAACTTTTATATTAACTAAGAATTGTCTAAGTTGTCAAGGGAATTTACCAATTTGTGTCAATCATTTGGCTTCATAATTAAGCATGATTTTCTTTTTGAGATTTTTATATAAAATCTTCAGTCTTATATCTTGGGAAAAAAGAAACTATATCTTAGATATATTGTATCAGTGGCTAGCATGCATTCTTAAAAAATACAATAGGAAATCATTGGTTTATTATAAATCATCTCAAAGCATCCTGGTCAGTTAAGCATCATGATGCTAAATAGAAGAATATTTTAATTCCAGGTGCAGGTCTTTTTTATAGAAAACAAACTCATTTAAGTAGAAAATGGTGATATTCTTGTAATAAGCGAAAGTTCAGAAATCAGAGCTGTGAGAGTGAAACAGAAGAAAAGGGAAGTTATGATTTAAAAGGGAATAGGCATGATGCAATGAAAAGGGCATTTTATTTCTGTGGTATTTTTTTTCTAAAAATTTATTCACTCCAGTTAATCATGAGAAAACAGTAAAACTCAAACTGAAGGATTTTCTACAAAATGCCTGATCATAATTCAAAAGTGTCAAGCTTACAAAAAACATAGTGAGGAACTCAACTGGAGAACACTAGAAAAAAATGCAATATGGTATCATAGATTAAATGCTAAAACAGAAAAAAAAGATATTAATGGAAAAACTGATAAAATTAGAATAAAGTCTGCAATTTGATTCACAGCATCATCAAATTGATGATGTGAATTTCACTTCATCACCAATGTGAATTTCTACATTGTGATAAATGTTTTATGGTTGCCTACAATGTAAACCTTAGAGAAACATGAGTAAATGATAAGCAATAACTCATTATACAATTTTGCAACTATTCTGTAAATATCAAAATAATAATAAGAGGAAAAATTAGCAAAACAAATGAAAACAAGGGAGTAATACAAAGAGTGGAAAGAAATTAAAATTGGACAAAGGGGACCAAACTATATAGGCACAAATTAAAACTTCAATGTTATCTAAATATTTTTAAAGATATTAAGGTTTACAGATGGTTATAGAAATTCATATCTATTTTGATTTTAATGACATAATGTGTATATTAAGATTAATTTGTGTTGTTGTACATTGTGTGTATATTTCTGAATTTGCACATTGCCAGGATGAGTAACGAGCTTTACACTATAATTAACTCCTTGAGAAATTTTTTTGGAGGAATCAAACAATGTATTTTGATAAGTCATAGAATGGATTGCTTAGTTATGCTTCAGGTTATCTTAGTAGGGAGTATGTGAGTGAGATATACAAATCGCATCCTAGGGTCAGACTAACTGGGCAGAGCACATGGGATTAGAGTTAGAAGTCAAAATTTTTGTTACCAAATTTTGGTGACTTCCAAAGGACAGGAAAGACCAGACAGAAGCACTAAATGAGGACAATAAATAAACAAAAAGGGATGTCCTACCGATTTCAATATTCAAAGTCTGTAAGAAGGACATGAGCCACCGTGACCGGCCAAAATATTGGATTCTAATTAAAGATTGGGGTGAGGAGGGGTCCAGAGGACAGCCTCCAAGGGGAGACCGCACTGTGAGTATGCCTGGAGCGGAGAAGGTATGCATGGGACAGGACCGCTGGCAGCAGGCGCCGCACGGGGAGCTGAGCACTGCTGGTTAGAATCTCCTGATGATGATGCACAGCCTTCAGCCGGGGCATTTAAGACGCAGAACACCGAGTC
This sequence comes from Callithrix jacchus, assembly GCF_049354715.1. Taxonomy (NCBI): domain Eukaryota; kingdom Metazoa; phylum Chordata; class Mammalia; order Primates; family Cebidae; genus Callithrix; species Callithrix jacchus. The sequence goes on from NC_133502.1 coordinate 50,356,214, forward strand.
CAGGCTGCAGCTGTGGGACTCGGAGACGAAGCTTGAGCGGCTCAGGAAGGACGAAGAACCACCCTTGAGAGAATAGGCAGCAGCAGCGGCGGCTCCACCGCTGCCACATCTACCAGGAAACAATGCTGCTAGCTACACTGAAGCTCTGGGTGGGGAGCGCCTACAGACACATGCGCAACACGAAGGGGCTGAGGCAACAGGCTGCGATGGCCAACGGCCAGGACCTGAACCGAGGGCCCTGGGCGGCCCCACCACTAGCGTTCGGATTATCCAGTTGCGGCGGCGGAGCTGTCTGCTGGGTTCTTCTCTGGAAGAGCCTCTGGGGTGACCAGGAGCTGGCGGATCACCAGCAGTGGGAGGAGGCCATGCATAAGGCCTTGGGTATCCCCAGGAGGACTAAAAGGAGAGCCAGCAGGACGATGTTGACAAAATGATGAGTAAAGTGGTCCCAGATGTGGGCAATGTGTTCCTGCTGGAAGTTGTGGTGGACCAGCCCAGGGAGAAGCTCTACCAAGAACCCGTGGAGCGCATGGAGGCAATGGTGGGGGGTGGTGGAACCCCAACGTCAAGGGGATCAGGGTTCTGCAGAATATAAGAAAAGATAAAATTTCCTGTTGTTTATCATGCTCCCAAAAATAAGAAAATGGAATTTATAGGTGACATTTTATAAACACTTGGTTAAGGATAGTGACTTTTAAGCTGTTTTTGGTCAAAAGGTTCCAATAGCATTACAGCGTTGAAAAGATTTACCAAAAGTAAAATACATGTTCCAGACAGTGCTGTCATGTCCTTGATTCACTTGTCATACCACAAATGTTTTCATCTCTAAAATGTAAAGCACACATGCCAAGCAAGATGGGCTTGCGAAATTTATGCCTCAGAGTATGCTGATTATCTGAAGTGCAATATTCAAGGAAGATTTGGTGAATTCTTTATAGTAGATCCTCAAATAATGTAATTTCATTTAACAGTGTTTATTATAATGTTGATGAGATAAAAGTTGATTCCCTGAGGGCCACTGTCTGTGTGGAGTTTGTACATTCTCCCCATGTCTGCTTTTATTTTCTCCAGGTAATCTGGTTTCTCCTACATCTCAAAGATGTGCACATTAGGGTAACGGGTGTGCCCTCATGTTCCCAGTAGGAGTGAGTGTGTGTATTTGTGTACCCTGTGATGGGATAGTGTTCTGTCAAGGGCTGGAGGGCTTGTTTTTTACCTTATCCATGAGATGCCAGGACAGGCTCTACCTGCCACCCAGGCCTAGAATAAAATGGTATGGAAACTGAATACAAAGGACTGTCAAGCAAAAATTTGTAAAGTCTACAATAATCATACAAAAGTAGGACAATAACTGATGTGACACAAAAGTGCTCAGCTAACTACCACATTTGTCACTGTTTGTTAGTGCTCAGCTAGCTCCCACGTTACTGTTTGTTTTTGAAACTAAAGAGAAAATATTCTTAGTATGTATTTTTAGATTAAAATATGTTTCCATATTTTTTTGAGCACACATTGACTTTAATAGATTTTTCTTTCTGGTTAGAATTTCTTTAGCATTTCCATTAACCAAGAAAATATTTGCGATGTGTGTTCAGTATGCCCATTCTTAATACTTTTACTTTATTCTAATCTGATTATTATTGTTGGATAAAATAACGATAAATCACAAATTATAATAACTTCTTTTATATGCAAATTTCAGGGAAAACTATTGAGATAGTAAAGAGCAATACAGTACTCCTAAGATTTTAGTTCCTGGCTCTCTTCAACGTGACTTCTTTTTTTAAGTTCTGACATTTCTAAAATAAATGTAGATTATCCTTCCAACTTCTTGTTCTTTTAGTTTATTACAATTATTTTTCTCCAGTAATATTCTTTTTTACTATATTTTAATATCTAGCTCTTATGGTCATTACAAAGGTCTTGATATTAGTAAGCATTTTATGCATACACCATAAGCTGGTTATTATCATGTGTCACATTCTCTGACAAATTATTGTCCTTTTAGCTCTAAACTTGAGGTGACTTTTTTTTTTTTTTTTTTTTTTTTTTGAGATGAAGTCTCATTCTGTGGCCCAGGCTGGCGTGCAGTGGCATGATCTCGGCTCGCTGCAACCTCCGTCTCCCTGGTTAATGTGATTCTCCTTCCTCAGCCTCCCGAGTAGCTGGGATCATAGGCGCCTACAATTCTTTAACTTCTCCAGGACCACTGAAGTTTTCATTCTTTAAATTTCTCAAGTCTAGATTTCCTTCTTACCTATTTTATATCTTATTTTCAATGATGGTGATCACTCTAACCTGTAGCAATTGGCTTCCATTGTTCATATCTCACCCTTGCATTTGGTGAAATTACAGAGATGGTATTTAGACATGACTCTATCTCCTGTTCAGGCACTCATTCAGGTGAATAAGAGAAACAAATCTACTCCTGTTAGATAATCATGCTCTATGCCCTTCTTTATTTGCTTTATTCCTTCAGATGACTGTTGTATATGCTTTTCTTTTCCCTGAAACCTCCAATACCTCCCCAGTTATTTTCTGATTAACTGGGAAGTTTTCAGTAATTTGAAAAAAATCTAGAAAACTATATTCATCCACCTACGAATATCTTTATTCATAAGCTTTATCTTCCCACCTGCTCCTATCTAAAGACAATCCTTCCATTTATACAGCAGATCCTATCTCCTCCCACCTATTTCATGTCATTTGTTAGCAATGTTCCCCTTTCTTTTCTATATCATGCATTCTACCTTCTCTACCATTCCCCTCAGCATAAACAACCAATTATTTCTTCCATCTTGAAATCCTGTCTTTGACACTTGTCTTCACAGATGCTACTCCACTTCTTTACTCCTCTTTATAGCAAGCATCTCAAAAGAGTTGTCTGCATTCACTGTCTATAGTCTATTTAAAAGCACTCCACTCAAATTGCTTTTGTTAAATTATGTCCAACGTATTTCTAAACATATTTTCAATTTTCAGTGTTCAATATAATCAGTATACAACTTTTATCAGCAGGACTTGATACAATCGACCCCTTTATCCCCTCAGAACACATACTTCCTTTGGCTTTTATGAGACCAAAAACTCAGTTTCCTTCCTGTTTTACACCACTCATTCTCAATCTTTTCTGATAATTCATTTTTCTCCTCTTTCTTTTCAATGTAAAGTGTTCCAGGGCTCAGGCTTTGTCTTTTTTTCTTTTCAATAGCTATAATATTTTCCATCTGATCTTGGCTATTTTTCTGTCTTTTTTACCTGTTATAATTTGTTCAGAATTATTTTCTGACTTCCAGATTCATATGTATATCACACAGCCTGCTTGACATTTCCATGTGAATGTCTAATAGACATTTCAAGCTCTCCAAGTCTAAAACTGAACTTCTGGTCTCCCCCCTCATCCTACTCTCTTCACAGCTTTTTCTTTCTCAATCAATTGCATCTATGCCAATATAGTTGCCCTAAAAAAATCATTAAATTATTCTAGACAACCCACTTTTCTTATATCCCTATATTTGTTTAAAAATCTATGGTCTTTACTTTCAAAATACAGAATATGACCCATAATCTCCAAATATTCTATTACAAACAGTGGCTGAAACAACAATGTCTTAACCTGGATTTTTGCAACAGCCTTCTAAGAAGTTTCTCTACTTCTACTCTGAACTGTCTAGAATATATTCTTAATATAGCAGTTAGAGGGGTTGATTTAAAATAGAATTCAGATCATATTACTACTCTACTGAAAATGATGCAGTGTTTCCCATTTCACAAAAGCAAAATCTTAAAGCTCTACTGTGCTCTTTGAGATCCTACTTAATTTCCCCCAGTTACATCTTTTAATCAATTTCCTGATAGTTTCTATCCTGTTTCCTCTACATCAAACACATTAGTCTTCCTTCCAGGCTATGAAAGTATCAGCTGTCTCTGCCATAAAGCTTTTCTACAGATAGGTCCTTCTGTCTCAAATGCTTTCCCCCCAGATATTTGCATGGCTCACATCTGAACATTGTGCAAATGTTACTATGTCACTAAGCCTCCCTTAGTGCTTAAAATTACAACCTACCTGTACCATCCCTTACCCTCTCAACCCTTTCTGTCCAGCTCTACATAGTTTTTGTTTTCCATAGCCATCATCATCTTCTAACTTATTATTTGTTTTTAACATTGTAAGTTATTTTTATAATTTTTGCTTTCCCTAATAGATGTTATAAAAGAAACAGGGATATTTGGCTTGCTAATATATCCCAAGGGTCTACAACATTTCCTGATATACAGCAGGCATTTTTTAAATCTAAATGAAATAATAAGATGTAATGTTCATTGAGCACTTACTATTTGTCAGACACTGTACGAAGTGCCTTGCTTATAGATATTGTATCTCTCTTTCTGTCTCCCTCAGCCTCTGTCTCTGTCTCTGTCTCTCTCTCTCTCTCTGTCTCTCTCTCTCTCCTCTCTCTCTCTCTCTCTCTCTCTCTCTCTCTCTCTCACACACACACACACACACACACACACACACACACATACACACAAAGTGACACAGAAATAAATAATGTTGTAAGGGTTTGGGATCATTAACTCATTTTATCTGAAAAACAAACCATACTAGTGGGTATTACTATAGTTTCCACTTTGTCGAAGAGGAAAACTAACGTCCAGAAAGTTTTGTAACTTGCTTAAGGCCACAGAGCCAATAAATTGTGAAGTGGATGTTCACATGAAGGCAGTCTGGCTCTGACATTCAAGCTTTTCACCACATGTAAGTCTTATGCTAGAAAGTAGGAGAGCTGAGATTTGAAGGCAAGTGGTCTGATTCCAGGGTCCACGTTCGTAATTAACAGCATATATTTTATTCAATGCTAGAACCTTAGGAATAAATTGCAGCCCATTGAACAGCTGAATGTTCTTTTTCAGTCCTATTGTCAATAAGCAGTAGAAAGAAAGAGTAGACTGCTATAAACATATTTAATGTCCACAATGAGTTTGAGATACAGGAACTTAACTTCCTATGTTTATGAACCAAGTAAATCTATGTCTGCACTGAATGTTATCCGGAGTGATATATACACAATAATAACATAAGCATGTCACTTAATCACTCTAGGCTGTTTATTTTTTTTTAATTTCACCAAGATGCAACAAGTTTGAATTAGATAAATTTTAAGTTTCTGATTTTAGCATGTTTGACTACAGGTGGTAATGTAAATTTACATTATTCCTTTACTCTTTTTCAATTTAAAATGAATCATTTCACACAAAAATTTATTTATAAATTAATTGCACAAAATCATCATAATCTTAAGCATGATCACCATCATCACCAAAATGGGAACTATTATTTAAATACACATGTTAAATTTAAAAATTAAGTAAGCTATTTATAATCACAGATGTCAACGATGAGAAAGAATACATTTATAGCAAGGATTGCAATTAAGTCTGCTTGCGTTTTTTCTGCAATGTGTCTCTGATTATGATTTATCCTTTACAGTTCATTTCATCAGAAATCATGCTCCACTGTTACAATTTGTTAAGTATGTTTCATCATAGTTATGAATTTTAGGTTTATGGCATTGGAAGTCTTCTCAGGAGAGATATATATATTTGAATGAACAAATTTAAATCCTAAATTCTGTGTAAGTATTAGGAGAAAATTGTGTAACTGTGTCAGATAATAAAGGAAATAAAATTTACCACAGAGAAAAGGGTTTCACAGAAACATCTGCCATGAGCTTAGCACGGAAATTTAAGGAGTTTACTCTGAATATTTTCAGAGCATGCTATTGTTTATCAAGGCCACCTATCCAGATTTTCTCATAAATAATTGAAATTTAATTTTTCTTCTCAACATAGCTTCAATTTAGAATTGTGCATCACAAACAAAGTAACTGGGAGTTTTCCTCCTAACAAGGGTACACTTTAAAAGCAGCTGTTGTCATTTGGAAGAAAACTTAAACATAACTTGATGTTTTATCATTATTTTACATTTCCTAAGTGTTGCAAGAATTCCAAGAGAAGCTGCCTTCTCAGAAATATAAACTATGAAGTGATCATCAGATTTTGATAGCATTTTTGAAACATATGATGATATCTACAGTAGAACTTATAATGTGATATTCATGTTGCAGAACAATCTTCAAAATTCTCAATTTTTATTTACTAAAATGTGCAGTAGAGTGCTACATTTAAATGGAAACTAATAAAATTGTTTATATAATTTGTTTATATTTTTATAACTCTATGTCCATTTAAAAAGTTTATGTGATACACTGTGAAAGTTGTGGATACCAGGAAGAAATCATTTTTTTTATCAGACTCAAAGAAACTGGAGCTGGGAGAGCCTAAAGTGGGAAGGCTTATTCTTGCAATTCTGAGATAAAGACTGTCTCAAGGACTTTCTAAAATAACCCTACAAGATATTTTTTCTTTAGGACTACAGCATTTCATGTAAGATATTCTCGAAAGGACATCTGCCCAGTAACAGCTCCAGTGAACTTGCGCGAACTTTTCTTTCAGTCTTTGGATCCAATGAACTCTGTTTCCAAGGAGCTTATATGAACTTCCTCTTTTGCCAGTACGTTTCCCCTTATTCTCCCCTTTTTAACTGCACATGTGACTTGCCATAGCTGTGCATGTCAGGCCATAATCCTCTTTTCTAATTCCCAAATACATTCAGCATATTTGGAGGTTTTTTTTCTCTGATTTTTGTTTTTATTTTGGTTGACAATATAAATACACATACAAATATGAATAAAACACATAAATTGCATTTTCCTAGGTCAAAAGTACTCAAAAGTCATATGTGTGTGTATAAATATAAATAATTATAATATTTATGTATATGTACAAAAGTGTTCAAATGTCATGTGTATGTATACATATAAATAATTATGACATTTACATATGAATATTATCAATAAATATATGTAGTGGTTTTAGCACTACATATATTTATTGGTTTTCTAGAGAAATGAACATTTTATAAAATGACTTCATTAATTATTGACAAATATTAAATAATATGAAAATAAAACACTAAAAACCATAGAACTTACTTTCATATTTTATTCTATACTATATTACAGATAGATTTGCATGTTTAATTTTCAAACAAAAGCACAAAATACCCAAAAACTTTAAATATTATAAGGATATAAATGACATACATGCCCTATATGTAAGGAAATTTATTAAATTAATTTAATGGGTGCATTTTATTTAGAATTTTTTTTAAGATTTAGGACTAGCACTTAAAATAATTATTCAATTATATTCACCATATATATATATATATATATATGAATATCTCTGTTAGCCAACTCTTTAAAATTTTAATTTTAAGATTCAATTAATTAAATACTTCCTGATTTTGGAGGAGGGAAAATTAAAGATAATTTAAAGCTCACAATTGGATTTTAAAGTCTGTCTAATGCAGTAGAAGAATCTTTGGTAATAAAATTCTAAGACTTGATGTTAGCCCCTGTCTCAGCCACTTCCTTATAGGCAAGTAGTAAAACCCTTCAACCTGTTTTTATAACAATGAGACAGATGTAAACGTGCTCCCCCTGGGACTAGCTCAGAAACTGGTGTAATGTAAAATAAGATACAGTTACATTGTTTACTGTTAAGCACTAAAAAGGTAAAAGGTTGTTATTTATTCCTGCAATATCAATTTTAGGCAGACACAAAATCATGTTTGATCTCACATTCCTCAGCTTATTTTTAAAAAATGTTGAATCCATGTTCATATGTTAATTGATGAACTGACTCACCTTCAAGGTTACCGAATACTTTCATACTTTCTTGTCTATCAATTTTATATTTTGTGATTTTTAAACTATTGCATATTTTTGAGGGGAGATAAAAAGTGGAATTTTAATAATATTTCTATGTGAACAAAAAACATACATCTAATATATTATATAATATCAAAGGTTTTGATATTTCTTTGTATAAAGCCAATGTTTTAATTTATGTATTTGTTCAGAGTTGGCATTTTTATTTCATGACTATTAAGAAGGCATGCATTAAGGAAGAATAGCTAATGGATGCTGGGCTTACTACCTAGGTGAAAGGCTGATCTGTGCAGCAAAACACATGGCACACATTTACCTGTGTAACAAACCTGCACATCCTGCACATGTACCCCAGAACTTAAAAGTTGAAGAAAAAAAAGCATGCATTTCAGGATACCAGGTTTTCTTTTATTTTTCCAAAAATACTTACTTTTATTCAATGTACTGCAAGTACTGTATGCATAAGTCATATGGAGATACTGGACACACACATTTTTTAGAAAATATCCTGCATTATTTGGAGTTGCACATCTGGCTATGAGCTATATGTTTGTGGCAATATTTAAATAACAAATCGTGAACATTTCCAGCAATAGACAGCCCTAATAGAACAAATAAGTGTTTGCTATTGTGATAAATGTTTATTTATTTTATTTATTTTTATTGCATTTTAGGTTTTGGGGTACATGTGCAGGACATGCAAGATAGTTGCATAGGTACACACATGGCAATGTGTTTTGCTGCCTTCCTTCCCTTCACCCACATCTGGCATTTCTCCCCATGCTATCCCTCCCCAGCTCCCCACCACCGCTGACCCCCTGTTCCCCCCTATAGACCCCAGTGTGTAGTACTCCCTTCCCTGTGTCCATGTGTTCTCATTGTTCATCACCCGCCTATGAGTGAGAATATGCGGTATTTCATTTTCTGTTCTTGTGTCAGTTTGGAAACCTCATTTAATCCATGCAATAATCCTCATTAGATCAATTTTCAGATGACAAAACTAAGGCTTTGATAATTTGAATGACTTAATGGAGGTTGGTGCTGGAGGTTCTAATTCATTTCTGTCTGAACATGTGTATATTTTTAATGAATTCAGTGTAAGGGATAAAAATATAACAAGTAAATGAAACATATGGGATTGTAACAAACATTTAAATAGTAAAACTGTAAATAACACAAGTAAGTTAATTTGGAAATAGGTAACTGAAAATTGGGTAAGGACAGCGAAGTTAGGTCATGTAACTGTGCACATCAGGGACGGGGTTTTGAAAACGATGGGTTTCTTTGTGTAAACACACCAGGAGAAGCTTCCATGTAGTGCTGTTCAATTGGATAAAGGAAGGATGCTCTATAAATTTCCCTCTGATGTTCCTGTTTACACTTCTGGAAATCTCTGAGGTATTACAACTGTATGGAAGAGGTGATGTAAGTTCAAAATACCACTACAATGTAATTTCTTGTTTTAATGAATTTGTATCTTTAACAGGCTAATACACAGAGTAACGTAGAAATATCATTGATTTTGTCTTATCAGTATACCTTTAGATTGCTGAGGTCTTTATGGCAAAAATTATCAAGTACTGTGATTAATGGTTGCATCAGTGATGTTTTGTCTTTGCAATTATCTAATATATGAATATTAAGGCATGTGTTTATGGCAGCTTAAATATGAAAATAATTCATACTACTTATTTCTAAACATGATTTCACTAAATTTTGTATCATGACAGTTAATATATATCAGTTTATATATATATATATTTATATAGTATATGTAAATATATATTTGTATATTGTATAAATCATGCAGTGGCATGATCTTGGCTCACTGCAACCTCAGTCTCCTGGGCTCAAGCAATTCTCCTGCCTCAGCCTCCTGAGTAGCAGGGATTACAGGCATGAACCACCACATCTGGCCATTAGTGTGTGTGTGTATATATATATATATACTTCTTTTTTTTTTTTTTTGAGATGGAGTCTCACTTTATAGCCCAGGCTGGAGTACGGTGGTATGATCTCAACTCACTGCAACCTCCACCTCCCGGCTCCCGGTTCAAGCAATTCTCCTATCTCAGTTTCCCAAGTAGCTGGGATTACAGGCACAAGCCACCATTCCCAGCTAATTTTTTTTGTATTTTTTAGTAGAGACAGGGTTTCACTGTGTTGGCCAGTCTGGTCTTGAACTCCTGACCTTGTGATCTGCCTGCCTTGGCCTCCCAAATTGCTGGAATTACAGGCATGAGCCACCATGCCCGGCACAGTTTATACTTTTAAGATGATTTTTTTTTTTTGCCTTTTCAGGTTAATGACAAAATTGAGTTCAAATATGTTCCCTCTCCCCACACGTTCACAGTCTCCCCAACATCAACACTGTATACCAAGATGGTACATTTGTTATGGTAGATGAACCAACATTGAAATATCAGTATCACTAAGGCCATAGTTTACATTAGATTTTACCTACATGTTGTACATTAGTTTTGACAAATGTACCAAGACATGTACCCATTGTTCTAATATCCTACAGATGGTTTTAGTGCTCTAAAAATCCATTATGCTTTACCCATTCATCTCTTCGTCTCTTTTATCCCTTATCAATCACCGATATTTTAACTGTCTCCATAATTTCGCCGTTTCTGGGAAGTCATATAGTAGGAATCATACAGTATATAGAATTTTTAGATTGGCTTCTTTGTAATATGCATTTACTTTTCCTCCATGTATTTTCATGGCTTAATAGTTCATTTCTTTTTAACAATGAATGATATTCTATTGTATGAATGTATCACAATTTATTTATTCATTCACTTACTAAAGGACATCTTGGTTGTTTTCAAATTTGGGGAATTTTGAACATGGCTGCAATAATCATCTATGTACAGGTTTTGGTGTGTACATTTTCTACTTATTTATTTAAATACCAAGAAGCACAATTTTTTGATTAAATGTTAACATTATGTTTAGTTTTGCAGGAAACTGTGAGCCATCTTCCAAAGTGGTTGTATCATTTTGCATTCCCACCAGCAATTAATAAGAATTACTGTTGCTCTACTGCTTCACCAGTATTTGGTATTATCAGTGTTCTGGATTTTGGCCATTTTAATAAGTATGCAGTAGTATCTCAATGTTGTCTTAATTTGCATTTTCCTGATGAAATATGGTGTAGAGCATATTTTCCTTTTAAATTTATTTTAATTGGCAAATAATAATTGGATATAACTTATGGTTTACAACAGAATGTTTTAAAATATGTAAACATTGTGCAATAGCTAAATTAAGCTAATGAACATATGCATTGCTGGAAATACTTATTTGTGGAGGAAACTTAAAATCTACTCTCTTAGCAATTTTCAGGCATACAATGCATCTTTTTAAAGCTATAGTTACCATGTTGCACAATAGATCTCTTGAACTTATTCCTCCTGTAAAACTGAGATTTTGTATCCTTTTGATATGAAGCATCTTTGCATATGCTTGTCATTTGTGTATCTTCTTTGGTGAGGTGTCTGTTAAAGTCCCAGGCTCAATTTGTAACTGCATTGTTTACTTCTTTATGGTTGAGTTTGAAGACTTTTTTATATCTTAAAGCAGGGATCCCCAACCCCTGGTCCGTGGACTGGCACCTGTCTAAGACCTGTGAGGAACAGGCAGCCTCACAGTAGGAGGTAAGCAGTGGGCCAGTGAGCATTACCACTTGAGCTCCACCTCCTGTCAGATCAGCAGCGGTATTAGATTCACATAGGAGTGCAAACCTGTTGTGAACTGCATATGAGCGAAATCTAGGTTGCATGCTCCTTCTGAGAATCTAACTAATGCCCGATGAATCAAGATGGAACAATTTCATCCCCAAACCATCTCTCTTCTCCATGTATGAAAAAAATTATCTTCCTCCAAACTGATCCCTGCGCCAAAAAGATTGAGGATTGCTATTTTAAAGAAGAATCCTTTACCAAATATAAACTTTGATCACCATTGTAATTTTTGTGAAGGTTGTAATGTTTATGTCAGAAATTATTTTTACCTGTGAATGTTCAGAAATCCTTGTTGAAAACAACATCTTTTCTTCACTCAATTGCCTTTGATCTTTTGCCAAAGATCAGTTGACTATATTTGTGTCGATCTGTTTCTGGATTCTCTGTTATGTTCCATTGATCTGTTTCTTCTATTCTAGCACTAATTCTACTCTCTTGATTATTGTAGCTTTACAGTGGGTCTTGAAGTCTAGCAATGTCACTGCTCGGACTTTATGCTTCTTTAATATTGTGTTGACTATTCTGAGTCTTTTTTCTCTCTTTATGCATGTTTGAATCAGTTTTTTAATATCCACAAAATAACATTCTGAGATTTTGATTGGGTTCTTAATGACTGCATAGATCAGGTTGTATAGAGTTGATATCTTAAAAATATTTAGTCTTCTTTTCCAGGAACATAAAATATTTCTCTATTTATTTAGTTTTTATTTGATTTCTTTCATCAGAGTTTTGTAGTTTCCTGCTATAACTCTGGTACACAATTTCTTAGATTCATACGTAAGTATTTTTATAAGTAGCTAATATAAATGATGTTACATTTTAAATTTCTATTTTAATTTTTCATTGCTGGTGTATAGTAAAACAATTAGTTTTGTGTATTAACTTTGTATCATTCAAATTTGCTATAATTGCTTATTAGTGATAGCAATAATTTTTGTTGATTTTTAGATTTTTCTACATAGATAAACATCATGCACAAATAAAAACAGTTTTATTTTATTTCTTTCAAAACTATGTATCTTTGATTTCTTTTTCTTGACTTAGCATTTTAGTGAGGACTTTCACTATTATGTTAAAAAGGATTGGAAAAGGGGATATTCTTGCTTTGTTCCTGGTCTTAGCAAAAAAAAGCTTCCAGTTTCTCACTTTCAGATGGTGTTAGCTCTAAGTTCTTTGTAGATGTTCTTTATGAAGTTGAATGAGTTCCCCTTTATTTCTAGTTTAATCGAAGTTCCATCATAAAAGGTATCTGTTGTGTTATTGCCAAATGCTTTTCTGCATCTATTGACATGATCATGTGATTTTTTTTTTCCTTTAGTCTAATAATGTGATTGATTATATTAATTGATGTTTTTTGAAATTGAACCAGGTTCAAATACTTGAAATAAATTCCAGTTGGTCATGGTTTATATATATTTGCTATATACTTTTGAATTTAATTTGATAATATTTTGTTGACGATTGTTGCATCTATGTTTATGAGGGCTATTGATTTGCAGTTTTATTGTAATGTCTTTTTCTAGTTTTGCTGTTAAGTTAATGCTGGTCTCATAGAATGAGTCATGAAGTATTGCCTCTGCTTCTACATTCTGCAGGAGGTTGTAGAGAATGGGCGTGATTTTTTCCTTAAGTATTTGATTAGCTTTAATTAGTGAACCTATCTGGGCCTGGTGCTTTCAGTTTTAAAAGGTTTCAATTTTGCATTGAATTACTGATTCATTTTTAAAAATAAATAAGAATGTATTCAAACTATTTCTTTTTGTTTGAGTTTTGCTGAATTATGCTTTTCAGGGAATTGAATAATTTTATCCGGTTTATCAAATTTGTGAACATAGAATTGTTCATAATATTATGTTACTCTTTATTATTTTCGAGATATGATAGTGATGGTTTGTTTTTCATTTCTTGTATTAGTAATTTGTGTCTTCTCTCTTGTTTTCTTATTTAGTCATTCTAGAGATTTACCTACTTGAAAGATATATACATATATATGTTATGTATTTTTATATAAAATAAAATATATACACATTTATCTTTGAAAGATATAAACATATATGTGTGTGATATATATATATATATATATATATTTTTTTTTTTTTAGACAGAATCTCGCTCTGACATCCAGCCTCCTAAAATTCTGAGATTACAGACATGAGCCACTGCAGCCAGCTTTGAAAGGTATTTTAAATGAGCAACTTTTTGGTTTCATTAATATTGTAGTTTTTAGTTTACTGATTTCTTCTCTAATTATTATTATTGATTTTGTTCTGCTTACTTTGGCTTTGTCTTCTTTTGATTCCCAGTTTTCCTATCTGAAATATGAAAAGAGTAGAATATCTTGTGATGTCTTGCTCTAGACAACTGTATTGTTCAAATAAACTTGAAAACACTAAGGTACATGGTCACAATTAATTTGTTAAGAGAAAAATTTTCCTTTGACAGGCTTGAGTAATAAAAGATAATTAACTTGATTATGAGATCATTTCTATATTTGTTTATATATAATTAAATTAATATATTAATTTATTAAACACATATTAATTTAGGCTGCAAAACAAGGGTGACCAAAAGCTCATTCAATCTTTCCTTTTAAATAAAGATCCAATGACACTTAGGAAACAATCTAATGAGAAAGGCAAGCATGAATCAAATAATCATAAACATATACATAAAATTATTGTGTTTACTACTGTATAACCAAAGCTTAGAACAGTTTGTGACACCTAGAAAGTTTTAAATAATACGTACTGAATAAATTAGTTAGTAAGCAAAACTATAATATGAAATCATGTTCCATAGTCCCATGAGAGTACATAACAGAAATAGTTTATGTTCAAAATTAACTTGGGTGTGCCAAGGTTTTCCATATGTAATAATGCTTGAGCTGAAGTCTGAAAAATTAAACAGAATAAGAAAAGTGGACATTTCAGATGGAGAATACTTCATGTGCAAAGAATTTGTGGATAGAAAGAGCATGACCATGAAAAGAAGTGCAGCAAGACCAGTGCACTCCAAGAACACAGCACCAGCAGTGAGGAAGAATGATGAAGACGTAGGTAGGGAACAGTCCATCTTGGATTTCATAGATAACGTTAAGTATCTTTTATGCTTCTATTTGTAACTTTGACATATATAATATTTCTTTTCATTGTATAAAGCCAAATGACTGCGATTTTCACATTACATAATTGATTAAAAACCTTAATTGGTAACATAATATAAAAATATGATATAATACTTCTTTCCTATTATAACAGAGGTAGGTAATGGGGAATCTGTCATCCCCAGTAATGATATTGGAGATAAACGTAAAAATAAGCCATAGAATGATTATAAGGAAATTAAAAAGCTATGCATGCTTTGTTGTATGAGTGACTTACAAGCTTTCATTTCAGCTGGTAGCCAGTATGTTATCGTGAGCTAACATAATGCATCAAATTGTCAAGTTAGAATCTCAGAAATCAGGCATCTTTCCAGAATCTCAAGCTTTACTCATAATTACAACCAAAAATCATAGGCAAAGCAGGAGTTGAGATAAACAATGTGATTCCTTAGGTTCATTTTTTTTTTTCACAGACGCATGCTGTCTTGTCTCTCTCAGAGTAAAAGATGCAGTTTCTATCTGAGATTGATGTGTTATTTTATACATCAGGGTTTTGAAATTCTCATGCTGTATTTTAGATGAGGTAAAACACCTTACTTATGTGACATTTCCAGGTTCACCCACAGCAGATGATTGTAAATACCCCATATTCCGTGTGCTTGAGTGTCAACCAAGCTGCACTATTCTAACCTCAATCACTACAATTTTTAAATTGTTTTTCATTTCCGTCACTGGAGTTCAAACCATTTCTAAACCAAGCTAGTGCTTGGTACCTCAATAACATGACTGCTCTATTTATCATCTTTCCTCAAAGGTGAGTATTAGTTCCTGGACACTCTCGCCTCAAACTGTGGTCTGATTCACAGTTCTTAACAAAGAACTGTTAAGAAGGTGGCTGACACCACCATCTTAAGTGTCATCAGTATTGTCAACCACTTAAGTGTTGTCTTTTCTTAGAAGTCTTTGTTGATATCACCTCCTATCGGCCTCTAAAGTTCAGATTCCCTAGGAATACATTACAGCAAATCAGGTTAACCTTACATTTCCTATGACATTTTACATGCTGCTTTGGGATGTTGATCACTTTACTCAGCAGCCAGATTTATGACCATAACCAATTTCTCTGCCTCTGATATTTTCTCAATTCTTTCTCCATTTTTAGCTGGTCCTATCTGGGAACTCCCAGATTAATATACTCTTAGTCAAGTATCTTTGCATTTGAAAACTTGAAAATATTTTTTTATATAAATGCCAATCAATATTAAAATATTTCAAGATGTAGAATTGGTGAGTAGGTACCTAAGTTGGTATGGTAAAGATGATATCCAGTTCACATTTTACTTTCCTTAATTTAGGTTTTGGATAAAGGAGCTTCACTTGAAAGAACACAAAAATTATTTGTAAGATACTGTTATAGGTGCTATGAATGATAGAAAGAATGAAAAGACAAGATTCCCATGTTGATACCCTGACCATAGCAATTATAACAGTCCTTTAGGCCCAGATTTATATTCACTTATTACAAAGACAAATGAATAGACCGTGTTGATATTTTTGGATGACTTCTTATAGATAGTACACAATATCTTAAAACAATTTATTAAACAATATATGTTTCAAATACTCTTGTTTATAGATAGCTGAAAGAAGTGTTACCACAAATTGCTAATGATCACTGTAAAATAACTGAACCAAGATAAAATCTGACCATCTATGTTTTATAAACCAACATATGTGTGCTCACTTTACCAAAAATAGAACCTCTTGTATTTTTCAGGGAACTTTTATCCTTTCTGAGGCTGAACAAATTCAAACACACTTGATGATTCAGTCCCTCTAAGCAGGGAAGCTCTTGTATCCAGGGAAACCAGTCTGGGTTGCCAGGACCTAAAGATAAGACAGGAGGAGCCCCACTGCCTCAAATGTAAGGAAGCAATCTGTTATCTATCTCTTTTAGTCAAGACTTTTTTTGTACCTGTGTTGCCTCCTGGCCGATCTGGAAACACACCTGTGCCCCTAGCATGTCTGTTATCTACTGACTCACCATCCTTCTCCACACTCCACCCATGGAGATGACGGTTACAATCAAAAGAAAACTTCTTCAGATCTGTGCTGGTGACTATGGCTCCACATGCAAGCATGGAAACAACAGCAGGAGCTGTAGTTGTCTTTTTTGAATCACAGTGCAAAACTTCTATGATATTCACATAGCAGCTGCTTTCTTGGTGTCACTCAGTCAAAAGTCACAGGCCTTTGTTCAACATAGGGTAAGATCTCAAGGACTAGAATCAGAGTGACCCTGATTTGAAGCCTGACTTTGCCATTTACCACCATTCAGATCTTAGTAAATTATTGAGGCTCCTTTATCTCATGCCATAAATGAAGTGAATAGACAGCATCATGTATACAGATGTTGAGTGAACTAAATGTGAGTATGTATTGAAATGGCTATGATAGTGCAGAAATAAAATGTTAACTCTTTGTTATAATATATGCTAATATTTTGTGTTATGCTTACTCCTTCATCCCTTCTCTTTTTTCTACATCTGAGTATACGGAAAAAGATAAGGAGCCAAATATACTGGAGAATAAGATTTAGGGGAAATGCCGAACTATACTTTAATGATTCCATGGAAATCCTAGGCTTAAGATCTGTACCTTCAACTGCAACTACAAGGAAAAAGAGTGAGATAATTGGTCCACAGAACAAATCCTGAGTTTGTTCGCTTGAATGTACAATAAGGCAGTGGGCTGACTCTCACTCAGGCATTGACCCAAGAGGGATAGATGAATACTCTGTCCTCATGCTTAACTTCTACCTAAACATGATTTTCTAACTAATGACTTGGGCAGTAGTCTGTGCCTGTTACTGTGTGAGAAAAGAAACAGATACCACATGACTCCAGCTTGGGTCCTGATTCTTATCAATATATGAAGGAAGAAGAGCTAGTAGAATCAGGGAGAGAAATAAAGTGTTGGGTGAATTGCTTGAGCTCAGGAGTTTAAAACTATCCTGGGCAATAAGGTGAAACCCCATCTCTACAGAAAATAAAAAAAATAGCTGGGCATTTTTGTGCATTCCTGTAGTCCCAGCTACTTGGGAGGCTGAGCTGGGAGGATTGCTTGATGCCTCCCAGGAGGTAGAGATTGCAGTGAGCCAAGATCAAGCCACTGCACTTCAGCCTGGATAACAAATAATTAAACAAGAGCTTCTGCACAGCAAAAGGAACTATCATAAGAGTGAATCAGCAACCAACAGAATGGAAAAAAAGTTTTGCAATCTACTCATCTGACAAAGGGCTAATATCTAGAATCTATAAAGAACTTAAATAAATTTACAAGAAAACAAACACACAAACCCATCAAAAAGTGGGTGAAGGATATGAACAGACACTTTTCAAAAGAAGACATTTATGTGGCCAACAAACATGAGAAAATGCTCCTCATCACTGGTCATTAGAGAAATGCAAATCAAAATCACATTGAGATACCATCTCACACCAGTTAGGATGGTTCTCATTGAAAAATCAGGAGACAACAGATGCTGGAGAGAATGTGGAGAAATAGGAAAGTTTTTACACTGTTGGTGGGAGTGTAAATTAGTTCAACCATTGTGGAAGACAGTGTAGCAATTCTTCAAGGACCTAGAAATAGAAATTCTATGTGACCCAGCAATCCCATTACTGTGTATGTACCCAAAGGATTATAAATTATTCCTCTATGAAGACATATGTACATGTATGTTTACTCTAGCACTGTTCACAATAGCAAAGACTTGGAACCAATGTAAATGCCCATCAGTGATAGACTGGATAAAGGAAATGTGGCACATATACACCATGGAATACTAAGTAGCCTTAAAAAATGATGAATTACTGTCCTTTGCAGGGACATGGATGAAGCTTGAAACCATCATTCTCAACAAACTAACAAGAACAGAAAGACAAACACTGCATGTGCTCACTCATAAGTGGGAGTTGAACAATGAGAACACATGGACACAGGGAGGAAAACATCACACACTGGGACCTGTTTTGGGGGTGGAGGGATTGGGGTGGGATATCATGGGGTGGGGAGATAGGTGAGGGATAACATAAGGAGAAATATCTAATGTAGATGACGGGGTGATGGATGCAGCAAACCACCATGGCACACGTATACCTATTTAACAAACCTCACTTTCTGCACATGTACCCCAGAACTTAAAGTATGATAAAAATAAAAAATTAAATAAAATACAACCATAATATAACAAAAAATAAAAATATAAAAACAAATTCAGAACCTGCTTTTAAAAAAATAAACAAATAAACCCTCTATTACTCTAATAAGTCATGGCCCAATGAATGTCAGTCTCTGCACTATCCACTTTCATGTAGAGGCAAGGGTAAGACAGTAAGGAGATGTCTGAAAGTCCCCTTCTTGGTGTTACTCCTTATGGGGAAAATTTTTCTTTCTACATAGACTAAGACCCCCTCATAAGCAAAGATGCATTAGCCTCTTCTTTTGGCAAATCACAATTAGACAGACAGATAGATAGATATAGATAGATAGATAGATAGATAGATAGATAGATAGATAGATAGATAGATGATAGATAGATTGTCATCATCCCATCATGATAATTACTACTTTTTAATTATTACCTGATTAACTGAGATCCTTGCTTATTTTGATATTTCACTTATGGACAACTGTGAAAAAGAACAGAATTTTATCCACTACAGAAGAATGCCAAAAAAGTAGAGTCAATAGGGCTCCAAGTTTCTTTCTTCATTATTCTAGAAAATATTCCATGATTGACACCTACCTGGACCTTGTAGGCACAAAGTATTCCAGGCAACTGCTTGTCACTCCTTGACACTGCCCTCAGGCAAGTCCAGTGTACCAAGTTTGCTCACATAAATCATCTATCTTTTCATTCATTATTTACCAGCATAAAGTAAACACACATGTGAAAATATAAACAGGTTTTTATTTTCTAATAAAAAGAAACATCCAGAAAAGAAAAGATGATATAAATTGTAAAATGTACCTTTATTCATACCATTTTAAGGAGCCTCCAATGGAAATTATTTTAATTAAAACATTACCTGATATCTTCTAATAAATTGTGAGATTTAAAATTATTTAATGTTTGTTAAAATGTGAAAAAAATGCATCTTAGAAAGATTAAAATGCAGTACATCAGACAGCATATTATACACATGAGTATAAGTGTTGTGTATATCATTATTACCATATAAATATAAATAAATGATGTTAGTTGTCACCCATTTAAATAATACAAATACTAATTGAGCACCCATTATTCACCAGCTACTGTGCTATAGTTTGCAGAATGAACAGCAACTTATTCCCATAAATTATCATCGAGGAGGGCATTCTTCTCTTTGGAGAAACATTTCAATAAAATGACAGCCTAAAGAAAATCAAGAATGTGTGGTTAGTGACATTATAATCATTCATGCAGTGCAGACACTATAGGAAGCAAGCAGGAAAATGAAACAGATAAAGCAAGGGAAAAATGGAGGCACCATTTTTTTCAGCAATAATGTTTTATAAATTTCAGTACTTGGTGTACACTGCACTGATTTTACAATCAACAATTCTGCTACTATGTTGGCTGCAGACATTTTCTGTACCCTGTTTTGCTCTGCCATTTTTGTAAAAGGATGTGAGACATTTATCTTATTACTCAGAAGTAGAATGTTCTGTTAACCTCTGATCTTTGCCTTATTTTTCGTAAATTTTTTTAAAAAACTTTATACTTTAATTAAGGTATAATACCTCTTGGCTAAAATTTGCTGTTATATGTTTTCACGTAAAAAAAAAAAAAAAATCCAGGCCAGTTGTGGTGGCTCATGACTATAATCCTAGTATTTTCAGAAGCTGAAGTGGTTGGACTGCTTGAGGCCAGAAGTTTGAGACCAGCCTGGGCAACACCCCATCTTTACAAAACAAGAAAGCTAGTCAGGGCTGGTGGCCTTCCTGGCATGTGCCTATAGTCTTAGCTACGTGGGAGGTTGAGGTGGGAGGATTGTTTGAGCCCAGATATTAAAGGCTGCAGTGAGCTATGAGATCAGACCACTGCACTTCAGCCTGGACACAGAATGAGACCCTGCCTAAAACACACACACACACACACACACACACACAAATTTTAGGTGCTTAGTGGAATAAATACAGGAGATAGTTAATAACAATATATTTATTTTTGAAAAGTACTAAGGAATTATTTGATTGGTGCAAACTTAATCACATGTTTGCCATTTGCCATACTTTGAATGCATATGTTAATTAGTTCAAGCCATTCCACTACGTATATGTACATGTTTTCAACACTATTTTATATACAAAAAATGATGTATAATTTTTGTCAATTAAAAAATGAATTAATTTATGAAAAGATGAACAAAACATATTATTTTAATCATTCTACCAAAGTACAAATTAAAATATGTGAAAATAAATTGAACATCGGTAAGAAAAGTTTGTCTGAATTTTAAAATACATAATATGTTTAACATGGGAACTACTATTTAAGTAATAGTACATCTTCATCAGAGCTCTTGAGTGACAAAACTAGGTGCATTGATAAATAACCAGTAATATTTTGAAAGAAACTATACACACATCACACACACATATAAATACACACATATATATACATATACACATAGACATACATACATATATATATTTCTGAGTAGTACTTCTCAACACTGGGTTTAAAATATTCAGTAAATCATGCCATATCTGATATTTGTTGTTTCAAGTATAGGCATAGGAGATAGCATGATAGCATAATTCTTAAGGGCCCTAGAATTTTCAGAATGGTAAACAAGCGTTGGCCTCAACTTAAAGTCACCAGCTATATTAGTCCATAACAAGAGAGTCAGCCTGTTTACTGAAGCTTGGTAGCCTAGCAATTACTTCTCTCTTGCTATGAAAGTCCTGGATGGCATGCTTCTCTAATATAATATTATAATACTATTTCATATACATAGAAATTGTGTTGTTTAGTGTAGCCCCCTTCATCAATTATGTTAGCTAGATATTCTGGATAACTTGCTGAAACTCCTACATTAGCACTTTCTGCTTCATCTTGCATTTTTATGGTTGTGAAGACAAAGTGTTTCCTTAAACCTCATGAGCCAACCTCTACTAGCTTCCACCTTTACTTCTGTACCTTCCTGACCTCTCAGCCCTCATGGAATTGAAGAGAGTTAACATCTTCCTCTGCAATAAGCTTTGGTTTAACAAAATGTGACTTGTTTAATCTTCTATCAAGACAACAGAAACTACCTCTATGTCAGCAAAAAACAATTTCACTTTGTTATTCATGTGTTCCTGGAGTTAGAATGTAAAGAGTTTGACTCTTTTCATTGACAAGAACTTTTCATTTGCATTTACAACTTGGCTAACTGCTTGGCACAAGAGGCTTAGCTTTTGTCCACCTTTTGTTTTGATATGTCTTCTTCACTAAACTTAATCATTGCTACCTTTTGATTTAGAGTGAGAGACATGAGATTCTTCCTTTCACGTGAACACATAGAGGCCAATGTATGTTTATGAACTGACCTAACTTCAATATTGTCATGTCACAGAAAATAGCAAGCCTCACAGAGAGGGAGAGAGATAGTCTGATTGGTGGAGCAGTCAAAACACACACATTTGTCAAGTAAGTTTGCCCTCTTATATGGGAATGGTTTCTGGTTCTCCATAATATTTACAATAGTAACATCAAAGACCATTGCTCAAAGATCACCATAACAGATATAATGATCATTATGATAAGTTAAAATACTGTGAAAATTACCAGAAAATGCCACAGATACACGAAGTAAGTACATGCTCTGGAAAAGCTGCACTGATAGACTTGCTGGATTCAGGGTTGCCACAAATCTTCCATTTGTTAAAAAATACAATATCTGCAAAGTGCAACTAGATGAAACAATGAAACATAGTGAGTCTGTTTTCAATATTTGCTTCCATCTCCTATCAGAACCCCAGTGTACAATAATTTCTGTTAGGAAAGTATGTGTATATGTATATTTTATCACATTAACTTCTAGTTGTTTTTTGTAGTAACACACATGCATACACACATGCACATACACAGATAAAAATAGAACTTTTTACTAGTAAGAAATCACCAGAATTTTATCACATCCTAGAAATTCAGAGAAATATTTTCCAAAATACAATATTAAGAAACCTGGATAAAGAAATTCCTCTCATGAATGGAAACATTCTGCTTCTAGAGAGATAAGCTAACTTGGAAAGAAGCAATGTTAATTCATTATTGATACCTACAGATAACTTTAAACTCATAAGATAAAGTTCTAATAAACTGAGAAGCATTTGTGTTTGTGAAATAACAACATTGCGATTTTGTAAAGAAATGTAAGGGGAATACAAAGCTAAATATTTGGTTATCACAGGTCAGTTCATGTAGTAATGTGGACAAGTAAGAAAACATAATAAAAAATGTATGGCAAGGGATAAGACTAGCTCAATCAAATATTAAACTTACTATATCACAAAATAATTTAGAAAGTGAGGTGCCATCATAAGAAAAGATTAAAAAAAAAGACCAGAAAACAGCAATATTTTACATCATATTTAAAGATTACATTAAAGTATTGTAGATCAGTTAAGAAGATACAGTGAATAAATGAGTATATATTTAGATCTAGATCTAGACAGATAGATACATAGATGGATGGATAGATAGATAGATAGATATCCACTATAATATAAATATCTCAAATAAAAATAAACTATGTTACAGAGGTCAATTATATTAAGCATGTATAAAAATATTAACAAATCATATAAAGTATTGTAAATATTAAGAAAACATTTGAAGGACAAAAGAATGACATTATCAATATGGCAGAATAGGAAGACCCAAACCCTTCTTCCTGCCACAGAGATCCTGATCCAACAACAACACACTTAACAAATCCTTTGGTAAGAAATCCAGAAACCAGCTATAAGTACTCTGCACCTGAGGAAAACATTATAGGAGCTTCATCAAAGCCAACAGGGCAATTTGTTGTACATTCTTCCCATAGACTTTCCCAACAGCATGGTGCTACATGATCAGGAAAAAACTTGCAGCTCCTGGCTTCTTCCTGAGATGGGGAAGAGAGGACTAGACCACACACCTGATGACTGGACGTTTTTAGGAGGGAATGGGGAAGCTGCCCAAAGGAATGGCTTATTTCTTGCCTATTTTGAAATGCTTATGGGACCTAGAATTCTCTACATGTCTGGCGCCACAGAAAACAACAAGAACAACAACAACAAAAACAAAAACTGGGTGGCATGCTGTTGCTCCAGAGGAATGTCACTAGAGCAGACAAAGGCAGATTCAGATAAGTGGCCTCTCTCTCAGAAGCAAAGAAAAGGGTGAAGCACGTGTGCTACATTATGAATTTTAGGGGGCTGTCCAAGAATGGCTTTTAAGGGGCTGTCCAAGAAACTGGTCTCCATTTTGCCTCTAAGGGTATTGATGGCCCCAACATATTCTAGATTCCTGAGGGACACATTGAGAATTTAAAAGAGCTGGGTGGTGGTCTGCTCCGCTACAGAAATTGTTGTATAGCCAATAGACACTAGAGGGAGCAAGAGGTTACAAATTACTGAAAAACGGGTGACTAGTGATAAACATGCACAAATACCCAAAAGATATATACACAGAAAATGTTTGAAAGGTCTCCAGGAACTCTAGAAGGGCTAATTGCTGAAGGTCCTTTCATATTTGAAATATGTTTATAAAAAGTGAGAGAGGTGGCTATTTTTCAAATATGTGAATGTCAATGTTAAGTTACATGGGACAAAAAATTAAAAATGGAAAAACAGCCCTGTCAAAGGAACAAAATAAATCTCAGGAAATCCACTCTGATGAAACATTAATATATTAGTAGCCTGGCAAAGAATTCAGAATAACTACCATAAAGATATTCAATAATCCCAGGAAAACAAGGTATGAACAAATGAGAACATGAACAAAGAGAATGGAAAAAATATATTAATAAATAAATATAAACATTTTAAAGCTGGCAGCTGAAATAAAATACGTTCTCCATGAGTTGAATAGCAGAAGGTATCAAGTAGAAGAATCAGCCAACTTGAAAACATAACATCCCATATTATCCAATCAGAACAGAAGAGGGGGAAATAATAAAAAAGAGTCAAGGATAACTAGGGGACTTACGAGAGACAACCAAATGAACAAATACACATAAAATGGGAGTCTTGGGCGAAAAAAGGTAGATAGGGACAGACAATTTATTTAAAGTGACAATGGTCAAAATTGCTCAAATTTGGGAGTGAAATTAACAGCTAGATTTAAAAGATCTAAAAAATTGCCAAACAAAAAAAAAACAAAGAAGTCCTCCAAGATACATTATCATCAAATTGTCAAAAGTCAAAGACAAAGGGAATTTTGAAAATGGCAAGACAAAAACATTTCACATACAAAAGAATACTCAAAAGACTATCAGTGTATTTAAATATATTTGGCAAGACTTAATTCAACAATGAAGGAGAAGCAATTACTTTTACAGATAAACAAAAGCAGAGGGAATTTATTACTACTAAGTGTGCCTTACAAATAAATACCAAAGAAAGTTTTTAAAGTTGAAACCAACAGTAATAATAAAGAGAAATGCAGAAAAAGAGACTGAAGCAGGAAGCCAGACTGGGAGATTCACAGGCAGAAAAGCGCCACGAATCTCAACGTGCTGTTTCAGCCGGCACAGTGGGTCGCTGCAAGGGAAATTACACAGATTCCAACACCTTTTCAGTGGGCAACTAGAACACCTGGAAAAGAGTCTACTGTTCAACTAAAAAAAAAAAAAAGAAGAAGAAGAGGAAGGGGCTCTAAGACAGGGAGCCAGGTAATCAGGATTGGCTGGTCCCACCCCCACAAAAAAAGCAGCAATTGGAAGTGCTGAGGATTGAGAATTTCACAGCAAGCACAGCTGAATCTGGGAAGTCCAGCTCTGTGGGGGAAGGAAAACTTTATTACCAACAAGCTGGACATCCATTCAGAGACCCAATCTGAAAGTTGGCAATTACAAAGACAAC
This sequence comes from Callithrix jacchus, assembly GCF_049354715.1. NCBI lineage: Eukaryota > Metazoa > Chordata > Mammalia > Primates > Cebidae > Callithrix > Callithrix jacchus. The sequence continues at coordinate 50,381,968 of NC_133502.1, forward strand.
AGGTGGATAAATCCACAAAGATGGGAAGAAACCAGCGCAAAAAGGCTGAGAACATCCGAAATCAGAATGCCTCTCCTCCTACAGGGAATCGCAGCTCCTCATCAGCAAGGGAACAAGGCCTGATGGAGAACAAGTGTGATGAATTGACAGAATCAGGCTTCAGAAGGTGGATAATAAGAAAATTCTGTGAGCTAAAAGAACATGTTCTAATCCAGTGCAAAGAAACTAACCTTGGAAAAAGGTTTGATGAAATGCTAATGAGAATAGACAATTTTGAGAGGAATATAAGTGAATTAATGGAGCTGAAAAACACAATATGAGAACTTCACGAAGTATGCACAAGTTTTTACAGTCAAATTGATCAAGCAGAAGAAAGGATATCAGAGGTTTAAGACCAATTTAATGAAATAAAACGAGAAGACAAGATTAGAGAAAAAAGGATAAAAAGGAATGAGCAAAGTCTCCAAGAAATATGGGACTATGTGAAAAGACCTAATCTACCTTTGATAGGTGTACCTGAGTGTGACAGAGAGAATGAATCCAAGTTGGAAAATATTCTTCAGGATATTATCCAGGAAAACTTTTCCAACCTAGCAAGGCAGGACAATACTCAACTCCAGGTAATACAAAGAACACCACAAAGATATTCCTCAAGAAGAGTAACCCCAAGGCACATAATCATTAGATTCACCAGGGTTGAAATGAAGGAGAAAATGCTAAGGGCAGCCAGAGAGAAAGGTCAGGTTACCCACAAAGGGAAGCCCATCAGACTCACAGCAGATCTCTCAGCAGAAACCCTGCAAGTCAGAAGAGATTGGGGGCCAATATTCAACATCCTTAAAGAAAAGAAATTTCAACCCAGCATTTCATATCCAGCCAAACTAAGCTTCATAAATGAAAGAAAAATAATATTTTTTTGTGAACAAGCAAGTACTCAGAGATTTCATCACCACCAGGCCTGCTTTACAAGAGCTTATGAAAGAAGCACTACACATAGAAAGGAACAACCAGTACCAGCCATTCCAAAAACATACCAAAAGGTAAAGAGCATCACCATAATGAAGAATCTACATCAATTAATGGGCAAAACAGCCAGCCAGTATTAAATAGCAGTATTAAACTCACATAGATCAATATTAATCCTAAATTTAAATGGACTAAATGCTCCAATCTAAAGACTTAGATAGGCAAATTGGATAAAAAGCCAAAACCCATCAGTATGCTGTATCCAGACCTATCTCACATGCAAGGATACACGAAGACTCAAAACAAAGGGATGAAGGAAGATTTATCAACCAAATGGAGAGAAAAAAGAAAGAAAGAAAGAAAAAAACAGGAGTTGCAATTCTCTTCTCAGATTAGACTTTAAAGCAACAAAGACCAAAAGAAACAAAGAAGGGCATTACATAATGGTAAAAGGATTAATGCAACAAGAAGAGCTAATGATCCTAAATTTATATGCACCCAAAACAGGAGCACCCAGTTACATAAGGCAGGTTCTTAATGACTTACAAAGCGACTTAGACTCCCACACAATAATAGTGGGAGACTTTAATATTATATTGTCAATATTAGACAGATCAACAAGATAGAAAACTAACAAGGATATCCAGGACTTGAATCTAGACCTGGAACAAGTAAACCTAACAAATACTTACAGAACTCCCCACCCCAAATCCACAAAACATACATTTTTCTCAGTATCACATCACACCTATTCTAAAAGCAACTACATAATTGAAAGTAAATCATTTCTTAGCAATTACATAGCATTTCATAGGTTTAAATGAAATATTGATTGGCTGCTTGTTTGTTATTTTCTTCCCTTATTCCTTCCTGTCTTCATTGTTAAGCACAATTATTGGCATAAAAGAGGTTTTCAATCCCCACAAAAATATAAATAAATAAAAAGAAATGCAAAAGTATATAAAAGTATAAAACTCACTGCTTAAATAGGCTGGGCACGGTGGCTTATGCCTGTAATCCCAGCACTTTAGGAGGCCAAGGTGGGTGGATCACAAGGTCAAGAGATTGAGTCCATCCTGGCAACATGGTAAAACCCTGTCTCTACTAAAAATGCAAAAATTAGCTGGGCGTGGTAGCATGCACCTGTAGTCCCAGGTACTCAGGAGGCTGAGGCAGAAGAACTGCTTGAACCTGGGAGGCAGAGGCTGCAGTGAGCTGAGATCATACCAGTGCACCCCAATCTCTCTCTGGCAACATAGAAAGATTCCCTCTCAAAATAAATAAATAAATAAATAAATATATGTAACAACACAAAATATTGTAATATGTAATGATATTGTGTAAATAAGTTTCAATTCTGCTATAGAAATTTAAAGTATAAAAATAACCAAAATATAAAAACAAAAATATTATTTATCTATATAAATAATATAAAAGTATATAACTTGTGATATCAATACCATGAAGGGTAGGAGAGATGTAAAAGTGGAGAGTCATTGTATGTGATTAAAGTTAAGTAGTTATCAAGTTAACTTAAAATTGTAACTAAAAAATGTTTTAAGTAAGCTCTATGGTAACCACAAAAATACTTGTAAGATGCTAAAAGAAAATGAGAGAAAAATCCAAACATGTCACTAAATAAACTCAAAAAAAGAAGACAAAGGCAAGAAAGGAAAAGAGAAACAAAACAGCAGTAAGACAAAGAAAATTAGAATAGTAAATCTTTCCCAGTCAGTAATTTCTGTAAATGTGAGTAGTTTAAACTCCTCAAAGATGTAGAGTGGCTGAATGGATCAAAAAAAACAAGAATCAAATATGTGCTGTCTAGAAGAGACTTACTTTAGATTTAAGGCAACACAGAATGAGAGTGGAAGAATTAAAACATATATTCCATGCAACTGGTACCCCAACGAGGACAGCAGTCATCATGCTTATGTCAGAAAAATGGACTTTAAGTTGAAAAGTATCATAGAAGTCAAAGAGGGCCATTATATAATGATAAAAGGGTCAATTCACCAGGAAGATATTACAAAAATATGTATATGCCCAACATCAGAGGACATAAATATATGAAGCAAACATTATCAGTATTGAATGGAGAACTTGATAGCAACAAAATGGTAGTAGAATATTTTAAAACCCCATTTCAATAATTGGAACACCAACTAGACAGAAAATCAATAAGGAAATAAAGGGCTTGAACACTATTAGAGACCAAAAGGACCTAACAGACAGGTACATGACATTCCACTCAACAGTTAGAGAACGTACACACTTCTCAAGTGCTCAGGAAATATTCTTGAGATTAGATCACATGTTAAATCACAAAACAAGACTTTTTAAAAAAAAATATGCTTAGATTTTGCTTTTATTTTAATTGGAATAGTTATCATCTCAAACATTTACTATTGTGTTGTGAATAATCTCTTTTCTATTTTGAAATATACAATAAATTATTAATAACTATAGTCATTCCACTGTGCTGTTGAATACTTAAAGTAATATTTTCTATTTCACTGTATTTTTTCACCCATTACCAAACCTCTCTTATCCTCTCTTCCTCCTTACTCTTCCTAGCCTTTGGTAACCACCATTCTCCTCTCTACATCCATAAGTTCAATGTTCTGTTTTTCTTTTTAACTTCCTACATATGAGTGAAAACACCTTAGGTTGATTTCATGCTTTAGCTACTGTGAATAATTTTGCAATTAAATATGAAAGTGCAGATATAGCTTTCATATGCTTATCTCCTTTCTTTCACATATATGCCTAGCAGTGAGATTAACATTAAATGGTAATCCTACTTTAAGTTTTGCAAAACAACTTTTAACAACCTTAAGATGATTGGAAACATAAGAAGTATGTCCAATATCTTTTCTGAATAAATAGAAAATCAATAGCAGAACTGGAAATTTTATGACTTCTGGAAATTAACACACTTTTTAACAATAAATGAATCAAAGAAGATATAACATTAGAAATTAGGAAATATGAGACTAATGAAAACAAAAATTCAACATATCAAACTTATGGCATGTGGCAAATAATTACTAAGAGAGAAATTTATATTTGTAAATTATTATATTTGAAAAAAAAAATGACTTCAAATAAAGACCTGATTTTACACCTTAAGGAAACAGAAAGGCAACAATAAAATTAGAAGAAATAAACAAATAATAAAGATTAGATCATAAAGAAGCAAAACAGAGGATGGAAAGCAATACAAAAAATCAGTGAAATGAAGTAAGATTTTGTAAAGATCAACAAAATTAATCAAACTTTACATACTCTAAGTAAAAAATGAATCTCAAATAAACACAATCAGAAATGAAATGGATACATTACAACTGAAGCAATAAGAATAGAAAAACATTGAAACATACTGTTAACAATTAAACATTAACAGGTTGGGTTACATAGCAGAAATGGAAAAATTCCTGGAAACACATAATTTACCCCGATCAAATCAGGGAGAAATTGACAATCTGAAGAGATAAATCACTAGTAAGAAAATTAATCAGCAATAAAATATCTCCCAATAAGAAAAGCCCCAGACTAGATATTATTATTGTTTAATTCTATAAAATATTTAGATAATGCAAATCCTCAAACTCTTCCAAAAACCTTGACGTAGAAGGACCACTTGCACATTCAATACATGAGACCAGCATTACCATGATACCAGAGCCAGAGAAAGAAATTACAAATAATGCAAAAATTTTTGACAAAATAATAGCAAACTGAATTTAACCACATATTAAAAGTCTAATACACCATGAATGAGCAAGTAAGATTTATCTTCGGGATGCAATAGTGATTCAACATGCATAATTCAAACAATATAACATGCAACATTAAGAGAAAAAATTATAAAATTACCTATTATATCAATAGTTGCAGAAAAAAACATTTGCCAACTTCAATACCTTTTCATGATAAAAAAACAGTTAACAAATTAAGAGAATAGAAGAAAACAGATTCATTTTAAACATCACTTAGGAAAAGCTTATAGCTAACATTGTCCTTAATGGTGACAATCTGAAATATTTTCTCTAAGAAAAGAACAATATGAGAATCCCCACTCTCATTCTCACCTTCTCGCCTACCTTTTTTTTTTTTCTTTTTTTTGAGATGAAGTCTGGCTCTGTCACCCAGGCTGGAGTGCAGTGGTGAGAGCTCAGCTAACTCCCAGATTCAAGCAATTCCCCTACCTCAGCTTCCCATGTAGCTGGGACTAGAGGCATGTGCCATCACGCCTGACTAATTTTTGTATTTTTAGTAGAGATGGGGTTTCACCTTGCTGGCCAGGCTGGTCTCGAACTCCTGACCCCAAGTGATTCACCTGCCTCATTCTCCCAAAGTGCTGGGATTACAGGCCACAGCATGAGAGAATATACTTGCAAACACTATATGTGATAAGAAGTTACTATTCAAAATATGTAAAGAAGTCCTATAATTTTATAACAAAAAATAGTTACAAATGGGCGAAGAAATTCAGTAGACAATTATTCAAAAAAAGTTACAAATGGCCATTAGGGAAATGAATAAATACTCTCAATATCACTATTCTTCAAATAAATGTAAATCAAAACCACAATTAAATGTTGCTCCATACCTGTTAGGGTGGCCAACATAAAAAACACAAAAAAGAAAAGAAAAAACAAGTATTGACAAGAACATGAGAACATACAACCCTGTGCACAGTTGGCAAAAGTGTGAAATGGCGTAGCCACTAAAGAAAACTGTGTGAATATTCTTTATTAAATAAACAGAAATAATACTGTATTATAAAATATCCCAATTCTAAGTATTTATACAAAATAATTAAAATCAAATTTTTGAGGATATATTTGCATTCACAGAAATCATGGTATTAGTCACAATAGTCAAGAGGTAGAAACCACTTAAATGCTTGTGGATTAATGAATGGATGATGAAAATGTGGTTTATACATAAAATTGAATACTGTTCAGTCACAAAACTATAATGTTATTACATGAAAGCACCTTTTGAATATCTTGCTCTTTGACATAGGCCAGTCATAGTAGGATAAACTATGCATTATTTCACATGTATCACTTATCTAAAACAATCAAAAGAATCGAAACAGAAAATGGTAGTTTTCAGGAGCTAACAGAAAGGAAAATGGGTATTGTCCAATGGATATAAAGTTTGTATCATGCAAGATAAAATTCTAGTAATTTGTTGTGCAACATTGTGCTTATAGTTAATAATACTGAACTGTCCATAAGAATATTTAAGAGGGTAGCTCCCATGTTATATATTTTTGCTATTTTACATAAATATTGAAGGGCAATACATGTTTAAACTTCAAAGACTGAGAACAATTCTAAAGAACAGTAATAACATATTTGACTACCCCTAAATGTTAAAAACACTCCAATTATAATGAAATGAGAAGTTAAAACAAGCAAACTGATACAAACTTAGGAAAGACATGTAGAATAAATTAGCAATAACTTTAATGTGTAAAGAATTCAGATAAACCAGTGTACTGCAATGTTATGTTTTCAATTATAGAGCAAGCAAAGATGTAACAGAAAATTATCAAAAGAGGAATAACAACTGATTAAACCATGATACAAAATTTTACCTCAACAATAATCAAAGAAATTAAAAATTACTGGTATTAAAGACATGTTAGTCACCAATCTAGAAACATTAATAATTGAATATCAAACCTCATTATCCTATATGAATTTATCTCTAACAGCCATGTTAACTGGGTCAACCTGATGGAGAACAGTTGAATTTTATAGGCATACACACATACACACCATACACACACACACACACACACACACACAGTGTAGTAGCAAAGCTTATACTTCAAAAAAATGGTTGGTTGGGGAAATTGGTGGTGATTGGGTAAACTCTTCTCAGATAAACGGAGTGAGTGAGTGAGTAGTGCTAGGCTGAGTATATGCAAGTTGGCAACATTAATTAAGAATGTTACAGTTGAAAATAATATGAAACAACCCAAAGTTTAAGTAAAACATTCGTTTAAGGCAAGGTGTGGTGGTTCATGCCTGTAATCCCAGCACTTTGAGAGGCAGAGGTGGGCGGATCACAAAGTCAAGAGAGAGAGACCAGCCTGGCCAACATGGTGATACCTCATCGCTACTAAAAATACACAGAAAAATAGCCGGGTGTGGTGGCATGGGCCTGTAATCCCAGCTACTTGAGATGCTCAGGCAAGAGAGTCACTTGAACCTGGGAGGCAGAGGTTGCAGTGAGCCAAAATCATGCTACTGCGCTACAGCCTGGATTACAGAGTGAGACTCCAACTCAAAACAAAACCACAAAAAAACAAAAAAAAAAATTAGTTTAATTATAAACTATACTAGAATGTATTACAGAATTCAAGAAAAACTTTAATAAATAAGTGTCAAGATAATGAGTCTAAATATCTAATCTCTTCTTCCTTGGCTAATTGGCCTTCTGAGTCTTGAAACCAGGCTAAACATTTAGCTCAGAGTCCCTGGGTAAAACCCTGCTTGATGCATAAATGTCAGAGACACAAAAAGACAATTTATGATATATCTACAGTGTTAGAAACTAAACAGTGAATGCAAATGATTAGACAGACAAAAAAAATCTATTACAAATATATTGCAACTGCAATTTGTTAGGAAGATGTAGGAGGCAAAGACTGAAAATATTTCAAATGAAAAAAATCAGATATCGTTTTATAATATGCTTGCGCATTAACTTTTAAAAAGGTATAACATTTAAACATCTATTTGCACAAAATAGTGTGTGATGACACAGCAAATGAATTGTCATGGTGTCCATGATCCCATCAAACACAGAAGATTTAGGAAGTCACTAAAGGAAGCAGAGTATAACAATTTAAATATATTTGTAATGGAAGACTATAGAATTCTGATATAGGTGAGAAACTCTACTGATAATCCTTACACTGAAAAGTTGAGTTACAGTAAGAAGCTGTTAATCAAGACTTATTTTAGTAAATTAGAAAGTCACGGTTTTGAAAAAAAAATGTAGAAAGCTTAAAAAGCCTCCATAGAAATTAGTTGATAAATACTCTACTTAATGTGTACTGGGAGCAGTAGACTTAGAAGAGATTGCGAATAACTTGCAAACAACAGGGATAAGGGCCCTAAAATTAGAAAATTAAATGGCATGAAGCACAAAGGAGATGTGGGGTAAAATCAGATCAGAAGAAACTATCGAATCAGAATAGAAACTATTCTCTTGGCCTCAAAAATAAAGATTTCTATACATTATAATGAAGAAAAACTGAAAGTATTTATCAGAAGCCTACTATTTATTCATTAAATTTATTTCTATATAATTATGTAATAAAACACATTTAGGTCTCAATCCACACAGAGTTATATTCTCTACAAAATGATTTTTGTCATTTAATGATCAATGGTTACAAATAAACCATCCTGGACTAGATATATAATATTTAACTAATACAGTACATAGTCTAGTGCATAAATTGAAAAACATAGTTAATAATGATTTCATATAATTCAATCATAGTATGGCATTTTTCAGATCTTAGCAAGACTATAAAATCATAAAATGATGTGGTAGTTATCTCTGGATTCAAGAGTTTGATGTTCTTACAAATTTTATTATTATTTTCAGTATTTTTCAAATGTTGATAAAAAAGCATATAACAGTTTCAAGTAGAAAAAGGTAAAATAAACTTTGAAAATAACTATGTACACATTTAAAATATGTTGCATATTGAAGCTATAGATGTTTTCATTATATTTTTATTGATAATCATTTTCTGTTATATGTATATCTGCAGTGTGGTGGTTGCAAAATATGCCTGCAAATTTCTTGAAGCAACTTTCATTAGGGGAAGGGGTTTATATCCCCTTTCAGTTTTAGTAACTGGTTTTCAGCAGATGTCATACTCTGTGACTTCTGATCACACTCTTGAGCTGTTTACTCTAGGGCTAGAAGTCTGACCACTTTGAGACTGCCATGCTGGAAAGACCACACACATCTTGACACTCAGGTTGACACCCCCAGATGACCACTCAGCAAACAGTATCAAGGCCCAGCCAGATGACTGAGCATTTGGGATGTCTCAGACTAAATCACCATCTATGGCAACTAAGTCAGAGACTCCAAGCTAGAACTGCCCACTGAGTTATTCTTGAAACTAGGGCAATAAAACAATTAAATTATTGTTTTAAAACACTAAATTTCTGGTTAATTTGTTGACAGCAATAGTAGGGGAACAATATTTTTATACAAATAGTACCATTTTTGTTCAAAACATACACAACAGTATTGAAGGGGTTATAACATTGAAAGGTAATGGTTAACAATAGAATATTCAACAGACTCGGATAATAAATTTGAAATTCAATGTTTTTTATCCAGTTTAGCTCTACGTATTTAAATAAGCAGTGTGAGCAATGTTAATTTGTATTAAACAAGAATCATCATTCCATATCATGTGTTTTAAAATTAGACCTACTTATGAATTCCAGCTTTACCAGTTACTATTTTTGTTACTTAGAGACAGTTATTTAACTATTTTTGGAGAACTGGTTTCATATATAGAAATCATTGATAGTTGTAAGAATATTTAAAAATATGTATTGAAGCAGTTAGTAGTGTGATTACAAATAATATATTTGATAAATGGTGGTTATTATCAGTCATAACAAGAGTAAAATGATGCATATTCTCAGGACATGAATTCTAAAGATAAAAAACCACTTTACTCTTGATTGAATCCATTATGTTTTAATAATGTTTTCAAGGAATAAAAGAAAAGGCAGTTCTTAAGTTAATTAGATATTTATTAATGGTTCTGAGTAAAGCTGATATTTTATTGCATTAAATAAATCATCTATAATATTTTCCATTATTTTCAAAGCCACAAGACTTTGTTAAATTATGTATATATTCTATGTTCTGTCAACATACATGATTCTCTTTATAATATCTGTGACTCATCCAGAGAGTAATCTTATTTCTTAACTTATGCTATAGTTCTTAAAGGCCAGAATGCAAAAGAAATTATTTTACTTTCTGTAGTGAATCATATTGTAGTCTACGGAGCATGAGAATGACACTCATATATTTTGACCATTATACTATATTTTCAATCATTAAATAAATATAATATGACCCATTAAAGTTGCTTAATAAGCAGGCCATTTACTTGAGTCATTAGAGCTTCCATAAAACAAATGGTAACCTAGTGCCTTGAAAGAGTGTATGTGTCTTTTTGGACACATAGGTTGCCAACAGGGCACACCATCTACAATGGAGAAATTAGGACTTACTCCATGCAAGCCAAAAAAGTTCTTGCTTCAAACAGAAACAAACAAACAAGCAAACAAAACCCAATGAAAGCAAACCTTTGTGGCTAAGTTACATATGAGAACAATAGCTGATTTTTAAAATGTGCTTTCTTCAGTTATTTCTAACCCATTTATTCTAAAAAATAAAATCATCAACTTTTGATTTCTACTGTCCATTTTGCATGAGAAATATTTGCTAAAAGACAAAATTATGACAAATCTAGTTTTACAAATCTTAACTGGCTTTAATCGGCAATTCTAAAATGAAATGGTAGTTAAGACCAAAAATGGTTCAGAATGCTCTACCCCTAACACATGTATAGATTATATTTATAGCCAGAAAAAGGAAATAACATACAGCAAACAGAAGTGAGGTACAGAGACAGCTGGGTTGGCCAATGATTAGTTTTGCCTTAAATAACCTGGTCTGAACAGTTGGCCTCCTGCCACTACTGACTGAAGCTCAGCTGCTCTGACTGGCTGAGCTCTTTGTTAAAATGGCAAATTCCTAAGTTAGGTTTTCAGTTTGTTTACAAACTAAATTAGGCTGCAGTTTACTATGTAGGTTTCCTACAGAGATTTCTAAAATTATCACCCCCCCCTCCCCTTTTGGTTAGCCTCTCAATTGACCAAAAGTTTGAGCATTGAGGTTATTTTTTGTCATCATTGTAAATGGAATTCTTTGGTCTCAGCTCCCATTGGGCAATAGCAGAATAGTGGGGTTTGTAAGATGGAATCAAGGAAAGGAAACAAACAAAAACTAGGGGGAAAAAAGATTCGTTAACATCAGGTTACTGCAGATTACTTTTTTTGTAAGAGGTAAAGCAGAGGAGAGTTTTCTATTAGGCTGACTTAGCTGGACTGTGTAAACTAGAAATAAAATCCTAAAAGCCCCATGACTGAATGGACTCTCCCTTGGCTAAGGTAACCGCAGAAAAACCTTAAAACTGAGTTTCCAATCATGATGGGTTGCAAGGATAGACATGCCTTATTAAAACCTCCTCCCTCTTGTGGTTTAGACACAACAACTGACCAGCATTAATGTTACAATAGAGAACACGGACTTACAGAGCAGGCTTTTTGTGGCAATAAGGTACCACGTTATAAACAGGACCTCAGTTTATATGCCCGGCAAGGCTTAAGTTACACACCCCTACACTTGAAGAATAAACTATGCTCTAATTGCCACAAGTTGTTTTTGTGTTTTTGCTTGTTTGCTTTTCTGTTTTAGTTTTTTGTTTTTTCCTTAGTGTTAAGCACTGGCACTGAGATAATGTTAAAACAATTTGTAGCTCCACCAGATGCTGACTAACTTACTATCCCCAGCTCTAGTTCCACCAGCCAAAAAGACAGCTTTCTTTGGGCAAGAGGCTAATTGCAATAACTTTCTCCAGATAAGAAGACCATGGACCATCAACCAGTTCTGGCTGCTTTACAGAGATTTGTGCACTTGTGTGCTTCAGTATCTTGGAAAGACATTTTGATGTTAATGCATAATTTCTACCCCAAAGTGACTACGGGTCATAAAATGCATGCATTTTTGTTTAATATGCAGGAATCAGGACCACCCTTAAGAGTGATTGCAGCTCCTCCTGTAACCTGTTGAATATGTTTAACGAATGTGTTCAGCATAAGGCTCCTACTCTGACCCCCTCCTCCTTTAAAGTACCTGTCTATTGTCTTGGCTGGAGGCCTGCTTCCCAGCCTGGGGCATGGCCGCCTAGCAGGCCGAAACCTATTAGAAGAAATAAAATCCCCTTTTTTCCTTTCCAAATTTGTAAAATATTGTGTTTGTGTTTTTTAAACTTTAACAACTGGAATCTTCTGTTTTCAGTAAAACAAAACATGGGTCTGTTTCGGGATTGATCTGCTTCCTCAATATTTCTGTTTGATTAAGTGGCATTTAAAATGAATAGCTACAATTTGGTTTAGTTTGGTTTCGTTGGGCTTAGTGATAAAGTTCAAAACCACAGACTCCTGTAATTTTGTTTAACATATTCAAAGCATGTAAAAACTTAAAGGATGAAAGGCTTTCAGGCTTTTCATACTTTCAGGGTGACTTTTTCCCCTACTTAGAAACTAGACAAAATGGTGTTGGATGTAGGGGAAAAAGAAGATGGAAAGTCACATACAGTGAGAAAGAGATGCAAGACCTTTAAGTAGAAGGAGAAAACTGCTTCCTAAAGACCAGAAAACAGAGTAGAAGTGACTTTGGGTTGAAATGTCTTCAGGTGTCTTCCTGTGTCTCAATGGTCTTTGATATTCTGAAAGGAGAGTGGAGTGAGTGGACATTCTTTGTGAGGATGAGACGTTGAAGGAGAAGGTTAACTGCAAACCAAGGTGTTACTGGGTAAAACAATGGGGGGGAGTAGCCGGCACTCCTCATCGTTGTGACACTTGAATCTGGGATTTGATCAGCAAACAAAATTCACATTATAAAATATGTCTCTATTATTAAAAAGCCCTGTAATTAAAAAAAATATTTTTAACTAAATATAATTTTTAGATTTTTATTCTCAAATATCTTAATTTATTGTTTTGCTTCTACATTTAAGTAAAATTTACCTTTGTTATAGTTTTTGTTCAAAGTAAGATGCTTCTGAGTAATCTACTTCAGAGTAAAATATTTCTATTATTATTACCTGTTTCTATCATTTATATGTAACTTGTCCATGGGCGTTGCATTAACTATTCCGATACACAGTTTTCTCTCTTTAAAATGAGTGAAATAGCATTTACAGGGTAGTCCTATGTATTCATGGGTTCTGCGTGCATGGACTCAGCCATAGACCAAAAACATTGTTTTAAATGTAAATTGTTGGAACTGTACTGAACATGTACAGACTTTTTCCCTTCTTCTCATTATTCCTTAAACAATATAGCATAACAACTCTTTTCATAGCACTGACATTCTATTAGGTATTATAAGTAATCTAAATATGATTGGAAATATACAAGAGGAAGTGCATAGGTTAAATGCAAATGCTACACTATTTTATATAAGGAACTTGAGCATCCATGATTTTTGTATTCATGCAGAGTCCTGGAAATAATTCCCCACGAATACTGAGGGATGACTGCTATTTATAAGGTGATGGTAAATATGACAGGAATTAAAATCTCTAAAATATGTAAGACAAGAACTGGTAAATGAAGTAAAAATTTTATAAGTGAAACTTTTATTAACATTTTGTACATATATACATTTATTTGTAGCATAAAATACCTTGTGGCTTATTGTTTGAATTTCCCTCCAGATCTCAGGTTGAAATGTGATTCCCGGGTAGTGAAGTTAGGACACAATGGGAGGTGTTTGGGTCATGGAGTTTGACCCCTCATGAATCGGTTAAAGCCCTTCCTGAGAGTAGGGGGAGTGAGTTTTTGCTCTTAGTTCCTGTGAGAGCTGGTTTTTAAAAAGAGGCTTACTGCCTCCCACTCTCTCCTGCTGGCTCTCTCTCACCACATGACCTCTGCAATTACCAGCTCCCATTTGCCTTTCGCTATGAAAGGAAGAAGTTGGAGACCCTCATAAGATGCAAATGGTGGTGTCATACTTCTTGTGCAACTTGCAGAATTCAGAGCCAAATAAACCTAATTTCTTTATCAATTACCCAGCCTCAGGAATTGCTTTATAGCAACACAAAAATTCTAGTACAACTATATATACTTAATGATGCTCATATATGCATATTAGAATATATGGATAATACTATAATACAGTATACTCTTTGTACTCTATATATTATATATGCATTTATATCAAATATGTGTATTCATGAGCAATATTTATAATGTTGTAATTGTCAATCTGTCTAGCCCATTCATGAAACCCTGACTATTCTTATTTTATGATAACCTAGTGACAAATGTGGCCTTGACATTTTCCTCAGTTTGGCCTAACTTCAGACAGGTTTCTTCCTGCCTTCAGGCCCCTGACTTTACTATCACCTCCAACCTCACAGATTCAAGATGACATAAACGGAAAGGGTACTTACCTCCATTTCTATAGAGCCTTTACTTTAGAAATTCTTTCTCTGCCCCTTTCAGATGAAAGTCTTTTTTAAAAGTTCTTGATAATTTTACAGTTCAGGAATGTCTTTCTCAAGGAACTGAGAGTAATCTCTTTGAAATGTAACCTTCAAAAAGGATAGAACCTCATATTACTTTGCTATTTCCACACCCAAATCTCATCTTGAATTGCAGCTTCCTTAATTCCTACCTATCATGGGAGGGACCTGGTGGGAGGTAATTGAATCATGGGGGCAGGTCTGTCCCACACTATTCTCATGATAGTGATTTAGTCTCATGAGATCTGATGGTTTTATAGTGGGGATTTCCTCTGCACAAGCTTTCTCTCTTGCCTGCCACCATGAAAGATGTCCCTTTGCTCTTCCTTTGTATTCTGCCATGACTGTGAGGCCTCCCCAGACATGCGGAGCTGTGAGTCCATTAAATCTGCTTTCTTTATAAATCCCCCTCTCTCAGGTATGTCTTTATTACCAGCATGAGAACTGGCTAGTACAGTACCTCTATCTCCCAATTTCTATGGGAGGGTGGAAACCTGGAATTTCAGGTATCTTTCTCCAAATTGTTAAACTATCTCCTGTCAGGAACTTATTAATCTTTGCTTTTCTTTGGATAAGGCCAATTAGTCAGCAAATACAGGTGGTCTATCCTATCCCATCTCTTAAATATACTTCTTGCTGACACGGTATCTTTTAAATTAAAAAAAAAAAGCAGGGAAAGATGAAAAATTATATTCTTATGTCATACACATTAGCAGAGCTTTAAAACTAAATCTCTTTTTAATCATTTCAGTCCTTAGCTTGAAAATTTATCATTGAATCAATATAATTACTGCTGATCTGCATTGCAGACTTGATGACAGATTTTATCAAGAAGCTATAATAAAAATTATGATTATTTAGTGAGCATGACATTCACGTAGAATATGCTGCTAATCATGAAATTAATGGCCACCCCAAATACTCTATTAAAAAAACTTATCTTCAAACCTGAGACTCATCCTTAGATGAAAGTATCATATTTCTTTATATGTTAATCTTTCTATTTTGTTTATTATTTCCCTTATTTTTTGTAAAGTCCTTGGAAACAGGAATATTGTGTTTTTTTTGTTTGTCATGGGATCTCCAGGGTCTGGCCTAGAGGAAGATTACGTAGGTATACATTAATGCACAAATGACTGAGAAAATGGAATCTAAATATGATCAGCACTCAAGTCTCTGGGAAGGTTATTTTTTTCTCATTTAGTCTTTCTTCCATAGACAGCATTTAATTTACTTCTTTCTTTCTCTTTAAGTTGATTCTCCTTTTACTGTATGCACATATTTAACATAGGCTCAAAAGATAAACTGATATAAACTCAAAATTCCTGAGTTTACATAATCCAAAATCAATCCACTCTCAGTGATGATTAAGGGCTTCTCAGACCCTATTTCAAATTCTTACAAGACAGACTCTGATTAATTATTCTCAGTCAGTACTCATCCACTGGCAAAGTAACCCATCAAGCAAGTAAAATCACATCATCAACCTAAGCCTTAGGACTCTATACCCATAAATTGGAGAATGTCTCAGCAATATCTTTGATAATACTATGTTAACAAAAGGTCACAGCTAGTATTCTAGAACTTAATGCAGTTGTTAGGAGAAGTATGTTAACGAGAAATTTAAGTGTTTTTTATTTTTTATTTATTTTAAGAGGCGGAGTCTTGCTCTGTCACCAGGCTGGAGTGCAGTGGCTCAGTCTCGGCTCACTGCAACCTCCGCCTCCTGGGTTCAAGCGATTCTTCCGCCTCAGCCTCCCAAGTAGCTGGGACCACAGGCAGGTGCCACCATGCCCAGCTAATTTTTTTGTATTTTTAGTAGAGACGGGGTTTCACCATGTTGGCCAGGATGGTCTTGATCTCTTGACTTCGTGAAGTGCTGGGATTACAGGTGTGAGTTAAGTGGTATTTTTAAAAGATGGCTCCCCTTTTCTTTATTCCCACCTCAAGAGTGGTATCTATGATTCCCCTTGAATCTGCGAATCTGGACTTTATAATGCTTTGTAAAATCATGAGTGACTGTAGACACTTTACAAGTTCAGACCTTAAGAAGCTGGCAACTTTTATGTTATGTCCCTTTAGATGTTTGCATTTAAAACTCACATGCAAGGGAGACCAATTGGCTCCCCGGAGACGTCCCTGTGGGAAGAAAGAGGCTACCAACCATGATTTGCCATCAATGTGAGTAAGCAATCATGGGAGTGAATTCTCTAGCTCCAGTTGAGCTGCTCCAGCTGACACTATGTGGAGAAATGAAGAGCTACCCAGGTGGACCTTGCCCAAATTCAGGATTTGTGTACAAAATTAACATATTTTTAAGCCAACAAGGGTTTATCTGATTTGTTTCACAGCAGTAGATAATTATACGATGAGCCAAAAGTTGCCATGTTCTGTGATTAGTTATTAATACTGTGTATGTAATAGAACCTACCCTGCATTTACGCTCTGATTTCACCTTATTTAATTAAACATTGAATCAGTTCAATTCTGTCTTACTACAATTATTTATTTAGTTTAGTTGTTAAATGAAGGAAAATTAGATGCTTTTTCACGGGGATCTCAAAAAATGCAAATAGCAATGATTTTTTTCTTTTTTGTTTTAGGGCAAGCTCATTGGTAACAAAAAGGGCCTAGCTGTGTCTTTTGCATAATGATTATTCCTAATGATGATTGATATAACAGGGTGTTTTTAATGATATTTTAGCAGAGTTCTAAAAGTAATTATTTGGTGAGTATTGATTGACAGACTGATTAATTTTACAGGTATCTTTTGCAGTTGCTGCTTATAACCTATAATGTGAAGGTCAGCAAAGCTTCAACATATGGAACAAAAATTGAAAAGAAATCCAGCCTTGCCTAATACGGGTACTAGAAAAAGACCCTGGAAAATGATTTTGAACATCTCTGGGTGAAGGTGGGGGACTTGAGTCTATTAAATTGCTACCATATAGGTAAACAGAAAGAGGGAAATTATTTCCATCATCTCTATGAATGAGTATAACATCTGGAAAATACGTCTCTTATACTTCAAGATGACTAATAATTATGTTACAACTTCATTACTTCCTGCCAGATTGTATAAAATTGAACATATAATTAATATTTGCAGAAGATATAATAAAATAGAACTAATAATATGCCATTTCAAATTTCATCAGAGGAAAGAGGGAGATTGATTTGCTGTTTTATAACAAAATTTCCATATTCACCTGCCTGAACAAGCTGGGTATAATTGCAGATGGACATTTGTAAAATGACAGTGTTCTGTACTTTTCAAATATCTGTGTTTCAATGCCTCATAAATTGAATGGACTGAAAGATGGCAGATGCAGTCTTATTTCTTATTGTGTTGCTTCTCTGTTTGTTGAGGATGGCAAGAATAAATACAACACTTAACTGAAAAAGCCACAATCAGAAATCAGCATACAAAAACGTCTGAACAGCAAAGAAAATAATAAACAGAATGAAGAGACAACCCAAAGAATAGGAGAAAATATTTGCAAACCACAAGAGCTTAACATGAAGAATTTATAAGGAACTAAATTCAATTTCAAAAATACAAATACAAATCAAATCATCTTATTTTAAAAATGGGAAAAAGAACTGAATACATATTTCTCAAAGGAAGACACTCAAATGGCCAACAAGTATATGAAAAAAATGCTCAACATCAACAATCATCAGAGAAATGAAAACCATAATGGAATATGACCTCATTTCACTTAAAATGGGTTTTATGAAACAAACAAAAGGTAATCATTGGCAAGGATGTGGAGAAGACAATTCTTTTACACTTTTGGTAGAAATATGTAAATTAGTACAGCTGTTAGGAAAACCAGTATATAGCTTGCTGAAGAAACTAAAAATAGAACTACCATTTGATCCAGCAATTCCACTACTGGGTATATATCCAAAGAAAATAAAATCAGTATGTCACACTGGCATCTGTGCGCCCATGTTTATCACAGCACTATTCACAATAGTCAATATATGGAATCAACATAAATGTTTATCAGTGGGTTAATGGGTTTTAAAAATTTTGGTATACATAAACAATGAAATATTTTTCAGCTATTAAAACATAAAATGTTGTCACAATGTGGATAATCCTGGGACATACTATCTTAAGTGAAATAAGCCATGCACAGAAAAATAAATATTGAATGATCTCACTCATATATGGGAGCTATAAATGATCTCATAGAAGTAAAAAGTAAAATAGTAGTTACCAGAACCTCGAAGGGGAAATGAGGAGGGATATATGGGAGCAGACTGGTCAATGGGTACAAAGTTATAAGGAGGAGGAATAAGTTCTGGTATTCTACTGTACAGTAGGATGACTATGGTTAACAACAATATATTATATATTTCAAAATAGCTAGTAGAGGGGATTTTGAATGTTCTTATCAGAATAACACAATAAATGCTTTAGGTGGTGAATTTACTAATTACTCTGATTTAATGTTATACAACATATAGACATATGCATCACATTGTACTACACAAACAGCTTTGTGCCAACTAAAAATAAAATAAAACTTAAAATAAGAAATAAGCCAACATATGTTTACAATTTTTCTCATTCATATGGGAGGCCAATATAATGAAGAAAAGAGCATTTTTAATTTAATTGTAAGCTGGATAGAAATACAATCTTCCCTATGGATAGAGAATTGCACCCTTTTATTACAACTAGAAGTAAACATATCACAATTGCAGAAGCTGCAAATACTGTAAGTAGAATCTATAGAGGGAAAACTCTGAATATAAAAATATACTCTGTAGTAATATATTATAATTGAATTTTTAAACTCTCCTTATTAAAAAGAAAATATGAAATTTAATTTTTTATCCAAACACACAAAAAGCAAAAGAGAAAGAATAGAACTTTATGCATAAATGAAATACATTACAGATTCTAACAACTTTTTTGAAAGATTATGACTAATATATTTTATAATATTCATTAGTCTGTTTAAATACATTGTAGGTTTTACAAATGTATGACTGAAAAAGACAATGTGAATTCATGATTTAGGCAGATAAAACAAATAGTAGTAGAGAATTTACATTAAAAATAAAAACTTCAAAATATGATTTTCTAAAAAACAGTGGCTTTGTGTTTTTTTAGATATTTTAAGTTTTAGATATTGTCATGTTATTTAAATTGCATTCTGGTACAGGTGTTAAATGAAACTTATAAAAGTTGGTAACAACATTATAAATGTAAGTATCTTTCTGTATAAGGCCCAATTATGGACTGCCAGCATACATTGACAAGGTAAAAGTAAGTGTGCCACACACTCTTTCCTGGTGTCATTCCTTTGTAAATAATTGAATTTGTTGACCAAGTCAATCTTACTTTGTGGCATTCAATTGAACACATTTATGTATCCATTCTTTCAAGATAGTTACATTATTTTTCTCCGTAGGAAATTGAATTGTTATGTCATTTAGTTACATTATAATAAAAAATAAAAATTCTTTATGAGTTTAAAAATAATCTACATGTAATTAAACAATAATTAGTTTTAATTAAATTATTAAGTAAGGACCAACAAAGTGAATAATATTTATATCTAGCCAATAGACAGAGCAAGAGATGGCCTGAAGATGCCTTAATGTGCTTTCAACATTGTATTTGAGATTTTCTTATTGTCTATAGCACATATGGGATAAGATATTCTGAAATAATGTGTATTTTAGTAAAAGTTTGTCTTTTTGAATAAATGAAACAATGTAATATTACAATGTATGTTGTGTGATGCTAAGGTCTGGGATACAAATGTTCTCACTACCCAAATAGTGAGCGTGGCAGCCAACAGTCAGGTTTTCAACCTTTGTCCCTCTTCCTCCCTCCCACCACTATTAGTCCCTGTGTCTATTGCTCCCCTCTTATGTTCATGAGTAAGGAATGTTTAGCTCTCACTTATAGGTGATAACATATGGTATGTGGTTTTCTGTTATTGCATTAATTTAATTAGAATAATGGCCTCCAGAGCCACCATGTTGCTACAAATGACATGATTTCATTCTTTTTTATGACAGCATAGTAGTCCATGGTAAATAAGCACCCCATTTTCTTTGTCCAGTTCACTGTTAATGAGTACCTAGGTTGAGTCCTTGTCTTTGTTATTGTGAATAGCACTGTGATGAACATCCAGGTGTGTGTCTTTTTGATAGGATGCTTCATTTTCTTTGGTCACTTTACATGCTTTTGTACTTCTCAAAGACTTTGTTCTTTTAAAAAAAAATTGCTTTCTTCCTTTTGTCTGACTCGGTTTGTTCAAAAGATTTATGTTTAAGCTCTAAATTTCTTTTTTCCTTGTATTTTGAAATTCTTTAAGTGAGATTTTCAATTCTAGAAACTCTGATTGATTTTTTTTAAGATGTTTATCTCTTCCTTCATTTCCTGGGTTTCTTTTCTTTTCTTTTTTTTTTTTTTTTTTTTTTGAGACAGAGTTTCCCTTTTGTTGCCCAGTCTGGAGAGCAATGGCACAATCTTGGCTAACCACAACCTCAGCCTCCTGGGTTCAAGCGATTCTCCTGCCTCAGCAATGCAAGGAGCTGGGATCACAGGCATGCGCCACCATACCCAGCTAATATTTTATATTTTAGTAGAGACAGAGTTTCTCCATGTTGGTCAGGCTGGTCTTGAACTCTCAACTTCAGGAGATCCACCCACCTTGGCCTCCCAAAGTGCTGGGATTACAGGTATGAGCCACCGCACCCGGCCCTCCTGGGTTTCTTTAAAAGTTTCTTTGCTTTGATTTTCAACCTTGTCTTGGATCTCACTGAGCTTTCTTGCAATCTAGCTTTGAGCTCTTTGACTGTAATTTCTGTGTTTCCATTTTAGTTAGGGACACTTGATGGAAAGCTAGCATATTCCTTTGGCGGTGTCCCTGCATGCAGATTTTTCATGACATCAGATTTCTTGAGCCAGTTGGTTCCTTCTTGAGTTGGTTGATTCCTTCACATCTGGATATCCTAATTTTTATAATTATTCTCATGTGGGTAGAATATTTTTCTTTTCTTTCTTTCCTTGTAAGATTATTACTTTTATTTACTTTCCCTCTTCCCTAGGGGAGTGTCACTCTTGAGAACGCTGTATACGGTATTTTGACTTTGCTTCCACAGCCTTATGCACTTTGTTTGGCAGGGTTTATATTGGGCTGTGGAGTCTGACCTACAAGGTAGCAGATACTGCTTATAGGTAAGATCTACTGTGGCCAATGTGGCTGGGTATACAGTTGATCCTTGTTTGCTGACAGAAGCTCTCTCATACCACAGGCAATGGGCTCATTTGTCAAATGTATAGTGCTCTGAGCTTCTTGCTCAGTCCATGGGTTGTGGGGCCAAAAAGGCAGGGTTAAATTGAGTAGATCTGCCTACAGGACCCTGATGATAGGCGCTGACACCAGCACGAAGGAAGAATTTAGTGGCTAGCCACCAAGTGCCCAGATGTGTGAATAGACATAGAGCTGGGAAACCAAGTCAGCTTCAAGTTGTCTGCAGAGGGGTCAGGTCAGTATAACTCCTAATCCAGGAGACTGGGTGCTCAGATGCCTTGAAATCTCCCTGGGCATGGAGCAGAAAAGGACCCCTGCTCCAAGATCTCTGCACAGGAAGGGCAGGGAGGCTCAGACTGCTGAACCAGGTGAGTACGTGCTCTGAATGCCTGGAGATTGGCTTAAGTATGTAGCAGAGAGGTCCTCCCTGCCACCACCCTGCATCAGGGTCTCTGCACAGGAAGGGTGAGGTGGCTCAGGCTGCTGATCCAGATGAGTGGGTGCTACAAATACCTGGAGATCTGCTTGAGCATGAAGTGAACTGGGCCTCATTGCACTATAAAGTATGTCTAGGAAGGGTGGGCAGCTCAGAGTGCAGAAACAAATGAGCAGGTGCTCTAAATGCCTGGTGTTCTGCCTGGGCACGAAGCAGGGAGGGCTCCCTTGATCCAGGATCTCTGCACAGGAGGGATGGGGCAACTCAGGCTACTGGACCAACCAAGCAGTCGCTCCAATATCATCAAATATTCGGATGGATATTTACTAAGCACATTCTTATACCTTCCAGATTGTACAAGCCAAACTGGGTTCTGACCTAAGAATTAGCTTAAATTTTCTCCACAAGGAAATGGAAGGTTAGCAGAAAAGAAATTTGGCTCTTTTACAGGGTAAATTCCAACTCTTCCAATCATCATTTTCAGCAATGAAGCTCTGCAAGTATCAAATCAATATATGTTGCATGTAACGTTGCTCTGCGATGTTCAAATGTGTGCCTCACAATGAAGCAAAACAAAATAAAAAGTTTATATAAGTAAATTGGTTTGGGCATCGCTTCCAAACATATACAGGGATTGCAAATCACATTGTGAAATTGAATATTAAATTTTCTTTTGTGGTAAAAACTTATAACATAACATTTACCATAATAACCCTGTTAAACGTTTTGTAGTATCAAGTATTGAAATATTACAAAATATCCCTAGAATGTTTGCATCTTGCAAATCTAAAACTCTACCATTAAGCAACTCCTTTTCTCCTTTCTCCCATGCCCTGATGTCCACCATTCTTCTTTCTGTGTCTGTAAATTTGATTTCTTTAGATGCCTCACAGATAATTAACAGTTATCTTTAAGTTCTGTTTTATAGAAATCTGTTAACATAGATTTCCCTATATATCTAACCATAAAACTGTTTTCCCACAAACACATCCAATATCACTTGCAGAGCATAGTCTTGTGAAACACTACTTTGAGAAACAACTATGAGTTTTAGAAAAGAACAGTAGTGACACTGTCAGTACATTTTGCTTTGTTCATTTTTAGGACATTTTATAAGTAAAATTTATGATCTTGAGAAATATAAGGAAAGCTAAATAGAATTATGAAACAACAATCACTGTGCTGTGGGAAGGATCATTGATATTTAGAGTGAGAAAAGAAGATTTGGTGTTCAAGTGATAAGCTTATATCAATTATTTAAATCTATAAATTCTTTAGCAAAAAAAAAATAAGCAGGTATATAAGTCCAGAGAAACTAATTAGCTTTCAGTCAGTGATACAGATTTTAAATTAACAAAAATAAATAACAGCCTCTAAACCAATTTGACTTTCTTTTACCAGAGTTTAAAGTACCCGATTACATGAGTTACTTTAAACAACAATGGCAGAAGAGATTCTTAATCAGATTTAATTAGGTCAAATGCCCTTTAAGTTTATCTAAAGTTATTCAATGGGATTCTAGATCCTAATATTTTTTAAATGATGTCTTTAAGAACTAAATAGGATATGTATTGGATCATTTTTCTTTTAAAAAAATCATTCATTTCTCTCTGTTTCAGTTTTTAAGAACTATGCAACTATGATACAAATTAATGTAATCTAATTAAGTCACTTTTTGTGTGTGTCAGATATTCTAAAAATTTATGTATCCTTTTAATCTTCAGATACTTAACTGTGAATTATAACACCTACTACTGTGAAAAATCTCAAGACCTGCTCCCAGTAGGCTTAGCCAATGCTCATGTTGCTATTCCTTGACTATATTTATCTTTCCTAAAACATATCATTCTGTATAATCTGTTGATGGCCAAATGTTTCCTGGAGTGATTCAGTTTTCTCAATAAATTAGTTTTGTTAAGTGTTAATTGTAGGAGTCTCCTTACAGACCCAAGAGAATATAGTAATATGTCCTGAGTGTTTTCCTTAGTGAAATCTGACTTGTGGGTAGTTTTCTGCTTATATGCTATTTCAGGCTCCTAAATGATACACAACCAGTAAATTTTCCATGTTTCAAGAACTCCTTCATCTTAATTGTTTTTCTCCAAGAAGTAGGAATCATATTCTTTATGGCAATGTGAAACTTTAAAGGCAATACTAAAATTAAAATTGAAGGAAACTGTTTGGCAAAATCATCTCTTGATATCTGTACTTTTAAAAATACATGCTGTCTTTCAGATATATTTTAATCAAAATGTCATACTCAGCTCCAAAATTATATTAAGGCCCTCAAGTGTTTGAGGAAGGGGATATATTCTATTTAGATGGAGAACAAATCGAACATCTTCATTAATTTAATATAGTAATAATGAAGGCACTGATTTTTTATTTGTTTTTGAAAGCTATGATTTTATATGTATTTTACCTTTGTGTACTTATTATAATAACCATCTTTGAGAAAAAACTATATGTTTTTTTATTTCTTTTGCCTTTCAGTTTATGTGTCCTTGAACAAAGTATAATAAAGCAAAATGTCATGGTAACACTGCAGTAAATGGAAAGATCGTGACAGAGAACCGCTGGGACACAAGAGAGTACACTTGTACTTGGCAGTGCTCTGTGAACATTTCCCATGCAAGTAACAAAATCATAAAGCCTTTTATTTGGTGGGAGTATAGAACGAGAAACTGATTTGACTCTTGTACAAAATGTTCAGTGTTTCTTGGAATCGTTGCCTATATCTCAATTATATTCTGTGGGGGGAAATGAATTTGTCTATTATTTGATGTGACATAAAAGGGTAGAATTGAAGAGTTCCATTTTTCACTAGCTCCTGTGGACAGTGAAATGGGAAAATGAGTGGCTAGAATTTACAACCTCTTACTAGTTACAGGCTGTGACTGATGCAAGGACAGACTGGTAATCAGCTTGTCAGGAGAGTGCAGCTCGGAGAATACCAACTTTTAATCCCTAGCATTGAGGGAAGACATTTTAAAAAACTGGAAAGCTTTATTTGCATTTAAAAAGCTATGTTGTATAAATTCAAAGTCAGTTTGTTGCAAAGACTATATGAGAAAGTGCTTAGCGTTATTAATTGTCCATTTTTTTTTTCTGTAAATACCACGTAAAGAGAAATAAAACAGGAAGTTATGGCATCAAAGTGCAAGGCCAGAGTTGCTGAGGCAGTGAAAATGTTTAGAATAAACAGGCTTAATGTTAACCATTTAAGATGTTGGATACTTTTGTCCATGAGTCACATTCCATAAAATAATAAAATATACTCAATGATCTGAGCATATAATGTGCCTTTCACAATTTCAGAGACTGTAATAAAGTGATTTTATTTTATGAAGCATCTATACAAAACAGTGATTAAGTTTTCAATTAGTGCTTAAAAATTCTTAATTTCACTTTTCGTACTCATACTGTTAGGACTGTTTTTCATCTATAAACTGGACATGAGTTCTGACTGGTCCTAGCCTCTATACTATAAATTATTTCTGCTTCACATTTTAATAGAAATGGTCAATAATCTAGATTTAAAAAGTAAATGAATCTTTCTATCATTGGTTACTGAAATTCTCAGTTTGAATAATGTGCCGCACTCATTTAAAAAATAAAATGTGTGCTTTTGTTAATTAATTGTCACTTAATATTGACATATTTGTTTCAATGATTGTTGAAATAATTACTTATAATTATTTTACATACCCTATAAACATTTCATTTTAAAACAGCAAATCAGAAAATTGGTTTATATGCAGAATTTTAAGCAACAGCTATAAAAATACACCTGTAAATTTACCATCTGGCACAGCAGTGCTAACTAAAAGCAAAGTTTAAAGTAGAATCTAACATGAGTTTTTCACTGATTCTTAGCTTATTGCTCAAAAGGCAATGATCCTCAAAGTTTAAAAGGATCAGAATGCATTTGGACCAGCTGGTTTTCAATTTTGTGGGTATTTCAGAACTCCTAATAGTGCTTAATTACGATATCATTTTCAATTGGTGTTCTAGGCAAACTCCAATTTGTCAAACAATATATATGGTACTTTGGAGATGCAAAGTCCATAGACCATTGGGTTTCAGAAACTTTTTACCAGAATTGACGAACTTGGACTATAAAATTCCTCAGTAGTCAGGGTTCTTAAGGGACTTCTCTGTTCCAAAATTCTAAAATTGGCTATAGTTATCTTCTAGCTTTAGAATGTCTCCAATGCTAGAAATTACAAACAGATCACCTTATTTTATGTCTCTCCTGTATCTTGTTACTTATAATAAACTCAGATCTCTCTCACATTCTGTATTATTTGGAGCTACAGAAAAGTTTGAGCACAAACTTAATCTGAACAGTAAGTAGTCATTTAATATAATTAAACTTGGAACATGTAAAATACAGAATTTCCAAGCCTTATGAGCATATACAAAATAATCTTCTAGAGTGATCCAATCTAGTGAATTGCAAGTGAATTCAACATTCAAGAAAAATGTCAAAATGACAAGCTAAGTTGACAAGTCTTCTATTTTTATATCTAATAACTATAGCATTCTCAACTCTACTCTAAAACAACACCTCAGGCCTGAACTTGAGGAACCACCTATGGGGATCAAGATATTTCAATCCCCGCTGCCTCAGTTTAGATGCCAGAAGGGTGCCAGTTATGTCAACTTTTTTTTAAAGATAATATTTAAGTATTTTATGCAGACCATCTGAGGGTGAAGGTAGGATGACGGGAACTTGATACCTAGATCCCTCAGCTAGATATAAATGAAAGATAAACAACAATAAAAGCCTAGTTTTTTTTTTAATTTCTAATTTTAAATTTAAACTCTGATTTTTATATCCGTATGCATTTGTGAAAGATTATTTTTAGTGTTTTTGTAATTAGTAACAACATTTTCACAGTTTTAAAAGATACACACACTGAATGTATAATAGATACCAGGCATGCAGTGTACTAAAATTCTCATAGAAGAGCTACATGATAGACATATTTCTAGAACACCTATTTTGAATCCTTATATAGTAAGAGGGATATGTTTTCTGTATCTGTGCTCTCTTCTTGGATAATTCAGTTCTGGAAAATGAGAAAACTTTGGGGACACTTATCTCTTTACACAGGAATGGAGTTTATGATGAAACTTGGAAACTGATATAGGTTAGATGTGGTTATCTGTGTCGTAGAGAGATTGCATGCTTGATTTTACAGAAGTTTTATATTCTACTCAGGAGCCTAATCTCCCAGTAAACATTTATAACACATTCATTCACAATACATGACAAAAAGAGTGAGTGAAATTTGAGTTTTAGTACATGTTTGAGATAAAACAATCAATTAGAGAGAGAAAACTAATCTGAAATTCTCATCATAGTATATGTTCAGGCACTATGACAAGA
The DNA here is from genome assembly GCF_049354715.1 of Callithrix jacchus. Taxonomy (NCBI): domain Eukaryota; kingdom Metazoa; phylum Chordata; class Mammalia; order Primates; family Cebidae; genus Callithrix; species Callithrix jacchus. The sequence continues at coordinate 50,409,450 of NC_133502.1, forward strand.
ATGCTCATTTTCCCATATGTTAATGCTTATACCTATAAATGAGGTAGATTCTGCATGAGAGAACATATTTGTAAATATACAAAGATAATAGAATACAAAAATTAGTAAAAACTAGAAGACAACTTTCCCAAACTTAAAAACTAGGAAGAAAGAAAAATTAAAAGTGAAATAAATAAAAACATAAAGTATTAATAGCATCATTTAAAATAGTTGCACACAAGTGAAGATTTAGTTCACTTAACTGGTGTTTTAAATTGGACATAGGTGCCTGGGCATGGTGGCTCATGCCTGTCATCCCAGCACTTTGGGAGGCCGAGGTGAGCAGATCACATGAGGTCAGGAGTTTGAGACCAGCCTAACCAACATGGAGAAATCTCGTCTCAACTAAAAATTCAAAATTAGCTAGGTGTGGTGACACATGCCTGTAATCCCATCTACTCAACTACTCAGGAGGCTGAGGCAGAAGAATTGTTTGAACCCAGGAGGTAGATGTTGCAGTGAGCCGAGATTGCACCATTGCACTCCAACCTGGGCAATAAGAGTGAAACTTTGTCTCAAAAAAAAAAAAAAAAAAATCAGACATAGGTGTGACTGCCAGAGTAAAAAAAAAAAAAAAAAGAATACTCTTAGAAAATGAGAAAATGAGAAACAGTGGACTAACGTCCATAATAAAGAATATGTACTTTGTCAAAGATAAGAACCATTTGAAATGTTATTATTTACACCACTTCCACATATTTTTGACAGGTGAAATAGAACATCTTACATGTTACATGAAACAGAACCCTACTCAAACTCATCATTAATGAAGTCTTATTTTTAGGACACATATGGAGCATAAAGAACAGGAAGGGCTTCAGGAGCACAACCACACTTATTGGAAAGTTGTTTGTGATACGTCTGACTTTGATGACTCTCAACACAGTAGCTTAAGTGTTCTGCTTCTGACCACTTATTCTAAGCAAGGCGCTCCAGTGTGACAGGTCGTATTCTCACATTCAAGTAGAAGATTGAGCTCCTGAATCTAACATGTTTGAATGAAACTCTGTTAATTTTTAGCTTAATAAACTCATTAATCTCATCCATAAAAAGTAAAAGTAATATCTACCAAACTAAAGCAAGCTTAAATGTGATATATATTAATTACTATTCGTTTTTAAACAATCCATTGTAGTCATGACTCAGTTGTCTACCTTAGTAGTTTCAATATTTTTCTTCATTCTACTTTCTCATGACTTCCTTCTACTTTCAGGGACTCATGTATACCCCTAGTTTAAAAAATATCTTTAAACAACTGTTCAGATACCTTAGGAATATTCAGATCAATTATGATGGATGTGAATTGGAAAGGATATCTCCAAACAACTTTTCATGTCCTTGTCTTTCTCAGATACTAGTCCCTAAATTTGCTCAATCAGAAATTCTTTCTGCAAAATTGAATGGATGTATTATGAAAGCTCAGTCTTCCCCTGAAAAATCCTAAGAAGAAAATGAACATCAAAATTGAATTAAATACTTCTTTAAATGAAAATACCAAATGAGAAATTAAATTTGGTTTACTCCAAATCTTGTATAAATATGAAGAAACATAGCCAAGATAAGCAGAACTGGTATGACAATCCATTATTGTCTAGACTGCTTACATATGAAAATCAGGGACCAGAATGTAAGAAGTAAAAAATTAGCAGGAAATATTTATCCCCAGAAGGCAAGAACCTCACCATGAGTGGGAACTACTGTAAGCAGTTAAGGAAAAGCATTAAAGACACAGAATATACATGTATTTCTATGTTTATATACATACACATATACACACACAAATATTCACATAAAATGTTCCCTATGTTTTTAATATATGTCTGTGTGTGTCTCTATAAATATGAAATTATATTTGTATGTTTATATTCATTATATAGACACTGATATTAATGAAACAGATAAAAATGTGATAAAAAGAATTTATTGATTAGAGAGGGAGTGCTAGCCATAGAAACTAAGTGACATCACACACACACACACACACACACACACACACACACACATTATATTTAAGGACACTAGAAAAGACAACTAAACAATACTACAGAAATGTTTTTTAAAATATAAGATAATCATATAAAAAAACAAAGTACAAGATTTTTAATATCTTAATTAAGATATTTAATTATTTAATAATATACATAAATCATATTTTAGTGAAAACTGACCTAGAGTTGTCCACATTGAGGCTTTACAGATGAATAATAGATACGCAACTTTAAATACGAAGCTTCCTTTGGGCAGCAAGGCAAGCTGATTCAGTCACTTAAAAATGAGAGAAAATCATGTAAGCAGAGATTTCTCCACAACAGTATGTTTACTTAGATTTTTCTGTTTCCTGAATATTGCAAAAAATGCCACACTCATAAGGAAATGTCTCAGGAAAACAAAGCAAATACACTTTAGTGAGATATAGAACCCCCAAATGTCTTTTAGTTTTCATATAGTTAAACAGAGGGAATTATTTTCAGCTATTCTAAGATGACTTTAGGCAACCAAATCAATATTGATTAAATATACTGACTGTTTTAAATATATTTGACATATTTAAATTGGTAGTATATACACACACACAGAAACACACATGTACACATACATAGACATACCACTTTGGATAAAACCAACAGATGAAACATTACATGATTCATTTCTATTTCAGTGCGCATTATTCAATAAAATACTTGAAGATACTTTATTGTATCTTTCTGCAATATATCCATTGTAGACAATCTTCATTTTATTCTATATTGTAAGTGATTGTTTCTGCTTCTTATAAAATAAAAATATAAATGTAAGGCTTCTTGCCAGATAGATTAGTTTTAGCATAAACAAACAAACTTCACTCTCTTTTTAAATGCAAAAAAAAAAAAACACTTAATCACAATATCTGTCAAGAACTATAAAAGGTTTGAGATTTCACAATACTTTGAAGCTAACAACTTAGCCAGTCACATTTGCTAGATGCTGGCAAAAGACATAAGACTTCTGTGTTAGAGATAAAGGACAGCTTATTATCCACAGTAATAGCAGTGGATAGAGTTTCAGCATTTGTACTGATGTCCTGAGAACCAATTCCCAGGTGACATGAAGAGAGCCCAATAATTCCTGCACACAGTAGAGTACTCAAGAGAGAGGAAACCTGGGCCTAGGAAACCCCAGCATTTTATAATGGGCAGTAAATCTACAGGATCTTTGCCTTGGTTGGAGACTATTATCTTTATTATTGCAGAAGCAATGGGACCTGCCCTTTGCTCAAAGGAAGACACTGCTATGGCTCTAACTTCCAAGGCTGTTAATGACACAAACATTTATAAAAAATAGTCCAGAACAAAGGTATCTGGTGCCTGCTCACAAGATAAGAGGCATGAGACACTCATAGAGAACTGCCTTCTAACAGCATCTAACAAAATTTGTGAATATATATCTAAACATTGTTTAAATTTCCTACTAGAACTGCTTAAGAATTCTGTTTTATTTCCACTGTACCAATATTAGACACCATTACTCTTATAACTGTAAAGTTGATAGTTTAAAATTATAATCTATATGACAGTTAAAATCTTTAATTTAGTCGATACTTTGCATTTCTTTCACTGCTGAAGAAAATTTGTGTATGAATGTGTTTTAATTAAAGATGCTGCTTCTTTGGAATTCAATAAATGTTTATTTTATTTTTGTTTCTTAATTTTTTCACACATCATTAAGATAATCTGGAATCCATTTTTGCTATACAGTTTGATTAATAATAAACAGGTATTTGAAAATATTTATCTTGTTGCATCAGGTACACTTTTTGGTTCACATTTTTATTTCTCAATAATTTTAACCTTTAATTATTAAAGACTTAAAGAGATTCAGCCTGAGATCACTCCTCTTTTCTATGCATCTCACAATATGGGCATTTTATTGAATCAACTGGAATTGCATCATCATAACAAGAACCTTTCTTTCCAAAATTTAAAAACAATCCAGGAGTATTATTATATTTATCAGATTATTATAACCTGTTTGTTTTTTTCCACCTATTATTAAATTCCTCTTTGAAACTCCAAGAGGTAGTGAAATGATAACAGTAATTTTCCAATGTTTTAATTCTAAATTAAGTAATTTACAGTTAAATAAATGAATTGAATAAATGCACTAACCTTTTGAATGAGTTAAACAAAATAACATTTTATCACCCAATTATTGATTTAAGATTATTAGAGTTGTTATAACAGTTTTGGAAATGTCATAGAGATGCAGATAAACAAATTACAAATATACTAAATAAGTTCACAAATGTTAAAATAAGACATATTTTATTTGACTTTAGCTATGTTATATGATGAAAAATGACTCATGTTTCCCCGAACTTACCATTATGTGTGGGAACCAGTACATCCATACCCTTTACTATTTAAATCCCAAGAAATATTTTCTCATTGCAATTTGCAAAGAGATATTACATTTTAATTGAATGTGCAATTAGAGAGAATCTGTGAATTTTCAACCAGAAATAGACATCTGAAAATCATTTAGAAGTAATCACTATAAAACTGTATGTACCTTAAAGTCATAACTATAACTTACCCAAAGCAAATGAATTACACAACTCAGAAACTATTTTACTAATACTTTTTAGAAGGTGAGTGAGAAGTGATTCTATTGCTGCTTCATTATCACACTAATTTCCTTCCATTTTAACTTTAAAATCAGTAATTATCTGAGGGACTGGAATAATATAAGCAACTGTAGATCAGATAAAAAGAGATGATGGGTTGGAAGGCATGCTACAAATCTAAGAATATTAGTAATACAACTCTGGACACTGGTGAGTAAAAAGAGAAGTGAATATTTTGAAATATGTTCTACATTTACAGCTTTTATGATTTCATAAATATTTACAAGACTATATAGTTTCCCAATATTATGTATTCGGTAAGACTATCTCTCCTAACCGAGGTTTTAGTTGACTGTGTTTGTATAGTGATCTTCAACAAAGCTGACAAAAACAAGCAATGGGAAAAGACTCCCAATTCAATAAATGATGCTGGGAGAATGGTGAGCCATACAGAGATTGAAACTGGACAACTTACATCATACACACAAACCAATCCAAGACTTAAATGTAAAACCCAAAAACCAAAACTATAAAAACCCTGGAAGACAGCCTGGACAATACCATTTAAGACATAGGCACAGGCAAACATTTCATGAGGAAGATGCCAAAAATACTTGCAACAAAAGCAAAAATTGTGAAATTGGGATCTAATTAAACTAAAGAGCGTCTGTACAGCAAAAGAAACTATCAACAGGGTAACGGAACCTATGGGATGAGAAAAAAAATTTGCAAACTATGCATCTGACAAATATCTGATATCTAATATCTATAGGGAATTTAAACAAATTTACCAAAATAAACAAACAATCCCATTAAAAAGTGTGAAGAGGACATGAACACTTTTCAAAAGAAGACATACATGTTATCAACAAGCATATGAAAAATAAAAACTTTCAACATCATTAATCATTAGAGAAATACAAATGAAAACCACAATGAGATACCATTTCATACCGGTCAAAATGGCTATTACTAAAAGTCAAAAAGTAAGTGCTGGTAAGGTTGTGGAGAAAAAGGAACACTTAAACACTGTTAGTGGGAATGTAAATTAGTTCAACCACTATGGAAAGCAGGGTGGCAAGTCCTCAGAGATCTAAAACGGAACTACCATTTGACCCAGCAATCCCATTACTGAGTATATACCCACAGGAATATAAATCATTCTATCATAAAAATCTATGCACACGTACTTTCATTGCAGCACTAATCACAATAGCAAAGACATAGAGTCAACCTAAATGCCCATCAGTGGTAGACTGGATAAGGAAAATATGGTACATAGACACCATGGAATATGATGCAGTCATTAAAAAAAGATAAGATCATGTTATTCGCGGGAACATAGTTGGAGCTGGAGGTCATTATCCTTAGCAAATTAAGGCAGGAACAGAAAACCAAATACCGCATGCTCTCATTTATAAGTGGGGACTAAATGATGAGAATTTATGAACACGAAGAAGGAAACAACACACATTGTGGCCTATAGGAGAGTGGATGGTGGGAGGAGGGAGAGGATCAGTCAAAAGAAGAACAGGTACTCTGCTTAGCACCTGGCAGATAAAATAATCTGTACAACAAACCCCATGACACAAGTTTACCTATATAACAAACCTGCAGGTGTACTCCTGAACTTAAAATAAAAATCAAACAATGAAACAAAAATAAACCATGTAAATGCTTCATTTTTCTTTCTCTGGACTATTTCTAAATTTTATCTTTCTGAAACGCATTAAAAATGTTCAAATACTTTTGCACAATGCTATACACCATTTTAAAACATATATATATATATATTTATACGTTTATATATGTGAAAATGAAAAACAGATTTTCTCTGATGAAAATTTTAGTTACAATTTGTAGTACAGGAACCATAACAATTTGTAGCTGTAACTCACTAATGAGTAAGTGAATTTAAATTTTACTACATTGACATGAAGACTTTTTGTGGTATGTAGACCTATTGAAAATGTAAGTCATATATATGCCTCAATTTTTTAATTTTAAAGATAGTCTCCCCATCATAATATGCCTAACTTTTCCTGTCTCTTTATGTACATTTTTTCACACTTTATACATATATACACACAAAATTATTATTTTTTCTTTATACTCACATATAAAGATAGAATACGTACATATAAAGAAATAATAGTTATTATTTCTACAAATAATTTTAATTTTGGGTTATTTGTGGTTTAGATCCTCCCGCCCTCCTTCCCTCCCTCCCTATCTCCCTTCCTTCCCTCCCTCCCTCCGTCCTTTTTCATTTTTTCTTTCTTTCTCTTTTTTCTTTTTCTTTCTTTCTTTCTTTCTTTCTTTCTTTCTTTCTTTCTTTCTTTCTTATCTGCCTTCTTTCTCTCTCTCTCTTTCTTTCTCTCTCTCTCTCTGTTTCTTTCTTTCTTTCATCTCTCTCTCTCTTTCTCTCTTTCTCCAGGATACATGTGCAAAATGTGCAGGTCTGTTACATATATACATGTGCCATGGTGGTTTGCCACTCCCATCAACCCGTCATTTAGGTTTAAGCCCCACATGCATTAGGTATTTGTCCTAATGCTCTCCCTCTTTTCCTCCCCCATCCCCTGACAGTCCCCAGTGGTGTGTGTTGTTCCCCTCCTTGTGTCCATGTGCTCCCATTGTTTAGCTCTCACTTATGAGTGAGAATGTGTGATGTTTGATCTGAGAATGTTAACTTTGTAGGCCTTTGGTTTTCATTTAGCAGTTCCTTGGAAAGTTTTAAAAGAACGTTTTCCAGTTAATCAGCCAATAACATCAAGAATAATTTTGAGGAGTAGTGAATTTACCATCTTAAATAATGATAATAATTTCTTTCCAAAATACTTTCAATTTCACACCCTTGAAGCACATTTTTGCTGTTTTTTTTCACTTTTCAGGGACACCACATCAACTACATAAAATTATATCTTCTTTAACTCATTCAGCTCAATATTTTTTTTTTGTATGTGTGCATTAATTTTGTGTGTTGAAGTCATCCTTATGTTATTTAATTGGCCTATGTTCCATTGAATAGGTATATATTTGAAGTGTTTCACCAAATATATGTTCTTTATATGGTAAATTACTTTATAAACACCTACCTGACACCCACCCACACACAGAATTTCACTCTTAACTAACTGCTAGTAGAAAAAAACAGTGTTTTTTTTTTCTAGCCATAATGGTTTGGAATTAATAGAAAATTAGGATAAAATTAATGTTCACTCTCCTTCAGGACACAAATAAGAGTAGTGCCAGATAGTCTGTTTCCTGGGATCTAGACACTCTTGCCTCTGGTCTTCAAAATGCTAGTTTATATTTAAACAAGTTCCATTAAATACTAGTAGAAAATAAATAGCATGTTAATAACATATGTTAATCAAGCCCTGCTTTTCTAAGATTGAGAATCAAAGTTGTATAGCATTTTTTTTTTTAGGAGAACCGACTGGGCCCTGTATCTTGAGAGGTTTATCCTCTTAAAAATCCCGTGATAAATGCCACTGTCATGGTCATCTAGATTTAGAGTATCTTTCCTTAAATTCCCCACTCAGGTTTAATGTTGTATCACTTTGTTTTTCATTACATGTCAGATAAATATGGGACATTTTAACAAAAAGTGTAAGAGCATAATAAAAAATAGAGAGAGTGTGTGTCATTTAATTGAATAGAAGTTACACCATATAATTTTTTTTAAAATTTTTATTGTATTTTAGGTTTTGGGGTACATGTGCAGAACATGCAAGACAGTTGCATAGGTACACACATGGCAGTGTGTTTTGCTTCCTTTCTCCCCTTCACCCACATTTGTCATTTCTCCCCAGGTTATCCCTCCCCAGCTCGCCCCCCACCCCGCTGACCCTCCCCTTTTCCCACCAATACACCCCAGTGTTTAGTACTCCCCACCCTGTGTCCATGTGTTCTCATTGTTCATCACCCGCCTATGAGTGAGAATATGCAGTATTTCATTTTCTGTTCTTGTGTCAGTTTGCTGAGAATGATGTTCTCCAGATTCATCCATGTCCCTACAAAGGACATGAACTCATCATTTCTGATTGCTGCATAATATTCCATACACCATATAATTTAATCATCTTCAGGTTATGAAACACTTGAAAGGTCATTTATCTCTGGCCCCTAGATGGTCACCTGGCTGAGAATCTCCTGTCACCCAGAAGGAATCAACTCAGACCAAGCTAAAATTCTTTTTTTGTTTTGTTTTGTTTTGTTTTTTTGAGACAAAGTTTCGCTCTTGTTACCAATGCTGGAGTGCAATGGCACGATCTCAGCTCACCGCAACCTCCACCTCCTGGGTTCAAGCAATTCTCCTGCCTCAGCCTCCTGAGTAGCTGGGATTACAGGCATGCGCCACCATGCCCAGCCAATTTTTTGTATTTTTTAGTAGAGACGGGGTTTCACCATGTTGACCAGGATCGTCTCGATCTCTTGACCTCGTGATCCACCCACCTCAGCCTTCCAAATTGCTGGAATTACAGGCGTGAGTCACCGCGCCCGGCCCAAGCTAAAATTCTTAATGTGGTTCTCAACTGGGGGTAATGTCCCCCTGAGGATGTTCAGCAATGATTGGAGACATTTTTTGTTGTCATAATGGTGAGGGGTAGAGGGTGGGAAGGAGGTACTACTTGCTTCAACAGATAATGAGCAACGATGTTGCTGATCATCCTTAAATGCACAAGAAAGCCCCCCAAACAAAGAATTGTCTGATCCTGAAAGGCAATAGCATCAAGGTTAGAAAACCATGTTTCAACTTAAAGTCCAGGTCACATGGTGGAAGTTTTCTTTTTCTTAGAAAGGTAGAGGTAAGGAATTCCCTCTACCACCCTCCAGGGTCCTTTCCACGTCTTTGTATCTCATAGAAAAGTGACCTTTTCTCAAAATAATTGCAAATGGGAATGATTTTCCCTTTTGTGGTGACTCTGCTTTCACTCACATGAAACCTGAATCAAATGATAATCACAGCATAATATGAAATATTTATCCAAAATTTTATCCAAGGACACACATTATTGGGATTATTTTATATGGTTGTCTTACCTTCCAAATAATGGTTTAAAAGTGAAAACTTAAGGTATGAGAACTTTAGCCATAAATATGATTATATATATGACAGTCATTTCCCTATCCAATTAGAAAAGACTTATTCCTAAAGACTCTGTTTGAAATGTCAGTATCACATTTTTAGATCTCACTTCATTTCAAATGTTCTGAAAGTCAAATCTTGACTTCCATAATTCATCTTGAGTGAGATCTTAAGTCTTGGAAATAACACAGTTTCATTCCTAAAGGACCAGAAAGTTTACATAGATACAGCTACGCCCAAATCTAAGATGATATAGATGCAACCATCCCAAGTCACTGTGATTTAATCTAGTGAGATATTTTTTCTTTAAATAAATCAAGTCAGAAATAAAGAAAATAAAAAACAAAAGTTTCTTCTGATAAAATAAATTAATTATGATTTGGAGTGTAGGCACCAAATATATAAAAATTTGCAACTGTAACCCACTAATGAATAAATAGAATTTTACATGAGAATGAAAACTTTTTGTGGTATGTAAACCTGTTGAAACTGTAAGTCACATGTATATTCTTTAACTTTTTAAATTTAAAGATAGCCTGCAAATCCTAATATGCCTGTCTTTTCCTGTGACTCTTTATCCACTCCTTCTTACACTTGATGTCATAACTATAAGTAGACTTATGTAAAGCCAGCACATATCCAATGTAGCCAGAGTAGACATTCTCCTTTCTTCTGTAAGACAAGAGAAAACGCTTTTTCTTCTCTGTCAATCTTCTACCAGCTGAGGATTTCTGCAAATGCTTTACTTGTATGTATGCTGTCTAAGGGACTTAACTTTATGGAGACCTCCTTTTCTTTCCTTTTAAGGTACTGGACTTGCTACATGAAGGGAATTCCTCCATTATCTTTTTCATTTCCTTTATTCACTTTCCTGATATTCATACTAGTTTTAATGTTTCTCCTGGATTTCTAGAACATCTTTCTAGTGGCTGAACTGCCATGAAGCCTCTACATTTAACTCTCCTGTTTCATTTGGCCACCTTACTATGCTTGTTTCTAAGCCTCCAAAATCCTTTTTGGTTGCTGTTCCATAAGCAATTTTGTTTGTTTGTTTGTCTATTTTCAAATATTTTGGTGGCTGACTTTTCACTGCTATGGTAAAAACTACTGCATAAGCCATACTTACACATTTTAGTCTTGATCATAGGCTACTCTGAATTGGTTCCATTAATTTGTTTCCATTCTTCAAAACATACTATTTATAAAGCTGACCAAGAAACTCAATCCCGCTATTGATCACTGCCCCCAAAAAGCAAATTATTTTTATTTTACAATGCCAGACATAAGAGCAGTACTTTTCCAAAGTAGCAAAATAATCTGGTAGCGGGACCTGAGACTTGATTGCCCTGACTCTTGTCTCTATAAATTACTTATGGCTTGTAAATGTGGCTCATTCCTAATGCTGCAAACATCATGGAGTCAAGGAGCACTTTGCCTCCTGTACTTTCTCACTCATGTACAGATTCAAAAAGAAAAAAGTGTCTTCTCGGGCCAGGCGCGGTGGATCACGCCTATAATCCAGCACTTTGGGAGGCCGAGGCGGATGGATCACGAGATCAAGGGATCGAGACCATCCTGGTCAACGTGGTGAAACCCCGTCTCTACTAAAAATACAAAAAATTGGCTGGGCATGGTGGCGCCTGCCTGTAATCCCAGCTACTCAGGAGGTGGAGGCAGGAGAATTGCCTGGAGGCAGAGGTTGCAGTGAGCTGAGATCGCACCATTGCACTCCAGCCTGGGTAACAAGAGTGAAACTCCGTCTCAAAAAAAAAAAAAAAAAAAGTGTCTTCTCAATAATATTGTTAAGATAAACTAAAATATTTAAAACTCACCTGACATATGGGATTTTTGTATTATTTTACCCACGTGTCTACTCATATCTCTGATGTTTAAGTGTCTATTTATTGGGTGATTTGCATAAATAGCTTTGGAGGCCTCTTTTTGTAGTAATAATCACTCTTCTAATGGGTTCCTTTCCTGTGGTATGCATTTGAGGATTCCTCAGCTGTAATCAAAAAGAGAAAATAGACTAGAGACCAGATGCCCTTAGGGTGTCAAGAATATGAGAAATTGCACATTTAAATTTAAGAGTTTATTCAACCCACATGGATAAATTTCTCCCTTATTCTCACTTGACAACTGTATTACAGAGGTCATCTTTCTTACCTTCAAGTATTTTTCAGTTTCTAAAATTTCGTGGCACAGATGATTGGCAGTGAGAGAGAAAGACAGAGAGAAGATAGAGAGCTAGAACAAGAAAGAGAGTAACAGAAGGAAGGGAGGAAGAGGGAGAGGTTAAGAGAGAACCAGCATTTTCTCTCTTATCAGCCTTAGGTCACCCTTGCAAATATTTTGGTTTACTACTTAGTAGTTCCCTAGTATATGGATTTTTACCAAAACAATAAATAAATAACTCAGGAAAGACGTTATTTACTTCCTAAAGGAATACAAACTTTCTTAAAGTATAAAAATTAGAATTTTTCATAATGCAATATGGTAGTCTCAGCATTCAATTAAAAGTTAAACATGTAAAGAAATACAAATATTTCGGTTTAAATATACCATTCAAATTCCTTATAGTTTTAGAGATAATGCTCATGTGGTTCAACAACTAGTAGGACTCCATTGCAACATATTATTAATGTGGTATAATTGATAATATCATATAGATCGATACCTTGTTGCACAATATATACGACCCTAAGTTTTCAGAAATTTAGTAAAACACTTAACTGTATTATCATTTATAAAATATTGTATTTAAATAAATTAAACGATTTTCTGTAAGTGACTACAGAAAAATGTTTGAAAAAATATATTTATCTATGGGGTTTACAGTCAAAGGCTAGGTAAGCTGCATCCTCTGCAAAATGATATCTTCAAAAACCTTTTCGTGACTAGGCTACCCTGCAGCAACCAGTATGTGAAATCTTTGTAGTTGAACAAAATGAAATTCACTGCTAACATCAGAGTCCAAATTAGTGAGTTAAGAAAGGCCATGTTAAAGTATTCTACTGTACTTCATTTCTCATAGACCCAAGTCTCTCTATCCTGGACTCAGTATTCTCATCAGAAGGCGGTCAGTGTTGCTATGGAAGAGGAAAAAAGAGAAGAATCATACATTGGACATGTTTTATTTGCCTGGTCTAGAAGTGATTACAACGTTGTTACTTAATTTCCATTGTTCAGGAGCAAGCCCATGTCCCCATATGGACACAAAGTACTAGAGATAAATAGTCTTCCTTGGAGCACAGAGAGAAAATGATAGTTTACTAAAGACAGTGTTGTCTTTTCTACTAATACACTGCTATTATGTGGTTTTAGCCTATTTTACTTCATTATTTGTCAAAAATTATAGTTGCTAACTTTTTTCTATTCTGATTCTCCTTTCTAGATAGGAGATGCTTTTTTGCTTTGCACAGGGTGTAGGAAGGGGTGAGGCAATGACAGAGCGGGAAGCTGAGAGAAATGGAAGCACAAACAAATCAGTCTTGAATGTTGATTGTCACAGGAGGGAGTATTCTGATTAAAACAAAATAAAATTGCCTTGAAAAAATATAGTTCTAAGCAAGGGACATTTCAAATAGAACATGATTACAAAACAGTTTTCAGAAATTTATTCATGGGACAAAAATTTTTGAGTGGGAAAACACAAGTTATGTTAAAATATTCATTTTAATAAAATTTCTGCTTTAAAACACAATGCCTAAAAACTCCCTTTTGACTGCTTATTTTGAAGTTAAATGAGATTTCAGGATAATAGCTGTAGAAACTGGAAATGTTCTCATTATTTGGCCTGGTTTACAGGGTAGAACTTGAGATTTGTATTAATAAATATAAATTAATCCCAGAGTACTATTTTCATGTAAGAATCCTGAGTTTGCTAACAATGTCTAAATAGCAAATTTAGACTTCATTTGAATGCCATAAACTAATGTTTCATGTCGGCTTACTCACATATTCAAAGGTGTGAATGTGTTTTCTTGGTTGAAAGGTCCTCTGACACAGCACCTGCTGCAAACGTTCACTTTATCACTCTTGCCAGTGGCTGTACACACAAGAAACTAATTTCTCTAATTTATTTTTAAATCCACATTAGAGACATTATCTCACTAAGCTTCCCCAAATCCCTATTATATTTATACTACTGATGAGGTAAGTAACACGGAGAACATTAAAGGACTTTCCAAGGTTATACGTATAAAAATGGAGCAGACACCAACCCCCATATTTTCAGATGCCTGGTTCACAATCCTATCTCTTTGCTTTAGTTATTTTGCCCAAAGGAAAAGGTGTCCTTTATAACAGACACCTAAACTTTTCCCAGAAGGGAAAACAGTTTAATAACATCATTTTTTAAAAATACTGACGCTTTCAAATCCAACCTTCTTCATATCCTACAGGAGAATGCATTATCAAATGTCTAATCTCTCCCTCCTGCTATCAATCACTCTTCTAATGCTCAGCCTTTGATTCCATTTTAAACAAAACAATGATTTATTCTAAACAAAATCACTACCAAAACTTTGTTTTGATCTAGTAAGCCTTTATATATTGTACTATATCCCTCTGGCTTTTCAAATGAAATGAATGTGTGGTTTAAATATATAGCATATATGATTATCTCTCTCATTTCTTGACATCCTACTGTACTAGAATGGTCCCGTAACTTGATTTTGAATTTTTTACTAATGAAAAGTACCATCAACCTCTTAATTACCAGTACCGATAGTTTATATTCATTTTCACCCCTTACATTCTGTCTCCTTTTTTTTCCTCCCTCTAATATATTGTCCTCTCTTCTCCCTGTATTGTATTAGTTATTGAATGATTTTCTTTAGAATTGTGAAGCATAACATTGAACACAATACAAATAAAATAAAATACACTGGAAAACTATTAAATGTCCTGCCTCTTAAAGCCCCTTCTCTCTTAGAATCACTTTTAAATATTTTTAAATTAAATTATTGCCATAATTTTAGGTAATATGATCATCCACTATTAATTTTTGTAATATGTAGTTTAGTTACTGCATGGAAAAGAGATCACTCTAGATATTTCAAATAGATAGAATTATACATATAGAATTACAGGGGCACTTTCACTTTGTGGTATGGCATTTAAGAAACTTACAAGTTGTTCCTCTCATCTACATTAGAAAAATACTGGGCCTGGCATGGTGGCTCGCACCTATAATCACAACTTTGGGAGGCCAAGGCTGGTAGATTGCTTGAGCCAAGAGTTCAAGATGAGCTTGGGTATGTGACCAGATGCTGTCTCTGCACATATAAAAAACTAGCCAGGTGTGGTGGGATGTACCTGGATTTGGACTTACCTAGGAGGCTGAGGAGGGAGGACTGCCTGACCCTGGGAGGTCAAGGCTACAGTGAGCCATGATGGTGCCATGGCACTCCAGCCTCGGTGACAGAGTGAAACCCCATCCAAATTAAAAAAAAAAAAAAAGAAAAATGCTAAACAAACTGAAAATCAACAACACTTCGTAAATTCGTCAGAGAATTGAGGTCATAGGCAAATTGGGATATTGAGATTGAAGAGAAAGGGTGATTAAAAAAAAAAACCTGCTAGGGCAAAGAACTCCATAAAAACCAAATACCAGGGTAAAAATATCTAAACTGAATTGATGAATTGCTGGTGGCACCGAGTGACCAAGATTGGCAGTTAAAAATCTCCTGGATAATCTCAGTCATAAAGTTGTCTCCACGATATCGTGAGTTTTACCTTCAGTAGCTATACCAGTATCTCACAGTGTGGAGAAACATCCCTTTTGCTTCCAGCAGGATGATTGAAAAGGTAGCTATTTTGAAATACACCCAGGGTATTCTGTTCTTCTGAACAAGGCTGGTTCTCAAGAAAAACTATTTCACTAGACCCCACCTGATCTGGTCTAAGGGTAATACCCAACCCATCTCTTCTGGCTTTGCTAACATACCTAAGGAAAGACAAACAGAAATACTGAGAAATATTTGTGAAAGTTAAAGCCCAAGGCACTAGCTCCCTAAAAGACGGAGAACAAATCACAGGATTACAGAATACTTCCTCCTCCCCTCACATCTTATCAGCTCCTGTATTATAACAGAATAACACTACAGAAAGAACTGCGAATCTCTGACCTTATGTAGGAATTCATTAGAAACACCCAAAGCCAAAAGAGACAAGATCAAAAGCACCAAAAGAAATTTTAGCCTCTTATATAATAACTAGAGAAAACAGTAGACACAGACTGATTTTTAGCCAGATAAACAAAATCACACAGTAAAATCCTATGTACCTCAGTGTATTTACACCAGTACTGTATGTCTAGCTTTAAAAATAACAACAATAACAAAATAAAAGGCATACCAAAAGAAAAAAAATCACAGTTTGAAGAGAGAGAGTGAACATTAGAAAGATAGGAAATTGTGTACAAACATGTAGGAAAAGCTAGGAGATGAGGCTGAAGAATTTATAAAAAAGAAAAGGAATAATAAAATAGTTTAGATGGTGCTAATACTTCTGAAGAGGATGTTGAAAGTCTTCAACAGCTGCAGCACTATAGTAAATGCTTTTTTGTGCAAGTACTATTTTAAGTGACATCAGAAATTTTAGCCAGTGCAGCTAGATAAAGGCATTTAAAAGTTATGAAGCTTTGTGACAGTATCAAATTGTCAAAATCAAATTGAATTTTGAGGGGAAACCAAAAAATACTTGAATACAACTGAATGACTGAAGACAACAACACAATTTAGATAAATAGGAGGACATAAAATTAAATGTACACATTAATGATGCACAGAAAATAACATCCTACTTTTAAAAAATCAAAAAAGTGAAGATAAACTTTTGGTCTAACTTAGCAGAAAATGTTCACAAACTAAGGAAAACTGAACCATTTTGTTGCTACACATAAAAGTAAACTTTCACAAGTGGTCTTTCATGAATTCTCACTATTCTAATGATGTTAATTATCCTCAGGGTCAATTAAAAAAAAGAGAGAATCCACATAGCCAAGTCAATTCCAAGCAAAAAGAACAAAGCTGGAGGCATCACACTACCTGACTTCAAACTATACTACAAGGCTACAGTAATCAAAACAGCATGTTATTGGTACCAAAACAGAGATATAGACAAATGGAACAGAACAGAGGCCTTGGAGGCAATGCCACACATCTACAACCATTTGATCTTTGACAAACCTGACAAAAACAAGGAATGGGGAAAGGATTCCCTGTTTAATAAATGGTGTTGGCAAAAACCATCTAGCCACAGGCAGAGTGAAGAAACTGGATCCCCTTCCTGACACCTTACACTAAAATTAACTCCAGATGGATTAAAAACTTAAACATAAGACCTAACATTATAAAAACCCTAGAAGAAAACCTAGGCAATAGCATTCAGGACATAGACGTGGACAAGGACTTCATGTCTAAAACACCAAAAGCAATGGCAACAAAGGCCAAAATAGACAAATGGGATCTAACTAAACTTAAGAGCTTCTGCACAGAAAAAAAAAAATCTATCAGTAGATTGAACTGGCAACCAACAGAATGGGAAAAAATTTTTGCAATCTACCCATCTGACAAAGGACTAATATCCATAATCTACAAAAAGCTTAAACAAATTTACAAGAAAAAAAACAAACAACCTCAACAAAAAGTGGGCAAAGGATATGAATAGATACTTCTCAAAAGAAGACATTTATGCAGCCAAAAAAACATTTGAAAAAAAGCTCATCATCACTGGGCGTTAGAGAAATGCAAATCAAAACCAGATTGAGATACCACCTCATGGCAATCATTAAAAAATCAGGAGACAACAGATGCTAGAGAGAATGTGGAGAAATAGGAATGCTTTTACACTATTGGTGGGAGAATAAATTAATTCAACCCTTGTGAAAGACATTGTGGTGATTCCTCAAGGATCCAGAAATAGAAATACCACTTGACCCAGCAATTCCATTACTGGGTATATACCTAAAGGATTATAAATCATTCTCTTATAAAGATACATGCACATGTATGTTTATTGCAGCACTGTTCACAATAGCAAAGACTTGGAAAAAACCCACATGCCCATCAAAACTAGACTAGATCAAGAAAATGTAGCATATACACACCATGGAATACTATGTAGCCATAAAAAAGGATAAGTTCCTGTCCTTTGCAGGGACATGGATAAAGCTGGAAACCATCATTCTCAGCAAACTGACACAAGAACAGAAGACCAAACACTACATGTTCTCACTCATAAGTGAGCATTGAATAATGATAACTTCTGGACACAGGGAGGGGAACATCACACACAGGAGGACTATTGGGGGTTGGGGGGCTAGGGGAGGGATAGCATTAAGAGAAATACCTAATTCAGATGACAAGTTGATGGATGCAAAAAACCACCATGGCACGTGTATACCTGTGTAAGAAACCTGCAAGTTCTGCACATGTACTCCAGAACTTAAAGTATAATAATAAAAAAGAAGTTTGAAATTATATCAAGTATACTTTCTGACCACGATGGAATAAAAGAAGAAATTATTAGCAGGAGAAATTTCAGATGATTTATAATACATGGGAATTAAATAATATGCTTTTGAAAAATCAATGGATCAATGAAGAAACTAAAACTTTTCTCAAACAAAAATGAAAATAGAACATACCAAACACTTGTGATATAGCAAAAACAGTCTAAGAAAGAATCTGTAGGCAATAACTGCCTACATTAAATAATTAAAGATCTCAAATAAACAACCTTTTTGTGCACTTGTAGAAACAAGAAGAACAATAAAGAACAAAACCCAAAGTCAGTAGAAGGAAGGAAATAATAAAGATCAAGGTAGAAATAAATGAATTAGAGACTAGGAAAATCATAGAAAAAAATTGACAAATCTCTAGTAAGACTAAGAAAAAAAGCAGACTATAACAAATAAAATGAAAAAGGAGATATTACAACTGATACCACAGTAATAAAAAGGTTCAGAAGAAGCTATTGTAAGCTTATGTCCCAAAACTGGATAATATAGATGTGGAAAAATTTCTAGAAATATACCTTCTACCAAAACTGAGTTAAGATGAAATAAAATATCTGAACAGACCAATATCAGGAAGAAGAATAAATAAATAATTTAAAAAACAAAAGTCCCGTACCAGATGCCTATATTGCTAAATTCTACATATATATATATGTATATTTTTTGAGATGAAGTCTTGCTCTGTCACCCAGACTGGAGTGCAGTGGCAGGATCTCCACTCACTGCAACTTCTACCTCCCAGGTTCAAGCGATTCTCAGGCCTCAGCCTCAAACGTAGGTGGACGTACAGTCATGCATCCCCCACACCTTGCTAATTTTTGTATTCGTAGTAGAGACGGGGTTTTCCCATGTTGGCCAGACTGGACTTGAACTTCAGACCCCAAGTGATCTGCCTGCCTCGGCCTCCCAAAGTGCTGTGATAACAGGCGCAAGCCACCGTGCTTGGCTGAATACTAGCAAACATTTAAAAAAGGGACTCATATCAAGTCTTCTCAAACTGTTGCAAAAAAAAAAAAAATCGAAGAAGAAGCCCTTCTGAACTCATTTTATGAGCTCAACATTTTCCTGATACCAATGCCTTTTAAAGACACAATTTAGGAAATAAGAAATATCCCTGATGAACATAAATGTAAAAATCCTAAACAAAATACTAGCAAAGCAAATTCAACAGCACATTGAAAAGATCATTTGCCATAATCCAGTAGGATTTATTGCAGAAACATAAGCTTTGTTCAACATGAGTAAGTAAATAAATGTAAATACATTTAACAGAATGAAGCACATATTATTATTTCAATAGATGCAAAGAAATAATTTGACAAAATTTAATATCCTTGCATGAGAAAACTCTTCAACAAATTAGATTCAAAAAATGTACTTCAATACAATAAAAATCATATATGGAAAAATGAAATGTAACATCATACTCAAGGAGAGAGAAAGTTAAAGCTTCTCCTTTAAGATCAGGAAAGAGACATTCATGCTCACTTTTGCCATTTTTATTTAATATAGTACTAATATCATAGAGCAATGAGGCAAAGGAAAGAAATAAAAGACAAGCACATTATAAATAAAGAAGTTAAATTGAATTTGTTTGCAGACAACATGGTCTTATATATGGAAAACCATCAAAGTCTTCACTAAAAAGCTGGTAGAATGAATAAACCAATTCAGTTAATTTGCAGGATACAAATTATCATACAAAAATCCGGAGCATTTCAATATACTAGCAGTAAACTACCTGAAGAAGAAAAATCGACGCCATTTAGAAAAGCTACAAAAAGCAAAACGTTTAGGCATATATTTAATCAAGGATGTGGAAAGTTCTCAACACTGAAAACTGTAAAACACTGAGGAAAAGTTAAAGACACAAAGAGTTCATGACCAAGAATGCAAAAGCAAAGGCAGCAAAAGAAAAGACGGGACTTAATTAAACTAAAAAGTTTCTGCACAGCAAAAGATAATCAGCAGAGTAAATAGACAACCTGCAGAGTAGAACATTTTCACAAACTATGCAGCCAACAAAGACCTAATATCTAGAATCTAAAAGGAACTCAAACAAATCATCAAGAAGAAAACACAAGCAATCCCAATCAAAAAGTAGTCTGAGGACCTGAACAGACAATTCTCAAAAGAAAATACACAGATTACCAAGAAACATATGAAAAAATGCTCAACATCACTAATGATCAGGGAAATGCAAATAAAAACCACAATGTGATACCACCTTACTCCTGCAAGAGTGGGCGTAATTAAAAAATAATAAAATAACAGATGTTGTCATGGATGTGGTGAAAAAGGAACACTTTTACACTGCTGGTAGGAATGTATACTAGTACAACCATTATGAAAAATAGCATGGAGATTCCAAAAAGAACTAAAAGTAGATCTACCATTTGATCCAGCAATTGCACTACTGGTTATCTACCCAGAGGAAAATAAGTCATTATATGAAAAAGACATTTGTGGGGAGGGTAATGTGGGGGAAAACGACCAGATATAGGTGATGGAGGGATGGAGACAGCAGACCACCTTGCCATGTATGTACCTATGCAACAATCCTGCATGATTTGCACATGTATGTCAGAACCTAAAGTACAATTAAAAAAAAGAAAAAGACACTTGCACGTACATGTTCACATGTTCCACAATTCGCAACTGCAAAAATATGAAACCAGCCCAAATGCCCATCAATCAATGAGTGGATAAAGAAAATGTGGCATATATATATGTACATGCCAAGGAACACTATTCAGCCGTAAAAGGAAACAAAATAATGGCATTCTCAGTAACCTGGATGGAGTATGAGACCATTATTCTAAGTCAACTCGGGAATGGAAAACCAAACCTTATATGTTCTCACTTATAAGTAGAAGCTAAGCTATGAGGACTCAAAGGCATAAGAATGATACAATTGTCTTTTGGGATTCGAAGGAAGGGTGAGAAGGAGGTGAGGAATGAAAGAATACAGTGTACACTGCTCAGGTGATGGGTGCACCAGATTCTCTCAAACCACCACTAAAGAACTTATCCATGTAACCAAGCACTACCTATTCCCCCAAAATGATTGAAATGTAAAAGAAAGACACAATAAATTGCAACATATTCTGTGTTCATTAATTGGGAGAATAAATATTGTTAAAATTTCTGTGCTAGCGAAAGTGATCTACAGATTCAACACAATCCTTATCAAAATGCCAATAAGATTCTTCACAGAATCAGATAAACTCCTAAAATATGTGTGGAGCCACAAAAAACCTTGAATGGCTAAAGCAATGTTAAGCAAAAAGAACAAAGCTGGAGGCATTACCCTATCTGACATCAAAATGTACTACAGGGTTTTAGTAACCAAAATAGTATGGTACTGGCATTAAAAAAGCACACATATCCCAATGGAATAGAGTTGAGAATCCAGAAGTAAAACCATGTACTTACAGAAAACTCATTTTTGACAAAGGCCTCAAATATGCCCATTGGGGAAAGGACAGTCTATTTAATAAATGGTGATGGGGAAACTGAATGTCAACATGCAGAAAAATAATATTAGGCTCTTATCTTACTCAAAATGGCTAAAAGAATTATTAACTCAAAATTTCTGAAAGAATGATATGCAAGACCTGAAACTATAAAATTACCAGAAGAAAACATGGGGGGAAACTTGGTGATCTTGCTCTGGGCAGACATTTTTGATGCAATCCTCAAAGCATGGGCAACAAAAGTAAAAATAGACAAATGGGATTATCTGTCTAAATATGATAAATAGTGTCTGCACAGCACAGGAAATATTCAACAGAATGCTTGAACAATCTACAAAATGGAGAAAGTATTTGCAAGCTGTACATATGATAAGAGGTTAATAATAACAGGCTTTGGTGGCTCACGCCTGTAACCCTAGCACTTTAGGAGATCCAGCAGGAGAATCGCTTGAATCTAGGAGTTCGAGACCAGCCTGGGTCACATAGGAAAGCAAATTTTCTACAAAAAAAAAAAAATTAAAAGTTAGCCAGGTATGGTTGCACTGGCCTGTGATCCCTGCTACTCAGGAGATTTAGGTGGGAGAATTGCTTGACCCCAGGAAGCCAAGGCTGCAGTGGGCTATGATTGCACCACTGCACAGAAGCCCAGGTGACAGAGCAAGACCCTTTCTCAAATAATAATAATAATATTGAAAATATAAAAGGAACTCAGGCAACTCAAAAGCAAGAAAATAATTTGATATATAAATGAACAAAGAAACTAAATAGATATTTCTCAGCAAAGACATAGATGATCATCAGATTCGTGAAAAAATGTTTAACATCAGTAGTTCTCAGGGAAATACAAATTAACACTGCAACACGATATCACTTTGTACCTGTTAGAAGGGCTATTATCAAAAGAACAAAAGACGCCTATTGGTGAGGTTGGGGAGAACAAAAAACTCTTGCATAGTTTGGGTGGAAATGTAAATTAGCTTAGCGAATATAAAGAACAGTGAGGAAGTGCCTAAAAAAATTAAAAATAGAACTACCATATGAACTGGCAATCTAACCACTGGGTACATATCCAAAGGAAATAAAATCAGTTCATCAAAGAGATATTTGAACTCCATGTTTTTTGCCCCATTATTCACAATAGCCAAGATAGGGAAGCAAACTGTGTGCATCGATAGGCAATTACGGAAATAAAATGTGATGTATATACATACAAAATGGAATACTATTCAGTCTAAAAAAAGGAGGAAATATTGACACTTAGGACTGCACAGATAAACTTGGAGAACATTATGTTAAATGAAATAAGCCAGCCACAGAAAGACAAATACTGGAAGATCTCACTAATAGGTGGAATTTTAAAAAGTTGATCTCATTCAGGTTGAGAGTAGAACTGTGATTACCAGAAAGCAGGATGTTTAGCAGGGACAGAGGTTTAGGGAGATGTTGATGAAGATACAAACTTTCAGTTAGGCAACAGAAATAAAGTGAAGAGATTTATTGTACAACGTGGTGAGTACAGTTAATAATACACTACGTCCTTGAAAATTTCAAGGAGAGTGGATGTAATGTGTTCTTAACACCAAATGCTAACTATGTGAGGTAATACATATGTTAATTAGCTAGATTTAGTCTTTGCACAATGTGTACATACTGTAGGATACTATGTTGTATACAGCAAATCTATGCCATTTTATCTGTCAACAAAAGAAAAAAATCTTTGTAAGTTAAAAAGAAAAAGACCCTCTAATCAATAAAAACAAACCTGGCAACATATTTGCAACTAATATTGCAAATAAAACCTAATATCTATACCACATAAAGAAACCTTAAACATGAAAATGAGACCAATAAATTATTTTCAAAATCAGAAAAATTTATATAATTAGATAAATTTACAGTAAGAAAAACAGAAAAGTTTCTTAAATGTAGTCACACAAACAATGCATAAATATTCAAAACGTTGGTGAAGTAACATATTTAAAATACAGAGTTCACAAATATTTAAAAGTTTTTTATTAGACATCATGGCCAAGATTATAGAAAACAGGTCATTGCAACTGCTTAGGTGAAAATTTTCTAAAGACAGGGTACATTGGTTTACACTTTTAATTTTGGCAGGTCAAGGCAGGAGGATTGATTGCAGCTACGAGTTCAAGACCAGCCTGGTCAACATATGAGATGCTATTTTAACAACAACAACAAAAAACCTAGGCAGGCTTGATGGCTCATGCCTATAGTCCCAGACACTTGGGAGGCTGAAAGTGTGTATCACTTGAACCCAGGAGTTCAAAGTTGCAGTGAGCTATTATTGTGCTAAGAATGAGACCTTGTCTAAAAAAAAAAAAATCTAATTGCTATAATGGATAATTTAACATACTATTCATTGCAATCCTATTCAAAATCTCAATTTTTTTGTATATTGACAAATTTATTCTAAAGTTTATATAGAGAGACGTAACACCCAGGGTAGCCAATATGATATTGAAGGAGAATGAAGTGGTAGGACTGACACTCTATAACTTCAAGATTTCATACAAAGCTATGATAATCAAGACAATATGGTATTGGTGAAATAATAGATGAATAGAGATGAATGGAAACAGAATATACAGTGTAGAAATACATAGTCAACTGATCTTGCAATATCCAAAGATGATCAAAATCTTTAAATTTCTGAAAAATACTATAGTAGAATATCTAAGTACAATATCAAAGGCATTTTTGATGAAATGAAAAATTAATAAGCTAGACTTTACTAAAATTAAAAATGCATGTCCTACAAAAGACACTGTCAAGATAATAAAAATAAAAGCCGAGGGGAGATGGGAACTCTGTGAACCTCTCACTCGATTTTTCTATGCACTTTGGGAGGCCAAGGTGGGTGGATCCCGAGGTCAAGAGATCGAGATCATCCTGGCCAACGTGGTGAAATCCTGTCTGTACTAAAAATACAAAAATTAGCTGGCTGTGGTGGCGTGCGCCTGTAATCCCAGCTACTCAGGAGGCTGAGGCAAGAGAATTGTTTGAGACCAGGGCGTAGAGGTTGCAGTAAGTGGAGATCACGCCTCCAGCCTGGGGACAGAGTGAGACTATGTTCCCCCAAAATAAATAAAAATATAAAAATAATTCCAGTAAACTCTAAATTTTAAATATTGTAGGATTGTTTCCAAAAATAAATGTTTAGATCTACCTATGTAAACATCAAGATGCAATTACAGCTCAGTAGCAACAAGAATTAACTAATGCCTCAGTTATGGTCTTCAGGTATCTTTCCCAACTTAAAAGAGCCAAATGACAAACTCTGGGTCTTTGTCAGGATGTATGAAATTAACCTGGAATATCTTATGCCACAAAGCAAGTAACATATCACAGCTAGCTTAAAGGGGTTGCTGTTAGCCAAAGATAGGGTAGTTTGAGCACTGAAGAGAATGACTAACATCTATTCAATAAGGTGAATATATTAAAAATCCAATTCCTCCTGAACAGTTAACTAGGTCACCAAATACTGCAATCTTAAAATTGACAATCAAAGAAAAATAATTAAAAGTTTATCTTGTCTTTTCTGAAATAACTGTATTTTAGGATAACAAAATAAGCTCTGTTTGATAAGAGAAAATATTATCTACAGAAGTCCAGTTACTAATTGTGGAAAGAATTAGAAAATAATAATTTCAAAAGTTCTAACCAAAAAAACCAATTTAAACAAATCTTCTTAATGTGCAACTGTTTTACAAAGTGCTTATAGAAAAGTTTATACATCCAATAATTGGGCTTAACATCACCAAGAATGAGACAATTATCTGTGATGTGACAAAATATGAAGTTCATAGCACCAACCCTAAAAGGTTTCTAGTCAAAACATTTTAACCAAAATCGAATCAAACCACCAGAGTAACATTTGGTTCCTACTCATAGGAATAATATGAGTAGAATTTCAAACTAACATTACAAAAGAATTAACAATTTAAATGCTAGCACAAACAAATGAACACATGAAAGTATGTTTTCCAACCATTTGGAAATAACTTGAAACAGACACCACTAAAATATTTTTAATTTTATTATGGGTGATGACAGTATTGCTGCTATGTAATAAAACTCATTTGTTTCAAAGATGTAAACAGATTGAAAGAATCAATGGCAGGATTAAGGGGGATTTGCTCTAAAATATTTCAGCTGCAAAAATCCAACAAACACATAGTAAGGGTGGAAAAAGCTAGAGCTCCAAATTACTGATAGTTAATTATTGTAGGTTATGAGACTTTACAAGTTTATTATACCGTTCTTCCACTTTGATATTGCATATTTGTATTATTATACAGTAAACAAATAAATTACATATAAACAAATATACAGCTAAAAGAATGAGATGGAAACAGACTGGCAGAAAGAGAAGAACAGGGAGTCACAGTTAAAAGTAGCTCTGGAGAAGACAAATATACAATAAGATCAATGCCAGGAATCCTTAAGTTTATGGTTAACTAACAAAAAAGAGCAATGATAAAATCTGGAGCAAGACAAAAAGAAAATCTATCAATGCCATACAGTTAGCCCTCCCTTTGACTTGCAATCTTGAGACAGTAGCAAAGATATTTTCCAAAAGTTTTAAAAAGTGTTGAGTTGCTTTATACGCAAACTATTTGTTTGGTTCATGCTCTGACCTAGGAACCCAGTACAGCAGAATGGATCCTGAAGTATCTCCAGCTATTCCTAGTAGAATGTAGGAAGATGAAAATGTAAATGGAAAACAATAACTCCAGTGGAAATTCTAGGATAAATTCCTAAGCACAGGTCATAGAAATTAAAGCTGAGACACGTGAATACTAATGTACCTTGGGCCAGATTCATGATAATGCAACTAGTTAAATAAGAATTTCTAAAAGGGACTTGAAATCTGAAGGTCTCAAAATTGAGAAAGTAGGGTACCTATGCTGCACAACTTCCGCACGTCCATTTACCTTCCCATGGGTAATAGAGAGCAGCTACTTCTCCTAGTGTTAAAAAGGCCAATTACTCCCAAGGTGAATTTAAGAGAAGGTTCATTTTTCATGGAATTCAAACAGTATCAATATAAGAAGTAACAATACCAAAAATTTACCATGCTTTCCAGCTACCCTTTGGCCCACAAAAGGAGGAACTGGAGGACCACTAGATTGAGAAAAGATAGAGTAATCATTTCAACACCCCAGTAAAAACTGAGCAGGAAGTGGCACAGGTCATTCAGATTAGCTGTGGATCCTGCAAGTCACAGAGGAATGGAGTTGATTTTTTTCTAGTCAGGTAACCATCAGGACTTTACAAGGGAGTTCTAACAGCCATAACAAAAATATTACTGACAAGAAACCCTATATGCCAACTCAAACTCCATTGGAAATAAATATATACGATGATATTCTTAAAGGCCAAAATACTTGTAATCATAATTTCTAGTACATCCCTGCCATTCAAAGCGTGATCTCCTGGGTCTCTTTTATGAGAGCACTAATTTCATTCATGTGGAAGCCACCAACACCAGGTAACCACCTCCCAAAAGCCCTATTTCCTAATGTTTCATGTTAAGGGTTAGAAGGCAACATCTGAATTCCCAGGGAGCAGAAACATTCACTTCGAAGCAGGTCTCAAATCTATGAAATCTGAAAATGGGAAGAACAGAACTCTGTTTACTGTCAGAAAATGTACAGTATCCTGAGAAATAGAACCTTGTGGTGTTGCAAGCTAGAGACTTCTAACATGTCAATAAAATGCAGGGCTGTATTTTCTGGCTGATTTAGCATATAAGACTAGTAAATCACATGGCCTCATTTTTTTTTTTAATTTCTTTCACTGAAAAAGAGTTTTTTTTTTAAATTCAGAAGCAACAATTTATGGTTTAATAAGGTTTAACAGATGTGGGAACACATGAATGACACTAAAAATGAAACAGCATGGGCAGGATAATATGTCTAATGAAGAATATGTCTAATACTGCTAATATGCAGAATATGTATAATCTCTCACTATTTTGGAAAGTCTCCAAGGTAATTAATTAGTTTTCTATCTGTTCCTCTTCCCAAGGTACCTGCAAAGAAAAAAAGAAAACCACAGCAGGCATGTAACTTATTCCCTTCTTCTTTGGGGACACCTAAGTAAATGTTGAACTAATAAATTTCCTTGTAAACATGCGAAGGTTATTTTACTAGCAGGAAAGTGGCCAAGGAAATTATCTAAAAATGTTTTTAGCAAGATGCACCTGATCTATGTAGACTGCTCTTCTGAAATAAACCTGGCTGTAAAGTAGTAGTCATGTACATTCTCTTGCCTATGTGATCATAGAATATAAAAACTAAGAAGTCACAAATTTAAACAGCATCCTCTGAGCTGACACCTACCTTACATTATTGCATCAGTGCTGGGCTGTTTCTCTGATAGCAAACCGTCTACTAAGGCTGAAATAAACAATTGAAACATTGTGTCTGATTAATTTAGGCTACAATAGAGAAATGTTATTTCCATGTCTATATTTGTTCATACCATTTCTATTGTTAGTATATTTGATGACATGTGAGATTGATGATTCCTGAGAATATGTAACAATTTAAATGTTGTTTCAACAAATATATTATATTGTGGAGTGGGGGTGAGATGGAAGATTCTCCCACAAATGAGAACATATTCATCAATGGCATTATCAGACAATGTTTTAAGCATCCATATTGTTCAGCAATAGAATTTTCTCCTTTCTACAACTATAACATCTTATTCATAATCTCATTCATTGACACATTGAATAAATCCTCAAATCCATTATGCTTATTATGAAGAATTTATCTTCCTTTTTCTGTCACTGTATGGATCACAAATATATACTAAGATGCTGGACTTGGGCTTAGTAGTCCATGAACTATCAACCTATCTTTTCCCCAAGGTTCTTTATTATAATTTCCCTTTTTTTTTCCAGCCATAATATCCTGGGGTGAGGGGAGGGCTTAGTCTTAAGTGTAGGCAACACCAAATAGAGAGCTTTCCATTGTTCTCACTTCCTCCAAGTTGGCATTTTAATGGAGGCTGTTTTAGTGTGTTTCTAGTTCCTATAACAAAAATACTACTGATTGGGTGTCTTAATCAACAAATATTTATTTGTCACAGTTCTGGACATCCAAGATCAAAGCGCCAAAATATGTAGTATCTAGGGACAGCCTGCTTTGTGACTTTCAGACTTCACCTTCTCCCCATATGCTCACATGGCCTAGAGAGATAAGCTCTCTCATGCTTCTTTATAAGGGCACTAATCACATTTATGAGAGAATTACTCTCATAGCATAATTATTTTCTAAGGCCCTACCTCATAGGGGAGGTAGGCTTCCAAATACTGTCACACTGGGCATCAGGCTTCAATCATATACATTTTTGGAGAATACAAACTTTCAGTTCATAGCAGTGGTTCAATAAATTGAGTAAAGCAGTATGCACAAATGTACTAAACTCTAGACTATACTACAACTGCATATCTTCATCATGAAACCATTATTTTAACACTGCAATATTAATTTCCTCTTTGGAAAAAGCTACAGGAAAAGTTAATTGTTTATGTGAATGTGCTAGGAAGAGTAACGTACAGGCTATTAAGAGAAGGACCAGTCATTCTAGAGATTACCAACAAGGCAAAGGTCACATTTCTGCTGTTGACTTTGGGTCCCTTCTTTTATTCATACATGCACGCAGCCTGATCCAATAGTGTCAGAATAAATACTGACCATTTTCAAGTTACAGGTGATACCAAATAAGATTTAGAAGGATTAAGTACAGGTTACCTATACACTAGTCAATAAGGAGATAACATAAAAATAAAACCAATAATGGGTATGTGCTTTCACAAATTAGAAAGAAGTGCTTCTTTCTTCAAAACAGTTTCCTTACAACTAACAAAATGATTTCCATAATAAATATATATGTGACATGTAATATTCATGATATCACATAAGATGGTACAGGGTAACACTAAATAACTTTACATGGTATATCTAAACATAGTACTTATATGTCTTATTTTTCTCTCTGACATTTACAAGACAATTATAAATATTAACTATATCATTTTTTCTCTTATCTTTTTCTCCTAATCTAGGTTATTTTAGTAGTGATTAGATTATAATTGGATCTACATGCTATAAAATAATAATATAGAATACCAAGAAGAGTATTTAATGTCACCTAGATATGGATAAAATGACAAATAGGATTTTGAGTCACTTCCATGGATACAAGATTGAGTGTGCTTTCATAATTATGTAATTATGTGTACCCAGTAAGAGTATGCTTTATTATTACTGGTTCTTTTTTGAAATTTCAGTAGAAACATTTTCATGGATTTTGAACATGTAAAAATATAAGATGTGGAGATGGTTGTGATCTACCATATCACACTCCTTCCAGGATGCCTTCCTATACATACCACAGAGGTCTTAAAGGTTGAACACTGCACTTTCTATGTCCATGCATTTCCAGGAACTTTGTGGCTAGAGTTCTGAATGTAAATAAGGCTTTTAAATATTTAGATATTCTTACACAAGAAGTGGAAGGTACAATTAACATAGAGGTTATTTTCCTACTTCTTCCTGCAAGTTTTCTGCTATTATGCAAGGTTTTGGAGACAGCAGGTTACCCTGTGCCACTGTTGCAATCACCATTGTCCATTCTCAATTTCATTCAGAATGAGGTAGTTGTTTAGTGTCTGTTTATTGTTTTAAATCAGCTAGTGTTAAAGAAGTCTTAAATTCAGAGTTCTTGTGTTGACTTGACCTATGGAACCTTATTTGATAGATAAGAATATTTTATAAGACCCATTCATGGTGTCCCTCCCTAAAGTCTGGTCCTTTATCTTTTCAACAATATAGTAAATATTTAATATTTTCCAACTAAATGTTTTTTAATTTAAAACATGCAAAATTTCTTTTATTTATTGTTCTGAATCCAGGATGGTATGGTAGGTGATACCAAAAGTGGGTTAAAATGTAAGGTATTGGCTAGTTATTGGTGGCATAAGGCAAAGAACCATAATTATTTGTTATGGTTTTGCATAAACAATTGCAAAATATTTGGTGAAATTAAAATCTGTGTTACTCTCAGTGGCTGTCCATGTTACTGAGAGGTTGAGCATTAGTAGAACTAGTATGTAAGCCTCAAAATATAACTGTGTGCTGGCTCCTGCTTTTGACTTGAACAAATTAAGAAGAAAATTAAGTGAGGCTCATTGTAACAGGTGGCTGTGGAGAAGTAGCCTTAGCAAATGATAATACAGCAAGGACTTTTAAAGCCTGAGCATTTGTCACAGATGATTGGAGGCAGTCCAAAGCCAAATACCAGGTACAAGATGAAACCTTCCCACCGAAATCATTAATTTTAGATACCCTAAAGTTTGCCACCATGAATTTAAGAAAGATAAAGAAAAGGGCTCAGCACAAAGGCATTAATGGTAGACAAGAAGGGTTCAATGTTTTGTCTAAATAAGTCCTTTGGCTACGTTCATTTTCCCAAAGAACTGAATGAAAGAAAATATATCCAAAGTCAAGTCAGTTTCTAGGGTCTTATATCGCCAAAGAAACCACAAGTCTGGCCTGCAAATGATAGTAGTTGTTCAAATTTTATAGCAAACCCTGGGCTCTAAACCTGCACCAGATGGAAGCCTGCTGGGAAAGTTGTGCAGCCTCATATTTTTGATGTGCCTGCAGATGAGATTGAGTGAGAAGAATTCCTCCAGTAAGCAAAGCCAGGGGCTACAGAGCATAACAGAAAACCAAGTCAACCCAGAGAACAAAACCAGTTTGTCCGCAAATATCTTGCTCTACTGCCAAGCAGGGACTTTTCAAAATTCCTGCTCAACTGTATTTTATAACTCCTATGAACAAGAGACTGTTGGGTGTTTCTTATTCTTTTGTTCTCTTAATGAACATTTTTATTGAACCTACCTTGTTTACACTGCATAGTTGGATATTAGAATGTATGACGGTACATTTCCATCATATCATCAGTCACTAGGCTACAAATAATAGCTGCATCCAAACTCATGAAGAGGTCTACACAACACTTAGAAATCTTAAACTTAGATGAAGATGTGATGATTATCAATCTTTAGTTTCTTCATTTCATAGAGGGCTTTTGTGCAATTGTGAAAGTATTCATGGATCTTTGGGTAGCAGAAGCAGAGCTTATTACTAGTCTACATGCAATGTCCTCCTTTTTCTGTTGAGCAAATGCCCCTGAATTTTACGTAGGCATATGGTGACCAAGCAGGCCAGACATATGTTCTCCCATTGAAGCCACAAGTATGATAAGTTCCTGCCAATGAGAATGTGAAGAGAAATGATCAGTTTTTAACAATAGTATAAGAATTTCAGTGGCAGAGATACAATTATATTTTCATCTCTATCCTTTCACCAAAGCTATAGTTATACTTCATTATATTTACTCTACATTCAAAACACTTAAATATATTTTTAGATATCTACCTGTTCCTTCTAATTTTGTGAGTAAATAATAATTTCTGTGAGAAGGTAGTGAGTGAGAGGTAGAACAAAGGAAGATCAAATGATAAGTGAATGCTAGAGAGACTTTTTTTTTTTTTTGGTCACAATTATGAGAAATTTGAAGAGTGAAACTTTAGGTGGCCTTCCTACGAACCATGAAATTTGGAGAAAAATAAAGTGTTTGCCATATATTCATGTTTCACTTATACAGATGTAATCTAAGCAATTAGTTAAATTAATGTAAAAACTTTGGGGTATTTCATCTTTTGTTTCTAGTAGTTGGAATTGTAGAGCTGTTTTATGACACTACTATGTATGGGACAATAAAGCACACATCTTTGAAGTCTGACGTTCCTTGCAAAGACAAATTTTTATGTTTTTTTTTTGCAAATATGAGAAATGTGAAGTCATTATAAATATGTTTTTGAGAGTGTTTTGAATTTACAGAAAATACAATGACATGGATGAAAGTATAGGCACACCTCTATCGTCTAGCAATTTCTTATAGTGGTGTCAGAATCTGAATCTAATGTAAAAGTGACTTGCATTTATGGTAGAAATTCTGCAAACCATTAACAGTTTTATATGTATGTACAAGCAGCTTTAAGTAATTTGTGGTAAAAACCGCAGTGCTAATAAATTTTCATATCTTAAATAACTCAGTGCTGGTAAGTTTGTGGAGCCATTTTAAAAATTTTAATCTAAAGACATATTTGTCTGCTCCCTGCTCATTTTTTTCCCCACTATTTCCAAACTTAGTATAGTTAAATATATTTAGTTTATTTACTGCTTTGAGTCTTCACACTCAATCTCTGTTTCTGTAGATAGTCTGATGAATGCATAAATACCATAAGAACTATGAAAATTTAAATTTTAGGAGGTACTCTTTCGGAAACCGGGCTAGTGAGCATGGCAACTGTACTAAATATACCTTTTCTGTAGTATTCCAGCAACTTCGAAATACCTTGACTAGGGTATTTATTTGACTATAACATGCACAGAATGATATACATTTTTGGGCATTTGAACCACAAAATTTGTTTGCATTGTAGTTAGAGATCATGTGAGCGTTTTTTTTTTTTTGCACATTTTTTCTATTAGATATGTACACAGATGCCTGTTATTAAAAACAAATTTGCAAGGAAACTTTATTTTAATGCTTGGGAATAATAAGGGTATATGACATTTTTATATATTAACAAAAGAGTGTGTATATATATATTAAACATTTTAAAATATTTATTTAAATGAATACTCTATATAGATGTATTTGTATCTCTTTCTTTATATACATATTACATGTACAGTTATAAACTACATATATATCATTTATTGACTTCTCATCTTTGGAATATTAAAGCTTACTTCACTAACAGTCCCTCTACTATCATTTGTTTTCTATATTCATATTATTTACATTATCTACTTAGCAGCTAATTCAACTCCATTAGTTAGTTTAAATTTGCATATTTTATAGACTGTCTGGATTCAAATCCCGACTGAAACTCTCTGTTTTATTCTGTTTTTTATTTCTTTGTCACTATCTAGATAAACAGATAGCTAGACAAATGATGCATAGATGTAGATATAGAAAGATATATAGATGTGTATTTAAAATGTATTTAATTTGAGAAAGTTATATAATTTTTCTATGTTATGGTTTTCTATTATGTAATGTCATGTCAACTACCTGTGTGAAAGGCAGTTACGTGGACTATGTGAGAGAACGTATATGAATTAATTAGAACTATGTCTGGTGCTTTATAAATACTTAATATAGTTACCTAACCCTATAATCATCATTACCAGGAATCCTATAGGATTATACTAATATCTCTACAATAATTGCATTCTTACTTTTGGTTATATCTACTATAGTTAGCTTAGCATCAAGCCATGGTTACCTCCTTGGCTTCTGCTATTACTCTCTGTCCCAGACAAGGTGACTTCCAGTTACATTCAGGCACACAAAGACTTTTTGAATTATTAAGATACAATAATTTAATATTTATTTCTATGCATATAATTAGACTTG
The DNA here is from genome assembly GCF_049354715.1 of Callithrix jacchus. Lineage (NCBI taxonomy): Eukaryota > Metazoa > Chordata > Mammalia > Primates > Cebidae > Callithrix > Callithrix jacchus. The sequence goes on from NC_133502.1 coordinate 50,443,724, forward strand.
TCATGCTTTGTAGATGAATTGACTTTCAAAATTAAAAATCTTTGAAAATATGACACTTCCTGCATTATGAGTAAGCAAACATTGCTGAATACACAATTCCAATTGAGTAATAAATGGACATTATCTGTGTAATGGCTTCGTTGTCTCCTTTCTTACACAGCTCAAGAGGAAACACCTAAAATGTTATTTTAAAAATTTTTTGGATTGACTAGTGTTCAAACATCTGTCCCATTTGCTTCATAAATTGGCCATGCTTTCTTTTTAATGATTCTCACTTAAGATTACTCATACTTTTTTGCTTACACAGTGAACAAATGTCTTCACTCTATTTGAACTGTTCATCTACTAAATAAAGTTGCAATTTCCAAACCTTCATCTTCCTGCTTCATTCTTACCCAGCTGCTTTCTAGGGCTAAAGTGTGTCTAAATCCAGATAATTTAGTTCATTGCACTTTTATTGTGTTCTAATATTTAATTTGTATATGAATCACAATATTTAATTTTCTTGATTTTTTAAAGCTTTTTTCTTCTTTGCTTTCACATTTGATTCCTTTTTGAGATATTATTGAATTAAAAATCCCAAGTCATTTTCTTTTAAAAGTTGAGGATATTTCTCCATTATAGTATAGAAAACTGTGTAGACAATTTGATTTAAATTTTTTTGTTGTTGGTGGTTACCTAATTTCTTTCTCAAATCATTCAGGATTATTTTTTATTATAATTCTGAAATTTCAAGGAGTATATGCTTGTCTGTCAGACTTTTAATACACATAACCTGACTTTCAATGAGATCTTTTGCTTTAAACACTTATCCCTAACATCAAAGCTAGAATACCACATACATTTATCAATTCAAAATTGCCTTCTGTACTCTTCTGTCATATTTTTTTCTGAAACTGCTATTAAAGTAAACCTTTATAACATTAGTTTTTACAATATTTTGTGGTATAGTTGACATGATAAAATGCACATAAGTTGCACAATTTGATAGGAATGTGTGTGTGTGAATGAACTATTCACCAACAAAATAATAAACATATCTACACCCCACAAAAGTTCTGCTTTTCATTGTTATGAATTAGTTTGTATTTTATATATAAATTAATTCACATTTTCTATATTTTTATATATTTGAAATGATTTTGCATGTGTTTTTTGGTCTGACTTCTTTCCTTAGCATAATTATTTTGAGCTTCATGTTGTTATGTTTATTAATCATTCATTTCATTTTTATTTTGCTAAATATGATCACTCTGGACAGATTCTACAAATTATTTATATATATACTGCCTAAGGTTATTAAAATTGTTTACAGTTTTAATGATAACAAAACTTCTCTGAATATTCATGCATAGATTTTTATATGGACATAAGTTTTTTTTATCTCGGGTAAATAACTGTATTAGATACATGTTATCTTGTTAAGAATTGTCAATGTTCAGTAATTGTACCATTTGCCTTCCTCCCTCTTTTCATCCTTTCCTTCCTCCTTCTCTTTCTTTGCTTTTTCTTCTTTCCCTCCCTCTCAGTGTCCCTCTCTTCTTTTTCCTTCTTTACTGCCTTTTTGTCTTTTTTTCTACTTTCTTTCTTTTATTTCACGCCATTTCTTTTTCTTCTTTTGTTCTTTTTTCCTCTCTTTCTGTTTCCCTCTCTTTTTGTTCTTTCTTTCTGGTGGCTGTTGCCTGAGTTTCTTGCTGTAGTCCTTCTACTTATATTCTGTTTATATCTTAGCAACCAAAATTTCAGTTGTAAATAATGATTTATTAAAGCATTGTTAAATAATACCTTATTTTTATTCAATGGTATGTTCTTTCATAGTGTTTGATTCTTGTGTGAGTTAATAGGTACAGAGTGGTAGAATTCCTCAAATTTTACTAACTCTATTCACATATTGTTTCAAATGCTATTCTGCTCCCTAATTGATGAATTTATCTGGTGTTCACTTTCTATGAGTTTATTTTTATCATTCTCTTTATTACTTCTGATTTTCTCTATCCATTTTATAAGTACTGAATGTAGGTTTATCCTCAGCAGTAAAAGACTAGGTAGTTTAAAAAACCTGTAAATGTGCTGTAGTTTTCCCTTCCTTCCAATGCAATTATAAGATTCCTCAATAAGTGGGAGTTAAAAATATACAGATTGCAATCCGATTTAAATTTTTTGTTGTTGGTTGTTGCAGATTGTAGTGGAATCAAAATTAATTGATTGACTCTCTAAGAGGTGGAAAAGGGATATCTACTCTTTTGTGAAATAAAAGTAGGGTTTTACATAAACTAGAAGAATCACATAAAATAAGCCAATTAATTGGTACACATAAACAGCATCTATTTCCAATTTCTACTTTAGAGGGGGCAAAATTATCCCTCTACCATCTTAGGGTTTTACCCTGGGCCCAAGAATTAAACTGACATAAGACAAATTAAGAGAAGAAAACCATACAAATATATCTAATAAGAGTTTTACATGACTTGGTAGCCATTGTTTCATATGAACGCTCTATGCCCCCAAAAATTTAAACCCAAAATATATAGTAAAGAAATATTTTCTTCAACTGAAGTAGTGAACATAAATTTGGAAGTAATCATACAATGTTTATACTCTAAAATAAAAAATAAAAACATAATTCATACCAATTTTTTAAAAATAAAAAGAAATGAGAGATCTTTCATGAAATTAGAGACAATTGCTCAGAAAAATGTGAATGCCAACACTACATAAATCAAAGTATTATTTTAGTAAAATCACCAAAATAACAAAGTTTTAAATTTTCGTTTTCTTTCTTAAACTTGATTAAAAATACTATGATGATGATGATGATGATGATTTTTTTTTTTTATAGAATATCACTCTGTCAACCCAGGCTGGAGTGTAGTGGCATGATCTTGGCTCACTGCAACCTCCACCTCCCAGGTTCAAGCAGTTCTCCTGCCTCAGCAGCCCCAATAGCTGGGATAACAGGCATCCACCACCACAGCAGGGTAATTTTCGTGTTTTTTATAGAGATGGGTTTTTGCCATGTTTGCTAGCCTGGTCTTGAACTCCTGACCTCAAGAGTTCTGCCTGCCTCAGCCTCCCACAGTGCTCAGATTCCAGGCATGAGCCAATGTGCCTGGTCCAATAATTTTCTAATGAAGGATTAAACATACATTCAGAGGCCATTGGACAGCTCACACCTGTAATCCCAGCACTTTGTGAGGCTGAGGTGGGTGGATCACCTGAGGTCGGGAGTTTGAGGCCAGCCTCACCAACATGGAGAAACCCCATCTCTACTAAAAATACAAAAATTAGCCAGGCATGGTGGCACACCTGTAATCCCAACTATTTGGAGGCTGAGGCAGGAGAATCGCTCGAAGCCAGGAGGCTGAAATTGTATTGAGCTGAGATCACGCCATTGCTCTCGTGAGCAAAACTCCATTAAAAAAAAAAAAAAAAAAAAAGCTTACATTAAGAGCTACAATTTTTTGAAAACTGCTACACTTCAAATTTGATATACAGAAAATTCTAAAATAAATACAAATATTAATTATTAAGTGAAGAAGAAAGGCAGCGATAATTTTCAATTAGTGTATGCCTTGACGAATAGTTGTATCAGATATGTTTCTTGTGATATGTTTTTAAACACCATTGTAAAGATTTTAAAAATAAGTATTTAACCTAAAGAAATTACTGAAAATACCATGTAGAAAACATTTTGCTTCATTTATAATTGACTTTTCTTTCCTAAAAATAAATGCCGTACTAAAAACCACCTTGCCATTTGTTGCCCTAAGAGTTAGGCTCCGTTTAGCTGTTTTCTTTGAGGAGAGAGACTGGGGATGAAATGACAGGCTGCCCTAAGGCAACTCATCTCAAAATGTATCAAGACAGTGCCCTTAAGCTGGAGAAAAGTTAACTTTCACTGCTGGCTTATAGCCTGAAGGGACTTTCCACGTGCAAAAAAACTTTTTATCAGAATTTACTCTATAACCTAAATTTTTTTTTTTGTGGAATGTTACATTTTGCTATGTAATATATGTGTTTGCTACAAAATGGACTTAAAATATTTTTTGTTAACTAAAATAAATGTTGCCATGAATTTCTTTAAGAAACATTTCAATCTGAGGTGTTAGTTGTGTCGAAGAAAAAAGAATACTTCATAAGCAAATTAGACAAATCTCTAGAACTCCATAGCCAATGGATTGTGAGTTGGATAACTGTCATTTAAGATATAACATTTCTGGCTTTTGACTCAGATTGGTACAAACACTGGTAATTATGTCTATCCACAAAACATTAGTGTGGTCTATAGTTAGTTACCAAGTACAATAATGATGCTTGTGGTTTTTGTGTTACCTAATACATGTTAGTTTTGCAAAACTATATAGTTTAATCAATTGTGCAGGTAAAAAGCAATAAGAATTAAAGTTGGATAATTTTTTAAAATTAAAAGAATTAAAACTTGTATACATCCTTTCTTATCACTTTCTCATAGTTTGCACATTTTCTTTAATTTCTGCTTTGTTTTTCATGTTTGGATGTTGTACCACCATCTGGCTTTCCTTTCTGGGGAAAGGAGACAAATAAAATAGGATGCATGCACAGCATAAAATACTACACATCAGTTGGAAGCAACAAATTAGTTGTTCACATAGAGACATAAATGAATGTAACACACTACTAAGTAAAAATAAATAAATACATTCATATATACACAAATACATCAAAGTAATGGACCAACTTAAATCTGTAACATAATTTCATCTATATAATAAAAAGCAGGTTGTTTTAAAACTATTTTTATTTTTGAAATTATTTTCAAATTGCAAATACACATTCTTTTTTCCCATTAGGTTATACAAACTATAAAATATCTCCCAACTCAAACAATCCATTTGTTACATCTCATCCTACCTTGGTTATGCTCCTACCTCATCTATGCTTAAAAAGTTTTCTTTTTCAAAGTGTACTTCATCACTATTTTCTTATTGTGTCTTGGTATTCACTATGGTAATCCAAAACTACTGTAAAAAATAGACTTAAATTGTACAACAGTTCTAAAAAGAGAAGCTATTTGTCACTCTAAGTTTGTAGCACCGCTCTTGGATAGCAGGGGCTTTGTTATAAATGGTGATTCAGAGCTCTAGTCTCCTGTCAACCTTTGTCTCTATCGTTCCTTAGTGCTGGTATTTTCAAATTTTGCTGTGACCCCAAATTAGCTGGAGGACATACTGATACTAAGATTACTTTCACTCCTCATGCCCTCTCATCCAGTAGTTTTTTTTATTCACAAAGTTAGAGGCAGGCCAGATAATTTGCTTTTCTAGCATATTCCTAGATCCTGCTAATGTTGTGGCACACCTTGAAAATCCCCATGCCAGAGCACTGCCTTTCTCTGAATTCTGCTGGGGAAAGTGGCAGGAGAATGCTGAGAAAGCACAACCACTCTTTCTATCCAGGCTCAGGAATAGTTTACCTAGCTCACCAAGAATTTCAAGGCAATCGCTGCATTCTATGGAAAAGCAGTACAAATATTGTGAGGCAGTCTTTCCTTCTGGTCACCAAAATCTGAATATTTCTTCATACACAAAGAATATCTACTTTAACATCACAGCTGTTATATTCTGCAATGGTTTCCCTAGTCTCTCACCAAAGACTATAGACATTTGCTCAGGGGTCCTACAATGGGGAAAGGGTAACTCCAGTTACTACGAGGGTTACCAGACAAAGGGTCTGATTGACACTGCCACTCAAAGACACAATTTTTTTTTTGTGGCTCCTTTATTAGAAGAGGGTCTTGTAAGGATAAATAGAAAATGGAGTCCCAGCTAAATAGGAGTCAACTAGGTCTGGAGACTTATCTAGCAGTCATTCCCTTAATCTGCAAGGGTGTAATTAGTACTGTGAGGCTTGCCAGTAGTAATTATTCCTACATTGATTCCTTGGCCTTCGGAGTAAAAGCTACGATGTTGGACGAGGCCAAATATAACTCTAAAACTAGTTCTTTCCTGTGAAAGAACATAATCTCAACAGGATGGAGTTACACATCTTTTGAGAATGAGTTTGTGGCATATCACTAGGCCTAGTTGTATTAGTCTGCTTTCACACAGCTGATAAAGACATAACCGACACTGGGCAATTTACAAAAGAAAGAGATTTACTGGATTTACAGTTTCACATGGCTGGGGAGGCCTCACAATCATGCTGGAAGGTAAGGAGAAACAAATCACATCTTACATAGATGGCAGCAGGCAAAGAGAGATTGTGCAGAGAATCTCCCATTTTTTAAAACCATCACATTTCATGAGACTTATCATGAGAATAGCATGGGAAAGATCAGACCCAATAATTCAATCACATTCCACTGGGTTCCTCCCAGGACACATAGGAATTGTGGAATTTACAATTCAAGAAGAGATTTTGGTAGGCACACAGCCAAACAATAACATTCCACCCTAGCCCCTCCCAAATATCATGTCCTCACATTTCAAAACCAATCGTGACTATCCAATAGTTCCCCCAAATCTTAACTCAATTTAGCATTAACTCAAAAGTTTAGTCCAATATCTCATCTGAAGCAGGGAAGTCCCTTCTGCCTATGAGCCTGTACAATCAAAAAAAGTTAGATAATACCTAATACAATAGGGGTGCAGGCATTGGGTAAATACAGCCATTCCAAATGGGAGAATTCTGCCAAAACAAAGGGGTCTGCAGGCCTCATGAAAGTCCAGAATCCTGCAGGGCAGTCAAATCTTCAAGCTCCAAAATGATCTCCTTTACCTCCATGTCTCACATCCAGGTCACACTGATGCAAGAGATATGGCTCCCACAGCCTTGGGCAGCTCTGCCCCTGTGGCTTTGCAGGGCATAGGCCCTTTCCTGCTGCTTTGCAGGGCATAGGCCCTTACACTGCTGAGTATCTGTGGCTATGCCAGGAACATGGTACAAGCTGTTGGTGGATCTAATATTCTGCGATCTGGAGGACAGTGGCCCTTCTCTGACAGCTCCACTAGGTGGTGTCCCAGTAAGGACTTTTTGTGCTTGCTTTGACCTCACATTTCCCTTCTGCACTGCCTAGTAGATGTTCCCTGTGAGGCCTCGCCCCTTCAGCAAACTTCTCTCTGGTCATCCAGGTGTTTCCATACATCTTCTGAAATCTAGGCAGAGGTTCCCAAAACTCCATTCTTGACTTCTGTGTACCCACAGGCTCAACACAACTTGGAAGCTGCCAAGGCTTAGGGCTTGCAACTCTGAAGCCATGGTCTGAGCTATACCTTGGCCCCTTTTAGTCACTGCTGTAGTGGCTGGGTTATAGGGCACCAAGTCCCTAGACTACACACAGCAGAGGGATCCTTAGCCCCACCCACAAAACCAGTTTTTTCCTCCTAGATCTCAAGACTTGTGAGGGCAGAGGCTGCCTCAAAGTCTCTGACATACTCTGAAGACATTTTTCCCCATTGTCTAGGGGATTAACATTTGGCTCCTCATTACTTATGCAAATATCTGCAGCAGGCTTGAGTTTCTCCTCAGAAAATGGGATTTTATTTTCTAATGCATGGTCAGGCTGCAAATTTTCCAAACTTTAATGCTCTGTTTCCCTTTTAAAACAGAATACCTTTAACAGCACCCAAGTTACCTCTTGAACGCTTTGCTGCTTAGAAATTTCTTCCACCAGATTCCCTAAATTGTCTCTCAAGTTCTAAGTTCCACAAATCTCTAGGGCAGGAGCAAAATTCTGCCAGTGTCTTTGTTAAAATGTGAAAAGAGTCACCTTTGATCCAGGTTCCAACAAATTCCTCATCTTCATCTGAGACCACCTCAGCCTGGATCTCATTGTCTATATCATTATCAACATTTTGGTCAAATCCATTCAACAAGTCTCTAGGAAGTTCCAAACTTTTCCACATTTTCCTGTCTTCTTCTGAGCCCTCCAAACTGTTCCAACCTCTGCCTGTTACTCAGTTCCAAGGTGGCTTTTACATTTGTGGGTATCTTTACAGCAGTACTCCTCTCTACAGGCACCAATTTACTGTATTAGTCCATTTTCTCACTGCTGATAAAGGCATACCAGAGACTGGGTTTACAAGACAAATAAGTTTAATGGACTTACAGTTCCACATGGCTGGGGAGGCCTTACAATAATGGTGGAAGGCAAGGAGGAGTAAGTTACATCTTACATGGATGGCAGCAGGCAAAGAGAGTTTGTGCATGGAAACTCCCATTTTTAAAACCATCAGATCTCTTGAGACTTATTCACTATCATGAGAAAAAAATGGGCAAGAGCCACCCCCATAATTCAATCACCTCCTACCACCTAGCTCCCATGACACCTGGGAATTGTGGGAGTTATAATTAAAGATGAAATTTGGGTGGGGACATGCCAAATCATATTACTAGTAGAAACAGAACACCTTGGCAGCTAATGATTGTGCATATGGAACTGATATCATAAGCTGCTTTCTGCCAGACTCAACAAGTTATGAGGTCAGAGACTCATCAGTAATCATAATGTGGGAGTTGCATGTCCTGGACGAAGCTTGAGCAATAGAAGACATAGATACACTTTCATGGGTGGTCAGCTCAGACTATTCTTTTTACTACTCTAGTTACAAAACAAACAAACAAAGAGAACCTTCTTACTTCCCATCTTTGTATGGGTGTTCCACTGAACAGGAAGGAATAAGTCCTGGGTTCATTTAGGAATGGGTTCACTCAGTATATAGGTGCAAACTGCACACGATGGCAGCAGCATTATAGACACATTCAGGTGACCATGAATTGCAGTTGAAAGAAATGATTTTCCAGCAGTCAGAGTTGATGAAAATGCTGGTCTTGTAATTTATGTGGTAGTAGAACTGCTTTCTGGCCAGTCACAACTCATCTTGCCAGAGGCCTCAAAGAAAAGGAGAGACAAATCAGAGACAAATTTCTCTGGATCGATTCACATGATGGGTGCCATATGGAAATTAGCACCAAGTGCAGATGCCCATTATTAGACACCACCATGGAAGTGGGACTTGATTACTAAACAGACATAATGATCTGGCCCATTGATGTTAGTCAGACTTCTTCCTATGCCATTTTGAACTGGCATGCACCAATAGAATGGTCATGTCTGTGTTTTCAAGGTTAATTACAGCAGATTTGTAATTATCTTGGGCTGCTTTGCTAAAGTTTGTTTATAGCAATGACCCTTATTCAAGGCACAAAACATACTGATTAATAGTGTTGCTTTGCAACCATGGGTCTGAGGATTTTCTGGATCATTCATTCCAGTTTGTTGGGACTGTTTATTGATAACAATGAGATTGATGATTTGCACCTGGTTTCAGTGACACCCTGGAGGATTCTGCTGATAAAACTGGTTATGTAGCAGAAATATATTCCATAGCCAGCCAAAGAAAAAGTCTCCAGCCAAGATACCATTTTGAGCTTCCTAATTCCAAGATGTTCCCTGCACATATTGATGGCTCCTGATCCAAGAAAAAAATGCCATTCATGGTCTTTCAAAATGGATTAAAATAGGAGCTCACCTGATGTCTCTTGAACCCTAGTCATGAGATAACATTTGGCTATAATGTATATTTTTACTTTAATATTGTCACTAATACACTGTACCCATTTTTTAGAGTATACTATTTAATTGTAAGTATTTTCATTTATGTCCTGTGAATCTTATTTAGCAATAGAACCAAACTTCATAGGCAATGGCAGTAATAAACACAATGAATTTACTCAGCAACATGGACATTCACTAACCAAGATCAATCTAGCTACTATCTCTTTGGAATGCTCAAATTTTCATAACCTGTTTTGAAGAACTTATATGATGCTACTCCTCAAGAATACCAGCAAGCTACTTAGTAGCAAATAAACTACATTGGGCTTTCACTTTTATAGTAGAGTTAAGTTTGTCTTCATAGACATGGACAGGTATTTCAAGTATGAATTTGGCTTTCCTGCTCACAAAGCTATAACCAAGGTTACCGCATGGGGGCTTTCACATGCCTTTCCACAGGCATGAAAGCTGCATCAGTTTTCTATTGCAGCATTACAAAATTTTACAAATATAGGAGATTAAAATGACATCCATATATTACTTTACATTTTCTGTAAAGAAGATGTCCAGGCATAACGTAGCTGGAATCTCTGCTTAGAGTCTTAGAAAGGCTGAGCTTAAACTGTTGACTGTGCTCTTTACTGGAGCTCAGAGTCTTCTTCATGCTCATGCAATCATGGGCAGAATTCAGTTCCTTGTAACTGTAGGATAGAGGACCGTGCTGGTTGTCAGCTGGAGGCTACTCTCAGCTTCTAGAGCCTGCCTGTTATTTTCTGCCACATGCTTTTTAATGTCATAGCAGTTTCCTTCTTTAAGACCAAGAGGAGAGCATGTGATATCTCTGGTATTTATCTCTGCTCTCTAGACCCATATTTTTAAAAATACATCTGATTAGTTAAGACTCACCCACACTCAAGTGGAGAATACAGCCAGTGTCAACTGGCCTGTGGAGTAAGAGCTATCATGGTGTGGGCGGCCAAAAGAAACTATAAAACCATTTCCTCCCCCATCAAGGACATAACATCTGCAACAGAGAATAGCATACCATGAGATATTTCCAAAAAGACATACAGAAAGTCCTAAAATTAGAATGCTTTGTTCTGGATTATATAGGTGTGCATATGAATTAGTATGAGTCTTGTGGATCATCTTAGAATTCCGCCTGCAACTGGATACCAGACACCATTGTATGAAACCTGATACCTCACTTCATAGCAAAGTGGGTATGAGTGTGGTTATCCTGAACCATAGGATCCACTTGTTGTGCCACCAGTGTACTATTTAGAAGCAGATGCTGTCATGGAGCTGCCTTCTAAAAGTATAGATCAATCACAAGCGCAAAGGCAAAGCGTTTTTATTTTTTACCATGCATAATATAATCTTTAAATCAGAAGCTTCTATCTAGCTCTGTATGCCTAATAGGAAGAATAAATAGGTCTGGAAAACAATGTAGTAGAAGTAAGAGTGTTCCCAGTATATTCCCAATGATGCACAGGGGCATTTTCTGCTTTCCATTTCTCAGGGTTGGATGGTTGGATGTTCTTTCCCCAAATGGGGCTTTTTTTTTTTTTTTTGCCATGGGATGCAGACAATGTTCCATGGAATGACAGTTTCCAGCTGTCATTCAGTGGAGAACTGTGAACTTCTTGTGTTTAAGGACCATCAACTAGTGGAAGGCACATCATTGTGGGAGGTAAAATTAACTAAAATAAGCAGGAGGAGGTAGGGCACCTTTACATAATGAGATCACAGTAATATATATATATATACATATATATATATACATATATATACATATATATATACATGTATATATATACATATATATATATACATGTATATATATATATATATATATATGTATGTATGTATGTATATGTATATGGAACCTAGTTAATCCAGTAAGATGACTCCTACTACTCCCTTGTCCCACTATTTCTGAATGGACACTTTCAGTAACCCAACATAAAAACATATAATTTTCAAAAATTAATTTTCTACAAAAATGTAGGTTTGAATCACACATCAAGTAACCTACCAAGACATGCAAGGAGATAGATGAATATGAACAAAATTTAGGATGAATAGCAGAGGAAGGCAGTGAGTACCATTGGTGGCCTTGATGCTAATTGCAGAAAAAGGGGCTATATTTATTGCACAGATCTGTCCCTTCCAAGTTTCCTACTTGGAAGAGATGCCCAAGAGAGTCATGGAGGAGCTTTTTCTGGAAACTGTGTGATACATATCAGTACAGCTATGAGTCACAAGTGGCGATTGTAATGCCCATTGAAATGAAACTCTTGCACTTTCAGCACAGGAAGCCTCTTGATTAATAGCCAAGGAACTACTATTCTGGATCCACCCCTGCTTTTGTGCTGAAGCCACATTTCCTGAAGGTTGTTTGATTTCTCAATGACTGGGTAAGGCAGTGGTACTAAGCATGTTCAATTTTACAAGATGAAGAATTCTTCTCACAGGCAATTTTGGCTCAAGGATTCATTTCCCTGGCTGAAACCTTCTTAAAAAACAGTGTTGCAGTTTGAGAAACTTCCTATCGAATTTAATTTTTACCTCATTTCTGGCTCCTTCAGAGGAGTTTGGCATGTATTACAGTGGGAAGGCTCTCCTTGCCTACTCTAGATGCCCTTCACTTTTCTTTAACCAATAAATCTCTTGCATGTGCAATTGTGTGTTGGCATTTGTTTCTTGGACAAAGACAGCTAACACATCAGGTTTCTCCCTAACACGCTTGCTTCACTGTTAGGAAGGATAACAGGTAGGTGATACAGCCTAGGCAACAAAGTAGAGCAAAAACCTCAGGGATTCCAAGTGCGGCTCTGAGGTTATTGAATTGCACGGCATTTCAGACATATGTAGTCATAGGAACAAGGCTAGATGAGTGATGGTTACGTCAACACAGTGACACCACCAGCTATGAGGTCTCTTCAGGTTTTGATTTATTAGTCAAGTAGGATCCTAATGAATATGTCACTAGGTTCAATTCTCTGGTGCTGCTGTAACTAATAATTGTAAGTTATGAACTGATTACAAAATAGACCAAAGGGAAAAAAAAACCCACCGACGTTGACAGTGAGGTATTGCTACTAGGTAAATACATAGTAATCTAAGTATTTCCAAAGATATAGGTATATATACCTTGATTTAGAGTTAAGAAGGACTAGAATAAGAATTAAGTCTTCAAGCATTCTTAGTCTAGAGAAACAAGTTGTTAAGCCCTTCTTTCCAAATCTAGTTCTTGTAATTGCTTTAATAGCACTGTTTACTATGCATGACTTTTTAAAGCAGTTTATGAATATTCTCTAATTTGATTGATTTCTTGGCTGATTTGATTTCATCAAATTTAATAATTTTGACCCAAATATCTGTGTTCTTTAAATTTGATTGCTATTTTTTTAACTTTGTCACTTTATGAAGTAATTGATTGAAAATAGGTTATTTGTATATTGGAGTTCTCTTTGGAATCTAATCTGAAATAAATTATCTCCTGCCCACCTGCAGATCTGTTATACTGTAAGCTACTGTCTATGTCACTGGAAAGTATATTATACATTCTGGATTCATAATTTTTATTTTGTTTCAGTATCTCATTTTGAAAAATGTTTTCTACAGAACTTCCTATTTGTAAAGGGTGAAGTTTGTGAGCACTTGAATGTCCAAAGTTGATAAATAGTGGATTATGTTTGAATATCATTTCCTTGAAAAATTTACAGCATCATTTTATTAGCTTCTCAACAAACACTGTTGCTGCTGAGAAGTTTGATGCCAGTCTGATTCTCATTCCATTGCTGTTAGTGTTTAAACTACAAAAAAACAATTAAGGCAATTTTTCTGTTTTGTTACTTTAATTTTAATAATGTGGTATTTAGATTTTTTAACAGTACAATCTATTCCTAGAAAATGAATACTTAATAAAACCTATCATTTTGTCTTCATTAAACAGATTTTTTTATTTGTCTGTTTATTTAGGGTTAACTCCTATATTGTCAGTTTTTAGAATTTATCGGTTGTTTTTCTCTACTATAGACATAGATTTAATATAAATGAGACAACCATCAGTTAAGGGAAAATTTAAAAAGCTAAATTTAAAATCTCCAGTATCATTGCATTAAAAAATTCCCATAAAATATATAGTTAGGTCATAAGTCAGAAATGAAACACATCTGGTAAAGACATATTTGTTGATGTATAAAATCTTGCTTCATATGTAGTCTATCTTTGAAACACACAAGATAATTGCTTGACCAGAATTTTTGCTGGTATTTAAATGCTGGACAGAAAAGGGAAATAATATATTTGTTTCAATTAATAAATATAGGAGTAGAAGAAAGTAAAATATCAACCTACTGTCATGCATAAACTATTCTTGATTAAATAAAATTCTTTTCTTCTTCAAAATATTAAGATTTTAGTAAAATACTCATTTTTACATTAATCATAAAAGCATTATGGAAACCACACTTGAAATGTACAACTTGGTTTTGCAGTTATCTGATATAAACAATGCTAATTGTCTTTATATGGTAATGTTAAGCCTTTGTTAGGTTTGCACATTAGGGAGCTTACAGAAAGACTGACCTTGAACAATTTCCTTTAGGAGAACTGCCTTATAGATATAACACAGACCAGATGGGATGCGATAATTTTCTACTTTGTAGTCAAAGACTGTGAAAAAGGTTCTAGTGCTTGCAAATGATTACACATATTTACATTGCATCTGCTAGGCATGCTTAGAAGTAATTCTCCCAAATTCTTTAAGTTTTAGGATTCTCTAAATTGGTACACACAATATTACCTACTGTACTTTAAGCAATCATATAGTTAGGGTAAGTAGCCTAGCTGATTGAAAAAAGAACTGAAATAAGGAGTTGCAAGTTTAACTTCTGCCATCAATATTATCTGTTACTTGAAAACCTCTAAACATAACCTAGTAGATGTTCAAAATCTAATTGTGAATTTATTTATTGCTGTGGGCTGAATGTTTTGTGCTTCCCATCCCTTAATTCACGTTAATCTCTAGCTTTCAATATGATTTTGTTAAGAGGTAGAAGTTTTGGGAGGTACCTGCGTTTGAATGAGTTCATAAGGATGGAGCCCCATGATGAGGATTAATGTCCTTAAACAAGGGTGAAGATACCAGAGCTTTTTATTTCCACTATGTGAGAATACAAGACAGTAGACACCTTTAAATGAGGAAAAGAGGCCTATCAAAAAACTAGACCATGTTGACACCCTAAACTCAGACCTCCAGTCTCCAGAACAGTGAGAAATATCTGTTTGTTATTTAAGCCACCCTATCTATGGCATTGTGTTATTGCATCAGGGACTATTAACTTAAAATTAATTTAATTAATAAATAATTTATGTGATTCATCTTTCAACAGTTATATATAACAGTGAAGTTTCTGTGAGAATAAATAAGAAGTAGATTTTTTTATTGAGACAAGGTCTCACTCTGTCACCTAAGCTGGAGTGCAGTGGCCTGATAATGGCTCACTGCAGCCTTGACCTCCTGGGCTCAGATGATCCTCCCACCTCAGCCTCCTGAGTAACTGGGACCACAGGTGCATATGATCACATCCTGGAATCAGCTGGAAAACTAGAGAGTGAGTCTTCTCTCAATGCAGTTACACAACTCTTTTTTTTTTTTGACATGGCCTCTCTAATTAGACAGTTGAAATTTTTATGATTTCAAAAGAGTATAAGCAAAAGATATCAAGTTTCTTAAGTTTCTAGCTCAAAATTGGCAGAGTATCATTTCTGCCTCATACTTCTAGCTCAAACAAGTCATATACCTGCACAGGTTTGATGCTGAAGGGAACTACCTAAGGGCATTAATATAGGAGATAAAGTTTATTGAGAGGCCATGTTTGAAGACTAGTCACCATAGTCCTCTCTTTGAGCCCTAACAATTTACACCCTCATTTCTCTAAGTATCTCACTCCCAAAGTTTTATTCCTTTTGGCTAATAGGTTTAAAATCTCATCATCTGAATCAGGCCAGTTGCAGATGAGGATTCTCTAAGTGTCATCCCTTTTTGTTTAAACATCTCTTATTTAAAGACACAAGTCCTCTGCTTTCAAACACACATACGCATCTGACATACAATGGTGAGATGACACAGGCAACACCAGAACCAAGAGAGGCACTTACATTCCTTGACACAGGGGAAGGGGCTGTGGAAAACTAGAGTCATCACTGACCCCTAAGAATGCCTAAATCCAGTGAAGTGCATGCAGAAAAGTTCCACAGCCCAGGAGGTGAGGTATCTCTATGGATTATGCTCTAGTTCTGTGTGTCTTGGCTTCTGTTTCTCAGTCATTCTTTATTGCTTTTTAAAAATTATTATTATACTTTAAGTTCTGGAATACATGTGCAGAACATGGAGGTTTGTTACGTAGATATGCACGTGCCATGATGGTTTACTGCACCCATCAACCCATCGTCTACATTAGATGTTTCTCTTAATGCTGT
Organism: Callithrix jacchus; assembly: GCF_049354715.1. Taxonomy (NCBI): domain Eukaryota; kingdom Metazoa; phylum Chordata; class Mammalia; order Primates; family Cebidae; genus Callithrix; species Callithrix jacchus. The sequence goes on from NC_133502.1 coordinate 50,459,751, forward strand.
TCCTCCACCTCCCATCTACCAACAGGTCCCAGTGTGTGATTTTCACCTCCCTGTGTCCATGTCTTCTCATTGTTCAACTCCCACTTATGAATGAGAACATGTAGTGCATGGTTTTCTGTTACTGTGTTACTTTGCTGAGAATAATGGTCTCCAGCTTCATCCATGTCCCTGAAAAGATATGAACTCATCCTTTTTTATGGTTGCATAGTATTCCATGGTGTATATGTGCCACATTTTCTTTTTCCAGTCTATCATTGATGGCCATTTGGCTTGGTTCCAGGTAGAATGAACAGGCAACCTACAGAATGGGAGAAAATTTTTGCAATCTATCTCTCTGATAAAGGGATAATATCCACAATTGACAAAAAACATAAGCAAATTTACAAGAAAAAAACAACCCCATCAAAAAGTTGGCGAAGGATATGAACAGACACTTCAAAAGAAGACATGTATGTGGCCAATAAATGTATGAAAAAAAAAAAGGTCATCATCACTGGTCATTAGAGAAATGCAAATCAAAATCACAATAAGATACCATCTCACACCAGTTAGAATGATGATCATTAAAAAGTCAGGAGACAACAGATGCTAGAGAGAATGTGGAGAAATAGGAACACTTTTAAACTGTCACTGGGAGTATAAATTAGTTTAACCATTGTTAGAAGACAGTATGGCAGTTCCTTAAGAATCTAGAACCAGAAATAGCATTTGACCCAGCAATCCCATTACTTGGCATATACCCTAAAGGATTATAAATCATTCTACTATAAACAACATGCACGTGTATGTTTATTGCAACACTGTTTATTTTGCTTTTTAATGGCCCATCTTTGGGTATAAGTAGCTCTTTTGGTTTGCTTCCTACCTGAAACTTAGTGCTGAACACACTAACTATATATTTAGCTCTCATAAACTCCCTGTGTTATCTAACCAAAGATGGGCAGTTTTTATATTCCACGTGATGTTATCTGGAACTAGTTGTCTGTAAGCTCTAAAAGCCAAGAACATCCAAGACAGATCACTTACATATCTGACATCTTGTCAGGGACAGATGGAAGACATAACCCCACGCTCTTTCCTTGTAATCTTAAGGCCTCTCTGTCTCTCCACATAGTTTTCTGAGTGGTCTTTCCTCATAGTTTCTCTTTCATTTTCTTTATCAGTATTAACTCATTTTTTAATTGACAAATAAAAACACACAGTCGCTTAATGTGCTCCCTCCAGCAGAGTAGCTGGACTTCTAATAATGGTGGCTCACACTTCCTAAGAAAAAGCTGGCAGGATTTCTTAAGGCTTGGACCCTGAACTTGTACAGCAACTCTTTCACCACATTCTAATGATTAATGAAAGTTAAACACCAGAGTCAGTTCAGAGTAGGACCAAAATAGTTCATGGATCCTGCGAGGTATGTCTTATTTGACATAAAAGCTTCAACGACTGACTCTTTGACTGGATAATCAGAATATCATTTAAGAGTTTACTTTCAGTAAGTTTAACAGCCTAAATTATCCCTCCCATTTTTAACCACCATTCTTTTTTGTCTTTTTTTATTTTTTCTTCTCAATTAAGGATACTATCTATAATTATCCCACTTGATCATTTCGCTGTTCTATTATTTTGCTTAATTCCCATAGTTAACCCTTGTGGTTCCTGAACATCATACTTCAATTTACATCTCTATCTTCTCTCTAGGGATGTTGAACCAGGGGTTAGTAGCACCCAGGATTCCCCATATTAGAGCTTCAGTGTATTCATGAACCAAATGATTTCACATTAAATGTGTCTTCCCATAAGCTTTATAAGAGCTTCTTCTCTACTGTAATTGGGTGACTTAGCAACAGTGCCTGGCTTATTGCCAGAAATCAATAAACAATTATAAGATAAACTGATGCATGAAGAGTGTATGTATGTATGTACGTGTATATTTGCACACATTTTTGGGGAGACACTGACTGAGTCTAAAAATTGTATGAGGCTTTCAAAAGGGCCCATAAGCAAAACTACTACTGCTGAATTTCTCTTTCTCAATATAATTATATATTGTTTTAATTTATGTTCTCTCAGATAGACTTTGACACAGGGATTAAAGTCTAAGCATTTTTAAGAGTTGATTCCAGGTATTACTTACAGAAGAGTAGGAAAGAGAGAATGCTGAGGAGAGGCAGTCAATGAAAGATGTGCTATCAGGCCACTTCCTTGGATTATCAGGGAGTGGTCCTACTGGGATTTTAGAAGTCTGTGACATACAGCTTTATCTCGCCGAGCAGTGCTGGGATCTGAAGAACTTATATATCAATAATATTCAGTAAGTCATTGAGGATTGTTTCTGAGGGAGGATTATAATTACGTTTTTCTAGTTATCATAGCTTGCTAAGCACAGAGGCAGAATAGCTCTAGTGTCAGTTAAAAAAAAAAAGGAAAAGAGAAGCACTCAGGTAGTTTGAGGAGTACGTGGTGCACAGCAACGGCATGGCTTCAGGGTCAGATACCAAAACTTCTGCTACACAGCCAACACCCGACTGAAGTTCAGGTTCCTGAAACACTGTCTCTAACTCACCACTGTGCTTCAAGAACTTAGAACAATTGGTTATTAGAGATCATGCAACTGACCCTAAGCTTTTCATAGTTTGATTTTGACTTAAAAAAAATAAAATAACTGTTATTTTCCATTGGTCTTGATATCTTTCTTAAAGTGTGTTCTTTTTCAGTCATCACTGGTCTTTTACTTTATATTTCTGTTAAATTAATAACCACTATCATAGATTAGATTTAATCTTTACAAACACTGCATGTTTTCCTCATAGGTGGGAGCTGAACAGTAAGAATTTATGGACACGGGGAGGGGAATATCACACACCAGGGCCTATCAGGGGGTAGGGGGTTGCGGGAGGGATAGCATTAGGAGAAATAGCTATCACTGATGATGGGTTGATGGGAGCAGAAAACCACAACGGCACATGCATACCTATATAACAAACCTGCATGTTCTGCACGTGTACCCCAGGACTTAAAGTATAATGATAATTATTTTTATTATTATTTCACATTTCTTCACTCTGTGTTCACTCTGTAGTTCCTTTTGCACAATTTTTTTTGGAAGCCAAAGACAGTGCTTTTTATTTTAATTATATTATCCCATGGTGCTGCTCATGTTTAGAGATCACTTAACTCATTTTTTAAAGAAGCGTTCAGGAACTTGTCATTACCTTTGGAAAAGACTGTCATCTAAGCAGAAACTGATGCATCAGGAATACAGTCCTTTTCTAGGGGCTTTGCGTTCAAGAGTGGCATTACATTTTTAGCATTATATGTTTGTGTATGCTTTTCCCAATATACTGTAATAGAATTTTCTATTTTATTTCTTGGCCATTTCCTTGACACAGTATTATACAAAGATCAAATTTTCAGGGAAGCCTTTTCTATCTTAGAATAATTTAGCTTTTTTTTTAACTTCTTACACTTTCAGCGGCATTTTAACTGTTTATATCTTCAGAAGTACTTAAGTGTTATCATTATATTTACGTTTTACCTATACAGATACTCCATGACTTATGATGGTGTTATATCCTGAGAAACCCATTGTATTTATAAAATCCTTTTAATACACCTAACCTACTGACATTATAGCTCACCCCAGGTTCTCTTAAATATGTTTAGAATACTGTCATTGCCCTACAGGTGGAATAACTGTCTAAGCCTATCTTCATGAAGTGTTGAACATCTCATGCAATTTATTAAACATTCCAGTGAAAATGAAAAACAGAATGGTTGTGTGGGTACTTGAATTATTGTTTCTTCTGACAGCATAATACTTCCTTACCATTGTGAAGTTAAAAATTCATAAGCTGAATTATGGTAAGTTGAGAACCATCTGTATATCTCCTTGATAAAACTTAATTTTTTGAGAGTAAAGAGTAATTTATTCATGAATAGGAATAGAACCATGTAGAATTAAAACTTACTCACTAGGAATCACATAAATAGACAAAGTCACATCTCATTTTTACCACTTTAAATATGTGTGTCTTTGGGTACGTTACTTTACTTCTTAAATATTATTTATCTGTAAAATGGGTACTTAATAACACTTATTCATATGATTGTTATTAGAATGGAATAAAATAATTAATGTAAGGCCTTTAGAATAATGGCTTAGAGATAGTATTATTAAATAATGGCAGTTGCAATGGTAACAGTAGACTAATCAAAGTAGTAGCTTTAGTTTTTAATTAACAGTGCCATAAAAGTGTTAGTCCAGTGAATGAAACAATTAATGAATTAAATATTGAAGTAAAAACTCACACAATTAACTATTCCATTTCTACCACCAGGGCATATTGACCTCCAAGAGAAAGGAGCAAATATAGCACTTTTTATAGTTTTTTTCTTCCTGTGGTTTTGTAGGCGATGCTCTTATGGCACCAACTCACAAGTAGACTTGATGACAGAAAATGAAACACAGAAGGAGCATTTAATTGGCACTGGAACTATTTCTCTGCATTTGTTGGATGAATTTGCAAGATCACTTTCTCCTCCTTCAGCAATAATCCCATATTTCTAGATTTCTCTAACCTGTCATGTCTCTGTTTACCATTCAAGACAACAGAAGATTGGGAGCTCTTCTATCAGAAACAAGGGGCATGGTAGAATGCTACCCACTAAGGTGGGGAACTGATGCTGGATCTTATCCATTATCTTTGTACTGTTTTTTCTTTTAGTAATCATGTGGAAGGAAAATAACTTTATCTGAATTCTCATTACCATCACTTTCTAGTTTGGCCTGGCCACTTTGAATGTTTATGTTGTTTTTATTCTAATTGTCCCCTAAGTAAAAAGAAAAAAAAACAAATTACTTGGAAATTTTTATTCAATGTGTGGGAAAGAGGAATCAGAATGGTCTCCAATAGTTAGCTGGGCTACATAAGCAGAATTGACTAAATATTCTGTCCAGTTTCTTCACGAAGAATGGTTATAAAATCATCACATAGCTAGAGTCCTGAAACCTCTTTTCCTTGATCAATAAAATTCTAACCAATTATGAGTGTTGAGAGTATCAATAACCTTGGAAAATATGTTTTTACTTATAGCTTGCATATAATTTCCTATATGAGGGAAAATGTATGTTTAATAGAATGCGTTGATTTAGAAAGAGTACTTTGAGTATAGACTTTTTATAAAATATAAACAATGTTAAGAATGAGAAATGAGTCAATAGTAGCATACAGCTAAAAATATGTCAAATATTGTATTACTTTGCCTAGGGCTTTTGTGTATCACTTACCATATAAATGAATGTGATTTTTCCAGTGATGAAATGTGTACATGCCAAGTAGAAAACATGAAATAAGTGATTTACAAACAATTTCATCTTATAGTCCTCTACGAGAATTATGATTATTTCACAAGAAAGAATCAATACTTCTTTGACTAGCAGCAAAATGTACATGTTGGCATTTGTCTCCCTAACATCTGCTCATACAATAATTACTTGGTGAAAGCAGAATTAAACTGAGGTGAGGCCTTCAACTTCCAACATCTTCTCTGTTTTCTGATTGTAATTGTTGAGCTTTTCCTTTAGATGTACATTTACCTTGCATTCATACAAATGATTGTAAAGTTTGGGTTGAATGTGTGTTTGGATGAACATCAGCTTTATTTCCCTTAGCATAGTCCCAGCCTTCAGTACCATCCAGAAGCTTCTACCTAGGCTAAATTCTGCGGCTCAGCAACTAAATGATACAACCCACAGGGAGTGCATAATACCAATTTTCCACAGTCTGCACTGCCTGCCCATTTGCTTCAAATTGCAATTCCAAGATGTTGACTTTACTCTATAAAGCTCTAAATAGTTTAGGCTTTCTGGCTCCCTCAGAAATCTCTTCTCTCCCTCTGCCATATAATGACAATTGAAGCCAGGCAGTATGCTCCTGAAGAGAGTTCCCAAATTTAAGAAATATGAAGCTTTATTTAAAATGGTAAGAGCATTCCATATTGGATGTGGCTTTCCTAGGAATCCCAGTGCTGCAATAGCCCAACACAGTCTTATTATGTTAACCTTCTGGGCACCTCCTTCTAATGGCCTTTACTTAAAACAGTTATGTGTAACAATGCTATTCTCTAGTATTTTTCAAAACAATTTCCTAAATATTTAATATTTTCATTTTGTTATGCATTTCATCTTCTGTTTTAATTTTTAACACTTTTGTAAAGAATACAATTTAAATATAGTATTTAAATTTCTCATCCTTAAAAACTTTCTAAAATCAGCGTAATGGCAGGATTCAGCACATGTAAAAATATTTTAGGCCTTTTTTGGGGTAATTGCACTTGTGATTTACAAAAATGTTATGACTGAAATGTAAAGAGAGTCATCAAAACATATCACTAAGACCCGAATAAATTGTGGAATCTTGATATGTGCCAAGGAACAGCATGCATATATGTTTTTTCACCCTCCTGTGAATAATACACTTTAACTAGAATATAATTGTTCAAAAGAAACTAATATTATATAATGGGACACAGTTTACTTTTTGTCACACATATGTATTATATTTCAATATATTCTTCTAACAATCAATATTACATTTAAATGAAGATAGCTTTTGGGATTCAAATTTAACAACTGAAATATTCTAAGAGCAAAAAACCATTAATCATGTAACCATAAACCGGTGATAATTTGCATTTATTTTTCCTTTTATATTTATAATTCAGTCTATGCACAATTAAGTTATGTTACTAAAATTCCTATTGCTTTATATTTAATTAAAAATATACAAAATATACTTTCTTGGGCATTTGAAAACAATGCACTCTTTTTAGTTAAGAACCTTTAGTTTTAATGAAAATTACTGAATTTAGACTGCAAAGTCAAGTTCATAAACCAGTACTAAAATTCATAATTTTAAGATGGTCAGTAATATTCAATCCCCTGAATGGTATAACTGGGAAAGTGCTCTACCTCATTTAAGTGCATTTAAGGGAATACAGAACATTTTTTATGTTTGGGAAAATCTGAGAAACTGTGGAGCTACACTGAAGCTATGCATTTACTGATTCATTGATTTACGACTTCAATCATTCCCTAAGTCTCATCTTTGAATCATCTTAACATTTCCTTTTACTTAAATTTTGCCAAGCCTTGACATGTTTGCTATTGGAAATTCAGATGATTTTGTTTTTACCTATGCATTTCTCTCATTTTCCCCAACCATCAAATTCACAGCTTTACTACTTTCCCATCTAGAATTTTGTATCTGCCCCTTTATATACCCTCCATCTTACTCCAATCACTTTCTTTTTACTGAGTTCTGCTCTCAAAGGATTGTTCTTATCACAGGATATCAGGTTATTCCCTTGCTCATCAGTCTAATAAGTTTCCAATATCTGTTTATTTTATAACATGTGAACTTAAATCTTCTATATCATTCTCAAGTTTCCCATCTTCCCTTGATGATCTGTCTCTGAGTAATTACTTTTTCATCCTTCAGTATTCAGCTCAATGTTATTTTCATTAGTCCTGGTTACTTTGACCATTTATCCCTTTAAACTCTTACTGCACTGTAAGCTTGTAACAAATTATTAAACTGTTCTCTAGTATATTTGACATATCTTTACCTGTGTTTATCTCCCCAAGTTAATAAAAATTTGAGGGTAGCTGTCATGTCTTATTCAATTCAATCTCACAAACAGAATCTGTTCCATCGCATAAGATAATCATAGAAGTATAAAAAACAGAAACCTTTGCATAATTCCATCAATCAGTAAAGATATTTTAGACAATCACATCCTCCAAAGACTAAACCAGAACGAATTTGAATCCCTGAATAAACTAATAACAACTTCTGAAATTGAGGCAGCAATTAATAGCCTACCAATCCACAAAAGTTAAAGACCAGATGGGTTCACAGCCAAACTCTACCAGAGGTATAAAGAGGAGCTGGTACCATTTTTTCTAAAACTATTCCATGCAATAGAAATAAATAAATATTCCCGAACTCATTTTATGAGAGCAACGTTATCCTGATACCAAACCTGGCAGAGACACAACTAAAAAAGAAAATTCCAGGCCAATATCCATGATGAACATCTCCAAGAAAACCTTCAATAGAGTACTAGCAAATCAAATCCAACCGCATATCAAAAAGCTTATCCACCACAATCAAGTTGGCTTCATCCCTGGGATGCAAGGCTGGTTCAACATACAGAAATCAATAAATGTAATCCATCACCTAAACAGAATCAAAGACAAAAACCACATGATTATCTCAATAGATGCATAGAAGGCCTTCAACAAAATTCAACAGCCATTTATGCTAAAAACTCTCAATAAACTAGGTATTGATGGAACATATCTCAAAATAATAAAAGCTAATTATGACAAACCCACAGCCAATATCATACTGAATGGGCAAAAACTGGAAGCATTCCTTTTGAAAACCAGCACAAGACAAGAATGCCCTTTCTCAGCATTTCTATTTAACATAGTACTGGAAATTCTGGCCAGGAAAATCAGGCAAGAAAAAGAAATAAAGAGTATTCAATTAGGAAAAGAGCAGTCGAATTGTCTCTATTTGCAGATGACATGACTGTATACTTAGAAGATACCATCGTCTCAACCCAAAATCTCCTTAAGCTGATAAGCAACTTCAGCAAAGTCTCAGAATACAAAATCAATGTGTAAACATCACAAGCATTCCTATATGCCAATAACAGACAAACAGAGAGCCAAATCATGAGTGAACTTACATTCATAATTGCTACAAAGAAAATAAAATACCTAGGAGGTTTTGGGCTGAGACAATGGGCTCTTCTAAACATACAATCATGTCATCTGCAAACAGAAAATTTGACTTCATCTCTTCCTATTTGAATATCCTTTATTTCTTTCTATTGTCTAATTGCCCTGGCCAGAGCTTCTAATACTATATTGAATAGGAGTGGTGAGATAGGGCATCCTTGTCTTGTGCCAATTTTCAAATGGCAAGTTTTAACCTTTTGCCCATTCAGTGTGATATTGGCTGTGGGTTTGTGATAAATTGCTCTTATTATTTTGAGACAGGTTTCCATTTACAGATAAGAAAATGCTGACAGATTTTGTCACCACCAGGCCTGCCTTACAAGAGCTCCTGATGGAAGCACTAAATACGAAAAGGAAAAACTGTTACCAGCCACTGCAAAAATATACCAAATTTTAAAGACCATTGACAGTATGAAAAAACTGCCTGGTGCCACTTCTGGTATAGCTCCCAAGAATTACAGAGGTGGCGGCAGGCACCCTTTTACTTATGCTCCTGCTGCTTCTGATTCCCCAGGCAATCTCTTGACCATCTTCACAGGCTTTAGCCACATGTGAGATGGTCCTTTCGGATTGCTGTAATTCTATATATCAATAAATATTCACCTGTCCTCCAGTACATGCTTAAGACATACAAAGAAAAGCAAATTCATCAGAATTCAGAGAGATCATCCCCATTGTTACTGGGTTGCTCTTCTTATTATTCCCAATGCCATTCCTCTGAACTCTCCTTTTGTGGGCTACATTTTAGGAATGCAGAGTACACATCCTGAAAATTTTAGGAGATGCCACATTTAGACTCACTGAACAGAAGATAAGATGGAAAACTCACATTTTGCAAATAAAAAGTCCAATGCTCAGGAAAGTTCAAATCATCAAAGAAGTTCAAATCTTTCAAATCATAAAACTACATAGGGACAGACTGAAGTCTAAAAGTGGAATAACTACCTGAGTCTCAGACTACTTCAAATTTCTGGGACATAAAACTGTAATAAAGAAAGGTGTTTCTTTACAATTTCTTCTCTTCTTCTTTTTGCATTTATACTAAGATCAAAACCAGTATCTCTTCCACAAAATGTGTAAGTCTTCTTTACAATGTAATGTTTTTTCTTGGCTAATTTATTTGCATTCAAGTCTTTGTATGCATGCTATTCTTTATGATTTAGTGTTATATTTTAAGTTTAGTAGCTCTTCAAAGTCAAGGACTACTAAACATTTTTTTTTTTTTTGATCCTGAGACATATAGTGGTACTAAGGTAGCTCAGGCTTTTTATGTCACAGTTTATGGAAATAGTAACTTCTAAAAGTAAAACGGATATTAAACATGTTAGAAGTTATGATAAGTTTTTCAGTACAACAATTTTGTGGTTAACTGGAAAAGCTTTAGGCACAATAAAAGCAAAAATCATAAAATAAGTGTAATAAAATGAACCTACTCAATGAACAGGCACATTACCTCTGTTACAAACATTTTCACTTGGGAATTCTATATTCAGTAAGTTCACATGTTGAATAGTTTAGTTCTAGCTTAAAATATTGGACATTTTAATATTTTTACAGAAACTAATTTTAATTTTATTACTAACTAAAATTCTGAATAAACATGTACAAGATCCGAGGAAACAGCTAGTCTATTTTAAGTAATATTTTTATTCCTTGACGAATTCGCCAACACGTTCCATTAAATAAAATCCTGCCAAAGCTTATTACAAAAGTAAAATCTGGAAATGAGAGAGGACTCTACACCTAGCACATGTGTAATAGAAATTTTGAGTAGGAATAATTATGTATTAAATTTCTCTAGCTAACAAAGGAATGCACACATCAAATGCATAAGTTCTATTTCCAAGCAGGACTTGCTACATAATTTGAAGGTAAAAATAGACTGTAGGAACGCTTGATTAAAAAGTGCTAAAAATTTCAAGATGACAGCAGCAGAGCATTAAACCAATGCTGGGGCCCTTTAATATGGGAGGGACTGAACTTCACAAGCCACATGCTCATGATCATGAAGCTGCCCCTGTTCACAAGTGTTTCAGTGTAATTCACCAAATTTCCTACACAGGAATTACATTCCTGTCAATGTCAATATTATCTATCAGTTCTTCCATTTCCATCCTTTTAGAGTTAATATTTTGTCATTTAACAAATGATCTATTCTCATTACAATAGGTTACTGTTTTGCATATGTGTTCTGAAACAGACATTTTTAATAAGTGATTTTCTGATGCTACCATTGTTCCAACTATGCAATTACTGTATATACCTTATTCAGAGAAAATTAGACTTGGTTGTTTTGTATTTGAGGTTCCCTTTTATAGTAAATTTTCCATCCAGTGTATATTAATTGAGTTTCTACCATATTCTAGGCTAAGTGATAGCAGTGTGGTGGGTGGCGGTGGGGGAAGACAAAAGAAGTGTCTTTAAGGATCTTATTCCAGTGAAGAACACAGGTTGTAAGCAAAAAACTACGTAATAACTGGAAGTAAGAGCCTTATAAAACAATAAAGGAAATAAGAATATTATAGGAGCCATTGGAAAATGTATGTATTTCAAATATAATAGACATCAGAAGCTCTTTCATTGCTGATGTATTTCAGTCAGCAAGTAAGGAAGGAAAAACTGATGATGCATGAGAGAGAGGATATCTACACAAGGACAAATTTATTGAGTAGATAAAGAAAAAAACATCCTATGATAAGTGGAATATGTGGCCTTAGTAGCTAATTTACAGATTTCATTTAAATTGGAAATAAGCCAGAAATGAAGAACATTATATAAAATATATAGATCAAAGATTAATGGATTTTTGTAAGGTGAAGATGAAGTAACCCTCTTCTGTTCTCTTTGCTTCTATGAACTAAGAAGTCAGATTATTGTCAGCAGATCTTTATTTCATATATGTGTTTGTCAGGGATCTTTTAGTTCTCTGGTAGACTTCTTAGAATGCATGAAATAGTGCCGGGTGCAGTGGCTTATGCCTATAATCCCAGCACTTTTGGAGGCCTAGGAGGATGGATCACGAGGTCAGGAGTTCGAAAACAGCCTTGCCAACATGGTGAAACCCTGACTCTACTAAAGAAACAAAAATTAGCCAGGCATGGTGGCTGAAGCCTGTAATCTCAGCCGCTCAGGAGCCTGAGGCAGGAAAACCACTTGAACCCGGGAAGCAGAGGTTGAGGTGAGCCGAGATTGTGCCATGGCACTCCAGCCTGGGCAACAAGAGTAAAAGGAAAAAAGAAAAGAAATGCATAAAATGCACAATACTATAAAGAAAAATTATAATTATACTAAAAATTGCTGGTATCGAAAATTTTAATAGAAACTAGTTTTTATATAACAATAAATGTTCATTTTTATTAATATATTCAGTTACAGGGTTCAATGGCAGATTTTAAATCTATTATCACTTTGAAGCAATGATCAAGATACACATATTTCAACATTGGCAACAATTCTAATATGCTATTAAATATATGCATTTTTAATAAAGTTCGAAGACACAGTTAAGACTTCAAGGGTTGTTGCTACATTTTTAGTTGAAGAAAAGGTTAAATTTCACTTAGATATTAGTCAAAATATTTCATTTTATTTTCCCATCCAAGTTTAGGAAATCGTGAACTTTCTCCAGAGACCTCAAATGCTTCTCTGAAGCACAGATTTAAGAACCTCAGTAGCATGAGGAGGCAGAACAGTATAGAAATATTAGCTTGACAAAATAACACAGAATTTCTACTTTTGAAATTGAGAGATGAAATTGACTTGGGAAACATATTGAAGTGTAATCAGCTTAGGAAACATATGAAATGTGTCACATATTTAAAGTGCTCTAACTCAGTGCAGAATGCATTTTGCTCTAGCCACATTTGGCTGTTCCCGTGACTACACAGGTAGAGTGCAGTTTAACCCTCTAATAAAAAAGGGGACGTCATCAAGAGGTGATGATTATAATGATGAACTACAGAATCAAAGCAAAAGAAGAAAGAGCTAGAGGACATAAGGGTTACAGATTAAAAAAAAAAAAAAAAAAAAGCTGGTGGTAAGAATTAGCTAGATCTCCCAAAATGGGCAAAGAATCATTGCAGTGGAATTGCTGGAATAAGTTAGCTAAAAATATCACAGATGGACAAAGACTAGGGTGCCTGAAATAAAAATTTTGGAGCATTTTATAATTTAAAAAAATTTACTAACATTTTCCTGGTTCAGAGACAGATACTTGATACTGTTCATGTTTAAATGCTAATTTTATTCATTTCACAAGTTATTTCCCTAACATGAATTCAAATATTAACACTTCCCCAAATAACAGCAGTAATTACCCAAAGAGCATATGAAATCTTATGAACTTAACTAACCAGATTCTCACAATCATTTAAAGAGTAATGAAAAACTTACTTAACTGCTTATAAAATGTAAAATGATAAATTATATACATGACTGTAATGTACCTAAGAAATGTACAAAATAGGCGCAAATTATAAATGCAGTGGAAGTCTTACTATATGGATTTAAATATATTTCTTCATTAGATTTTCTACTTACACTTTATTTTTATATTTGTCGTGGTGACCCTCCATATTTTAAGGAAACTTACCAAATGAAACATTTGTATTTTGCTAAAGTTTCAATATTTAAAGCAAACCTAAAAGAACATGGAGAAAGGAAGAAAGGGAGGAACGAAAGAGGAGAGAGAAAGAGGGAAAGAGAGAGCAGAGGGAAATGGAGGGAGAGGAGGAGGGAGAGAAAGGTGAAGAAAGAAAGGAAAATATAAAGGGAGAAAGAATAGCCTCATACTGGCTGAGGATGTAGTTTTTTATGATTTTTAGTCTGTTTATTGCATTTGTTTTTTCATGGAAATTTTAAGTACTTGACGTTCACATAAATTTTAAGTTTTTTATTCATGGTAGACTTCCCAGAAAAGAAGTATTATTTGAGTTTTGTGAGGCCAGAATTACCTAACTTACTGTTTGGTCATTGTGATATATTCACCTAGCATATTGTTATGGTTAAAACTTATGTTTGTCTTAACAATATCTGTAAAAGTAGTCTAGTCACCTAGAAATTTTATTTCAAGGGATTATGACAACATTCTTAGCTTTTCTCTTTGGGATTTGTAATTAATGTATTATTTTGGAAGACATCTGTTACAGTTCCTACTTACCTAGAACTTTGATTTCTTAATAATTGTTCATCTTTTTTTCTAAACATAAAAATGCATGTATTTCACACACACATACATATACACACTAATGTGCTTGTGTAAGAAACAAAATAAAATATATTTATAAGTAGATATTTACTAGAACTAAAAGTAAATGTCTACATTAATAAAACAATTAAATAAAATTAAATGTATGTTATCTCCACTGTTCTATGTTATTTCAGCTGCATTTTCATAATGTCATAGTGACATTCTATGTTTTCTTTCAGGCATGTTAAATCATGCCTTTCATAAACTCAACTTGTTAGAAGTAAACAGTTAAATTTTTATTCTTTACATTAGAAATTGTATCAGAGGTTTACCTCTTATAATTGTGCAAATCTTCACTTTCTAGAAGCAAATGCCTTAAACTTTTCAGAGACATGAATTAACTCTTCTTCTTTTCCTTTTTTTTGTCCTTATTTTTTAAGCAACTATACTTAAGAGACTATCAAACTAATGCTGTAGTTTTAGGTATCAGTCTTGTTCATTATGTTTATCATAATTCCCTTTTGCCATTTAATGTTTGATATTTTAATTTTTCTATCAAGTTTTTTGAACAGAAAATTTAAGTAGGTTTTTTACTTGTTGGTTGGTTTCTTTGTGTGTACATTGACTTGTGAGTTGGATAGCAAAAATATTCTCTTAAACGTACTCCTATCAACTTTATAATTGCATCTTTCATAACTCCACTATTAAGCTTCTAATTCTTCTGTCATTTTCTAATAATGTCTGTGCTTTTCAAACTATCTTTTTTCCATCACCTTCCCATTTTTCTAGGTGACTTTATCATTCATGAGCATTAGGTGTCAGCAAGCTATGGCCTGTGGGTCAAATCTGGCCAGCGGACTGTTTCTGTAAACAAAGTTTTACTGGAACACAGTCACACTTACTTGTTTATGCCTTGCCTGTGACTGCTTTCATGCTACAACGGCAGAGTTACGTATTTATGATAAAGGTTGTATTCCCCACAAAACTGAAAGTATTTATTGTCTGGTCCTGTGCAGAACAAAGTTTGCCAAACTATGACCTCAAAGAATTCTTGTAAATCAACAATGAAAGACAGGAAATGTAATTAATAAGGATTAATAACAATACAGGAAAATGTTTATAGAAATTATAAACCAAGAAAGTTAATAATATGCAGAAAAGCTCAAAATGTGGTAAGTAGAAAACATAAAAGATCAGTAAAATATCACTTTTCACCTGTTAGATCCTCATAAATCAGCAAGAGTGATAACGTCAAGTGTTCCAAGGGTGTTGGGATATGAGATGCCTTATACTCTGCTAAAATGTATATAAACTGGCACAACAGTTCTGGGGAGAACAGTCTTTGGTACATAATAAAATTTGTATACGTGTATCCTATTACTTACCAATGTTGTTACTGAATACAACTAAAAAAAGTACTGCTGAGATCACAAAGCAACAAAAATAAGCATATTTACCATAGCAATGATGTGATGTCAGGTTGTTGAAAGAGATCTATCACTGTTAAATAGGAAAAATGTAGAGGATAAATGTCAAGTTTTATCCTTCAGGTGGGAATGATACATCAGGTCTAGACATTTATGTGACCTTTGTAACTATAATGCTAAGTAAAAATAAAATAAAATCGTATCTGTAACTTAATAATATTTATACACATAAAAATAAACATACACAGCAATATATATTCTACAAGGTAATACACATTAAACATATTGCAATTATGTGAGTTAGGGAGTAGGAAAAAACAATGTGTTTTTTTGATGTTGGAAGAAAGGAGAGGAATTAAGGAAAAAAAAATCTTTCGGAAGAAAGGAAAGAATTAAGGAATCAAACAATTCTGTACAATTCAACTTTATATTTTTTTCCTAAGCTTTATGGGAACTCAATTTACGTACTCAAAATCCTTGATCTACATTAACTCTTGTCACCAGAGAAGAAAAGACTAAATTATTATTCTTTTTCTCATGGGTTTTACAGTGAATAATTAAGGTTTCTTCTTATGATATTGGGTTTGTTAGTTACAATGTGTAAAGTTTCTGATTTCACATTAGGTCAATCTACTGCTATACTAATAGGGGAGGAGAATATTTTAATAGCTTTTAAATTATAAAATTAATCCGATTACAATATCTCAATCAGCACTGGATATTAATGAAGTTAAAAGTATTTTCCTTAAACAGGCAGACATATAAATTAAATATTGTAACACAAAAAAGTTTCTATTAAAATTGCTCTTAGTGCATTTACTTTATTATTAGAAATTGCTGTGAATTTAATACATGTTTCAAGCCTTGAATAAGCCATGGATGTGTGAACAGTCAAGAATTGAAACCATGATCTCTTTGGGCCTTATCTTAATTTTAATTTTCTATGTTTAGAAGCACTTCAAATTTTCTGAAGACATCCTAAACATGAGATATGTGAACTAAATATGTTTTCTACTCTGGAAAGGTAAGATTTTCCACAAGTCAGCTTCAATTCAGGCATCTGAAAGGCACTTTGAACTAAATGAAGCTCAGTCAATGTGCTACACATGATTAAGAGGATAAGCAGAGTCATTAACTAAACTGACTAATGGGCTACAGAGCGCTAAAACTCCCAAATGCCATCATGATGAAAGGAAGGCATTTACTTATTAATTTTCCATCATAGATCTTATTTTGATAGCAAGAGATTCGATTCATTGCTTTACAGCTTCCCAGACTTAGTGTCATTGGCCTGAAATGATATTGCCCTCCTTATCATATTAAAAATTTAAAAAAACTTATCATGTACCTGTTCCAGGTATAATTTCAGACAACCTGCCTTATCTGTTCTTTTCCAGTAGACAAAATTTTATGAAGATTTCATATTAGTCAACACTGGATAGCAGACTCTATTTTTTTGTGTGCAGAATTCATTAAACTATGTAAGGTTCTGTTAGGCTGAAAACTCAAATATACGTGATCAGGCAAGCATAAGGCCCTTATTTAAAAAATGAAAAAGGAATCTACATAACAACTTATTCCATTTTAAAATATAACATCTAGTTCCATTTTAAAATATAACAACTAGTTAAAAACTAGTTTTTAACATCTAGTTTAAAACATCTATATATTTTGCAGCTCACATTTTTTCTTTACAGCATCTTTTTGTTTATACCATAATAACAACATAATAAATGAAGTTCTGAAACACTGTAATTTTGTTTTACAACAATAAAATAAACTCCTCCAAAACAGTGTATAAAAGTCATATGGGTATATTATATATATACACATCTATATTTATATTTATCTATCTATACATATATCACTAACTAGAAACTTAAATGTAGTTGTAGAGGTGCACAGCGTATTAGGTCATTGATGAGTTACAGACAGAGAAGACTACTTTTTTATTTATAGAGGATGCTGTAGGCTAGAAGGTTTTTTTGACACGACTGAGAAGACAAGTGATGCTGGATTCTGGATGAGGTGGTTGGAATGTAACATAAATGGATGTGAGGTAAGCATTAACAAGTCCCTAGAGATTTTATTAATAGAAAGATGCTGACCTGGTTCATAAAGAGAATAAAACCTTTTGGAAATAAGTATGTGAGGATGACAATAATGAGTTGTGGAGAGAGTCTCTGTTACTTTATGCAAGTGAGAGTTAGAAAGGGCACCGGCACTGTTGTTAAAGAGGTGAAGAAAAGCCCACAGGTAGAAAGAATGTAATGCCATAAAGTGGGAACTAAATCAGAAGCCAGAAAGCCTATGTTTCAGTTCAATCTCCACACCTTCTTCACTGTGACCTTTGTCTACTAGCTGAACTTCACTGGGTCTCAGTTTCTGCATGAGAAAAATGTCACTTCCAAGATTGTTGTTATGATTATATGATACATGAATGACAAAGACATTGATAACTTAAAATACTTAGTGATTATGGGGATAAATTTGTTCAGAATAAAGAGTATCAGAGAATAAGAAACCCTTAATGATGCATTAACATACATAAACACATATACATAATTAGACATATATGTAATAATTTGGTCACATCAAGTAATGAGCACATTGATAGTCATCTAATTGGTCTGACCCATTGTTACCTATACATCAGAATTTTCACTAAAAGACCAATACTTTTTCTCCCCGATGTTCATGATAATGTTACACTTGTCCACAATGTAGAGAAAACTATAATAGCTAAGAGGCTTCAAAGTGTGTAAGAACACATGAGAATGTCATTAGTTTTGGAGGAAAGAAAATGCCCATTGTTACAACCAATAAAAAGAAACTGAATTTTTTTATTAAAAAAATTATGTTTAATAATATTTAGCAAAGACAGAGAAAGTAACAGCTACATTTATGCCAAAATCACTAGATAGATAAAAATGATTTATTCACAAAATATTTAGCTGTTTGATAGCATTGCTCTTATGGGTAATAAGTGCCAACTAAATGTCAAAACAATGTGCTTACATTTTAAGTCTCTATGGTCTTATTGCTTTATCTGTTATGCACAAATAGTGTTTATTTTTGATGCTACTCTTTGAGTCTAATGAAAACAGTCTCTTTGCTGATACAGTGGGACATTTCAGGCCCAACAATGGACTGAAAACATTTTCTGGTGTTTGATTACATAACCATGCCCTAGAGATTTCATTGTTTTTAAATCAATTATTTATATGCAATCCTAGCATACATAATATATTCTAATTACATTTGATAATAATTTTTATTTCAACAAATTACTCATTTTTAGTTATATTTGATGATGAGCTACTTAAAATCTACTAAATTTGCAAGAAATCATAGTTCTTAAATAGATATGCCCATTTACATTACACTTTAGTTTGATTTTTAAACATTTAGTTTTAGTTTCTTAAGGAATAACAAAATGTAGAGACAATGAACTGTTCACGAAATAGCAAAACTAATTTCTAAAGAAAGGAATTTTATAGATTCAATACAGCCATTTCCCAATTTAATTTTTAATAAATAATCAGATAAACATGTCTATCTTTACAAATTATTTTTATATTGTCTTGAAAAATTGAAAATAATTTTATTTTAAAGATTCAAAATTGAAAAGATGGAGTTAAGAATTAGAATCATGTCACAAGGCAAGTATTCAGATGAGAAACGATTACATCTCAACCTTTAAAACTTTTTTTTTTAATTGCATTTTAGATTTTGGGGTACATGTGAAAAACATGCAAGGTTGTTGCATAGGTATACATGTGGCAGTGTGATTTGCTGCCTTCCTCCCCTTCACCTGTATCTGGCTTTTCTCCCCATGCTGTCTCTCCGCAACTTCCCACCCCTCACTGTCCCTCCACTATTCCCCCCAATAGACCCTGGGTCTGTAGTGCTCCCCTCCTTGTGTCCATGTGTTCTCATTGTTCAACACCCGCCTATGGTGTTTTCTGTTCTTGTGTCAGTTTGCTGAGAATGATTGTCTCCAGGTTCATCCATATCCCTACAAAGGACACGAACTCATCATTTTTCATGGCTGCATATTATTCCATGGTGTGTATGTGCCACATTTTCCCTGTCCAGTCTATCATCGATAGGCATTTGGGTTGGTTCCAGGTCTTTGCTATTGTAAACAGTGCTGCAATGAACATTCATGTGCATGTGTCCTTATAGTAGAACGATTTATAATCCTTTGGATATATACCAGGTAATGGGATTGCTGGGTCAAATGGAATTTCTATTTCTAGGTCCTTGAGAAATCACCACACTGTCTTTCACAATGGTTGAACAAATTAATGCTCCCAGCAGCAGTGTAAAAGTGTTTCTATTTCTCAACATCCTCTCCAGCATCTGTCGTTTCCAGATTTTTTTAATGATTGCCATTCTAACTGGTGTGAAATGGCATCTCAATGTAGTTTTGATTTGCATTTCTCTAATGACCAGTGATGATGAACATTTTTTCATATGTTTGTTGGCCTCATGTATGTCTTCTTTTTTAAAGTGTCTGTTCATATGCTTTGCCCACTTTTGAATGAGCTTGTTTTTATCTTGTAAATCTGTTTTAGTTCTTTGTTGATTCTGAATATCAGCCCTTTGTCAGCTGAATAGACTGCAAATTTTTTTTCCCATTCTGTTGGCTGCCGATTCACTCTAACGAGTGTTTCTTTTGCTGTGCAGAAGCTGTGGAGTTTGAGTAGGTCCCGTTTGTCTATTTTGGCTTTTGTTTCCAATGCTTTTGGTGTTTTTGTCATGAAGTCCTTGCCTACGCCTATGTCCTGAATGGTGTTGCCTGGATTTTCTTCTAGGGTTTTTATGGCGTTAGGTTTTATGTTTAAGTCTTTAAGAGGAGCTGGTACCATTTCTTCTGAAACTATTTCAAATAATCAAAAAAGAGGGAATCGTTCCCAAATCATTTTACGAGACCAACATCATCCTGATACCAAAACCCAGCAGAGACTCAGCAAGAAAAAAAAAACTTCAGGCCAATATCCATGATGAACATAGATGCAAAAATCTTCAATAAAATACTGGCGGCCGGGCGCAGTGGCTCAAGCCTGTAATCCCAGCACTTTGGGAGGCTGAGGCAGGTGGATCAAGAGGTCAACAGATCGAGACCATCCTGGTCAACATGGTGAAACCCTGTCTCTACTAAAAATACAAAAATTAGCTGGGCACGGTGGCGCATGCCTGTAATCCCAGCTAATCAGGAGGCTGAGGCAGGAGAATTGCCTGAACCCAGGAGGCAGAGGTTGCGGTGAGCTGAGATCATGCCATTGCACTCCAGCCTGGGTAACAGGAGCGAAACTCCGTCTCAAAAAAAAAAAAAAAAAAAAAATACTGGAAAGCCAATTGCAACAGCACATCAATCTTTAAAACTTTAAGCTAAATGTGCTATTTGCTTCCAATTGCAGAAAGGAAGATACATACATTAAAATCTGAGAAAGAACACTACTAAAAGAAACATAATCTGAAAAGTAATTACAGTTTATCTGCATCATTTTTATGTTTCTCTTAACAAACTAATTTATATTTTATACTCTTTTTTAAACATCCTGTAAAATAATACTTTAAAACATATTTCTGGTCATTCTGAATATAAAAAATTCAATTTTGATATGTATAACTGAAAATTAGAAACAAATTGTTATTTATTTTACCGTTTTAATTTTTGTCTGTTAGCTTCAAGCTTTAAGCCATAAAAAAGAAGATATCTTAATTATGATTTATCTTTGTAAATTAGTTAAATGTCAGTACTACCAGAGCAAGAGATAGTTTTAAAAGTTTTAATATATGATCCTTAATTTATTCTATCTATGTGAATGATATGAAGTAGTACATTATGCTTTTTGAAACCATTCCCATATATCATGTCACTGCAGAACAATTGGCTTATTTATTAGTTTTTAAACAGTCATCGAATAGAGTGTACTGACATGTTTTGTTTCCCAAGCAACTTGGACATGGTGTGTGGTTTTTACATCAATCCAGTTACCAGAAGTTATTTTCCATAGGAAACAATAACAAAAGTAATTGACAAATTGTGTTTGCCAGTGGAAACAACATTGCATTATTTTCTAATAATGAGGCAGCTAGAATACTACCACTGATCAAAGTCCACAAAAAAGTAGCCAAGTATACTTGTTATAACTCAAGCCTGATAATTGTCAGAGCACAAGAAAAACTCACATTCACTTGTAATAAGCCCCAGAATGGTGGAGCTCTATTTAAGTCTGATGTATTCAGTAGAAAGGTCAGTGAGGCAGCAAAAGCCAATTATTTTTCCATAGTTGAATCCATATTGATTTTTATACCTGAACTTGTTTAGTGGACAGTCCGTGAATATCTGCAGAATGTATTTTCATTTGGGACCTAATGGTAGGTAGACAGAGAAACTGATAGAGCAGATAGAACAACAAAACTGTCAAACTACAGTGTCTAGGAATATTTTTTTTTAATGGAGCAGTGGAAGTGGCTTCCTTCTCCAAAGGATCCATTAGAAATCAGAGAGAGAATGATCATATCTAAGACATGGAATTTTCAGACTGTAGAAATCTCTTATCATTTTAGGGTAAGTTTTTTTCTTCCCCATTTAGGTTATCTAAAATACTTCTCCTTAGTCATAAAATATGTGCTTAGCTATGACATTAAACCTGTAAAGACACTAAGTGTTCAGATGAGAGAAAATGACACAACTGGGGCCATTGAATCTGCACATTTACATATAAAAGAAAGAAAAAAAACGGCAAAGTGTAACAATATCTGACCCTATGGCTTGGATTGAAATTGATCATTATTACTATGAATCACCAACATACTGTACCCAAATAAACCATAATTTAGAAAGTTAACACAGAATCGTCGACTACAAAGCTGTTACAGGTAATTTATGCTCCTTAATCTCTCACCCGAGTTTCAAGGATAATGCAAAGAGACTATGTCAGTTTCCAAAATTATTTCAGCTAATTATAGAACAAAGTCTAGAACCAGTTCATCAAAGCTTTGTGGACACTGCAGTGTGTGCTTTTGTCCATCTCTGTGGGTACATCCACGCCAGTGTATGCACATGAGTGTGCATGAGTGTTTATGTATGTATGTGTGACAGAAACAAATACATGTCATGAATAAATGGTTTTATGTGTGTAGATCTCATTTTCCAATTGCCTGTTTATAAGAAGCACAGACTAAGCACAGACTGTCTGGGACCCTTCAGCTTTCTCATTGCTGGACTATGATTAAGTCATCTAAAGACTCTACGCCTCAGTTTTTTCACTAGTAAAGGAAATATATCCATAGTACCCATCTTAAATTGTTGTTTGCAAGAACAGTGTCTGGAAGAAAATAAGTGCCTTTAAAATATTAGCTATTAATTAAAAATTATTGTTTGACTAAATGGAAACTTGTGGTGTTTAAAGTTTTTCGATAATTTTACTGAAATCATGACACATTGTTTACCCTAAAAAGAAAAAGAATCAACAATAAGAAAATGTCTGTCTTTATCTCTTATATCTATAAAGCAAGATCAACAGAAAAATTTAATGCTACCCCAAAATTTCATTCAGCTATTCAATTACTCAATGTAGTTGTTAATTAATAAAAATGTATTTTTTCCTCCTGGCTGTAGTTTAGATTTTATGAAAGCATTCTCTTTGGGCAACATGGTAATAATTCCAAAATGAGTGACTGTATTCTAATTAATTTTAAGAGAAATTATCATGATTATTGTCACCTATTTAATGGCTCATTGAATTTAGCATCCATACCAGTTTTCACTTCTACAATTCCATGAGAATGGATATAATGAAGTTTAGTAGTAAAAGTTAAAGAGTGTGCAGGAATGATGACAGACTAGTTGTGCACTATGCATGGGTTTAAGGAATTTTCTATCAGCTCAAATTTTTACTTTTTATATTTTGCTCTGTATTTTTATACAAAATATTTATATACATTAGGACATTTGAAGAAAGTTTTAAAGTTGTCACATGTATTTTAAACTATGAAGAAACAATTATAAACATTTTTTAAATAACTATTTTACATTAGAACTAGATTTTTAAAATATGCCCACTCCTCATAAAGAAAGTGTAAAAATAAATGGATTAAGCCAGCTTTAAAACTGAACATTAATATCCTAAAAAAAAAAAAAAAAAAAAAAAAAAACCTAGGCCGGGTGCAGTGGCTCATGCCTGTAATCCCAGCACTTTGGGAGGCCGAGGTGGGCAGATCATGACGTCAGGAAATCGAGACCATTCTGGCCAACATGATGAAACCCTGTCTTTACTAAAAATACAAAAATTAGCTGGGCGTGGTGGTGTATGCATGTAGTCCCAGCTACTTGGGAGGCTGAGGCAGGAGAATCACTTGGAGCAGGGAGTCACAGGTTGCAGTGAGCAGAGATTGCATCTTAGTGCTCCAGGCTGTTGACAGAGCAAGACTCCATTTCAACAACAACAACAACAAATCCAAAACACAACAAAACAAAACCTAAAATGTGGTCTTTTTCTTTATTAGAACAGGTATTGACAATCCCTACCTTATGAGCTAATGTGGCCCACCGCTTGCTTTTGTAAATACAGTTTTGTTGGAAGGACAATACTCATTTGTTTATACATTATCTATGACTGCTTCCATGCTGTAGCAAAAGAGATACAGAGACAGCCTAGTCTAAAATATATACTCTGAGGCACTTCACAGGAAAAGTTAGGAACATGCAGATTTTTTTAACTACTTTAAACTATTTTAATCTAGTTAGATTTTTAAAAATCTACTTTATTAAGCTACTTTAGTTCAGATTTTTAAAAATCTACTTTAAACTATTAAACTACTTTAGTTAAATTTACCATAATTTTTCTATGCATTATTGCATAGTTATGTGTTGCTTAAGGACAGGGATACATTCCAAGCAATGTGTTATTAGGCAATTTCTTATCATGTAAATATCATAGTGTGTATTTACACAAACATAGATGATAGAGCTTACCACACACCTGGGATATAAGGTATAACCTATTGCTCCTAGGCTACGAACCTGTACAGCTTGTTACTGTATTTAATGCTGTAGGCAATTGTCATATAATGGTAAATATTTGTGTCTATAAACATATCTAAATGTAGAAAAGGAACAGTAAGAGTATGGTATAAAGGAGGAAAAATGGGACACCTGTATGGGGCCACTTACCACAAATGGAGCTTGCAGTACTGGAAATTGCTCTGGGTGAGTTAGTGAGTGAGTGGTAAATAAATGCCAAGGCCTAGGGCCTTATGGTATACTACTGCAGACTATATACATCATATATGTAGGCTGTACTAAGTTTATAAAAAGAATATATTAAGAAGTTAGTCATAACCCACTGTAACTTTGGGCTTTATAAACTTTTAATTTTTTTCTGTTTAACACTAAGCTTAAAACAGAAACACACTGTACAGTTATATACAAAATATTTTCTTTGTTTTTTTCTTTATTCTGTAAGGTTTATCTAATTCTTAAAAACAATTTTTAAAACTTTTTTGTTAAACATTAAGACATAAACATACACATTAGCCTAGGCCTTCAGAAGCTCAGGATCATCAAGACATCACTATGCAATAGAAAATTTTTGCCTGCATTAAAACCTTATGGGACCATCATAGTATATATGGTTTATCATCGACTGAAATTTCATTATGTGGCAAATGACTGTAAAAACATCATAACTAGTCTATCCAAATACCCATTTTTCTCTTTCCAGTATCAGAAAGTACTAAAACCACATCACTCTTAGAACTTTTACACTGTAAGTTACTTTGAATATAGGATTTAATATACTCTACATGTATAAATTGAGAAACATTCTTTTCATATATCTTTTGAGCATTTTTATTGTGAAAGAATGTTGACTATTGTCAGATGCTTTTTTAGCATCTGTTGAGATGATCATGTGGTTTATATTCTTCACTCTTTTATTCTGGTGTATCATATTTATTGATTAGTGTATCTTGGACTATGCTTGCATTCCAGGGATAAATCCCACATGATCATGGTATATGCTATGTGAATGTGCTGTTGAATTCAGTTTGCTCGTACTTTGTTGAGAATTGTTTGCACCTATATTCATTAAGGATATTTTGCAATATTTTTTTAGTGTCCTGTTTTTGGTATTGTTAATGTCAACTTCATAAAATGAGTTCAGAAGTGTACTCACCTGCTCCATTTCCTCGAAGACTTTGATACTAATTCTTCTTTAAATGTTTAGTAGAAGTCATAGAGTTCTGAGATTTTTTTTCTGATATATTTTTATTACTGATTCAACCTCCATACATGCAATCGATCTGTTGAGATTTTCTATTTCTTCATAATTCAGTCTGAGTATATTTTATGTTTCTAAGATTTTTCCATTTCTTCTAGTGTATCCAATTGGTTGGCATAAAATTGGTCATACCAGTCTCTTATGATCTTTTGTATTTTTGTGGTATTAGTTGTAATATCCCCTTTCTCATTTTTATTTTATGTATTTGAGTCTTTATTTTCTTTAGTTTATCTAAAGATTTGTCAATTTTGCTTATCTTTTTGAAAAACAAAATCTTAGTTTTGTTTACATTTTCTGTTATTTTTCTAGTCTCCATTTCATTTATCTGCTTCCTTCCTTCAGCTGACTTTGGGCTTATTTTGGTGTTTTGCTAGTTCCTTGAGGCAACATTAGGTTTTTATATGAGTTGTTTCTCTTTTTCAAATGTAGACATTTTATTGCTCTAAGTTTTCCTCTTAGAACTGCTTTTGTTTCATCCCATAAGTTTTAGTATGTTGTGCCTCCATTTTCTTTTCCATTCTTTTTTTTTCAGGTGGGGACTCACTATGTTTCGTGTTTCCGTTTTTATTTATCTTGAGATATTTTCTAATTTTTGCAAGAACAGTTCTCCAGGTGACCTTGGTCCAGCCCAGTTCTTCTCCCATTCTTTCTTGTAATTTTCAAGAACAACTGTAGAATATGCAGAGAATGTAATATCCTCTGTTAGGGAAGAACTTCCTGAAAAGGCTCAGGCCTTGTTTCCGTTCCTCCTAGGGATTGTAACGACTTGAATTAAAGAGAAATCATCCAAGAAATCCTGGCATTTGTTTCTTTCTCCCCTAAAAACAGGATGTTCTTTAATACTTTTCCCAGTGTGTCTCATGACCTCTGAGGTATATAACCCAGCGTGGGCTGCATTTTGTGGTCCCTCAGCTGTGGGGCTAAGTCAGGGACATGCCGACAAGACTCCATCCATTGTAGGCAGCTCTTCTGAGCCTTGGAAGACCAGCTTACAACTGATCTGAGACACCTTTTTCCCATGCTGCCCATCTGTAAATAATAAACCCACACTTCATAACCTGTTATCAATGTGTTTTTCTTTAGGTAAATAGGTAATCAGTGCACGGTGGACTTAAACAGTGGTCCACAATAAAGCATAATTATATGAACTTCTATTTCTGATGGTTGGCACACTGTTAGTTTTTGCTCCCACACAATGGGAGTCCACTCATGGGATTGATAATTAGTAATCCTGCTTCATAATTTCCCTTTTGATTTTTCTTTGACTAAGTGGTTATTCAGAAGTATATTTAATTTCCATGGACTTATGCATTTTCAAATTCGTTTTTACTGCTGCTGATTTCTAGTTTCATACTATAATAATAAGAAAAGATAATGAATTTTCAATTTCAAATTTGTTAAGACTTGTTTTGAGGCCTAACATATGATCTCTTCTAGAATATTTTCTATGTACACTTGAAAAGAATGTACATTCTGCTCCTTTTGCATGGAATGTTCCTTATGTGTCTGCTGCATCCATTTGGTCTGTAGGGTTGTTAATGTCCAATGTTTCCTTATTGATTTTTGTCTGGGATGCTGCATTCATTTGGAAAGTGAAGTGCTGAAGTTCCCTACTGTTACTGTTCTGCTACCTGTTTCTTCCTTCAGTTCTGCTAATATTTGGTCTATATATTTACATGCTCAGATGTTGGGAGCATATATACTTGCAATCACCATATGCTTTTGATGAATTGACATCTTTATTAATATATAATATTCTTCTTTACCACTTCTAGGAATTTTTTGATGATTTTGTCTGATATAAAAATAGCCAACTCTGCTCTCACTTAGTTTGTATTTACAGAGAATATTTTCCCATTGCCTCATTTTTAAGTTAAATGTGCCCATTAAGCTAAAGTAAGTGTTTTTTTGTAGACAGCATATAAAGTTCTATATAGTTTTTAAAATATTAATTTAGCTGCTCTGTTTCTTTTCATTGGAGCATTTAATCAATTTATATTTAAAATAAATTATTATAGGTAAAGACTTACTGCCATCATTTTGTTGACTGTATTCTGACACTACAACCATTACCTCATTCCATTCTTCTCTTGCTGTTTGTGATTTGTTGTTTTTGTTTTTCCAATGTTTATATTTATTTTGCTGTGTTTTTGTGTATGTCTACAACAGGATTCCTCTTTATGGTTTCCATAAAGCTTATAGAAATCATCTAATAGTTCTAACAGCCTATTTTAAGTTGGTAACATCTTAACTTTCGTTACAAAAACTCTGTAGTTCAACTTATCTTGCACCTTGTATTTTATATCATTGATGTCACAATTTATATTTTCTGTATTGTGTATCTGTCACCAAATTTTTATAGTTATTTTTAATACATTCATTTTTTAACTTATTTATTAGAGTTAAACATAATAATAAAGCTATGTATGGCAAACTCATAGCTATCATATTCAGTAATGAAAAGCTGAAAGGTTTTATTCTAAGATCAGGAACAAGACAAGAATGTGCACTACCATAACTTTTCTTTAGTATAATACTGGAAGTACTAGCCAGATAAATAAGGCAAGAAAAAGAATTAAACATCCATATTGAAAAGAAAGAAATAAAATTGTTTCTTTTGGTAGATATTAGATAAAATAAACACTAAAAATCCACTAAATATTGGTAGAGCTAATACATAAATTCAATAAAGTTGCAGGATATAAAATTAACATAAAAATCTGCAATATGCCTATTTGCTAACCATGAATATCTGAAAAATAAATCAGAAATAGAATCCTAAACACATACCCCGTGGCTCTAAAATGAAAGTACAAAGTATGGGGAAACAGTGACTTCCTTGCCTGTAGGCCTACTCCATAGATTTTGGATTTGCCCCAGACCCACAATTTTGTGAGCTGATTTCTTAAAATAATGTTTACCATATGTATAAAGCATGGAAAAAAGTTTCTAAATATATAGTTTAAAAATAAGAAAAAGAAAGAAAATGTGGCATATATATATATATGTATACACACACAAAAGAATACTATTCAGCCTTAAAAAGAAACATTTGTCATTTGAGACAACATGGATGAACCTGGAGGTCATTATGCTAAGTGAAATAATTCAGGCACAGGAAGACATATATTGCATGATCTCACTTATATGTGGAACTTAAAAGAGCAAAACTCAGGAGTAGAGAGTAGAATGGTGGTTACTAGGGCTGTGATACGGGAACATAAATTGTTTAGAAGGTGCAATGTTTCAATTACATAGGAGAAATAAATTCTGGAGATTGAATGTACAGCATGGTGACTACAGTTATTAACACTGGATACTATACTTGAAAATTGCTAAGAAATTAGATTTTAAATGTGCTAACAGCACACAGAGAAAATGATAAGTATATGTGGTGATAGATATGTTAATTAGATTTATTTAATCATTTACTATATATATAAACATATGTTGTACACTTTGAATATTTATATATATATAATTCTTATCAATTATATTTTAATAAACTTGAAATGGCAGTTTGGCAACTTCTCTAAGAGAAAATTAAGTACAACAGAAAAAGTTAATAAATGTGTGAATCAAACATTATTTAATTAAGTAAAATGGAAACACAATGTTGTAGTTTTATTTATGTTTTCACAAAGAGCTAAAGGAGGAAAATAAGAATGAAGGATTATGTTGAGTGATGTGCCTAGTTAATTACTAAGCCGAAACCTCCATTTATTTTTTTAAGAAAGAAAAATAATTACATTCCAAAGTTTACTTAATACATGATTTCAGCAATGAAAAAGAGGTATTAAGCAATTCAAGTGCCTCCGCTCATGTCCCTTGAGGCATATTGTTCAGATAGGCTTTTGATCTTGATCATATCAGAAACTCCCAGAATCTGATGGCAAATTGAAATTAGAAACCAAAATTTTTCACATATAGAATTACCAGTTAACGAAGATAGGAAGTATAACTTTACATCTTGGCCTTTAAAAGTGGCTGCTGGCAATGAGACTGTGTGATAGTTTGAGAAAACCACTGATAGAGACAGGAGACAGTCAAATGCTGCCCAGGTCACTGTGTATAGGGACTTGCCTAGTCATGCCCATGGTGAAAAATTCTGTCCTTTAACTCATGAGCAGTAAGAAAAATAATCAAAGTGGACTGCTTCAGACCAAGGGACCACAGAACACTGGAGGAAAGGAGTGCAGCCATTCAGAATTTATACCTTTGCATGTGGGGAGTGAGGCCTCTTCAGCTTGTGTGTGCTGGCCTGGTATTCAGTCTGTGAGGTGGGAGACTGTTGGCAGAACCTCCTTCTATTTGCTGAGAGCTTTCTTTTAGTAAATTCCACTCTCCTCACTTTCAATGTGTCCCATGCCTAATTTTTCCTAGTCATGAGACAAGAACTTGGTTTTAGCTGAACCAAGGAGCAAAAAGTCCTGTATCACTACAAGGTGCCTCCACAACTACCCTTACCCACACCCAAGATGCTCCTATCCAGATGGAATGTGTGGGAAAAAGTTTATAGGAAAAAATCCTATAAAACGTCACCAATACCTCAGAATTTTGATTTTGATGGGTATTTTAGACACCTCAGGGTAATGCCACAAATAAACCTTCAAAGTATAAGTCATTCCATACTATTCCTATAATGTAGAAGTTTTTACAAACAAAAGAAAACAAAACAAAAAGAAGGGATAATGTAACTCACTGTTTTGGAATTTTATGTGCTTGATGAAATCTGAAATGAAGAATTTTTAAAATCACTCAGAACTAAATATCTTCAGGAATAAGTAGAATTTTTCACCATAGAATAAAAAAGGAAAAAAAAATCCTCTGAAGAATGCCTAGCTATACAGAAAAAAAAAAAAATCTAGAAACTAAGCTTAAATGAAGCAAATGAATCTGCAGAACTAGAGGATGAGATGTATTTGGTATATAAATAATATGACCTCATTTGTTTCATTCTGGTAGAAATATATAGAAACAAAGTAAATTTATGTTCAATGGTACCCCTCAAATAAATGTGTGTTTCTCTGTCATGGGATCACAGCATATTAAGGTGGTAGACAT
Source organism: Callithrix jacchus (assembly GCF_049354715.1). Taxonomy (NCBI): domain Eukaryota; kingdom Metazoa; phylum Chordata; class Mammalia; order Primates; family Cebidae; genus Callithrix; species Callithrix jacchus. Next base: position 50,490,531 of record NC_133502.1, read on the forward strand.
GGGTTTGGAACAACCCAGAGGGATTATAAATATAAGGGGGTCTTAATCAAAGTATCTTACTTCTCTGCATCACAGTTTTCTGCTTCATCTTGCTTTTATCTCATCCTATCATCTGCCTCAGCACAACATATACAAACACATTATAGAGACACACTTGGAGTTTTATAAATATGTCAGATGTGAAATTAGGCAGACAACCTGCCTTTCCCTTTATTGTTAACTTCTCAGCATTGCAGACAAAATTTTTGTTTAAGTGACTGCTTAAGTGGAAAGTGAGAAGGGAGTTATTTTTAAAGTAATTTTTTTCTTTAAGATATGTTATGAAAAATATTTTCATAATTTTAAGTTATTTTAGTTATAACTACACTTTTTAGATCTACACTTTTCTCCTAACACATTCTGCTTTATCTTTTACAAGAAAATTTAATAAATCTATCTAGTCAAAGTAAAATGTCTCATATCATAAAGATTAAATGCCAATTACTGTAACATATGGATTAATGAAGAAGTATTAAAATGATGTGTTCACTATTAACTTGATCCATGGTGATTTAACAAAAAAGCACAGGAATCATGTTTTATGGTTCTAAACTTTTCATGATTATTTCAGAGATTTAAAGTTCAACCCTAAGGCAATCAATTGAGATCATACCATAAAGACATAATTTGCCAGTTCCTTGTCTTTTATCTGCTGATTCCATTTTGAGTTCTGTTACTTGCAGAGGTTTTGGAAAGGTGGTGATTTCAGTGGTTAAGATTTGCAGAATCTTCTGATAATGTAATGTTAAGTGCCAAGTGTTATTTTAAAGGATGGACAAAGAAAAATTGATTGGGAGAATTTAGGGGCAAAAGAAAAGAGTTTTAGTATTTTTATTATTAGCATAGAGTGTGGTCAGAAGCTTATACTTTGATGGACAGAAAGTAATTTTACAGAAGATGACGCTATCTGTACTCTTCCTGTATTTCCCAGTTTTTCAGGCTTTTCTGTAGAAAGCTACAGAACAGGACCAAATCTCATTCATTATGTGTTTTATGCACAGTACTATCCATTCGTGTTGAATTTTGAAAACTTACACTACTTTAAAATTTAGTCCAGGATTTTATCTTTAGCTATTTTTCAGAAAAAGATTGTTAATGTTAACCTATTTCAAAAATAAAATAGATAGACATAGAATAATTGCTACCTTAAAACATGTCCACAAGAAACAATATGAATTGATTCAATTTTAAATTTAACATTTTCTTTTATGGATAAAAGATTAATTCCTCATTCTATAGCTTTGATTGCACATTGTTATTTTTGAATTTGCTAGAATTCTTTTTTAAAAATAAAAGATAGATGGATAAGACCATAAAAGAAGATTTCTTTAAAGAACCACAATTATAAGTCTATATTTGTTTACATCATACTAAGAATATTCTCACCTTATAAGGTCAGAGAAGGTCTGTTAAGAGAAATTTTGCACACATGGAGTGCACTGGTTAGATAATGACTTAGAGTACATTCACATTGAAGTCTTCCATTAAGGTTTGCATAGCATTAAAAAAAACTATTAGTTTGGTTAGTTTAGTACTATTAATGATTTTTTTTTCTAAATTTCACCTGAAAATACAGGAGACTTTGTACCTGAAAGAAGTTTCTTAGATAACTCATAAATACTGTTCAATATAAAAATATGTTATTCAGTTTTCCTTTAAGAATGTACAATTTTCTTTAAGTTGAATACCTTTTATAATGATGATAAAATCTATCACGTGTATGTTACTTAGTAGATATTTTCAATCTATTTTTTCACTGAAGGTAAAGGTTATTTATTACAATTGTTTAACTTTTTATTTTGAAATAGTTTTAGATCTACAAAATTTTATAAAGATAAATAATACGGAGTTTTCCAATATCTTTATTCCCATCTGTATTAATGCAAGCATCTTATATAACTGCAGTATATTTGAAAAAGACTAAGAATTAACATTAGAAAAGCACTATTAAGCAAACAACAGATTTTTTTTTTTTCACAAGATTTTCACTGCCTTTTCTTCAAATAGCCAGTCTAGGAAACCAAATTGCAGTTGACCATCAGGCCTCTTTAAATTACTCCAATCTGCGGCGGTTTCTCACTTTCTATGAGTTTTTGATGATCGTGAAGGTTTAAACAAGTACTGGTCAAGTATTAATAGAACACCCCTTGATCTGTGTTTGGCAGATCTTTTATCATGAATAAACCAATATTACAGATTTTTGAAAGAATACCACATAGGAAAACTGCCCTGCTCATTGCATCACATCAGGGGCTACGTGATAGTGACATGTTTAGCCACTTAAATAATTTTATATTTTCTCTCTTGATCACGATGATGATGATCATTTTATTGTATGTTTTTGAGAAAAGTTCTCACACTTGCCCAGGCTGGAGTGCAGTGGCACAGTCGGCTCACTGCAGCCTCGACCTCCAGGGCTCAAGCCTCCTGGGTATCTGGAACTACAAGTGCATGTCAACATGCCTGGCTAATTTGTTTTGGTTTTAATAGACACAGTTTTCGCCATGTTATCCAGCCTGGTTTTGAACTCCTGGAATCAAGCGATCCACTCTCCTTGGCCTCCTGAAGTGTTGGGATTATAGACTTGATCCACTTGCCTGGCCAGTCATGACATTATCAGAGTTGTGTGAGTAGACAATTCACTTTGTAACGTGTTTATAAATAAATTGTTCTAGTTTATAATGTTTAATATTGAATATAGAATTTGGATAATTTTTAAAAATTAAGTCCAGTTTGTAACTAATAGAGCTATTGAATAATTATTTTAAATTTGTAGTATGCTCCCTACGCTACACTGAGAGGAGTGTAGATGTGTAAGGTATCTTAAAATAAAACATATAGCATATATTTGTTGTAAAGGTTAAATTTTCCCCATATCTCTATCTCTTTCTATTTGTGGAAACTAAAATTAGTGACAATACTAATATCATATCTCAAATTTGTATGTAGACTTAAATATGACAATAATCCCTAATGTATACAGTATATATATATATATATATATATAATATATAAAGTATACAGTAAGTATACTTACTGAATTAGTCACTGGGCCCTGAAAATCTTTATCTCAGCTGCAAAAACTGAAAACAAAATTAACAAATTTGCTTTTGCCTTTCTGTTTCATCCATAGTCATTATATAAATAAGGAGTGAAATGAGTAGTGAATTCATCAAACTTTAACAATAACAGAATATAGAAACAAATACTGCCCTTGATATTAGAATTTTGCCATTTGAAAAGACAGTACAGTATAACAAAAGCAAACAGTTTTTTTCTTTTAATTTTTTCTAGCAAACCATAGTAAACAATTTTTGATGTTTGGGGGTTTTATTTATTTTATTTTTGTTTCTTTTTAGGATGACTGCTTTTTTCTCTAATACATTTTTATAAATTTCTTGACTTATTGATGCAATTCTTGACAACAAGCTCACTGCTTCTATTATTAAACCAAAGGATTCATTGTCTGATGTGCTCGAAGCCAGTACTATGACACCATGTGTTTGAGAAAAGAAAAGCTTTATATTGAAAGTCAATTCACAGGGAGACAAAGGTCAAGCTCAAATCTGTCTCCTTTTGCTGGCTTCAAGGTAGTGTTTTTATTATAAAAGATTCAGGGAGTAGATTCTGAGATTAGCAGGTGACTGGTAGAAGGAAAGGGGAGATCTGGAAAGTCCCTGGGCATGCAGTTATCTCTTCCTGCTACCTGACAAGTCATACATACAATTAAGAGAGTAGTAAGGTAAGCCTGAAACATATGGTGGAAATTCAGACTGTGACATCAGCAAGCTCATTCTACACAAACTCCAATTGCCCATGTTAGTTTCAGTCAGATTTTTCTTGATCTCACAAAGAAGAAGGAGTTTCAGTGTTTCAGCCAGTTGTTTATTTTCTTATCTGGTATCCTGCTATCTCAAAATCTTTTGTTATTTACTGGTTTCCTACTCTTTGGAGCACAGTTTCAGTTTCAACTTTTCAGCAAGTTGTTTCATTTTTATCTACTACCTTGTAAGCCCAAGAATTTAGTCATTGGATTCTTTAACTCTTTGAGGCAAGATTTTACTTCTTTATTTTCGTCTATTAGATTATAAAGCATTCTGAAAATTAAAGTTATAAAATCTTATATACGCAAATTATTTCCTATGTAAAATAGGGTAAACCATTGAGCATTTCAAATCCTTTTTTTCACTCATAAGTGTAAACCAAAATAATTAAATAAAAATCATAGGTAATAAATAAACATTTATTAGCAGTAAAACAATGTACACTTATGGAGGACTGTCTGGCTTGATGAATGGATAAATGAAAGGATGTAAAAAGGACTGACTGGATGAGTGAACAAGTAAGATTATGTAAGTAACATAATACAAAGTCATCTGCAATGGCTGTCACCTTGGGACACCTAGGCTTATTTCTTTACCTTGATAGACTGATTCCTTGTGATGTCATAGTGGTGGTATAGAATTTTCACCCTTTCTACATTTTCTACCTGCCCTTTGGTCAATAGTCCCCGCATTTAAAACTGAAACTCTTTAGTGGTTCATATAGCCTGTCATTTCAAAATAAAAGCCAACAAGATATCAGCAACAAGTTAAGGTTGTAACTACTCTCTCACCATTTTATAAGGTTTGGTTAAGATCTGTGTGATTTTGATTTATGAGTCTAGGATTTCACTGATCCACTCTAAGTGTTCTTAATCTTTTTTTCTTTTTCTCTACATATCTTTACCACTTCTGCCTACTAATCGAGCTACATTAAAAAAGAATGTTTTGTATTTTTTTTTTTTTTTTTTTTTTGAGACAGAGTCTCACTCTATCACCAGACTGGAGTGCAAATGACTCAACCCTTGCTCACTGCAACTTCCGTTTTCCAGTTTCAGGCAATTCTCCTGCCTCAGCCTCTGGAGTAGCTGGGACTACAGGCACGCACCGCCATGTCCAGCTATATTTTTTAGTAGAGACGGGGTTTCACCATGTTGGTCAGAGTGGTCTGGATCTCTTGACATCATGATCCGCCAACCTTGGCCTCCCAAAGTGCTGGGATTACAGGCGTGAGCCACCATGCCCAGCCCTAAAAAGGAATGTTCTAATCACCTTTTTCCTCAAAATTGATCTTCTAATATGTTAGGTGATACAGGCATTTCTCTTTTTAGGAAAATATTTTCAGGTTTTATGAACATTTTTTGGGGGGATTACAAAGTTGCAACTGGAACTAGATTAGATTTTGTATCCATTGGAAATCGGAGTCCTATAACATCACCTTAAGGAATCTAAACTTTTTCCTATTTTTGTCTTTGGTTGCTATATGCCTTATTCATGAAAATGTACACTTATTTTCATGCCTAATCACATAAACCCACAGCTTGCTACTCATTTTCTCCTGAAGTGAAATGAATGTGTTTCTTTAACAAATATTATTTCTTCATTTATTAAGAGCATGAATGTCTTGAAAATGGTTTTCTGCCTTTCAAATTTTTTATTTACCTGTGGAAAAAATTACTTATAAGCAGTGTCTAATTAATATTCAACATGTGGCTGGGTATCATAGATGCTACAATTTACTCTGCACTTATGAAAATGATTTGTCTTATCATCTTTGAAAGCAGCTTCACTTAGAATGGCTGGGTCACTCTAGAGAAAATCTTTCTGAGTAAGCATAATGGAGGTGGGTATGCTATCCTGATATTTGTACACTGTTCTACTTGGGTTACATGAATGGCAAGTATATAATGTGGTCAAAATCAGAATGAAAATTGATGTATTTTATTATTTTTATGTTATGCATTAGTCCTTCAGACATTATTTTTTTCTTGATACATTTATGAATGTAACTAATTGGCTTAACTATACAACTTGTAGCATTCTAATTTTTACTCTTGTTGAGTCAACACTTTTAAATTCGAGAAAGCAAGTAAACATCTTCTCCTGATTGATCTCTGTTTGTGTGTATATACATATCAATGTTAATAAATGGCCATGGGGAAACAGCATGTTTTATAATTTGTTTTCTAGTGAGAATAGTATTTAGCTTTTGTGCAAACTTTGTTACAATTTTGTTATTGAATTCTCATTTTATTGGCTATGTCACAAAATAATTTACTGATGCAGCTGTTATCATAGATACTTTTGTAAGAGTTTAGGTTTTGAGTATTTCTTCAAACCTCTTGCATAATTAGTCTGTATAACGCTATCTCATTTCTTCAGGGTTCCTGGACCAGATGTTAAGGTGTTTTGTTAGAAACCAAACCCCTTCTGGTTAGCTGGGTAGCACTGCACAGGTGTTACAAACACTATTGTATGAGATAAAGCTTGCCTTCTTAAACAAACACTGTATATTGAATTTATAGAGAATAAATGGTATTTTAATTAAAAATAGACAAAGGACTTTTTTGAGCAGGAATATAGATAGAGTAGTAGGCATATACATTGTTGTTACATGTCTTATCTTTTTCATTCAGCTTCCTTGCTTCTATAAGATCACATTAACAGGAAAAAAAGACTCAGCAACTGAAAATATAAATCCCTTTGTAAGCAGTAGAAACTACTACTATTTATATTAAAAAAAAGTTTCAGTTCATGAATACAGGAAAGACTTGATTTACAAACACATGAATTACAAGTCATTGCAATCCTTTCCTCTCCCAAGCCACCCCAACACTCTGGCTTGCCAGTCTCTCTCCATACCAAAACTCCAAGTGTTGCCTCTGTGGGAGCAATTAAGAGACTGAAACAAAATGAAACAAAATAAGAGAAACAAAACAAAATGAAAACTTGAAGTTTTAGAATTCTATGAATTTTTATTAGGAAAGTTAAAAATGTTTAGAATTTGGAAAAACTTAGGTATTGAACCCTACGAGCTCATTCAACTGGCTGGAGAAAATAATTCTACCTCATATTTCACAAATGCTTGTACTTTGTTCCCTGCACTACTTTCTAATATGTACATTAGAAATTGTAAAAGCAAATCTGGTGTTGGATTCATGTGTATGCAGCTTGTTTGAGAATGTTATGCTTGATTTAATCATTGCTCTAATATTTTTATTCTAGCCGATTAATTTCTACATAGTTTATTAAAATGTCATAAATGTCTACACACATAACAGAATGGCTAAAATTGCAAAGAAAAATACTAAAGGTTGGTAAACAGAGCAACTCTTTAACCAAACTCCAAGTACAATCTACTTGGAGTATATCCAAGTAGAGTATATCCAAGTATAATACACACATAAACATGCATGCATGCATGTGCCCTCACCCACTCACATTGGTATGTTAGAAGGATGCTCCTTTTTGGGCCTTTTGTGTTTATGCACATTTGTCTTCACACAAAGGGTAACCTTGCTTGTTTCTTTCTACAAGATTGGCCGATTTCCTCAGCAGCAGTGCAAAGACTGCCATGTGCTTAGTAGTTATTTGTGACCACTATGCCACCCTTCTGGGACTTGGAGTTAGGGAACCTGATGTAACTCTGCTGATGTTCATGATGTTTGCTATGCTAAACAAACTGTCTTGTTGGATCAGTTAAATCTCATTTTGCACTTATGGTATACATAGGGTTGTAATTGGTTTACACCATGATATTCTGTATGAAGACAGAATTCTTTCATAATAATAAATAAAATAAAAATATTCTAGGTAAGAGTATTGATTTATCTGTCTTTCAGAAATTGCAGAAATTATTCCAATTCTATATATTTACTTAATCATTTATTTTTATGCCAAAAGATAATGAATGTTTTGAGAAATGATATAGAGACAGCAAACTGGAACCTTGGAAATTTTATTTATTTTTATTTTGATGTCACAAAGAAGAAATTAGGGTAACAGCAGGACACTATGGCTGGGAAACTGGGGAATCAGATATGTAAATAGATAATGTATGACAATATGACTATATATATATATGTTTTACATATCTTAAAGTGTTGCCTAAGCCTAGCCCTATATCTAGAAAATGTGGAAATAGCTGATATTTTCTCCTTTCTCTTGACTGTTCTTGTGTCAAATGTTATCCCCAGGACAAAATGATTGTGTTGTTACTGCAAGTAGACATCAAATACAAGTAAATTACATTCCAAATCATGTCCAAATCACCAATTTTGTCTTTCTTGGACATTTAAAACAGCATCCTAACCAATCTGTCTGTCTTCAGTTTTGTCCCTTACCATACATTTATCACACTTGAGGCAGATTGATTCTTAGAAACAAAAATGTAAATCCAATCTCAGCTCATTCCTGCCAAATCCTATACAGTAATTTTTCAGTACTGGTAGTATTACTACTCCCTACAAATAGAGCTTCTGTAAACACTTTTGTGTTTATGTGTTGATGACCATCATATATATGTACTTATGTTAGATAGATAGGTAAGTAGTATCATTAATCATGCAGAATGTATAGGTCTAGTTTGTATGGTGTTTAGCAGCTACTGCTATGCACTTTCCAAAAATAATATACAATTTTTACTCCCAACTGCAATGTATAAAGTAGTATAATGAGAGTTGCTCTGAGTGCTTCCCAACAGTTGGTATTTTGTTTGCATTTTTAACCATTCTGGTATATGTGCAAGCATTTATGACACTTTAATAAACTATGTAGAAATTAATCAGCTACAATGAAAATATTAGAGCATTGATTAAATCATGTATAATACCCTCATACAAGTTGCATACAGATGAGTCCAACACCAAATTTGCTTTTACAATCTACTAATTAAACTCCAAAAAGAATGAGCAAAATACATTGAAATTCTCAGCATTCAGAGATCAAAGTCTTTAAGTAGCAGTTTTATACACTGAAAACATATTTTAACACATTACAAATATTTCCAGATATACCCCATTTTTTATTTTAGCTCCCCCTACCACCCCTGCCATACACACAATATGGACAACTCTACACCTTGTTCAGGGTGTGACACTCAACCAACGGCACAGGAGAGATGGGAGACAGTTTTGTGATGACACTGCTCCACCTCAGATTATCAGGTATTAGTCATAAGCCACATACAACCTAGATTCCTTGCATGCACAGTTCACAGTAGGGTTGGTAGTCTCTTGAGACTCTAATGTTGTAGCTGGTCAGACAGGAGGCAGAGCTCAGGTGGTAATGCTTGCTTGCCTGCAGCTCATCTCCTGCTGTCAGCCGGGTTTCTAACAGGCCACTTACTGGTCCATCGCCTGTAGGTTGAGCAATGCTTGCTGTAAACCATTTGCCACCCCTATGTGTGAGTGCACCCTTCCTCCAACTTGGGTTGATTCCCTTGTTCTACCCTGATCATATTTGTGTGATGCCCTCCTCAACTCAGCCAATCTCTGACTTCACATGCCAGGCCCCCACTTCTCACTCTGAGAGATCCTGTTGTCCTGCTGCAGGCCACAGCGTCTCTCCTCTCCACACCAGAATATGTGTCTTGAATTACTTCAGCCTGCATCTCCCCTCCCCTCAAATGCTTAATCCATTAACTATGAAATGTGGATTTTAAACAGTATTATCTTTATTCCCTTCCCTTTACTCTTCTGTCTTCCCTTTTCTCCCTAGAGCATTCCTTTCCCCTCCTTCACCTTCCTTTCCTTCCCTTTGCCTACCCTTCCCTTTCGAAACAATTAATGCCAAAGGCCATTAGGGATACCATCACAGAGAAAGGCAGACACCTGTGTTCTGGATTGTGGAAAAGAGACATTTGGCCCATAGAAGGGCAGTAGAGGCCAAGCAGATGAGGAGGGTGGGTTGGCATGGGGAGTCAGAGTGTGAGTGAGTTGAGGAGCATATTCACAGGTGTAGAGTCAGGGGATGCAGGGCAGGGAGGACAAGGGAGTCAACCTAAATGGGAAGAAGGGCGACTCAAATAACAGGTAGTTTAAGGTTTTTGTTACTGCATAGAATAAGGAGACAGAATGCTTTGGTTTTATTTTCACTCCAGCATTCTTGAGGTATGATTGTCAAACAAAAATTTAATATATTTATGGCATGCAACATGATTTTTTGATACACAATGTAAAACAAGTACCATTATCAAACAGATTAACATATCTATCAGCTCACATAGTTTGCATGTGTGTGTGTCTGTGTGTGTATGTGTGTGTGCGTATGGTAAGAACACTTCAAATCTAGTCTCTCAGCAATTGTCATGATTATAGCACTTGGATATTAACTACATTTCCCCAATGAACCCTTCTCCCCAGCCTTTGGCAGCCATCATTCCATTCCTTGCTTCTATGAGTTTGTTGTTTTTAGATTCTACATGTAAGTCAGATCATAGATATTTGTCTTTCTGTTCCTGGATTATTTCGCTTAGTATGATGTCCTTCAGGTGCTTCCATGTTGTTGTAAATGATAGGATTTTCTTTTCCTGCAAGACTGAATAGTTTTACCTTGTTTATCTACACCATATTTTCTTTGTGCATTCATCCTTTAGTGGACATATAGGTTGATTTCATATCTTGGATATTGTGAATAGTGTATCCATGAACGTGAGAGTCCTTATATCTGTTGATGGACTGATTTTATTTTCTTTGTAAACATTACCAGCGGTGGAATTGTTGGTTGCATGGTAGATGTATTTTTAATTTTTGAGGAACCTCTATGGTGTTTTCCATAATTGCCGTACTAATTTGCATTTCCACCAATAGCCTGCAAGGGATTACTATTCTCCACATCCTCATCTATACTTGTTATCTTTTGTCTTTTTGATCATAGCCATTCCAAAAGGTGTCAGGTAATATCTCACGCTGACTTGCATTTCTCTGATGTTAATGGTGTTTTTTCACGTATCTATTGGCTATTTGCATTTCTTCTTCTTTTTCTTTTCTTTTTTCTTTTCTTATCTTTTTTCTTATCTTCTTTTAAGAAATTTCCATTCAGGTCCTTTCTGTACTTTTTAATAGGATTATTTGTCTTTTACTATTGAATTATTTGAGTTTTTTTTTATTATTTGGAAGGGAGGAAGGGAAGAAGGCAGGAAGGGAGGGAGGGAGGGAGGGAGGGAGGGAGGGAGGGAGGGAGGGAGGGAGGAAGGAAGGAAGAGAAGGGAAGGAAGGAAATCAGGCAATGAGAGAGACATTGCCGACCTGGATCTAGAGGTCTACAAGTTGATTTCCTTTTTCTTTTCCTTTTCTTTTTTTTTTTTTTTTTTTGAGAGAAGGAAAGAAAATAAAAGGAGAGGAAGAAAGAGGAAGAAAAAGAGGGAGAGAGAATGGAAATGTTGCTTTATTCTAAAAAAATGGGTATTAATAATGGCCAATCAATATTTCATTTAAACCTATGAGTAGGTGTGATGTGGTATTGACAAGAATGTATATTTTGTGTATTTAAAGTGGAGAGCTCCATAAATGTTTATTAAGTTTACTTGTTCTGGATCTGAGTTCGAGTCCTTGATATCCTTATTAATTTTCTGTCTCATTGAGTCGAAGTCTCTATGTATCTGGGTGTTAGGATCATTAGCTCTTGTTGTTGCATTGATCATTTTACCACTGTATCTTTGTTGCTTTGTAATCTATTTTTTCAGATATGCAAATTGCAACTCCTGTTTTTATTTATTTATTTTTGCTCTCCATTTGGTTGGTAAATCTTTCTCTATCCCTTTGTTTTGAGTCTTTGTGTATCTTTGGATGTGAAATGGGTCGGGATGAAGCATACCGTTAGGTTTTGGCTGTATCTTTTGATTGGGGGATTTAGTCGATTTAAATTTAGGATTACTGCCATTTGATGTTAACTGGCTGTTTTATCCAGTCGTTGATGTAAATTTTTCTTTATGTTGGTGCTCTTTACTTTTTGGTATATTTTTAGAAAGGCTAATACTGGTTGTTTCTTTCTATGTGTAATGCTTCTTTCAGAAGCTCTTGTAAAGCAGGCCTGGTGGTAATAAAATCTCTGAGTACTTGCTTGTTCATAAAAGATTTTATTTTTCCTTCAGTTGTGAAGCTTAGTTTGGCAGGATATGAAATTCTGGGCTGAATGTTCTGTTCTTTAAGGATGTTGAATATTGGCCCCCACTCTCTTCTGGCTTGTAGAGTTTCTGCTGAGAGATCTGCTATAAGTCTGATAGGCTTCCATTTGTGGGTAACCTGACCTTTCTCTCTGGCTGCCCTTAGTATTTTCTCCTTCATTTTGATCCTGGTGAATCTAACGATTATGTGCCTTGGGATTGCTCTTCCTGAGGAATATCTTTGTGGTGTTCTCTGTATTACCTGGGGTCGAATATTGTCCTGCTTTGCTAGTTTAGGAAAATTTTCCTGAATGATATCTTGAAGAATATTTTCCAGCTGGGCTTCATTCTCTCCGTTGCATTCAGGTACACCTATCAAACGTAAATTTGGTCTTTCACATAGCCCCACATTTCTTGGAGACTTTGCTCATTCCTTTTTATCCTTTTTTCTCTAATCTTGTCTTCTCGTTTTATTTCATTAAGTTGGACTTCGACCTCTGACATCCTTTCTTCTGCTTGAACAATTCGAGTGTTTAAACCTGTGCATACTTCTCTGAGTTCCTGTATTGTATTCTTCAGTTCCAGTAATTAACTTATATTTCTCTTTAAATTGTCTATTCTCATTAGGATTTCTTCAAACCTTTTTTCAAAGTTTTTAGTTTCTTTACATTGGGCTACAACATGTTCTTTTAACTCACAGAATTTTCTTATTATCCATCTTCTGAAGCCTGATTCTGTTAATGGGATGAGCTCATTCTCCATCAAGCCTTCTTCTCTTGCTGATGAGGAACTATGATTCTCTTTAGAGGGAGAGGCATTCTGATTTTGAGTATTCTCAGCCTTTTTACGCTGGTTTCTTCCCATTGTAAATTTATCCACCTGTCGCCTTTGTAATTACCAATTTTCAAATTAGGTCTCTGAGTGGACGTCCAAGTTGTTAATTCCAAGGACCGAAATATGAGCAACCCACTGTGCCGGTCAAAACAGCAGCGTTAAGACTGATAGTGCTTTTCTGCCTGGGAATCTCCAGTCTGGCTTCCTTCTTGAGTCTGTAATAGGTGAATCTGCCTTCCCGGAGCTCCAGAAGTCGGTCAGAAGGGGAACCAGTCCCGTTTACTCTTCACCAAGGGCTGCTGCACCGAGGTGCCGGCAAAACCACTACGCTGGCCACAAGAGTCGCACTGGCAACCTGTGTGGCTCCTCCACTGAGAATCTTCTGCTCCATGAGCGACCAAAATTTGTCTGAAAGTGTGGTGTCCTCTCATTCTCTGTGCTTTCACTGGGAGCTGCAATCCCGAGATGTTAGCGATCAGCCATCTGGGATCGTTCAAATTATTTGAGTTTTTAATATATTTTGGAGATTAATCCATATCAAATCTTCAGTTTGCAAATATTTTCTTCCAGTTTTTATGTTGTCACTTCATTTTATTATGAATCATATGAGCACAAACAGTTTCCAAAGATTTATGTGACAAACTAATTCTAAAAAAGTAAAATAAAAAGTTAATGTTTTATAAATGCATTTTTATTCATAAAAATTACAAATATATATTGGATCAATCAATATACATAGAATATTTCATTTAATTATTATTTAATGAAACTATTTTGCAATGCAATCTACATATTCAAAGTGAATTTGATGGCCAAATTATTATGCATTTTATGATAATTAAAATAATCATGTAATTATAAAATATTCCCATTTTGTGATAATATTTAGAAGTTCACTGGTTTTATATATACACTGTATCAAAAAAGGAGACACAACAGAAAGTTTCTTCTACATTTATGCAGGTCATAAACACTAATATGAATTCACAAACAGATTCTATAAGAACTAAAAGTCTGACAAAACTCAGAATCCTTGGAGGGCAAAGTAAACTCCAAACTGTGTTCAAAATGTCATTAAGGTTATATTTTTCATCTCTTTCATTTAAAATAAAAATCAGAAAAAATATCCTCTGCATGTTGAGCATTATTATTTTCTTACTTAAAATTATCTCAATAATATATTTTTCACTGTACACCTGAAATAAACCATTGAAGTCAGATAAAGTGTTTAATAGAGAAGTACAGAAAACTTAAGAAAATTATTTTTTAAAAGTAGTCAAAGTACATTATTTAAAAAACTGTAAATTTTAGACAGCAGATAATTTTTTTTAATTGTACTTTAGGTTCTGAGGTACATGTGCAGATCATGCAGGATTGTTGCATAGGTACACACAGGGCAATGTGGTTTGCTGCCTCCATCCCCCTGTCACCTACATCTGCCATTTCTTCCCATGTTAATCCTCCCCAACCTCCCCACCCTCACCACTGTCCCTCCCTTGGCCCCCCACAACAGACCCCAGTGTGTGATGCTCCCCTCCCTGCGTCCAAGTGTTCTCATTGTTCAACACCCACCTAAGAGTGAGAACGTGCAGTGTTTGATTTTCTGTTCTGTGTCAGTTTGCTGAGAATTATGGTTTCCAGATTCATCCATGTCCCTACAAAGGACACAAACTCATCATTTTTTTATGGCTGCATAGTATTCCATGGTGTTTATGTGCCACATTTTCTTTGTCCAGTCCATTGTCTATGGGCATTTGGGTTGGTCCCAGGTATTTGCTATTGTAAACAGTGCTGAATGAACATACGTGTGCATGTGTCTTTATAATAGAGTGATTTATAATCCTTCAGATAGCAGATAAATTTTAAAAAATAAACTACGACCTGTTGCTCTTCTAAATGTAAATGTTCACAACATTAGAAAATTACTATTTGCTCATATAACAATTGTAATGAATATAATTTGATAATTTGGAATCCTAAAATGACATGTTACTCTAAATGCTAGTTCTTCATTCAATTTCAATGGGTCACTGTAAAAGGAAATAACTACACAGTAATTTTCTCACCCACCTTTCTAAAAATATATAATGTATTATAAAAACAAATGATATGGCTATTATTATGTTCAAATAAATTCTATAAATAAGGACATAGTCTTTTATATAAAAACAATATATAATTTTTTAAGTCACTAGAGGTCATGTTCTTTTCACATAAATATTTTCACATATAAAAATTTAGGGATGTATACAGGTCAGAGAGCAGAACATTTTTATTCATTTGATTCATTATTCATATGACTAAAATACAAAGCAAACTGGGGAGGAAATATAACATACAGAGAGTTGTTAGATCTTAGAGGTGTGACTCTCTGGGGAGCTGTGGCCAGATTGAATAAGTTTGTCCATAGGGGTAATCAAGGCCTTGAACTTCAGTAAGTATTCTTTCCTTTTTCCCTTTTTCTCAGGTGATTCTCTTGAGAAGAAGTAAAGAAAAGGAAAGAAATGAGCAACAGGGGTAAAGAGAAATGGCATTTCCATTGGGACAAATCTGAGAGGATTTTATTGCCTGTCTCCAAGTCCAAAGACATTCTTTTTAAAAGACTTGCCCTAGGGAATCAGAGAGCAAAGTGTCCTGATGAGGATTTATCTGCAAGGTCTTGGACAGGTCAAACTATCTTAATGCTTTTGAGGACAGTCCTGAAAAGCTGGTTAGACTTGTGGCCAAATAATAATGAGACAAGTCTTATGTCTTCAAATGTAAGACTAGGAAAATGGTAACTGGCAATGTGAGCAAGTAAAGTAAATAGTAGGCATTTGATTAAAAAAAAAATCTTACTGCCTGGAAGTACTGTGTCCAAGTACAGGCATTGACTTTTTTGTGATGACATGTTTTAAATTTCACTTATTTTAAGGGAGTGGTATCCTGTCTAGTTGTCAAGCTTATGACTGGCTTAGAAACGTAAGTTGGAATTACCATGGTTTTGTAATAACAGCTGACTACTTAAAAGCAGTTTGTGGTTCCCAACATCTTTCAGAGTTTTACAAATGTGAATAATGAATGATATGGTTAGGCTCTGTTTCCCCACGCAAATCCAATCTTGAATTGTAATCCCCATTTCACTGTAATCCCCACGTCAAGGGAGAGACCAGGTGGAGGTAATTGAATTATGGGGGCTGTTTCCCTCATGCTGTTCTTGTGCTAATGAATGAGTTCTCACAAGCTCTGATGGCTTATAAGGGGCTCTTTCCACTTTGCCCTGTACTTCTTTTTCCTGCTGCCTTGTGAAGAAGATGCCTTGCTTCAAATTAGCCTTCTGCCATGATTGTAAGTTTCCTGAGGCCTCCCCAACCATGCTGAACTGTGAGTCAGTTAAACCTCTTTCATTTTTAAATTATTTAGGCCATTCTTTATGACATTGTTTCAGGCCATTCTTTATGACAGTGTGAAAACAGCCTAATACAATGAGATAACACATCTCTGTTGTACTTTCTATGTAGATTATTATTATTCTAAATAAGTTGAAACAATGTTTTATATGTTTAAAAAACATTTGTGTATTTTCTACAGACTGTTTTGTTAATGTCTTTTGCCCACTTTCCATTTAGAATTGAGAGCATGTTTTTTCTTTTTTTTCTTCTATTTTGCATACAAGGGATATTGTACTGTCAGCATTGGCTACCATAACAAAATACCACAATCTTGGTGAGTTGATGGAAAAACATTTTATGCTCATTGATAGGAAGAATCAATATCATAAAATGTCCATACTACCCAAAGAAATCTATAGATTCAATGCTATTTTCATCAAACTACCAATCACAATCTTCACAGAATTAGAAAAAAACTGTTGTAATAATCACGTGGAATCAAAACAAGAGCCAAATTGCCAAGGCAATCGTAAGTGAAAAGAATAAAGCTGTAGGTATCATGCTACACAACTACCCAACTATAGGGCTACAGTAATGAAAACAGCATGATACTGGTACAAAAACAGACACACAGATCAATAAAACAGAATAGAGAGTTCTGAAATAAGGCTGCACAACTACAACTATCAGATATTCGAAGAGTTGGCAGAAACTAGCAATGGGGAAAGGACTCCCTATTCAATAAATGATCCTGAGATAACTAACTAACCATAAGAACAGAGTGGAACTGAACCCCTTTCTTGCACCATACACAAAAATTAACTCAAGATGGATTAAAAACAAATGTAAAACCCAAAACTACAAAAATCCTGGAAGATAACGTAAGCTAATCATTCTGGTTATAGGAATAGGTAAAGATTTAAAGAGAAAGGCATCAAAAGCAATTGCAACAAAAGTAAAAATTGTCTTCACATGACTTTTTCTCCTTGTTTGCACATCCTTGCTCTCTTAGATGCTATGTTTTAATCTCCTCTTCTTTTAAGGACACAGATTAGGAAACACTCTAATGCCCATATTTTTAACTTAATTATCTTTTTAAAAGCCCTATTTCCAAGTATCGTCACATTTTTACGAACTAGGGGTTAAATCTTCAACATGTGAAGATCCTCCCTTCAAATTCTCGAGAGAGAGGATCCACAATGGCTGATCGTTAACAGCTCAGGATTGTAGCTCCCAGTGAAAGCACAGAGAGTGAGGGGACACCACACTTTCAGATGAATTTTCATCATTCATGGATCAGAAGATTCCCAATGGAGGAGCCCCACGGGTCGCCAGTGCGACTCTTGTGGCCAGTGCAGCGGTTTTGCTGGCGCCTCAAAGCAGCAGCTCTTGCTGCAGAGTAAACGGGACTGGTTCCCCTTCTGACTGATGTTTGGAGCTCTGGGAAGGCAGAGCCACTTATTATGGACTCAAGAAGAAGGCCAGACTGGAGATCCCTGGGCAGAAGAGCACCATCAGTCTTATCACTGCTGTTTTGGCCGCACAGTGGGTTGCTCGGATTCCAGCACTGTGAATCAATAAATTGGACGTCCACACAGAAACCTAATTAGAAAGGCAGTAATTGTAAAGACAACAGATGAATAAATTTATAACAAAGGGAAGAAACCAGCCAAAAAAGCTGAGAATATCCAAAATTAGAACCACTCTTCCTCTACAGGGGATTACAGTTCCTCATCAGCAACGGAACAAGCCCTGATGGAGAAGGACTGTGTTCCATTAACAGAAGTAGGCTTCAGAAGATGGATGATAAGAAACTTCTGGGAGGTAAAATAACTTGTTCTACCCAATGTAAATAAACTAAGAACTTTGAAAAAAGGTTTGATGAAATGCTAACAAGAATATACAATATAGAGAGGAATATAAATGAACTAATGGAGTTGAAAAACACAACACAAGAACTTAGCGAAATATGCACAAGTTTGAATAGCCGAATTGATCAAGCAGAAGAAAGGATATCAGAGGTCGAAGACCAACTTAATGAAATAAAATGAGAAGACAATAGAGAAAAAGGAATAAAAAGAAATGAGCAAAGTCTCTACGAAATATGGGACTATGTGAAAAGACCTAATTTACGTTTGATAGGTGTACCTGAATGTGACAGAGAGAATGAATCCAAGCTGGAAAATACTCTTCAGGATATTATTCAGGAAAACTTTCCCAATCTAGCAAAGCAGCACAATATTCAACCCGTGGTAATACAGAGAACACCACAAAGATATTCCTTAAGAAGAGCAACCCCAAGGCACATAATCGTCAGATTCACCAGGGTTGAAATGAAGGAGAAAATACTAAGGGCAGCCAGAGAGAAAGGTCAGGTTCCCCACAAATGGAAGCCTATTAGACTTACAGCAGATCTCTCAGCAGAAACCCTACAAGCCAGAAGAGAGTGGGGGCCAATATTCAACATCCTTAAAGAACAGAACTTCCAGCCCAGAATTTCATATCCTGCCAAACTAAGCTTCACAATTGAAGGAAAAATAAAATCTTTTATGAACAAGCAAGTACTCAGAGATTATATTACCACCAGGCCTGCTTTGCAAGAGCTTCTGAAAGAAGCATTATATATAGAAAGGAACAACTAGTATTAGCCTTTCTAAAAATATACCAAAAAGTAAAGAGCAACAACATAAAGATGAATTTATATTAACAAATGGATAAAATAACCAATTAACATCAAATGGCAGTAACCCTAAATTTAAGTCGACTAAATCCCCCAATCAAAAGATACAGCCAAAACCTAACGGTATGCTTCATCTCGACCCATTTCACATCCAAAGATACACAAAGACTCAAAACAAAGGGATGGAGAAAGACTTACCAACCAAATGGAGAGCAAAAATAAATAAATAAATAAAAATCAGGAGTTGCAATTCTTGCATCTGATAAAATAGATTTCAAAGCAGCTAAGATATAGTGGTAAAATGATCAATGCAACAATAAGAGCTAACGATCCTAACACCCAGATACATAACACCCATAAAGACATTTAGATTCAATGAGACAGAAAATTGATGAGGACAACCAGGACTTGAACCCAGATGCAGAACAAGTAAACTTAATAAATATTTATAGAGCTCTCCATTTTAAATACACAAAACATACATTCTCCACTTTAAATACACAAAATATTGATCAGCCATTATTAATACCCATTTTTAGAATAAAGCAATATTCCTGTTCTCTCTCCCTCTTTTTCTTCCTCTTCTTCACTCCTTTCTTTCTCTTTCTTTTCTTCTTTTCTTTCTAAACAAACAAACAAACAAAACTCTAATTCTCAGTTATTGAAATTTCAATCACCACTAATGCAGCAGAAACCTTAGTGTCTGCTCAGGTCTGATCTCAGATTCCTCACTTTCTGTTCCTTGATATTTCCCTTACATTCTTTAGAGCACTGCTGTGCATTAAAATTATGTTTATCATTTCTTCATACATTTTTTCTAGGTATTTTAATTGGTAGGATGTTCATGATATAGTATCTTCTGTATTCTCAGAAACAGAAATCCTGAGTATTTGCAATTCTGTCAGGCTTAGTGATCTGGTCTATAAATGCATGTCAACTTCTGAGCAACAATCAAGAGGGGAATTTTCTGCAACTAAACACATGTCTTTCCTGATAATGTGGAAATAGAGAATATGGAAAAGATAGATACAGAGGAAAGTAGTATGCATTACAGTCTGAGAAGAGTTAGTGTAGGGACAATCAGCTCTATATATTTCAGTATACCAGAGGGTCATCTATGTCCTAGGCAAAAAAAAAAAAAAAAATCTTCAACATGTGAGTTTATGAGATGATAGCATGCAGTGTAAGTCACAGAGATTAATTTTTTGTCTGTAATATAGGCATTTTATAATATGGAGTGTTTTCCTTTGGTATTTCATATATTTCCCCACAAGTTTGGCAATAAGTTGTATTCTTTTTTCTTTGTTTTTGAGATGGAGTGTTACTCTCTCACCCAGGCTGGAGTGAAGTAGGGTGATCTTGGCTCACCACAACCTCTGCTTCCCAGATTCAAGTGATTCTCCTGTCTCAGCACCCACAGTAGCTGGGATTACAAGCACCCGCCACCACACTTGGCTAATTTTTGTGTTTTAGTCGAGCTGCCATTTTGCCCTCTTGGCCAGGCTAGTCTCAAACTCCTGACCGTAGGTAATCTGCTCATCTCGGGCTCCCAAAGTGCTGGGATTACAGACATGAGCCATCATGCCTGGCCATGAGTTTGTTTTTATAAGACATAAAACCTAAAAAATGTTGCTAGATTTTATGAGCTGAAAACCTGAGAAACTAACATCACCAGTCTGGAGTGCAGTGGTGCCATCCGTGCCCACTGCAACTTCTGTTTTCCAGTTTCAAGCAATTCTTCTCCCTCAGCCTCCCGAGTAGCTGGGACTACAGGCACGCACCACCATGCCCTGATAATTTTTTTGTATTTTTAGTAGAGACGGGAATTCGCCATGTTGGCTAGGATGGTCTCTATCTCTTATCCTTGTAATTTGTCTGCCTGGGCCTCCCAAAGTGCTGGGATTACAGGCATGAGCCAGTGTGCCCGCCCACAGCTGTAGTTTTTCTCATTTTTTAAGTGTCTCAATAGAAGAAATAAATGCATGTGAAAAGAGAAGTGTAGATTGTGTAGGCAAAATTCAACTGGAAGGCGTCATTTTCCTAGATCATAGCGCATGCCATCACAATGGTGTTCTTGTAAAAGGAAGAAGAGTGAGGAAGGGTGGTACCTTAGAAGAACTAGGACAAATGTTTACATCACAGGACTTAAAAATTTGACTTGCAGAGATTTTACCTAAATTTGAAAAAGTGATGGAAAAATACTTTGATTAAAATAAATATTTGCATTCAGTGATAGCACATTTTCATGAAAAAAAGCAAAAAACAAAAAAATCTACTAGATTAACAGACTAAATCCATTAATTTTTAAAGAAAACTAGAATCAAAAAGTTGAAAAATAATTTGATTTTATAAGATTGTTATGTATTAATTATCAGAGTATGGATATCTGTCACCCAATTTGGGGTGCAGTGGTATTATCATAGCCCACTACAGCCTCAAACTCCGGGGCTCAAGTATCTTCCCATCTCAGCACCCTAGTTGTTGGGGCTACAAATGCACACTACTACATCTGGTTAATATATTTTCAAATTTTCTGTAGAGATGGGGTCTTGCCATGTTGCTGAGGCTAAAATTTTAACACATAAAAGGGAATATGCTACTGTAGGCATAATGATATATTGATAGATACATGAGAATATAGCAATGAAAGAAATAAGGAGTAATTTCTAATAATTAATGGTTTCATAGCTAGAAACTGATAAATTGAGAACAAAAGCATAAGCTCTTGAAGACTTCATCTTTGACTACATTTTCAGTATCATTGTACACCATTGTACCTGATATTCTATATGCCAGCATGGCAAATGTTTGCATTTTCTTAAAAAGGTAGACCCTTAGATATCCCTATGTATTTGTTCTTGCTGTTTCTTCCCTGCCACTCTTGGACTAGCAAACACTCCTCTTGATTAGTGGCTCAAGTGTTACCACTGAATCATTCTCACTGGGAGTTGTATTTCCCCTTGTGTTTCGAGCCCTGACCTGCTTATGCACAGTTTGCTGTAAAGTATAGTATTTATTCACATGAATTAGCCTTTTGCACAGGAATTATACAAGATTTGTTCTTATTTCCCCAGGGTGTAGATTAGTATCTACCTAAAGGGGAAACTCAGCAGGTATCTGCTGAAATAATAAAATAAATGCTCTGTGAAATGATACCTTTTGTGGATTTGCAAATGTTCAAGGAGCATTAATGTCTATCTTCTGAATCAGGAGTCCTGAAATAATAGGTAGTTTGAACTTAATATGTTTTTAAGTCTATTCCAAACTTAAGAACTCTATGAATCCCAGAATATACTAAAACATAATAGTAATATTATATGTATTTCAAAATAATTAAGTGAAACTGTTTTGTTTTATTCTATATTAAATTTTGTATGTGTAAGCTATTTATATTAATTAATAAAAATAATTTATATCTTCCCAAGTTAAATATTTAATTGTAATGTTAAGCACACACACCTCAGAAAGTGCCATTTCTTTAAGTACATTTTTACACTGACATTTTCACAGATATTGTAAGTTGATATTTATCAAATTAATTTTTCCCAATAGGAAATTTAAAACACATTTTGTATTATAATTTCAATACATTTATTTCAATTACATGAATTATGTATTTGATTATGTGACATCTCTAACATGATAATTCTTTTGTTTACTTGTAACTAAAGTAGAAAACTGTTTCAGATATAGCTATGAAATGGATGTACTAAGATATGCAGAAATATGGAAAGAATAAGTTTAATATGAAAATTTATTTATTGATTTCTGTTTGCAAATATACGTGATGATAATATATATCAACATATTTTATTTTGTAAAGTACAGCACATTAAATCTATGCATTTCCATAGATATTAACTATATGAATGGTTATAACATGACCAGCTACATTTTAAGAAATGTCAGTCTAAGGAATAAAGTTCTATTTGTTAATAGTGAGAAGTTTGAAATGTTGAAGAAATAATAGAATCTCCTCTCAAAAAATTCATTTATAATTATAATCAGTTTTGTGTCAAAGTATTTTGACCTCACCAAATCAAGTTTTAAAATAATAACTGTTTACCACTGAATTAGAATTTTAAAACATGGGAAAGTATATACTTTGTCTTAAATACAACTCTGCAGGTTTACAATAAGCAACATTACCAAGAAAATGATGTGAGAGATTAAAGAGAATTAACAAACAATACCTATTTCCACTGCACAAAAAGAAAAACTAGAAAACTAATTGTCTCTTTTACTGTTAAACAGAAAGTGTGTCACATTTTCTAAAGCTCTTTGCTACATTTGGTACAGTAATCTCCATCAAGGGGCAAATTGGCTTTTCTTTTACAGACCATTACCAGCCACATGCAGCCAATGAGACTTAAGAAAATACTTAAGGAATAGTCTCTGAATTCTAGCTTTGATTTGTGTCGACATTGTAAAAGATCTGAACAAAACGTTACCAGGTAAATACTGCCTTCTTAAATGTGATTCATCCTTATTTGTATTGGATTTTTAATTTTTTTAAAAAAATCCCAAATAAGTAAAACCATACTTTGGAAAAAATATTTATTTTTAAAGAAATCAGGATGGACTACACTTTCTTTCATTAAAATAATCTTAAAGTTTTGGAAAACATAATTATTAAGAAATTAACTTCCAAAATAAAACATTAGTTTGAAAATAGTAAGTATTGCTCTTAGAAACGAAAATAGTTTAATTTTGACATAAAAGCTTTCAATACATTTTTCTTTCTGAAGGAAGTAATCAATGTAATTGCAAACATATGTTAGGATCACATTATGTTTACCATGAATTAATAATGCAGTTTTGATACTTACTTTTTATGCTGAGGAAAGGAGAGGTTATCCGTGACTCCTGAATTTATGTCTCTAGTCTTTATATCTCCATTGTTCATCAAACCACATATCAGACTGCATATGTAGAGTCACAGTGTAGAGTACCCACAGAAAGTTCAAATTTAACATGACCATGGCAGTAGCCTTGATCTCACATTGACATACCTAGTGTAGCTTCCTCCAACTTGTCTTTCCTTCTTGTTAAAGTTGAAAACAGTAGCCACTGATGGTCCTTTTCTACAATGTCCCAATCAAAGCCATTAGTTAGTCTTCTTAACATTCCAAAGTTATTAACCTCTCTGAGTCTCTGCTACTATAAACCTAAGCCACTATCATTCTCAGAATTTTCATAATTGTCTAAATATTTCCTTCATACCAGTTTCTCCCCCGATGTTATCTTCATCCATGAATTTGAGTGGTTAAAAAAATTAGTCTATGATGCTTTCAACATTAAAACATCCATTGTCTTTCTATTGCTTTCAGAATGCTTTATTCCCTCTGTCTCTCAACTTTTTCTCTCATTCACTAAGTTGTAGACACATTTCCTTTCTTTTTTTAATACATCAAAGTTGCTCTCACTTTGTTTATGTGCACATGTTCTTGACTATTTCTAAATCTAGGTGACTAGATATTTTCACAGCTGACTGCTTTTAGTCACCAGTGTCTCAGTTCAAATGTCATTTTCTCAGTTTGAAGCCTTTTAAGACCAGCCAATCTAAGCCAACGTTCCCAGAATTGTCACACACATCAATCACACAATTTAATTAATCACACTGCTTAATTTCCTTCATATCATGTTTCACAGTTTGAAATTGTTTTGTTTGTGTATATATTTAATTGATAGATATCCATCTAGTTCTTCTTCAAAACCAGGCTCAAAAGATCAGTGTCACATATTTCAAATAAAGAAACATTTGCTGGTATGCAAAAGAGACTCAGTATTTTTTGAATGAATTAATATTGAGTGAGCACTTACTGTATATTTTTATTATGTTGAGTATAAGAAGCTATAGAGATAGAAGACTTGGCCCTTATTAAAAATTTTATTAAAATTAACTTTATGAAATAACACTAAGGTGAAGAAAAAAATGGAGGCCATTTTGTACTACAGAGTATATATGACCAAAGAAAAATAAACTTTTCTACTAAAAACTCACATGAACTTCTATGTTCATTGCATAGCTATTCACAATAGCAAAGACATGGAATCAATCTGGGTGCCCATCAACAGTGGACTGGATAAAGAAAAT
This sequence comes from Callithrix jacchus, assembly GCF_049354715.1. NCBI lineage: Eukaryota > Metazoa > Chordata > Mammalia > Primates > Cebidae > Callithrix > Callithrix jacchus. The sequence goes on from NC_133502.1 coordinate 50,515,477, forward strand.
AAGGTTCATATGTGCCATGCAAAATATTATGCAGCCATAAATAGAAACAAAGTCATGTCCTTTTCCGCAACACGGATACAGCCGGAGGCCGTTATACCAATGGAATTAATACAGCAAAAGTAAACCAAATACTGTATGTTCTCACTTATGTATATGGGAGCTAAAAATTAAGTACACATGTACCTAAAAATTGAAATGATAGATACTTGGAACTACTGTTGGGGAGGGAAGTGGTTGTGTGTTGAAAAATTACCTGTTGGTTACTATGCTGATTACCTGGATGATGGGATCCACAGCGTAAACCTTGGCACCATGGAATATATCCATAGTCCCAGCTACTTGGGAGCCTGAGGCAGGAGGATCTCTTGAACCTAGGAGGTGCAGGTTGCAGTGAGTTGAGATTGCACCAATGCACTCCAGCCTGGAGACAGAGGGAGACTTCCTCTCAAAAAACAAAAACAAAACAAACCTGCACACATACTCCCTGAATCTAAAATAAAAGTTAAAGTTATTAAAAAATTGTAATTTATTAATAATAGAAAAGCCTTTAAAAATAACACATGAATGTTCTTTAACTGTTATGGAGTCATGTGCTTTTCATATTTAGTTTTCACAAAAAGAAAAAGGAAACAATAAATATTATTAAAAAGGGAAGATATACAGTGTAAATAATGTACCAATTCAGTCTTGGTGTGATTACATGAATAGAAGTGTTTGAAATTGGACTTGAGCAAAAAGCAAAAGGGAAAGATCACAGTTTTCTTAAGGAGCAAGTTATACAGTCAAGAATATATATAAAACAAAAGACATTTCAAGGAAAAGAAATTAAAAAACTTGCAAACGAATTACATTTTTAATTGACAAATAATAGTTGTCTATGGAGTACAATGTGATGTATAGATATACACACATACACACAATGTGATATAGATTAAATTAAACTAATTACTACATCCATCACCCTGTATGCACAAGAAGACAAATGCCACATGATTTCACACATAATTGGGAAATAGAGTTGAACTTATAGAGAAGTAGAGAGTAGAATGATGACTACCAGAGGCTGCGTTTTGCAGTGGGGAGCCAGAGTAACAGGAAGTTGCTAATCAAAGGGTACAAAGTTTGAGATAGACAGGAATAATTGATTTTGAGATTTAATTAAACACATTTGGGCCAGGCAGGTTGGCTCATGCCTGTAATCCCAGCACTTTGGGAGATTCAGGCAGGTGGATCACCCGGGGTCAGGAGTTCCAGGCCAGCCTGACCAACATGGTGAAACCCTGTCTCTATTAAAAATACAAAATTACTAGGGTGTGGTGGTGCTTGAACCCTGGAGGCGGAAGTTGCAATAAGCCAAGATGGTGCCACTGCACTCCAGCCTGGGCAACAAGAGTGAGACTCCATCTCAAATATATATATACACATATTTGTATATATGCATATATTTCATATATACATATATATGCATATATTTCATATATACATATATATGCATATATCAAATATATATGTAAGTATATAAATCTATGTACATATATATTTAATAGAGGAGATGGCTGAGAGAAAAATAAACTTATCTTGGGGGACAGATAAATAGTGGTTTCCTAGTAACAGAAAAAATTGAGAAGAGATTATTCATGGACAATCCCTAAACCCAATTTTAACATTTGGTATCCACTAACTCTCTGATCAAGCTTCTGAAAGTAAAACAACTGAAGAGATTTGTGTTTCATATAACTTCCCCTTACCAAATGTTTCTGAAATGATAACAATTCGATCATAAAAGACATGTTATCGTGATAGGCATGTAACTCGCATTTTCTTTTCCCTAGCCAGGCATTTTCTTACAGATGGGTAGCCTACGAAATCAGTTACTGCAGAGGACTTTTCGTTATCTAAATGCAGAAGATTTAAAGACAGATTTTAAAACTTTTGTAAATGATGCTTGCCCTGTTTAGAGGTCAAAATTAAAGTAAGATAAAGATTACTTTAAAACATATAAAAAGATTTCCTTATTTGTCTTCATTTTTATTTTGACATAATATTAGACACAGAAAGCAAAAATAGTGCAAGGAATTTTGACCTCCACTAAGCTTCCCCAAATGTCAAACTTTTACCAGGTTAGCTTATCATTCTCTCATTATATATGTATATTTTAAAATTACTTGGGAGCAATCAGAAAGTGAATTAAATACTTTACTGTATGTTTCCTAAAAACCAAATATTTTCTTATAGAGCCACAGAATAATTATCAAAATCCTACCATGTAATCAACAGTTCTTGTTCAGGTTTCTACTTTCTCAGTGATGTTACAGAAAGAGGAAATCCTGGATCCGGTGGCACTTCTTTAGTCTCCTTTAATAAAAAACAATTTGCCAGTCTTTCTTTGTTTTTGTGGCTTTAATATTTTTAAAAAAACATGTCCATTATTTTGTTTGTTTCTCAGTATATGTTGGTCTGATATTTCCTCATGATTAGACTTATGTTATGCATTTATAATACGACTATCACAGCGATGATGTTGTGAAAATTTCTCATTGAATTCTATCAGTAGGCATATTCTATTAATTTCTTTTTATTGGAATACATGTAGGTAGGTATATTAAGATCATGTAAATATTACTTATCAAATTATTACCTACCAGTTTTATCATCTATCTGTGTTCTGCTATCACTAGTCATTTTATAATTCACCTTACATTCTAAATTTATATGGTGTTTTGATGATGCATTGAAAGACATGTCCTTCTTTACTTATTTACATGAAATATGTTATTTATTTATTCTTATTTATTTCAGTGGGTTATAGTATCATTATTTATTTCATGATAAAATTCTTCCAAATTTGGTCAGGAGAAACCTCATCAAGTTGACTTTTATGTCACTTTGACATTTTCTCCCCATTTTTGACCACTTCCTTACTTTACATAAGATGTTGCACAATAATTTTTTATTTTCCTCCCTCAGCCCTGGGATAAACTATTTCTCCAAGAAACATGGGTTTCTTTGACTAGAGGTTGGTATATTAAAGTTATTATTTACTTCCTTGTGCTCAGTGCAACTGGGGTTTTACTGCTTCTAGGCACTCTCAGTGGTCTAAATTATCAGATGTGTATGTATGTGTGTGCACATGCATGCATTTGTGTCTGTGCATAATTGTGTATCTATTTCGATATCTCTATTTTATGTATCTGGATTTAGATTTAATTCAATAACTATAGACACGAAAAGCCATGATTTCATACTGGCAGTTCCAATTGCAAGCTAGGACTGGGAAATTCATTCTAGTCTTTCCCTTTTTTATATTTGTAATTTCACTGAGTAAGCTGTATTCCATTATCTAAGATACATTTACTTTTTTACTAAATCTTAGAATACATTAAATAATTTTAGGATTGCTATTCTATATTTCTGAGTAAAAAAGTTCTCTCAAACCAGAGTTTAAATTAATTCATAGTGTCTTTAGCTTGAACATATATAAATTGACTTTGTCAGAAACTATTTGAGCTAGTTCTCCCTCTTTCCCTCCAGGATGGTTAAGTTATTCACTTGAAATTCGAATTTCTTTGTGTCTATATGTGTTCTATTGACAATTTTTCCATATCATTGTGGATTTTATTTTATTTTTTGAGCATGTGGAACATTAACATGGTTCTGAAAGTCAGAACTATGCACAATGTATACTCAGAGACAGCAAAATAATATTTTTTCTTTGATATTTAATAAAACTTTCTGCATTAAAAATTACACCTAAATAATTTATATTTGTTTGCTATTTAAACAAAGAGTAGACGTTTGTAACTAAAAGTACAATTTCTGTTTCCATACCCTGATATAATGACATGATGCCCTCAGACTAATGAAGTTAGTTCTTATAGAGCTAGAATATTGAAAGTATTAATTAAACATTCATTGGGTAAATGTGGAACAGATAAACATTTCCTAAGCACAAGTACTGTCAATCTACTCCCAGGAAATATTTTGGGTAAGATACCATAAGCCTGAATGAGATTTAATGGTTAGAATTATAATAACTATCTCCTGTTATCTCTGTTCTGTTTTGGTATTTTTATCACTTCTATATTCAGGTTCATTAATTTTCTCTCCAGGTACATCTAATCTGACATTTGAGGCTTTAAAGAACAATAATTTTAAAGACTATATTTTCAAATTTATAAGATATGTTTTCTTTTTATCAAAACTGTATCTTGGTATTTAATAGTTATTTTATTCCTTACGGGCTTTTTCCTTATTTTGTCTATTTGATCAATTACAACTTATTTATGTTGATGTTTTATATTTTTCTTTTATATTTATTTATATTTTTATAACTTTGTAAAACTCCATAAGCTTATAGTTGGCATGCATTTAATATTTTCCCTGAAATATTACATGATATTTTAGTTTTAGAATAGTACCTATAAATGTTTCTGTGTTTATTTCTTCTATAAATGTAATTGTTCTCTCTATCCCATAAATTTATGGCATAGGTTAAATCCCTGAACATTAATGTGATGGAATTTGGAAATGAGAATTTGGGGAGATACTTAGGTTTAGATGTTTCATTAGGGAGGTGCTCTCATGATAGAGATAATAATCTTATTACAAAAAACACCAGAAAATTTTCTTGTCTCAATTTCTCTCTCTTGCACTGACATGTGCATGTGCTCTTTGTGTATACATTGAGAAAAGTCCATATGAGAACTCTATGAGAGAGTGGCCATCTTCAGGGCAGAAAGTGAGTCCTTACCACTAGCTCCAGAACTCTGAGAAAATTTGAACATATTATGGCAACAGTTTATCTAGAATTGATGTATCACATGATTACTGAAATTTGAAAGAAAGGAAAACAAATACCAAGGCAAAATCAAGAAAAATATGCCCAATTATATCACAGCAAAACTATAGAAAAAAAAATAAAGAGTGAGATCTTAAAAATAACTAATGAGAAAGGAAAGATGACCTACAAAGAATGACAATTTTACTTTAAATAGCAGATAATAGTAACAATGAAATCACCAGGAGTTAATGTAATCTTTAAATTGCTGGGGGCAAATAGTGGTCAATATAAGCTATAGTTCTAAAAGAGAAGGAAATAAAGAGTTTTATACAAACAAAATCTGAGACCTTAACTAAAAGATCTTCAAATTGATTTATTTAGTGGAGAAGAAAAATATTCTATTAGAAAGGACCATAATATTATTTTAAAAGCAAGCAAATAAATGTTGAAGAGCATAAACAAAAATTTGATTATAAAACAATAATTATATTGTTGTCTTAGTTGTCTCGCTTCATGAAGCCACTCTAAAATGTAGATTTATTTTGTCTTTACATGATTCTCAAATTGGTGCCAAACATAGATGTCCTTCTGTTCTCTGTAGTGTCTGATGGTACCGGAATGTTCAAGATGGTGTTTTTCTTCATATGTTTGTAGCCTCACCTGAGATGGCTGGAAGATTTGGGGTCTAAGTGAGAAACTATTTTCTTCATATAGATTCTCCAACACAGTTGTTGGAAATCTACACATGGTAATCTGGAGATCCAAAAGAGCATTCAGGGTAGAAACTACAATGTGCAGGCAGTAAGAAAGCCTCTGTGTTTATATCATTCTTGCTGATGCCACGTTGGTTAAACAAATCACATAACCAAGATGAGCTGATACCTGAGTAGACTATACAAGAATGCATATATCAAAATATGTTCTTTTTGATAGCCACTAATGTAATAGCTTATCACAATAGCTGAACTGTAGAGTTAAATAAAAATATACAATTAGGTTTATGGCAAAAATAATATGCAGTAATGAACAATATGTTGAAAATTAATTGTTATAAACTGAGCTTTATTTCTACATATAGAGGCTTTCAATAATTTTCAACAGATTATTTAATAAAGTGACTCACAAGACATTGTGTAATATATTTTGAGCCTATTAATTTATTTGTTTACTAAATTATAAATAAGTCTCTAACAGCAGCTTTTAATAAAAATAAAAATTCACTGCAGAATTGTATACTGTGGATGTAAGTTTAAATCCTTGCGAGGGGACTCAAGATGGCGCTGTGAGAACAACCCAGGATTGGAGCCCGCGTTGAATCCGCAAACAGTGAGTCAGTGCTGCATTTCCAGACTGATCTTTGTTGCCCACAGAACGGGTAAACTCCCAAGTATAAAAAGACACGGGACGCCAGGCAGTAGGTCTGCCTGGCGAAGCCGGCAGCCGGGGCGGCGGCGGCCGGCCCTACCCAGCAATCCCCACAGGGCGCGCTTGTCCGGGTGCCTTGTTGAACCGGCAGCCTGAGACTTGAGAGGGCTGGACTTGAGACTGAACGAGACTTGCACAGTAACCCAGCCCAGGGGATTGCAGGGACAGATCGTTTGGGATACCCAGTGGGACGAACAAAACCGCGATTTCAAACTATCCTGGGCAGACGGTCCGAGACACTCTGTGGGGGAGGGGCGTCCACCACTACAGAGGCAACCTGCCCCAACTGATATACACGCCCACTGCTGACACAGCCAGCCGTTGCCGAGGCAACCCGCCCCTACTGAGATACACGCCCACTGCTGACGCAGCCAGCCGTTGCCGAGGCAACCCGCCCCAACTGATATACACGCCCACTGCTGACGCAGCCAGCCGTTGCCGACGCAACCCGCCCCAACTGAGATACACGCCCACTGCTGACGCAGCCAGCCGTTGCCGAGGCAACCCGCCCCAACTGATATACACGCCCACTGCTGACGCAGCCTGCCGTTGCTGAGGCAACACGCTACAACGAAGAGACTCCGCCGCAGGGCGTGGCGGAGACCACAGCAGAGCCGGCAGGAACAGCGCGAATCACACAACAGCAGGGCGGAGCCTCGGCAGCCAAACAGTGGCTAGTCTGCCTTCGAGCTGGGCAGGACATCTGATCGGACATCCAAAAATAAAGCCCAAACCCCTCAACACAGAGCATTTGAGAAAAAAAAAAAAAGGGTTTTTTAATGAGCTGTGTTGCAGCAGAATCAAACATAGCAGCCTAACAGCCCTGAATGAACAACAGAGTGCACAGCTCAGCAATTAAACCCCTATAAAGTACAAACTGTCTCCTCAAGCAGCTCCCTGACCCCTCTATATCCAAAAGACTGTCATTAGGCAGGCATCATCCTGGGACAAAGAGAGCAGAAAAAGAAACTGGTAGCATCCCTCGCTGTGCCACGGCTACTAGAGGTGCACCCCAGACAAGCAGGGTCTGGAGCGGACCTCAACAGTCGTACAGCAAAGGGGCTAGACTGGTAGAAGGAAAACCAAGCAACAGAAATACTTCATCATCAACATTCTGGGTGTCCACTCAGAGACCCAAACGAAAAGTCAGCAACTACGCAGACGACCAGAGGACAAATCCACAAAGATGGGAAGAAACCAGCGCAAAAAGGAGGAAAACACCCGAAACCAGAACACATCGCCTCCTAGAAAGGACCAAAACTCCTCACCAGCAAGGGAACAAAGCTGGACGGAGAATGACTGTGACGAAATGACGGAATTAGACTTCAGAAGATGGATAATGAGAAACTTTTGTGAGCTAAAAGATCATGTATTAAATCAATGCAAAGAAACTAAGAACCTTGAAAAAAGATTTGAAAAAAGATTCGAGGAAATGATAACAAGAATGGATACCTTAGAGAGGAATATGAATGAATTAAAGGAGCTGAAAAACACAATACGAGAACTTCGCGAAGCAAATGCAAGTTTCAATAGCCGAATTGACCAAGCAGAAGAAAGAATATCTGAAGTCGAAGACCAACTCAATGAAATAAAACGAGAAACCAAGATCAGAGAAAAAAGCGCAAAAAGGAATGAACAAAGTCTCCAAGAAATGTGGGACTATGTGAAAAGACCTAACCTACGTTTGATAGGTGTACCAGAAGGGGACGAAGAGAATGAATCCCAGCTGGAAAATACTCTTCAGGACATCATCCAGGAAAATTTCCCCCACCTAGCAAGACAAGCCAACACTCAATTGCAGGAAACACAGAGAACACCACAAAGATATTCCGCAAGAAGAGCAACCCCAAGGCACATAATCGTCAGATTCAACAGGGTTGAAATAAAGGAGAGAATACTAAGGGCAGCCAGAGAGAAAGGTCGGGTCACCCACAAAGGGAAGCCCATCAGACTCACAGCAGATCTCTCGGCAGAAACACTACAAGCCAGAAGAGAGTGGGGGCCAATATTCAACATTCTTAAAGAAAAGAACTTTCAACCCAGAATTTCATATCCAGCCAAACTGAGCTTCAGAAGTGAAGGAAGAATAAAATCCTTTGCGAACAAGCAAGTACTCAGAGATTTTGTCACCACCAGGCCTGCTTTACAAGAGCTCCTAAAAGAGGCACTACACATAGAAAGGATCAATCAGTACCAGCCATTCCAAAATCACACTGAATGCTAAAGAGCTTCAACATAATGAAGAATCTACAACAACTAACAGGCAAAACAGCCACTTAGCATCAAAATGGCAGTATCAAATTCACACATAACAATATTAACCCTAAATGTAAATGGACTAAATGCACCAATCAAAAGACACAGACTGGCAAATTGGATAAAAATCCAAAACCCATCAGTGTGCTGTATCCAGGAAACCCATCTCACATGCAAGGACACACAAAGGCTCAAAATAAAGGGATGGAGGAAGATTTACCAAGCTAATGGAAAGCAAAAAAAAGCAGGAGTTGCAATTCTCATCTCTGATAAAATAGACTTTAAAGCAACAAAGATCAAAAGAGACAAAGAAGGCCATTACATAATGGTAAAAGGATCGATACAACAAGAAGAGCTAACGATCCTAAACATATATGGACCCAACACAGGAGCACCCAGATACATAAGGCAAGTTCTTAATGACTTACAGAAGGACTTAGACTCCCACACAATAATAGTGGGAGACTTTAACACTCCACTGTCAATACTAGACAGATCAACCAGACAGAAAATCAACAAGGATACCCAGGGCTTGAACTCAGACCTGGAGCAAGCAAACCTGGTGGACATTTACAGAACTCTCCACCCCAAATCCACAGAATACACATTCTTCTCAGCACCACATCACACCTACTCTAAAATTGACCACATAATTGGAAGTAAAGCACTGCTCAACAAATGCAAAACAACTGAAATCATAACAAACAGCCTCTCAGACCATGGTGCAATCAGGTTAGAACTCAGAATTCAGAAACCGACCCAGAACCGCACAGCTTCATGGAAACTGAACAACTGGCTCTTGAATGTTGACTGGGTAAACAACAAAATGAAGGCAGAAATAAAGAAGTTCTTCGAAACCAATGAGAACGAAGACACAACGTGCCAGAACCTCTGGGACACATTTAAAGCAGTCTCTAGAGGAAAGTATATAGCAATAAGTGCCCATATGAGGAGAATGGAGAGATCCAAAATTGACACCCTATCGTCAAAAGTGAAAGAGCTAGAGGAGCAAGATCAAAAAAACTCAAAACCCAGCAGAAGACAAGAAATTACTAAGATCAGAGCTGAGCTGAAGGAGATTGAGACACGAAAAACCCTTCAAAAAATCAATAAATCCAAGATCTGGTTTTTTGAAAAGATCAACAAAATAGACAGACCACTAGCCAGATTGATTAAAAAGAAAAGAGAGAACAACAAAATAGATGCAATAAAAAATGATAAAGGGGAAATCACCACAGATTCCACAGAAATTCAAACCATCATCAGAGAATATTACAAACAACTATATGCACATAAACTAGTAAACCTGGAAGAAATGGATAAATTCCTGGACTCCTGTGTCCTCCCAAGCCTAAACCAGGAGGAAGCTGAAACTATGAATAGACCAATAACAAGGTCTGAAGTTGAGGCAGCAATTAAGAGCCTACCTCACAAAAAAAGCCCAGGTCCAGACGGGTTCACAGCCGAATTCTACCAGACACACAAGGAGGAGCTGGTACCATTCCTTCTAAAACTATTTCAAAAAATCCAAAAAGAGGGAATCCTTCCCAAATCATTTTATGAGACCAACATCATCCTGATACCAAAACCCGGCAGAGACCCAATGAGAAAAAAAACTTCAGGCCAATATCCATGATGAACATAGATGCAAAAATCTTCAATAAAATATTGGCAAGCCGATTGCAACAGCAAATCAAAAAACTTATTCATCATGATCAAGTAGGATTCATCCCAGGGATGCAAGGCTGGTTCAACATACGCAAGTCTATCAACGTAATTCACCACATAAACAGAACCAAAAACAAAAACCACATGATTATCTCAATTGACGCAGAGAAGGCATTTGACAAAATTCAACAGCCCTTTATGCTAAAAACCCTCAATAAACTCGGTATCGATGGAACGTATCTCAAAGTAATAAAAGCTATTTATGACAAACCAACAGCCAATATCATACTGAATGGGCAAAAACTGGAAGCATTCCCTTTGAAATCTGGTACTAGACAAGGATGCCCTCTCTCACCACTCCTATTCAATATAGTACTGGAAGTTCTAGCCAGAGCAATCAGGCAAGAAAAAGAAATAAAGCGTATTCAAATAGGAAAGGTGGAAGCCAAATTGTCTCTATTTGCAGACGACATGATAGTATACCTAGAAGACCCCATCGCCTCAGCCCAAAAACTCCTGAAACTGATAAACAACTTCAGCAAAGTCTCAGGATATAAAATCAATGTGCAAAAATCACAAGCATTCGTCTACACCAATAACAACTTAAAGAAAGCCAAATCAAGAGCGAGCTGCCATTCGCAATTGCTACAAAAAGAATAAAATACCTTGGAATACAACTCACAAGGAACGTAAGGGACCTCTTCAAGGAGAACTACAAACCACTGCTCAACGAAATCAGAGAGGACACAAACAGATGGAGAAACATTCCATGTTCATGGTTAGGAAGAATTAATATCGTGAAAATGGCTATACTGCCCAAAGTAATTTACAGAATCAACACTATCCCCATCAAGCTACCATTGACTTTCTTCACAGAACTGGAAAAAACCACCATGAACTTAATATGGAACAAAAAGAGAGCCCCCATAGCCAAGTCAATTCTAAGCAAAAAGAACACAGCGGGGGGCATCACACTACCGGATTTCAAACTATACTACAAGGCTACAGTAATCAAAACAGCATGGTACTGGTACCAAAACAGAGATATAGACCAATGGAACAAAACAGAGGCACCGGAGGCAACACAACATACATACAACTATACAATCTTTGATAAACCTGACAAAAATAAGCAATGGGGCAAGGATTCCATGTTTAACAAATGGTGTTGGGAAAACTGGCTAGCCATGTGCAGAAAGCAGAAACTGGACCCCTTCCTGACACCTTACACTAAAATTAACTCCAGATGGATTAAAGACTTAAACATAAGACCTGGCACCATAAAAACCCTAGAAGGAAATCTAGGCAAAACTATCCAGGACATAGGAGTAGGCAAGGACTTCATGAACAAAACACCAAGAGCATTGGCAACAAAAGCCAAAATAGACAAATGGGACTTAATGAAACTCCACAGCTTCTGCACGGCAAAAGAAACAGTCACTAGAGTGGATCGGCAACCAACAGAATGGGAAAAAATTTTCGCAGTCTACCCATCTGACAAAGGGCTGATATCCGGAATTTACAAACAACTCAAGCAGATTTACAGGAAAAAAACAAACAAGCCCATTCAAAAGTGGACAAAGGATATGAACAGATACTTTACGAAAGAAGACATATATGAGGCCAACAATCATATGAAAAAATGCTCATCGTCACTGGTCATCAGAGAGATGCAAATCAAAACCACATTGAGATACCATCTCACGCCAGTTAGAATGGCGATCATTAAAAAATCTGGAGACAACAGATGCTGGAGAGGATGTGGAGAAAAAGGAACACTTTTACACTGTTGGTGGGAGTGTAAATTAGTTCAACCATTGTGGAAGACGGTGTGGCGATTCCTCAAGGCCTTAGAAATAGAAATTCCATTTGACCCAGCAATCCCATTACTGGGTATATATCCAAAAGACTATAAATCGTTTTACTATAAGGACACATGTACACGAATGTTCATTGCAGCACTGTTTACAATAGCAAAGACCTGGAATCAACCCAAATGCCCATTGATAATAGACTGGATTGGAAAAATGTGGCACATATACACCATGGAATATTATGCAGCAATCAGAAATGATGAGTTCGTGTCGTTTGTAGGGACATGGATGAATCTGGAGAACAGCATCCTCAGCAAACTGACACAAGAGCAGAAAATGAAACACCGCATATTCTCACTCATAGGTGGGTGATGAAAAATGAGAACACATGGACACAGAAAGGGGAGTACTAAACACTGGGGTCTATTGGGGGGAAAAGGGGAGGGCCAGTGGGAGGGGGAGGTGGGCAGGGATAGCCTGGGGAGAAATGCCAAATGTGGGTGAAGGGGAGAAGAAAAGCAAAGCACACTGCCATGTGTGTACCTACGCAACTGTCTTGCATGCTCTGCTCATGTACCCCAAAACCTATAATCCAATAAAAAATTTAAAAAAAAGAAAAAAAATAAAAAATAAAAAAATAAATCCTTGCTTATATCACTTATAATCACTGCCTCCTTTGATAATTTGTATAGCATTTCTCAAATTTAATCTTTATCTGTATGGTAGAAAATATAATATATAAAAAATTGCTATATGATTTATAATTCAGATATTCAGATTTCCTAGAAAATTTTCTGTAAAAGTTCTGGAAGATAGATAGTTTGTATTATTACTCAGGTCAAAAAGCAAAAAGAAAAGAAGCATTTTCTAAGATACAGAGTATAATAGTGTGTATGCCTTTTAATCTTTTTCTAGGGATTTTATATACCTTCGCTATTCTGCACTTACTACACACAAACATGCATGCATTCAAATATACTATATACTTAACTTACTTCTTTTATTAAAGTAAAATTAATATCCATTGTGACAAAAATATAGTCAAGGTAAAACATTGTAAAGGAAAGTTGTTACCTGTTGATTTGTTTTTCTTTGCATATTTTACCTTTATCCAATCTTGGTATGAGAAGACACACTCTAGAAAAAAGTGAGATATGTAGTATTGAGCTATGTATTCTTATTGAGGTATGAATTCATATTTTTAGACAGGTATCCAACAATAAAAAAATGATCTCTCAAATTCACGTTCAATAATTCTACTCATGGTTACTTAGAGCTCAGATTATTGTGTTACAATATAGAGATTTGATATTATTAGACAACTTCATTGAAACTTAAGTTCTTTTTTTGTTTGTTTGTTTGTTTTACTTTTTGGAATGAAGTCTTGCTGTGTTGCCCAGGCTGGAGCGAAGTGGCGCAATCTCAGCTTACTGCAACCTCCACCTCCCAGGTTCAAGAGATTCTTCTGTCTCAGCCTCCTGAATATCTAGGATTACAGGCACATAGTACCAGGCCTGGCTAGTTTTTTTTTGTATTGTTAATAGGAACAAGGTTTCACCAAGCTGGTATGGAACTCCCAACCTCAGGTGATCCACTGCCTCGGCCTCCCAATGTGCTGGGATTACAAAGCATAAGCCACCACACCCAGCAAGAAACTTGAATTTTTAAAACATTAATAAAATTACTTAAAAATTTTATGAACATGTGTTGCCACTTGTTTACTGTCAACTGTTTTTTTCTTTTCTTTTTATTCTTTGGTCATTTGGCCTAAGATACAAGCAAACTAACACAACCCAAAATAACAGCTTTATCCAAAGTGTTTAAAAATATTTTGCAAAATAAAAAATATTCCCAGGTTGTGAGTGACTTCTGGAATATTTTCCTCATTCACATGTGCAATAAATACATTTTGTAGCTAACATTTTTACAATATAATTCTTCTCCAAAAATTTCATTCTAGATATGGACACCATATGCAAAATTAGAAAAATCAAACAAACAAACGTGTACTTATCAACATAAGTATATAATCATGGTAATGCTGCTTAAATATATTATTACAATAACATAAAATGATAATTGCATGAATAATCATTAGGTCACAGCCCTGTTGTAAGTTCTTTCATGACACATATTATTTAGAATTTCCAACAATGCTGTGAGGTCCTCTTTTTCTCCCAGTTTTAGAGAGGAATAGTTAAATTATTTTCTTCATTTAATTGTACTGTTTAGTAAGGGGTCTGGCAATATTGTTTGCAGTAATATACCAAGTAAAACGATTAGAGGTCACATGGCTCTGGTTGCTAAGTACATATTTTAACACTAGTTCAGCCAGTGGCTAAGTTGAAAGAAGTAAACTATATTGACAGGATTAAGGATAACCTAAAACAAAAGAAAGTGATAAAGTACCCAATAAGAAATTTTACTCATACCTCATGTGGAGCTAGAATAATATCTAACAGTTAAAGCAGCCATTCTGGCATCTCATGTGACTTGTGAAGGGAAGCCTCTGTGTGTGGTAAGGTGTATAGAGGCAGAGAGAATGAGTGCACATCACAGCACCTAGACCACAGTAGACACATATTTTATAGTCACTATACTTATTTCCAAACAAACCAAGTAGTAGATTGAAGCAGCCTTTTTTTTTTTTTTTTCCACAGGCAGAGAAAACAGAATGGTTTAATTTGTGGAGTCAAGGGTTGTTTGTTCTTAATTACCACACTCAACATGCAAATTATATTCACCTCAGTACAGAAATGGCACCCTGTCACTTCCCTGGGATCTTTAATCCAGACAGAATTATTCTTGGGCACCCTTCTCTATGTTTCTACCAACAACTACTGTCTCTCCCTTCTTACAGCAATATGTAAATTCTATTTTGTTCCGAGCAACTTGGAAATGAGGTCGTTCATCCAAAGGAGTAGTCATTTCCAGTATAGCACCACTGATCTGTCAATGGATTTGATAGATTTGATATACTGAGGCAGCCTTTATAAGAGGGTTTCAAAATTACATAAGACTGAACTTGGACGTAGAAAGGATTATTGAGTACAGCTAGATAAGCTAGTAAAGACAAATCTAGTAATATATTTACGTGTATGAAATGAGGTAAATAAAAGTAAACATTCTCAAAAATAGACTCTATCAATACCCTAGTGTACCTTACAGAGCTTTGGGAAAATAACTGGATTCTGACTAACTTTCATGCAATACTTTTGGTTTTCATAGATTGACTCTTTCCATTCTAGAGATGTTGCAGAAATTTCAATATTACTAACAACTATACAATATAAATAATTATAGATAAAAGAAATATAGGAGGATTTTTTGGTGCAAGGGTTGTATACATAAATAACCTAAACACAAAACAATATTCAGAATATCCAAATACTATTACATTAGTATTTTTGATACACCTAGTAAGTGAAGAACAATGGCTAAAATGGCAAATGAGTTAGACCTAACTCATATTGAACAGTCCTTTTTTCCAAAGAACATTCAGAAAATCAGAATAAAGTATTTTAAACAATTTCATTGGTGACAAAGCTAAAAATCAGTGTTTTAAGAAGAGTTCCAAAAAAAGAATAAAATTCAGACAATTGAAGTTATCATTTGAAGCCATCTTTTCCTTATGGATTTGGCCATGCATCCATAGAAAATGAAAGATTGTGAACCAGAGGAGAGCTTTTGTTAGACTAATGAGTCAAGAACAGAAAATGGAGGCCTGGAAGTCTGACCAAACTGGAATTTTATATCCATCAAATATATCCTAAATGCTGAGGTTGAAATAAATAAGTTTTTAGAAAGACTAAAGCTAAAAGATTGTCGTTTGCAGGAGTGAACTAAAGAGTATAGTAAGCATGCTCTTGTCACAGAAGATACTGATTGCAGATGAAGGTTTATAGGTAGGAAAGAATGAGAAGAATGAAAGTAAAATTAAGTGGGAAAATCAAGGTAAATATTTATAGCATCAACATAATAATATTTTCAATAGTTCAAATAATATTGAGTTGATATACTTGAAAATTATTTTATGAAGGAGGATTCATATTATGTGTTCTAATGTTCTAAATGGAACACAAAAATGCTAAAAGTTTGAAATAATATTATTGATATGCCACACATCTATGGTAGGCAGTAAAAATATGTTAAAATATGACATAATTGTGAAGTTGATAATGCACACGAATGAATAATGAAAATAAAAATAGCACCAGTCAGTACAATAGAAGTCAGTAGAAGTCTGTAAGTTTTCTGTTCTCACAGAACACAAACTTAACAATTTAAACATAAATTGTATTACTTCACAGTTTCTGTGGTGCAGAAATCTAACATGTTCTGGATGGATTCTCTGTTCACAGTCTCATAAGACTGAAATCAAGGCACTGGTCAGATGCACATTATTACAGAAACATAATTAGTATCAGCAAAGAACATTCTACAGAGATTCACCTGGAAAAAGGTGTGACAATTGTGAAGTTGATAGTGCACACGAATGACTAATTAAAATAAAAATAGCACTATAATTGTAGGAGATTTTTAAAACCTTTTTTTCCTAGTAAATGTTGGATAAATGTAGAGCAAAAATAAAATTAAGCAAAAAATGTAAAAGATTTAGACAATACAGTTAACTATTTGACCTGATTAAAATGTACAGCATACTTAAGTTATGAAATACAGTCTCTTTTCAAGCACACATTATACAGTTATAAGATTGTCATATGCCAAGAAGCCTCAAAAAATATAAAAACTTTTAAAAGATACATAGTACTTTTGTCAATGTAGCATTATTTAACACATAATTATTATTTAAAAAGGATAATTTGTTCAAATATACTACACTACATACAAACAAGAAAAATAAAATGCAAATTAGACAATATTTTGTTTTGTGTGATAAAATTAATGGATATAAAAATGTGTCTTACAACTAGCGTCCTGCTTAGAGGTAAAATTACAGCCATAAATTCTTGTACTAGAGTGAAATAAAGGATAAAATGCCATTAATTATGAATTTATTTCAAGATGTAATAAAGAAAACAGCAAATAATCCAAAGTTTTAGTAAATAAAAGGAGTTTGATGCGAGAAAAAAATCATAACTAAAGTGATTCATTCAGCTGAGCCAAAATTTGATGTATGAGAAGAATAATTAATTAGTTAACCATGTCAGGAAAACAATTTTTTTAAATGATTGAGATAGCATAAGGAACTAGTGTCAGCAAAGAACAAAATTTTGGTTTTATGGTGTGAAGTGATTGAAGATGGTACAAAATAAGGTTGGGCCAGGTTACTGAGGTTCTTTCAGTCTAAGTAAAGAAAGTGTGATATTCCTGAACAGTTTGAGAACCTCAGTCTCAAGAAATATAGAAAAAGGACTTAGAAACCTTACTGACACCGATAGTATGTATGATTAATAGAGACAAATTCAGAATGATTAAAAAGATACAATAAGAAGGATTCAATAAGAAAGCTGAATGTTGAGGTTGATCAGAAGGAGCAGATAATAATTCTAAATCTTTTAACCTTATTAACAGGGTGGCTAAAAATGCATTAATTTCCAAGATTATTGGGAATGAGGAGTATACAAAGATAAGCAGATAGAAAATTAAGTGAGATGAACCAATTTTGGGGCATAGCAGATTGATGTTGCCTGAAGTCATTCAAGCTAAGATCACATAAGCAGCTAAAAGTAGGTGTGCACCTAAATATTTTTAAGTTGCTATAGATATCTGAATCACAGTTTCTGAGTTTCTCTTTAAAGAGATCAAATAGTGAGACTTTGTACAGCAAGTCTGGATAATGAAAGATCCCTTGTTATCTGAATCTATTTGGTTTCTGAGTATCAAATAGCAGGTAGAAAGAGTATGAAATAAGGTAGTTACTATAGAAGTAAGTAAAATCATCCAGTAATCAGGTGCATAGTAATAAAATAGTAGGGCTGAGGAAAAAAAAATGTAGAGATTACTGAACTTAATGTGACAAGCAACAGAAGAGGAGACTTTAAAAGAAAATGAGAATAAACCCTCTGAGGAATAGAGTCTGGTAATAACGGCTCTGAGAAAGGAGTGGAATGATCTAATATATCAAGTTAACTACCCATGTGTGAGAGGATAAGCTCAGAAACTCTAGTAGAATTTGAGGTGATAGATTTAAGGCAATTTTAAAAGGTAATATGAAAAGTTTATTATATCTGAGCAAAAAAGTAGAAAGAGGAGTGGAGAATTAATCCAAGGTTTTTGGTTTGCATGATAACTGGATGGCATTACCACAGTAAGAAAAAGGGTATAGGTGATTGTGCTTTGTTTTAAGGGAAATGTGATGAGTTTTGCTTAAGCTATGTATTTCATTTGAAGTGTCAGGCAACTAAAATGCATGATTTGGGATATTTATTAGTGAAATTTGAGAGAGAAAACTGGGCTGGATATTGCAAGGGACCAGTGTATTAGACAGCTTTTGCTAGTGTATTAATTTCCTAGGGCTGCTATAACAATGACCACAACTTTGGTGGCTTAAAAAGAAACAAAAAAATATTTTCACATATTAAAGATTTGAAGTCCAAAATCAAAGTGTAAACAGGTCCATTCTCCCTCTGAAGCTTCTAGGAAAGTATTCTTCTTTGACTTTTATGGGTTTGATTAACCCCTGGTATTCCTTGATTTCTGGCAGTGTAATTAATTACATTCTCTGCCTGGTCTTCCATTTCACATGGTTGTGTTGCCAAGGTATCCATAAGTAGTAAAAATTTTGTTGTTCTTCTTAGGACACTAATGATGTATGTGTGTGTGTGTGTGTGTACACTACTTTAGGTTCTGGAGCACATGTGCAGATCATGCAGTATTGCTGCATAGGTACATACATGGCAGTGTGGTTTGCTGCCTCCATCCCCCCGTCACCTATATCCAGATTCATCCAAGTCCCTACAAAGGACACCAACTCATTGTTTTTTATGGCTGCATAGAGTTCCATGATGTATACATGCCACCTTTTTCTGGTCCAGTCTATCATCGAGGGGCATTTGGGTTGGTTGCTTCCAGGTCTTTGCTATTGTACACAGTGCTGCAATGAACATACATGTGCATATGTCTTTATAATAGAACAATTTTTAATACTTTGGCTATATACCCAGTAATGGGATTGCTGGGTAAAACGGAATTTCTATTTCTAGGTCCTTGAGGAATCACCACACTATCTTCCCCAATGGTTGAACTAATTTACACTCACCAACAGTGTAAAAGTGTTTCTATTTCTCCAAGTCCTCTTCAGATGTTTTAATGATCACCATTCTAACTGTCGTGAGATGGTATCTCAGTGTGACTTAAACATAAGACCTAACACCATAAAAACCCTGGAAGAAAACCTAGGCAAAACCATTCAGGACATAGGCATAGGCAAGGACTTCATGACTAAAACACCAAAAGCATTGGCAACAAAGGCCAAAATAGACAAATGGGATCTAATCAAACTTCAGAGCTTCTGTACAGTAAAGGAAACAATAATGAGAGTGAACTGGCAACCAACAGAATGGGAAAAAGTTTTTGCAATCTACCCTTCTGACAAAGGGCTAATATCCAGAATCTACAAAGAACTAAAACATGTACAAGAAATAAAACAAATCCACTCAAAAGTGGGCAAAGGACATACACAGACACTTCAAAAGAAGATATATATAAGGCCAAAAAACATATGAAAAAATGCTTATCATCAATGGTCATTAGAGAAATGCAAAACTAATGATGTTTTATTAAGGGACCACCCTACTCCAGTATGACTTCCTCTTAACTAACTGCATCTGCAATTAACCAGTTCCCAAATAAATTCACATTCTAGGGCACTAAGCATTTGGATTCAATATATCTTTGTGGGAGGTACAAGTCAACCTGTAACAACTCAGTTTTGCTACATATGCCAATAGTCAACAGATTTTCTTCTGAACGTGCTTTTTCCTCACTTGATTCATTTGTAAGTAACTTGAGCTTATGATGATTCTTTAGAAGAGAAATGTATTTAGTCTCATTTCTCTGAATCTCTTGTCTTGATTAAATAACCTGCTAAGAACCAACCAAATCAATTTAGAGACTTAAAGTATTTCATGGTGAAATGTTAGATTTTGTCTACTTCATAAAGCTGAGTGTTTAGCAACCTTTGATACTAGATTTTTATCTTTGATTCATTGGCTGAGTAAAAATTGCATCTCTCAACTTCAAAAGTCCCAGAATTTCTCACATTTTTCTTTAATTCTCTTTGCCATCTGGCCAGTAATTTTCTCAGCTCGTGTCTTTCTTGTAGCTCATCTCTTTCAGGTTAAATGCAGCTTATCTCACCAATACACATTAAATACACAAGTTCATTTGATGTATGATTGCTACCACATTATTTCCCTTGGCAGTACTATTTAAAGGATCTCCATTGCATAATATGTTTTCCATACTTCTGGCCTCCAAACTATATCTTCCAGTACATTTTATATACTATTATTACTTTTTACAGGTTGCACTGTGACAAAACAACAAATAATATTAGTAACAAGATCAAAGTTTAATTCTTATTTTTGTTACATGTTGGCTACAGTTAGCTGAGTCTGTGTTCATTTGTCTTCCTGATGAAACATTACTCTATATTCTGACTTAAAGTTCTTGTGGCAGGGAGAAAAAGTAAAGGATGGAAACAGCTATGGTGCTAGAGTGCTTAATTTTTCTGCTAGGACATACAACTGATTGTTTTGCTCATTTGTATTAACCAAAGCAAGTAATATTTCTAAGTTGGCAGATGAGTTACAGAATGTTATTTCTCACATATGAGCAGAGCAGTAATTTGAAAATTAACAGGAATGTATAATCTTCTTACATGAGGGTCAGTGAATGTCAGCAAACTATATTCTAGTTAAATCTATTATAGCTCACATGAGAAGTAAAGATATAAAAATCAGGAAAATAATTGTCTCTTCAAGAAGTCTGGATGAAAAGAGAAGAGAGAACAAGTTTAATAAATAGTGGAATGAGTGGGGTATATATGTATTTGTAGGTGTTTCATTGTTGTTCTATGGTTTGGTATGGTTTTTACAAAAATGTAAAAAAAGAATATACTTACCGACTGACAAATAAAGAGGTAAGGCTGAGCATTCATTTTACACAGGAAGAAGAATAAGTCTTAGGTTAACTGCTTAGTGGAAGAGTTATTTATTCAAGTTAGAATAATCACTTGAATAATAGATAAATCATTATGGGTAATAAAAGTAGTTGAAAATTTATAAGTAGGAGGATGGCTGTAAGAAGATTGAAAATTCTAAGTTGTAGAACTTGAATCTGTAGAGTTACCAATTGAAACAACACAATGGTATCATCAACATTTAGTGGATAAAATGTAATTAAAAATAAAGGTGCTAGTACTGTTAGAAAAAGAAAGGCAAACAGTAAAATGGGAACGCATGAAGCAGAAATTAAGACTATGTAATTGAAACATCATTTCAGATGTGGGGAAAGAAAAGAAAATTGAGGTTAGAAATAGTGTTAAGAAGACATTTTCTTTACATAAGCAGAAAGGAAGCATAGAGAATTATTAAGAAATATGGTATGACTCATTTTTGGAACCCCTGTAGGGACAGCTGCAGCAGGAACAAAAATAATGGCCCTAAATGTAGCCAAATAATAATAAACCAATTTGTGTGGAAAACCCATTAATACCCCCAAATTTCATTATTAATCTCCTACTCTCCTTTTACAATAACATTTACATGAAACTGGAAATATTGTACAATTAGATTCTGGACCAATGGGTGTGCACTAGGTGCATGTGTGTATGTGTACATATGTGACATTATTCACCAAGAAGGTGAAAGAAACACATCTACACTAAAAGCTAGAAATGATTGATCAAAGGAAGTAAAAAAAATGCAAATAAAGAAAAGATTTCCCATATTTATGAATTGAAAAAATTATTTTTAAAACATTCATAGTACCTAAAGTAATCTATAGATTCAATGTAATCTCTATCAAAAGACCAGTTACCTTTATTAAAGAAAAAGAAAAAAAAATTTAAAGTGGTATAAAACCACAAAAGACCTTTCATAGCTAAAACAATCTTGAGCAAAAAGAACAAAGCTAGGGGAATCACACTACCTGACTTCAAAATATAGTACAAAGATATAGTAACCAAAATAGAATGGTAGTGGCATAAAAACAGAAACATAGACCAACGTAAAAAAATAAAAAGAGCCTAGAAATAGATCCATTCATTTATGGCTAGTCTATTTTTGGCAAAAGTGCCAAGAACACAAAATGGACAAAAATGTTAACAACTGGAAAAAAATAAATTTTTGAAAAGAAAATTTCTTCAACAAATGATATTGGGAAACTAGATATCCACTTGCAGAAGAATAAAATTAGACCCTACCTCACATCGTGTATAAAAATTAACTGAAAATGGGCTAAAGACTTAAATGTAAGACTCAAAACAGTGAAACTACTAGAAGAAAACATGTTGGAACATTCCATGACTTTGCTGTGGGCAATGACGCTAAAAGCACAGGCAACAAAGGAAAAAAGAGACAAATGGGATTACATCAAACTATAAAGCTTCTGCATAGCCAAAGAAACAAAGTGAAGAAACAACCTACAGAATGGGAGAAAATTTGTAAGTTATGTGTCAAATAATGGGTTAATATCCAAAATATATAAGGAACTCAGTTCTATACTAAGAAAACAAATAACTCAATTTGAAAATAGGCAAAGTACCTAAATACACATTTCTCAAAATAAGACATACAAATGGCAATTGATAATGAAAAAAAAAATCCTCTTCATCCCTAATGGTTAGGGAAAAGCATATCAAAAGCACAATAAAACAACACTTCAAACCTGTTAGAATGACTGTTATTGAAAAGACAAAAGATAATGAATGTTTGTTAGGATATGGAGAAAAGTGAACCCTGTTAGTGAGAATGTAAATTAGTACAACCTTTATGAAAAATCACATGGAGGTTCATCAAAAAATTAAACATATAACTACTATATGATTCGGCAATCCTGCTACTACTGGATATATATCCAAAACAAATGAAATCAGTATGTCAAAGATATAGCTACACATCTATGTTACAGTTGGAATAATATTCACAGTAGACAAGAAATGCGATCAATATAGGTGTCCATCAACAGATGAATGGGTTAAGAAAATAGAATAGATGTAAGTAATTGAATAATATTCAGTTATATAAAAAGAATGAAATTCTGTCTTTTGGTAACATGGATGAACTTGGAGGGCGTTACAGTAAATAAAATATGCCAGGCACAGAATGACAAATACTGCATGCTTTCACTCATATGTGGAATGTAAGAAGTTTGACATAAAAGTAGAGAGTAAAATGGTAGTTACTAGGGGATAGCGTGGTGGTAGGAGAAATGGCAGATATTGGTCAAAAGATACAAACTTCTAATCAGATGAAAGGAGAAAGGAATAAGTTCAAGAGACCAATTGTACAACATGGTAACTGTAGTTAATATTAGGTTATAATCTTGAAAAGTGCTGAGAGTAGATGTAAAGCATTTTCACCACAAATATGAAACTATGCAATGTCTGCATATCTTAATTAGCTTCATTTAGTCATTACGGAATGTATATACTACAAAATATCATATTGTACACAATAAATGCATATTATTTTATCTGTCAATCTAAAACATAGAAATAAATAAACATAAAAGTTTATTCAATAAAGAAATGTATTAATGGATAAACTGTAAAGAATATAGTAAAAACAAATTATCTTTTTTAGGTTACCATGTTTGTGTTATTGGTGGAATAACAACCTAAAAAATTAAATTCATGAAATTTGAATAGCCAAAGATTTTTTGCTATTTATCATCTATCTACCTATTCATCTATCATCTATTTACCTATTCATGTATCTATCATCTATCCTCTATCTATATCTATGATCAATGATCTATCTATTCATTGTTAATCTTTAGTACAACGGTGCAGACAGAAAAATGTTTTGCAAAGGAATATGTTTTCTTGTCTCACAGGTATGTGTTGGACTTCCTGCATTATTGAATAAGAACATTAAAAAAAAACTTTTTCATGATTGTCAGCTCCAGTAGCTGCCAATGTTGTTTGTGTTGACATCATAATTGATGAAATGAAAAATGTAATGTGAGTCCTTGTCTTTAGGTGCCGTCATAACTTGGTGATGTTGGTTTAGTGCTATTGTTCTCTCACCTTAGCACTGTTTTGCTTAGATTGTATTTATTGTCTATATGAATTAATCTTTTTCACGGCTAGTTCTTGTTTTCATATGGAATTTTATTTCATCTAGTAACACCATAGGAGTTGATCCAGGAAAAATGGGTGGTAGTTTAAGAAAAATAGACACAGATACAGTAAAAATCTTAAATACCTAGAATTTTCAAAGACGTAATTAGTTGCATGGAAATATTATAAGTTTTTTTTATGATGTACATAAAATCACTGTCCAGAAAAGTACTTCTGAGCACAGAAGAATAAGATAATATAATTACTAATGTGGTCTTTTTTTAAGGAAGGCAAAAAATGTCTAATTAAAATTGGTATCCAAAAATGTCTAATAAAATTAGTTATTACAAATTATTTTACTTACTTTACAGCCCTGAAAATAAACTTATCATCGTGGCTATTTGGTAAAGTCATTTTCTTTTACTTTTTATTAAAAAAAAAAAAACAAAGTGACTGACAAGTAACAAAAATAGTAAAAAGATACTGTTGTGTACATTTCATTTATATATTCTTCATCTAGTTATTAATATTTTATTAGTACTCTATCATTTTCTTGCTCTCACATGTGGTATATGCTGATATATAATGACCCATTAAAGCTGAATAATTAAATGTTTATTTCCCAAAAAAAGGACATTCTCTTCTGTAGTACAACCCTTTAAAATAAGAAAATTTATATTAATAATTGCTACCATCTTCATAGAAAATGGATTCAATCTAGATTCAGGAAGATGATCTTTTCATATCTCTTGAAATAATCTAAAATTATTTCAGTCTTTTCTTATCCATTAGAATCTTACATTTTTCTTATAGGCTAGCTATTTTGTAAAATGTTCTTCAGTTTCCATTTGTATAATGGTTCCGCATGATTAGATTTACATAATGCATTTAATATGGCTATCACAAATGCACTCTTGTGTTCTTCTTATTGCATTCTATAACACATAACACATGATGTTGATTTGTTTTATTACCGGCAACATTAACTATGATCACCTTTCTGCAGGGGTTGCCTTCTGTTTTATCCGTGCACTTTTTCTTTAGTGCACAGGAGCAGACAGAAAAAATGTTTTCCTAAATTACGGCCCATTTTCCATAGTTTCTAATGTATTTAATAAGGAATTTTGGGGGACATAATTTGAGGTTATGAAAATCGGCTTTTCCAATCAAACTATTTAAGTTTTAGCATCCATTGATACATCTTTGCTAAAGAATCAGTGCTGTTACATTTTCCAAAAAATTATTTTCAATTTCATTTTTTCCACATTCAGTAGTTGCAATAGTGCTATAAGAGCTAACTTTTCTTCCCATTTGTTTCTTTATTTCAATTATTATGAAAGCATGTATTATTCATTAAATTATAATTTGCTACTTAATCATCCTGGGTTTGGCCACTGGGGGCCTTTTTAAGCTGACTCTTTTGTTTTCCTTGGACAAGACTCCATTTTTCTTTGACATTCTGTGACTTTTTGGCACAATATTTTCCCAGCTTCTTTTCCCCAGTCATGGAATCAGCAATTTTTAATAGAAGGCTTGATTGTTTTAAGTAAAAGGTTATATTCAGAAGCAAAGATCTGGGCATCAAGTATGATTACTGTTGATGAACTGTAGCTACTCTCATGTCCTATGTATACATGCAAACGTGTGTGTTTGTATGTATACATATGAACACACAATACACTTCATAACTATATCAGTCCACAACTGTAGCCATATTTATATTTCTATCTATATTGCAAAGTAATGAAAGTTTGTCTCATTACTTTCAAATCTAATCCAACATTGCAGGGTTTATTGTAGTCACTTTCTTTTCTATATTTGTTACACGCTTTCCTGATATGAGAAACTTGATTTTTCTATTAGATTTTTGTTGTTGCTATAACAAATTACCCTAAACTGGAAAGGTTAAAAGAAGACAAATTTATTATCATACTGTTCTAGAATTCAGAATTCTGATAGTTTTCACTGTGCTGAAATTAAGGTGTCAACAGGGCTGTGTCCTCTGGAAACTCTAGAAGAGAATTGTGCGTGTTTCTGTTGTTTGTTTTGTTTACTTTGTTTTCTTCTCCAGCGTCTAGAGACTATCTAAATTCCTGAGTCAGTAGCTTCTTCCTCCATTGAAACCCAGCAATTATGTATTTTCTTGAATATCCTTCTATAGTCACACCAGTGCCTCCTTGGCCCTGACCCGGTGCAGTCTGATGCTTCACTTGTTATCGCTTGACTGACCCTATCTCCATACCAGCTGGTGACTTTCTCTTGAACCTCCCTGTTTGGCTCTGACTTAGGCCCAGTGGCTCACTCACAGGGCTACTTTTCCACTTGTCCCTTCACCCCAAGACAGTTGATGCCCTACTTGGCCCCATCCTTATTCACACAATTTTGTTCTAGAGCAGGCTGCCCCTCTAAGAAATGTGTTTCAAAGGGAAGAGAAAACAGGAGGGGCAAAGGGTAAGTTTTTATTTCAAAATCTTAGGGTGATGTGAAAACAATACATAAATAAATTGAGTCTACTATTTGCTATTCTTGTTGGAGAAGACAATTATATATTTTCTAAACTTCAATTGTTTCAACTCTAAAGTGACAGGTTTGAATTATGTTGTCTTTAATTGTTATTCATGACTAAGATACAAGGATACTATTATTTGTGTTTTTAGGAACTTATACATAGTACTTGTTATATACTTCCATTTGCAGACTTATCTACCTATAAATACATACTTAGAGAAGTATGTTTGTTTCTAAATTCAAAAATGCTTGTAATTAACCTATGCAAATTTTGTCCTTCTGATTCTTGTTGGTATTATAAAAGAATATAAGGCAAGCCAAATTTTAAAAATTGACCTACTATTTAGCATAATCAAAGAAATTTCATGTAACACCTTGTATTAGTTTTTTGGAATTGCCATAACAAGATGTCACGAACTGAGTGTCTCCAAACTACATAAATTTATTTTCTCACATTGCTATGAAAGTTAAAAGTCTGAAATAAACTTTTGAGAAATGCCATGCTCCCTCTGAAACCTATAAAAATTGTGATTTCGTGCCCCCTCCAGTTTCTGGAGGTCCCAGCCATCTTTGGCATTTCTTGCTGTAGCAGCGTCATTCTAATTGCTAACCCATATCACATGACCTTCTTCCCTGTGTGTATTTCTATGTGTCCTGTCTTACAGGTTACTTGATTTAGGATCCACCCTAATCCAGTATGACTTATGTAAACTAATCACAACTGCAAAGACCTTTTCTAAATAAGATTACCTTCTGAAGTTCTGGGTAGACATCATTGTTTTTAATTCAGGGGGTACAAGTTCAGATCTCTTATTGCATATATTGCATAGTCTGGACTTTCAGTGTACCATCATCAAATAGTGAACATTGTACCTAATAAGTAATTTTCAACCCTAAGCACCCTTCCATCCTCCCACCTTTTGGAGTCTCCAGTGTCTGTTATAGCACTCTGTACGTCCCTATGTATCCATTGTTTACCTCCACTTGTGAGTACATACAATATTTGACCCTTTGTTTCTGAGTCAAATGGCCATCCACATTGCTGCAAAATACATGATTTCAATTCTTTTGTATGGCTGAGGAGTATTTCACGGTGTATATATATATTTTCTTTATCCAGTCCTCTGTTGATGGATGCTTAGGCTGATTCCATGACTTTGCAATTGCAAATAGTGCTGCAATAAACATATGAGTGCAGGTGACTTTTGGATGTAATGGCTTTTTTCCTTTGGATAGATACCCCATAGTGGGATTGCTGGGTCAGTAGTAATTCATTTTATTTATCTGAGAATTTTCCAACAAATTAACTCACGGTGGATTGAAGGCTTAAACGTAAGATCTGAAACTATAAAAATCCTAGAAGTAAACCTAGAAAAAACTTTTTTGGACATTGGCCAAGACAAATAACTCATGACTAAGACTTCAAAAGCAAAGGCATTTTTAATATAAATTCTTTATATTTTTTAGAAATAGTTTTATTACCCATTTTTACATACTAATCTGTGGAATATGGATATCTAGCCATTCTCCTGGGAACGTAATTTCTAGATTCTAATTCTAGGCAGATTATATATTTTTTTCAGTGCATTGAAAAGTAGAAAAAAACAAAATATTTGAAAAACTAAAAATGGTGAAAGTAATTTTGAAGTATGAATAATAGTAAAAGGGATAAGAATGTTTAAACTTTTCTATTACATAATTCAGCTTCCAGAAAGAACACCTAAACCCGTGTTAGAACATTATCGAGCCTCTTCAGTTTTAAATTAAATGTGTAGGTATAATATCTTGTATAACCCTTACCTTGCAAACACTTGAGTTATTTTCTGCACCATATATTATTAGTGAAGTTTATAAAAATGTTTTATTTCCGAATGTTTCTTGATATTTAATATAATATATTCACCTATGGTAAGCAGAATAATGAGCCCACATTGAAGATGTCCATTTCCTGATTTCTGGGACCTGTGACTATGTTAGGCTATATGGCAAAGAAAATTGAAGTTGTAGATGGAATTAAGGTTGTTAATAATATGACCTAGAGATGCAGATATAATCTTGGATTATCTGGATGGTCCAATAATTCTCATAAATAAGTGAAAGAAGGACAAAGAGAGAGAAACAAGGATGTGGCAATATGAGAAGTATTTGCTTTTATTTGCTAGCTTTGGAGTTAGAAAAATGATACTCAACCAAAGAAACAAAAGTGAATTTCAGACGGTGGAAAAAACAAGAAAACCATGTCTCCACTAGAGCCTCCATAAATAAATGTAGGTCTCTCAGCACCTCAGAATTAGCTTCTAAGACTCACTTCAGACCTCTGACATCCAGCATTGTTACATAATAAATTTATGGTTTCTGAAACACTAAGATGTGATAAATAGTTATAGCATCAAAAGGAACCATGCACATTTCTACAGTTATTTTTGAGACGATGTAGTTATAATTACTAATATATTTTATAGGTTATCTAAAATGTGCAAGTCAGCTATTAATTAGCCCTTAATGGTTGTTTATATTTTTATGAGACAAAATATCATAGAAAGATTTTTAAAATTTTAACATTATTTAATTACAAATTCTTTTAAGACATACCAAACAAGGAAGTGAAAAATTTGGGAGCTTGGAATAGATTGGGGAGAAGCATAAAATTGATTTTGTTTAAAATGTATTGCATTACGAGGTAGAGAGAGTGTTCATTAGTCATGTGGAAATATTTCTTGGATCTCACAAAGCAAATTTGTTTACAAATCTAAAATTCTTACCCATATGATGCTGGCTATTTATATGTTTAGATCAGGAAAGTTCAAGAAAATGAAACAAAAATAAGAAAGAAAATATGTAAAAGTTCTAGGAATAAAATGAACAAGCAGAATAAGTTTATATTATGACCTTACACATGGAAAAATCAAATAGATAAGTATTACAATGGCCTAGAAAAAAATACCTTGAAGAAGCAGACTATGATTTTCCAGTAATGTAGAGAGGTTGAGGACAAAGATAAGTTTGCAGAATTTTGCAGCTATAAAGCTTTGATTGACCTGAAGGAAATAATTTCAGGCCGTTGTGGTGTCTCACACCTGTAATCCCAGCACTTTGGGAGGCCGAGACGAGCAGATCACCTGAGGTCAGGAGTTTGAGACCAGCCTGGCTAACATGGTGTAACCCCGTCTCTACTAAAAATACCAAATTAGCCAGGCTGGGTGGCACATGCCTGTAATCCCAGCTACCCAGGAGGTTGAGGCTCCAGGATCCTTTGAACTCAGGAAGTGGAGGTTGCAGTGAGTTGAAACTGTATCATTGCATTTCAGCCTGGGCAACAAGAGTGAAACTCCATCTCAAAAAAAAAGTGGGGGGGAAAAAAAGAAATAATTTCAGAGTTTTGAAGACTGAGCATTTATACAATTTTGAAGATTGATTCAATGATGAAGTGAAGAAAGACATTTCAAACATTGGAAAAAAACATTTTGGTAGGGTTAGGAAAAGAAAAACTTCAGTAGGAACTTCAAGGACAAACCTGATGCAAATATTTAGATGATACAACACATTCAAAGCCCTGTCAGCTGTATCAAGAACTTCCACTCTACCTTCACTTAGCACACAAAGTCCTCCCCAAGTCCCGTGGCCCTTGGCTTATTCTCTGATGTTATTTTCTACACAGCTCCCCTTTATTCTCTGCAATCATATTAAGACGAACCATATTAGCCTTAAAAGAGTATCTCACCACTGTATATTTAAAATCGATTTTAGGGTGTTTGCACTTGTTCTCTCTACTGTTTCATTTTTATACTGTTGGAAAACAAATAATGTATTCACACTTTAGCAAAAATACTAGAGTATGAGTTTCCTGGAGGTTCTATCCACTTCTTATGTATTTTCACTCTGTTACCAAATCTATTGTGTAAGAGATTTTAAAGTATTTACTAAATTTGATCATAATTAATAAATACATTCTCAAAGTATGTGGACTCTTTAAAGGAATATTTTATTTGAATTTCTGTGTTGGGTAAGTTTAGAGGAAATAATATTTTGATCAACTAGGAAAATCTAGATTAAAATATTAAATTTTGAAATATTATTAAGATAAAACTATGCAAAAAATATTTTGAGTTGATATCATTGTTTTAATATCTCAGAAAATGATAACTAACTTTTATTCCAATAATCTATATAAGGACATCATTCATCTATTTAAAAATATAAATGTATATATTTTCATCTATAACATAAATTTAATATATACTAATATACATATTTTTAGTATATATTTTTAATATAATTGTTTTATTCTATTGGGGAAAGGTTAAGAGTGTTTTCTATAGAGAGATCCAATTAGCAAAACAGATTTCAAAACAGTACATTTGAATTAAATATAGAAATAGCATATGCAAGATGAAATAAGCCTAGAATATGCAAATAACATTAATTATGAATTTTAGGCAAATGTACTGTCATAATCAAAATCTTTTTGATGTTAATTTTATTATTTCAAAAGTGACAATTTCAAATTCACATACATTTGAAGTTTAAAAATAGTTTATTTTAGATATCGTATTGTATTGACAATTTTGTATTGACAGTTTTAAAAATTGTAATGGAAGCAAAACGTTCACTTGCAGAGGTTAACAGAGGCAGCCTTTCGTCTTAGGATAGACAGTCCTTGAACACATTTATCAGAAGTTTCAAATTTTAAAGAGCAAAGAGGGCACAGATGAGGACAGGTCTCATTTTGTTTTGTTGTGAAATCACTGTTATTTATTAGGTTTTGCTTATATATAACAATAATAAAAGAGAGAGAGACTGCAATATTAGAAACGTAGATTTATAAAGCAGGTATCCTAAGGTTGAAAGTCAGTATTTAGATTAGAAAACCGTGGGTGCAAATAGAAAGACTGCATTTCTTATGGTTGCTGTTTATTTGGGAGATTAGATAATCCACAGCTCTTATCACCAGAGAACATTTTTTAAAATTTTATTTTGTTCTTTTTATTGTACTTTAGGTTATGGGGTACATGTGCAGATCATGCAGGATTGTTGCATAGGTACACACATGGCAATGTGGTTTCCTGCCTCCATCCCCCCGTCACCTGTATCTGGCATTTCTCCTCATGTTATCCCTCCCCAACCTCCCCACCCCCTTGCTGTCTCTCCCTTGGCCCCCCCCAACCAGCAGACTTCAGTGTGTGATGCTCCCTTCCCTGTGTCCATATGTTCTCATTGTTCAACACTCACCTATGAGTGAGAACATGCAGTGTTTGATTTTCTGTTCTTGTGTCAGTTTGCTGAGAATTATGGTTTCCAGTTTCATCCATGTCACTACAAAGGACATGAACTCATCATTTTTTATAGCTGCATAGTATTCCCTGGTGTATATGTGTCACATTTTCCTTGTCCAGTCTATCGTCAATGGGCATTTGGGTTGCTTCCAGGTCTTTGCTATTGTAAACAGTGCTGCAGTGAACATACCTGTGCATGTGTCTTTATAATAGAACAATTTATAATCCTTTGGGTATATACCCAGTAATGGGATTGCTGGGTCAAATGGAATTTCTATTTCTATGTCCTTGAGGAATCACCACAGTGTCTTCCACAATGATTGAACTAGTTTACACTTCTACCAACAGTGTAAAATATTCCTATTTCTCCACATCTTCTCCAGCATCTTTTTAATGATCACCATTCTAACTGGTGTAAGGTGGTATCTCAATGTGGTTTTGATTTACATTTCTCTAGTAATCAATGATGATGAGCATTTTTTCTTATGTTTGTTGGCCTCATATATGTCTTCTTTTGAAAAGTGTCTATTCATATGCTTCTCCCACTTTTGGATGGGTTTGTTTGTTTGTTTGTTTTGTAAATTTGTTTTACTTCTTTTTAGATTCCAGATATTAGCCTTTTGCAAGATGGGTAGATTGCAAAAAGTTTTTCCCATTCTGTTGGTTGCTGGTTCACTCTAATGACTGTTTCTTTTGCTGTGCAGAAGCTCTGGAGTTTAGTTAGGTCCCATTTGTCTATTTTGGCTTTTTTTTGCCAATGCTTTTTGTGTTTTATTCATGAAGTCCTTGCCTGTGCCTATGTACTAAATGACTTTGCCTAGGTTTTCTTCTAGGTTTTTTATGGTGTTAGGTCTTATGTTTAAGTCTTTAATCCATCTGGAGTTGATTTTAGTGTAAGGTGTCAGGAAGGGGTCCAGTTTCTGCTTTCTGCGCATTTCTAGCCAGTTTTCCCACACCGTTTATTAAACAGGGAATCCTTTCCCCATTTCTTGTTTTTATCAGATTTGTCAAAGATCAGATGGTTGTAGATGTGTGGCATTGCCTCCTAGGCCTCTATTCTGTTCCATCGGTCTACAGCTCTGTTTTGGTACCAGTATCGTGCTGTTTTGATTACTGCAGCTTTGTAGTGTAGTTTGAAATCAGGTAGCCTGATGCCTCTGGCTTTGTTCTTTTTGCTTAGGATTGTCTTGGCTATGTGGGCTCTCCTTTGGATCCATATGAAGTTTAAGATTTTTTTTTTCCAGTTCTGTGAAGTAGGTCATTGGTAGCTTGATAGGGATAGCACTGAATCTATAAATTACTTTGGGCAGTATGGCCATTTTCACAATATTGATTCTTCTTTCCCATGAGCATGGAATGTTTCTCCATTTGTTTGTATCTTCTCTGATTTCCTTGAGCAGCAGTTTGTAGTTCTTGAAGAGGTCCTTTACATCCTTTGTTAGTTGTATTCCTAGGTATTTTATTCTCTTTGTAGCAATTGTAAATGGGAGTTCACTCATGATTTGGCTCTCTGTTAGTCTGTTATTGGTGTATAGAGATGCTTGTGATTTATGCAAATTGATTTTGTATCTTGAGACTTTGCTCAAGTTGCTTATCAGTTTAAGGAGATTTGGGGCTAAGATGATAGGATCTTCAAAATATACAATCATGTCATCTGCAAATAGAGAAAATTTGACCTCCTCTTTTCCTAATCAAATACCCTTTATTTTTTTTTTCTTGCCTAATTGCTCTGGCTAGAATTTCCAAGACTATATTACATAGGAGTGGTGACAGAGAGCATTCTTTTCTAGTGCCAGATTTCAAAGAGAATCCTTCCAGTTTTTGTCCATTCAGTATGATTCTGGCTGTAGGTTTGTCCTAAATAGCTTTTATTATTTTGAGATATGTTCCTTCAATACCTAGTTTATTGAGAGTTTTTAGCATAAAAGTCTGTTGAATTTTGTCAAATTCCTTTGCTGCATCTATTGAGATAATCATGTGGTTTTTGCCTTTGGTTCTGTTTATGTGGTGGATTATGTTTATAGACTTGAGTACGTTGAACCAGCCTTGCATCACTGGAATAAAGCCTACTTGATTGTGATGGATAAACTTTTTGATGTGCTGTTGCAGTTGGTTTGCCAGTATTTTACTGACGATTATTGCATCAATGTTCTTTATGGATATTGGCCTGAAGTTTTCTTTTTTTGTTGAGTTTCTGCTGAGTTTTAGTATCAGGATGATGTTGGTCTCATGAAATGATTTGGGAAGGATTCTCTCTTTTTGTATTGTTTGGAAAAGTTTCAGAAGGAATGGTACCAGCTCCTCTTTGTACATCTGGTAGAAATAAGCTGTGAACCCGCCTGGACCTGGACTTTTTTGGTTGGTAGGCTATTAATTGCTGCCTCAACTTCAGCCCTTGTTATTGGTCTGTTCAAGGTTTCAACTTCTTCCTGGTTTAGGATGGGAAGGCGCATGTGTCCAATAATTCATGCATTTCTTCCAGGTTTACTAGTTATATGCACGGAGTTGTTTGTAGTAATTTCTGTTTGGAATTTGTATTTCTGTGGAGTCAGTGGTGATATCCCCTTTATCATTTTTAATTGCATCTGTTTTATTCTTCTCCCTTTTCTTTTTTATTAATCTGGCTGGAGGTCTACCTATTTTGTTAATCTTTTCAAAAAAACAGCACCTGAATTTACTAATTTTTTGAAGAATTTTTTGTGTCCCTGTCTCCTTCAATTCTGCTCTGATCTCAGTTATTTCTTGTCTTCTGCTTGCTTTTGAGTCTTTTTATGATCTTGTTGCTATATATTTTCCTCTAGACACTGCTTAAATGTGTCCCAGAGATTCTGGTACATTGTGTCTTCATTCTTGTTGGTTTCGAAGAACATCTTTATTTCTGCCTTCATTTTATTGTTTATCCAGTCAACATTCAGGAGCCAGTTGTTCAGATTCCATGAAGTTGTGCAGTTCTGAGTTAGTTTCTTAATTCTGAGTTCTAATTTGATTGCACTGTGGTCTGAGAGACTGTTTGTTATGATTTCTGTTCTTTTGCATTTGCTGAGGAGTTATTTACTTCCATTTATATGGTCAGTTTTAGAGTAGGTGCCATGCAGTGCTGAGAATAATGTTCTGTGGATTTGGGGTGGAGATTTCTGTAGATGTCTATTAGATCTGCTTGATCCAGATCTGAGTTCAAATGCTGGATATCCTTGTTAATTTTCTGTCTTGTTGATCTAAGATTGACAGTGGGGTGTTAAAGTCTCCCACTGTTATCATGTGGATGTCTAAATTTCTTTGTAGGTGGTTAAGAACTTGCTTTATGTACCTGGATGCTTCTGTATTAGCTGCATATATATTTAGGGTCATCAACTCTTCTTGTTGCATTGATCTTTTTACCACTATGTAATGCCCTTCTTTGTCTTTTTGATCTTTGTTGGTTTAAAGTCCATTTTATCAGAGAATAGGATTGCAACTCCTGCTTGTTTTTCTCTATGTTTGCTCGATAAATCTTCATCCATCCCTTTATTTTTAGCCTATGTGTGTCCTTGCACATGAGATGCATTTCCTGAATACAGCATACCAATGGGTTTTGACTTTTTATCCAATTTACCAGTCTGTGTCTTTTGATTGGGGCATTTAGTCCATTTACATTTAAGGTTAATATTGTTATGTGTGAATTTGATCCTGCCATTTTGATGCTAGCTAGATGTTTAGCCTGTTAGTTGACACATTTTCTTGATTATGTGTCGATGGTCTTTACCATTTCATACGTTTTTGGAGTAGCTGGTACTGGTCGTTCCTTTCCTTGATTAGTGCTTCTTTCAGGAGCTCTTGGAAGGCAGGCCTGGTGGTAATGAAATCTCTCAGCAATTGCTTGTCCATAAAGGATTTTCTTTCTCCTTTGCTTATTAAGCTTAGTTTGGCTGGACATGAAATTCTAGGTTGAAAGTTCTTTTCTTAAAGGATGTTGAATATTGGCCCCCACTATCTTCTGGCTTGTAGAGTTTCTGCTGAGAGATCTGCTGTGAGTCTTATGGGCTTCCCTTTGTGGGTAACCCGACTTTTCTCTCTTGCTGCCCTTAGCATTTTTTCCTTCATTTCAACCATGGTGAATCTGACAGTTATGTGCCTTGAGGTTGCTCTTCTTGAGAAATATCTTTGTGGAATTCACTGTATTTTTTGGACTTGAATGTTGGTCTGCCTTGCTAGGTTGGGGAAGTTCTCCTGGATAATATCCTGAAGAGTGTTTTCTAGCTTGGATTCCTTCTCTCCATCACATTCAGGTATACCTATCAAATGTATTTTAGGTCTTTTCACATAATTCCATATTTTCTGTTCACTCTTTTTTCTCTATTCTTGCCTTCTCATTTTATTTCATTGAGTTGATCTTCAAGCTCTGATATTTTCTTCTGCTTGGTTAATTTGGCTATTGAAACTTGTGTATGTTTCGCAAAGTTCTCATGCTGTGTTTTTCACCCCCATCAAGTCATTTATATTCTTCTCTAAGCTGCTTATTCTAGTTAGCATCTCATCTAACCTTTTCTCTATGTTCTTAGTTTCT
Source organism: Callithrix jacchus (assembly GCF_049354715.1). Classification (NCBI taxonomy): domain Eukaryota; kingdom Metazoa; phylum Chordata; class Mammalia; order Primates; family Cebidae; genus Callithrix; species Callithrix jacchus. The sequence continues at coordinate 50,551,994 of NC_133502.1, forward strand.
TTGCATTGGGTTACCACATGTTCCTTTAGCTCTGAGAAATTTATTACCCATCTTCTAAAGCCTGTTTCTGTCAATTCATCAGATTCATTCTCCAACCATCTTTGATCCCTAGCTGGTGAGAAGTTGTGTTCCCTTTGAGGAGGAGAGGGGTCATGGTTTTTGGTGTTTTCATCATTTTGCACTGGTTTCTTCCGATCTCAGTGGCTTTATCTACATGCAGTCTTTGTAGTTGGTGACTTTCAGATGATGGGATCTCTGAGTGGATGCCCTTTTTGTTGATGTTGAAGCTAATTCTTTCTGCTTCTTAGTTTTCCTTCTAACAGTCAGGCCTCTCTGCTGCAGGACAACTGGAGGTCTGCTCCAGACCCAGCTCACTTGGGGATCACCTGTGGGGGCCTCAGAACAGCAAGGGTTGCCACTTGTTTCTTCCTGGGCTATCCTCATCCCAAAAGGGTACCCGCCAAATGTCGGCCTGAGCTTTCCTTTATGAGGTGTCTCTTCGGGTATTTGGGGGTCAGGGAGTTGCTTGAGGAGACAGTCTGTCCCTTAAAGGAGCTCAAGTGATGTGGAGGAATCTCCATTGTTTGGTGCAGAGCTGCTGGGCAGGAGCCTTTAAGTCTGCTGAAGCTGAACTCATAACTGCCTCTTTTGCCAGGTGCACCAGAGAACATTTGGATAGATTTATCAATTATATCAATTTAAACAGAAATAAAACTCCTTTATGTTCAAATAATACTCAACAGACATACAAATCTTGATACTAGATTTCATCAAGACACTTTTGTCATGTTTACATTTCTTCATTTCTCAAGTCCTAATGAGTCTTTCTTTGCAAAACAAATAATCCAGAACTTCTGGGGAAAAAAATCAATAGTTTTTAATACTGTTTTGATTACCCATTAATGTTTTTAAAATAGTATCTGTTAATGTACTATTTTCTCCAGGATTTTAAAATTGCTTCTTATTAACAGAAATAGTTAATTAGAAATTGAATTGTGGTGACAACCTACTGTTCACCTTCTTTCTTTGCATAGTGGATTGCCAATGTGGGTTTGAAAATTAATTGGTGGCATTAAATGAATATAGATTTAATCTTTTATCTATACTCTGATTTAAGTTTATTTCTCAGCTTATATCAATTTTACTAAAAAAATTGTTGATAGATTCTAAGTGGGGTTTCTGTGTAATGACCATAATAGGGTCTACATATAGTTTATCACAATCAGTATACTGTAAACATTCACAAATTATTTTATGCCTGCAATCACTCCATTGCACAAATTGTCACATAACTTTAATTCTCAGTATTACTAAAATATTTGTCTAAATTTGATTTGTAAAGATTTGTTTTTGCATTAATTTGAACTGCACATGAAAATTTTGTTTAAAAAGATAAACTTTAGGTATATCTAGTAACATTTGAAATTCATTGCAGAATCTTGAATCTATATTATCATTACTGAAAATGTTATTGACATCAATTGTGATAATATCTAATTTGATAAACAATAATTATTGGTTGAATGATTAAATTGCAGAGAACTTTACATGACTAGTTTAGTCAAACTTTTGTAAAAGTAAAACTTGAACTTAAATTTTGTATCACGGTACCATATTTAAGAGTCTCATAGCTGATAGCATTCTCAGAGGAGAATAGCATGTAAATTATATTTATACATTCACAGATCTAATATTTGTAGCAAAATATTCTGTGATTGGTGGGTTAGACGGTAGAACATTATCAAACACTAAGTGCATAACAACTGGGCACAGTTGAGACGAGTTTCTCTATAGAATAGTTTTAATTTGATAAATAATCTTGTTCAATTACTTCTATGTGTTTGTTATAATAACAGAGAAAATACTAGAGCAGATTATTGAAGCAAATGAAAGGAAATTTCCATGATTATGATATATATGTTGGTATGGTGCCTCTGATACAAAGGACTTGTTAGTTAGGAATTTGAGCACAATATCTATGTATCAGGCCTTGGTTTTTCCAAGCATTTCTGTTTAAGGCACTACTTCTTCAGCTACCTCAGGGTAAAGAAAGATAGCATCTACCTCACAGGTTAGAAAAAATAATATATGAAGCTCTATATATTCTTGTCAGCAATATGCAGCAATTCATCTAACAAGGTTGATTTCAATGGAAAAGCAACAGAGTAAATAAACATTTACTTTTCATGAATGAACTGATCATTGGAAAAATTTTTATGTGGTGAAAAACGTACAGATTTAGGGTATAAACAAGTCTTGTATCTTAGCTCTGTGATAAGATATGCAACCTTGGAAATAGAAGAAACTACTGAATTCAGAAGTTTAATTTCCTCAATTTTTAAGTGACAATAACAACCTTAATTTCACAACATTTAGTGAGTCTTATATGGAATTAGGCATGTATATTGACCAGCTCTTGATATTTACTAGTATACTGGGCATGTGCTACTCTCCATCATATACACATTGTGACACAGGCTATCAGAGTCTCCCAAACCTTGTGCTAAATGCTAATGAAAAAAAAAAGGACTCAGTGCTAGTTATATATACAGTATCTATACCTTTCTGCCTATAGTCAAGATATCTCATTGGTAATAGAAAAGCTTAGAATTAATAATTTTTTTAAATTCAGAAGATCATTTTTTTTCCATAACACAACCCAAATTATGTGTATGCTCCTCATGTTTTAGCTATATTGGGCACCCATTTGGAGCAAGGGAAAACTATCATTGCTAATCCTATGCTAGATACTCAATAAACACACTCATTGAATCAGAAAATATGTTCATTATTCTGTGCCTTATGGTTAAGCCTAATAAAATTTTGCATTAAGTAAGACTCTATGCCTGGATAATAACTGTTTGCACATTAAAATTTTGGATTAAACTGAGTCTCAGATGTAAAATAAAAGGCTTATGGAATTCTCTAAGAGATTGATGAAGGTGGACTTATAAAGTTCTCTTCAGCTTGATTAAACTTTACACATTTTTTCCTGACTCTAGGCTCCTGATCTCCGTTTTCATAAAGCACTTTCTTTAGAAAATTTGGAAATGTAAATTCTTTACCTGTCCCTAGAAAATGTAGATATTTATGTTGCCAGTTTTACAAACCAGGAGTACTTTAATTTTTTAACTTTTATTTTAATGTCAAGGGTACATGTGTAGAATATGCAGGTTTGTTACATAGGTAAATGTGTGTCATGGGTTTTTTATTTTAGAGATTATTTCATCACCCATGTATTGAGCCTAGTATCCATTAGTTATTTTTCCTGCTTCTCTCTCTCCTCTCACCCTCCACCCACTAACAGGCCCCAGTGCCTGTTTTTCTCTTCTATGTGTCCATGTATTCTCTTCATTTAGCTCCCACTTATAAATGAAAACATGCAGTACATGGTTTTCTGTTTCTGTGTTTTCTGGTTTCTTGGTTTTCTGTTTCTGTTTTTGCTGAGGATAATGATTTCCAGATCTATCCATGTCCCTGCAAAGAATCCTCATTCATTTTATGGCTGTACACTATTCCATGGTGTATATGTACCAGTTTCTTTATCTAGTTTATTATTGATGGGAATTTGGGTTGATTCCATGTCTTTGCTACTATGAATAGCGCTGTAATAAACGTATGTGCACATATTTCTTTATAATAGAACAGTTTATATTTCTTTGGGCATATAATCAGTAATAAGATTACTGACAATCAGACCCAGGAGTGATTTTTCAACAACTGGAGAGACATCCCTTTGAAATGTAATCATCCAGAGAACTAGTGCCCCCATCTCCAGGTCTTTTTAGGAGAATAGGAGCCTAATTTCTGTGGGTACTAATTATCAAAAACAGGTGACCTAATTACAGAGAAAAAAATTGCAAACTCAGTGATTACTCAATGTGCTAGATATATGCCATTGATCAGACTCTTCACAAACATCCTCCAGTATTTTACCACAGCTGACCACAGCCTTTAAAAACTCTTCTGACCTTCGTTTTAATGAAGTTTAGCTTAGACTTAGTTCTGATCTTTCTCTCATATTAAAATAGCCATGAAGAAAGCCTTCCTTGCCTGTTTTTGTCAAATGCAATTTGTGCTTTGAAAATATGTTAATTTTCTTTTAGGCAAAAGTAGCCATAAATAAAGGTTAGCCTAATTCAAAATAAGATAGATCATTTATTTTGTTTCTAATAAAAATTTTTTTTGTTCTTGTGTCAGTTTGAGGAGGATGATGTTCTCCAGATTCATCCATGTCCCTACAAACGACACAAACTCATCATTTCTGATTGCTGCATAATATTCCATGGTGTATATGTGCCACATTTTTCCAATCCAGTCTATTATCAATGGGCATTTGGGTGATGAAAAATGAGAACACATGGACACAGAAAGGGGAGTACTAAACACTGGGGTCTATTGGGGGGAAATGGGGAGGGTCAGTGGGAGGGGGAGGTGGGGAGGGATAGCCTGGGGAGAAATGCCAAATGTGGGTGAAGGGGAGAAGAAAAGCAAAGCACACTGCCATGTGTGTACCTATGCAACTGTCTTGCATGCTATGCTCATGTACCCCAAAACCTAAAATCCAATAAAAAATTAAAAAAAAAATATTGCTTTTTCAACTTTTGTGATTTTAAATTATATATGTGTGTGTGTGTAGATATATCTGCATAGATATATGTGTGTGTATCTCTTTTTAGTCTTTCAATTGTTTTCCACTCTCCCTTTCCTCCCTTCCCATCTAGTCTTCTTCCCTCCATCTCCAATCTAAATCATACTGATGATTGTAAGGCTTACATTTCTTATGCAGAATGTTTCTTTTTCTAATCTTCTGGGGATTATCTGTGGTTTTATTTAGGTTGTTGCACTTTGCTACTTCCTTTTCCTTGTCACCTGGAAGTTGTTATATTTCTAAAGTACTGATGGATTCCATTTAAACCATTGTGGCTAGAATCCAAAGTAGGTGATATGCACTTCAAGATGTACCACAATAGAAGACATAATAACTAATTGACTCATCTTCTGTGCTAAGATTGGCCTTGAATTAGTGTGATTATATTTCGATTCCTCTATTGTAAACTTATTTGCAATAGAAAGTATAATGTGTAATGATACTTTGGCATTAAATGACCATTTAGTTTCTTTAATCAACCACTCTGATCTATGTTTTAAAACCATTAGATATGCTTGCCTAAATAAATGCTATATCAAGATTATAAAAGGAACTGTTTAATTTGTTTAATTATGTCATTTCTTATATGTAGATTAGCTGACTTCTATACACTGTAAATCATCCTCATCAAGTAAAATATTAGGTTATCCTGGAATATTGTTTCCAATGGAAAGCAGACACTTGCATGTTTTTCTTTATCAATTTTCAAACAAAGTAATTGTATGAACAGCTCTTTAAATGTAATATAAATGGTATGATTTTTAGACCCTAAGAAACATCATTCACTAATTGGTGACAATACTCTTTCACTAATTTTAGACCCAAACTGGGGTCTAGAAATGAGAAACACTCTGCTGTGGGAAGTTCAAGTTAATGGCACAGTCTTCATTTATATGTTAATAAGATGTATACACAGGCATAGGCTCTAATGATTTTGATGTAGCTATATATTTTATAAATAATAAAATAAGTTTTCATGCTATAAAATGTTTAATTAGAAGTTCTCCATGGTCTTATGAGACAATTTTGCAGGCTTTAAATTATCATCCTATTTTAACTTATCTATAGATGAATGCAATCTCAATCAAAATCCCAACAACATGTTTTGTAGATATCAACAAAACTGATTCTAAAATTTATATGGAGGAGCAAAAACCTCAGGATAGCCAACTAAATATTGAAGAAGGAGAACAAAGTTGAAGAATTGGCACTGCCCAACTTCCAGCTTTCCTATAAAGCTACAGTAATGAGGACAATGTAATATTGGAAATAGAATAGATAAACAGGTCAATAGAACAGAATAGAGAGCCCAGAAATAGACCTACATAAATATAATCAACTGATCTTAGGCAAACAACAAACACGATACTATAAAATAAAGATAGTCTTTTCAGCAAATAGTACAGAATCAACTGGATATATATGTGCAAAAAATAGTAAATAAATAAATCTAGACACAGACCTTATAATATTCACGAATAAAACCTCAAGATGGATCACAGACCTAAATGTAAAAATAAAAACTTTAAGACTCATAACCATAGGAGAAAATCTACATGCCTAAGCTTTGGTGAAGACTTTTTAGATACAATCTTGAGGGGAAAATCCATGAAACAAAGAATTAATATGATCAACTTTATTACAATTTAAAAATCTTGCTCTGCAAAAGACACTGTCAAGAGAATAAAAAGAAAAGCCATAGACTGGAAGAAAATATTTGCAAAAGACATGTCTGATAAAAATCAATTATCTAAAATATACCAAAAACACTTACAACTCAAAAATATGAAAATAAGAAACTCACTTATAAATGGATCAAAGACCTTAACAGTCACCTCATGAAAGAAGATACACACATGGCAAAGAAAAGCATATGAAAAGGTACCGTACATAATATTTGTCATATTTTTTCAGGGAAATGCAAAGTAAAACAGCAATGACTTACCACTACACATCTACTAGAATGGCCATAATTTAGAACATAGACACTTCCTAATGCTGGTGAGAATGTGGAACAACAGGTCCTCTCATTTATTTTTGGTGACAATGCAAAGTGCTGGTGGTTTCTTATCAAAACTATACATAATCCTAGCATATGATTCAGCAACTACATTGCTTAGCATTTATCCTAATGATTTGAAAACCTATGTTCACACAAAATTCTGCAAATGGCTATTTATAGCAGCTTTATTTATAATTGTCAAAAACTTAGAAGCAACCAGGAGCTCTTCGATAGGTGAATGAGTAAATAAAACGTGGTACATCCAAACAATGAATTACGATTTGGTACTAAAAAAAAGTGAACTATCAATTAATGCATGAAAAGATATACAGCTAATTTAAATGTGTTTCTAAGTGAAAAAGCCAATCTGAAAGACTACATGCTATATGATTCCAACTATGTGACATTCTGAAAAATGGTAAACTATGGACACAGTAAAATGATCAGCAATTACCAGGAACTGGGGAAAGGATGTGATGAATAGGTGTTACATAGGGGATTGTTACAGCAGTGAAAATACCCTATATGATACTTTAATAATGGATACATTTTATTACACATTTGTCCAAACTCATACAACATACTACACCAAGAGTAAACACTAATGTAAACTATGGACTTTGGGTGATAATGATTTGTCAATGTATGTTCATAAATTGTAATAAATGTCCCATTCTGTGGTGGATGTTGATAGTGAGGGAGACTATCCAGGGGTGGAGCTGAAGGACGTGTAGGAAATCTCTGCACCTTTCTCTGATTTTGCTGTGTAGTTAAAAGTTCTCTAAAAATAAATTCTTAAAAAGTTATTATTGTATATTTATTTTACCAGTATTTATAGAATCTTAACATGAACAGCAACTATTATAGATACCAAAGACTCAGAGGTAGATTCTACCTTTCAGGTACAAGAAACAATCAAAGTTGTGTTGTATTATACCCAAATGAAAAAAAAAGTCGTAAAAAGAATAGAAAAATGAGACATTTTAAGAGACATTCAAAGAATACTCTTAGAATGGTTTGGTAATTAATTGCATGCCTGAACTTGGAATTATATATATGCCCCCACATCAATTTGGCTTATGATAAAAAACAAGTACATGGCCCTACATGCTCATATGAGGAGAAATGCATTTGAATATAGAAATCAATATATTTTAAATTTGTGAGTTCCCAAGGATGTTGTGCACAGCCTACACAACCACTTTGATTTTTCTTAATTAAGATGATCTCTATGAAACTCACTATGCGCTCACATTTTACTTATAAAACTATATTTGTATATTATTTCATTAATACATTAAATGTAATATCACAAGGGCAAGGAGACGATGTATTTGCTCATACCTGGTGAGAAGAATATCATATATTCTCAAAACAAAAAAAAATTTTTTTGAGTTGGAGTCTTGCTCTGTCACCCAGGCTGGAGTGCAGTGCCATGATCTTGGCCCACTGCAACATCTGCCGCCTGGATTCAAGTGATTCTCCTCCCTCAGCCTCCCGAGTAGCTGGGACTACAGGTGCCCGCCACCATGCCCAGCTCAGTTTTTGTATTTTTAGTGAATACTGGGTTTCACCGTGTTAGCCAGGATTGTTTCTATCTCCTGACCTTGTGATCTGCCCACCTCAGTCTCCCAAAGTGCTTGGATTACAGGTGTGAGCCACTGTGCCCAGCCTCAAAAATTCTTTTCTATTAAATGATTCTTCAGTTATTGTCTTAAAATATTATTTGAAGTATCTGTTTTGTGGCAGTCAGTTTCAAACAGTGCTGATAAAAATGATTAAATGTAAATTGCACCTTGGAGAAAGTTAAAAATAGGATAAATGGTGGTGTATCCCTGCCTCTTCTGCTTTATAACTTATTAGCGTAGATGTAGGATGGAAAACAATGAGCTAGACAGTATTTGGGTTAATTATTAACTTGTAAAACATGTGGAAACATTTAATGATGTAGATGTTCTACAGCTATTAGCTCAATGAATCTATGAAATACAATAGTGCTGAAAGTAAAAATGTGTTTCTAATGATTACTTTTGTGCTTACATTGCATACTCCTTTATACCAGCAATATTAGATAAAAGTCATCATGCAGTCATTTATTTGTCTTCAGACGTAGACCTAAATCATGGCCCCTATTCTGTGCCCAGTTTAACATTCAGATTGTAGTTTATCAGTTTCTTCTTCTTCTACCTTGAAGGTTTTTGTTACCTGGAAATTACTTTGTATTAACTTTTACTCTAATATAAATCTGGGACTACAGGAGCCTGCCACCATGCCCAGCTCACTTTTTGTACTTTTAGTAGAGATGGAATTTCGCCATGTTAGCCAGGATGGTCTTGATCTCCTGACTTCATGATCCACCTGCCTTGGTCTTCCATATCAATTATATTTTCTTCTATATCAATTGTGCATCTTATATGTAATAATTATGGACTAGAATTCAACTGAGTACTCATTGAAATGATGATATTATTTCTGTAACTGACTAATCAAATCAGATACTTCTTTAGCTCTATGATTGCTCTTACTTTTCTAAAAGTTCAAATTGGTGTTCAGATTTTGTATTAAAACAATAACTGACCAAATCACCTTGGAAATTAATTTTCAGAAATCACTATGACCTAAACTATGAAATTTGATAGAATAATATGCATTGTCTCATTCTAGCTATTTAAACCTTCTGTTCTCATTCATAGCCAACTTGAATATCTACCTTATTATTCTCCTAATAAATTCCATATTTTCAATGATTGATTAGAGCAACCAAAGGTAGTGCAAGGAAATCATGATATTTATTTGCTAGAGATTTCAAGAAATACCACTAACCTAACTAAGGAGGAATATTGGGAACACTATTTCTGAATTGCATCCCCAGGGCCTTAACTGCCAGGCACTTCCACAGCTGAAAATATGGCTCAATTCCATATGCACTAGCCTGATTAGTTCCATATGCACTACTCTGCTACCATCTCCAAATCATAACATTAGAAGAAGAAAGATCTTGTCAACCAGGAAACTGAATCATTTGAGTATATCTGAAGCTACTTTAAATCTTACCTGAGATACTATCAGAATATCTTCTTTCATTAACAAGCCATCTTTTAAGGACAAGATGGCATCAAATGAATTTCTCTCTCATCCCTTGAAGGAGAGCACTCTATCTCACAGATTAGGCTTCATGGCTGGATCTCACTGTGGCTTTCTGATTTCAAGTATCCCTGATACCAGGAGCGAACTTTTGCAATGGTGTCTGCTGACTCAGGGTACCCATCCTGGCCCATATTACTGCCTACACTTGATTTGTATTACCTCCCACAGTTCTGGTTGTGCTGTGTCCCATAACGATTCCCTGACAAGCACCCTGCTTCCTATTAGATATTAGCACAATGCCAGTATTTATTTTTAGCAGACACCTTATGTTTTTTATGTACAGATTACCTACAGACTGTTTTTCTCACCTTGCCCTTTTGTAACTGTTATCATCAGTTAACAAAAAAACAAACTGAGTAGAATTAGAAGTAAGAGTTTTCATGAGGTTTTCAGAACTCATCTATCCTAATCTGATAGACACTGAATCTATTGACCTTCAAGTTTAAAATACACATCTTTGGTCTCTTCTTCTTACAAACTAAATCTTCCAGTTTTTGAATCTGGACTGCTATAGCATTGTATTCATCAGAAGAAAAGTATTATTTTATTTTATTTTATTTTTATTATCTGCATTCTCTTCTTTTTTTTTCTTTATTGCATTTTAGGTTTTGGGGTACATGTGCAGAGCATGCAATACAGTTGCATAGGTACACACATGGCAGTGTGTTTTGTTTGCTTTCTCCCCTTCACCCACATTTGGCATTTCTCCGCAGGCTATCCCTCCCTACCTCCCCCTCCCACTGGCCCTCCCCTTTTCCCCCCTATAGACCCCAGTGTTTAGTACTCCCCTCTCTGTGTCCATGTGTTCTCATTTTTCATCACCCGCCTATGAGTGAGAATATGTGGTGTTTCATTTTCTGTTCTTGTGTCAGTTTGCTGAGAATGATGTTCTCCAGATTCATCCATGTCCCTACAAATGACACGAACTCATCATTTCTGATTGCTGCATAATATTCCATGGTGTATATGTGCCACATTTTCCCAATCCAGTCTATCATCGATGGGCATTTGGGTTGATTCCAGGTCTTTGCTATTGTAAACAGTGCTGCAATGAACATTCATGTGCATGTGTCCTTGTAGTAGAACGTTTTATAGTCCTTTGGATATATACCCAGTAGTGGGATTGCTCGGTCAAATGGAATTTCTATTTCTAAGGCCTTGAGGAATCACCGCACTGTCTTCCACAATGGTTGGACTAATTTACACTCCCACCAACACTGTAAAAGTGTTCCTTTTTCTCCCCATCCTCTCCAGCATCTGTTGTCTCCAGATTTTTTAATGATCGCCATTCTAACTGGCGTGAGATGGTATCTCAATGTGGTTTTGATTTGCATCTCTCTGATGACCAGTGACGATGAGCATTTTTTCATATGATTGTTGGCCTCATATATGTCTTTTTTCGTAAAGTGTCTGTTCATATCCTTTGCCCACTTTTGAATGGGCTTGTTTGTTTTTTTCCTGTAAATCTGTTTGAGTTCTTTGTAAATTCTGGATATCAGCCCTTTGTCAGATGGGTAAACTGCAAAAATTTTTTCCCATTCTGTTGGTTGCCGATTCACACTAGAGACTGTTTCTTTTGCTGGGCAGAAGCTGTGGAGTTTGATGAGGTCCCATTTGTCTATTTTGGCTTTTGTTGCCAATGCTTTTGGTGTTTTGTTCATGAAGTCCTTGCCTACTCCTAAGTCCTGGATGGTTTTGCCTAGATTTCCTTCTAGGGTTTTTATGGTGCCAGGTCTTATGTTTAAGTCTTTAATCCATCTGGAGTTAATTTTGATGTAAGGTGTCAGGAAGGGGTCCAGTTTCTGCTTTCTACACATGGCAGGCCAGTTTTCCCAGCACCATTTGTTGAACAGGGAATCCTTTCCCCATTGCTTGTTTTTGTCAGGTTTATCAAAGATTGTATGGTTGTAGCTATGTTGTGTTGCCTCTGATGCCTCTGTTCGGTTCCATTGATCTATATCTCTGTTTTGGTACCAGTACCATGCTGTTTTGATTATTGTAGCCTTGTAGTTTAGTTTGAAATCCGGTAGTGTGATGCCCCCTGCTGTGTTCTTTTTGCTTAGAATTGACTTGGCTATGTGGGCTCTCTTTTGGTTCCATATGAAGTTCATGGTGGTTTTTTCCAGTTCTGTGAAGAAAGTCAATGGTAGCTTGATAGGTATAGCATTGATTCTGTAAATTACTTTGGGCAGTATAGCCATTTTCAAAATATTAATTCTTCCTAACCATGAACATGGAATGTTTCTCCATCTGTTTGTGTCCTCTCTGATTTCGTTGAGCAGTGGTTTGTAGTTTTCCCTCAAGAGGTCCCTTACATTCCTTGTGAGTTGTATTCCAAGGTATTTTATTCTTTTTGTAGCAATTGTGAATGGCAGTTCGTTCTTGATTTGGCTCTCTTTAAGTCTATTATTGGTGTAGAGGAAGGCTTGTGATTTTTGCACATTGATTTTATATCCTGAGACTTTGCTGAAGTTGCTTATCAGTTTCAGGAGTTTTTGGGCTGAGGCGATGGGGTCTTCTAGGTATACTATCATGTCGTCTGCAAATAGAGACAATTTGGCTTCCACCTTTCCTATTTGAATACCCTTAATTTCTTTGTCTTGCCTGATTGCTGTGGCTAGAACTTCCAGTACTATATTGAATAGGAGTGGTGACAGAAGGCATCCTTGTCTAGTGCCAGATTTCAAAGGGAATGCTTCCAGTTTTTTCCCATTCAGTATGATATTGGCTGTTGGTTTGTCATAAATAGCTTTTATTACTTTGAGATACGTTCCATCGATACCAAGTTTATTGAGGGTTTTTAGCATAAAGGGCTGTTGAATTTTGTCAAATGCCTTCTCTGCGTCAATTGAGATAATCATGTGGTTTTTGTTTTTGGTTCTGTTTATGTGGTGAATTACGTTGATAGACTTGCGTATGTTGAACCAGCCTTGCATCCCCGGGATGAATCCTACTTGATCATGATGAATAAGTTTTTTGATTTGCTGTTGCAATTGGCTTGCCAATATTTCATTGAAGATTTTTGCATCTATGTTGATCATGGATGTTGGCCTGAAGGATTCTTTTCTTGTTGGGTCTCTGCCGGGTTTTGGTATCAGGATGATATTGATCTCGTAGAATGATTTGGGTAGGATTCCTTCTTTTTGGATTATTTGGAATAGTTTCAGAAGAAATGGTACCAGCTCCTCTTTGTGTATCTGGTAGAATTCGGCTGTGAACCCGTCTGGACCTGGGCTTTTTTTGTGTGGTAGGCTCTTAATTGCTGCCTCGACTTCTGACCTTGTTATTGGTCTATTCATAGTTTCAGCTTCCTCCTGGTTTAGGCTTGGGAGGACACAAGTGTCCAGGAATTTATCCATTTCTTCCAGGTTTACTAGTTTATGTGCATAGAGTTGTTTGTAATATTCTCTGATGATGGTTTGAATTTCTGTGGAATCTGTGGTGATTTCCCCTTTATCATTTTTTATTGTATCTATTTGGTTGTTCTCTCTTTTCTTTTTAATCAATCTGGCTAGTGGTCTGTCTATTTTGTTGATCTTTTCAAAAAACCAGCTCTTGGATTTATTGATTTTTTGAAGGGTTTTTCGTGTCTCAATCTCCTTCAGCTCAGCTCTGATCTTGTTATTTCTTGTCTTCTGATGGGTTTTGAGGTTTTTTGATCTTGCTCCTCTAGCTCTTTCAATTTTGATGATAGGGTGTCAATTTTGGATTTCCCCATTCTTCTCATATGGGCACTTATTGCTATATACTTTCCTCTAGAGACTGCTTTAAATGTGTCCCAGAGATTCTGGCATGTTGTGTCTTCATTCTCTTTGGTTTCGAAGAACTTCTTTATTTATGCCTTCATTTCGTTGTTTATCCAGTCAGCATTCAGGAGCCCATTGTTCAGTTTCCATGAACCTGTGCAGTTCTGGGTTGGTTTCTGAATTCTGAGTTCTAACTTGATTGCACTATAGTCTGAGAGGCTGTTTGTTATGATTTCAGTTGTTTTGCATTTGCTGAGCAGTGCTTTACTTCCAATTATGTGGTCAATTTTAGAGTAGGTATGATGTGGTGCTGAGAAGAATGTATATTCTGTGGATTTGGTGTGGAGAGTTCTGTAAATGTCTATCAGGTTTGCTTGCTCCAGGTCTGACTTCAAGCCCTGGATATGCTTGTTGATTTTCTGTCCGGTTGATCTGACTAATATTGAAGTGGAGTGTTAAAGTCTCCCACTATTATTGTGTGGGAGTCTAAGTCTCTTTGTAAGTCGTTAATAACTTGCCTTATGTATCTGGGTGCTCCTATATTGGGTCCATATCTGTTTAGAATCGTTAGCTCTTCTTGTTGTATCGATCCTTTTACCATTATGTAATGGCCTTCTTTGTCTCTTTTGATCTTTGTTGATTTAAAGTCTATTTTATCAGAGATGAGGATTGCAACTCCTGCTTTCTTTTGCTCTCTATTTGCTTGGTAAATCTTCCTCCATCCCTTTATTTTGAGCCTTTGTGTATCCTTGCATGTGAGATGGGTTTCCTGGATACAGCACACTGCTGGGTTTTGGCTTTTTATCCAATTTGCCAGTCTGTGTCTTTTGATTGGTGCATTTAGTCCATTTACATTTAGGGTTAATATTGTTATGTGTGAATTTGATACTGCCATTTTGATGCTAGCTGGCTGTATTGCCCATTAGTTGTTGTAGATTCTTCATTATGTTGATGCTCTTTAGCATTTAGTGTGGTTTTGGAATGGCTTGTACTGGTTGTTGCTTTCTATGTGTAGTACCGCTTTCAGGAGCTCTTGTAAAGCAGGGCTGGTGGTGACAAAATCTCTGAGTACTTGCTTGTTCGCAAAGGATTTTATTTTTCCTTCACTTCTGAAGATCAGTTTGGCTGGATATGAAATTCTGGGTTGAAAGTTCTTTTCTTTAAGGATGTTGAATATTGGCCCCAACTCTCTTCTGGCTTGTAGAGTTTCTGCTGAGAGATCTGCTGTGAGTCTGATGGGCTTCCCTTTGTGGGTGACCCGACCTTTCTCTCTGGCTGTCCTTAGTATTTTCTCCTTTATTTCAACCTTGTTGAATCTGACGATTATGTGCCTTGGGGTTGCTCTTCTTGCAGAATATCTTTGTGGTGTTCTCTGTATTTCCTGCAATAGAGTGTTGGCCTGTCTTGCTAGGTGGGGGAAATTTTCCTGGATAATGTCCTGAAGAGTATGTTCCAGCTTGGATTTATTCTCTTCATCACATTCTGGTACACCTATCAAACGTAGGTTAGGTCTCTTCACATAGTCCCACATTTCTTGGAGATTTTGTTCATTCCTTTTTGCACTTTTTTCTCTGATCTTGGTTTCTCATTTTATTTCATTGAGTTGATCCTCGACTTCTGATATCCTTTCTTCTGCTTGGTCAATTCGGCTATTGAAACTTGTGCATGTTTCGCGAAGTTCTCGTATTGTGTTTTTCAGCTCCTTTAATTCATTCATATTCCTCTCTAAGGTATCCATTCTTGTTATCATTTCCTCAAATCTTTTTGCAAGGTTCTTAGTTTCTTTGCGTTGATTTAAAACATGTTCTTTTAGCTCAGAAAAGTTTCTTATTATCCACCTTCTGAAGTCTAATTCCATCATTTCATCACAGTCATTCTCCATCCAGCTTTGTTCCCTTGCTGGTGAGGAGTTTTGGTCCTTTCTAGGTGGCGAGGTGTTCTGGTTTCAGGTGTTTTCCTCCTTTTTGCACTGGTTTCTTCCCATCTTTGTGGATTTATCCACCTGTCGTCTGTGTAGTTGCTGACTTTTTGATTGGGTCTCTGAGTGGACACCCAGATTGTTGATGATGGAGTATTTCTGTTACTTGGTTTTCCTTCTACCAGTCTAGCCCCTTCACTGTAGGACTGCTGAGGTCCACTCCAGACCCTGCTTGTCTGGGGTGCACCTCTAGCGGCTGCGGAACAGCGAGGGATGCTACCAGTTTCTTTTTCTGCTATCTTTGTCCCAGGATGATGTCTGTCAAATGTCAGTCTCATGGATATAGAGGGGTCAGGGAGTTGCTTGAGGAGACAGTCCGTACTTTGTAGGAGCTCAAGTGCTGAGCTGTGAGCTCTGTTGTTCATTCAGGGCTGCCAGGCTGCTATGTTTAGTTCTGTTGCAACCTAACTCGTAAGAAAACCCCTTTTTTTCTCAGATGCTCTGTCTGTTTGGGCTTTCCTTGTGAGTGACCGCCTCACTGTCCTGCCCAGCTAGGAGGCAGTCTAGTCACTTTTTGCCTGCCAAGGCTCCGCCCTGCTGGTGTGAGGTTCGCCCTTTTGCTGCAAGCTCTGCCCCTCTGCTTTGGTCTCCGCCCTGTTGCCACAGGCTACGCCCTGCCACAAAGTCTCTCTGTTGTACCGCGTTGCCTCGGCAATGGCAGGCTGCGTCAGCAATGGGCGTGTACCTCAGTAGGGGCTGATTGCCTCAGTAATGGCTGACGCCCCTCCCCCACGGAGGGACACTTTAAGAAAACCTTTCCACCGGGAGCGTTTGGAATCGCCGTTTTGTTTGTCACACTGCGCTCCCCCAAACGCTGAGTCCCTAGGATTCCCTGGGCTGGGTCACAGTTCAAGACCCGTTCAGTCTCAAGTTCAGCCCTCTCGGGTCTCAGTTTGCCAGTTCAACAGGGCACCCATAACAGTGCCCTTTTGTATGGAGCGCTGTGGAGCCCCTCTGCACTCCAGCGCGGGCCGGAGCCACACTGGCTACCGGCTGCACCAGCCGAGACCTCTGCCTGGCATCCCGCGTCTCTTTTATACCTGGGAATTTCCCCATTCTGTGGGCAACTAAGATCTGTCTGGAAATGCTTCCTCGACTCATCCTCTCTGCGCATCCAGTGAGAGCTTCAATCCTGGGTTGTTCTCACAGCGCCATCTTGAGTCCTCCCCTCAGAAAAGTATTATTTTAACACAGTAACAGAAATCTCTGACTACTTTAAGAATATTCATTTGATAAGGTTCTCAAGAGTTTACAATCTTTTTGTGAAAATCACAATATTGCCATTTTCTTCCGCAGTGCACTTTGAAGAAGTATTTCAGCAGAAAAAAATAGTAATATATCTTCATCCAAAGAGACCAATTACCCATTTCCATGGTTTCTGTAAATGTTGGAGGGTGTATTAGCCAGAATGTGGATAAATGCTCCTAAAAGTTAGCCTTGCCAAGCACATTTTAGACAGAAATTAAATCTCTAATGTCTTCCTTTGCTTTTAAAATATGTTTTATATTTTTATTTCATCTTTTTATTACTCATAAGAGCTTTATAAGCTTGTTAGAATGGAAAATCAATTAAGTACATTTGGTTGACTAAATCTGTTTGTGTGTGTGTGGTTAAAATATATTCTTTATTTAAATGGTGTGAAATGTTAAAATGGAGTAAAGCATACTGTTTATATGCAAATCATGAGAAAATGAAATTTTATTTCTGCATTTTTAAATTGTAAAAGTTATAAGAACTGCACTTAGATACTTTTTAAAGCAACAAAATAATTCTTTATAATTAAATGAATCAAAAGTGTTGAATATTAATGCCTTATGCTCATATATCTTCTCCATAGAAATACTTAAATTGCGATTCTTTATAATTCTTTATCAAGGAGTTTACTTCAAACACATGAATAGTTTTATGAGATCAGCAACTGATCAGCAACACTCATCAGAATAGAAAGAATTGGGAAACAAAGTTGAAGTGCATGCATCTTAGAAAATTAGAAAACTCTAATAGCACAAGCAGTTTTCACTCACCTGTCTGATTAGAATCAAATAGGAACCCAGACATACATATTACAATTCTGAAGATATTGATTATTTTATATTTACTATGCATCTATCTATAACTGGGCATTAATAATCTGGCAAAGGAGGTAAGTTACATTTTGTAGGCAGCAAGTTTGTTCATTTTTGCTAAAGATATAACCTTAGTTTGTTTTTTTCCCCCTCCACAAGTGAAACTGACAGTACTCACATTAAGTGTAAATAGATTTTACCTTTGCTTAGTGAGTGTATGTAAGCAGAATGTGACTTCCTGGAGACACCCATTATCCTTTGATTTGAGTCTAGGAAAGAAATCAGAATAGTGATTGATAAAATTTTTCTTTCTCTTATTTCAAGGGAAAGGGAAAACTATTTCCTAAAGAAGGAAATTAAATGTCTACCTTTTAAAACAATTATACCTTATTCTTTTGATTATGATAATTACATTTGCTTAATATTTAAAGTATGTTTTATGTGTTACAGTTTATATATGACCTTTATAGATTATTGTATTGAATTTTCTTAACATTTCCCTTAAGGCAAAGATGGTTTAGTGAGTAGTGAATAGAATACTTCTGTCTTTGAGAAACAAGACAAGTCAAAGGCATATAGATAGTACTATGCCTACCACCAAAAAGAGACAGACATATATTTCATAAATATTGTTTGTATAATAAGATGTTGAGAAAATAAACCTTCTAATGTATTGTTATCTGCTTTTCAGTACTGCATCATGCTATTTCAAAATACCTTCTTTACCTGCAAAATGATCTTGTCAATAACTTTAAGAACTTTTAAAACACACAATTAACAATTCAAAAACAGAATACACCATTCCCCACTTTAACTTCAAAACATAGTTATTTTCTGGAGAATCTTTATATCCTCTGATTGCCATACGAGCTGCCTAATCAACCAAATCAGAAATCTGAAAGCCCTTCTTTTTACCTGCCTCTTGTTTATTTTCTACAACAAATCAATATTTGGCTGAATTAAATTGCCCGTCTTCTTTTTCATCCGTATAACAGAATCTGCATTGCATGTATTTATTTCAACATATTGTATCATGCCACTTAGAATACTGTGTAGCCTCGGCATTGACTTCCTTTTTTATTGTCTTGAACCACTTCAAACTTTACTTTTTTTTTTAATTGTACTTTGGGCTCTGGGGTACATGTGCACTTCCTGCATCCTGCAGGATTGTTTTATAGGTACATACATGCCATGGTGGTTTGCTGTCTCCATCCTCCTCCAACCCATTGCCTACATCAGGCATTTCTCCCAGCGTCATTCCTCCCCATCCACCCCGCCCCCCCACTATCTCTCCCCTCTCCTCCCCTCCACTCCCCCCAGCTAGCCCTGTGAGTGTTATTCCCTTCCATGTGCCCAAGTGTTCTCATTATTATCACCTGCCTATGAGTGAAAACATGAGGTGTTTGATTTTCTGTTCTTGTGTCAGTTTGCTGCAAATGATGGTTTCTAGATTCATCCACGTCTCCACAAAGATCAGGAACCCATCATTTTTTATGATTGCATAGTATTCCATGGTGTGGATGTGCCACATTTTCCTTGTCCAGTCTATTGTCAATGGGCATTTGGGTTGGTTGCAGGTCTTTGCTATTGTAAACAGTGCCACAATGAACATATGTGTGCATGTGTCTTTATAATAGAATGATTTTTAATCCTCTGGGTATATTCCCAGTAATGGGATTGCTGGGTCAAATGGAATTTCTATTTCTAGACCCTTGAGGAATTACCACACTGTCTTCCATATTGGTTGAACTAATTTACACTCTCACCAACAGCGTAAAAGCTTTCCTATTTCTCCACATCCTCTCCAGCATCTGTTGTCTCCAGATTTTTTAGTGATCACCATTCTAACTGGCATGAGATGGTATCTAACTGGTATGAGATGGTATCTCACCATTAGAGATTTGCATTTCTCTAATGACCAATGATGATTAACATTTTTTCATATGTTTGTTGGCAGCATATATGTCTTCTTTTGAAAAGTGTGTGTTCATCTGCTGTGCCCACTTTTGAATGGATTTTTTTTTTCTCGTAAATCTGTTTTAGTTCATTGTAGATTTTGGATATTAGCCCTTTGTCAGATGGGTAGATGGCAAAAATTTTTGCCCATTCTGTTGGTTGCTGGTTCACTCTAATGATTGTTTCTTTTGCTATGCAAAAGCTCTTAAGTTTAATTAGATCCCATTTGTCTGTTTTGGCTTTTGTTGCCATTATTTTTGTGGTTTAGTCATGAAGTCCTTGCCTGTGCCTATGTCCTGAATGGTGTTGCCTAGGTTTTCTTCTGGGAATTTTGTGGTTAGTTCTTATGTTTAAATATTTAATCCATCTGGAGTCAATTTTTGTATAAGGCATAAGGAAGGGGTCCAGTTTCATCTTCCTGCATATGACTGGCCAGTTTTCCCAACACCATTTATTAAACAAGGAATCCTTTCCCCATTCCTTGTTTTTGTATGGTTTGTCAAAGATCAGATGATTGTAGATGTGTGGTGTTGCTTCCATGGCCTCTGTTCTGTTCCATTTGTCTATATCTCTGTTTTGGTACCAGTACTGTGCTGTTTTGGTTACTGTAGCCTTGTAGCATAGTTTGAAGTCAGGTAGCATAATGCCTCCAGCTTTGTTCTTTTTCTTAGGATTGTCTTGGCTATGTGGGCTCTCTTTTGGTTCCATATGAAGTTTAAAGTGTTTTTTTTTCCCCAGTTCTCTGAAGAAGATCAATGGTAGCTTGATGGGAATAGCATTGAATCTGTAAATTACTTTGCATGGCCATTTTCACAATGTTGATTCTTCCTAACCATGAGCATGGAATGTTTTTCCATCTATTTGTGTCCTCTATTTCCTTGATCAGTGGTTTGTAGTTCTCCTTGAAGAGATCTTTACATCCTTTGTTAGTTGTATTCCTAAGTATTTTATTCTCTTTGTAGCAGTTGTGAATGGGAGTTTGCTCATGATTTGGCTCTCTGTTTGTCTGTTATTGCTGTATAGGAATGCTTGTGATTTCTGCAGATTGATTTTGTATCCAGAGACGGCTGAAGTTGCTTATCAGCTTAAGGAAGTTTTGGACTGAGACAATGGGGTCTTCTAAATATACAATCATGTCATCTTCCAGTAGGGACAATTCGACTTCTTCTTTTCCTAATTGAAGGCCCTTTATTTCTTTTTCTTGCCTAATTGCTCTGGCTAGAACTTCCAATGCTATATTGAATAGGAGTGGTGAGAGAGGGCATCCTAACTAATTTCTTATATACAGTAAACAGATAATATTTCATTAGACTAAGTATAACTAAACAAAAAAAGTAATAATTCAAATTCCTTTGTGAATTTACAGTTTACTTTTCCTAAGATTTTTAAAAAGTTTTTCATAGCTTCTCAGCATGAATTATGTATGATTATGAATTCTGTATTATTTAAATAGCAATATAAAGTTAGATATGAATATAGGTTTAATGGTAAAAGGGTGGATTGGTTTTTGGCTTAAACATAAAATTGGCATAGAAATAGATACATACATATATCTATGTTTGTGTATATATATACATATATATATATATATATATACATATAGATATAGAAGATGTAGATATATATTTGGCCTATATTCATGGCCAGAATAATAATTTTTTTGACATCTATAAAAATTAAAATTATTTTTTGAATAATTTATTTTTTAATCTATAAAATTAAAATAAATAAAATAGTGAAGAGAATTAACCTCAAGTTAAAAATAAAATCTTTATGCACCACGTATTCAGTGTTTAAGTAAATATATTGCTTAATTACCAAGTCTAGAGATTTTATTTTTAAAGTCTAAATTTAGTAAGAGATGAGCTTATTATCATAATTCCCTAAGGCAATAATGCTCCAACTTCAGTCCAACTGAATTGTTTAAAAAATCAAAAGATGACTGAGCATGGTGGTTCATACCGGTAATTCCAGCACTTTGGGAGGCCAAGGTGGGTGAATTAACTGAGGCGAGGAGTTCAAGACCAACCTGGCCAACATGGTGAAATCCCATCTCTACAGGCATGGTGGCATGTACCAGTAATCCCAGCTACTCAAGAGGCTGAAGCAGGAGAATCACTTGAACCCATGAGGCAGAGGTTGCAATGAGCCAAGATGGCATCATCACACTCCAGTCTGGTAGACAGAGCAAGACTCCATCTCCAAAATTAATTAATTAATTAATTAATAAGTTTTATAGAAATCTAAAACTTCCATTAAATTTCAAAGTACATTCTTGATAAGTTCCTAAGATTTACATGGATGTTTGTGTTTGGCTAAAAAATTTAGTATGATTATTCAACAAAATTAGCTTATTACTTCAAGGAGTGTAGTAAATATTCCCCAACTTATGATGGCTTGACTTATGATTTTTTGACTTTAGGATAGTGCAACAGTGATGCACATTCAGTAGAAACAGTTTTTCAACTTTTAAATTTTGATCTTTCTTCAGGCTACTGATATGCAGTAGGATACCCTTTTGTGATTCTGGGCAGCAGCGCCCTGTCAGCCACCTGATGAGAAGGATAAGCAACAGATGCTCAACAGTGCACTGTGTTGCCAGATGCTTTTGCCCAACTGCAGGCTAATGTAAGTGTTCTGAGCACGTTTAAGGTGGGCCAGGCCAAGCTATGACATTTGGTAGGATAGGTGCATTAAATACATTTCAACTTAAGTTTTTTTTTTTTCATTTTTGATGGGTTTATAGGAATGTAACCCCATCATAAATCGAGGAGCATCTGGATTTTAACTGCTGTTTCATTTACTTGAACATTTTGTATAAGTGTTTCTACCAAGAAATTTCTTAATAAGAAAGCATCTAAAACAAATTTTGAAAACAAAACTCAATATGCTTATTGGCAAAATTTTGAATGATGGTTAATTTCTGAATTGACGACAAATACTTCTGTTTTATATGCTCTAGCATTTTTTCAATTGCTGATGATATGATTGGAGAACACAGATGTGCCTAAATATTAATAATAACAGTTACTGCATATTCAGAGAGTGTGTGCATAATTTGGTAGAGCTTAATTGCAATATGGAACATATAACCATTTGTTTATCTATGAAAAGCAAATAATACCTATTCAGAGAAGCATTTCATTAGCTTGCTTGGCAGTGTTTTCCGAAAGAATCAATGCCAGATGTGGACACAAAGGAGAGAAGTGGGAATTAAACCAAGGAAATTCTTGGCTACTGTAAACTCTTCATTTGTGCCTAAGGATATCTGCTTGCTGTGCTTTTAATTTTTAATATATACAAATTTTTCTTTCTCCAGATACTTTCACACATTAGAAATTCTTTTTTGTTCTAGATATTGTATTCTAGGAATAAAATATTTTTTGAGATAGTTTCTCTCATGTGAAATAATGATATCATGGAATGAGATGAGGTGAAGTATAATGAACTTTACTTCATAATATTTATGTATCAATTCACATAGTTTCTCTTCATTTCGGATTACACATGTTAAACGTTTTGAGAACAAGCCCAATGTATAAATTTATTGTTAATTTAGGCTATAAAAATTTCTCCTAATTTTTATCTGTGATATTCATTTGCTTTGAATGGAAGTAATATGTGAATCCACGTAAAATTAAATTACAAATACATCTGTCCCTGGACACAAGATAATCAAGTATATATTTACTTAATAAATTTAGAGTAAAACATAATAGGCCTACTGAAATCATAATATTAGACAATGATAAATTCAATAAATAATCTTAACACTTAAAAACACGAGACAGTAATGTTTTAATATTTAAAAAAATATATTTATAGTCATTGATTTACATTATTTTATAAATTTGACCTAAATGAATCAGTTTAAAAACCCATTCACAAAATTTTCAAATATTAATACAAATTTAAATTGGCAACTAATATAGAGCAATAACTTTTAGACATAAATGTAAAGCAGAATAATTGGGTATTTTTGAAAAATATAAACTTTCTGCCCCCCTCAACAACTACTGAATTACAGTATTGGAAAGTTAGAGATTCAAAATATGTGTATTAAAGCCTCCTTAGCTGATTTTCTTTGCATAGTACAGTGGAACAAACATTTTCTCCAATTAAATGAGTATATTTATTGGCCTTTATTTAGACACAGCTAATGTACTTCAGATTTTTTTCTTAATGTCTAATGATTCTATGCTTTGTAAATGCTGTTAAAGTAGTCAAAGGACTTTTGTTCTCTAAAACATAAATATAAATAGTAGAAGTTAAAAATAATAACTCCAGTATCTTAAGGTAATAAAATAAATAATAAAAATTACAAATAACAAGTCTAATACCTGAATAGAAGTAAAATAAATGAATATTATGTTGTAATGCATTTTGGCTATGCAAAATGACATTGTGTGCATGTGTATGTATGTGTGTATTTGTGCAACACATTTTTATATCCACTTAAAGATGTATAATTTTGACACATCATTGGTAGTTGCATTAAAACTTCATTATATTATTTTATATTATGTTGTATAATCAGGTGAAATAGGTATCTATTTGTAGCACAAAAATGAAATAATTTTACCAGGTTACACTTGCATAATTTTTCTTAAGTCATTCTTTCAGGGGGCATGTTTAAAAGCAAGCAGATGCATTAAAACTTACAAAACACCTTAGCTATTACTGAAATTAGCTACAATACTTTTAATGAAAAACTTTGAAGTCTATTTTTATAATTTAAAAGAAAATTATAGCATGATTCATTCTATGCCAGGGTAGTACTGATAAGGTGCATTTGAGTTGAACATTTCATGCCTAGTTAGTACAAGTCACATCAGGAGTATCAGTCTCTCTGAGCATCAGCTGTTCTCATGCCTGGATTATTATGGATCAGATCTTCCTACAAACAGCACTGCAAGATTGATGAGGCAAAATGAAACAGCTGAAGTATGCAGATGTTAAAACAGGCAGCAACACCCAAGTGTGCTCCCTATTAATGCAAGGAAAATCTAGTACCTTTTGATGAACTTTTCATTTGAAATATTGTATTTGTTGTTCACTGTCTGGGTCCATCAAAATATGTGATGCTGCCATTATCTGTTACTGTAATTAAATTCCAAATTTAATTACAAATTAAGACACTATTTAATTTTATTTCTTGTGAGATTTTCTCATTTTGAAATAAAAAATTATTGAAGGGAGTTCTGATCTTTTTTGAATATAAAGATATTCAATGGCTGAGAATAGTAGCTTATAGTTCCCAAGAGGCAGGACATTATCTTTAGCCCACTACTATCTCATTCTTCTATTCCATCATAAGGGAATAGAATAAGCTAGAGGCAGAAATTTATGTCTTCTCTAAATATAACATAGGTTTTTCTTTTGAGTTTTCATGAATCAAGTTGATATGGTTTGGTCGTGTCCCCACCCAAATTTTATCTTTATTGTAACTTCCACAATTCCCACATGTCCTGAGAGGAAACTGGTAGGAAGTGATTGATTTATGGGGGCACATCTTTCCTGCACTATTCTTGTGATAGTGAATGAGTCCCACAAGAACTGATGATTTTAAAAAGAGTAGCTCCCCTGCACAAGCTCTCTCTTTGCATGCTGCCATCCAAGTAATATGTGACTTGCTCCTCCTTGCCTTCTGTCATGATTGTGAGGCCTCCCCAGCCAAGTGGAACTGTGAATCCCAATAAATCTCTTTCTTTTGTAAATTGCCTAGGCTTGGGTATGTCTTAATCAGCAGTGTGAAAGCAGACTAATATACAAACACATGAGAAAGTGTGAGAAAACCTAAATAGGCTGAAAAAAGTCAGAATTGTACCTCTAAACACCTGCCTTCTATGAAAGATTGAACAACATTGGCCTTATCTACACAGTGTTGATTTAGTCCAATTTTTAATATATTAATTGGACTAATACTTAAACAATTTTTAATATGATTAGGCACATTTATCATATAAAAGATATTGTAAATGAATACATTATTTCAACTTAAAATTTTATAATTAGTTTACTATTGATTGCATGTATGACATATGAGATAAACTAATCATGTTCCTGCTTCCTTCACAGTCAATATTAGTTGCTGTGGCCATGATTACAAGTACTTCTAATTGAAGAGTATGTTGCTTTTCATGAAAGTCATTCTTTCTTGCTATTCTCTGGTAATAGTAGCTTATATGGCAAAAGGTACTTTGCAAATATAATTAAAGTTACTAATTGTAACCTTAATTTCATTTTTTCACACCTTACATCTCATCTCATTTTAAAATAATGTGTTATAAAAATAACGAAACATTACTTCCACTCCTACTTCACCCATGACCCAGGAGGTGACTGTCTTGGGAGGAAGATTAATTGAACGTGTAATTACCTGCTTACCTATTAAAATTGGCCCACTTTTGCTAAGAGATGTTTCCGTCCTGGTTGGTAGCCCAGAAACTCTTTTTTCCTATTATTGTAATGGACTTCTTAGGTTAACAGAAAATTTCATACACTACTGGTAGGTACCATCTGGTGGGAACCAGTTAAACTTCTGATAAAGATGTGAATGGTAAATAGGACACAGTACCAGCTAATACAAGGAATCCAAGAATTTATATATATATAATTATATATATATATATATATATATATATATATAATACAATTGCACTACAGTATCACTGATGAATACAAATGCAAAAATTCTCAATGAAATACCAGCAAATCAAATTCAACAGCAAATGAAAAGCATCATACACAATGATCAAATGGGATTTACTTTTTAGATCAAGGATGGCTCAACATAAACAAACTATCATTTGGGTGATACACAATGAACAACCGGGCCCTTTACTGCTAGTTACAGATGACCTCTGACTTTAACTCCTACTCTTTTTTGGGGGCTTTTTTATTACCTGGAAATAAGTTCCTATCCATACCAGTCTCAACTATACATTTTCTGGCATATTACCCTAGCACTATATTACTTATTGGCTACCTAAGCTCTTGTTAATACCTGTTGGTACCAAATATATTACAGATAGCCACCCAAGGGCCATAAGACTAGTAAGCTAACCAAACAGATAAAAGAAGAAAAAAATATTTTCTTCTCTCCCATTCTCCTGGCTTTCCCACCACTAAATGGGCTGGTTTGCTGCAAATGATCTTTGAAATCCTAGTTTGTTCCCTGACAGGAATTTGAGTCTTAAAGACACTTTATCACTAGCTCCAAATTCAAACATCATAAAATAACATAATTTAGATTATAAAACAAGCTGGGGTCAGATGATAGATGGCTATAAATTAGCCAAAGATGGCATATTTGGTCTTTAATTTTTCAATTTTCTCACTGTATACTAAGACCCATTAGCTTAAAAGCCTGCCAGTATCAAAATCAACTTTTTTTACACATTCAATTCTTAAAAAAACAATCAAAACTGGCAATTTTTTTGTCACTTAGAGCCAGCCTAATTTGTACACCCAACAAAACCTTGCCCAACAGCGGTTACCAATAAAGAAGTGAAAGCCTTGCAGTTAGAAGGCTGCAAATTGCTGGGGCTTTTTTGAACTCTCTTACCTGACTCTTCATCATGCCACTGAGTGACATCACCTACACATGCAAGCCTGTTCTCTGATCCCTCTCTCTCCCAGGAGTTCCCTTGTTCTCTTCTGAGTTATCACTCCCATTCCCTAAGCTCCAAGAAGATCTCACACTGTGAGGGACATCACCCTCCATGCAACCCTGTTCAAGTGCCATCAATAAAGCTTGTTGTATGTTACTGCTTATCCCAGTCCTGCCTTTTTGCTGGTCAGCCTAAAGTCTCTCAAGCCTCCTATAGAAGGATATTATTCTAGATTATCTAAGTGCGTCCAATGTAATCACACAAGCTCTTGATATCAGAGCTTTTTCTCAGCTGATGGCAAAAGAAGTTAAAGACATGCTGCAGACAGAAAATTAAGAGAGATTCAAAACATAAGAAAGATTAACCTATCATTTTTTGTTTTGAAGATAGATGATACCACAAGCCAAGAAATGAAGATAGCCTTCAGAAGTTGAGAATGACCTCTGACTGATGAACAGCAAAAAAATAAAAACCTCAGTTTTGTAGCTGTAGAGAACTGCCAAACTGAATGAGACTCCAGAATTTCCAGATACGTGCCATATTTTGTCTTTATGGGATGCTAAGTAGAGTATTTCTCTGAGAATTCTGGACTTCTGACTTACAGAACTGTGAGATAATTAGTGGTCATTGTTTTAACCTTGAAAATTTGTGGTAAATAGTTAAAGAAGAAATAGAAAAGTACTAACATTCTTACCTAAACCTTCAACTGTTTTCTAACTCTCTGCTTTCACCCTACTATTTCCAATGTTGATTAAAATAAACATCTTGGCATATTTTCTACATGCACCTAACAGTTTCATGGCTGAAGAAAATCACACATCTATTGTTACTGTTCTGACTTCATATCCATGACCATAAACCTTCAGCACTGACAAGAAGTATTAGTTAATTTTCATATTGCTATGAAATAGAGATACCCAAGACTGGGTAATTTATAAATAAAAAGAGCTTTAATGGACTTATAGTTCCACATGGCTAAGGAGGCCTCAATCAGGGTAGAAGGTGAAAGAGTAGCAAAGACATGTCTTAAATGGCAGCAGACAAAAGAGCGTGTGCAGGGAAACTGCCTTTTATAAAACCATCAGATCTTGTGAGACCTATTCACCATCATGAGAACTGCATGGGAAAAACTCACTCACATGATTTAGTCATCTCCCACCATGTCCCTCTCAGGACATGTGGGAATTATGGGAGCTACAATTCAAGATGAGATTTGGGTAGGCACACAGCCAAACCATATCACAAGATAACCTGGAAAATCTTAATCATCTTATCATATCTCATAACAAATATATCTTCTCTTTCTCTGAGATCTCTATTTTACAATTTCCTTTCTTCCTGATTAACTTACATTGTACTCTCTTTCTTATTTGCTGAAGTTGTTGATTCTGAAATCAGTGAAGAAAAGTAAAAACATGACATTTTAAAAAGCATTCCATATCTAAGTCTATCATTCTTTCTACAGGTCTTCTCATATGTTATGATTTTTCCCACTCTTACTTTGACTAAGGTCTTATAGATTCACTAGTCTGATTAGTCTAATCACTTCACTTGTACAGTTATCGTGTCCCCATTGCCTACTCAGTGACATCAGTCCTGCAACGATACCCTAATTCTCCAGCTTCATCGACTATGTCTGTCCTATTAACCTTTCCCAATAACATTCAAACATGCTGATGTAGTTTGAATGTATGCCCCCACCAAATCTTATGCTTAATTGTAATCCCCATTGTTGGAGGTGGGGCTTAGTGGGTTTGTGTTATGGGAATAGATTCCTCATGCCTTGGTACTGTCCTCATAATATTGAATGTGTTATCATGAGGTCTGGTTGCTGCAAAGTGTGGCACCTCCCCTCCAGTCTCTCTCACTGCTTCTGTTTTTCCATGTGTCATACCTGCTCCCTGTTTGACTTCTCCCATGATTTTAAGCTTCCTGAAGCCTGTCCAGAAGCCAGTGTGATGTCAGCATTCTGCTCCCTGGAAAGCCTGCAAGACTGTGAGTCAATTAAAGTTCTTGTCTTCATAAATCAGACAGTCTCAGGTATTTCTTTATAGTAATGCAAGAATGTCCTAACACACATGCTACAATACTTTCCATAATATACAAAACCTTTCTTGACATTCCCTCTTGTTCCTATAATACGAAAACCATCTGAGTAACCTTTAAATAAATATTTCCCATAAAGTCAATTATACTCATTTACTTTACTTCCTCACCTTCCACTACCTCTCACTCTGTTCCAGAAACACTTTCATTTCTACCACTCAAATTAAGATTGTCTTAAGGAAACCAGATAATCCGTTTTGTAAAACCTGTATACCAGTGATAAGGTATCCTTTTAATTTCAACATTATTTAACACAATTGTTCACTTTAAAAGATGTTCTTTACTTGACTCCAGAATCCTGTATTTTCCTTATTTATTGCTATTTCATTAGTCACTTATTCTAAGTATCCTGTAGGGGAACTTTCTTCTACTTTTTATGTCCAAATGTTCAAGTGCCTTAAAACTTGTTTTGAGGATTTTCTTTTCAACATTTATTATAATCATTATCACATGAAAGGTGGTATATAGTGATTCAGTACATATGATCAATAGGTTTGATGATTCAAGCTTGATTACTTATTAGCAGATAACCCTGGGCAAGATATTTAATCTCTCTGAGCATATTTTATAAAAAATTTTCAAAGCGAAGACAGTAATAGTGTCTATTTATTAAGGTTGCTATTTGAAATATGTGAATAAAATTATTTAAAATATACTTGAGACCTAATAACAGCTCAGTGGATGTTAGTTATTGTTATTAAGGTATTTTCTGTCTGGGCGCGGTGGCTCACGCCTATAATCCCAGAACTTTGGGAGGCCGATGCGGGTGGATCACGAGGTCAAGAGACCGCGACCATTCTGGTCAACAAGGTGAAACCCCGTCTCTACTGAAAACACAAAAATTAACTGGACATGGTGGTGCACACCTGTAGTTCCAGCTACTCTGGAGGCTGAGGCAGGAGAATTGCTTGAACCCAGAAGGCGGAGGTTGCGGTGAGCTGAGATCGTGCCATTGCACTCCAGTCTGGGTAACAACAGCAAAACTCCATCTCAAAAAAAAAAAAGAAAAGAAAAGGTATTTTCTGAGGCTAGGTAGAGCGGTTGACACATGAAATCCCAGAGCTTTGAGAGGCCAAGTTGGGAGAAATACTTGAGGCCAAGTTGGGAGGAATACTTGAGGCCAGAAGATCCATACCAGCCTGGGCAACTTAGTGAAACTCTGTCTCTACAATAAATTTAAAAAAGAGAAAAAAATATCCAGGCATCATGGATATTTTTGCCCAGCTACTCTGGAGACAGAGGTGGGAAGATTGCTTGAGCTGAGGAGTTGCAGGCTGCAGTGTTATGATTATACCATCGCATTCCAGCATGCACAACACAGCAATAGCCTATGTATATTAAAGAAACAAAAAAAGACACTTTCTCGTCTTGTAACTCTATTCACCATTAATATGCTAATACGGTCAACATTTTTTTTTTTTTTTTTTTTTTTTTTGAGACAGTTTCGCTCTTGTTACCCAGGCTGGAGTGCAATGGCGCGATCTCGGCTCACTGCAACCTCTGCCTCCTGGGTTCAGGCAATTCTCCTGCCTCAGCCTCCTGAGTAGCTGGGATTACAGGCACGCGCCACCGTGCCCAGCTAATTTTTTTGTATTTTTAGTAGAGATGGGGTTTCACCATGAAGGTCAACATTTTTATCTCTAGTACAGACCTCATTCTTTGGCTTCCAGTCTCACATCACTAACTTACTTAGGAGACACCTCAAATTTAGCATTTCTATAAACAATTGTTTTACTTCAGAAAATGTCATCTCCTCTCCTAATATTCCTTATCATTAAATAGCACCCACATTCATACAGTTGTTCTGGCAAAAATATGTTTATCATTATGAAGAAACCTGAGTATCCATTTTAGGACAGGAGGATGACTAGAATCTACTACCTTAGGGCATTTCAACTAAGCTCAACTTCTCTAAAAATCTCTTTTTTTTCCTGTGTTAAGACTATGTACCCCTTCACAATAGACCATCTCAGCCTTCCTCATATATTCATTAACATTACACACTGTAAAGACAATGGGGAGGGATGAAACATATAATAAAGACAACCCTGCTAGCCCTTCTTTTCAGAAATGAAAATGTGATAAGAAAGAGAAGGGAGATTTAAAAAATTTATAACCTATTATCTCATCACCCCTAAACAGTCAAAGCCATTAAACTGAAAATTGGAAAAATAGATGTTGTTGATCATGTTACTCTTTGGAAGCTGAAGCTCTTGCTAGGTCTCAAGGTCTATGCCAAACTTTTCCAGAAAGCTCTTGGCTGACATTCACATGCTTCAAAGCTAAACCTTTGCTTGATGAAGGAAAAACATTGAGTTGGCACTCAGTCCACACCCCCATCTGCTCCTGCCTTTTCCAGCTGCTTCCCTTATGGTCCATGGATTGGGAAGAGGCATAAGGGTCTAATTTAACTGAAATGGGAGTGGTAGCTTCTTCCTGGGCATGCTGTTTCTGTTACATCATGACTTTAAATTCCTGACTGGAAACCTGTGGAATTTTTATTAGTTCTCTTCTGATTATTGACAATCTAAGATATGGACCTTAGATCAGATTTGCATAGGAAATATTCAGTGAGTTTATGAAAATTTGAGTTGCCTTAGATGTGACTACATTAAATTTTCTTTCTTTCCAATATAGACTGAAGCAAAATTCAATAAACATTATTGAATATCTACTATGAGGAAAGAAAGCAGGCATTTCATAATCTAGAATATTTATTTGCTAATTCACATACAATAGAGAGGTATTCAATGAATAACCAAATACTAGAAAAAGTGTCTAGGGAGCTGTTATTCACAAATCTATGTGCTTAATCAGATCACTTTTCTAACAGTGTCAGGGGAATTGGAGATTTAACCATGGCAGTAGGGTGAATAATTAACATGAGAGTGTGAAACACTTGAGGAGAGATGTGATTTTTTTGTAACTTTGGTTTACATTGAATTTCCAGAATTTTTCCCCTCCTGGGCACAGCTGCAGCTACCCAAACCACAGCTGCAGACCTGGACCTCCAGCTCCACAGAGTATGCAGGACCCTCACCCATCCAGGTGCAGCTGCAGCCACCCAAATAGCAGCTGTTGACAAAGGCAACCCTGCACTATTTGGGGCCCAGGAAGGCCCCCTTGCCCTTGCAGTCTCAGAAGTGCCTGCTCTTGCTGCCTGGCTTCTCTCTGCTGTCGGCACCTTGTAGCCATGATTTTGAAGCAAAGTCAGGGCTGAGCCCAAGCACCATGAATAGTGCAGGAGGCAGATAGGTTCCTAAGGGGGAAGGGACAGGCGTCCACTGAGGCCCCACCTTCAGGCCCGGGAGGACCTGATGGCTGTGGGGCAGGCTTCCAGTCCCACAGACCAGAGTGGAATCTTGTGATGTCTTTTCTGGGCCCAACAATAGCTATCCATGGACCTATGGGTGCACCCTTCGTTCCCTCTGAGGCCCATAAAAGCCCCAGGCTCAGTCATCAGAGTTGAGCATATTTCCAGATGACCAACTGCAGAGAGGAGATACACTTTCTGCTGAGAGCTGCAGAGATGCTGGGATGACCTGTTTGCAGAGAGGAGCCACCCATTTCAGGGTGTCCTCTCTGCCTTCAGAGACGAAGAAATGACCTGCCTTCAGAGAGGAGCTTTCCACTCTAGGGTCTCCTACCTGCTAGGAGCTGAATACTCATCAGGGCACCCTGGATGTGGAAAGAGGCTCCCCACTGTGGGTCTCCTCTGAGCTGTTTTATGGCTCAATAAAGCCCTTTTTCATCTTACTCACCCTCTACTTATCCTTGTATCTCATTCTTCCTGGTAGCAAGGAAAAAAACTTGGGCCCACGAATTGTTAAGCTAAAAGAGATGTAACACAAACAGAGTTGAAGCGTGCTCCTTGATTGCCATGTTGCAGGTGAAAAGAGAAAAGCTGCAGCCCTTCAGGGAGCCCAGACCTGGGAGCTCCCTGAGCCAAAGCTGTGACTCCTTCTTTGGGCCCCATGGTTCCTCGCATCTCCAAGCTTCCAAGCCCCCCTTCCAACATTCCCTAATGCCAGCCGAGGAAGCTGCTTGCAGTGCTCTCAGTCCAGTCACAGCCTTGCAGAAAGCTGGCACCCATGCAAGCATCTGGAGCTGCCTTCCCTGTCTAACAGCAGCCAGCATGCCTGCCTGAATGGTGGTTAGACACCACACTTGCTTACACACCCCTTGTCACTCCATACCTGACTCTCAGTTTGCCTGAGAGGTGTGGGATCCAGGTCAGTAGTGTGAGCTAAACATAGCCTGCAAGGCTGAGTAGGTAGAACAACCCGTCTGGCCCTAGCAAAACTCAGACGAAGGCATAACTGGCTACAGGTTTCTGGCCAGAAAAATGACATTCAAAAGATCCCATAAAAGCAAGATGCTGAGAATCTTCCTGAAATAAATCATATGCAAAGAAAATTGGCTAAGAAATGAACTGTAGAAGCAGAGACAAGTGTAACAAAGTCACAAGAGTTACAATCCAGAATCTAACTTTGCTGTAGGAAAAAAACACAATATCTCATGTTCGTGAACCATGATTCACTTGAAGAGAGAGAGAGAGAGAGAGAGAGAGAGAGAGAGAGAGAGAGAGAGAGAGTGTGTGTGTGTGTGTGTGTGTGTGTGTGTGTGTGTCAGTCATAGGGATGATGGAAACAGGGATACCTCTTATGGAAATATCAATGCCCCTTTCTGAAGTTTATACTACATAAACATTATACTGAAAAGCTATTTACTGTTTGAGGTACACTGCTTCTGGAGAGGAGAGTCTGAAAGTGGAATTATTGGTCAAATGGAGACTAATATGTTCCCAGTTCATTTATAATATTAAGTTTTCTTAATCTACTAAGCTCAGAGTCAGTCATTAGAACATTTTCATTTGTTTTAAATCCTTTTGCCATTGTGCTATTTCATGCTTATACTTTTTGGTCTTGCAAACATCTTTTAAACTATGGAAATCTATTATGATAATTTTAAATCCACTTTCTGAAAAATTATTATATCCCAAACCTATAAATGAAAAGATTCTGTATGAGATATTCAAAGTGATTATATGTAACAACTATGAACATATTATATTTGAATGTTGTTGATATTTAAATATGTCAAAATAGATATAAAATATATTTTTGTTATAACCCATTTTTAATATTATAGTGTAAAAATGCTATATATGTGTACATAGTGGTTCTAGCACAATAATTGTAAGATAAACAGGGTGACAACTGAATGTTACAGCCAGAGAATGGCTTAGTACTTTTTAATAAAATAGCGTGAAGCTGGGTGTGGTAATGCATTCCTGTAGTCCTAGCTGCTAAGAAGGTTGAAGCAGGAGGGTAAGTTGAGCCCAAAAATTTGAGAGCAGCCTGGGAAAAATAGTGAAAAACTCTACCTCTGTAAAGGAAGAGAGAGAGAGAAAGAAGAAAAGAATAAAAAAAGAAAGAAGGAAGAAAGGGAGAGAAGGAAGGAGGGACTAAGGGAGGGAGGGAAGGAGGGAAGAAGGGAAATGTAGCATTTGTCATTATAGTTATCCTTATTTAAACCCCTTGGAGCTTTGCAGCCACCATCAACGAAAAAAGGAGGGAAAGAAGGAAGGAAGGTAGGAAAGAAAGAGAGAGAGGGAGGGAGGAAGAGAAAGAAAGAGGGAGAGAAAGAAGGACAAAGAAAGAAGAAAGAAAGAGCAAAAGAAAGAAAGAGAAAGAAAGAAAAGAAAGAAAGAGAGAGCATGTGTGCCAAATATATTATGACAGAGCAGATATTTTACTGGTTCCCTTTGTGCCCTGTTTCCATTACTGTCCTTGGTGTATCTTTCACATTAAATCAACAATGCAAGATTGACAAGAACATCAGTAACCCATCAGTAGCCTGGAGTAGATAAATAACAAAGTTTGTGCTTAACTTGACTAGGATGGGGCACACCTAATGCAGGACTGGTGGGTCTCTGGAAACCCTTGTTACAGAGTGGAGGTGTAGACCATAAGGGGTGGTGATTACATCCAAGAATAATAGTTCTTAGGAAATAGCAACAGTTGGGAGAGAACCAGAGGAGGTTATTAATCCATGAAGCAGAATTGCTGGAGTAAACTAAATTATTGGTTTATACAGCAACTGGTAACTTTAGAAAGTGAAAGCAATCACAAAGGTTTGTGTTTCTCCTTTGAGATTGCTAGGCAAGTAGTTGATATCTCAAGGGATGTGAGTTCACAAAGAAAACTGAGTATCTGAGTAGCTCAATTGCTACATACAAAGATTTTTTTAAAAATAAAAACAAACATAAATAATATTCTGGTACGAGTGAACCAGTCATAATAAACGAAACCAAAAGAAAATGTATAATGAAGATGTTAAAAACTCTGAAAGAAATAAAGGCAGATATTGGAAATACAGAGCAGGAACAAAGTGTCGAAAGTAAAAGTCATGTATCTCATAGAAAAACCAGAAATGTAAACATGCAATGTACAACTATAAAACCAGTTGAAAATAAATTATAATTTTAATGAAAACTGGAAAAATGAAAAAAAGAAAAAAAAACTTAAGAGAACTATAAACATAGATTAAATTAACTGAAAATTGTAGAAATGGTAACTATGTATATATAAATTAATTAAAAAACTTTCTCAAACTTGTTTGAAAGTTATGTTTATACATAACTCAGCTTCACACAGAGACATATACACAGATAAAAATTCAGCAATAAATTATCTAGAAGAGTCTTTTAATTCAAAATAGATTTTGAAAGTAAAGAGATATGAAATTATACCAGTGAAATAGAAATCAATAAATCCCTATGGGATACAGTTTACATTATAGAAACTATTTTTATTGTAAAATCATTCTAAAGGATAATCATGAATTTAGAGACTAATAAAAATAGATATAATAAAATATTTATGTAAAGTAACTATTATACATAGAGCTATGCTTTGGTTTGAAATTATTAATAATCCTATCTGCTATTAATACAACAGAGAACACATATGGGAGTAAAGCCCTTTGTATATGATTTTAGTTCTCCATCAACCAAATGCTGCCTCTATTATATATTATTTGAGAAGCCATTTTTTTGAGAAATAAAGAAATATCTAGAATCAAAAACACTTTTGAATATTAGCTTCCTTATAATCCTTAGAGTAACTGGTTGAAAATAGAATCCTGAACTAAAATAGAGATCACGGAATGAAAATTCAAAAATAAATAAGGATCTTATTGTTAACTACAGCTGATGAATTCATCAAATGTTTAATGAGTTTTTCTTAGGTGTAAAGAACCTTTGAGGGGCTATGCATATAAGATTATGTTTAATTCTATGGGAAAAATAGATACTCTGATGTAAATTAAGATAGTTAAGGTGTAGCATTAAAGTAGCAAGCTTTATATCTGGCTGAGATTTGAGGAGAAAGGGGAGACAATAGGGCATTTTGAAAGAGCACAAGCAAGAATAGAAAGAAGGGGCATAGAAACAAGAGTTAGCTCAATATTCACCTCCTTTTGTCATCTCTCAGAAAAATTACTCTAGGAGACACTTTAAAATACATATTATCTGAATGTGAAAAATAAATATGGACATACAGCTAATGTATGTGCCTGTGCGTGTGTCTCAGTTAATCACCCCATCCATATAGTGGGTATATCACTGCCTTTAGGAATCTAGCACAGTTTGAATGGAGTTACAATGGCAGCTTTCAATACAATTCAAAATGGCATTGAATTTTCACTTACAATTTTAATAAAACTTTTGGTCATTTGGGCCATCCACTTAAAATTATTCCCAGGGACTTGACAATGATGTTGGTGTAATGGAATGCTACAGGAAGTCTTCTAACTCCAGCTTGAAAACAGTTTTTTTTCCTCTAAGATTAAAAGTGAATTTTATGGGCTATGATAAATTTTTGCTGATTATTTACACAAAGACCATATAAACTCAGGAATTTACATGTGGATATTAATGGTCATGTGCCCATGTGGAAGGTGATAAATATTTGGATAGAAAATAAAGATACTAGCATATGGCAGAAAGAACAAGATCCGGTGTCCACGTTAAGGAGAAAAATTGAGATGAGCTTCCTAATAATTCTGATGTTGGTCTCTAATGAGGTCTCAGAAAAGGAAGAAAAAGGTCTTCCTTTTCTATTCTCAGGTATCTCAATAAAGTATAATAGCTTGTAATAAAATCTTTATCTTTTTTCTGAAATAATCTTTTGTTTGCGTAAACAAAAGCAGTTAGATACTTAGTCAAACAAATGTTTTTTAGTAGCCTGTGACATTGTTGAATAGCACGATGTTTTGACAATTTATCCATTTCAATTCAACTGGTGCCACACAGACTTTTTAATTTTGTTTTTATGTTTGTTTTTCTTTCTTTGCTTTTAGTAAGAGACTAAATTAGCTCTAGAAAATTTACCTAATGAAAAGCATCATCAGGCTAGTTTTTCTAGAGTAAAGCAGGGCTTAGAGGAAGTTACTGGTTGGGAGAGGCTGGGGGGTGGATAAAGGGTAAGACCTCATAGCCTGACGGTTGACAGAACAAACTCAGCCAGATTTGCAGGAAGTGAATCCTGGATTATTTCTCACTGGGTCTGTGAGGCTGAAAAAATTATTTAACGACTGTTTTGCTTAGTTTCTTTGTGCATAAAATGTGGGAAAATATAACAGAACTTATGATTTTGTATAGAGAAATTGTGAAGTGAGCAGAAGCATGACTGGAATATACTAATTGTTAAATACGTATATTGGAACTGACTACCTAGACCAGTAGATGGGCTTAAAGGGGGTGGACTATGTGAAGAGACTGTAGGTAGCAAGGTCTAGTTAAACGGCTCCATTTCTTTAGGCAATGAAAAAAATCCAAAGGTAATGATGTGTGAAAAGAGATGGAATTATGCCAAAGACAAGAATGTTCTTCTCAGAACTCATAAATAGCTACTAGAAAGTTTATATGAACATCCTGAATAATTTGTGGGAAAAAAATAGAGCACACAGAAAACTGTGCATTTTATTTTATTTTATTTTATTTTATTTTATTTTATTTTCCATTTGTACTCTGCATGGTTACTTGTCACTAGTATATTTTTGCTTAAAATGAGTGATGGGGATCAAACAATAAAAGCTTAAATGAAAAAAAAAGTATTAGAAAATAAAAAGGCCAGCTCAGGATTATAGCTCCCAGTGAAAGCGTAGAGAAGGAGAGGACGCCACACTTTCAGATGAATTTTTGTTGCTCACGAACCAGGAGATTCTCACAGTGGAGGAGCCCCATGGGTCACCAGTGTGACTCTTATGGTCAGTGCAGAGGTTTTTCTGGCACCCCGGCGTGGCGGTTCTTGGTGCAGAGTAAATGCGACTGGGTCCCCTTTTGGTCCATGTTTGGAGCTCTGGGAAGGCAGAGTCACCTATCAGCTCATTGAAAACGGGACTCAAGAAGGAAACCAGACTGGAGATTTACCAGCAGAAAAGCACCATCAATCTTAATGCCTGCTGTTTTAGCCGGTGCAGTGTGTTGCTCAGATTCTGGCGCTGGAAATCAACAAGTTGGACGTCCATTCAGAGACCTAATTTGAAAGTCAGTAATTACAAAAATGGCAGGTGAATAAATTTACAGCGTAAATTTATGCTGGGAAAAAACAAGCATAAAAAGAATGAGAATACCCAAAACCAGAATGCCTCTCCCTTTACAGGGATCACAGTTCCTCATCAACAAGGGAACAAGACCTGATGGGGAACGAGTGTGTTCCAATAACAGAATTAGGCTTCAGAAGGTAGATAATAAGAAACTTCTGTGAGTTAAAAGAACATGTTCTAGCCCAATGTAAAGAAACTAAGAACCTTGAAAAAGGTTTGACAAAATCCTAATGAGAATAGACAATCTAGAGAGGAGTATAAGTAAATAATTGGAACTGAAGAATACAATATGAGAACTCCGTGAAGTATGCACAGATTTTAACAGTCAGATAGATCAAGCAGAAGAAAGGATATCAGAGGTCGAAGACCAACTTAATGAAATGAAATGAGAAGACAAGATTAGAGAAGAAAGAGTAAAAAGGAATGAGCAAAGCCTCCAAGAAATACGGGCCGATGTGAAAAGACCTAATTTACGTTTGATAGGTGTACCTGAATGTCATGAAGAGAATGAATCCAAGCTGGAAAATATTCTTCAGGATATTATTCAGGAAAACTTTCTTTTTATTTATTTTTTTTCTTTAAGGAGAGAAGAAAAGAAAGAGAAAAAAAGGAGTGAAGGAGAGGAAGAAAGAGGAAGAAAAAGGGGGAGAGAGAATGGGACTATTGCTTTATTCTAAAAATGGGTATTAATAATGGCTGATCAATATCTTGGGTATTCAAAGTGGAAAATGTATATTTTGTGTATTTAAAATGGAGAGCTCTATAAATATTTATTAAGTTTACTTGTTCCAGATCTGAGTTCAAGTCCTGGTTGTCCTCATAAATTTTCTGTCTCATTGAGTCTAAATCTTTTTATGGGTCTTATGTATCTGGGTGTTAAAATCGTTAGCTCTTATTGTTGCATTGATCCTTTTACCACTATATATTAGTTGCTTTGAAATCTATTTTATCAGATGCGAGAATTGCAACTCCTGCTTTTTATTTATTTATTAATTTTTGCTCTCCATTTGGTTGGTAAGTCTTTCACCATCCCTTTTTTTTTAAGTCTTTGTGTATCTTTGGATGTGAAATGGGTCTGAATGTAGCATACCATTAGGTTTTGGCTGTATCTTTTGATTGGGGGATTAAGTCGACTTAAATTTAGGGTTACTGCCATTTGATGGTAACTGGCTATTTTATCCAGTCGTTGATATAAATTCTTCCTTATGTTGATGCTCTTTACTTTTTGGTATATTTTTAGAAAGGCTAATACTGGTTGTTCCTTTCTATGTATAATGCTTCTTTCAGAAGCTCATGCAAAGCAGGCCTGGTGGTAATAAAATCTCTGAATACTTGCTTGTTCATAAAAGATTTTATTTTTCCTTCAATTGTGAAGCTTAGTATGGCAGGATATGAAATTCTGGGCTGGAAGTTCTGTTCTTTAAGGATGTTGAATATTGGCCCCCACTCTCTTCTGGCATGTAGGGTTTCTGCTGAGAGATCTGCTGTAAGTCTAATGGTTTCCCTTTGTGGGTAACCTGACCTTTCTCTCTGGCTGCCCTTAGTATTTTCTCCTTCGTTTCAACCCTGATGAATATGATAATTATGTGCCGTGGGGTTGCTCTTCTTGAGGAATATCTTTGTGGTGTTCTCTGTATTACCAGAGGTTTAATATTGTCTTGCTTTGCTAGATTGGGAAAGTTTTTCTGAATAATATCCTGAAGAGTATTTTCCAGCTTGGATTCATTCTCTTCATCACATTCAGGTACACCTATCAAATGTAAATTAGGTCTTTTCACATAGTCCCATCTGAGAGATCTCACAGCAGATCTCTCAGATGAAAACCTATAAACTAGCAGAGAGTTGGGGTCAATATTCAATATTCTCAAAGAAAAGAATTTTCAACCCAGAATCTCATATGCAGCCAAATTAAGTTTCATAAATGAAGGAAAAATAAAATGTTTTGTGAACAAGCAAGCACTCAGAAATTTAATCACCACCAGGTCTGCTTTACAAGAG
Organism: Callithrix jacchus; assembly: GCF_049354715.1. NCBI lineage: Eukaryota > Metazoa > Chordata > Mammalia > Primates > Cebidae > Callithrix > Callithrix jacchus. The sequence goes on from NC_133502.1 coordinate 50,592,869, forward strand.
CTTTTGAAAGAAGCACTATATCACAGAAAGGAACAACCAATATCAGTCATCCCAAAAACTTACCAAAATTATCTCCATAATGAAGAATCTATATCAACTAATGGGCAAAATAGCCAGCTAGCATTAAACGACAATATTAAACTCACAAATATCAATATTAATTCTAAATTTAAATGGATTAAATGCCCCAATCAAAGACACAGACAGGTAAATTGAATAAAAAGTCAAAACCCATTGGTTTGCTGTATCCAGATCTATCTTATAAGCAAGGACGTACAAAGACTCAAAAGCAAGGGTTGGTGGAAGCCTTACCAATCAAATGGAGAGAAAAAAAAAAAACAGGAGTTGTAACTTTCATCTCTGCCAAAATAGACTTTAATAGTAACAAAGACTAAAAGAAAAAAAGAAGGACATTCCATAATGGTAAAAGGATCAATGCAACAACAGGAGTCAATGATCATAAATATATATGTACCCAATACAGGAACACCCAGATACATAAGACAAGTTCTTAATTACTTATAAAGAGACTTGGACTCCCACACAATAATAGCAGGAGACTTTGACACCACTTTGTTAATATTCGAATGATCAACAAGATAGAAAATTAACAGGAACATCTATGATTTTAACTCAGACCTGGAACAAGTAAACTCAGTGAATATTTATAGACTTCTTCACCCCAGGTCCACAGAACATACATTTTGCTCAGTATCACATTACTTCTATTTTGAAAGTGACCCCATAATTGGAAGTAAATAACTCTTCAGCATTTGCATAGCATTTCACAGACTTCAATGAAATATTGGTTGACTGTTTGTTTGTAATTTTCTTCCCTTATTCCTTCCTCTCTCCACTGTTAAGCACAATTATCAGCATAAAAGAGGTTGCTCTTATTGCCTAAACTGGAATGCAATGGCATAATCTTGGTTCACTGCAACCTCCACCTCCTGGGTTCAAGTGCTTCTCCTGCCTCAGCCTCCTGAGTAGCTGGGATTACAGGTATGCACCACCACACCCTTCTAATTATGTATTTATAGTAGAAACAGGGTTTCTTCCTGTTCAGGCTGGTCTTGAACTCCCGACCTCAGGTGATCCACCTGCCTGAGGCTCCCAAAGTGCTGGTGGTATTTCACATGTGAGCCACAGTGCCCAGCCATAAAGATGGGTTTATATGTGAAAAGACTTATTGATCAAGTGAAAAAGCTACAATATTAAAGCATTTATTTTGCTGAATAAATTGGCTATATAAGTCAAATTCCTGGTTTTGCATTTTCCTTACTACTTATTGATTGGTCTAGCAAGATAATTTACAGATAGAGCAACATATGAAAATATCTGCAGTGTTTAGTTCTACCATCTTCTGCACTGTGAACTTTTGTTTAAAGGCTCTTTAAGCAGAAAATGAGAGTAAGATTTCTAATTACTTCACTGCAAAAGAAATGTGCAATTTATTTTTCCATTTACATATTTATTGTAAATGAACTTTTGAAGGATATAAAAATCTGTACATAATTGCTATCATTTCCATAAACATCTACATAGAACTTGGGTTGATTTATTACAAAGGAAGTTTGCTGTTTTTTATGAACTGTGAATCTAATTTTTAGATTTGAGGCAGTATTTTCTGATTTATGTTGGAGTTAATAACATTGACTGTGAAAATCACCATTCCCTTCTGGTTGGGCACTACCCTTGGGAGGATAGGTCAGGGCTATCTAACAGCGGCATCCACAGCTGTTCATGCTGATGCAGGCGTGAGTGTTATTTCTTTGACAGAGGTCACAGGGAAGCAGTAGAAGATAATTTTATGAGGCATCTGCTATACTTGTGGTTATACTCATTCTTCAAGATTGACCTACAAACTTTAGTTTCTGCAAGAAAATAACATTAAATCAAGATGCAGGAGCTTATAAATGGAAAGCTGTAACAAATGAACTTTCATGTGAATGCAATGCTATCTTCAATTGAAAAATCAATATAGTTAAAACCAATAAAATGTTGGTTTCAAAGGAGGTTTAAATAGAGGTCAAAGTAGATATATTTAACTTGAAAGCTTTAAGGTATAATGTAAGGTTCCAGTTAGAGTACACTGTATGCAAGTATAAAACTGTAATGCTTAGGTTTATCTGCAGAATTTAGCTAGAATATTTTCTTTAATATTTTCATTTAAGGGAAACCACTGCAAGTAAAGCATGATTGCAATAAACCATTTTGAACTATCTAACTTTCAAGTTGTCAATGCCTAGTTTGACCAAAGTAAAATCTATTCTCAAAAATAATTTACAAAAAAAAATTTTCAAAGTCAAAGGCTAGGTCTCTAGTGAATGATTTATTTTTTTCTCCTTAAGCTTCTTCTTTGGGATAATGGGCATCTTCAACTAATACCAGAAGAATATTGGCTTTGAAGCTATAACAGCATTCACATGTTGCCTGTTACCTGTTTGTATGACACTGGGAAAGTTACATAAGTCTTTTGAGCCTCAGTTTCTTCATCTATAAAAGAAATACTAAAATATAGTATTTATACACAAAATATAATATACACAAAATAATTCTGTGAATATAAAATAATGAAAAGTACATAAAATTATCTAGAAAAGTATCTGTTAGGTTTAAAACAAAAAAAGACGTAAATTGTCTAAATTATCTAATCTAATTTTAAAGAGGATTCTTAGATTCAGTATCTTAGTTTTGATACTAGTGAACAAACGACCAATTTTGCCTGCTATTCAATATTTTTTTATTAACATGCACTCATGGCTAGTGTTCCATTATTGGAACTTTAAGCATGTGGGAATTATTTCTATCCTGCTCAAGGTTATCATCAAGGTCTGATTTTTCAAATTCAAAAAATTGTAACCTCAAGCAGCAATGAGTTAATCAGTTAGTCATTTTTTCCCCTCAGGGGAGAGTTTCTATTTACCTATCATGTTACAGGAACAAAATTCTCTGATGCAGATATGATCACATATAGTAAATAGTCCCTGTCAACAAGATAATAATAATCTAATAAGATATATTTATGTATAAACAATTTTACCTTATGAAAAATAATACAAATTTATATTGTATGTGCAGTAAACAGAATATTTAACTCTGTCTGGAGACAGGTAGAGGACAGTGGGGACCATTTCACTAGGAAAGCTTCACCAAGAGACATTTGAGTGGTGTTTGAAAGGTAAAGAGGCTTTTTCCTGGCATGAGATACAGCAAGGACAGAGGAAGAATATGCCTTAAGCAAAGGTTGTTTCAGATTGTATCTAACATTTGGGAAACTATAATTTCCTCAGTGAAGGAGTATAAAGGTAAAAGAAATACACACAGGCTATGTACCCTTTGCATGGGAAAGCTTAATTTAATCCTGAAACTAGTAAGAAACTTTAAAGTGTGTTACATACACTAGATATACGTATTTGTACAATAAAGCTATTGTGCAAATTAGAGTAAAAGTGTAATCAGCATAATGTGAAAAAATAAAAAGATAAATAAATCTTTACCCTTCACCTATACAAAATAAAATCTTTGAACATTTCAGACTGAGAGATTAAACACTGAAAATATACTCAAATATTTTTATTGGAAATTGGCCTTTATTACTTTCTGTTTATGACAATTATGCCTTCTTTTTATCCAAAGGGACATTATTTCCCTGAAGTTTATAAAGTATATTTGAAAATAAATCTGCTTAAATATTTCTTCCACATTAGAGAACACCACACACTTGCTTCTTCTATTCAGAGAGCAAGAAAGAAGCTTTAAGACTGACTTTTCCACTCTTAAGAGACTTTTTAAGGAAACGAATAAGGTTTGGTAAACTGAGGAAAAAATACATTGAGAAGGCTTCATAATTCTTTCAGAAATAAAATGAGTTTTTAAATTGCTGGTAAATGGCAACATTTTGTGCATAAAAATCAGTTAAAATTAAGTATAACCCAGGTATTTCTCATTGATTCAAACAGTAAGTGAAATGGAGAGTTAATAAAATAACATTAGCTTTTCTATTAGTATCTAAGCTTTGAATTACAAATTCATGATCTAAGAGTCATAACTTAATTGAAATGGTGCCATTTATCACTGCACTGATATTTGGTTCTTTATTTCAAGATATTAAAATAACTGTACAATGTTAAGAAATTTCCACTGGGACATATTTGTAAACACCAATTTTTGTGTCTCACAAATATCTCAACTCAAATACATAATAGCTAGATATTTGTAAGATAAAGAAAATGCATTTTAAATAATAGACAACTAGAATCACTGCAAGTTGGAAAGCAAAGGATTAGAAAGAAATGGGAGAAACAAGAATACTAACAAATACACAAAGAAAACCAAGCCTGTCACTTGACTTCTTGAAGGAATGTAAGAAAGGGGCAAGGTTTTCCATTTTCTCCCCATCCATTTATATAAAAAATATAATATGCTTGGTCTCTGAGAAATAAGACATGGGGAGATGTGTCAAATTTCAACTAATTACTGGATATGACTACCCATTGCTTTGGTATGGTTTGTGAGATTTGCTCAGAGGGAAAATATTTTTACAAATATTTGGAATAAATAGAAAGGTGGTAAATTGGTGGTAGTTTAAGTGGTGTTAAAAGTTAAAAATAATATATAGCTAATGTCTGTGATTGATCAGCATTGGGAAACATTAATAAATTATAAAAATCTGGGACATTTGTCAAGTTATATATTTAAATGCACAGTAAGTACAAAGATACAAAGGGCCTATTTTCATTGTTCTTCAATTCAGAAGGCAGTGTTTGGGTATGCTTTGAATAATAAAAATTTCAGTAGATAAATGCAAGAACATTCATTTAACACTTTAAATGTCACGAAAGTTGTTCTACTCACTAAGTTTCTATATGAAATTTAGTTTCTGATTGTATTAATCTTAGGTAATACATTGTAAAGGCACCACTTATCATTGACCTTGAGAAATGAAGTGTGATTTCTATTGGATTGTAGTTTCTTTAATAATTTACTAAGATAAAATATTCTGTTTAACTACAACAAACCCTGTTGCAACAAATCATGATCGATATTGTAGAAAGATTGGTAGTCATAACCTAAGAGGGGTCAATGTCCAGTCTTCTCCTTTTGAGAAATTTGTATGCCCTATCCTATGTTTTTTTTTTTTTTTAAGAAGTAATAACGATATTTTAATTTGGCCATGTATTGCATGTTATTTTTTATTTTAAAATCCATTAAAATTATAATTACCTAATTATCTACTGGAAGATCTACATGTATTTTCTTTTTCTTAAGATTATTTTTTAGAGCAGTTTGAGGTTCACAGCAGAGTTTACAGAGGTTTTACATATATCCCCTAACCCCACTCCTGCACAGTGTGCCCCATTATCAACATATCTTGCAGAGTGGTGCATTTTTTATCACTGATGAACCTACAATGGGACATTGTCACCACTCCAAGTCCATAGTTTAAATTAGACTTCATTATTGATGGTGAACATTCTGTGAGTTTGAAGAAAGGCATAATGATGTCGATAGTACCACACAGAGTATTTTTCACTGCCCTAAATATCATTTTGCTCCATCTTTTCATGCCTCCACTCATCCCTTAGCATCCACTCATTTTTTATTTATTTTTTTACTGTGCCCATAGTTTTGCTTTTTCCAGAACGCCATCTAGTTGGAAAAATACTGTATACAGAATTTTCAGATTAGATTCTTTACTTAGCTGTATTCCACTAAAACCACCTCCATGTTTTTCCAAGGGTTTGTGGCTCATTTTCTTTTAGCAATCAATAATATTCTGCTGTCTAAATGTACTACCATTTACTTATCTGTATGTCTACTAAAGAACCTTTTAGTTGCTTCCAAGAATCAGCAGTGATAAATAAAGCTAATATAAATATATGTGTGAAAATTTTTTGTAGACATAAGTTCTCAACTCCTTTGGTTAAATAGAAAAGCGAATGATTGCTGGATTGTATTATAAGAGTGTGTCATTTTAAAAGGTGTGCAGTGGCATCTCATTTAAATTTGCAAATTCCTAATGACATAATATTGAACATATTTTCACATGATTACTTGCAATATGTATATATTTTTATGGGTGCCTATTTAAATCTTTTATTCATTTTAAATTATGTTTTTCTTGTTCTTTTTGTTGAGTTTTAAGAGTTTTTTTCATATTTAACGTAATAGTCCTTTATTAGATCTATCTTCTACAAATATTTTCTTGCAGTCTGTGTCTTTTCATTTCTTGATGTTGTCTTTTTAAAAGTATAAGTTTAAGTTTAATAAAAAATATATATATATATATATCAATTATTTCTTTCATAAAGCATGCCTTAGGGTAATATCTAAAATGTATCACCCATTCCCAAGTCACCTAGGTTTTCTCTCATCTTTTAGGAGTTTTATAGTTTTACATTTTAGATTCACATCTATGTTCCATTATAAGTTAATTTTTGTAAAGGCTGTAAAATTTGTAGTCATTTTTTTTTTTACATGTGGATGTTCAAGTCTTCTGGTATTGTTTCTTTTAAATACTAGTTTGTTCTGTTGTATTACCTTTGCTCCTTTTTCAATTATCACTTGACTGTAGATCTCTTACTGGACTCTAAATTTTGTTCTGTTTGTCTATCCTTTTACCATTACAAGCTGTCTTGTTTACTATAGCTTTATTGTAAACCTTGAAGTTGGATAATCTTCTCCATCAAACTTTGTTCCTCTCTTTCAATATTGTTTTTTTCTATTCTGGATCTTATGCCTCTCTATATATAAGCTTTAGAATCAGTTTATTGATATACCCAAATTAACTTGCTAGGATTTTGATTTCAATTATGTTGTATTTATAGATCAATTTGGGAAGAAATGGCATCTTGAAAATATTGAGTCTTTATCTCCATGGACATGAAATCTCTCTCTCTCTCTTTCTTCTTTGATTTCTTTCATGAGATTTTGTAGTTTTCCCCATGTAGATCTTGTGCATATTTTGTGAAAATTGTTTCTAAGCATTTCATTGTGGGAAGCATTAATGTCCATGGTATGCTACTTTTAATTTCAAATTTTGCTTGTTCGTTGCTCATATATAGGAAAGTGATAAACTTTATATTCACCTTATTCTATCACCTAGCTATAATTACTTATTAATTCTAGGAATTTTTGTCAGTTATTTCACATTTTTTACAGAATCATGTCATCAGCAAAAAAATAAAGTTTTACATGTTTTGCCCAATAAATATAACACTTTACTTTTCTTGATTTATTTTTATTACCTAGTACTTCTCATAAGGATGTTGAAATAAGTAGTGAGAGATCACTTTCTGTCCTTTCATTTTATCTTAATGGGAAACCACCCAGTTTCTAATCATCAAAGATGAGTTTAGTTGTGTATTGGTTTGTACATGTGTTCTATGTGACAGAGAAATTTCTCCTGAGAGTTTTTATTATGAATGGTATCATGTACCAAATGATGTTTCTGATTCTTTTTTTCCATTCATTCATTAATTTATTTAATAAATATGTATTTTGTATTGCATTTTAGGTTTTGGGGTACATGTGAAGAACATGCAAGATTGTTGCATAGGTACACATGTGGCAGTGTGATTTGCTGCCTTCCTCCCCTTCACCTATATCTGGCATTTCTCCCCACGCTATCGCTCCCCAATTCCCAAGCCCCTAGATGTTTCTGATTCTATTGATATGATACTGTGATTTTTTTTCTTCTTTAAGCTTTTAATGGGATGGATGACATCATTTGATTTTTGAATGTTAACCCAGTCTTGCACACCTGGTATAAATTCTACTTAACTGTAGTGTATTGCTGAGGGTGTGATGGACTATATTGTTTGCTGAGAGCGATGGCAAGGAAAACCAAGCCAGTCCCACAAGCAGAAAATTGCTCAGGGCATTCTAAAGTATTAAACAGTATGTATATATCATACACCAGTTAAAACTAGTTCTTTAAGCCTGGGATATGTGACCCTACCCCGTGGCTCCCTCCTGGTTAAAATGCAACTGCTTTGATATACTTCAGAGGCCTGCCCCACTCCAAGCACTTTGACCTGTGCATTTTCCACAGTCCAAGAAAGTGGCCAATGTTGGAGAGAAATAATAGAAACAACTTCTCCAGTATCTACCAATCCTTTAAATTTCTTTACCTGAATCGCAATTTCACATGTAGGATGTGTATCAGTAATTTGGTTTATCCAATATGCTGCTTTGCCTTGTTTGTTTGTACTTCCAAATCCTCCAGTTCTTTTAGTTTCACTTTTTTCTGTTTTCTCATGTGGTATAACTAAAAGCTGAGATGCGTTCCCTAGGCTCAGCACGCCCCAGTATGGAGGAAGACATCACAATTTGATTTCCCCTATGAAATCTGCCTCAATAACTCCTGTTTGAACTCTAACTCCTTGTACATTAAGACTAGATCTCCATAGAAGTAAATCCACTGTTCTGGGGGAGTAAAGGGCCACAAATTCCTGTTGATATTTTTTGTGGTGGCTATCCCAGTAAAATACTTTTTGAGAGTTGCACAAATCTACTGCTGCACTCCCAGCTGTGGCAGGGAACAAGCCTTTTATAGGGATGAGAGCATAGCTCATACTGGATAGGCCCCAGTTTGCATCAGGGCGGGAGGCAGGCCCCTCAACTCATTTCCTGAAATCACATTTCCTTCATTGTCAAATCTTCAATGACATTTATTTGCCCAATGTCTTCCATTTTTGCATCTGAGGTATAACTTGGGCTCAGTATTCTTGTTTCAAAAAAGGTAAAGGCCGTGTTTTTTTGCCCTTTTCTACATTCCTTTTTTGTATGACCTCTTTTTTCCACAATTGAAACACACCCCAGGAAAAAATGCACATCCTTTATTTATTTTGAGTCCAGCCATAGCATGTGCCAACAAAGGAGCTTTATGCAAACTTCCCCCTATTCCATCATACACCTTCATGTAATCCACCAAGTGAACTTCCCCTTTAAGTAGCCATAAAACAGCCTGACATTCAGAATTAGCATCGTCGAACACTAGTAAGTGTAATATAATATGCTGAGCCTCTGTGTCTGATATGGCCTTTCTTATGAATTCCTGCAATAGAGCTATACAGTAGGCATATGTCTCTTTCAGCCCTTGCTTAACAGCTCTGGAAGAAGGGTTTTTTTCACTTCATGATAGAATTTTCTCCCAAGCTCTTAAACATATCTTCCTAATCTGCTCTATGACTAGGTCAGCCCTAGTGGCCTGGGCATGTAAAGGAACCCATACACCAGTTCCTGCGAGCTGTTCTATGGCAATATTAATCAGAGGTTGAACATTAGCATTTACATTAGCTTGAATATTAGCCTCATCAGTCCACCAGGTCTTACAATGTAGAAATTGAGAGGGAGATAAAAAAAAAAGTTCAGGTTAACATATCCCAGTCTATAGGAATCAACCAGACAACTAGAAATTGCCATGCTTCTCCATCTGCCTCTTTTCTTGCTTGTTGAATTCCTGCCTGAATGGAACCTGTTACAAGAGTATTAGGAGCACATACAGTAGCAGAAGCAGTGGTAGAAATATTGGGAGCATCTGGCCATCCCACAGCAAGATACTGATGGGCACACCTTGTCCTAATTTGACTTTTCATCCTTTTTCTCTATAATTTCTCTCTATATTTCATCATACTCTCCTTCCTCTCCTGATTCTTCTTCCTCATGATCTGTCTGAAATGGCTCTAAGGCAGAACGCATTAAAGCCCAAACAGACCACCATAAATAAGCCTCATGTTTGCTTGATCTTTCTCCCACTGTTAGCCTGATACTTCCAAGCTCCCTCAGCTTACCCTGGGAGATCTTTTTCAAGAGTTCTTGGGATACTTCCAGGATCCCCTTAACTCACCTGGAAAATTCTTTCAAGAGTTCCTGCGATAATTCTAGGCTCCCCCTAATTCACCTGGGAGATTCTTTCAAGAGTTCTGGGGATACTTCTGAGATTCTCCAACTTACCCTGGGAGATTTTTTTGAGAGTACTGAGGTTACCTTCAGCTTAGCTTCTCCTTTCTCTGTTACTCAGGTGACCGTTCTTTCTGGTTTTGAGCCCCATGTTGGGTGCCACTTACTGAGACCAGCTTGGTCATAGAGACCCCCACCCAGGCCGTGCTGAAGGAATTAAGAAACAGAAACAGAGATAGAATAGCAAAGTGGGACTATCAGTGGTCCAACAACCTTCTGAACTGAGAGCCTCAGGGGGCTGACAGCCTTCCGGGCTGAGAGCCTTGAGCAGATACTGACCCAAGTATTTATTCTCTCTGAACAGTTGATTATTATTAACAAACAGGTGTTCGGTGTTTCCTCATAGAACAAAAGTAAACTAGGCAGGGAGCTGGTGCCTCCTTACCGCTGATCAAAGACAAACTAGAAAGAATTCTCCATGAGGGAGCCATGGGGGCAGGGTCACGTATCCCATGCGTAAAGAACTAGTTTTAACTGATGTATGAGATACACATATTGCTTGCTACTTTAGAACACCCTGAGCAGTTTTCTGCTTGGTGAGGCTGGCTTAGTTTTCCTTGCCATCACTCTGAGCAAACAATATAGTCCATCATACATTCAACAGTGTATACTTATTTTTATACATTGTTAAATTGCTTTTGATAATTTTTTTGTTGTTGAGGAGTTTGAATCTATGTTCTCAAGCAGTGATACTGATTCGTAGTTTACTTTCCTTGTAATGTCTTTTTCTTTTTTTAATATGTATATTAAGATAATACGGGCCTTATAGAATGAATTAGAAAGTATTCCCTTTGCTTCTGTCTTCTGGAATAAATTATAGGTAACTGATATGATTTATTCCTTAAATACTTACAATTCACTACTGAGCTCATGGAGATGGAGTTTTCTCTTACAGAAAGTTAAAAGCTATTGATTAAATATCTTTAATAGAGATAGACCTATTGCAAATTTTTTTATTCTTGTGAAAGGTTTGAAAAATTATATTTTTTCAAGGAATTTTTTACTTTATCTTGGTTATCAAATCTGTGGACATAGAGTTTTTAAAAAATAATATTTCTTTATCATTCCTTTAGTATCATTTTATGTTAGTCATGTTCCCTCTTTGATTTCTGATATTAGTAATTCTTCTCTCTCTCCCCCTTGTTTTCTTTCTCCTGTTCTCTCTCCCTCCTGAACTATTTTTCTTTATAACATCTTTATTGAGGTGTAATTGACATACAAAAGAACTGCACATTTGATATTCACAATTTGCTGAGGTTAGACCTATGGATACACCAGTGATCTGCCACTACAATCAAGGTAACAAACTTATCCATCTTGTCCAAAATTTTCCTTTTGTGCTTTTTAAAAATAATTTTCTAGTAACAATGCTTAACATGAGAGGTACCCTTTTATCACGATTTGAAGTGCAGAAATGCATATTAACTAAGAGACATCTGAACTCCTATGTGTATTGCAACATTGTTCACAATGGCCAAAATATGAACAAATGACAATGTCCATTGATAGATCAAAGGGTAAAGAATTTATGTTCATATATATATATATATATATATATATATATATATATAGTATATATCTCACATACACACACAATGTATATGTATGTATACATAATTTTCTTCTTAAAAAAGAAGGAAATCCTACCATTTGTGACAACACAAATAAACCCGGAGGATACTATGCTATATGAAATTAGCCAGACTCCAATGGACAAATACTTTATGATTCCACTTATAGAAGGTATCTGAAATAGTCAACTCTCAGAAACAGAACAGAATGGTGCTTTTCAGGGGCTGGAAGGAAGGAGAAATAAGGAGTTATTGTTCTATGTGTCTTCTTTCTTTTTTTCTTAGTATATACTGGCAAGAGGTTTATCCATTTTTATTGATATGATCACTTTTTTATTCATGTTATATAGATTCATTTTGCCTATGCTGTTATAGAAATTTAGGTAAATGTAATTATATTGAATGTATTCTTTTGTTTCCAACTACTTAAACTTAGCATAATGCTTTTGAGATGAACCATGGTTTTGCATGCAACAGTAGTATATTACTTTTCCTTGCTGAGTGGTAAATTATAGTATCAAGATATTGCACTTTTTATCTGTGATCCTGTGGGTGCTTTTTGACTTATCTTTTGTTTTTGGCAATTTTGATTATGGCTGCTATAACCATTCTCTAACAAGTCTTTCTGTGAATATGTATTTCCTTTTCTTGTGTAAATTCCCAGCTATGGAATTACTAGGTCACAATATAAATATGTAAGTTTAAATGAACCACCAAACAGTTTTCTTAAGTGATAGTATCACTTTTGCATTCTGACCAGCAGGGCACCAATGATCTGGATTGCTCCACAACCATACTTACATTTAATTTGTTAGTTTTCAAAAATTTCAACCATTCTGGTAGGTATGAAATAGTTACTATGTTACATTGCTCCATAGCCCTTCCAAAATCTTTGAACCCCCTCCTCACACATGCCCAGCAAAAGACTTAACTCCTAAGGGTATATGTGAGAAAGGAGGTTCAAAGATTTAAGGGGGACAATGGAACAATATTAATCATTCAAAGAGAGTTTTCCCTATAAATATGCAAACCTACCTACACTTGCACACATTCCCTTTTATTCTCCCATCACAATGGAAAGATGATACTCTTCCTAATTTTACCACCTATTTTACCACCATGATCTGCATTGTGTGCATATTGTCCATAATCAGCTTCCTTAATAAAAAGTTCATGCTGTTGATTTCACTGTCTTATTTTATACATATATATTAATCTCTTTATTAGTATTTAACAAAACTCAAATCTCTTAAATTAAAAACTAGTACAATCAGCACAATATCTACCCCCAAATATTTACCACACACTCTTGAACGCTAAACATTTTTTTCAACAAACATATCTTTATACTTAAATATCTTATCATACCCTCCAATCTACTATTGCTCCTACTTCTTCACAGACACCGTATTTTTGCTAATGTCACCTGTGACTTCTATGTGGCTAAGTACAGTTCCAGTTCAAGACCTTTAACTTTCTTGTTTTCTCATCAGTGTTTGAAAAACTCGATTTCATCCCCTTTACTGAAGATTTCCCTATCTTGGTTGCTCTTAACAAATATCTAATGATCTTGGTTTCTTTTTACTTTTCAGTATACTAATTCATAGTTTTTTTCTGTACATGGTCACACATGTCCTTTAAATTATTCTTCTCTGTGCATGCTTTACTACTATTTCTATGTTAGCACTATTTTCTCAACTGTTCAATCCTGAAACCTGGGATATATCACTGATTTCCAATTATTCATGACTTTCTAACTTCACACTGTCATCAATTCAATTATAATTGATTGACTTTTAAAATATCTGTTTATGCTTCACAATTTATCAATCCATTTATAACCTGCCATTTGACCCTGCTCAGTGTATTTCCTGTATATTTTGAAAACATCCACTGCTTTCTATACTCATGCTAACACTTCATTCCTTCCTCAATTACAACTTTACTAGAGTGTATCTCTCTACACCTTATATTTCTACCCTACAATGTTTAATCTATTCTATAATGACAGCCATCTTAAAATCACAAAGCAGAATGTCTCACACCTATGTAGAAAATGCTTTAATGGCTTTTCATTGTTCTTGCCATACATCATCCTCACAATCTGGTGCATGTTCTCATCTCTAGACTTCTTTCTCACCTATATCTATGTAACTGAATTTACTTCATTGAAACAATACCTCTAACTTTATAGAATGTGCTCTGAAATATGAGCCTTCACATGATTTCCTTTGAAGGAGATTTTCTTTTACCCGTCCTCATGTATTAAACTCACCAGGCAACTTCTGGTCATCCTTTTGATCTCAGCTTAGTTAGTTTTCAGATTAATTTTCTGTATTGCCATGTTAGCTTTGCTCTTAAATACTGAATTTCTTCAGCAAACCATAAAATCCTTGAGGGCATAAACTGTGTCTGTTTCCTTTCCTTATGAATTTGTAACATCTAGATGAATGTCAGATAAAGAATGGGCACTCACATATCACATATTGCAATGACCAGTAAATCTCAATGTTTAATTAGTCATATAATATACCTATTCTGCATATAGATGACTATTATCTGCAAAGATGTAGAACTGATTAATCCTGCACAAGCATGACTTGTACAAGAGAGGTTCAGTTATCATTCTTAGACTGGGAACCTAATTTAGCAATTTACTAATTTAAAATCAGCAGTCTATCATGTTGCAAAGTTTTAGAGCGCTGATTACAAAAGAGAAAACATATTTAATAGATATTAAAAATGTCTCTCATTAGTTAAGAAATGTATAAAACAATATTGAATTTGATTGACTTCTAAATCTCTTTCATTTTCACAATTTCCCAAACATAATGAGCATAATATTTTACTACAATGTAAATCATACGAGCAATCTGATTTACAGAAATATTGCTTCCTTAGAGATTTATATCAAATCCCACTAAATAGAAGGAATAATCCACTGAAACCTTCAATTAGAAAGTGAACAGTAGATAATATATCACTAAGCTGGAGATTTTTGTTGCTCCCTTAAGAGTTGGATATTATTCTGTGCAGTAAATATGAATAAGAATAAATCGCATTAATTAATTTTATATTTTCTAGATGTAAAATGTTTTTTTCTCACAAAAAAGATATAGAAAATAAAACAATGAGAAAATACATAAGAAAGGAAAATCTAGATGTCCAACATACCACAAATAAGAGTTCTAGAGAGAGATAAACAAACAAAATAAACATAAGATATCATCAAATTAATATGGAGGAAAATACCCCCAAACTCTAGCTTATTATCATGCACTTAAAAAAATTTATAAAAGCTTCCAGATTAAAAAAGATTCTTTACAATGGAACAAGTTTTATGTTAACATCTTACTACTCATGAGCAATGACAAATGAATGTCATTAAAATTCTGCAGAAAAGTCTTTAATCTTGAGTTCTAAAAGGAGACAAACTTCAGCTGTGCACATACTCTGGTTTACCTTTATTGAACCCTTTCTGAGGCAATCACTTGAAAATATACTCCAGCAAGATGAGGATGAAATCAAGAAAAAAAGAAGACTTGAAATATATAAAATGATGTGATATGCCATGCTACACTAAAAAACAAAAACAAAAACCTGCAGGATGAGACTTATGAAGGGTTCTAAGAAAAGGATTTGTCTATAGAAGAACAAAATCCGTGACATCAAAGAAGAGTTTCTTAAATCAGTAGTTCCCACGTTTCATTGCATAAAGGATTCTCTTGGAAATTTGGAAATGTGGACTTGATTCAGTAGGACTGCAGTGAAGCCAAAGATTCTGCTTTTCTAACAAGCTCCTGGTTGGTGTTGATGCTGTTTCTCTGTGGGCCACACTATAAGTAGCAAAGTTTGCCACTGAGCAATAAATTCAATCAGTTTAAATATAAATTGGATTAAGTAGCTCATCCCACTAAAATCTGTCACATGCTGCACTTCATTGCCTTTAGAATTAAATCTGTGTTTATTTCCTTGGCTCTCAAGGCTCTGCATTACAGTGACTTTATTCAAACCTCAGCCCTTGTCACGCTAAGCTTGACTGATTATGCTTAAATCATACTGGCACAGTTTCAAGTATATTCTGACCTTAGGGTGTTTACCTTTGCTGTTTCCACTACTCTTTCTTCTTCTAATACTTATGGAAAAATTTAAATCTCACTTCTGAAAAGTTCTAATTGACAAACCTCTTATTCTTTTCTATAGCCCTATGTTCAGTTCTACAACAGTACGTAATACAAAGTTCTGCTAAACATTCTTATTCTCTAATAATTATAAATACATTTATATATTACAACTATCCACTAGCTCTCCTAAAATGCTAGATACTTCTTAAGCACTAAATTAACACTTAATAAAGAAGGACTGTGGTGGCACTATGTTGAGTAATAATATGGAAATCATTTAAGTTATGTGAGAGGCTATACTAAGAATAATCATAATGTGGTTGCCTGCAGTGGAAGAGGAAGAAAGAATAAATTATCATTGAAGATGTCTTTTCAACTTTCTTGAGACAGTGCATTACTTCTTTCATGTTTTAATTTTTTATTTAAAATTCTTTGTTTCTAACTTATTTTTATTTTTTTGCCATTTATGCTATTACCTCTAGGAGGTCAAAATAACCGTGGCTGTCATTCAAGTCCAGAACAGGACCCTATAATATAAAATAATCCCCATTGGTTAGAAATGTGTTTAGCGCAAAGCATCAGTCCTTCTTCTCCTCAAACTAAGGGTAGAATAGGCAACAGTATGAGAAAAACAGTATGCATGGTATTTATTGTACTGCTGTGGACTATGAACTAATTTGTAAAGGTAAGTTATCAGGGAGCTATGAATATGGTAACAGCAAAAGGTATAATAGTTTACCTATTCAGTGTGTCAATAATGTAACAAATCATCGAATAAAAAGAGATCTTTTTAATTGCAAACTTCAGCCGTATTTCAATAATAATATCATATTAGATAAAAACATTAAATATATATATAATATCAGGCATATTAAGTAGATATAAGTATGTTTAATATATCCAGATGCTAGAATCATGTAGAAATACTAAATATTTCTCTACATTGTGATCCAAAATAAAATTTTATTGTTGTCCTGTAACTTCTTCCCAAATATTTTTTTTTCAGTGTTTGCTCAGTGAGTTGCAAATTTTCCAATTTGTCCTACAGATTCTTACATCAGCCTGGAGATCACTGACTTTCTAAAGCTATTGGTGTAGATATTCAAAGAAATTGCCTGTGCATTAAGTTTAAATTATCTGTCAATATTATGCAAAAATAATGAGGCTTTGAGCAAATCATATAATTAGGAATAGCTTTCACATCAGTATCATATTTTCTCCTCCGTTTACTGCTAAATGTGCAATTTACCTAAAGAGGAAAGAAAAAGATAACAATAAGACAAGAATTGAGTGAACATGTATAGTGTCAATTATGTGACTTATGAATATTAATATAAGAAATTTAAAAATACCCATTATGAATGTACTATGTGTAATATAGATAAATACAATGTCAAACATGGAGCCAATTGTCTACAAGAAGAGATGTACAGTAAGTAAAATGTCATTAATTGTTTTCTAATGGGATATCTTGATAATGAATCCTAGCCAAAAATTAAAGATTATTTTTAAGGGTAAAATATAAGCTAGTTTTTAGAAGGAACTTATAAATTCATAGGGGAATTTAGTTGAATACAATATTGACCTTATTTTTTTACATAATTTGTTACTGATACTTTTATTCCTTTTTTTTTTGTCATGTCATGTCATGTCATGTCATGTCATGTCATGTCATGTTTTTATTTTCATGGGCTTTGGGGAACATGTGGTGGTTGGTTATCTTTAGCAGTGTTTTCAGAGATTTTGGTGCCCCCATCACCCAAGCAGTGTACACTGTGTCCAGTGTATAGATTTTTCTCTCTCACACCCCACCCACCATTCCCACTGAGTGCCTAACGTCCATTATATCATTCCTGAATCTTTGTGTCTTCATAGTTTAGCTCCCACAAATGAGTGAGAGTATTCGATGTTTGGTTTTCCTTTCCTGAGTTACTTCACTTAGAATGTTTCTCAGGGTTCTGAGTTTTGAATCATTGCTAGCTGCTTCTAAATGTCATTTCTGCATCTCTCAATTCACTATATATTTATTATATTCTTATGTCAACACTTTTTCTATAAAGCACTGAAAAAAGTATAAAAATTGGAAAGAAAGAATTGGGTTTGATGATAACTTTCCCTCTTTCTTCCCTTCGACTTCAAATAGCATCATGGAACTTTTTCCTTTACCATCAGCTATTCACATACTTCAATCTGGCTTAATCACTTGCCATATTTATCTATTCATAAAATTTTCATCCTCTTAACTATGCTTTTATTTTTCTCATTTTTATTTATGTTTCCATGCCTTTAATCTTTCTTCTTTCCTTAAAATATTTTAGTAGAGTTAAATTCATTTATTTAGATGTTATTGAAATGCAGAGTTATTGAGATGCAGATCAAATTGGCAATGATAAATTGGTAAGAGGGAAAAACATCATATGAAGCTACTCTGAATTTTATAGTCATTCCATGAAACAGAAGGGATTTCTCACTTACCTCCTGCTCTAGTCTTTAGCAGGAGCAGCTTAGACAATGGAAACGTTTTAACCTCCGAAAAGATAATCCATTAACAGGCAAAAGGCCAAAGACATTACCTTTCTTTGCAATTTGTGTTATGAGAAAATGATGGAGAGTTACTTTGAGAACAGAATAACAGAAATAAATATTCTCCTTCTAGGGATATGAGAACATCTCAGATTATTCTGCAGATATTTGCCATGATTTAACTTGTTGTATAGTACAAGAAATTTTATCAAATGCATTTTTGTTATTTATTTAGTCATATTTCTGTTGCTCATGATAATGTCCTCAAAGACACACTTATCCCAAGATAAAAGATTGATCCAAAATCCAATGAAGTAGAACTGAAAACTTCTATTTTATAGTTTACTGTATATTTATGTTTCCCTTAGATGAGCCCCTCATACATCGCTCATCCAGTGTGGCCCAGGCAGTAGGATGGAATATAAATCTGGTTAAAGCAAACCACATCAAAATCAACGGGTACTTCAATATGGGAGTTTCTAGCTATTGCACTTGCTTTTGTTATACTAGGTTATATTTCATATAACATAGGCAATGTGGAGGAAACCTATTGTTATCTAGAATGTGTGTTATCTAAAGTTAAGTTGAGAACATAAGCAGTTCATAGAAATTATACGGATTCTTTCATCTGCTCATGCTTTCCCTTGTATTTTTTTTTCTCCTAAATGACAATGTGGTAAGAGTGATTAACTGCACAGTGCCTACTTTCAACATTTCATAAATTGCAAATAAGTTTATATAATAGATTAAAACAAGGATGATGTTATTAATGACATATTGATTTAAACTCCCAATTTATATTTTATATAATGTATATGCATTAAAGTGATATTTGTTAGGGACATTTGTTAATATGCTTCAACATAAAGAACATTCTATTAAGTTATTTAAAAATAGTAAAACTGTTTTTAATCAAGAATAAAAAATGTTTGTTATAGATGTACACACAGTATATTAATAAATTTTATGTAACAAGCATATTACTTACATATCTGATTACCACATAAAATAATAAGCATATTATAATTAGTTGGTTTATTTCACTTTTTATTATTTTTAACAAATGGTGAAATGATTTTTGTTTTTAAGAAAATTAATAATAATAAAAATGCGGTATAACTAAGAAGTATTAGAAAATTTATTATGTCTCCAAGATGACTGCGATTCTAAATTCAATTTTTTAACTTGTCTAAAAATGAATGCTGGGGAAGATCAATTTTGACAATATTGATGTAACAAAGTCCTTGCAAAGACAGAATTTAAAAAGAAGTAAATGTAAACATTTATTAAAAAGTCAAATTTATTAAAAAGTTAATAAATCCAGATTATTATTGAAAAAAAATTATAATGCTTAGCATTTGGATGATCTACAGTATAATTAAGGTTATTAAGATAACCGCAGCCAGTCCTGATGAAGGAGGCAACCCAGTTTGTATCTCTGTGCTTGTTTGGGACTGAACTGTGCTGATCTTTTAATGAGACTTTAGTAGTTCATGATATTCCTCACATGGTCTTAATTACTATCGAATATTTCTGTACCCAGGAGAAGGAATTTTAATAATGAGACTCATAGACAGGAGAATGAGAATCAGAAATCAGAACACAACTGTACCTCTCAAACTAATTATTCAGGTTTTTTTAGGCATTAATTGATTGTTGGGTTTGAAGTCTTTACAAAAAACTAAGCTAATAGATTCAATAATATGGCAGTACATTTTACTTGAACATGAGTAGAATTGTTACATTTATGGCCCTAGTGTCTATTTATGCCCCTGTGCATAATTATACATATTTCTGAATACTTTAGGGATTATAGAAACAAACAAAGATAGCTTTTGTTTTCAAGAATATTATAAGCTATTTAGATAAATAAAACCTTCTCTGAATAAACTTCATAAAAATTTGAGTCCCCCTGATGACAGGTATGGAAAAAGTATGTTACTCAGCAAATTTGTTATTACTAAGGAAATCCAAGATAAAAAATACAATTTCATACAATTACAAATGAGTACAAAAATACATTTGGAATTAATTTTTATTTCTTCACTGCTGCTCATTATATTGGTGAGGTTCTTGGTAAAAAGAAGCAACTATATATTCGGCAGCCCAAAGATTAATTAGTGTGGTTTAAAACAGTTGTAAAAGATTTTATGTGTCATGCAATTCCTCTCTCAGGAATGAAGGAATTATTTGCCCCACATGCTTGAAATGCTGCATAGGCATAGGCAAGGACTTCATGAATAAAACACAAAAGGTAATGGCAACAAAAGCTAAAATAGACAAATGGGATCTAATTAAACTCCAGAGCTTCTGCACAGCAAAAGAAACAATCATTAGAGTGAACTGGCAACCAACAGAATGGGAAAAATATTTTGCAAGCTACCCATCTGACAAAGGGCTAATATCCAGAATCTACAAAGAACTAAAACAAATTTACAAAAAAAAAACAACCCCATCAAAAAGTGGGCAAAGGATATGAACAGACACTTCTCAAAAGAAGACAGTTATGTGGCCAAGAAACATCTGAAAAAGTGCTCATCATCACTGGTCATTAGAGAAATGCAAATCAAAATCACATCGAGATACCATCTCACCCCAGTTAGAATGGGTGATCACTAAAAAATCTAGAGACAACAGATGCTGGAGAGGATGTGGAGAAATAGGAATGTTTGCACACTGTTGGTAGGAGTGTAAATTACTTCAACCATAGTGGAAGCCAGTGTGGTGATTCCTCAAGGACCTAGAAATAGAAATATCACTTGACCCCGCAATCCCATTACTGGGTTTATACCCAAAGGATTATAAATCATTCTATTATAAAGACACATGCATATGTATGTTCACTGAGGCACTGTTTACAATAGCAAAGACTTGGATCCAACCTAAATGCTCATCAATGATAGCAAGAAAATGTGGCACATATACACCATGGAATACTATGCAGCCATAAAAAAGGATGAGTTCATGTCCTTTGCACGGACATGGATGAAGCTGGAAACCATCATTCTCAGCAAATTGACACCAAACACCACATGTTCTCACTCATAAGTAGGTGTTGAAAAATAAGAACACATGGGCACAGGGAGGGGAACATCACACACTGGGGTCTGTTGGGGTGTGTGGGGGCTGGGGGGGATAGCAGGGGTGGGGAGATTGGGGAGGAATAACAATTAGGAGAAATACCTAATGTAGGTGACAGGGGGATGGATGCAGCAAACCACAGTGGCATGTGTATGCCTATGTAACAATCTTGCCTGATCTGCATATGTACCCCAGAACTTAAAGTATATGTATAAAAAAAGAAAGAAATGCTGCATAGGCATAGAGCACTTTGCTGTCAACCCTCTGGTAGAATTATCTGAGATTAAGTCTCATACTCAGAGGAGCATATTCCAGTTAGTCCACACAGACAGCAACATGACCTAGTCACTTTATTCCAATTGTACAACTATGATGAAAACTTAGCCAAAAAATATTTGCCAAGGTCAATGTCAAGAAAGCTATTTCCCGGGTTTCTTTTTATGATTTTTATAGTTTTGAGTTCTTACATTTAAATCTTTAATTCATCTTGAGTTAATTTTTGTAACTAACATTTAAATCTTTAATTCTTACATTTAAATCTTTAATTCACCTTGACTTATTTTTTGTAAATGATGAGAAGAGTCTTATTTCATTATTCTGCATATGGCTACCCAGTTTTCCCAGAACCATTTATTGAATGGGGGTCCTTTCCTCATCGTTTGTCTTGGTTGGCCTTGTTAGGTGAGTGGCTTTAGTTCTGAGTTTTCTATTCTGTTCCATCAGTCTAAATGTCGGCTTTTATACCAGTACCTGGCAGTTTTGGTTACTGTGGCCTTGCAATATAGTTTGAAGTCCATTAGTTTGATGATTTTTGCTTTCTTCTTTTTTGTTTAGGATTGCTTTGGCTATTTGGGCTCTTTTTTGGTTCCATGTGAATTTTAAAATAGTTTTTTTTTCTAATTCTATGAAAAGTGACATTGGTTATTTGACAAGAATAGGGTTGAATCTGTAAACTGCTTTTTGCAATATGGCCATTTTAATGATATTGAGTCTTCCAATACAGAAGCATGGAATGCTTTTCTTTTTGTGTGTCATCTCTGATTTCTTTTAGCAACATTTTGTAGTTCTTACAGAGAATTTTGGTAGACCACCTTGGCTACCTATATTCCTAGGTATTTCATTTTTTTATGTGTGTGTGTGTGTGTCTATTTAAATAGGATTGTTTCTTCTTCCATTATCTTCATTACAGAAGGGTACCAACAAGATGTCAGCCTGAGCTCTCCTTTATGAGGTGTCTCTTTGGATATACAGGGTTGGGGAGCTACTTGTGGAGACAGTCTGTCCCTTATAGAAGCTCAAGTGCTGAGCTGGGAGCTCCGTTGTTATGTTCAGAGCTGCTGGGCAGGTATGTTTAAGTTTTCTGCAGTGGAACTCATAACCACCTTTTTTCCCAGGTGCTCTGTACTGGGAAGGTGGGGCTTTATTTATAAGTTCCTGACATGCTGCTGCCTTTTTTCAGAGATGACCTGACCAGCAAGGAGGTAGTCCAGTCATAGTTTGCCAGCAGAGGCATTGCTGCCCTGCCATTAGCTCTGCCCAGCTACAGTGTGAACGTCCTTGCAGTTTTGTTTACAGAGGTACAGTTAGAACTGCCTAGGTAATGGTGGTCTGCCTCAGTAGTGGCAGACTGCTTCAGTAATGGCAAATTGCCTCAGTAAAGGCGGACTGCCTCAGCAATGGTGGACTGCCTTAGCAATGGCTGACTGCCTCTGCAGTGGCAGACTGCCTCAGTAGTGATCCACTGCCTTGGTAATGGCTGATGCCCTTCCCCCCACTGAGCTGAACCATCACAATTCCAGCTGTGCTTGCTAAGAAAGCGTTTCAGATTTCTGGTCTTTGTGGGCGTGGAATCCGCTGAGCCAGATAAGCTGGCTCCCTGTTTCAGCCTTCTTTTTTTCAGTTGCATGGGCAGCTCTGTCTTCCAGGCACCAGTTGAAATGGCCACCCAGATTTGTGTGAGTTTTTGTGTGGAGACCCACGGCACTGGCTGAAACAGCTGTGCTGGAAACTTGTGGCACTTTTCAGCCCAGGAATCTCCTGGTCTGTGGGTAGACAAACTTGTTTGGAAATTCAGTGATCATTTACCCTCTGCATTGTTCTCTCTGGGAACTGCACTCCAGAGCTGTTCCTATTCAGCCATCTTGGATTCTTCTCCAAATATTCATGACTTTCTAATAAACTCCAAATAAAGTCATCTTTATTTTTTTACATTTTCACACTTATTAACTTAGGTTTTAAAATTGTCTACTTGAAATATGTATGATTTAAGTTTCTGAAACACAGAACTTATATTCACTTATGTTTGCTACATATTTCCATGATATCAAAAGCATGTTGTTATGTATTCATGAGAGATTCCAAATCATATTATTATATTTAGGATGTCAGACAATTTGCAAGAACCTAACTATATTTTTACAGTAAAACACATTGAACCATAAAATTACTCATAATTATACATGAGTTGGTTTACATTTTTTAATAATCAGAAAAATTATATTTTATGTTGTTACATAATAATCTCACAGTATACATTCTCAAATAATTTAGAAAATAACTAAAATGAGTGAATTATTACAGTAAATATGAGCAAAAATTATCTTAGAAATAGTAAGGAAGGCTGGGTGTGGTGGCTCACGCCTGTTATCCCAGCATTTTGGGAAGTCGAGGCAGAGGCAGGCAGATCACCTGCGATCAGGAGTTTGAGACTTGCTTGACCAACATGGTGAAACCACATCTCTACTAAAAACACAAAACTGGCCAGGCATGGTGGCACATGCCTGTAATCCCAGATACTCGGGGTGGTGATGCAGGACAATCGCTTGAACCCAGGAGGCCGAGGTTGCAGTGAGATTGTATTCCAGCCTGGGCAACAAGCACGAACCTCCATCTCAAAAAAAAAAAGTGGTAAAGAAAATAAACCCAAGCTTATTATTTATCTACCTAAAAATTTGAATTCTTAATACATTGTACGTTTTTAAATCTATGAATTAATTTTATTTTAGACAATTTTATACAGTTGGGTGAATCACATTAATATTGTTCTGTGGTTTTCTTCCTAAAGGTTTTCACATGACAAAATTTCTTATATTATCTCATTTTATCTTTACAATAATCATACTACTTGGGTGAAATATTTTCTCAAGATATAGAGAACCTCTGGCCTTTCAATTGTCCAAAGTCACCTTGGTACTTTTTAACTAAAGTGTGTATCAAACCTGATGTTAATGACTTCTAGACCCATGATTTTTCTGCTATATTACAATCATTACCATTCTTGACATTTCTTAGAAAAGCATACTAATTAAAATCTCAAATATAATAGCCAATGTTATCTTAAGAAACATGATTACATCAATATATTTCACACTGTTCTTTGTATTTAAACCTGCCTCATAACCTTAAAATCAGAAATGACATACAGAATGTCATCTAGACTAAATTAAAACATTCCATTGTGAAAATATCAAGATATTAACTATTTAATCAAATAATTTCCAGTTATATATTTTAATCCAGAAAGTATTAGCATTTCATGAGACGTCAAAATCAGGATGAAGATACAGCCACTCTTCCCTCAATTCTGTGTTTAATCCATGAGGCTATTAATAATGATGCCCTTTGACTTAATGAATTGCAGTTAGTTTATAAGTAAAAAGAGCACTATAAAAATTTATAAGTATTTTGTCCAGAATTGTGTAATCAGTGAATAATATAAGCTTTCTTATATTAGCTTCTTTAATCTTTACTAATTTATAAATAAATTATACTTATACATATAACAAAAATGTTTTGAAAATTTCTAAATTATATATGTATATTCATCTGTGCATATATGTGTGCATATATGTAAAAGTTACTTTTAAATGATTAATATGTAATAAATACCCCATTAGTTGCCAAATTTGTGAAAGACATATAATAGCAATGTGAGGTAGTTGAGATTTCTTTTAGGAATATAAGTCTATAATTTTTTATTATTCTTTAAGGAAGATAAATGGCATTGGTAATTTATTACTGGTACAATACAGAGATTTGCATAATGTGGGGATTTGATAAATGAGGAAAAAACACTAAGGAAAAAATACTATTTCGTTCTATAAAATATATAATTTGTTGTTTTAATAATTTACCCTCTGGAATATACATAAGCATTTCTTATTATAATATTTTTTCTTTCAAATTTCTTTTTATCATTTTACATTATGTATATTTACAATTTTTTTGTCATCTTGCTCACCTGCCGCTATTCCACCCCAAGCCTCACACCCCTGATGCTATGGTGTGTGATGTTCCCCTCCCTGTGTCCATGTGTTCTTATTGTTCAGTACTCACTTATGAGTGAGAAAATGCAGTGTTTTGTTTTCTGTTCTTGTGTCAGTTTGCTGCAAATGATGGGTTCCACTTTCATCCATGTCCTTGCAAAGAACACAAATTCATCATTCTTTATGGCTGCATAGTATTCCGTGGTGTATATGTGCCACATTTTTTTGATCCAGTCTATCACTGATGGCATTTGTGTTGTTTCCAAGTGTTTGCTATTGTGAACAGTACTGCAATATACTGTGTCTTTATAATAGAATGATTTATAATCCTTTGGGTATATATCCAGTAATGGGTCAAATATTTACATTTTTAAATATAAAATTTATCTCCCCCAGTTAACTGCAAGTACCATAATGGCTTATAGTAAATGCTCAAGAAGCCCGTTGGTCCTTTAATGAATGTGTAAAATTAGATAACACAATATCTGTAAACCAAAACCTCGGAAATGTAGTCCATATGTAATGAATCTGAAACATAGCATAAAAAGAGTAAAATTCTATGTTAAATTTCAAGTAAACTTGAAGTTAGTTCATGAGTTTTCCATGAAAACCACTCTACTGTCTATAAAACAATCCTTTCTTTGTTTGTCTCTACCATCCCGTTATAGTTTAGAAAGATGTTCCTCTGGTTCTCTTGTCTATAGCAGCCTTTGTGGTAAAACAGAAATTTTCCCACTGAGCCCTTGTGAAAAGTGAAGACACATTATTGTTTCCAAGATTAATGATTTCCCACTCTTTATCAAAGTCTTATTTTTAAAGGGAATTCCTCATGTTTATCTTTTGATACATGGCAATGTAAAACAACAAAATACTTTTTATCATAGTAGATTTTATAGTGATAGGTTTGCTGCTGGCAGGTGCAAAAAATTAAACGTGGAGGAAAAAAACACTTTTTTTCCCCAAGAGTCTATTTAATTGTCTCTCATTTTTTATCTAAATTTCAAGAATACTGATTTTCCACATTAGTATTAAATTTTCCACATAGTATTTAAAAATCGACTCCTGTCGATTTAAAGAAAATTGCCAATTTTCTTACACAAGAATTAGCCACATACTTCATAAAAATATGTATGTTTCATTGAATATTTCTTTTGAGAACAGTCTGTTTTGTTTTTGCCCTATAGGTAATCAAAAATGGTTTTGCAAAATGGTAAATAAGATCTAGGGTGTACCCCAGCATCTGGCACATAAACGACAACATCGTAATTATTCTCATCAGACATTGAGACACAAGCCATCAAACAGACAGAAACCATGACAGTAACTCAAATGAAAAAGTTTAGCACCTATGAGGCACGAGAATTGGGTCTGGAGGCAGGGAACCAACGGCCAATTCATGGTAACTTCCTTAGACCTAAATCAAAAGGAAAACTCCAACTTTCCACACCTAAGTAACAAAAGAACCTGAGGTTACTTTCTTTGCAACCTCACTATACTCACCTTTCTGCCTGGCAGATGGAAAATACTGAAAGTACCTGTGATGGGTTGCTTTCTGAAACCAATCAGATGTTTACATAGTAGCCTACTTTGTAACTTCACTTCAGCCTCTGACTGGTTGCTTTCCACAACCAATCAGACTGATTGCAGGCAACTACTTCATTCACAGGGGCTGCACACTAGATGACCAATTGAAAACCTCTAAGGGGTATTTGTAACCCCGAAAATTCTGTAACCAGGGCCCTTGAGCCTCTTCTCAGGCTACTCCCACCCTGTGGAGTGTACTTTCATTTTCAATAAATCATTGCTTTCATTGCATCATTCTTTCCTTGCCTTGGTGTTTGTTTTGCCCAATTCTTTGTTCAAAATACCAAGAACATAGATAACTTGCACACAAAACCATCTAGCAGTAACACCTGCTTCAGACTTTAATCTTCTAAATGGCCATCTCATTGTTTCAATGACTTAAATTATAATAAAACATGCATTTTAAATATAATATTGACTGCACAACACTTTTTCCTAATCTTAACCTTTAAAGACAGCATTTTAAAAACATACAAGAGTTAGGTTTCTAGATAGGTGTGCTTTCATTTTCATAACTAAATGAATTAAAATAACACAATTTTTATATTTTGAGCAAATGTTAATTTTGTTTCAGGTCCTTTTTGCTAAAGCATAATACACTTTATCTTAGTTTTCCTGTTTCTCTCTCACTCTCTCCTCCTACTACCACAACTGATGTTTTCTTTCTTTCTCATTCTGTGCAATATGGAAACATTATTAACATTTTTGCATACTAAGAAGTGGAAACAACTTTCTATATCCCTTGTGCCCTTCTCATTTTGTACGTTGAATTGAATGTTTCCCAAGTATATATTATATATTTTATATTTTCCTAATTTATGATAGTTGTATTGTTACTTTAACTATCTACTTAAATATTACATAATCTGCTAATATAGATGTGAACATGGTTTTTTTCTGTAAAAACAATTTGGATTTCAAATAAATTATTAATAGAATTAAGTAACACTGTTATGGAAAGTATAGGTAAAATATTGGTAAAATAGAATAAATACTATTAACACTTTTTTCTCTAATACTTCATAAACAGCTTTTAAGTTATACATTGTATCTAAATATATGCTATATATAAAAATAGGTTGTAAATATGATTTATTTTTTCTTTTCATGCAGGAATATATTATTTGTGTCTTTGTTTTCACTTCAAAGCATTGATACATACTTACTACATGGATTTAACTGATGCAGAAAAGTTCAAAATTGTTACTTAGGGAGGTATTAATTATTAAGACATCCCTATGCGGTTAAGAAAAATACAGATTAAATAAAATATTAAGAGGCTGTTGTTCCATTATTTTAATTTATATTTGTACATATAAATATAAAATATATAAGTAAAACTGTATACTGATTTCTTATTAATAAATAAGATAAAAATAGCACTTTAACTCTTTTTTTTTTTTAGTATTTTTTTTTTTTGAGACGGAGTTTAGCTCTTGTTACCCAGGCTGGAGTGCAATGGCGCGATCTCGGCTCACCACAACCTCTGCCTCCTGGGTTCAGGCAATTCTCCTGCCTCAGCCTCCTGAGTAGCTGGAATTACAGGCACGCGCCACCCGGCTAATTTTTTGTACTTTTAGTAGAGATGGGGTTTCACCATGTTGACCAAGATAGTCTCGATCTCTTGACCTCGTGATCTATTTGTTTTAGCCTCCCAAAGTGCTGGGATTACAGGCTTGAGCCACCGCGCCAGGCCTTATCACTTTAACTCTTGCCAACAGTTTCCCTCACTGTAGAATTCAACCACTGTGAATTACGTTGTTACAAATCATCACGAATTGTGAAAAATGTATTCTGTATTTTAAGTAATATTGTACTAACCATTTAATAACAGCTTTGACTTTCAAATAAAATATGGGTTAACACTTTTATTCCTTTATTAATTTGAATTATGTTTTAAATAATTATGTTTAAAATAATTAACTATGTAAGCTCCAGTCTATGTAAATGCCTGCTTTATATCACGATGACCATATATAATTTATTACCAAGTCCAGGGCATTTTTGAAAGTAAAGTGGAAATATTAACATTTTCAAGAAAACTGATGGTGTAAATTTCTGGCATTCATAAAATTTGGGAAAAATTTAGCTGTTATTTCTTCAAAATTTTCTGTTTAAATTATATACTTTCTCTCTTTCTACAACACCAACTAAGTACATGTTTAATTAATTTATACTATCTCAAAGATATTTGACTGCTTAGTTTTTGAAAGATTTTCCTGTTCTGTACATTGGAAAATTTATATTTTTCTGTCCTCAAATTCTCTTGCTTTTTTTAATTGGTTTTATCATTCTAATTTAAGTACATATAGTAAATTGTTGACTATCATTTTTAATATTTGGGTTATATCAGTATCTGTATTACTTGATTTTCCTTTTTTGTTGTTATTGTTGAGGATGTGCTTTGTTTACTATGCTTTTCCTATGTTAGGCAACTTTAAATTATATCCTAGACATTATAACTTTTTAGAGAGTTTAGATTCTGTTACCTTACTTTTTTGTCTAAAGGAAGCTGTTTCCTTTGAATTTACAAACAGTTATCTTTATAAACTTGCACTTGTGACTCTATTTTGTGGGGAGGAACTCTTATTTTAGTTCCTACTCTGTATTTATTTAAGCTGTTCTGGGCAGGCAGAGTTCAGAAGTCAGTAAAGATTACAGGTAGACACATCCAGGACATAGGCATAGGCAAGGATTTCATGAATAAAACACCAAAAGCATTGGCAACAAAAGCCAAAATAGACATATGGGACCTAATCAAACTCCAGAGCTTCTGCGCAGCAAAAGAAACAATTATAAGAGTGAATTGGCAACCAAAAGAACAGGAAAATTTTTTTGCAATCTGCCCATCTAACAAAGGCCTATTATCCAGAATCTACAAAGAACTAAAACAGATTTACAAGAAAAAACAAACAAGCCCATTCAATAGTGGGCAAAGGATATGAACAGACACTTTTCAAAAAGAAGATATCTTTGAGGCCAACAAACGTGAAAAAATGCTCATCATCAGACAGAAGATGGAAATCTCTTTTTGTCTCGTTGCTTTCTTGAATTCCCTCACTCTTCAGTGGCTAGTTTTCCAGGCTTCAGTTTTCTGCTTTCTTTGGACAGAAAGTTAGCAACTCCTTTCCCCAAGAAAAGCAGATTGGGGAAAAATACTGCATTTTTAGAATAACATGACTTAGATATAGAGGAGCTAGATTAAAACTTAAACTCTTTTTGTTGTGAGCCCCTACAAATCTATTTTCACATAGTTAAGCAAGATTGAGTGGGAAATCTATTTCTGCCTCAAACGTACACACCTATTGAATTCTATCTTTTGAATACTTCAGTCTGTTAACAAATTGAATATTAGATAGCTTTGGGCTTCCATACTTTCTTGTCTTAGAGTATATTTTTCTGCTTATTTATTGCAGGATCTCTGATATGCCTCTAATAATAAATAGATTCCAAGCCCATAACTTATTCAAGATAAATCTATGAGATTCAAAATTTTTAATTATCTTTTTCAGGTTAAAATTCTCTTTAAAAAAAGTGGACAAAGAATACAAAAATTTAAAGTACAGTTTGTACACACATGCGAAAATCTTAATATACTACTTATAAAACAAAACCATTAGTGCTTTTAAAGAATATTATACCGGCAGTACTTCATTGCATGAGAGTTTGAAACACAACAGCTCTGCTCCTCACAAAAGGTTAACTTGCAAGCTAAATTGTTTTCTATAGTTTAATCCAGACATATCTTACTTACAGATTTTATAACTAGTGTTATTTCTTCAATAATAATCAATGTGCTTACTTTTCAGAAATATTTAGTAGTTCGGAAGAAATTACAGTTGACCCTTGAATTACAGTTTTTAACTGTGCAGATCCATTTATGCATGGATTTTCTTCGCCTTTGTTAGCCCTAAGTCATCAGAATCAACTCTTGTGCTTCCTCCTCCTCAACCTATTCTAAATGAAGATGATGAGATTTTTATGATGACCTACTTCCACTTAATGCATAATAAATAAATATTTTCTTCCTTACAATTTTCTTAATAACGTTTTCCTCTGGCTTACACATTATTGTAAGAATACAATGTTATATGTGTGTGTGTGTGTGTGTGTGTGTGTAAAGTTGTGTCAATTAATTGACTATGTTATTGATAAGGTTTCTGTCAACAGTAGACAATTAGTACTTAAGTTTTGAAGGAGTCAAATGTTACACACCCATTTTCTGTTGCATGGGAAGTTGGTGCCCTTAATTCCTGAATTGTTCAGAGATTAACTATATATTTTGTAATTATTCATTTTTAATATATATGTCATATTTGTGTGTCTCTATCAGTCATTATGCTGGTTTTCCCATATACATTTTTACATGTGACAAATTACCTCTTGAAAAATATAGTTAACTGATAATGACATGTTATAGTTAACTGATAACATGTTTGCCTTCCTATGGGAAGGGATGAGTGGGAAATGTATTTGACTGTTTTAATCTTTGACTATTGTTCAGTTCTGATTCGACTACCTTCTTTAAAAAATAGGTGCTGAAAAGAGTTGAAAGCAGCATATAGCTGAATCATATTTATTCCCACATATAATCTCTGTTTTTTAATAGATAAGCCATTTATGCTTGTTTTAATTCTTCATACTTGATTTTAGCTTTCTCATTTATTTTAGTATGTTTTACTAACATGCTTTCTTTTTGCATTCTTCATACTTTTTAAAACATTATATTGGTTTGTTCAAGTTTTCTATACTAACACTTTTCTATATATAGTTTTCTCCAACGTATCTGTCATCGC
Source organism: Callithrix jacchus (assembly GCF_049354715.1). Taxonomy (NCBI): domain Eukaryota; kingdom Metazoa; phylum Chordata; class Mammalia; order Primates; family Cebidae; genus Callithrix; species Callithrix jacchus. The sequence continues at coordinate 50,624,779 of NC_133502.1, forward strand.
TATCTGATTTCTATTTTTATGGGTTACCTTAGAAGTTCTTGAACATCTTTCTTCTTCTATGTGAATTTGGTTTTTGTCCATATGTTCCTACATTTTCATATTAATATCAAATAGACATTTATTACTTTTTTTTGCTTCTTTTACTGCATCCAGGTAGTTTTTGTTATCACTTCAAATACCAGATCTACCCTAGTTATTTGTTCTGAAATATTACGATTCTATTATTTTCACTTGGTGTTTAGCTGGATCTTGTTCAAAGATTATTTTCATATGTTAAAACTTAGTGATTTGTTTTGTATTTTCATGATCACCTAAGTGATCTAGCAACTCGAGATGCTTATGATGGCTCTAGGCTATAAGCAGTCCTAGAACATAAATGTCTCTTCCTTCTCTATATTTGCTAATCTTTTGAAATGCTTAATGAAGGTCAAAACGTATTTGGTTTTTGCTTCAAAATATCCATGTGGCTAGGTCCAGCTTATATTTTGGTCATACTGCCCATTGTGTCATGGGAACAACACATGTCCTCAAGGGAAATCTATGTCACTGAAAAGTTCATGTCAGGAGTAATCAGATTGACTGACATTTAAGTTTCATTGACAGGTGCAGAGAAAGAAACATTGTCATTTTCTCTTTACTATTCAAAATTCTGATTAGTGATTACAAAATAATAATTGCATCACATAGCTTAGTAATTTTTGCTATTTTAAATCATCCACACAATACCATTGTCCATTAAAAGTGTAAATCTTCATATCTTTTTGAACATTTTATAAGTCAGAATATAAAATTTCCATTATCAAACTCATTATGCATCAGCATTTAGATTAATAAATACTAAACAATAAACACTGTCTATGTAGAGGGAAACCAATGTAGATAAAGTTTTTTGCTAATTTAATATCTTAAACAACTTGAATAAACTTTAGAGTGACAGTCTTCTTCCTGACACTAGGTCCTTGGCCTCTCTTGGATAATTTACTTTAGAAAACTTGCAACTGCAAACTCTTTCTGTGCCCCTTTGAAATGTAAATCTTCTTCTGTCCTCTTTTTAATTTACAACCCAGAAATTTCTATATGCAGAACATGGAAGACAGTCTTTTGAAATAAAATTATGGAAGTAGATACGGTCCCTGTCTCCCAGTCTCTGTGGGAGGGTAGGAGCCTAACTTCTATAAGCAATGATTAGTAAACATTGATGACCTAATTACTCTGACCAAACTCCCTGCTGAAGTCTTTTGCACTAGCTCATCTCAGCAGTTAAAAATCCCTCTACCTTTTGTTTCAGAGGAGCTGAGTTCAATGTCTCCCTGGATTATAATAGTCTAATGTAATGTCTTCCTTGCTTGTCAGCTCCTTCTGGTGCATTTTTTTCTTTGACATTGTTACCATAAACTTCAGTTATTACTTTGAAACTTAGATTTTAAAAGTATGTATCTACCCACCACAGCATAGTTTAATATCTAGAGATCTCATTACAAAAATGAATGCCTGTATGTTTCTGTGTGTGTGTACATGGCTTGGTATTAGTCAGGTGTTTGAGATTTGGATGCTCATGTGAAACATTTTGTTGTTTGAAACAATGAATCTTCAAGAGACAAGAAGAAATATAGAGGAGTATAAGAATCAGAATTCTAGGTAGGCTAGCAGGGTCAGATAATGCCCACCTGTCAAAAAATATTCGTAAGTCCCAGAGTTTGCAGTTTGATGGATAGACTCATAAGAACAGGCCTCTAAAGGGATAAAAGAGATCAAAAGATCATTTAATGAAGAGGGAAGTAAAGTGGCAGATTGCAGGAATGATTAGCCAGATGTTCATACTTCAAGGACTTGTCTGAAGGAGGGCAACAGGTAATCTCTTACTTTCTCTGTAACTTAATGTACATAAGTATCTTAGAAATCAATGAAAAAGTTTGTACCAAAAACAAAAGCTTTGCATTGTATATATGCATCACATTTTCTTTATCCAGAATGAATAAGATCTAGTATTTGATAGCACAAGAGGATGGTCATATTCAATAGTAATTTAAAATACGTAAATCTAAGAGTATAATTGGACTGCTTTTAATACAAAAGATAAATGCTTGAGATGATGAATGTCTGGTTTAACTGTTGTAATTATTACACATTGTATGTCTGTATCATAATAAGTCACTTACCCCATAGATACATACATCTATTGTGTACTCACAAAAATTAAAGACTAAACATTAAGAAAACCCTGCATTTCCTAATATTAATTTATGGTTGACTAAAGCATGGCCCTGAATGGGCTTCTTAAATAGTATACAGTCAGCAGTTTGAGCTTAGTTTAAGTCATATATTTTATTTAAAATTCATGGACAATGATGAAAAACGTATGTACATATTTAATTCTCCAATATATTATTTTCTTTTTTCATTCTATTCTTATGTTAAAAATTTAAATATTTGGAAAATGTAACATTAAATTCTGTTGATTCCTTGATTTCTATAGTTGTTTATAATATATGTATCTGAAATAAATTTGGTGCTCAAACTATTGCATTTATCATGAACTCTCCATTCAAGAATTAGTTTGAACCACAATTTATCCAATTGGTCACATAAGAAATCAGGCCAGGTGCACAGTGGCTCACGCCTGTAAGCCCAGCACTTTGGGAGGCTGAGGCAGGCAGATCACAAGGTCAAGATATCGAGACCATTCTAGCTAACATGGTGAAACCCTTTTACTAGTAAAATTATAAAAATAAGCTGGGCATGGAGGCACACCTGTATCCCAGTTACTTGGGACGCTAAGGCAGGAGAATCCCTTGAACCTGGGAGATAGAGATTGCAGTGAGCCGAGATCATGCCACTGGACTCCAGCCTGGTGACAGAGTGAGACTGTCTCAAAAATAAAATAAAATAAAATAAAATAAAATAAAATAAAACAATGTTTTTTCTAAGAAAGTTTGTGCCTTAGATTTTTAATGGGTTTCTCTATGTTTAAAATATATTCTCCTTGTTTGTATAATGTATAAATTATAGTTTATCTTTTACATTTGATGATTAACTTTGCTATAAACATCTTTTGGCTTAAAATTTATTTTTCTCAAATTTTGAACATATTACATTAAGAATAGAAATTCTTAAGCAGTGAGTATTTCTGAGAAAGTCTGAGTCCAGCCAAATTGTACCTTGGCATCAATAGGATAATTATCTTTCTTAAAAATAAAAGAACTTACTGGAATATACTGTAATAATTACCATTCTGTATTTTTAATCTATATTTTATTTTAGAAGAGTTTGGGTTTTTTAAAGCTGAAGATAATACAGAAGTTCCCTTAAGCTCTCATTGTTTATCCATTGTTAACATCTTGCATTACTATACGTTTGCCGCTACTAGGGAACCAATACTGATATATTGCTATTAATCAAATTCTATACTTTGCTCGGATTTCATTAGTTTTCCTCAAATGTCTGTTTTCAGTCCCATAATTTCATTCTAAATACAGTTAATCTTTAATCTTTATTTCTTTTTCTTTTCTTTTTTCTTTTTTTGAGACAGAGTCTAGCTCTATCATCCAGGCTGCAGTGCAATGGCGTGATCTTGGCTCACTGCAACCTCCAATTCCGGGGTCCAAGCTATTCTCCTGCCTTAGACTTTTGAGTAGCTGGTATTACAGGTACCCACCATGGGTGGGTGGGTGTAATCAAAATACAATAGAAAATAATTTTTATATTTTCATTAGAGACAGAGTTTCACTGTGTTGGCCAGGCTGGTCTGAAACACATGACTTCATAATCTGCCTGTCTCGGTCTCCAAAAGTGCTAGAATTACAAGCATGAGCCACCATGCCTGGCCTAATCTTTATTTGTTCTTGGCTTCCTTTGCTCTGTGACAGTTTATCAAACTTTTCTTTTTCCTGCATTGCTGGTTTTCATGAGTGCTAATCAAGTATTTTGTATAATGTCCACTAGTTTTGTTTTAGCTAAAGTTTTACTTGTGGCTGGACTTGAGTTATGGGTTTTGTGAAGGGTGACCACAGGGGTGGAGTGATATTTTCAACACATCATATCAAGACTATGCATTTTTATGATGATTTATTACTAATGATGTGGGTATACATCATGTGACTTAGTGTTTTCCAGATACCTGTATTATAGACTAACTTTCCCCCATCTTTTTATCTGCTATTTGTGAAGGTTAATTTCATGCAATAACTTGATGTGGCCATAGGGTCCCTAGATATTTGAACAAATATTATTTAGCCTGAACCGTACCATCAGTTTTCCCATGATTTCAGATTGCTAGCTGAAAATCTTGGACTTGTCAGCCACCATAATATTGCATGAGGGACTTCTTTATTATAAATCTTTACACACACACACATACCCTATAGTTCTGATACTTTGTAGACAGAACAAAGACATATTGTATGTGTACTAATCAATGTATACGTACATATCTATAATTATTTTTGTGTCTGTCTCTAGTTTATTAAGCTAAACATGAGTTTATACTAATGTCTCTGAATCCAAGTATGCTACCACACAGTTCATTTTCTTCCATATCTGAAGCATGCCTCCTCAGTAATGAGAATCTTGGCTCTCACCCTTCACTATTATTAATTAATAGTTAATAAACTATTTTGGAGTAAATCATGGTATCTCTGCATCTAATCAATTAATAATCTTGAAAATGGTTCTTCCAAATTGAACATTCTCATATGAAAACTTGGATAAACTATGTTTTCTTTTAGGTTCAGCATTTTGTGATTTTAAATACATTTTAGAATTTCAAATAATAGAAATAGTATTACACAGTAGTCTAATGAGTGAAAGTAGCACTCCATTTCCAGTTAACATTCACCTTAACATTCAATTAATTGAACACCTTCCGTCTTTTCTCTGTATTTTCCTCCATTTGTTTATTCATTTTTCTAACCCATTATTTGTATTTTCTCTATTATTATGTTTTCATTTCCTATTCCCTAATTCTTTCTTTATTTCTTCCCTTAGTATTAAAAGAATAAAATTTAAACAGTGCTACATCCAACATACACGTGTACTTTGCTTACACAACACAATGTCTTCCCTACTTTCCCAAAATGGACTATTCTTCATAGGGCAGCCATTATGAACTTTGTAAAGTTAAACATGCTTTTTGATTGTGTGCATATGGTTTCTCTATAGTTCCTAACACCTTCTCCATACCTTCCAATAACTTCTGATAACAATTGAGGTAAAATCCAAAGCCTATAGATGACTTGCAGTGCTGCCAAATATCTGGACATTAGCTGCTGCTTGCAACTCAACGCCAGTCACTCCTTTCTTGCTTGAACCTCTCAAGCGGCACTGGTCCTCTTGCCTGTCCTCAAGTGTGAAAAGCACACTCCTGATTCAGTTTAACACTTTTATTTTGTTTTATTTGTGAGGTTTTTCTCTTTCTGATAGCAACATAGCTAAATTTCTCACTTTCTTTAAGAATATACCCACTGTGCCTTTTCAAATTTTTTTAAGTTTTTCCTTATTATAGGTTTTTGATAGGTGCATGTAAATATGGGGTCCATGTCATATTTTGATACATGTGCTTTCCTAATAGAGACTTTTCCTGACATATATTGCAACTAAAAATACATTGATTTTTTAATTTATTTATGAGTAGTCTTCACCAAATTGAATGTAAGCTCTATGAAAAACTAGATTCATTGCTGCATTTTTAATGTCAGGAAAAGTTCAGGAGCATAGTAGGTGCTCAATAGGTATGTGTTCAATAACAACAACAAGAATAAAAACTAAAGAAAGGAACATGTACTTTTCAAAATAGTTTTGCCTATATGCTACACGTGTGTATGTTTGTGTATTCTAATTGCTGTTTAAAATAATTTAACAGAAAATTAAATTACCTGTTTCCTCTATATTTAGAGTTAGCTTCATTTATGTATAGTTAGCTTCATTTATGAGTACGCAAATTGTTATATGACATGATTTGAAGAATTTCATTCTTTTATTTAGTTAGTCAACAAGTATGGTGCTTACTGTCTATCAAGATGATGTTCTAAGTACTGACAATATAGCACTAAAGGAGAAAAAACATCTCATCCTTTGAAAGTTCCTTTTTACTAGGACAGACTTAATAAATAAACAAATAAGAAGCTATATAAACTAATATCTTTTTATAAGTAAACTGCGGGTAATTAAAATGAGGAAATTATCTACAAAAGAAGAGATGTGTACATTGGTTAAGGGATAAGTATCACATTGAAGGCAATAATTGAAAAATTGTAAAATACTTGGTTTTGACAATTCTTAATACAGTTACGCTGGTAAGTGGATGATTGTCTTCTTGGAGAAAGCTGGGATGAAGTTTCTGCAGTCTAGATTGTTATAGTCTAGCAGTGTTCTTCCTCAAGGAGTCCTGATTCCCTTTCATACAGGGGGTTAGAATATTTAAAGTGGCTCAAGTCTGGGGATTAATTTAGGGGCTTTGTTTTTCTATTTTGGTGATTAATAGAATCTAATACCAAGAAATTCAAATATTAAATCATTTTAACTCTTTCAGAATCAATGTTGGACTTTATAAACTCATTCAGTAACAATATGAATATTATTTTCATAGTTAACAAACTATTTTGGAGTAAATTGTGGTATCTCTGCAACTAATCAACCAATAATCTTGAAAATGGTTCTTCCAAATTGAACATTCTCGTATGAAAACTGTGGGGTAGAAATAAAAGTAAAAATATAAGCTGTCTACTCTTATACATGCAGAGTAAATAGAAAATGATTTTACCTGTTAACAATGTATCAGCAAATATTTAATACAATTTTGGAAGGTTGAATAATATTTACTCCATGTAATTACTGAAGGTGCAATGATTCTTTGACATTTCGTGGGGTAGAAGAAGGGGAGTATCATGATTTCGGTGTTAAAGAACTGCTCAGTGATAAGACTCAATATCTATGGCAGAGTATTTCTTTCCATCGTCAACCAAACCCTTAGAAAAGTATTGGAGGAAAAAATAACCTTGTGGGAGACATAAAAAATAATAATAGAAAGTCTATCATGTGACTTAAGGAAAATTGCATATTGAATGCAAACTGTGTACTATAGGAGTAATTGTGAAGTACAGTCACAGGCATGGAGGAATAAGAGATGCTGCTGATGATTGGTTCCATCTATTTCGGTCTTTTAGCTGTCAGCTTATGGTTGACAGGTTGAATAATTGGGGAATGTGTCTGTGGGCTTAAAATAGGATGTTTTGTTTTATGATTTAGACAGTGTTTTTTTCTAACCTGGACTTTTGAACAGTATCTGAAAAAAACAAGTAGGCATCTATTTTTGTCTCCCTAAATTGTAAAAGTAAATTAATTTTTCTTGTGACAAATTCTGACAATATAAACTGTCTGCTCCTTACATAGTACAGAGTTTGAAAAGGCCATCTGATCTGTTAAAAACAATATAGTGGTGAATAGCATTTAAACATCTTTATAGTGACATATGTGCTTTTACTTTTTTATAAATGTGCTTGCATGTCACATGATAATTTTTCATATAATTACTTATTATTGATGAACAACATAATTGGTCTTTGAGCCAATGCATGTATAATTTAGTGCTACTTATGCTCACACAGCTGCTGCTACTGCAGTAACATACATACTTTTATGTTGCTCTTTTAATATTTCTTGTCTCACCCATAGAGGCATCTACTTTTTCTGCTTCTAACATCCCTTTATTTTTTCTAGGGTACTTCTCCACCATTCCATGTAATGAAAAGCTGCCTAGTTACCATATGTGTGGGGATAAATTACTCAAGTCTAGCTTTTGTGAAAAAGAATAGATTACAGATTTATTTTCTTTTCAAAAATGGTTTAGCTGAATGACAACTATAAACTTATTCTTTGTTTTAGAAAATTGCGTTAGACGTTATCCATCCCCCAACATATACATTCCATTCTTTTTCAGAGTAGGAAGAAAAAAAGTGAGAGAGGAAAGATGAATAAAATGGTAGAGGACACAGGAAGAAAAAGATGAAGAAAAGAGATCAATGACACAATTAATCATACGTGAATTATACTTTGTGGTGGGAGTCAAGCAAGAGGTAGTATTCCATGGGTTATTTTAAAGCAATCAATAGGATCAGTGGCTGTTTTGTACAATGCGTAGTTGTATACTTAATCTTTATTTTTTTTTTCTAGGTGGAGTCATGTGTGGCAGAGAATAAATCTTATTAAAGTTTCATAATATTTTAATAAAATAAGAAAAGTTAATACAAAATATATCAGAAAATGTTTTACATAATTGTTGGTTAATCATATTTCACAGTGAATAGTATTTACTCTTTGGAATACTATATTTTTATTAATATATTAAAAGTATTAAGTTAACTGTATTATTTATTCATGGCATGCATTAGCTCTGATGGTTATTATACCACATGAGGACATAGAGAGAAGACTGACATCTATAAACTAGGAAGTGGGCTCTTAGGCAACACCAAATCTGCTTGTAGCTTGATTAAACTAAAGCAGTTATCAATTAAAAAAATACACCATTCTGACAATTGATGAAATTCATCTCATACCCCTTTTGCAGTGGACTTGCACTGTGTTAAGCATTTCTTTCTTTCCATAGCTATCTAGGCCACTAAAATGATTGTTAAAAATTTTATTGTCAGAAAACCTTTCCTCTCTTTAGGTATTATATGTAAATTTTTAACAGCTTACATTTATCATCAGTGATAAGTAAAAAATATTTTGCCACAATATACATATGAATATGATACGTTACGTTTACTCGATCCATGGCTGTGTGATCAAATATAATTCAGACTGGTTGCACTAATCATGTGAAACACTGCTTCATTTAATACATTTCTTTGAAAGGGGTTTCATTAAGATGCACACATTAACTTGAATTACCATAATTTGTTAATCTTGTATTATGCTGCTTTCTCCATGAATTTGGTTGGGAGTCTTTGACAAGTTATAGCACTAAAATGCAGCACACAGATTTTCTATTAAAAAAGGGAGATTTGTACTTTCTACAATTTCCCATATTTTATATTTATTGCCTTAATAATTTGTGTGCTTCTGTTTGGGCATGATTGTGTATAGTTGTAAGTATTGCCCATATTTGTCCTTTGCATTAATGAACTAGTCTTTTATTGCGTTTGTAAATTACAAAGAAAATGGAAAGTAGGAGAACTTTTGTTTTTAATTTGTATCTAGCTACTGTGCTGAGAAACATTTAGGAAAATATAGTGTAACATTAAAAGTAGTAGACATCACTTATAAATCCAATCATTAGTAGGCACAAAGCTGTTCTTGAAGTAACGGCTAACCAACTTATTTCAACAAATGCTCCCTTTAGAATTTATTTTAATATTGTTTTGTAAAGTAATCTTTGGTTATACAAAGGTGGAGTTAATTAAGCACGAGCTACTTTGTAAAGAGAGCATGTAAAAGGCAATAAAATGTTTCCTACAGTGCTGATTAAGACCTAGAGTAGTTTTCTTAATATAACTTGTGTACCAAGTATAAAGGCATTTGTATATCAAACTATGCTTGTAATGCATTCAATTGGTTTGCTCCAGTTTTAGACAATCATGGTATATAGACCTGTCAAGCAGTTTGCAACATTTTTGCTTGTTATTTTGATAAACAGTATGTTTGTACCATCCATGAAAATCATATCTCATAGCCCCAGTTGTGAAGTGTGCAAGACACTGAAAAAGCTTGTTCCCATATCTATTGTTCAGAAAATCATAGTATAAAATTTGAGGGAATGAGTTGTCAAGACACAGAAAATATGAGAAATGGAAACCAAAGAGAAAATATCTAATGTTTTTTAACATCTCATATTAGATATCAAAAGTTACCTAATCATTCACCCAATATTCAAGATTAATATATAAATCTAAAATTAGTGATGTAATTCACTTGGCTATTGAAAACAGTAAAATTGTCTTATAGCTGAATGACATTGATAGAATAGATTTTTTTATTTTGAGAGTGAATCTTGCTCTGTCCCCCAGGCTGGAGTGCACTGGTGCAATCTTGGATCACTGCAACCTCCACCACCGTGCTTCAAGTGATTCTCCTGCCTCAGCCTCCCGAGTAGCTGATGCTACAGGCTTGGGCACCTACACCTGGCTATTTTTTTGTTGTTGTTGTATTTTTAGTAGAGATAGGGTCTCACTGTGTTAGCCAGGCTGATCTGGATCTACTGACCTTGTGATCCACCTGCCTTGACCTTTCAAAATGCTAGGTGTATAGGCGTGAGCCACCACCGGGCCTGAGCAGATTTTTAAAAGAAAAAGTATGCATGAAGTAGCAAATGGGCTGGGTGCGGTGGCTCATGCCTCTAATCTCAGCACTTTGGGAGGCTGCAGGCGGGCAGATCACGAGGTTAGGAGACGGAGACCAGCCTCACCAACATAGTAAAACCCCTCCTCTACTGAAAATGCAAAAAAATAGCTGGATGTGGTAGCAGGCACCTGTAGTCCCAGCTACTCTGGAGTCTGAGGCAGGAGAATTACTTGAACCCAGGAGGTGAAGAGTACAGTGAGCCAAGATCATGCCACTGCACTCCAGCCTGGGAGACAGTGCAAGACTCTGTTTCAGAAAAAAATAAATAAATAAATAAATAGCAAAGGAAGAAGGTGCTGGTTCCAAAAGTTTGAGGGGACTTAAGAAATTAGTTAATTGTGAATTACAAAAATACTTAAGGCAGTTAATATAATCCGGTTATGGCCAGGCACAGTGGTTCATGCCTGTAATCCCAGCACTTTGGGAGGCCAAAGCGGGTGGATCATTTGAGGTCAGGAGTTTGAGGCTAACCTGACCAACATGGTAAAACCTGGTCTGTACTAAAAATACAAAAAAATTAGCCAAACCTGGTGGCCCAGCCTGTAGTCTCAGCTACTCAGGAGGCTGAGTCAGGAAAATCATTTGTACCTGGGAGGCAGAGACGAAGGATGTAGTTAGCTGAGATTGCACTACTGCACTTCAGCCTGGGCAAAAGAGGGAGACTCCATCTCAAAACAAAACAAAACAAAAGTCAAATTATGATTTAGTTATAATGAGTGACATTTCTCTTCTTAGCATATGAACATCCACATCTTTACCTCTGTTAGAGTTTACCTTTGTTCAGAATACTTAGGAACCCATTCTACATGGCCTGCCAGTATTAATGGGGTGGCATTTCTCACACTGGTGACAACAACCTTGACTGTGTGACTTGTTTAAGCTAATAAAATATAAAAATGACATATGCTAATTCCAAGCAGAATATTTTTAAAATAATGACCCAACCATCTTTCTTTTCTCTCTCAGGTAAATACATGCCATAAGGATAGGCTGTGTTTTATCCTCAAATCTATAATAACATAAATCAGGATTGAAGATACAGTTAATACAAGACAAACTTTTAACATGAGCAAGAAGTAGACCTTTGCTGTTGCAAAGCTATAAGATTTATTTTAAGTTAGATCCAAATGAGTATATCTTAGGTCATTTGACAGATGTATACTGTGTCAGAATGACAATGTAGATTGGAAGTATCTTTAAATTTCACCTTGTATCTTCCAAAACATAACTTTTCAAACTTACAGTTTCGTCACTGACGCATAAAGACTCAGAAATCGTCACTGCCGTACTTAGAGTAAGAAAAAGATGAGCAAACTGAAAATCAGTAACTTTTCTTGGACATATCACATAATTGTGATCATAGGCAAACTTTCTCCCTGAAATCTAAAAGGACAAGAAATACAAAGACTCACAGTGAAATCATTTTAGCAGAAGTAAGCACAATAGAAACACATAATTAGTAACTTAGACAAAACATTGGAGACCGATTTGACTACTATGGGAGACTCTGAGGAACCACAGAACTAGGCCATGCTTTGATGGGTTCACCTCAAGAAACCCCTAATATTCTTACAGTAAAGAATAAGAACTAATAGTGAAAAGCCAATAAAAAGTCTCTTGATAGAAGAGAGAAAAATTAACCACTTTAAAATACATCCAAATTATTCTTCATAGCAAACACCTACTCTCCACAGGAAAATATATAGAGGAAAGGATGTTTTCTAATCTCTATCCTGCACTTCTCATTCTATTTGACCTGAGGGGAACTAAAATGTCAGAAACATTTGCGAAGTTCACAGCCCATCGATGTATACCCAAAAGAAGACAGATTTATTCATAAGATTAGAAAACGTTTGTCCTTTTCTATACATATCTAACATATCAAAATGTCTTCAGTATAATAGATTACAGCTTTAAGAGCTATAAGACACAGACTATTTAAGGTTTAGTTATTTGGGAAACCTAAGACCACAGGAGAGAAAACACTACAACATTACAGAATTTGAATCTTTTGGCATACACAGTCATACTAAAAATTAACAGTTTGGCTGGGTATAGTGGCTTTCACCTGTAATCTCACATTTTGGGAGGCTGAGGTGGGTGGATCACTTGAGGTCAGAAGCTTGAGACAGCCTGGCCAACATGGCAAAACTGTCTTCATTAAAAATATGAAAATTAGCCAGGCATCGTGGCGCACTTCTGTAATCCCAGCTACTGGGGAGGCTGAGGCATGAGAATTGCTTGAACCCAGGAAGTGGAGATTGCAGTGAGCCGAGACACACCAGTGCACTACAGCCTGGGCAACAGAGAGAGACCGTGTCTCAAAAAAAAAAAAAAAAAAAAAAAAAAAAGTTCAAATTTCAATCATTTTTATGTTTAATTAAACATCTCATTAAAGGTTTTTTTTTTTTTACTTCAGTTCTTAATAAACAAAACTTCATGCCCAGTTCTCAATAAAACGTTGCAAACTGTACCAATAGACAAGGGAAAAATACAGTGAGAAGATACATAGCAAGTATCAGAACCAGATTCCAATATGACAGATTTTGAAATAAGGCCAGGAATTCAAAGTAACTATGATTGATGCATTAATGGCTATAATAGGTAAGGTAGAAAACATGCCACAAAATGAGTAATCAGAAGATAAAACCTCTAAGAAATAATGAAAAGAAATGCTGGAAATCAAAGCACCATAAAGTACATGAAGATTGCTTTTGATGGGCTCATTGGCAGACTGGAAATGGATGAGGAAAGAATTAACAAGCTTGAAGACATGCCAATAGAAATTTCCAGAACGCCAATGTTAAAAAAAAAAAGGAATTAACAAAGAACAGGTAAGAACTGTGGAATAATCAAATGAATATTAGCAATATATTCTGTGACTATACCATATGAACAAATGGAATATATTACAGCAATCGTATAAGAATGGGAGATAAAGATGGCAGCAGTGGGCAGTCTGCAGTTGGGTGGCGGTAGAGGCAGAGGCAGGAGTGAGTCCGGAAGCAGCAATGGCAGCGCTGGGTTCCCTGTTCCCCACCTCCATTAGCAACCAAATGGGTTGCTTCCACCCTTGTCTTGCTGGGCGAGACCCACACCCAGGCCCCACCTCTCCATGGCTCTGGACCCTCTAGCCCCAGCAAACCTGTTCCTCCCACAGAACAGGGGCTCCACTCGCCGAGGAAAAGTTTCTTCCTCCACAGTCACCACTTGAAGCCAAAGCTCACAATCCCCGGCTACCTGCCTATGACTATTTCCACGGAAAATAACTACATCCTCCTTAGCCAAAAAGCCGCAGTGTGGCTGCTGCTGCCCCCACCTCAGCATGCAGGGGACGAATGAAAATCACCCTACCCCCTGCCCACCTCAGGCCACACCCACACACCCTATCTGGGGACTGGAATAGGCTTAGCCTGGCTCCACTCAGCACAAATGCCTAAGGGCACAATCCAAGGACCTAAGGGTTACCTTCCCCATCCACCACCATTGATTAAAACCTAAGCACTCCTTCTATGTGCCTGAGGAGAGCACATCCAAATTGCCAATATTACCACAGTTGGTACCTACATGAAGTTGCCATCTGTGGGCCTGAGCACAAGCCTTCCCAGCTGATATGGTTTGGCTGTATCCGCAATCAGATTCATCTTCTATTATGGTTTCTGTAACCCCTGCATATTGTAGGAGGGACCAGGTGGAGATAACTGAATCATGGGGCCTATTTCCCTCAGCCTGCTCTCCTGATAGTGAGTTAGTGCTCATGAGATCACATGGTTTCACAAGGGGCTTCCCCCTTCGCTGGGCTCTATTTCTTTCTCCAGTTGGCATGTAAAGATGGAGATGTTTGCTGCTTCTTCTGCCATGAATGTAAGTTTTCTAAAGCCTCCCCAGCCATGCAAAATGGTGAGTCAATTAAACCTCTTTTCTTTATAAATTACCCAGTCTTAGGCATGTCTTTATTAGCAATGTGAGAACAGACTAATATAGGAAATTGGTACTGCAGAGAGTGGAGAGCTGCTATAAAGTATCCAAAACTTTGAAGTGGCTTTGGAACTGGTTAACAGGCAGAGGTGAGAAGAGGTTGGAGGACTTAGAAGACAGGAAAATGTTAGAAAATTTGGAACTTCCTTGAGACTTGGAGGACTCAGAAGACAAGAAGATGTGGGAAAATTTGGAATGTGAGTGAGAAATTTACCAAAGATTAGATATTATGATAAACCGCAAAACAAATATTTCCTCAAGGATCTAGAAATAGAAATTCCATTTGACCCAGCAATCTCATTACTGGGTATACACCCAAAGGAGTATAAATAATTCTATTATAAAGACCCATGCACATGAATGTTCACTGTGGCACTTTTTACAACAGCAAAGACCTGGAATCAACCCAAATGCCCCATCAATGATAGACTGACAAGAAAAATGTGGCACATATGCACCATGGAATACTATGCAGCCCTAAAAAACAATGAGTTCGTGTCCTTTGTAGGTACATAGATGAATCTGGTAACCATCATTCTCAGCAAACTGACACAAGAATAGACATGAACACAAAATAGAGGAAAACAGGCCATGGGGCCTACTTGAGGGTAGAGGGTGGGAGGAACATAACTGTCAAAAAAACTACCTGTCAGGTACTATGATGAAATAATGTTTGCACCAAACCCCTGCGACATGTAGTTTAACTATATAACAAACCTGCATATGTATACTGAACCAAAATAAAAGTTAAAAAAGAAAATAATTTGTTTGAGAAGTTAAAAAAATAAAATTTTCTAACTGACATGATGGTACAATAGAGAAATATTATCTGAAAATAATCTAACATTCATTATAAAACCTCTAAGCAAAATTAAAATAGAGAAAATTTGTTTCAAGTTGGCAAAGAAAATCTCAAATAACACACTTAGCATTATATTTAATGTAAAAAACTGGACAGTTTCTCTTGCTAAGATCAGAACAAGGCAAAAGTTTCTACTCATCATTCTTATTCAATATGACACTGGAAGACCTAGGAAGAATGATCAACAAGAAACAGAAACTAAAACATGTGTATAAGAAAAGAAGTAAAATTTTCTTTGCTCTCAAATGACATGATTACGTATCTCAAAAATCCCAGAGATATCACAAAAACCTGGGACAAATAACCAAATATAGTGAGATCTCAGAATATAAGATGAATATACAAAATCAATTGCCTTCCTTTATATATATCATTAATGAACATTTGAAATGTAAGAGTTATAAAACCATACAAATTGAAATAGCACCAAAAATAGGAACATCTTTATATAAACTTCTAACAGAATACATATAGGACCTATATGCATAAAACTTTACAATTCTGATGAAGTCACTATCTAAATAAATATAGAGATATTCTGTGTTCTTGAATTGGCAGGTGCAACATTTATTAACATCTTAATTATTCCCAGATGAATCTATGGATTCAGTATAATTCCAATAAAAATCTCAGATGTTATTTTATAGATATTGCAAATCTTTTCTAAATAATACATGAAAAAGCAAAATATAGAGAAGTGCAAACACAACAGTGAAAAAAAAAAGGGTGGACCTCTATACCTGACTTCAAGACTTAGTCTGAAGCTACAGAGATCAAGTAGTGTTGTACTGGTGAAAGGGTTGGCAAATAACTTAACAGAATTAAGAGTTTAAAAGTAGATGCACACAAATATAATAAACAGATATTGGGCAATAGAGCAATAACAACTCAATAAAAAGGACAGTTTTTTTCAATGAGGTACTAGAATAATTGGACATTCATATACTACAAAAAAAAAGAAAACAGAAAGACATTTAGATACTGACTTAAATGTTTCATTAAAAATAACTTAAAATGGACCATAAATTCATAAAGAAAAAAATTGATTGAAATGGTCTTTGTGAAAGTTAAAAACCTCTGCTTTATAAAAAATACAGCTAACAAAATGAAAAGACAAAATCACTATACAAAGTATTTTTCATACACATATCTACTAGAGGACTTTATACAGTGTTAAATAGTGTTTCTCCAAAATTCAGGTGTTTCTGGAAACTTTAAGTTCAATTTCATACCTTTTTTGAAAATAAGGTATTTTCTAATATAATTAGTTCAAATGAAATCACTCTGGACTAGGTACTTCCTAGGGCGATCTCTAATCCCATGACTCAAGTATATACAGGAAGAGAAAACAGACATAGACACACAGTGAATGCCATGTGATGGCAGAGTCAGAGACTGAAATTATGTTTCTTTAGGGGTCCTGTCTAAAGCACATACAGCTTAGATACCAGCAGTCAAATCCTCCCTCATTTCTGAAAAGCCATCCCAAGAAGGACAGGTACAAAGAAGTTCAGGCTGCAAAGGCTACAGTGAATACCTAACTCTTCAAGCCAGACACAGACAAACGTACAAGTATCAAGACGATCCAAGAAAACAAGTCATCACCAAGGGAACTAAGAAAGGCACCAGGGAAAAATTCTGGAGAAAATGAGATATATGACCTATCCCTAAAAATGTCAAGGATTGCCATCAACCACTTGAAACCAGGATGAGGCAAGAACAGTCTACTGTAGAGCATTGTGAGGAAAGATAAGTGTGCCAATGCCTTGATTTTGAATTTTGCCTCCAGAAATAGGAGAGAACAAATATCTGTTGTTTGAAGCCACTAAATTCACGGTATTTTGTTACAGCATCTCTAAGAAATATATAGAGTTACTATGTATTCAAAATAAACAAAGAACTTTTTAAATTCAGCAGCAATAAAATAACCTAAGTGAAAATCAGGCTAAAGATTCAAACATGTTACTAAAGAAGATATACGAATGGCAAAAAAACATATAAAAAGATGACAGACATAATTTGTTACAGGAAATTTTGAATCAATATGAAGAATTACCATGATATCCTCTTAGATAAAGAAAAATAAGTTAATTAATAACCCCCCCAAAACCTGACAATACCAAATACTGGTGAGGTGTTGAAGATGTGAAGAAAGAGAAGATTGTGTTTATTCAATAATAATTCCTTACCAGTGTAAGAAATGCAAAACGGTATGGCCACTCCAGAGGATAGTTTTTCCGGGTCTTTACAAATGTTATTATAGTGTTATGATGCAGAACTCGTGGTACTAGATCTTTACCCAAATATTTTGAAATTATTTTTCTGTACAAAAACCTGCATGCAGAAATTATTACCACTTTATTTGTAGCTGCTCCAAACTGGAAGAAACCAAGATGTCCTTCAATAGATAAATAGATAAACAAGCTGTTGTGTTTCCAAACAGTGCAATATCATCCAACAATGACCAAACCAGAAGTGCTACCAAGCCACAGGAAAGTGAGGACATGTGTTAAATGTGTTTTGCTAAGTGAAAGCAATCAGTTTGAAGAGACCACATACTGTATGATTCCAATTATATGACATTTTTAAAGGACATTATAGAATAATAAACAGATTGGTGGTTTCCAAGGGAGAGTGGAGGTAAGGGTAGGGGGTGATGTAAAACTTCATAGGTAAAGCCCAGGGGACTTTTTTTAAGAGGTAAAACTATTCTCTATGATGTGGTAATTGTTGATAAATGACACTATTGTATTTAGCAACACAAAAGAGAACCTCACATCATAAAGGGTAAATGTTGATGCATGTAAATTTAAGAAATCATTTAGGAAGTGAAGAGATACTACGATTGAATGCCATTATGACAAAGCAATCTACCTGTGTAAGAAATGTATGAAACATTCTCTCTGAATAAGAGGAGAGGTGCTTTCCTAAGTAACATTAGAAATGAGTGCAGATGGCAAAATTAAGGCAAAATGAAGTATACACAAATACCATAAGCTAGTTGATAGAGTCATTTTCTGCAGGGATAGAACTCAAGTTGGCAATTTGAATACCTCTATGTATGTAAACTTTAATTGAATAACTGAATAATTGGATGGTAGATACCGAAAGCCAGATTTCTCACCGTTGGAATGGAAGATAAGCAAAAGAGTAGGAGGCTAGAATGATACATGCGATAATGGATTCGTTTTGGTGACATCTATATAGCCTCATATTTAGCTTAATATACATATAGATCATTAAATGGATAAGTAATTACAGATATGTGCATACACACAATTAGTATACTAATATATATTGCCTTGTGTGTCAGCCAAGAGAGTTTGGAGGAAGCACAGGCCTAAGTGGTAACAGTCAGACCTGTGTTACAGGATTTTCTTTTCATATATATACATATGATCTGCACATGTACCCCAGAACCTTAAGTGCATATAAAATATATATACTATTTTATTTATGTATAAATATATATTTTTTATATGCACTCATTATATACAAATATAATAAGCACCTCTCCTCTTACTCAGAGAGAATGTTTCATACATTTCTTACACAGGTAGTTTGCTTTGTCACAATGGCATTCAATCCCAGTATCTCTTCACCTCCTAAATGATTTCTTAAATTTACATGCATCAAAATTTACTCTTTTTGATGTGAGGTTCTCTTTTGTGTTGCTAAATACATTAGTGTCATGTATCAACAATTACCACATCAGAGAATAGTTTTACCACTTAAAAAAAGTCCTCTGGGCTTTACCTATGAAATTTCACATCACCCTCTACCCCTACCTCCACTCTCCCCGGGAAACCACCAATCTGTTTACTATTTCTATAATGGTTTTTAAAAATAACCTAAAGTGCAATAAAAAAAATATTTTTTTATTGGAGTAGTTGGGTACATGTGCAGATCATGTGGGATTGTTGCATAGGTACATACATTGCAATGTGGTTTGCTGCCTCTATCCCCCAGTCACTTATATCTGGCATTTTCCCCCATGTTATCCCACCCTAACCTCCCTACCCCATGCTGTCCCTCCCATAGTCCCCCAGCAATAGACCCCAGTGTGTGATGTTCCCCTTCCTGTGTCCATGTGTTCTCATTGTTCAACACCTGCCTATGAATGAGAACATCCAATGTTTGTTTTTTCTGTTCTTATGTCAGTTTGTTGAGAATGATGGTTTCCAGATTCATCCATGTCCCTACAAAGGACACAAACTTATTGCTGTTTATGGCTGCATAGTATTCCATGGTTTATATGTGCCACATTTTCTTAATCCAGTTTATCATTAATGGGCATTTGGGTTGGTTCCAGGTCTTTGCTATTGTAAACAGTGCTGCAATGAACATAAGTGTGCGTGCGTCTTTATAATAGAATAATTTATAATCCGTTGGATATATACCCAGTAATGGGATTGTTGGGTCAAACGGAATTTCTGTTTCTAGGTCCTTGAGGAATTGCCACGCTGGATTCCACAATAGTTGAACTAATTTACACTTCCACCGACAGTGTAAAAGTGTTCCTATTTCTCCACATCTTCTCCATCATCTGTTGTCTCCAGATTTTTTAATGATCACCATTCTAACTTGCATGAGATGGTATCTCAATGTGGTTTGGATTTGCATTTCTCCAATATCCAGTGATTAACATTTTTTCATGTTTGTTGGGCTTATATATGCCTTCTTTAAAAAAGTGTCTGCTCATACCCTTTGTCCACTTTTGAATGGGTTTGTTTTTTTTTTTTTCTTGTGAATCTGTTTTAGTTCTTTGTAATTTCTGGATATTAGCCCTTTGTCAGATGGGTAGACTGCAAAAAATTTTTTTCCCATTTTGTTGGTTGCCAGTTCACTCTAACAATTGTTTCTTTTGCTGTACAGAAGCTCTGAAGTTTAATTAGGTCCCGTTTGTCTATTTTGGCTTTTGTTGCCAATGCTTTTGGTGTTTTAGTCATGAAGTCCTTGCCTACTCCTTTGTCCTGAATGGTTTTGCCTAGGTTTCCTTCTAGGGTTTTTATGGTGTTAGGTCTTATGTTTAAGTCTTTAATCCATCTGGAATTAATTTTAGTGTAAGGTGTCAGGAAGGTGTCCAGTTTCTGCTTTCTGCACATGGCTAGCCAGTTTTCAGGGTTTTCTTTTCAAACAATTCTCCAATAAAACGTATCAGGGTGACTAGAATAAATTTATTTTGTGGATAAGCAAGAAATACAGAGCATACATCTAGGGGATTTGTAGTTATCAAGCAAAGAAATGCTAAAAAAAGATCCAGATTGATGAAACTATGACAAAGAAGGAGACACAGGAGATAACTAAATGAACTTTTAGTGGACAAAGCTGGAAGGGTTTGAAAAGAAAAAAATAGCATTAGATTTGAATGCAAGCATAAAATTAATATGAAATAGCTAATAATAAAATCAGTAATGAAGGAACAAGGAAAAGTTGTGGGGAAGAAAGAGAATCATAAGAATATACTTGCCTCCATACACACAGACACAAAATAGAATAATCATCTTGTAAACCTATCCATAGTCAAAGGGCAAAATATTCAACAGATACAAAGAAAGAGAGACAAGGACAATTCTCATTTGCTAGTAGAAAGACCTGGATAAAGTAATGAGAAACTGTGTGTGTGATAAAGTGAAAACTCTCTGATTAGAGCTGTCATTGATGCTTTGCTCACAATTTCTTTTAGATGACCTAGATGAACAGCTGAATAATATAAGCAGTGATGCCAGATATTTTGCAGCCTTTTATAATATCCAATAGTCAGAAGAAAGACCTTGTTGATGTATTTATTTGACTTTTTTTTCCCTTTTGTCTGGTACCTAGATGATTTTTCTTAATTCTTAACCTTCAGTTTCCTACATGTATATTATTCTTCCTATACTGCATTTAATTTTTTGACATTTTTCTGTTTTGATTCTCAGATCTTCCTACTGACATTTGAGTATCAGCTTTTTTTCCTGGACCTTAGAAACTTACCCATTTTATCGAGTACCGAATCTTTCGTCAATTTTTGTCCCTGTATTCCTCTTCTGAATCACTATTGGGGTGGCTATTCAGTCCTCCATCATGTTTCATCTAACATGATTGAATAGGTCAGTATATGGAATGAATGATAAAGAGACAAATTGCAGTGTGTTCTGAGGTTTAAAAGGTTTGAAAGAAGTATAAAAATCTATAGATAGATTTGTTAGTGAAGCCAAGAAAAAGAGAACATTCTGCAAGTTCGGGATATACAAGAGTCAATAATAGGGAACAATTTGAAGAGCTTTGCAGATACAAAAGAATAATCAAAGTTGAATCTTTTGCGGTAAAAATTTGTCACAATACAACATTATTGAATAATGCCAGGCACACTAAATGTAGACAAATGATCTTAAGTAGAATGGGGTTTGGAATCTATCATTGCTTCCAAGAGTTTTCTTCAGTCTTCTGTAAGACAGCTGAACTGTTTCTTTCATCCTTTTTCTTTACTTCTTCTGATTTTTGCTCCAGGATTTACATTTTGGTGGGAGAACAGAGCCAATAAGTTTTTCAAAATACCAGTGTCCTTATTCTTCTGGCATGCAAAATCTTAGCTAGTTTGATGTAGAACATTATATATCAACTGCAATGACATTTGTCAGAATGAATAATAAATGCCCCTCTTCGTAGTCAATTGCCACATGGAAAAGATGTACCACGGTAAATTTAACCCCTATTATATAATATAATTGAAAGGTTTTTCCTAATTTAGAGAAAAATGTACGTGAGAATAATAATCAGAAAGACGGCAATCATGAAGACCATAATAGAAATAATTATAAATGGAGTTCACAGCAAATTGAACAGAACCAAGAGACTACATTGCTGAAAGAAGTCTAAGTTTTATTGACTTCTGTGAAAATAATAATTCTGAAAATGAATTAACATTCCAAAATAGATTTGTAATTTAAAATTTAATTTTAAAATTAATTGACACATATAATTTATAAGATTCTCATTCTTAAGAATTTAAGTCTGAAAATAAGTTTTCTAAATACGAAAGAAATTAAGGCTGCCCAAAAATACTTTCCTACTTTAAAAATGCCACAACGCAATTGCCAAGAGTTTTATAAAAAATATTTTATTGTTTGTTTGTGTTAAAGAATGTTGATTACTACATTTAGCATGGCATTAGAGAATGACATCTACTTACCTACTCTCTGTGTATAGAGCATGCAAATAAATAAAAATTATTTTACTAAACATGTATTAGTTCTGTATGTAACATTCAGTACAACTGGGTGTCCTGAATTTTATCTGCCAACTCTATTATAAACTACAAGTTGTTGAAAAGTACTCAAATTCCTCCTGAAAAACATGTCTTACTTTTAGAAATTAAGATAAAATTTCTTAAAAAGAAAAAGAACTCATAAAAAATAAGTAAGGAAATTGCAAGATAATATAAGAGTCCACTGTTAGCCTTGTTAAAATGTGTCTATGAATAAATAATTATTATAAATATGATTACAAAACCAAAGCAAATATCCTAAATTATTATTACAACATAAATGAATAATAAAATGTACTTTTTAAAGAGACATATTTATACATTTCTAATTCTACTAAAACAATGATGGTTATAACGTTGACAAGCACAAAAAAGTGAAAAGTAGAGCATGAGAGAAATCTCCATCTGTTGAGTTGCAGAGATTAGGAAGCATAACAAGATAAGACAGTTGGGACAGAAACATAGACTAAAGACTATTTTAAAACACAAAACAGAAGAATCAGTAGAAATAAAATCAGAATGTAATATACTTCTTCAAATTTTTAGTGAAAAAAATAAAAAATATATATATACTACTGGCAACAAGAAATCGGAACACAAAATAGAATCCCAAGTGAAAATGAGTTTGATGTTATTTTCCAATCGTTTATTAAAAATATCTTTAAAATTCCTATTTATGACATGTCTAGGCCTGGGGTTTCACTCTGTCATGGGAATCAATATAAATGGAGGAGATAGATATTAAATCTAGTTAGCACAGTTAATATGTAAAATTACAGGTATGGTCATCACCCTGAATTAAAATATATAACACAGTACCTGTTCCTACAGATCTAGGAGCACTTTCCTGATTAAGTGACATTTGATCTGGGGTCAGAAGGTAAAGAAGAGTGAGAAAGCATTAAAACTTGAGTGGTCATAGAGGCAAAATATTGAAATGAGAAAATGCATGGAACAATGGGAGAAATATTTCTACTACAGGGAAAAAAATGAATTGGGGTTTTATAACACATCTAAATACACTTGCATGTTTTCTAAAATAAATCTCTGTGGAAGTCAAAATAAAATCAAAGGGCTAATAAGTTACGGAAACAATAGTTACATAGGCTCAGTTTAAATTGTGTTTAACAGAATTGGTTATGAGTTCTTAGGAAAAGTAATTTTAATAGAGTTGAAAGGGGATGTTAAAGTGAAAAGTGAATGAGGTGATCATAGACCTTATGTAACTTTTTAATGAAACAGTAGAAAGATTTTACTCAAGAATGTCTATTAAAAATGTCTAAAAATAACTTTATAAATAAAAAAATAAGAACTATACAACTGATAGTAAATTCATAATCAAAATATTTCTCACCACCACCATCTCAGTTTTCATAGCATCCTAAGTTATTACCACACATCAATACTTTTCTTCCTACAGTTTAAAATCTACATGACAGATGCTGTTAAGATGTAAGACAGATCACACCACTCTTGTTCAAAATCCTCCAGTTGCTTCCTAATTCAGACTGTAACCCAAAGCCCACAGTGCCCTACATAATCTGTTTCTCTCACTCATCTTCAGATAGCATGTGGCCTTTTGCTGTCCCTCGACCATGGGATCTATGAGCCCACCACAGGACCTTTGGATTTGTGGCTCCCTCTGCATTCAGTGATTTCTTCAGCTATTTTATTGGATCACTTTCCATTTTATTTGTGTTTCCACTAAAATTATATGTAATAAACAAATATTTTATGAAAACCCAATCTAAAATGGCATTCTCATTATTCTTATTTTTCTTAACGTTTGTCTCCACTGCCATATATCTATACTTTTGGTTGCTTATTGTCTGATTCCTAGTAAAATAATGTAATGTCTATGAAAGCAGGAACTATGTTTCAGCACATAAAAAATTACCTGAAAAATTACCCAGAAAGTAATAGGCATCTATTAAATACTTGATAAATGAATGAATATAAATATAACTATTGAGGAGTGTTACATATGTATTAAATTAAAAATAAGAATGTTAATAAATAGTGTGGATTTTGTTAGTATAATTCCAGTTTACCTTTAGTAATATGTAAATTTTATCAATTATTTTTGCACTCCTGACATTTCAAGAGTCTGGTCAGGTTATCTGAATTCTTGATGTTAAAGCTCCGATGAACAGGACTTTATCATGGAAAGATATTAAATGTGAACTGCTACAGAAAGGAATGGATGTAATCAATTATACTTTAATGCTAAAAAATGAGTTAGGACTTTTACTTTGTCCTAATGCTACATATACCTTTTTTCCCCTCCATTAGTGTGAATAATTGAGAATTGGATATATATTTAATCATTTTTACTCATGCTTTGGTGAATTTTACCAACTGGAAAATAGTGTTCTTTCT
The DNA here is from genome assembly GCF_049354715.1 of Callithrix jacchus. Lineage (NCBI taxonomy): Eukaryota > Metazoa > Chordata > Mammalia > Primates > Cebidae > Callithrix > Callithrix jacchus. The sequence continues at coordinate 50,649,585 of NC_133502.1, forward strand.
ACATGTTAAATAAAATATATTCTGGATCTCACCAATAAGAATGTTCAAAGAAAAACATACGTAGTTGACATATATTATTTAACAATTTTTAAATAATAGCTATACATTAAGATTTTCCTATATGGAAAAATATATCCTTTCAGATAGAAAATAAAGAATAAATTATAATAATATCTAACATCTAAGTTTAAGAAACAAAACAAAGAAATGATTATATGTATGTTGATAGTATCATAATTGTAACTGTGGTGTTTGAAACTAGATGTTTAAATTGTAAAAGTACTTTAATACTAATTTTTTTAAACTGTGAGAGCCAATTTAATTGCATTAGTTTTAATATATTAATTTATACAGGTTTAAATATTTTGCAGAAAATTCAAATTTTATTTTTTCTATCTTGACTGTGGATATACAGATTATCATTATTAACTATGTTTGATGCAGAATATACTAAATAAACAATTTTAAAAATATGGCACTCACTCTACGCATTGCTTTTTCCTCCAAGTATTTTGCTGTTGTTGTTTTAAAATTGGTTATTTAGTGAAGTATCACATAGGTATAGTCAAACAAATGTATATGTCTTTTCAAAGACAATAAATAAGAATTACCATTGGCAGAAACTTGCAGTAATATATAATTTATATTTATCACTTGTGGATAATTAGCTAAGGGATATTTCTAGAAAGGAAAGGAAAGTAAAAATACAGTTTAATAATGTAGGTTTTACTACTTGTTGTCTTATTCACAGATCCACCGTCAGAAAATTTGCTATGACAAATTGAATTTCCCTCTTTAATTGAGGTATATGTCATGTCTGTATCATAAACCCAAGATGAGTTGTTGAAAGACACAAGATGATAATTTATTTCTGTATATATTATTTTTTATTTATTAAACTATTAATATAATTTTTATCACTTTGTGGAAAGATGTGGTCATAATATTTAAATACAGTGCATTCATGATAAACAAAAATTGTTAAATGTAAATTATATATGAAATCATTTAAGAGTGTTGTTGCCAAAATTATTTTTAACTTTTTTTGGGAAATTATATGAATTCATAATAATTGTTTTTTGCTTACAGAAAGCTACATCAATCTTTCTGAATGAATAGACAGAGTTGAATCTGTCTGAAGTATTGTCTGTGGATGATCAACAACCTGTACTATGGGCATACTGAAACACAAATTTATCCTAGAGATTTTCTTAACTTTGAACACTGATTATCTTGCTTTCTACGTTTGCATCCATCTGTGATTCATCATTTGCCCATCTGATGCTCACTCTTTCAAAAATGGCTATTATAAGGGAATATTACATTGTAAAGTAGTACTGGATTCATGACAAATGCACAATAGAGGAGGCAATCAACACAACTAATTGTTAATGTGATGTTGTAATGGAGGCAGATAGCTAGTAGTTTAAACATTTTGATTTTCATACATTTACAATTTAGCTGCTTTACATTTTCCTGGAATAATCTTACTTTTATTTCACTTGCGAGCCTACAATGAAAATATAGAATACCACGGTGGAACCCCATCTTTACTAAAAATACAAAAACTGGCCTTGTGTGGTGGCATACACCTATAATCCCAGCTACTCAGGAGGCTGAAGCAGGAGAATCACTTGAACATGGGAGGCAGAGGTTGCAGTGAGCAAAGATTGCACCTGCACTCCAGCCTGGGTGACAGAGTGAGACAGTCTTTAAAAAATATACATACATGCACACACACACACACACACACACACACACATATCTATATCTAAATATACATGTCTCTTACAGCTTGTGCTAGTCTTAATTCTTGAGAGAAAAAGAAGTGATAAGATATATATATATATATGTGTGTGTTAAGACTAGTGCAAGGTATTGGCTCACACAATTATGGAGGCTGAGGGTTCCAAGAACTACATTCAGCAAGTTGGAGGTCTATTGGAGCCGATAGTATAATTACAGTTTTAGTCCAAAGGCCTGAGAACCAAAGAGCCAAATATGTAAATTCTGAATCCTGAAGTCAGGAGAACACCAATAATCCATCTCAAAGGTTGTCAGGCAGAGGAAAGGTGTTTTTTTCTTACACAGCTGTTCATTTTATTCAGGCCATTAATGGACTAAATGAGTCTCATTCACACTGGAAGGACTATCTGTTTTTTTTTTTTAATTTTTTATTGCATTTTAGGTTTCGGGGTACATGAGCAGAAGATGCAAGACAGTTGCATAGGTAGACACATGGCAGTGTGTTTTGCTTCCTTTCTCCCCTTCACCCACATTTGGCATTTCTCCCCAGGCTATCCCTCCCCACCTACCCCTCCCACTGGCCCTCCCCTTTTCCCCCCAATAGACCCCAGTGTTTAGTACTCCCCTCCCTGTGTTCTCATTTTTCATCACCCACCTATGAGTGAGAATACGTAGTGTTTCATTTTCTGTTCTTGGGTCAGTTTGCTGAGAATAATGTTCTCCAGCTTCATCCATGTCCTTACAAACGACACAAACTCATCATTTCTGATTGCTGCATAATATTCCATGGTGTATATGTGCCACATTTTTCCAATCCAGTCTATTATCAATGGGCATTTGGGTTGATTCCAGGTCTTTGCTATTGTAAACAGTGCTGCAATGAACATTCGTGTACATGTGTCCTTATAGTAGAATGATTTATAGTCCTTTGGATATATACCCAGTAATGGGATTGCTGGGTCAAATGGAATCTCTATTTCTAAGGCCTTGAGAAATCGCCACATTGTCTTCCACAATGGTTGAACTAATTTACACTCCCAACAGTGTAAAAGAGTTCCTTTTTCTCCACATCCTCTCCAGCATCTGTTGTCTCCAGATATTTAAATGATCGCCATTCTAACTGACGTGAGATGGTGTCTCAATGTGGTTTTGATTTGCATCTCTCTGATGACGAGTGACGATGAGCATTTTTTCATATGATTGTTGGCCTGATATATGTCTTCTTTCATGAAGTGTCTGTTCATATCCTTTGCCCAATTTTGAATGGGCTTGTTTGTTTTTTTCCCATAAATCTGTTCAAGTTCTTTGTAAATTCTGGATATCAGCCCTTTGTCAGATGGGTAAACTGCAAAATTTTTTCCCATTCTATTGGTTGCCGATTCACTCTAGTGACTGTTTCTTTTGCTGTGCAGAAGCTGTGGAGTTTGATGAGGTCCCATTTGTCTATTTTGGCTTTTGTTACCAATGCTTTCGGTGTTTTGTTCATGAAGTCCTTGCCTACTCCTATGTCCTGGATAGTTTTGCCTAGATTTGCTTCTAGGGTTTTTATGGTGCCAGGTCTTATGTTTAAGTCTTTAAACCATCTGGAGTTAATATTAGTGTAAGGTGTCAGGAAGGGGTCCAGTTTCTACTTTCTGCACATGGCTAGCCAGTTTTCCCAACACCATTTGTTAAATAGGGAATCCTTTCCCCATTGCTTGTTTTTGTCAGTTTTATCAAAGATTGTATGGTTGTAGATATGTTGTGTTGCCTCCAGTCCCTCTGTTTTGTTCCATTGGTTGATGTCTCTGTTTTGGTACCAGTACAATGCTGTTTTGATTACTGTAGCCTTGTAGTATAGTTTGAAATCCTGTAGTGTGATGCCCCCCGCTGTGTTCTTTTTGCTTAGAATTGACTTGGCTATGTGGGCTCTCTTTTGGTTCCATATGAAGTTCATGGTGGTATTTTCCAGTTCTGTGAAGAAAGTCAATGGTAGCTTGATGGGAATAGCATTGATTCTGTAAATTACTTTGAGCAGTATAGCCATTTTCCCGATATTAATTATTCCTAACCATGAACATGGAATGTTTCTCCATCTGTTTGTGTCCTCTCTTATTTCATTGAGCAGTGGTTTGTAGTTTTCCTTGAAGAGGTCCCTTACATTCCTTGTGAGTTGTATTTCAAGGTATTTTATTCTTTCTGTAGCAATTGTGAATGGCAGTTCGTTCTTGATTTGGCTTTCTTTAAGTCTGTCATTGGTGTAGAGGAATGCTTGTGATTCTTGCACATTGATTTTATATCCTGAGACTTTGCTGAAGTTGCTTATCAATTTCAGGAGTTTTTGGGCTGAAGTGATGGGGTCTTCTAGGTATACTATCATGTCATCTGCAAATAGAGACAATTTGGCTTCCACGTTTCCTATTTGAATACACTTTATTTCTTTTTCTTGCCTGATTGCTCTGGCTAGAACTTCCAGTACTATATTGAATAGGAGTGGTGAGAGAGGGCATCCTTGTCTAGTGCCGGATTTCAAAGGGAATGCTTCCAGTTTTTGCCCATTCAGTATAATATTGGCTGTTGGTTTGTCATAAATAGCTTTTATTACTTTGAGATACGTTCCATCGATACCGAGTTTATTGAGGGTTTTTAGCATAAGGGCTGAATTTTGTCAAATGCCTTCTCTGAGTCAATTGAGATAATCATGTGGTTTTTGTTTTTGGTTCTGTTTATGTGATGAATTACGTTTATCAACTTGCATATGTTGAACCAGCCTTGCATCCCCGGGATGAATCCTACTTGATCATGATGAATAAGGTTTTTGATTTGCTGTTGCAATCGGCTTGCCAACATTTTATTGAAGATTTTTGCATCTATGTTCATCATGGATATTGGCCTGAAGTTTTCTTTTCTAGTTGGGTCTCTGTCAGGTTTTGGTATCAGAATGATGTTGGTCTCATAAAATGATTTGGGAAGGATTCCCTCTTTTTGGATTATTTGGAATAGTTTCAGAAGGAATGGTACCAGCTCCTCTTTGTGTGTCTGGTAGAATTCGGCTGTGAACCCGTCTGGATCTGGGCTTTTTTTGTGTGGTAGGCTCTTAATTGCTGCCTCGACTTCTGTCCTTGTTATTGGTCTATTCATAGTTTCAGCTTTCTCCTGGTTTAGGCTTGGGAGGACACAGGAGTCCAGGAATTTATCTATTTCTTCCAGGTTTACTAGTTTATGTGCACAGAGTTGTCTGTAATATTCTCTGATGATGGTTTGAATTTCTGTGGAATCTGTGGTAATTTCCCCTTTATTATTTTTTATTGCATCTATTTGGTTGTTCTCTGTTTTCTTTTTAATCAATCTGGCTGGTGGTCTGTCTATTTTGTTGATCTTTTCAAAAAACCAGATTTTGGATTTATTGCTTTTTTGAAGGGTTTTTCGTGTCTCAATCTCCTTAAGTTCTGCTCTGATCTTTGTTATTTCTTGACTTCTGCTGGGTTTTGAGTTTTTTTGATCTTACTCCTCCAGCTCTTTCCATTTTGATGCTAGGGTGTCAATTTTGGATCTCTCCATTCTCCTCATATGAGCACTTATTGCTATATACTTTCCTCTAGCGACTGCTTTAAATGTGTCCCAGAGATTCTGGCATGATGTGTCTTCGTTCTCATTGGTTTCGAAGAACTTCTTTATTTCTGCCTTCATTTTGTTGTTTATCCAGTCAACATTCAAGAGCCAGTTGTTCAGTTTCCATGAAGCTGTGCGGTTCTGGGTTGGTTTCTGAATTCTGAGTTCTAACTTGATTGCACTATGGTCTGAGAGGCTGTTTGTTATGATTTCAGTTGTTTTGCATTTGCTGAGCAGTGCTTTACTTCCAATTATGTGGTCAATTTTAGAGTAGGTGTGATGTGGTGCTGAGAAGAATGTAATCCTGTGGATTTGGGGTGGAGAGTTCTGTAAATGTCTATCAGGTTTGCTTGCTCCAGGTCTGAGTTCAAAACCTGGATATCCTTGTTGATTTTCTGTCTGGTTGATCTGTCTAATATTGACAGTGGAGTGTTAAAGTCTCCCACTATTATTGTGTGGGAGTCTTTATTATAAGTCTCTTTGTAAGTCATTAAGAACTTGCCTTATGTATCTGGGTGCTCCTGTATTGGGTCCATATATGTTTAGGATCGTTAGCTCTTCTTGTTGTATCGATCCTTTTACCATTATGTAATGGCCTTCTTTGTCTCTTTTGATCTTTGTTGCTTTAATGTCTATTTTATCAGAGATGAGAATTGCAACTCCTGCTTTTTTTTTTTGCTCTCCATTTGCTTGGTAAATCTTCCTCCATCCCTTTATTTTGAGCCTTTGTGTATCCTTGCATGTGAGATGGGTTTCCTGTATACAGCACACTAATGGGTTTTGGATTTTTATCCAATTTGCCAGTCTGTGTCTTTTGATTGGTGCATTTAGTCCATTTACGTTTAGGGTTAATATTGTTATGTGTGAATTTGATACTGCCATTTTGATGCTAGGTGGCTGTTTTGCCCGTTAGTTTTTGTAGATTCATTATTATGTTGATGCTCTTTAGCATTTAGTGTGATTTTGGAATGGCTGGTACTGGTTGTTCCTTTCTATGTGTAGTGCCTCTTTCAGGAGCTCTTGTAAAGCCGGCCTGGTGGTGACAAAATCTCTGAGTACTTGCTTGTTCGCAAAGGTTTTTATTTTTCCTTCACTTATGAAGCTCCGTTTGGCTAGATATAAAATTCTGGGTTGAAAGTTCTTTTCTTTAAGAATGTTGAATATTGGCCCCCACTCTCTTCTGTCTTGTAGTGTTTCTGCCGAGAGATCTGCTGTGAGTCTGATGGGCTTCCCTTTGTGGGTGACCCGACCTTTCTCTCTGGCTGCCCTTAGTATTTTCTCCTTTATTTCAACCTTGTTGAATCTGACGATTATGTGCCTTGGGGTTGCTCTTCTTGAGGAATATCTTTGTGGTGTTCTCTGTATTTCCTGCAATAGAGTGTTGGCCTGCCTTGCTAGGTGTGGGAAATTTTCCTGGATAATGTCCTGAAGAGTATGTTCCAGCTTGGATTCATTCTCTTCTCACTGGGACTCATTGAACAGTGGTGGCAGCCCACGGAGGGTGAGCTGAAGCAGGGTGGGGTGTAGTCACACCCTGGAAGCTCAAAGGGTCAGAAGATTTCTCTCCCCTAGCCAAAGGAAGCTGTGAGACTGGGAAGCTTAATGTACTGTGAAGAACCGTGCATTTTGGCCCAGATACTATGCTTTTCCCGGGGTCTTCTTCACCAGCAGACCAGGAGATTCCCTGAGGTACCTATGCCACCAGAGCCCTGTTTTTCAAGCACAAAACTGGGTGGCTGTTTTGGCAGATACCAAGCTAGTGACAGTTTTTTTTTTTTAATACCTCAGTGGCACCTGGAACACCAACTAGACAGAACCCTTCACTCCGCTGGAAAGGGAGCTGAAGTCCGGGAGTCAAATGATCTGGCTCAGCAGGTCCCAGCCACATGGAACTCAGCAAGATAAGATCCACTGGCTTGAAATTCTCCTGGCAAGCACAGCTTCTGAGGTCAAACAGGGATGATCCAGCTTGGTGGGGAGAGGGGTGTCCGCCATTGCTGAGGCTTGAATAGGTGGCTTTTACAGTCACAGTGTAAACAAAGCTGCTGGGAAATTTGAACTGGGCAGAGCCTACCACAGCTCATCAAGACCTAAGCAAAAAGAACAAAGCTGGAGGTATCAGGCTACATGACTTCAAACTATACTATAAGGCTACAATAACAAAAACAGCATGGTACTGGTATCAAAAGAGATATATAGAACAATGAAATAGAACAGAGGCCTCAGGAATAACACCACACATCTACCACAATCTGAGCTTTGACAAACCCGTCAAAATAAGCACTGGGGAAAGGATTCCCTATTCAATATATGGTGTTAGGAAAACTGGCTAGCCATATGCAGAAAGCTGAAAAGGATCCCTTCCTTACACCTTATACAAAAATTAACTCAAGATGGATGAGACATAAACATAATAGCTAAAACTATAAAATCCCTAGAAGAAAACCTAGGCAATATCATCCAGGACATAGGCATGGGAAAAGTCTTCATGTCTAAAACAGCAAAAGAAAAGGCAACTAAAGCTAAAACAGACAAATGGGAGCTAAAGTAAAAAGCTTCTGCACAGCAAAAGAAACTATCATCAGAGTGAACAGGCAACCTACAGAATAAGGGAAAAATTTTGCAGTCTATCTATCTGACAAAGGGTTAATATCCAGAACCTACAAAGAAATTAAACAAATTCGCAAGAAAAAAGAAACAACCTCATCAAAAAGTGGGCCAAGGATATGAACAGACACTTCTCAAAAGAAGACAATTATGCAGCCAACAAACATATGAAGAAAAGCTCATCACCACTGGTCATTAGAGAAATGCAAATCAAAACCACAATGAGAAATCATCTCATGCCAGTTAGAATGGCAATCGTTAAAAAATCAGGAAACAACAGATGCCCAAGAGGATGTGTGTGGAAATAAGAACCCTTTTACACTGTTGGTGGGAGTGTAAATTAGTTCAACCATTGTGGAAGACAGTGTGGCAATTCCTCAAGGATCTAGAACTAGAAATACCATTTGTCCCAGCAATCTCATTACTGGGTATATACCCAAAGGATTATTAATCATTCTACTATAAAGACACATACACACGAATGTTGATTGCAGCACTGTTTACAATAGCAAAGAGTTGGAACCAACCCAAATAACAATCAATGATAGACTGGATTAAGAAAATGTGGCACATATATACCATTGAATACTATGCAGTCATAAAAAACTATGAGTTCCTGTCCTTTCAGGGACATGGATGAACCTGGAACCCATCATACTCAGTAAACTGACACAAGAACAGAAAACCAAACACTATATGTTCTCACTCACAAGCGGGAGTTGAACAATGAGAACACATGTACACAGGAGGGGAACATCACACAACAAGGACTGTCAGGGAGTTGGGGACTAGAGAGGGATAGCATTAGGAGAAATACCTAATGTAAATGATGGGTTGATGGGTTCAGCAAACCACCATGGCACGTGTATACCTAAGTAACAAATCTGCACATTCTGCACATGTATCCCAGAACTTAAAGTATAATAAATAGAAAAAAAAGAAGTTAATATCCTTACAAAATTCCAAAGGCCAATTTTTGTTTAGCATTGGAGAGGTTATGCTTTTTCTTTTGAAAATTAAGCATCACAATCACATTGTATTAAAGTGGTTCCCCTTATAATTACATCTGCATATTTTATAAAGATAAAGCTAATAAATTGAAAGCTACTTTGCTTAACAATTGTGTTATTTTAGATGAAAACTGTATACTACCTTTTTATTTGAATAATGAAAATGTTTTCCCAAATAAATGTGAAGAGCACGTTATTCACAACATGTAGCATGACTAAATTAATATATTTACCACGTTATATAATAAAGATTAAACTTACTCTTATTTTATAAATTTATTATTTAATACAATTAAAATGTGTATTGCACATGTTGTCATTCTATTGAAATTGTGAAGGTCAATGAATTAGTCATTCTCTTTGGGGTTTTGCAATTAGAAGATTGTCTTGATCTAAACAGGGGAGGTCTCTTAATAGAATAATGTGTGCAGAGGAGACATGAAAGCTTACAAGGAAATTAGCTCTGAGCAATCATGTATCATGTAAGTAAAGAAAACAAAACATGAAATAATGGTTGAAACATTGGAAATCGAGTCTGACACCTAAAAAAAAATCTCATAATATGAGACACTCCCAGTGGAAATCTGTGAAAACCAAAATGTATAAAGGAGACTAGTTGTCTCATACCATGTATATACCTAGTTTCTCCTGAACAACATTGAAAAACTATAAACAGCAGTGGTAAAAATAAAAATAAATCTGAAACACTGGATTAACTTGGAAGTAGCTGAATTAAAAGTGATTATTTTGAAGTTCCAAACTGCTTTTTCATTCTACCCATATTGCCAATGTCATTCCAAATCATTGGGAAACTGTGTTGCTTTATTGTTTATACAGGGGAAAATAGAAAACTTAGAACTTCTGCATTGGGACTAAATTGTCAACTCTTCTACACCTTACAGAGAATGTTTGTTGCCCCTGTCATTTTTATCCCACCTTTACATTAATCAACAACAAATAATGGTTTACTTAATGCATATATGATATAGGTTAAAATATTAATATATCATTGAACAATACAATTTATTTCTTCAAACAATATTAATTTTCAAAAAGGTCATTTAAGAATAACTAGAATAATTCTGCATGTATAATTTTACCTGAAATTGATAATGACTAAGCAATGAAAAATATGTAAAACTAATGAAAATAGAATTGTTTATGTTTTTATAAAGTAATGTTATAAACTTTTCAGTTATAGAATGTATTTGTAACATGCCCAGTAGTAAACTAGTAAGTTCAGTTTAAGTTGGCTCAGAACACTTATTACTTTTTTTCTATGAACCTGTTAATGGGGTTACTAGTATAAGACAGTACAAAATTGAAGATAACCTACTGGGAACAAAACAAGGATTAGTGCAGCTTTGTCTTATTTACTTTCCTAATTATTATTAAAAGAGAGTAAACGCAGAGTCAGAAAACTCACAGATGGTGCTAAAAGGAAAGGTAGAGAAAATACTAATAAGGATAATGGAATAATAAAATGTGAGAAAAACATCTTATGAGATAATATGAAATAGAGAATGATACTTTTTGCCCTCAACATTACAGCAAGAATATATGATTAGATAAAATATATTCAAGAGAGATCTTGAGGAAAGTTAAGAGAGGACTTAAAACACTTCATGAAGTATAATTACAGAAGATTTGGCAGAGTGATGAAGAGAGGCACAAGGTTAAAACATTGGTAGACCAGATTCCTGAAAAGGAATTCTGTTTATTAGACATATCATTTGGATATGAAGAAGATCTCTCAAAGTTTTGGCTGGGGTGAGGGTAGGGCAAAGAGCCAGGTGTCAGAAAACAGAAAAGGTTATTTTCAAAATATAGTTTCTTGCTAATGTATAATTCCTATTTGTGACAATTTAAGGGCTGGATATATGATTGAAATCTATGACCACAAAATCTTACTTTTATCATTAGAATAAAGAATTATTTTGAGATGATCTGTGAATATTAAGCGTGAAAAAAATATGAGCTCGGGAGACAGGTAGATAAAGTTTAGGATTCACAACTTCATCATTTATTAGCTGGCTGAATTAAGTTATTTAAACTCTAAATTGCAATTTTCTCATATATAAATGGAACCAGTTCTCCTAACTGACACCTCTGGAATAGTTTGAAGAGTTTGCATATGTAGCAAAAATATGGTATAGGGTTGTATGAAGATAAACGAGACTAATATATGTAAAGTGCCAGAGCTGTAAATGTCAAAATGTGTGGAATCTATTTAATTATAAATAGTGTGTCAGAGTTATATGCCCCTTAGAATCTGATGATTCTTTTGTGGGCCACTGATGTTCCATCGATACTGAAAGAACTTGCTGCCAATGTTTTGTCTCATTTGTAAAGCTTGAAAAAAATTTTAACCACCAATAAGATTTCAAATCATATGTATTTTCTTTGTTTTTTGTTTATATTTGCATATTTATAAGTAGTAGCTTTCTTTTTTTAACTTGAGTAATGGAAATATAGTTTTAGCTAAAAATACTATTTTTTAAAGGAGATTTAGCAGTAGGACCAAAATGTGAGTTGAAAATTGGTTGTTTTGAATGGCTAGATCTAACCCAAACACAAATCAAATGGTAAAATCTGGTATGTGTTTGCATTTTTTAATGGAGAGTTTGCTTGATTAGAACCATCTGATTGTTAATTCTTAGAGAAACAAAGTTAATAATAATGTGTTAAGTGAAAACAAAATCCTCTAATTTCAGGGCTGGGAAACTGTATTATGAATAAATCTAAAATTAAATATTAAAATAGTTTAAAGTGAATTATCTTTTCTGTGGATATATAATTAACAGAAAATTTTATATTCATAAATAATGTTATGTATGCTTCTTTTCCTAAAATTTGTTAGAGCTTACTGTAAAATAATCTTAGCTAAAACCATTATTTCAGTCATGTCATGATGTTTAAATATCATAAATGTATTCAGCAATTTAATTTAAACTACTCTTTCCTCAGTGTGAAAGAGTTATTTAAAACATAGAAATAGTTTGTCCTTTTGACAATAGCATGAATATATACTTGGTAAAATGGCAAAGCATTGGTCTTATTATGCTCCTTAAAAGATCAGAAAAGCTGGTTATCAATTTTCTCTTTATAAAATTCCATGTATACCATTACTTCCATATTTTAGACGTAGATGTCACTTAGATATAAATGTCAATAATTATATTAATGTTTGATATTTAAAAACAAGAAACCAAAATCATTCACCTGCCCATAGAGAAAAGCTTTGGGTTTCAATCTAAAGGAAATTTATATACAACATTGCATCTGAATCTAACATAATACCAAAAAAATTGTATAAGCTAAAGAAAAACAAATATCAAATATTTTACATACATGTCATATTTATACTTGACTTTAATTTTTAAAATATTTTTATAATAATATCTCATTCTATAGTGCCATTTAAATAAAGGTTTTATAAGATATTTGGCTTTGATACATGATTCAGCATTAAGTAGCTCTGTATTTTGGTATTATCTCTTTTTGAAATAGAAAAGTATATACATGCATGCAAATATATTTAATATAAATATACATATTCCTATGTTAAATATATACATGTGTAACATATTACATAAAATGTAAGCAAGTATTTTCTTTCTTTTCAAGTGATAATACCAAAAAAAAAAAAAGCCAATGTGATATCTACAATGTTCGGATATATTTATTTTGTTTTCTAATTGTTGTATAGATTTATTTTCTGATTTCAACTGTCTTTTCTAGTGTCAGTGATTCTGCTACTATATTCTTCATTTCTTTTACTGTTTCTCATATTATGACCTAGAATTAAAGATAAACCAGTATCATAAGAATTTGAGTTAATGGATATAAACAGACCATGGAAGTATTAGATTTTTAAAAAGTAATACATGTGTGAATTAATTCTAAGTTTTACAAAGTGTAGCTTTGTGATAGCTAATATAGGTCTAGGACTATTTTTAAAAATCAAGTTCGAGCTTGTGTTCCAGAAAGTAACATTCGCTGGAAGTGTGACTCTAAGATAAATGTATATAAATATAGTTGGTTTAATCTCTAAACATGGTTGCCTTCTATTGCTTTTGAAGAGGTGTTTTTATCCACACACAAAGAAAAAAATGTGTAAATGCACAGATTTCTGTTATACCACATTTTACCCCTAGAGGCTGATTTTGATCTAGGTTACTTTCAAAGTTTGGCTTTGTAGGGAATAAGGGCTGGATCCATATTCTCAGAATATAAAAGAATGTCTTCTGGCACCGATGGAAATAGACAGCCATTATGCAAACACAAGCAGCACACTGTTAGACTACACTTAACTTCAGACCTCTGAGGCATGCATCATGGGTATTGAGCTCCCTCTAATCTCCTGATCATCTTGTCTTTGATATGGAAAGCAAACAGAAAACTTTCTGTTAAAACCATTTGTCCTTTTTTTCTTTTTCCTGTTGCTAAAGGTAATTCTAATTGTGCAACATTTGAAGATACTCATACACAATCTCAATTTGTAGAAAGGAAAGAAGTTATGGACAGAGGCATTCATGCCTGTTTCTCTAGGTAGATAGATATCACTGCTATGTGAACTAGATGTGTCAGAGATATAATAATATGGGAGAAACTTTTATTCCCTTTATGTCACAGATACCAAGTTAAATAATAAACATTAACTTTTAACGCTATGTTTATTTAATCATTCAAGTTCTTATTCTTGGCTAATAATTTCCCATCCAGCATTATCTGTAGGTTTTCTTTTTATCCTCATGAGATCCTGTGGTACAATTTAATTAGTATCTTTTATTTCAGATCTACTCACATGTATTTCAATGAGGTCAAGGTAAGTGTGTTGTGAAACAAAGGTTCTCTGAAAAGGAATTTGGAGGAAAGAGACTTTATTCCAGTGAACAGTTTATAAACTGGGATACACAACCTTTGGTGTAAAATGAAGGTGCATTTCAGAGAAGAAAGAAAGGATTCAGGTTTTACATAAAATGTTTCTGCTCAGGTTCTCAATCTGATCCGGTTTTGGAAATAAAGAATTAAAACTAGTTTAGTTCACAGTGGTAGGTGTAGCTGAGTTATGATTGGTTAATAAAGCTGAAACCTGATTGGCTGGGGCAGTTAAAGTCTGATTAGTTAGTGTTCAATCCCTAAACCTGAAGACTCTGTCAGATGTTTCTTGCAGATGGTCTGCAGTGTGATGGATTTCCTGTGCCATCTATTTTGACGCTGACAACAAGATCTGATTTGGTGTAGAAAGGAAGGCCCTGTGATACTTTCAAAATATGTGGGGACATAATTTAATGATATAATTAACATTTTTATATTGCTTATTTTTTAAAGTATCATTATTCAATGCATTAGTTTTTTTTTAATTGCATTTTAGGTTTTGGGGTACACGTGAAGAGCATGCAAGATTGTTGCATGGGTACACACATGGCAGTGTGATTTGCTGCCTTTCTCCCCTTCACCTATATCTGGCATTTCTCCCCATGCTATCTCTCCCCAACTCCCCATCGCTCACTGTCCCTCCCCTATTCCCCCCAAAAGACCCCAGCATGTGATGCACCCTTCCCTGTCTCCATGTTTTCTCTTTGTTCAACACCTGCCTATAAGTGAGTACATGTGGTGCTTGATTTTCTGTTTTTGTGTCAGTTTGCTGAGAATAATGGTTTCCAGGTTCATCCATGTCCCTACAAAGGACACAAACTCATCGTTTTTGATTGCTGCATAATATTCCATGGTGTAAATGTGCCACAATTTCCCTGTCCAGTCCATCATCAATGGGCATTTGCATTGGTTCCAGGTCTTTGCTATTGAAAACTGTGCTGCAATGAACATTCCTGTGAGTGTGTCCTTATAGTAAAACAATTTATAATCCTTTGGATATATACCCAGTAATGGGATTGCTGGGTCAAATGGAATTTCTATTTCTAGTTCCTTGAGGAATCTCCACACTGTCTTCCACATTGGTTGAACTAATTTACACTCCCACCAACAGTGTAAAAGTGTTATTTCTCCACATCCTTTCCAGCGTCTGTTTCCAGATTTTTTAATGATTGCCATTCTGACTGGCGTCAGATGGTATCTCAATGTAGCTTTGATTTGCATTTCTCAAATGACCAGTGATGATGAGTATTTTTTTTTATATGTTTGTTGGCCTCATGTATGTCTTCTTTTGTAAAGTGTCTGTTCATATCCTTCACCTGCTTTTGAATGGGCTTGTTTTTTTCTTGTAAATCTGTTTTAGTTCTTCGTAAATTCTGGATATCAGCCCTTTGTCAGATGGGTAAACTGCAAACATTTTTTCCCATTCCGTTGGTTGCCAGTTCACTCTAATGACTGTTTCCTTTGCCGTTCATAAGCTGTGGAGTTTGATTAGGTCCCACTTGTCTATTTTGGCTTTTGTTGCCAATGCTTTTGGTGTTTTGGTCATGAAGTCCTTGCCTATGCCTATGTCCTGAATGGTTTTGCCTAGATTCTCTTCTAGGGTTTTTATGGTGTTAGGTCTTATGTTTAAATCGTTAATCCATCTGGAGTTAATTTTAGTGTAAGGTGTCAGAAAGGGGTCCAGATTCTGCTTTCTGCACATGGCTAGCCAGTTTTCCCAACACCATATATTAAACAGGGACTCTTTTCCCCATTGCTTGTTTTTGTCAGGTTTGTCAAAGATCAGATGGTTGTACATATGTTGTGTTGCCTCCGAGGCCTCTGTTCTGTTCCATTGATCTATATCTCTGTTTTGGTTACCATTGCCAGACTGTTTTCATTACTGTAGCCTTGAAGTGTAGTTTGAAGTCCTGTAGTGTGATGTCTCCTGCTTTGTTCTTTTTGCTTAGAATTGACTTGGCTATGCAGGCTCTCTTTTGGTTCCATATATAAAAAAAAAAAAAGGCTTTATGAGTTCTGCTGCAGCAGACTTACTCCTACATGTCCAGCAGCTTTGAATGAATGATGGAGCTCACAGCTCAGCACTTGAGCTCCTATAAAGGACAGACTGTCTCTTCAAGCAGCTCCCTGACCCCTGTATATCCAAAGAGTCACCTCATAAAGAAGAGCTCAGACTGACATTTGGCAGGTATCCTTCTGGGACAAAGATAGCAGAAGAAGAAACTGGCAGCAACCCTTACTGTTCTGCAGAACAGTAAGGGAATTATTAAACAGGGAATCCTTTCCCCATTGCTTGTTTTTGTCAGGTCAGCTTGTTTTTGTTTTATAGGAGCTGCAGCTGCAGCTGCTGCAGGTGATCCCCAGGCAAGCAGGGTCTGGAGTGGACCTCAGCAGTCCTGAAGCAGAGGGGACAGACTGTTAGAAGGAAAACTGAGAAACGGCAAGAAATAACTTCATCATCAACAAACTGGACGTCTACTCAGAGACCCAATCTGTAGTATGCATTAGTAAAATTGACATGATTCTTTACAAGAGCCATCTGTATTCCTCATTGGAATTGTTTTTGCCATGATTCAATTTAAGAAATATACACTAAGAAACCACTATCTACAAATAAAACTATGGATTATAAAACATTTTATAAAGGCAGACATACAAAGTCTTTGTTAAATCATTATCATTACAAATCATATTTTATGTATATTAATTTGCTAATTCAACCGTAATTTGTTAAGTGAAATGTTACATTTCCCTTTCTCTCATATTTTGGCTCAAAATATGAATAAATCATATTATCTTTTTTAAAGGAAAGTATGATTATTTTTAGGGTTAAATATATAAATGATTATGTGTTATTTGGAGTACTAAAAACTATGGCATAATACAGAATATACTAAAGAATTATAGTCAAAAGAAATAAGAAATAATTGCTAGATATTAGAGCAGGACAGTGGTCTAAATACTTTGAAATTCTATTATGCTAAAAACCTAAAACAATAAAATAAGTGTAAATTATGTAATAATATAAAATATATAAAATAGAATTTCTGGTGTATGCATAATGTATAAACTAATTAAGTAAATATTATCACAAGTTTTAGATGTCAAAAATCATAGTGAAGCCAAAATTCATAAAGTAAACAGATGTAGATTATAGTGTCTGATAATAATTTTTGCTTGACTAAATTTTAGTCAGGCTCTTAAATCTTCTCCTAGGCCCATCTTTGTGCTTCCTTGTAAAATTCAGTTTTTGTAAATACTCTGCTAAGTTAGCTTTGCAAGAGCACTACCACTCTCTATGTCTGATCACCTTGGATAACTGAACAAGTTCCTCAGCCTCCAATATAACCTGGATGATGCCTGATCACTCAGACCTGCCTTCAGCAAGAATCGTGTTAGGTCACTTTAGCCAGAATCCTTCTTACACCGGTTTCCTTTTAATAATTTTTTATATACTGACTCCCCCACCCAATCTTGCTAGGTGGCTATCAATCAATTCCCACTTGCTTAAATACTTTCTGTATTTGAATTTGAGCCCAATCTATTGTCTCACTGCAACCCGTTTCAGCAGTCCCTATAACTATTGTAGTGGTATTGAAAAAAGTCTGCCTTACTGTGCTTTAAAAGTCATTGGAGTTGTTTTTAAAATATAATTTCCCCAGGAAAACATGCTAATCTGTAATATGCCAGACCTAAAGTATTAACCAATAGGGAATACAAGAAAAAAAGAAAAACAAACAGAAAAAGAAATAGAACCAAATAATATAAAGAATTAGTTAAGAAACACTGCATATATTTTGGCCAAGTCTACAATGTGTAAACTTGAAAGAGGCTATTCTTAAAAAGAGAAATATGGAAATTTGTAATCTCAGCACTTACTCTTGATAAAAAGGCAAAAATCTTCCCTGACCATAAAATTTAAATTTTAAATTATGTTCATTATTTTAAAAAAACCAGTTGCCTAGCAGAAACAAATGGACTTTCTTTCTCCCTATTACTACACACCTTTGACCCAAGACTCTATTAATTTCCCTAGATAAAATTTCTAAGAAATATCAACTCACAATTTATTAAAAAATATCAGAAAGAAAAGACCACATATGAGCACAAAGATGAGACTGACAGCTAATGTCCCACCATCAAGAAGAGAAGACCGATAAAAGGTGTGAGAAAAAGTTCTGAGTAAAAATAAATGCTGACCTATAACTATGTATTAACTAAAATTTTATGTTATTTGCAAAAGAAAAATTAAACATATTTTAGGGAAAATGTGGTCTTTATTGCCAGTAAATCCTGATCATAGGAACTTCCAAATCATATGGAAAACAGAAAATAATCTCCAGGAATTGTTCTGACAAAAAGAAAGCATGATGAGAAAAGAAAACAATGAATATATAATACTGTAAAAAATAAAAAAAAAATAATAAAATCAAATTTGATATTTTGGGGATAGAGCAATTAAACTAGAAAACAGTGGAGTTACTTGGGGGAAAGTATTTAAAAGGAGTTAAAGTCTTCTAAGCTCCTCAAAAATGGTATTTAATAACAGATTTTGTTACTTTAAATGTGCATGTAAACTACCTAGAGTTACAATTAAAAGTGTAAAAATTGTGGATACAACTTCCAAATTAGTTGTGGGCAAATGCCAAAGGATGGTAACAAAGGAAGGGAAACAGAAGGTTGAAACTGAAACAATGATTATTTTAAGATTTGAAACAAACAATGGCGAGAAAAGCTGGCTTCCCCTTGTTCCTCATTCATCTTCTTAGCGGGATTTCTGACTCTCAAATTCCAGAACCAAATGCAAAATAGACATCTACAAATGCATCCATAACTATTATAATTTTTTTTTTTTTTTTTTTTTTTTTTTTGGTCTTAGAGATCTCTCTGTTAAGAGAGAGCGCCTGTAAACCAAAATAGCTACTCCCTAGGAGAGCTCTGACTGGGACAAAAGTTAACTTGGAGTATATTTGTCAGGCGAGACACAATGAGAAGGTGAAACCAAAATGCATGAGATGGAAGAAATTTTTTACTTATATGTATCAGAGAGACTTTGGGTTTTGGTGAGGACTGACAAAAAGTCTGGAGGTGGCAGGGAGACATACCAGTGTGTGGGGAGAGAGAAGGAGAGAGCCCTTCATTGAGGTGCATAGTTGTTATCCCATGCCTTTTTCCGTGGGAGTTGTAGAGACGCTAGTTTAAAATAAACACACACACAAAGGCAAAAACTTATTTACATAATTCTGGTATTAACCATTAGATTTTATCATAGTAGCTCTGTGTGTGTTGACTTTTGGATCACTGAGATGAGGAACAAGAAGACTACATCATACACAACGACATAGGTAGAATTTTTGTTTTAATTTTATTTATTTATTTAGACAGTTGTGCTCTTGTTGCCCAGGCTGGGGCACAATGCCACCATCTCGGTTCACCACAATCTTCACCTCCGCGTTCAGGTGATACTCCTAACTCAGCCTCTGGAGTAGCCGGTATTATAGGCACGTGCCATCACACCCAGCTAACTTTTTGTATTTTTAGTGGAGACAGGGCTTCCCCACATTGGTCGGGCTGGTTTCGAACTCCCAAGGTTTTTTTTTTTTTTTAATAACTTTTATTTTAAGTTCTGGGGTACAGGTTTGTTGCAGAGGTAAACTTGGGTAATGGGTTTTTGTTTGTTTGTTTGTACAGGTCATTCTGTCACTCAGTTATTAAACCTATTATCCATTAGTTATTTTTTCCTGATCATCTTTCTCCTCTCACCCTCCCTTCATGATAGGCACCAGTGTCTGTTTTTACCCTATATGCATCCATGTGTTCTTATCATTCAGCTCCCCTTTATAAGTGAGAACATGTGGTATTTGATTTTCTGTTCCTGTGTAAGTCTGCTAAGGGTAATGGTCCCCAGCTCTATTCATGCTCCTCCAAAGGACATGATCTTATTCTTTTTATGGCTGCACAGCATTTCAAGGGTGATAAGGTATGCTTGGCTTCCATATAACTCATGTGAGACCTAACAATGGTTGTCAAGGCAGCAAGTATATTGAACAAATATATGGCACTGCCTCATTTTGTGATGGTACCTATTATTCTTTAACTTTCAATAAATCAGACCAGAGATTTAGAAAGGCTTCTGAAGCATAAAATGCATGCTAACAATTGAAAGAGCATCTATTGGTGTAGATATGTGTAGAGATTTTTAGATACACCACCATGCACAAAAATACAGCATTTCCTTCTTATCCACAGTTTCACTTTCCACAGTTGCAGTCAACCACAGTCCAAAGACACTAATTGAAAAATTCCATATATAAACAATAAGCTTTAAACCACATGCTATGTTAAGTAGAGTGATAAAATCTGTTTTGGCCCTGCTCTGTCCCACCCGGGACATGGATCATCCCTTTTCCAGTGTGTTCGTGCTATTCATGCTGTCTATCTGTTAGTCCCTAAGGAGTGGTCTTCGTTATCAGATTGATAGTCCTGGTATTGCAATAATTTTCTTCCAGTAACTCTTAATTTACTTAATAATGACGCTAAATTGAAAAAGTAATGATGCTGGCGTATTGTTATAATTCTTCTATTTTATTAGGTATTATTGTCAATCTCTAACTTACCTAATTAAACTTTATCATGCATATGTATGTGTAGTAAAACCAGTATATATAGTAGGGCTTAGTACTATTGAGGTTTTAGGCATCCACTGGAGGTCTTGGAATGTATCCCACAAGGATAAGGGGAGACTGCTGTATTATTATAACAAACACTTATGGAATCAGGATCAGCCCTGAATGCCCTACATATATAACTTCATTGAATCTTACAACTTATATCAAAGTATCATTTTCTTTATGTTTGAAAAAGGGGGTTGGGAAATTAAGATCACCATAATAAATTGGAGAAGAACAAATTAAAATCCAGGCAATTTATCTGCTACATCAATATTTCCCAGAATGGGTTACACATTTTACCTCTCATACATTTAGATGATAATGCAAGTACAGAAGGGATGATGCTAGAGAGTAGGGGTAGGGCTACACAGGAAGTAGGGAGAAAGGAAGAAAGTATGGAATAAAAACAGAAAGAAAAAAATGAAAAATTATGTTGACACTTTAAAAAAAATACAGAAACAGGGTATCATTCTGTAGCCTAGGCTGAAGAGCAATGGCATGATTATAGTTCACTGCAGACTTCAACTCTTGGGCTCAAGGAATCCTCCCCCCTCAGCCTCCTCAATAGCTGGGACTATAGGCACATGCTAACATACTCGGCTAATTCTTAAATATTTTTGTAGAGACAGCGTCACACCATTTGCCCAGGCTGATCTTAAACTCCTGGCTCAAGCAATCCTCCCACCTCAGCCTTTTAAAGTGCTGGGATGACAGGTATGAGTCCTTATAAGTGGCCGACACCTCCAGGCTTAATTAGCTGTGTAGGCCATTGTGGTAACCATCCCACACATTCACATACAAACATGTTCTACAGGTTGCCATTAACCATTATCTTCATGAGAGTTTTGGGACAGGAGTGAATTAATCATGTTGGAGTCCCTTAAAACTAGGTAACTGGTCTGGCACTGTGGCTCACACCTGTAATCCCAACACTTTGGGAGGCTGAGGCAGGTAGACTGTGAGATCAGGAGTTTGAGACCAGCCTGGCCAACATAGTGAAACCTCATCTCTACTGAAGATAAAAAAAGAAAAGAAAAGAAGAAAGGAAAGGAAAGAAGGAAAGGAAAGGAAAGGAGAGGAAGGGAAGGGAGGGGAGGGGAGGGGAGGGGAGGGGAGGGGAGGGGAGGGGAGGGGAGGGGAGGGGAGGGGAGGGGAGGGGAGGGGAGGGGAGGGAAGGGAAGGGAAGGGAAGGGAAGGGAAGGGAAGGGAAGGGAAGGGAAGGGAAGGGAAGGGAAGGGAAGGGAAGGGAAGGAAAAGGAAAAACTAGCCAGGCATGGTGGCACAAGCCTGTAATCCCAGCTCCTCGAGAGGCTCAAGCAGGAAAATCGCTTGAACCTGGGAGGTGGGGGTTGTAGTGAGCCCAGACAGCACCATTGAACTCCAGCCTGGGTAACATAGTGAGGTTCCATTTAAAAAAAAATGGGGTCACTTCAGCTCTGTGCCAGGTGCTTGAGGAGTAACCTGGCCCAGCCCAGTGGAGGAAGTCAGGGATCAAGTTCTCTATGACAATGTCAGGTGACAAGGTGCCACTAAATTCTTATTTTCTGCAGAGAAAACAACATTTGAAAGTACAGAACAAATGTCTGAAGTACACCAAAACTAGATTCTAATCTTGTCTCTGCTACATATGGGATGTGAGGTTGACAAGGGAATAACCTTTCTGAATTTCAGGGAACTTTTGGACTGTACCTAATTATGTGGTACCTGGGACTAAATTAAATCAGATGACAAAATACTGGAGGATCTCATCGGGAGAAGACATAAAGGGTGAGTGTCAATCTGGAGAGAAAATCCTCCAAATTTTATTTTTATTTTTATTTTTGAGGTGGAATCTTGCTCCATCACCAGGCTGGAGTGCAGTGGCACCATCTTGGCTCACTGCCACCTCCCCCTCCTGGATTCAAGTGATTCTCCTGCCTCAGCATCCTGAGTAGCTGGGACTACAGATTCATATCATCATGCCTAGCTAATCGTTTTGTATTTACAGTAGGGTCGAGATTTCACCATGTTGGCAAGGATGGTCTCCATCTCTTGATATGCCCGCCTCAGCCTCCCAAAGTGCAGGTAATAAAGCGTGAGCCACTAAGCCTAGCCCAACTGTTAATACAAAGTAGAAAGTATGCAAAAGGATTTTTGTACAGCAATTCAGAGATTTATAAAAGATTTTGGTACATAAAAAAATTACCAGAAAAAATACTATTCATATATTTACTCAGACATGAAAGATAAATTTATAGCTTAAGATATGTCTGACATAATATACCAGGCATTGAGAATGTACAATATTGGCTCGAATGCCTTGAATATTACAATTCTGAATTTCATAGACTTATGTAAATCATTAATTATTTAAAAAGGCACATTTTATAACACAAGGTAAAACTAAGTTGACACAAAGGCTGGGATACAGACAGATAAAGGGTTTCATTTTGGTATGTCACTTATATATGTTTTTTATTTATTTTTATTTTTTAGTAGGGACGGGGTTCCACCATCCTGTTGGTCAGGATGGCATCGATCTATTGACCTTGTGATCTGCCCGACTCAGCCTCCTAAAGTGCAGGGATTACAAGCATTTTACTATATACGTGCATCTTGAAAAAGACATTTCCCTGGGCAGGAAAGGTCTTTTTAAAGATGCACGTATATAGTAAGATTCATGTCCCAACACAAACGTCGTTGCACCTGTTGATATGTGTCTTAAGCCTGAGGTAGGGAAGTTTGGTAGGTGAAAGTTACATTTCATCTCCTTTCTCATAGCATGGCATATGGAAGAGAAGATTTTGGCTTTATTTATTTTATTTTTATTTTTTATTTTTTTGTGCATCTTGCCTTTTCCTTTTCTTTCTTTCTTTTTTTAAGGAAAGAAAGAGAAAGAGAAAAGGAGGAGAGAAAACAGGAGTTTTTGCTCTATTGCCCAGGCTGAAATGCAATCTAATAATAGGTATTAAAAACCTATTTAATAGACAGGAAGGAATAGGGAAAGAAAATAACAAACAAACAGCCAACCATTATTTCATTTAAATCTATGAAATGCTGTGCAAATGCTGAAGAGTGATTTGCTTCGATTTATTTGTTCACTTTCAAAATAGGTGTAATGTGATATTAAAAAAAAAATGTATGTTCTGTGGACCTGCGATAAAGAATTCTATAAATATTCATTGAGTTTACTTGTTCCAGATCTGAGTTCAAGTCATAAATGTCCCTGTTATTTTTCTATCTCATTGATCCATTGAATATTAACAATGTGGTGTCAAAGTCTCCCACTATTATTGTGTGGGAGTCCAAGTCTCTTTTTAAGTCATTGAAAACTTGTCTTATGTATCTAGGTGCCCCTATATTGGGTATATATATATTTATGATCATTGACTCCTATTGTTGCATTGATCCTTTTATCATTATGTAATGTCCTTCTTTGTTTCTTTTCGTCTTTGTTGCTATTGTAGTCTATTTTGTCGGAGACAAAAGTTACAACTCCTGTTTTGTTTTGTTTTGTTTTGTTTTCCTCTCCATTTGACTTGTGAGTCTTCCTCCATCCTTTTGTTTTGAGTCTTTGTGTGTCCTTGCTTGTGAGATGGATCTGGGTACAGAGTGACAATGTGGTTTTACTTTTTGTTCAGTTTGCATGTCTATGTCTTTGATTGGCGCATTTAATCCATTTAAATTCAGGATTAACATTTGTGAGTTTAATATTATCATTTGTGAGTTTAATATTGTCATTTAATGCTAGCTGGCTATTTTGCCCATTAGTTGGTATAAATTCTTCATTATGGAGATACTCTTTACCTTTTGGTAAGTTTTTGGGATGACTGATACTGGTTGTTCCGTTCTGTGTATAGTGCTTCTTTCAGAAGCTCTTGTAAAGCAGACCTGGTGGTGATGAAATCTCTGAGTGCTTGCTTGTTCATGAAATATTTTATTTTTCCTTCATTTATGAATCTTAGTTTGGCTGAATATGACATTCTGGGTTGAAAATTATTTTCTTTGAGGATATTGAATATTGACCCCCACTCTCTTCTAGTTTGTAGGGCTTCTGCTGAGAGATCTGCTGTAAGTCTGATAAGCCTCCCTTTATATTACCTGGAGTTGAGTATTGTCCCACCTTACTAGGTTAGGAAAGTTTTTCTGAATAATATCCTGAAGAATATTTTACAGCTTGGAGTCATTCTCTTCATGGCATTCAGGTGCACCTATCAAACATAAATTAGATCTTTTCACATAGTCCCATATTTCTTGGAGACTTTGCTCATTCCTTTTTACTTTTTCTTCTCTAATCTTGTCTTCTCATTTCATTTCATTAAGTTGGTCTTCTACCTCTGATATCCTTTCTTCTGCTTGATCAATTCGAGTGTTAAAACCTGTGCATACTTCTCAGAGTTCTCGTATTGTATTCTTTAGTTCCATTAATTCACTTATATTCCTCTCTAGATTGTCTATTCTCATTAGGACTTCGTCAAACCTTTTTTCAAAGTTCTTAGTTTCTTTACATTGGGCTTGAACGTGTTCTTTTAACTCACAGAATTTTCTTATTATCCACCTTCTGAATCCTAATTCTGTTAATGGAATGCACTCATTCTCCATCAGGCCTTGTTCCCTTGTTGATGAGGAACTGTGATCCTCTGTAGAGGGAGAGGCATTCTGATTCTGAGAATTCTCAGCCTTTTTATGCTGGTTTCTTCCCATCATTGTAAATTTATCCACCTGTCTTCTTTGTAATTACTGACTTTCAAATTAGATCTCTGCGTGGATGTCCAACTTGTTAATTCCCAGCGCCAAAATCTGAGCAATGCACTGCACCAGCTAAAACAGCAGCGTCAAGATTCTTGGTGCTTTTCAGTCTGGGAGTCTCCAGTCTGGCTTCTCTCCTGAATCCCTTCTTCACTTAGCTGACTGGGTGGCTCTGCCCCTTCCCGGAGCTCCAAACATCAACCAAAATGGGACCCAGTCCCGTTTACGCTGCACCAGGAACTGCCATGCCGGGACACTGGCAAAACCGCTGCACCGGCTGCAAGAGTTGCACTGGCGATCCGTGGGGCTCCTCCACTGAGAATCTCCTGGTCCTTTAGCAACAAAAATTCGTCTTAAAAGTGTGGCGTCGGGCCGGGCGCAGTGGCTCACGCCTGTAATCCCAGCACTTTGGGAGGCCGAGGCGGGTGGATCACGAGGTCATGAGATCGAGACCATCCTGGTCAACATGGTGAAACCCCGTCTCTACTAAAAAAATGCAAAAAATTAGCTGGGCACGGTGGCGCGTGCCTGTAATCCCAGCTACTCGGGAGGCTGAGGCAGGAGAATTGCCTGAACCCTGGAGGCGGAGGTTGCGGTGAGCCGAGGTCGCGCCATTGCACTCCAGCCTGGGTAACAAGAGCGAAACTCCGTCTCAAAAAAAAAAAAAAAAGTGTGGCGTCCTCTCATTCTCTGCGCTTTCACTGGGAGCTACAAGCCTAAGCTGCTAGTGATCGGCCATCTTGGATCTTTCTCTAGAAATATGTTTTATACTACAAACCATAGAGAAAATATACCCTCATTTAATAATGAAGCAACATCTTCATTATTAAAATTACCAACATTAAACAAACTTTCTTCTAATTAGCAGCAAATGATAGCACAGAAAGGAATAGAGACAAATATGTCTGCTTTATTAGGAATATTAACATGTTTATGATTGCTTGTATGATTGTGTCACCACTAGTAATTTTTCTTAAACATTTGTTTCTGAGAGTCAATATTTAAAGAATATGCTTCAGTTAAAGTGGTATTTCAAAGTAATAGTAAAACTACTCACCAAGTAGAAGGTAACTCTATTCTATGACATCATCTCTAGCTTCAAAAGCACATGTGTATTTTATTTCACCTCTTTTTGGAGCTTCCAATTCTACCTTAACTGTATGCAAAATATTTGAGTTTAAAATATCAATACAGCTTCATAAAAAAGGCCTCAAAATATCTCCGTATTCAAAATTCAGTAAATACAATAACTGAAAAATCTTAAGTACACGACTTGTACATCTACTTAAAAAATAGCTTTCATGAGGAAACATTTCACTTAATGTCAAAATCATAGATAGAGGATTGAATATGTTGTAAACTGTGCATAAAATAGAAATAAGAAGACTAAAATAAATGCTTTTTGAAAGTATGAGGAAAAGTTTGAAGTGCTCAGGATATAAATTGAGACATGCACACACATACATCTATGTAATATACTGTAGTCAGGTTTCAAATTGTACAACATTAATATTTTTCTGTTTTTGTAAAACAATATCATCCATTGCTATTATGTTTCTGTTAAGTTTCTGGTACATCTTTTTAGAGAGCATCTTATAGGTACGGTTTCAAGAGAATGATTTAAAACAAAGTTTATCCTCCATTTCAACTGTACTAACAAAAGGTTAATAAGGTTCATTATTAGGGAAACAAATTATTCTACATTTTGACAATAACATACACAACATACTTAAAATATAAACTGGGTTAGTCTCTAGATATTTTTTTCAGATTAAAGCTATCATATTCCATTATTGGTTTTTTAAAGGAAATCCAAGAATATAATAAGATGTGGTTGACATTACTTATAATGTAGAAAGATTATAGCATTGAATCTTTAATTTTAAATGCATTAATATATAGTTGTTATAATTATACCTTAAAATGTTCTCATCTTTGGATATTATGGAATATTTATTCTGTCATATTAAATTCTGTAACAACCTAAGATATAAATATCTAAGGCAAGAACTTTTTTTTCCCCTCTATGATATTATTGTTTCTCTTGGAATTTTTTTTAATCACTCAGTTGAATTTAAAATATACATTATTGGTTTTTGAAATGCAGTTTTATAAAGTACATTTTAATGTATTTATACTTAACTAATAAGGTTTTTAATTTTCCATTACATTCACTACTTAATACTGATATTAAAAATCAACATATGATTGTTTTCATGATTTGAGAAGTAACATGGTGTAGCTTAATTTTATAATGCTACTTTAAAGACACTGCATGTGTGCATGTTGCTACCTTTCCTATCACAGAAATAACATTTACTCCCGTTTTTTACTGTACACACTATTTTTCAATTTTATATGAAATAATTAAAAAACACTTTTTCAGAGAAGCACAAACTCTGGAACTACATGTTATTAAACTTCAGCCACTCACAGATTTAGCTATTGGAATCAAAATCAAAATAAAAGTTATCTTAGCTCACCCGTGAGATATATATGTTCTGGGTATTTTTTTAACCTAAGAAATAATTTATTTTTGTTAACTAATTATTTTCTCTACTTTAAACAACATATATTTAATATGTTTTAATAGTATAGTCTTATTTTTGTTGTGAAGATGATTAAACAATAAATTGTATGAATACAACTTTAGATTATCACCAATATAAGAAGCAATGCATTTTTAAAATTACTATTATATTCAAGCTTAAAAACTTGAGTTAAAAAAAATCTAAGAAATTTTGTTTCTGATTCATACTTGCCTCTCAATATCTATTACTTTGGTGAATAAAAGTGCCATGTGCCGAATGTTTGTGTTTCTCCAAGTTTATATGTTAAAATTCTAGAAATTTTAGTCCTCAATGTAGTGTTATTAGGAGGTGTGGTCTTTGGTAGGTAATTAGGTCAGAAGGTAAAATCCTCATGAATGGGATCAGTTTCATAAAAGGGATTACAGAAAACTGTCTGTCACTCTTTCCCCTATGTAAGGGTATAAGAAGTAGACAGCAGTCTGCAACACTTAAAAGTGCCCTCACCAGAACCCAACAATGCTGGCACAAGGATCTTAGATTTCCAGCCTCCAAAACTGTGAGAAATTCATTTATGTTGTTCAGAAACCACCCAGTTTATCATATTTTGTTATGGCAGCTCAAAGTAAGACAAAAAGTAAAAGGGGAAAGTTAAACTAATAATAATCATTAGAAATACAATAGCAAAGACCTGGAACCAAGCCCATTGATGATAGACTTGACTGGGAAAATGTGGCACATATACACCATGGAATATTATGCAGCAATCAAAAATGATGAGTTCGTGTCCTTTGTAGGGACATGAATGAATCTGGAGAACATCATTCTCAGCAAATGGACACAAGAACAGAAAATGAAATACTGCATATTCTCACTCATAGGTGGGTGAGGAAAAATGAGAACACATAGACAAAAGGAAGGGGGTACTACACACTGGGGTCTATTGGGGGGAATAGGGGAGGGACAGTGGGGCGGAGCTGGGGAGGGATAGCCTGGGGAGAAATGCCAAATGTGAGTGAAGGGGAGGAAGGCAGCAAAACACACTGCCATGTGTATACCTATGTAACTATCTTGCACGTTCTGCACATGTAACCCAAAACCTAAAATGCAATAAAAAAAAGAAATTATACACTACCAATCACCAAATTAGCAGGTTCCTACGACATCCACAAAATAAAGTATTGTTATACGTAGCAATGTCTTCATTTGATAACATTGAATTAAGTTAATGTGAATTATATTTATCTAGCTTCAATTAAAATAACATATTAAAAGTGGTTTGACAAGTATGATTTAATAATGTGGGAAATTATTTTTTAAAAATATCAATAGCAAGTACATTATTCAAAATAAAGAAATTGCATATAGCCAAGCTGGTGGTAGCATAACATTTGGAATAAAACTGAGGTCAAGTGATGATGGAGATAATGTCCTGATAACTGATTACAAATGTAAATAGCCAAAATAAGACTTTTAGAGACTATAATTCACAGACTAGAACATAGCATAAATAGGGGTAAATAAAATTTAGTACCTGTGGTCTGAGAAACATAGTTACCATAGATAAAGTAGTGTAATAGAGTAGGTAAGAATTCTTTGGGTAAACACCCAATTTTAGAACATTGTTCTCTCTATACTTTATTGATTAATAGTCTACAAATATCAAATTTGACATATGGGCACACAAATCAAAAGTACAAAATGACTAGATTGAAATGCAGAGAGAAAGGCAGATAAATAATGAGGACATTTAATCATGAACCCATCGAAAGAACATTCCAAAGGAGAGCAAGCAAAAGACCTGAATTAGATCCATGATTAAAAGTTCGTCTTGTATATCTTCAGATGTTTCATGATCTGATAATGACCTAAGTGTGTGTGTGTGTGTGTGTGTGTGTGTGTACACACACACATATATATGTATATATGAGTGTATATATACGTATATGTGTATATATATGCATATGTGTATATATGTGTGTATGTATACATATACACATACACTAAGTATATTATCAGATATACATAAATGTTTGCCATGTTTTCAGCAAACTTATAAAAATGAATAAAGTGAAGTGATTCTTAAAAAGCCTTTTTTTTTTTGCCTATTTGTTTTGGTGCTGTTATATATTACCTTTTAAATTACAAGAACAAAATTAAAAACATTGCAAATATCCCAGATTGAAAACAACCCAGATTTTTATAAATATCAATCACAACTGGAAGAATAATGACAATTAATATATTTTTAAAAATATTTAGTGTGTATTTACAAAATTTACTTATATAAACATAAAGCATTATCTTATTTCTTGATAAATTAATTTCTTAAACATATTGCATATTTAGTAGCCTATTCTCACATAGCAGAGGAGCAATAAGAATAAAAGAAATTTAGTTATTAATACAACATGACTTCAACATTTTTGCCTAATTATCAGTCACCTAATAGGTCAAGAAGAAAATTATGTCATACTAAAATGTAGGTAGACATTTTATATACCTTAAGCAATTTGTTATTTTTTTGACTATACAAAAATACTCCCATGGTATTCGCAGTAAACATTGTTGTTTTTACTTTATCATGGCTTTACTTACTTTGTTTTTTACTCCACTCATGCTATTCAAAGAGGAGAAAATAACTAAGGTAATTGGTAATACACAGGAAAAATAAAAATTAAAACTAATCCAAATACACTAAAAAATTATTATATACTTCTGTCAGACCAGTGGTATTTCTATTTGATGGTTCAAAATGTAAGTCATGGAGGACTCAAGATGGCACTGTGAGAACAACCCAGGATTGGAGCTCTCATTGAATCCGCAAACAGGTGAGTTGGAGCTGCATTTCCAGACTGATCTTTGTTGCCCACAGAACGGGGAAACTACCAAGTATAAAAAGACATGGGACGCCAGGCAATAGGTCTGCCTGGTGAAGCCGGCAGCTGGGGCGGTGGTGGCCGGCCCTACCCAGCAATCCCCACAGGGCACACGTGTCTGGGTGCCCTGTTGAAACGACAACCTGAGACTTGAGAGGGCTGGACTTGAGACTGAACAAGACTTGGACAGTAGGCCAGCCCCGGGGATTGCAGGGACAGATCGTTTGGGATACCCAGTGGGACAAACAAAACCGCGATTTCAAACTACCCCGAGCAGACGGTCCGAGATGCTCTGTGAGGGAGGGGCGTCCACCACTACGGAGGCAACCCACCCCAACTGAGATACATGCACACTGCTGACGCAGCCAGCCATTGCCGAGGCAACCTGTCCCTACTGAGATACAGGACCACTGCTGACTCAGCCTGCCATTGCCGAGGCAACATGCTACAATGAAGAGACTCCGCCGCAGGGCGTGGCGGAGACCACAGCAGAACCTGCAGGAACAGGGCAAATCACACAACAGCAGGGCGGAGCCTCGGCAGCCAAAGAGTGGCTAGTCTGCCTTCTAGCTGGGCAGGACACCTCAACGAACATCGAAAAATAAAGCCCAAACCCCCCAACACAGAGCATTTGAGAAAACAAGGGTTTTTTAATGAGCTCTGTTGCAGCAGAATCAAACATAGCAGCCTAACAGCCCTGAATGAACAACAGAGCTCACAGCTAAGCAATTGAGCTCCAAAAAAGCACAGACTGTCTCCTCAAGCAGCTCCCTGACCTCTCTATATCCAAAAGACTGACATTTGGCAGGCATCATCCTGGGACAAAGATAGCAGAAAAAGAAACGGGTAGCATCCCTCACTGTGCCATAGCTGCTAGAGGTGCACCCCAGACAAGAAGGGCCTGGAGTGGACCTCAGCAGTCGTACAGCAAAGGGGCTAGGCTGGTAGAAGGAAAACCAAGTAACAGAAATACTTCATCATCAACATTCTGGGTGTCCACTCAGAGACCCAATCGAAAAGTCAGCAACTACGCAGACGACAAGCAGATAAACCCACAAAGATGGGAAGAAACCAGCGAAAAAGGGAGGAAAACACCCGAAACCAGAACACCTCACCTCCTAGAAAGGACCAAAACTCCTCACCAGCAAGGGAGCAAAGCTGGACGGAGAATGACTGTGATTAAATGATGGAATTAGACTTCAGAAGGTGGATAATGAGAAACTTTTGTGAGCTAAAAGAACATGTATTAAATCAATGCAAAGAAACTAAGGAACTTAAAAAAAGATATGAGGAAATGATAACAAGAATGGATAACTTAGAGAGAAATATGAATGAATTAAAGGAGCTGAAAAACACAATACAAGAACTTCGCGAAGCATGCACAAGTTTCAATAGCCGAATTGACCAAGCAGAAGAAAAAATATCTGAAGTCGAAGACCAACTCAATGAAATAAAACGAGAAACCAAGATTAGAGAAAAAAGCGCAAAAAGGAATGAACAAAGTCTCCAAGAAATGTGGGACTGTGTGAAAAGACCTAATCTACGTTTGATAGGTGTACCAGAAGGGGACGAAGAGAATAAATCCAAGCTGGAAAATACTCTTCAGGACATCATCCAGGAAAACGTCCCCCATCTAGCAAGACAGGCCAACACTCAAATGCAGGAAATACAGAGAACACCACAAAGATATTCTGCAAGAAGAGCAACCCCAAGGCACATAATCATCAGATTCAACAAGGTTGAAATAAATGAGAAAATACTAAGGGCAGCCAGAGTTACCCACAAAGGGAAGCCCATCAGACTCACAGCAGATCTCTCGGCAGAAACACTACAAGACAGAAGAGAGTGGGGGCCAATATTCAATATTCTTAAAGGAAAGAACTTTCAACCCAGAATTTCATATACAGCCAAACTGAGATTCAGAAGTGAAGGAAAAATAAAATCCTTTGTGAACAAGCAAGTACTCAGAGATTTTGTCACCACCAGGCCTGCTTTACAAGAGCTCCTAAAAGAGGACTACACATAGAAAGGAACAACCAGTACCAGCCATTCCAAAATCACACTAAAAGTTAAAGAGCATCAACAGAATGAAGATTCTACAACAACCAACAGGCAAAACAGCCACTTAGCATCAAAATGGCAGTATCAAATTCACACATAACAATATTAACCCTAAATGTAAATGGACTAAATGCACCAATCAAAAGACACAGACTGGCAAATTGGATAAAAATCCAAAACCTATCAGTGTGCTGTATCCAGGAAACCCATCTCACATGCAAGGATACACAAAGGCTCAAAATAAAGGGATGGAGGAAGATTTACCAAGCTAATGGAAAGCAAAAAAAAGCAGGAGTTGCAATTCTCATCTCTGATAAAATAGACTTTAAAGCAACAAAGATCAAAAGAGAAAAAGAAGGCCATTACATAATGGTAAAAGGATCGATACAACAAGAAGGGCTAACGATCCTAAACATATATGGACCCAATGCAGGAGCACCCAGATACATAAGGCAAGTTCTTAATGACTTACAAAGAGACTTAGACACCCACACAATAATAGTGGGAGACTTTAACACTCCACTGTCAATATTAGACAGATCAACCAGACAGAAAATCAACAAGGATATCCAGTGCTTGAACTCAGACCTGGAGCAAGCAAACCTGATAGACATTTACAGAACTCTCCACCCCAAATCCACAGAATATACATTCTTCTCAGCACCACATCACACCTACTCAAAAATTGACCACATAATTGGAAGTAAAGCACTGCTCAACAAATGCAAAACAACTGAAATCATAACAAACAGCCTCTCAGACGGCAGTGCAATCAAGTTAGAACTCAGAATTCAGAAACCAACCCAGAACCGCACAGCTTCATGGAAACTGAACAACTGGCTCTTGCATGATGACTGGGTAAACAACGAAATGAAGGCAGAAATAAAGAAGTTCTTCGAAACCAATGAGAATGAAGACACAACATGCCAGAACCTCTGGGACACATTTAAAGCAGTCTCTAGTGGAAAGTATATAGCAATAAGTGCCCATATGAGGAGAATGGAGAGATCCAAAATTGACACCCTATCATCAAAATTGAAAGAGCTAGAGGAGCAAGATCAAAAAAACTCAAAACCCAGCAGAAGACAAGAAATAACTAAGATCAGAGCTTAACTGAAGGAGAGTGAGACACGAAAAACCCTTCAAAAAAATCAATAAATCCAAGAGCTGGTTTTTTTAAAAGATCAACAAAATAGACAGACCATTAGCCAGACTGATTAAAAAGAAAAAAGAGAACAACCAAATAGATGCAATAAAAAATGATAAAGGGGAAATTACCACAGATTCCACAGAAATTCAAACCATCATCAGAGAATATTACAAACAACTATATGCACATAAACTAGTAAACCTGGAAGAAATGGATAAATTCCTGGACTCCTGTGTCCTCCCAAGCCTAAACCAGGAGGAAGCTGAAACTATGAATAGACCAATAACAAGGGCAGAATTCGAGGCAGCAATTAAGAGCCTACCACACAAAAAAAGCCCAGGTCCAGATGGGTTCACAGCCGAATTCTACCAGATACACAAAGAGGAGCTGGTACCATTTCTTCTGAAACTATTCCAAATAATCCAAAAAGAAGGAATCCTACCCAAATCATTCTACGAGACCAATATCATCTTGATACCAAAACCCGGCAGAGACCCAACAAGAAAAGAATCCTTCAGGCCAATATCCATGATGAACATAGATGCAAAAATCTTCAATAAAATATTGGCAAGCCAAATGCAACAGCAAATCATAAAACTTATTCACCATGATCAAGTAGGATTCATCCCGGGGATGCATGGCTGGTTCAACATATGCAAGACTATCAACGTAATTCACCACATAAACAGAACCAAAACCAAAAACCACATGATTATCTCAATTGACTCAGAGAAGGCATTTGACAAAATTCAACAGCCCTTTATGCTAAAAAACCCCAATAAACTCGGTATCGATGAAACGTATCTCAAAGTAATAAAAGCTATTTATAACAAACCAACAGCCAATATCATACTGAATGGGCAAAAACTGGAAGCATTCCCTTTAAATTCTGGCACTAGACAAGGATGCCCTCTTTCACCACTGCTATTCAATATAGTTCTGGAAGTTCTAGCCAGAGCTATCAGGCAAGAAAAAGAAATAAAGGGTATTCAAATAGGAAAGGTGGACGCCAAGTTGTCTTTATTTGCAGACAACATGATAGTATACCTAGAAGACCGCATCACCTCAGCCCAAAAACTCCTGAAACTGATAAGCAACTTCAGCAAAGTCTCAGGATATAAAATCAATGTGCAAAAATCACAAGCATTCGTCTACACCAATAACAGACTTAAAGAAAGCCAAATCAAGAGCGAACTGACATTCACAATTGCTACAAAAAGAATAAAATACCTTGGAATACAACTCACAAGGAACGTAAGAGACCTCTTCAAGGAAAACTACAAACCACTGCTCAACGAAATCAGAGAGGACACAAACAGATGGAGAAACATTCCATAGTCATGGTTAGGAAGAATTAATATCGTGAAAATGGCTATACTGCTCAAAGTAATTTACAGAATCAATGCTATCCCCATCAAGTTACAATTGACTTTCTTCACAGAACTGGAAAAAACCACCATGAACTTCATATGGAACCAAAAGAGAGCCCGCATAGCCAAGTCAATTCTAAGCAAAAAGAACACAGCGGGGGGCATCACACTACCGGATTTCAAACTATACTACAAGGCTACAGTAATCAAAACAGCATGGTACTGGTACCAAAACAGAGATATAGACCAATGGAACAAAACAGAGGCACCGGAGGCAGCACAACATATCTACAACTATACAATCTTTGATAAACCTGACAAAAACAAGCAAGGGGGAAAGGATTCCCTGTTTAACACATGGTGTTGGGAAAACTGGCTAGCCATGTGCAGAAAGCAGAAACTGGACCCCTTCCTGACACCTTACACTAAAATTAACTCCAGATGGATTAAAGACTTAAACATAAGACCTGGCACGATAAAAACCCTAGAAGGAAATCTAGGCAAAACTATCCAGGACATAGGAGTAGGCAAGGACTTCATGAACAAAACACCGAAAGCATTGGCAACAAAAGCCGAAATAGACAAATGGGACCTCATCAAACTCCACAGCTTCTGCACGGCAAAAGAAACAGTCACTAGAGTGGATTGGCAACCAACAGAATGGGAAAAAATTTTTGCAGTTTACCCATCTGACAAAGGGCTGATATCCAGAATTTACAAAGAACTCAAATGGATTTACAGGAAAAAAACAAACAAGCCCATTCAAAAGTGGGCAAAGGATATGAACAGACACTTTACGAAAGAAGACATATATGAGGCCAACAATCATATGAAAAAATGCTCATCGTCACTGGTCATCAGAGAGATGCAAATCAAAACCACATTGAGATACCATCTCACGCCAGTTAGAATGGTGATCATTAAAAAATCTGGAGACAACAGATGCTGGAGAGGATGTGGAGAAAAAGGAACACTTTTACACTGTTGGTGGGAGTGTAAACTAGTTCAACCATTGTGGAAGTCAGTGTGGCGATTCCTCAAGGCCTTAGAAATAGAAATTCCATTTGAGCCAGCAATCCCATTACTGGGTATATATCCAAAAGACTATAAATCGTTCTACTATAAGGACACATGTACACGAATGTTCATTGCAGCACTGTTTACAATAGCAAAGACCTGGAATCAACCCAAATGCCCACTGATAATAGACGGGATTGGAAAAATGTGGCACATATACACCATGGAATATTATGCAGCAATCAGAAATGATGAGTTTGTGTCGTTTGTAGGGACATGGATGAATCTGGAGAACGTCATCCTCAGCAAACTGACACAAGAACAGAAAATGAAACACCGCATATTCTCACTCATAGGCGGGTGATGAAAAATGAGAACACATGGACACAGAAAGGGGAGTACTAAACACTGGGGTCTATTGGGGGGAAAAGGGGAGGGCCAGTGGGAGGGGGAAGTGGGGAGGGATAGCCTGGGGAGAAATGCCAAATGTGGGTGAAGGGGAGAAGGAAAGAAAAGCACACTGCCATGTGTGTACCTAAGCAACTGTCTTGCATGCTCTGCTCATGTACCCCAAAACCTAAAATCCAATACAAAATAAAAAAATAAATAAATAAATAAAAATAAAAAAAGAGAAAAAAAAAACAAAATGTAAGTCATAAATACTAAATTTATGGTTAACTTTTGTTCCATTATGTTGTAAATTTATCTTCTTCTTTGTCACAATGTGGTACATAAATTGTTCTATTTACTTTCTGGGATAAATTTGCTTATATCTATTTTTCAATTTTAAAAGATGGGAGTCTTACTGTGTTGTCCAGGCTGAATTTGAATTTCTAGGCTCAAGTGATCCTGAGTAGGTGAGACTACAGGCATGTACCACTGTACCCAGCTAAATTTGCTCATATCTATTAATTGACCAGATATATTTAATTATTTCACATCTTCTTCTTTTTGTGGCTTGTATGTAGTGTTTTGTTTCCTGACAATACATGTCCAATAAAATATTGAATTTATTTGATGTATGGGATATAGTCATCAAATGAATTTATCTTTTCAATTCAATGTATTGACATACATTACTTATGTACAATAAGGTAAACACATGCTTAATTTAAAAAAAAAGCTAAACAGAAAAAGAAAGATATATTACATACAAGGGAGAAAACATAATCATCACTTATTTCTCTCTGCTATCATTTTTCTTAAGTTTGAAATTTTTTGTTTAACAATACTTTTGGTGCAGATCTACTAGCACAAACTATTCCCAAGGTTTTTTGTACTGTTTTTTCCTGGTGTAAAATGTATTTATTTCATTTTAATTATAAAAGATTGTTTTGTTGCATATAAAATTCTAAATCAACAGTTTATATTTTTGTTTTATGGTTTCATTTTAGTTTCAGAATGTCTATGATACCATTTTATTGTCTTCTTTTCTTTTTTCCAAATTTTCTTGAATATAAATCATAGGAGATTCTAAGTTTTTCTCTGTATATCATATATATATTTTCTCTTTGTCATTTTTCTCTTTATTACTAATTTTCCACAATTTTATCATAATGTACTTTAGTTAAACTTTTATTTTGATTATATATTCTGCTTAGAAATAGACTCTTTATTTCCAAACATTTTTAAAATTTGAAAGTATTAGTTTGTATTTATTTATAATTATTTATTTTACATCACCTATTTTTAACTTATAGAATTGAAGTATTATGCAAAACAATGTACTTTTGTGTTCCAGAAATTTTATTTTACTTTAGATTTTATAAATCAGCTGATATATCCCATCTGTTCATTCATTAAAGTCATTGTTTACTTTAAGTCTTTAAATACTATCAAAGCAGATTCCAAATACTTAGTTGCAAATGTCATCATCAGCCATCTTAGGGTATGTTTCTATTATCTAAGCTTTTCTAGTAAGTAGATTACATTTTCCTTATTGTTCTCATGTCTAATAAAGTTTCCTTGACATGGAATGTATTTGAAAGAACTCTGAAGAGATTTGGTTTTGGTTATTTTCCTCTGAAGAGGAAAATAATTTTGATTTTTATTCA
This sequence comes from Callithrix jacchus, assembly GCF_049354715.1. NCBI lineage: Eukaryota > Metazoa > Chordata > Mammalia > Primates > Cebidae > Callithrix > Callithrix jacchus. The sequence goes on from NC_133502.1 coordinate 50,687,878, forward strand.
ATATGACTGTTATGTTGAGAAAGTTAACCTTATGCTTGTTAAAACTTATTCTGCACTTTTAGAGAGCATGATATTTCAAAAATCTGAAACATTTATGAACCCCTTCTGACTTGGTGGAACTTCTCTGCTGATTCTACTCATCAAGAACATAACAAATTTTATGCAGATAATGGGCTTCATCAGCTTAGATTGTTCATTCTTGAATTTACCTGCAAAATCAACAGTTCCTGTGGACTCTACCAACCCTAGTCAATAAGTATGAAGATTTCTCCATGGTTTTTCTTTTTATCATAAATAAAGGGTAAATCAGGACAAAAAAGAAGTTAGTAAGTGTGGACAATAATTAGTGTATTTATGGTCTTTCTAGAATTAAATTTATACATTCTTTCTGTCTATTATCATTTCCTAGTGTCTTCCTTTGTATGCATATATTTTAAAACTTTCTAATTCTTATTTGCTGCAATGATTGCTCAATATAAGGTCACTTGTCCCTAATTCAATTATATTTTTTATGCGGCATTTCTCCTAAAATGAATTACTTGGGACATAGACTCTATGACTTGAAAAGCCTAAAATATTTACTATCTGGCTATTTCCAAAAAAGTTTTACAGATACATGATGAAGACAGTAAAATTACTTGAGGGATTTTCTGCCCAAATGCAATAATAATACAATGTAAATTTCTTAAGAATAACTGTTTTACTCATTTTACTTTTAGTTCAAATTTGAAACCAAATATTTATCCTCATTTTTCATTTTAAGGAACGAATGTGCAGAGGTGCCTGGCAAGATGTCTGAAAGGAACAGCTCCAGTCTCCAGTTCCCAGTGAGATCAACACAGAAAGTGGTTGATTTCTGTATTTCCAACTGAGACACCGGTTCATCTCAGTGGGACTGGTTAGACAGTGAATGAGTGAAACCAATGCAGGGTGAGGGGAAGCAGGGTGGGGGCGTCCCCTCACCTGGGAAGAGCAAGAATTAGGGAACTCCTTGCCCTAGCCAAGGGAAGCCAGGAGGGACGGTGCCATGAGAAATGGTGCTATGTGGCCCATATACTATGCTTTTCCCACAGTTTTCACAACCCACCAACTAGGAGATTACCTCAGGTGCCTACACTACTAGGGTCCTGGGTTTCAACCACAAAACCAGGCAGCCATTTGGGAAGACACTGAGCAAGCTGAAAGAGTTTTTGTTTGTTTGTGTTTTGTTTTTGTTTTTTATACTCCAGTGGTTCCTAGAACACCAGTGGGAAGAAACTGTTCCCTCCCATGAAAAGGGGGCTGATTCCAGGGAGCCAAGTGATCTAGTACAGTGGATCCTACCCCCACAGAGTCCAGCAAGCTAAGATCCACTGGCTTGAAATTCTTGCTGCCAGCACAGCAGTTTGAAGTTGATCTGGGATGCTCAAGATTGTTGGGGAAAGGGTGCCCACAATTACCGAGGCTTGCATAAGTGGTTTTCCCTAACATTGTAAATAAAGCCCCAAGGAAGTTCAGACTGGATGGAGCCCATTGCAGCTCGACAAAGCCACTACAGCTAGACTGCGTTTCTAGATTCCTCCTCTCTGGACAGGGCATCTCTGAAAGAAAGCAGCTCCAGTCAGGGGCTTAGATGTAACACCCATCTCCCTGAGATAGAGCACCTGAGGGAAGGGGCAGCTGTGGGTGCAGCTTCAGCAGACTTAAAGGTTCCTGCCTGCTGGCTCTGAAGAGAGCAGCATATCTCCCAGCAGTTCTCAAGGTCTGCTAATGGACAGACTGCTATCTCAAGTGGGTCCCTGACCCCTGTGGCCTCCTGACTGGGAGACACCTCCCAGGAGGAGTTGACCGATACCTCACACAGGTGAGCTCCAGATGGCATCTCGCAGGTGCCCCTCTGGTATGAAACTTCCAGAGGAAGGAATAGGCAGCAATCTTTGCTGTTCTGCAGCATCTGCTGGTGATACTCAGGCAAACAGGGTTTGGAGTAGACCTCCAGCAAATTCTAGCATACCTGCCTCAGAGGGGCCTGACTGTTAGAAAACTAACAAACAGAAAGGAATAGCATCCACATCAACAAAAAGGACATCTACTCAAAAACCCCATCCAAAGGTAACCACATCAAAGGTCAAAGGTAGATAAATCCACAAAGATGAAGAAAAACCAACATAAAGAGGCTGAAAATCCCAAAAACCTAAACATCTTTTCTTCTCCAAAGGAACACAACTCCTTGCCAGCAAGGGAGCAAAACTGGATGGAAAATGAGTTTGACAAATTGACAGAAGTAGGCTTCAGAAGGTGTGTAATAACAAACTCTTCTGAGCTGAAGGAACATATTCTAACCCAATGCAAGGAACTTAAGAACTTTGAAAAAGGTTAAAGAAATTGCTAACTAAAATAACCAGTTTAAAGGAGCACATAAATGACCTGATGTAGCTGAAAAGCAAAGCACAAGAATTTCATATTTCAGTGGCTGAACTGATCAAGCAGAACAAAGGATATCAGATTAAAGATCAACTTAATGAAATAAAAGGTGAAGACAAGATTAGAGAAAAAAGAGTGAAAATGAATGAACAAAGTCTCCGAGAAACATGGGACTATCTGAAATGATCAATCCTAGGTTTGACTGGTGTACCTGAAAGTGACAGGGAGAATGGAACCAAGTTGGAAAATACTCTTCAGGACATTATCCAGGACAACTTCCCCAGCCTAGCAAGAAAGGCCAACATTCAAATTCAGGAAACACAGAGAACAGCACAAAAATATTCCTCAAGAAGAGCAAACCCAAGACATATAATTGTCAGATTTACCAAGATTGAAATCAAGGAAAAAATTTTAAGAGCAACCGAGAAAAATATTGGGTCACCCAAAAATGGAAGCCATCAGACTAACAGCAGATCTCTGAGGAAACTCTGTAGGCCAGAAAATTGCAGGCCAATATTTAACCATCTTAAAGAATTTTCAACCCAGAATTTCATATCCAGACAAACTATGCTTCATAAGTGAAAAAGAAATAAAATTCTTTATATACAAGTATATGAAGAGAGATTTTTTGTCATCACCGGTACTGCCTTTCAAAGGCTTCTGAAGGAAGCACAAAATATGGAAAGAAAAATTCAGTACCAGCCACTGAAAAACATACCAATTAATAAAGACCATTGACACTAACAAGCAAAATAACCAGCTAACATCATAATGAAAAGATCAGATTTGCACATAACAATATCAACCTTAAATGTAAACAAGCTAAATGCCTCAATTAAAAGACACAGACTGGAAAACTGGAGACCCATTGGTGTGCTGTATTCAAGAGACCCATTTCACATGCAAAGACACACATAGGCTCAAAATTTGTAGGAATATTTACAAAGCAAATGGAAAGAAAAAAACAACAGGGGTTGCAATCCTAGTCTCTGATAAAACAGACTTTAAACCAATAAAGATCATAAAAGACAAAGAAAGGCATTACATAATGGCAAAGAGATCAATGTAACAAGAGCTAACTATCCTGAATATATATGCACCCAATACAGGAGCACTTGGATTCATATAGCAAGTTCTTAAAGACCTACAAAAAGACTTAGACTCCTACACAATAACAGTGGGAGATTTTAACGCTCCACTGTCAATATTAGACAGATCAATGAGAAAGAAAATTAACAAGGATATTCAGAACTTGAATTCAGCTCTGAACTAAGTGAACTGATAGACATCTACAGAACTCTCTACTCAAAATAAACAGAATAAACATTCTTCTCAGTACTACATCTCACTTATTCTAAAATTGACCAAATTATCTGAAGTGAAACACTCTTTAGCAAATGGAAAAGAAAGAAAATCATAACAAACAGTTTCTCACACCACAGTGCAATCAAATTAGAACTCAGGGTTAAAACTTTATCAAAACTGAATAACCTGATCCTGAATGAGCACTGTGTAAATAACAAAATTAAGGTAGAAATAAATAAGTTCTTTGAAACCAATGAGAACAAAGACACAATGTGCCAGAATCTCTGGGACACAGCTAATGCAGTCTTTAGAGGGAAATTTATAGCAGTAAAAGCCCACAGGAGAAACTGGGAAACATGTAAAATCAACACCCTAACATCACAATTAAAATAACTAGAGAAGCAAGAGCAAACAAATTCAAAAGCTAGCAGAAGACAAGAAATGACTAAGATCTGAGCAGAACTGAAGGAGTTAGAGACATGAAAAGCCCTTCAAAAGATCAATACATCAAGGAGCCGGCTTTTTGAATATTAATAAAATAGAAAGACTGCTAGCCAGCCTAATAAAGAATAAAGAGAAAAAAATCTACCATCAGATAATACTGTAAACACCTCTACACAAACTAGAAAATCTAGAAAAATTGATAAATTCCTGGATAAATACATCCTCCCAAGACTGAACCAGGAAGAAGTCAAATCCCTGAATAGACCAATAATGAGTTCTTAAATTGAGGCAGTAATTAATAGCCTATCTACCAAGAAAAGCTGAGGATTGGACAGATTCACAGCTGAACTCTATCAAAGTTACAAAGAAGAGCTGGTACCATTCCTTCTGAATAAATAAATAAATAAAGAGGGACTCCTCCCTAATGCATTCTAGAAGTCCAGCATCATCCTGATACCAAAATCTGGCAGACACACACACACACAAATGAAAATTTCAGGCCAATATCCCTGATGAACATTGATGTGAAAATATTCAATATTTGCTTTGAAGACCATGGGGGGAGAAATCTTCAATATAATACTGGCAACCCGAATTCAGCAGCACATCAAAAGGCTTATTCACCAGGATCAAGTTGGCTTTATCCCTGGGATGCAAGGCTGGTTAAACATATGAAAATTGATAAATGTAATCTTTCACATAAACAGAACCAATGACAAAAAAACTACAATTTTCTTAATAGATGCTTAAAAAGGACTTTGATAAAATTCAACACCCCTTCATGCTAAAAACTCTCAATAAACTATGTATTGATGGATGTATCTCAACTTTGTCAGAGTTAGTTATGACAAACCCACATCCAATATTATACTGAATGGGCAAAAGCTGGAAGCATTTGCTTTGATAACTGGCACAAGAAAAGAATGCCTTCTCTCGCCACCCCTATTCAACATAGTATTGAATGTTCTGGCCACGGCAATCAGGCAAGAGAAATAAATAAAATAAATAGTATTCATATAGGAAGAGAGAAAGTCAAATTGTTCTTGTTTGCAGATAACATGATTGTATATTTAGAAAACCCCATCATCTCAGTCCAAAATCTCCTTAAGCTAATAAGCAACTTCAGCAAAGTCTAGCATACAAAATCAATATGCAAAAATCACCAGCATGCCTATATGCCAATATTAGACAAACAAAGAGCCAAATCATGAGTGAACTCCTTTCACAATTGCTAGAAAGAGAATAAAATACTGAGGTATAAAACTTACAAGGGATGTGAAGGGCCTCTTCAAGGAGAACTACGAACCACTGCTCAAGGAAATAAGAGAGGATACAAAAGGAAAAACATTCTATGCTTACAGATAGGAAGAATCAATATCGTGAAAATGGCCATACTTCCCAAAGTAATTTATAGATTCAATGCTATCCCCATCAAGCTGCCATTGACTTTCTTCACATAATTGCAAAAATAATTACTTTAAATTTAATAGGAAATCAAAAAAAGAGCCTGTATAGCCAAGACAATCCTAAACAAACAGAACAAAGCTCAAAGCATCATGCTACCTGACTTCAAACTATATTACAAAGCTACAGTAAAAAAACAAACAAAAAAAAAAACAGCATGGTACTGTACCAAAACAGATATATAGACCAATGGAACAAAACAGAGACCTCAGAAATAACACCACACCTCTCCAACCATGTGATCTTTGACAAACCTGACAGAAACAAGCAATGGGGAAAGGACTCCCTATTTAATAAATGTGTTGGGACACTGGGTAATCATATGCAGAAAACTGAAATTGAACCCCTTTCTTACAAATTATACAAAAATGAACTCAAGATGGATTAAAGACCTAAACATAAAATCTAAAACCATAAAAAATTCTAGAAGAAAACCTAGGCAATACCATTCAGTACATACGCATGGGCAAAGACTTCATGACTAAAACACCAAAGCCAAAATTGACAAATGAGATCTAATTAAACTAAAGAGCTCTGCACAGCAAAAGAAACTCTCATCAGAGTGAACTGACAACCCAAATGGGAGAACATTTTTACAATATATACATCTGACAAAGGGCTAATATTCAGAACCTATAAGGAACTTAAACGAATTTATAAGAAAAAAACAACCCCATCAAAAAGTGGGTGAAGTGTATGAACAGAAGCTTCTCAAAAGAAGACATTTATGTAGCCAGCAAACATATGGAAAAAGTTCATCATCTCTGGAGAAATGCAAATCAAAACCACAATGCCAGTTAGAATGAGGATAATTAAAAAGTCAGGAAACAATAGATGCTGAAGAGAATGTGAAGAAATAGGAATGCTTTTATACTGTTGGCAGGAGTGTAAATTAGTTCAACCATTGTGAAAGACAGAGTGGCAATTCCTCAAGGATCTAGAACCAGAAATACCATTTGACCCAGGAATCTCACTACTGGGTATATACCCAAAGGATTATAAATCAATGTACTATAAAGACACATGCAGACACATGTTTATTGCAGCACTTTTCACAATAGCAAAGATTTGCAACTAACCCAAATGCCATCAATGATAGACTGGATAAATAAAATGTGTCACATATACAACATGGAACACTATACAGCCATAAAAAAGAGGATGAGTTCATGTCCTTCACAGGGATGTGGTTGAAGCTGGAAACCATAATTCTGAGCAAACTAACACAGGAACAGAAAAACAAACACTGCATGTATCACTCATAAGTAGGAGTTGAACAATAAGGGCACCTGAACACAAGGAGGGATACATCACACACTGGGGCCTGTTGGGGGCTGGTGGGCTAGGGGAGGGATAGCATTAGGAGAATACCTAATGTAGATGATGGGTTGTTGGGTACAGCAATCCACCATGGCACATATATACCTATGTAACAAACTTGCACGTTCTGCACATGTATCCCAGAACTTAAAGTATAATAATAGTAAATATATATATAGTGTATGTATATATATATATATATATATATATATATACACACACACACAGACACACACACACACACATATATAATATATCCTTTAAAAAAAGAAACAAAAGTGCTGGGAAATACTGAATAGATATATAGATACCGAATAGAAATATTTCTAAAATAGGCAATTTATGCATTTGTGTATATAGACATTTTTGTCACAATATTAAATAATTTTCAACTCTCCAAAATAATGTTATAAAATGACTCTTTGTAAATACTTATAAATTTAATAAATGCATGATATATTTACTTTGGTTAAATTTCAGAATGAATACCTGTATGTAAAATATTTAGCAACAGATTTTTCTTTGTACATTTTTTATTTCACACATACAGTTTGGAGAAATAATTTTTTTTTACTTCATTCCAAGAAGCCTCCACCCACATATATGCTGTTTTTATTTTTGTGCTTTAATATAACTATGCACAGATTTTACTAAGTGTAAAGTGTTACCTCTTTGAGATGAAAATAATTGCACATTTCCGATGTTTCAAATGTCCTATTATCTAAAATATGACTTTACTATTCATTTAAGTCACTATTTCTCCTTCTTTACCCACAATATTTTAGCTCCTTTTTTAGATTATGTAAGAAACTTATTTGTGACTTGCCAGACTTATTCATTTGAATTTGACTCATTACTCTCTTTACCTTTTATTCTGCATTAGCAGTGACTCTAATACATTTATAACTGATATTTTATACTGAACCTTTTAATATTTGCTGGTGACTACTATTGTAATTTAAGGAAAAAGTATGTGAATTTTGCTATATATTTTTAATGCATATATATTATTTCCAGAAAAGATACAAGCCTTAAAATGACAAAGAAAACTTATCAAACTAATATTTTGAAATAAATTAATTAATTAGGTTTTTCCAAAAGTGAAGATATCAGCCGGGGTCAACTAAGGTGGCCGACTAGATGCAGATGACAAATATCTCTCATACTGAGAGAAACCAAATATTATATAAACTATCACACTTTAAGCAGATCTTCTGAGAAAAAAAATAACTGAAAGTTGATAGGTGAAAGCTGGAAAGTTTGCCCAAAGTTACTGAGTGTTAGGCTGAAGGAACTCTGGGGCACCACAGTCCTGCCATAGATCTCAAAGATCATAGCTGCAAGAGATCTCATGATCTTTCAGAAAGATTTGAATGTCCAGGGGGAACTTCCTGGAATGTAGGCAGGGACAGAGCTCAAATTTGTGTGGAACCCAGAAGGTTTCATGGTGCACGATTCTGCTGTGGCAGAATGTGACCATAGGGGTCCATCTCCCAAGCTGTCCATCTCATTCTGATTAATAATAGCCCTGCTGACTGCCAAGTAGGGAGAGAGAAGGGCTGCCTTTCCCATGGACTGGGGCACATCTGATATACACACCCTTTTGTCTACCAGACCCTTCCAAAACCATCTACCTGGTTGTTTCTACAGGAGGATGCCTTAGGTAGTCTCTACTGACCTACCCAGGTGTTTTGCTGGTAGCGTGAGAGCAGTTCAGGCCCCTTAGCCCAGCTAGTGGCTGACCCTGAGAGACCAGAGAACAAACTCATTGGCCCAAATCCTAACCCCTTAGGATTTGGGCACACTGCCCAGGGGTATCAAGCTGAGATCTGAGGCTTAAGCTGTATCAGGGGAGGAGCTACAGCATAGAAAAGTGTGACCTTGGTTTCTGTCCTGACAGGGGAAATTGACATCCCCGCTATGCAACATCAGCCTGGGAAAGGTGTAGCCTATTAACCAGCTGTGGCTTTTTTTCCCAGGGAGTCTTACAACCCTGCTATCTGCGAGGAGAAGGATTAGGATAAGTTTAGCTGGTTGGGCCTGCTCCTAGGGCAAATTGCAAAGGGAGGACCTGTCGGGGAGTGAGAGCTGGGTATGCTTCACAGCTGTCTGCTTGGCTAAAAACCTTGAAACACAGATGCCATACCAGCGGCACATATGTGGTATCTCCACCCTGCCAAGGAATCCATTGCCTTTGACCCAGTACATCACCAGAACACCCACAGACATACCTTACAACCTTCTCTGACTCTGCCAATTAGAGGACCAGTGGGTCCCTGGGGAGTTGAAGGTGTCCCAGTGAACTAAGCTTCAGCTTGAGCTGATTTTAAGGGAAGGAGAAGTGCAGCCTGTCAAAACCCCAACCCTTGTCCTAGCCACCAGCCGAAGCTAAGGAAATGAAGGCACAGCATCACTAGTTAGAATGGTCTCCATCAAAATTTTGGAATGAACTTCATGGCAGAGTCATCTCTTGTACCCTTTCTCTTTTGCCCAGAGCACTGCTGAAAAAACACAGAAATAAAAAATAGGTACAGAACTGAACAGGAGCTTATCTGTTGACCATTACTCTTAAGTTCCATCTACAGTCTCACAGCCTCAATGACACCACCAAATAAAAATTTTGTTAGCACGCAATTCCTGTGAAACCAAATGCAGGAAACAATCCACAACTAAGGAAAACATACAGAGTCTTGACTCTCTGAAAGTCCCCAGAAATGAAGCCATTTGACTATATAAAACATACACCAGAGTCAAATACTAAATATAAATATATATATTTCTATATAATATATATATTATATATATATATATATATATATATATATATCTCCATCCAAATGAATGAATTTCAAAGAGAAAAGAAACTTAATCCACTCCAAAAATTCCAAAAGTCTGTGATTTTCTTAGTTGTAGAAGATTACACTAGCTCCCTGGCAAAGGGTTCTAACCAGATTGAAATATATGGAATGACATAGAATTCAGAATCTGGATGGCAAGGAAACACAATGAGGTTCAAAAGAGTTGAAATCCAATCCCTGGAAGCCAGAAAAATGATTCAAGATTCATATGAAAGATGACATAGTTATTTTAAGAAAGAAACAAACTGAACTTCTACAAGTGAAAATTTCACTGTAAGAATTTCAAAATACAGCTGGAAGCCTCAACAACAGACTACACACTAAGCAGAGGAAAGAATTCCACAGGTCAAAGATTGATTCTATAAATCAACCCAATCAGAAAAAAATAAAGAGAAAAGCATTTTAAAAAGTAAACAAAGCAGCTTCCATGGTTTGGGTGTTTGTCCAGCCCAAATGTTATGTTAGAATATTTCCAGTGTGGCTGGAACATGAGAATGGATCCCTTACGAATGACTTAATAGCATCACCTGGGGAAAAGTGAGTTCTTGCGCAGTTTGTTTATATGAGATACAGTTATTTTAAAAAGTCTGGGACCTCCCCCTTCTTTCTAGCATCCACTCTTGTCATGTGGTATGCCTGATGTCTCTCTGCCTTCACCATGATTGAAAGCTTCTTGAGTCCTCACCAGGAGCAGATGCTGGTGCCATACTTTTGTACATCCTTCAAAACCAGAAGCCAAACCCACCCTTTTTTCCTTATACTTACTCAGGCTCGGTTGTTTCTTCCTAACAACACAAAAATGGGCTTAAAAAGCCTCCAAAAATATATAAAGAGAAAAAATGCATAACTCATTGGCATTATTTAGAAAAAAAAGACTAATTTGGAAAACATATTTTAGGATATAATCAATGAAAAATTTTTCAAGCTTCATAAAAAGTTTATTATGAAAATTAAAGAAATTCAGAGAACCCCTATGAGATAGTATACAACATGAAGGTCCTCAAAACATATAGTCATCATACTTCCCAGATTAATGTGAAAGAAAAAATTCTTAAAGGTATCTAGAAAAAAGGTTCATATAACTTAAAAATGGACCGTCATCAGGCTAATAGCAGATGTCTCAGTGGAAACTTTAAAGCCAGAAGAGAATGGGACCTATTTTTAGCACCTTTAAAGAAAATGAGTTCTAACGAAGAATTTTGTATCCTACCAAACTAAACTTTAAAAGTGAAGGATTTCTCCCCAGGTTATCCCTCCCCACCTCCCCCTCCCACTGGCCCTCCCCTTTTCCCCCCAGTAGACCCCAGTGCCAAATGTGGGTGAAGGGGAGAAAGGAAGCAAAACACACTGCCATGTGTGTACCTACGCAACTGTCTTGCATGCTCTGCTCATGTACCCCAAAACCTAAAATGCAATAAAAATTTTAAAAAAAACAAAAATAAAATATAAAAAAATAATAAAAAAATAAAAGTGAAAAAGTCATAAAATCTTTTTGCTACAAGCAACTGTTAACGGAATATGTTCACACTAGACAAGCCTCAGAAGAGATCTTTAAAAGAGTTCTAAATATGGAAATGAAATAATGGTGCATGCTGCCACAAAAACACACATAAATGCATATTTCACAGACCCTATAAACTACATAATTGACACTACATAGCAACCAGTTAACAACATCATGACAGTATCAAAACCTCACCTGTCAATGTTAACATTGAATCTACACGGTGAAAATGCCCATAAAAAAAGAAAACCAAAACTAATGCTCAATATTCTTCTCTCTTCCAGAAACCTATCTCACATGTAATGACTCCATAGGCTAAAAGTAAAAACATAGAGAAAGACTGATCATTCAAACAGAAAATAAAAGAACAGAGATTGCTGTTCTTGCATCATATAACAGAGCCTTTCAATCAATAGTAATTAAAAAGAACAAATAAGGTTATTACATAACAATGAAGGGGTCAATTCAACCAGAAGGCTTAATTTTCTTAGATATATAGATAGATAGATGATAGATAGATAGATAGATAGATAGATAGATAGATAGATAGATAGATAGATATAGATTTAACACTAGAGTGCTCAGATTCACAAAACAAGTATGTCTGGACTTATGAAAAGACATAGATAGTCACACAATAATAGTGGGGGATTTCAACACCTCACTAACAGCATTAGAGCATAGAAGCAGAAACTAACAAATAATTTCTGGACACAAATTTTACAATTAACCAATTGGACCTAATAGACATATACAGAATACTTCACCTATCAATCACACAAGATACATTCTCCTCATCTGCCAGTGGAGCATACTCTAAGATCAACAAGATTCTCAGCATAGTACAATTCTCAATACACTCAAAAAAGTCAAAATCATACCAAATGTAATTTCAAATGAACCATCATACTCAGCAAACTGACACAAGAACAGAAAATCAAACACCGCATGTTCTCACTCATAGGCAGGTGTTGAACAATGAGAACAGGTGGACTCAGGGAGAGCAGCATCACACACTGGGGGTAGTTTGGGGGGATGTTAGGAGAGGGACAGCAGGTGGTGGGGAGAATGGGGAGGAATAACATGGGGAGAAATGCTAGATATAGACAAATGGGGAATAGAGGCAGCAAACCACCTGGTTATGTATGCACCTATGCAACAACCTTGCATGACCTACACATGTACCCCAGAACCTAAAGTAAAATAAAATAATTTAAAAAAAGAAAGTGAAATAAAAATAGAAATTAATAAAAAGAGGATCTCTCAAAACCACACAATTACATAGAAACTAAAGAATTTGTTCCATACAAAGGATCAATTAAACGAAAGTTATTTTTTGAAAGGATAAACAAGTACATTAGACCACTAACTAGATAAACAAAAACTAAAAGAGAGAAGATCCAAATAAGCACAATCAGAAATGATGAAAGTGAGATTACAATTGATCCCACAGAAATACAAGATATTCACAGACAATTTTGATAACCTCTATTTGCACCAATTTGAAAACCTAGGATAAATGTTTAAAGTCCTGTAAAGACAGTTTCCCAAGATTACATCAAGAGAAAATTAAAACCCTGAACAGACCAATAAGGAGTTCTGAAATACAATCAGTATTAGAAAACCTACCAACCAGAATAAAAGTCTAGGACCAGATGAATTCACAGCTAAATTCTACCAGATATCAAAGAAGAATGGGAGTAATCCTACTGAAACTATTTCAAAAAAACTGAGGCAAAAGTATTCCTTCCTAAGTGATCCTATAAAAATAACATCATCCTTATACCAACATCTGCCAAAAAGACAAAGAAAAAATAAATCTACAGGCCAATATCCCTGATGAATATAGAAGCAAAAATTGACAAGAAAATACCAGTAAACCAAATCCAGCAGCACACGAAAAAGCTAATTCACCATGACCAAGTAGGCTTTATCCTGGGATACAAGGTTGGTTCAACATAAGCTAATATATAACTGTGGTTCAACACATAAACAGAATTGAAAACAACAACCAAATGATCATCTCAATAGACACAAAAAAAAGCTTTTGAAAACATCCAACAAATGTTCATGGTTAAAAACCCCCTAGGCATTGAAGGAACACACCTCAAAATAATAAAAGCCATTTATGATAAATGACAGCCAATATCATACAGGCAAAAGCTGCAAACATTCCCTTTGAGAACTAGAACAAGACAAGGATGACCAATCTCATCACTCCTATTAAACATAGTACTGAAAGCCCTAGCCAGAGAAATGAGGCAAAATAAACAAATAAAAGCATCCAAATGGGAAAAGAAGTAGTTAAACTAACACTCTTCACCGGTGATATGTTTCTATAGTTAGAAAACCCTAAATATTTTGGCAGAAGACTCCTGGAACTGATAAATTGCTTCAGTAAAATCTAAAGATATGAAATCAAAGTGCAAAAATCACTAGCATATTTATACACCAAGAATGTTCAAGGTAAGAACCAAGTCAAGAACCCAATCACTAATCAACAGAGAAATGAAGATAAAAACTACAATGAGATACCAGAATGACTATCATTAAAAAGACAAAAAACAACAGATGCTGGTGCAGCTGTATAGAAAAGGGAACACTTATGCACCATTGGTGGGAATGTAAATTAATTAATCTCCTTTGGAAAGCAGTTTGGAGATTTCTGGAAGAACAAAATACAGAACTACCATTCATCCCAGCAATTCTATTACTGGGTATATATCAAAAATAATATAAATTATTTTACCAAAAAGATGGATACACTCCCATGTTCATTTCAGCACTATTTTCAGCAACAAAAATTTGAAATCAAACTAGGTGCCCATCAGTGGTGGATTGGATAAAGAAAACATGGTACAAATACTCCATGCAATAGTATGCAACAATAAGAAAGAATGAAATGTACTTTGCAGCAACATGGATGCAGCTGGAGGCCTTAACCTAGGTGAATTAACACAGTCACAGAAAATCAAATATTGCATGTTCTCCCTTATGAATGGGAGCTAAACATTGGGTGACCATGGACAGGAAGATGAGAATGATCAATATTGGAGACTACAACAAGAAGTGGGGTGCAGCAGATATTAAAAAATTACCATTCAATACCATGGTCACTACCTGGATAATGGGTTCAAACCTCAAAATCATGCAAAATGCCCTTGTAACAAATGTGCACATGTACTCCCTGATTCTAAGATAAAAGTTAATGTCAACAAACTTATGTGCTCCTATATTTTGGTATAAGTATATGTATTTAAAAACAGTAAAAAACTGGTTTTAAAATGAAATTAATAATCATATTTTAAGAGCAAGAATAATCTGTTTGGAGGAATAGAGAAAAAATTATCAATAAAATACTTCTGTATTATATATACATGAAGCAGTATTCTGTAATGCCTAAAAATGTAGAACATGAGCAAAAATGGTGAAATTTAAAATCTGACTTTCCCATTTACTCATAGTTGTTTCCTTGGGCAATATACTAAACAGAATGTCTATTTTACTTTATTAACATGGGAATAAGAATAGTTCTTTAATCCTAGGGTTACTAGAAGGATTAAATGTATAAATATAATTAAGTTCTTTGGCACAATGCCCAGCAGTTTTTAAGCACCATGGACTTATTATTTATTTATGTGTATATTTTCCTTATTAAATGGCATTACTCTGTATTTGTCTATGATATTGATTAAACTTCAAATTTAACTATAGATAGTATTGAATGTAAGACAAAATATATTACACAACAAATTCTAATGGTAAAACTACAGTTTAACACAGCAAAGCTTTGATGTCATTGATAGGATCTATGCAACTATAACTTCCATAGAAATGATGTATAAGAAAACCAACTTTACCATTATTTAATTGACATAAACAAGAGTGTGGTTTCTAAGCACCACCAAATTTCTAAACAAAGACCCAAAATACTTCCTAAATGTTGAAGTCAATATGAGCTATCCATGTGTTTAAGAAAAAATAATCGAAACAAAAAAGGTAATTGCTTATCAAATTTTTGGTGACTCAATGACTGATGGCATTAGTCTCAGTGGTGGGTTAAATTAAATAAATGTGTACAAAGCGAAAATTGTAATATGCATCTTGTACCACCACACAGTTCGACAATGAACAGTAGCCATTATGTTAAATTCATTGTTTTTTTAATCATACTTTATTGCTTATTATTGTGCAGTTTTATGCTTATATTAAGCAAGTTGGAAATTTCCCCCAGATTTTTATTTGACAATAATTTTTATTTATTAATTCATTCATTTTCCAACATGCTTAGTCCAGCTCAGGGTGGCAGGTGGCCAAAGCCTATTCTGGAACCTCAGGGCACAAGACAGGAACTATCCCTGGATAGGTCCCTATCTGATCGCAAAGCACTCTCACACACACATCCATGCTAACTCACATGTGGACCAGGTAAACATGCCAGTTCACCAAACATGCACATCTTTGGGATGTGGGAGAAGATCAGAGTACCCAGAGAAAACCCGTACAAACATAGCAGAATGAACACATTTCACTCAGAGTGGACTGGGCTGAATCTTGATTTTCTTCTTATCAGCATTAGGAGAAAGTGAGGTTGAAGGAAATATTGTTATTAGAGGATCTGCTGTGTTTCTAGAAAGAGCTGTCACAAACTGACAAGGTAAAAAATGAACATTCATTAGAAAATAAAAAAGCAATGTGAATTTAAAAAAATAGAAAACCAAATCAAAATTATAGCCAAGCATATTATAAGAGATTCAGATAGGTTAGTAGCCAAAAAAATACAAATTAGAGTCATAAAAACATATCACTTTATGTTTTATATATGGCTATACATGTTTTAGAAGTTATATAACATCTTTCGTTCTTAGGAATTTAGGGAGAATACTCCCAAATATCACTGGTGAACAAGTAGGGTTAGAAATTTTCTGAAAAGAGATGGTAATAGATATGAAATTTATATGTATGTATGTACACATCTACAGAGCCTTTCTGCTTCTAATAGCTTTTATTAGATGAATCCTGTTACCAATGACAATTAACAACTTTGTAAAGATTCTCTAGGGTGACCAAATATGACTTAAACTGGAGGATACACCCTAGAGATAAGGGAAATCCTCTGGAGGAGACCTCTATTTAACTGACTTTTTTAGAAGTCCACTCCATTGTCTGCTTAACACACACAGCCTAGAGTTCAATAGAAATCAGTGACCACACTAGGTAGAGATATCAGAGTTTTGGGCTACAGAATAACTGGAAATTGAAGGAAAGAAGAAATCATAGCACTAGAGCCCACAAATATACATATAAATTATTTTCTAGTCTTTCACTGGGTCATAATATAGGCATATTTGGGGATAGTCAACAGGATCCGATGGAAAGCAATAGCTGATAGGCAGAAATACCTGAGCTGAGATTTCATCAACTGTTGCTGCTATGAAGACAGAGTCAAGTACTTTCGATTTAGAATTTGATAAACAATTTGAAGTTTTCAGAAAAATTGAGAGTCACACCTTAACAGAAAAGTATCACGTTGTGAGAACAAGGTGTGGGTATGTGGACGTGGACACAAGCAAACTGTAATGAACTTCTTATATCAGCCCACAGAGGATCAAGGTCATCGAGTGATAACTTGTCACTCTGCTTGAATAAAATATATCATTTTGTAAAAGAAGATAATATAATCCAGAATGCACACAACAATGAAAATGGGCAATGTAAATATAAATTATGTGCCATTTAGTGAAGCTGGAAAAATGTGACCCATAATCTAGAGGGAAAAAAAAAACACACAAATTTTTCTGATGTTGAAATTAGCAGAGAGTTATTTAAGGAAAATTATAACCAGTCACATTAGTTTTAAGTTGTTGAACTGAACTAAATGACAAAAAAAAACCATAAAGATAAAGGGCAGGAGGGGAAAATGGGATTCTATAACCAAAAAAAATTATGCATAAAATAAAATTATTAATTATAAAATAAAACCTTCCTCATAAAAAAGGGATAAAAGATACTATAATTAGCCAGAGGAGTAAGTATACACTACCTGCGGGAAACAAACAATAAGAATGCTTACCTCTATTAAGAAGACAATGGCTGAAACCTGAATTGTGTGTATGCAAGTTTGAGTTCAAGGAGCCATGTGGAAAACAACTACTGGAAGCCTGAAGGAAGTGAACAGAGGTTTTGCTCGCTGACTACCACAGGAGAAACGACAGGGTTGTTTTAATACCAACAAGTCAAAGAAGCTTCATAAATGCCGTGGGGCTTCGACACATCCCATGCTAACAAGCAGTAAACAAACCTGTACAAATTCCAGGTCACCAGTCGGTCATTAAACTGTGTGATAGAATAAAATATGGCTCAAATATGCTTAGAGGGAAACATAACTTCAAACAATTACACTAGAAAAGAAGCAAAACTTTACATACTTGAATAAAACATTTTCTAAACTTCAATCATATTTAAATACTACATCTACATTTAACAAAAGATGTATACGTCCCTACTCATAAAACACTCTTAAGAAATTTAAAGAAGATTTTAATAAATGAGAGGTTTTATCACCTAAAGAATTGGAAGGCACTTTTTTTTCTTGAGAGGGAGTTTTCTCTTGTTGCCCAGGCTGGAGTGCACTGGTGAGTGACCTCGCCTCACTGCAACCTCTACTTCCCTGGTTTAAGCAATTCTCCTGCCTCAGCCTCCCAAGTAGCTGGGATTATAAGCATGTGCTACCAGGCTAGCTAATTTTTGTATTTTTAGTAGAGATGGGGTTTCACCATGTTGGTCAGGCTAGTCTCAAACTCCTGACCTCAGGTGATCCCACCTTGGCCTTCCA
The DNA here is from genome assembly GCF_049354715.1 of Callithrix jacchus. NCBI lineage: Eukaryota > Metazoa > Chordata > Mammalia > Primates > Cebidae > Callithrix > Callithrix jacchus. Next base: position 50,706,011 of record NC_133502.1, read on the forward strand.
GAGTGCTGGGATTACAGGCGTGATCCACTGCGCTGGGCTGGAAGACTCATTTTAATGTATCAATTCTGTCTAAAGTAATAGATTTAAAACAATGTGGAATTGTTTTAAAGGGTATTTTAAATAAAATTACAAGTATATAGTGATTTCTTTTTGGCAAACAGAAAGGACCTAGCCTAAGACAACAACAACAAAAAAAAGACAAAAAAAACAAATAAAAGTTGTTTGATTATTATGATGACACATTTATTTATTACTTGATTTATCTATGCACTTTTAAATTGACTTTACAGAAAATTGTATATATTGTGTGATGTTTTGAAATATATATATATATATATATATATATATATAGCTCTCATAGAAGTAGAGAGAGAATGGAGGTTACTAGAGGCTGGGATGTTTGGAGGCAGGGGTTTGGAACAGGGATTTGAGGAGATGTTTGTCAAAAGATACAAAATTATGGTCAGGTGATAGGAAATAAGTTCAGGATAACTGTTGTGTGGCATGGTGACCATAGTTAAAAACAAAACAAAAAAATTGGAAGTTTGGGGAGGATATACCCTACTTTCTATCATTATACGGTAGTCAAAATTATATGGATTGGTGCAAGCATAGAAAAATAAATCCATTAAATAAAATAGATACTCCAAATATAAATCTATCAAGTGTTTATGATGTGCAGGTTTGTTACATAGGCAAACATGTATCATGATGGTTTGCTGCACTTATCAGCCTCTCACCTAGGTATTAAGCCAGCATCCATTAAATATTTTTCCTGATGCTCTTCTTCCCCCCAGTCTCCCAATAAGTCCCACTGTGTGTTGTTCCCCCAACCTGTCCATGTGTTCTCACCGTTCAGCTCCCATTTACAAATGAGAACATGTGGTGTTTGTTTTTCTGTTCCTATGTTAGTTTGCTGAGGATAATGGCTTCTAGCTCCATCCATGTCCCTGCAAAGGACATGATCTTGTTCTTTTTAATGGATGCATAGTATTCCCTGGTGTATATGTACCATATCTCCTTAATCCAGTCTTTCATTGTGGGACATTTGGGTTGATTCTATGTCTTTCCTATTGTGAATAGTGCTGCAGTAAATGGCATTATTTATTGGTGCATGTATCTTTATAACGGAATGATTTATATTCCTTTGGGTATATATCCAGTAATGAGATTGCTGGGTCAAATGGTATTTCTGCTTCTAGATCTTTGAGGAATCACCACACTGTCTTCCACAATGGTTAAACTAATTTACACTCCAACCAACAATGTAAAAGCATTTATTTTTCTCTGTAACCTCACTAGTATGTATCTGTTGTTCCTTGACTTTTTAATAATCACAACTCTGATTGATGTGAAGTGCTACCTCATTGTGGTTTTGCAAGTCAGTTCTGCCTCCCATTTGCCCTCGTCCCTTTTTTCCTAAATCATCTTTAAAAAAAAATCTTTACAACTGCCTTACAAAGTAAGCACAATCATAATTGCCCATTTGCTGAAGATAGGATTGAGACTTAGCTACTTCCACATGATCTCAAGACTGGTAAGTATCAGGTCAGGGTTAGAACACATACATCCAAATTCCAGAATGTTAAACATTAAATAATATGTTGTTAATTTATATGATGCTTAATATGGACATAAAAATTGATAAAAACTGTTTGAGTATATATTGAAAATCTCTTACTCTGGAATCTAGAAATGTTCTTCAACCTTATAAATCCATTTGAAGTACAAGTCTAAGAGAAAGGCAAAGGTAGCTTTATAAATTGTAGGGTCTGTCTGCCTCATTTATGTTGCTGAAATTGTAAGAAATAAAAAATCTGAAATCAGGAAAATTATTAAGCATATCAGGTTATATTCATGAAATTTGATATTATTATTAAAACTATATTCTGTTTGGTTTAATGACCTAGAAATATATGTATAGGCATATATAATAAGTTACAGTGTTACATGATATCATTAATAAAATTTAATGAATATATATGGCCCACAAATTTATAAATTATAATCTCAAGTATAAAAATAACTAAGATATACTGGGGAAAAATTTCAGAAATATTAATTCCGCCTAATAGGTGACAATATCTTGTTTTTATTATTATTATAATAAAGTTCTGGGGTACACGTGCAGAATGTGCAGGTTTGTAACATAGGTATACACGTGCCATGGTGGTGTGCTGCATACATTCCCCGTCATCTACATTAGGTTTTTCTCCTAATGCTACCTCCCCTAGTCCCCCACTTCCTGCCATTTCTCCACTGGCCCCCACCCTGACAACAGGCCCTGGTGTATGGTGTTCCCCTCTCTGTGTCCATGTGCTCTCATTTGTTCAACACCCACTTATGAGTGAGAACATGTGGTGTCTGATTTTCTGTTCTTGTGTCAGTTTGCTGAGAATAATGATTTTTTTTTTTTTTTTTTTTTTTTTTGAGGCGGAATTTCCCTCTTGTTACCCAGGCTGGAGTGCAATGGCGTGATCTCAGCTCACTGCAACCTCCGCCTCCTGGGTTCAGGCAATTCTCCTGCCTCAGCCTCCTGAGTAGCTGGAATTACAGGCATGCGCCACCATGCCCAGCTAATTTTTTGTATTTTTAGTAGAGACGGGGTTTCACCATGTTGACCAGGATGGTCTCGATCTCGTGACCTCGTGATCCACCCGCCTCCGCGTCCCAAAGTGCTGGAATTACAGGCTTGAGCCACCGCGCCCAGCCGAGAATGATGATTTACAGCTTCATTCATGTCCTTGTAATGTAACGGACATGAACTCATCCTTTTTATGGCTACATAGTATTCCATGGCATAAATGTACCAAATTTTCTTTATCCAGTCTATCATTGATGGGCATTTGGGTTGGTTCCAAGTCTTTGCTATTGTGATCAATGCCACAATAAACATATCTGTGCAAGGGTCTTTATAATGGAATGATTTATAATCCTTTGTGAATATACCCAATACCGCTGGGTCAAATGGTATTTTTATTTCCAGATCCTTGAGGAATGACCACACTGCCTTTCACAGTGGTTGAACTAATTTAAACTCCCTCCAACAGTGTAAAAGTGTTCCTATTTCCCTACATCCTCTCCAGCATCTGTAGTCTCCTGATTTTTTAATAATTGCCATTCTAACCAGCATGAGATGGTATCTCAATGTGGTTTGATTTGCATTTTTCTAATGACCAGTGATGATGAGCTTTTTTTCATATGTTTGTGGGCTGGATAGTTGTCTTCTGTTAAGAATAGCAAAGACCTGGAATCAACCCAAATGCCCATTGATAATAGACTGGATTGGAAAAATGTGGCACATATACACCATGGAATGTTATGCAGCAATCAGAAATGATGAGTTCGTGTCGTTTGTAGGGACATGGATGAATCTGGAAAACATCATCCTCAGCAAACTGACACAAGAACAGAAAATGAAACACCGCATATTCTCACTCATAGGTGGGTGATGAAAAATGAGAACACATGGACACAGGGAGGGGAGTACTAAACACTGGGGTCTATTGGTGGGAAAAGGGGAGGGCCAGTGGGAGGGGGAGGTGGGGAGGGATAGCCTGGGGAGAAATGCCAAATGTGGGTGAAGGGGAGAAGAAAAGCAAAGCACACTGCCATGTGTGTACCTACGCAACTGTCTTGCATGCTCTGCTCATGTACCCCAAAACCTATAATCCAATAAAAAATTAAAAAAAAAAAAAAAAAAAAACCACACACACACAAATAAATGCTAGTGAGGATGCTTGCTCAGAAAAAAAAAAAAAAAAAAAGTATCTGTTCTTATCCTTTGCTCAATTTATTTTCTTTTATTTCATATAGACAACAATTTTGATGCATAATTTTAAAATGCAATTCAATCATTTAAAAAGTTTTGAAGTATCATTTTATTTCACTTTTCAGCAACATATTGCCTCTCCAAAGTAGATTATATCTATATTCTAGTCTGTGGAAAGATATATGTTTCCCCATTTTTGGAATGTGTGTAGAGATGAGTGTACTAATGTGGAGAACTCTGTCTTCAGTGTAGCCTAAATTTATTCCTGACTTCTTCTTTGATGGCCTAATATGCAACTGGTTTATTAATATATGTAAAATATTAAGAACATGTAGAAAATTTGACATGTTTCATATTGCGTCTGTAATAAAATGTCCAGAGACAGCCAATTCTAAACAGATTTCTACACTATATCCTACATGCAAAACATTTTAGGATAAGCTTTTATTAAAAAGTGTGAAAATACAATGAGAAGCCATAGCATATTTAAGTTTCTAAATAAATACATTGAGTTTATTGTCAGATATTCATTAACAAAATGTTAATGTGGGGCAACTGAAATAAAATTTTGAGCTTTACAAATGGTCACTTTATAACAAATGTTTAACATGCCATGTACATATTTTTGAAAATCATCCTATTTTGAGAATGTTCAAATTTTTATGCAAAAGATACGCAATTTTACTTATATGTTTTATCTTAATAAAACATAAATGTTATATACAAATGTCATTTTACTTATCATATATCTGAGATTACAAAGTCTTTGACAGACTTTAGTTTTACAAGCAGCATGATTTCATTCTCTATCTTTTTAAGATTGCATTTATGTAAGCCTTTTAAATTATAAATAGCTGCATTATATATTAGGATTGTATCAAATGACATTTCTCAGACTTACTCACTCATTGTTTGCTGAAATCATTACAGCCATTTGCGGCAAATTATTTTTCTCCCTTTAATTTTTCTGGAAACAGTCAAAAAGTTTCCTGGTTTCAAGTGTGTGGACTAAATGTATCCTACATTCTTTCTTTCTCCACATTAAATTTATAAAAATAGTATAAAAACTATTAAATATTAAAATTATGAAACAGTTCTAAAAAATAAGACTGGGAACTCCAGCTGGGCATGGTGTTTCACGAATGTAATTCCAGCACTTAGGGAATCCAAGGCCAGCAGATCATTTGTGGCCAGGAGTTTGAAACCCAGCCTGGTCAACATGGCAAAACCCCATTTCTACTAAAAATACAAGAAAAAAAAATAGCTAGGGGTTGTGATGCATGCCTGTGGCCCCGGCTACTTGGGTGGCTAATGCAGAAGAATCACTTTGAACCTGGGAGTCACCCGTGCAGGTTGCTGTGAGCTGAGATTGCTCCACTGCACTCCAGCCTGGGTGACAAAGGGAGCCTCTGTCAATCAATCAGTCAATCAATCAATCAAGACAGGCAACTCTTACTGATCCAGAGGATCAAAGGATGCTTTATAGGCCTGAAAATTCAGCCACAGCTGCAGAGTTTCATCCAAACAGAAGAAAGATCAATATTTTGGACTTATCCTTGGGAGAAGGTAGAAAATAGGGGAAGACCATCAGCAAAAAGCAGGATGATAATTTTGGATACTTTCATGGAAGCAGCAGGTGCTTCAAAGTTTTGTCTTCATTGGAAAAACAATGGCTGTCTGAGTATCTATCTTTGAATGTTCACTGAGTTTGAATATTTGACATGAACCATGGCATGACTAGTATTGCCTAACAGAATTGGGGAAGAGTCCAGAAAGAATCATACAAGATGGTTATATAGGAGTTTGCCTTAACAACTCACAAATTAAAAATATATGTGATTATTTATATCAACAATATTTGGATTAGACAAGTGAACAGGACTGGAGAGTAATTAATACATGGAAATAAAAATGTGATTTTTTTCAAAATGTAGCTTGAAAGAGAAGTTAAGAGAAACTAAGGATAAGTCCATAAGTTTCAAAATCCAGCTAAAAATAGTAGGAAAAAAGACCTAAAGCTTTTAAGAAGGGGAAAAATATTTGAAGTAAATATAATGCCATACTTTCCGTAAAGAAGATTTTAAAAGCAGTGTTTGGCTGGGCTCAGTGGCTCATGCCTATTATCCCAGCACTTTGTGAGGCCAAGGCGGGAGGATCATGAGGTCAAGAGTTGGAGACCATCCTGGCCAACATGGTGAAACCCCATCTCTACTAAAGTACAAAAATTAGCTGGTCATGGTGGCGTGCGCCTGTAGTCCCAGCTACTCGGGAGGCTGAGGTAGGATAATTGCCTGAACCCAGGAGGCGTAGGTTACCATGAGCAGAGATTGTGCCACTACACTCCAGCCTGGCAACAGAGACTCCATTAAAAAAAAAAAAAAAGCATTTTTCAAAGAAGAATACAGATAGCCAACTGAGATTTTTTAAAAAATACCTACACCTAAACACACTGTAATAAAACATTGCAAGTTTTGTTTAAAGAGCAAATCCAAAAGATCATCAAAAAAAAGTCAAATTTCTTTTTATGAAAGATACCAGATTGTTCCTAGCACTGAAAATTTCAGGAAGAAGAAATGAGAAATGACTTTAAAAACAAATATTTGACTGAGACTTGTATAGAGATTTAAGTTCAGAAATTTTCTGACATGCAAAGACCCAGACATTTATCATGCACATAGGCTCTTTGACAGAGTAACTAGAGAATGTAATACATCAAAAAGGAAATCTCAAATGATACAATACAATTGAAAAAATAGTCAACAAGTATAAGTGGATATATTATTTTTGTGTTAAAAAATAATAAACTGAAGGCAAATAAAAGATTAGAAAACAACAGACAAAAAGTACTCTCAAGGGGAACAAGAACTGTGACCCATTTGCTGTAAATAAGTGTAGAAAGTACAATAAAATAGATTTTATTAGATTTGGCAAACTATATAAATCCTTCCAGCAACTGTCGTATGATGCAAAATTCCACTGTATTTGCTTAGATATATTATCTTAAAATGGTATGCTGTACTTTAAAATTATTTTTAAATTTATAATTAAGGTTTTCTTCCTTTATGAAATAAAAAAAACCACAAAACCCAAACTACTTTTTTGAGAGTCAAGCATTTTATTCTTGACAAGGTTTTAGATTAATAGGATGTGTTTTGTCATTACCTGATCTTACAACTTATTCTGATTCAATGACTCCATTTCAGTATGTTGGATATTTTAAGTGATTATTTGACTGGCTACTCTGTGTCTGCTCTGTATAGTTGTCTTAATTATAGTTTTTAAATATATTTTCATGGCAGTGACAAAATCTGTGAAGGAATATGTGAATCAGGTTCCACTCAGGTAGAATGGCTTTAAATGATCATTATAGCAATGATGAAAGACAAGTTTTGGGGTCCACTTTGCTTTAAGTCTTACCTAAATGTTGGTTCCTCTCAAAGGAAAGAAAATGCACTTGATGTTTAGAGGTACGTAAATAAAAAAAGTCTTAAGACATGTTCCTAACATGTGAATAAAATTTATTTTCTCTGCTTTCATACCTCTCAAGTATTTTATGATTACCAGTAATCAATGTCATCGGTGTTAGACAGAGTAACAGGAGTAATGTATGCGTGTTAGAAAACTAAGGGTCACTTCTACATTCTTACTGATCCATGAGTGCTAATAAGAAGGTTCCTAAGTGTTCTACTGGGTATTGAAGGATATATAAATATTAGCTGGAAGGTTATTCTGGCATGTTTTCAAAAACTGACCAGACAGAACAAGGAAGAACATTTCAAAAACATACAGAATGCTGTTTATTATTTGCTGTCTATTTAAAAATGCATGGGAAAGTGAAATATTTTACTCATGTATATCTGTATTTTAATTTTTGACAAAATGCATTAAGGATATCTACAATTTATTTAAAATCATGAAGAAATAGTCCAAAATTTCAAGACCAAGACAAGAGATCGAATTATACATATAAGGCTATAAGTAATGATTAAAATTTTAGTATCTTATCCACTTTGAATTAATTGGAAAAAGTCACCCTACAAAGGTTCTGTCTTTATTATCACTGGGCTTCTTTCACTCATTCATCATTTATAACTGATAACGTAGGAATTTTATTGGATGGTAATATTAGCTGTGCTTCCAGTGCCTCCCTGCCCAAATTTCCTTTTTTTTTCTTTCTTTTTACAACAAAATTTAAAGAGTTAAAATGGATGGAACATTATAGCATGTCTTAGTCCATTTGGTCTGCTGTAACAGAATGCCTGAAACTTAATCATTTCAAAATAACGAATTCATTTCTCAAAGTTGTGGAGTTGGAGTCTGAAACCTCCAGAAGTCCACGTTCAAGGCATCAGCAGATTCAATGTCTGGTGAAGGAGTGTTACTCATAAAAGATTCCTTTTATATGTCTTTACATTGCAGAAGGTGCAAACAACCTCTCAGGAGTTTCTTTTATAAGGGCACTAATCCCATTCATAAGGGGGGGATCCCTCATGAACTAATCAGTTCCCAAAGGCCTCACCTTTTTTTTTGAGTCTTGTTCTGTTGCCGTGCTGGAGTGCAGTGGCGTGATCTCAGCTTACTACAAGTTCTGCCTCCTGGGTTCAAGCAGATCTCTTACCTCAGTAACCCCAGTAACAGGGATTCCAGGCATATGCCACCACACTCAGCTAATTTTTGTATTTTTAGTAAAGACAGGGTTTCACCATGTTGGCCAGGATGGTCTTGATCTCTTGACCTCATGATCCACCCACTTTGGCCTCTCAAAGTGCTGGGATTACAGGTGTAAGCCACTGAGCCTGGCCAAGGCCCCACCTCTTAATACCAGCACAATAAAGATTGAATTTCAGCATATGAGTTTAGGGAGATACAAACCCTAAGACCATAGCACAAGAAAAAAGGTGATGAATGAGAGGATATGGTGCATTTTCCAGGAATCCTAAATTTCAGGCAACTGTACTTGAGTTCAATCACTGATCCTGAAGGCAGGGAATTCCAGTCAGGAGTTGCCCATGCCATGAGGTAGATGGGACATAGAAGCCAACTGCTTGCTCCCTTTATGGTCATACAAAACAGTTATTATAGCAACACTGGATGTTTGTAAGAAAGATTTGAGGTAAGATGCAATTATTAGAATGAGGCTGAGTTATAAAAATGTATGGAACATAGATGAAAAGTGAGCGAGAAATTGCTGGAATAAACAGAAGAAAATCTAGGAATGAGTTAACCGTCCTAAAGGGACACTCAGATTTACACATTACATTTTGTTATAAAGACAATAACCTGGTTTTGTGAATATAAAATTTATATGAATGCAAATTAGTTCATGCAGGATATATATTTTTCCTTTATTATATTGACATACCATCTATAATTTTCTATTAAAACAATCTGAGATTAAATGTTAAATTAGAACTGAAATGTCATTTTGTTAATCACAAGCTATATAACTTTTAATTTCCTATATTATCTGCATAAACATCTAATACAATTTTAATCTTTTAAAATTTCTTATTTATTTATTTATTTTGAGATGGAGTCTCATTCTGTTGTTCAGGCTGGAGTGCAGTGGTGTAATCTCTGTTCACTCCAACCTCCATCTTCCAGATTAAAGCGATTCTCCTGCCTCAGCCTCCCAAGTAGCTAGGATTACAGGCACATGCCACCACTCCTGCCTAATTTTTTTGTACTTAGTAGAGATGGGGTTCCATCATGTTGATCATGTTGCTCAAGCTGATCGTGTTGGTCAAACTGGCCTCAAACTCCTGACCTCTAAGATTCACCACCTGGACCACCCAACATGCTAGGATTACAGGGTGAGTCACTGCGCCGGTCCTAAATTTTTTAATATAAATTAAATTTTATATTCAATATATATTTACAATAAAAATAGGATTAGACTGCTTTCCACATTTCTCACTTCTCTTGAATTTTTCTAATTAACCATTTGAAACTTTCTTCCATTTGTAACATAAGCATTACTACCGTAAATTTTTCTCTTTAGCTGTATCTCACATATATTGTTTCTGTACTTAATTCAGTTCATCATATTTTGTAACATTCATTTTGATTTCTCCACTGACTCGGGAATTATATAAAAGTAGCATTTTTAATTTCCAAATATTTTGGAATTTTAAAAACATATTTTGGTTATTAGTTTCTAATTTAATTTCACATTTGGAAAGTAATTACATGTCATGGGATTTCAATATTTTTAAATTTATATAGACTTTGCCCAGAGTATAGTCTAGCTTGGCAACTGCTTATGGGCACTAGAAAAAAAGTATATGGATTCAGCTTTTTGGGTAGAGGGGTATTCTCTAAGTGTTAACTAGTTCAAGTTGCTTGATAGTGTTGTTAAAATCTTTCATATGCCTACTGATGTTTGTATATTTGTTTAAAAACAACTCAGGGAAGAATGTTAAATTTCTAATCACAATTTTAGTGTCTTTAATTTTTTTGTTTTCATTATTTTTTTCTTCATGTATTTTGACTTTCATTGTTAAAATAATCCACATTTAGAATTGTCACATCTTCGTCATGGGCTCTTGATAAGTTTATATCTTTTTTACTGGAAAATATATATTTTATCTCCAGTAATGTCTCTGGCATTGTAAAATATAATTTATTATTATAATATCCTCTCAAGTTTTCTTTTCAGTAATATTTTCCTGGTGTATCTCTTGTCTTCCTTTTTACTTTTAACCTCTTTCAAAAGAATACATACAGAGATTTTTTTTTCATACTGAACAGGCAAAAGATGGAAGCATTTCCTCTTAAAAATGGTCAAAAAATAAGGATGCCTTTTCTCACCACTCCTATTCAACATAGTGCTAAAAGTTCTGGCCAGGACTTTATGTTTCAGACAAGATAAAGAAAAAAGAGCATCCAAATAGGAAGAGAGAAAGTCAAACTATTTCTATTAGCCAACAACATGATCCTATATCTAGAAAATCCCCCCATAATCTCAGCTCAAAAGTTTCTGAACCTGGTAAACAGTTACAATAAAGTTTCAGGATACAAAATCAATTTGAAAAAATCACCAGCATTACTATACACCATAACAGTCAAGCTGAGAACCAAATCAGGAACAAATGTCTATTTATGATTGCCACAGAAAGAATAAAATAGCTAGGAATACAGTTAACTGGGAAGGTGAAAGATCTCTACAGGGAGGACTGCAAACCACTGCTCAGAGAAATCAAAGATGATACAAACAAATGGAAGAACATTCCAGGCTCATGGATAGAAAGAATCAATATCATTAAAATGGCCATACTGCCTAAAGCTATTTATAGACTCAGTGGTATTCCTATTAAGCTACCACTTAGATTATTCACAGAATTAGAAAAAAGTATTTTAAAATTTATATGGAACCAAAAAGAGCCTGAATAGCCAAGGCAATCTTAAGCAAAAAGAGCAAAGCTGGAGGCATCATGTTACCTGACTTCAAACTATACTATAGGGTTACAATATACAAAAACAGAATTGTACTGGTATAAAAAACAGACATATAGACCAATGGAACCAAATAGAGAATGCAGAAATAAGACTGCACACCTACAACAATCTGATCTTTCACAAATCTTACAAAAACCAGCAACGGGGAAAGAATTCCCTATTCAATAAATGGTGCTGGAATAACAGGCTAGCTATGTGCAGAAGATTAAAACTGGACCCCTTCCTTACGCAATATACAAAAATTAATTCAAGATGGATTAAACACTTAAATGAAAACCTAAAGCTATTAAAAACACCCTAGAACACAACTTAGGCAATACCACTCAGGAAATAGGCATGGTCACAAATTTCATGACGAAGGCACCAAAGGCAATTGCAGCAAAAGCAAACATTGACAAATGAAATCTAATTAAACTAAAGAGCTTCTGCACTGCAAAGGGAATTATCCACAGAGTAAACAACCTACATAATAGTAGAAAAATTTTGTAAACTATGCCTCTGACAAAGGCCTAATAACCAGCATCTGTAAGAAACTTAAACAAATTTACAAGACAAAAAAATGACTGCTTTAAAAAGTAGGCAAAGGACATGAGCAGACACTTTTCCAAAGAAGACATGCATATGGCCAACAGTTATATAAAAAAAGCTCAAGAGCACAGATCGTTAGAGAAATGCAATTCAAAACCACAGTGATAGACCATCTCACACAAGTCAGAATGGCTACTATTAAAAAGACAAAAATAACAGATGTTGACAAGGTTATGGAGAAAAAAGAACACTCATACACTTCTTGGTGGGAGTGGAAATTAGTTCATCCTTTGTGGAAGACAGTCTAGTGATTCCTCAAAGATCTAAAGACAGAAATACCAGTTTACCCAGCAAACCCATTACTGGACACATACCTAATGTGATATAATTCATCCTATTATAAAGACATATGCTTGGGAGGCCGAGGCATGTGGATCACGAGGTCAACAGATAGAGACCATCCTGGTCAACATGGTGAAATTCTGTCTGTACTAAAGATACAAAAAATTAGCTGGGCACGGTGGCGCGTGCCTGTAATCCCAGCTACTCGGGAGGCTGAGGCAGGAGAATTGCCTGAACCCAAGAGGCGGAGGTTGCGGTGAGCCAAGATCGGGCCATTGCACTCCAGCCTGGGTAACAAGAGCGAAACTCCGTATCAAAAAAAAAAAAAAAACAGACATATGCATGTGTATGTTCACTGAAGCACTTTACAATAGTAAATACATGGAATCAACCTAGATTTTCATCAATAACAGACTAGATAAAGAAAATGTGGTTCATAAAAGCCAAAAGTGACAAATGGGATCTAATTAAACTAAAGAGCTGCTGCACAGCAATAGAAACTATCATCAGAGTCAACAGGCAACCTACAGAATAAGAGAAAAATTTTGCAATCTGACTGTCTGACAAAGCTAATATACGGAATCTACAAGGAATGTAAACAAATTTACAAGAATAAAACAACCCCATCAAAAAGTGGGCGAAGGATATGAACAGAAACTTCTCAAAAGAAGACATTTATGTAGCCAACAAACATATGAAAAAAAGCTCATCACCACTGGTCATTAGAGAAGTGCAAATCAAAACCACAATGAGTTACCAACTCACACCAGTTAGAATGGCGATCATTAAAATGCCAAAAAGCAACAGATTCTGGAGAAGATGCGGAGAAACAGGAAAATTTTTACACTGTTTGTAGGAGTGTAAATTAATTCAACCATTATGGAAGACAGTGTGGTGATTCCTTAAGGATCTAGAACCAGAAATACCATTTGACCCAGCAATCCCATTACTAGTTACATACCCAAAAGATTATAAATCATTCTACGATAAAGACACATGCACATGTATGTTTATTGCAGCACTATTTACAATAGCAAAGACTTGGAACCAAACCAAATGCCCATTAATAACAGAATGGATAAAGAAAATGAGGCACATATGCACAATGGAATTCTATGCCGCTATAAAAAAGAATGAGCTTATGTCCTTTGTGGGGACATGGATGAAGCTGGAACCCATCATTCTCAGCAAACCAACACAGGAACAGAAAACCAAACACCACATGTTCTGGCTCATAAGTGGGAGCTGAACAATGAGAACACAGGGAGGGGAACATCACACCACATTGGGGCCTATTGGGGGCTGGTGCACAAGGGAGAGAAAGCATTAAGACACATACCTAATGTGATATAGCTGGCCTAGAGTTAGAACCTGTACAATGCCATTTTATAAAGAACAAAACTCTTTCCATTCTCCTCACAATGACTGCTAACCTCGACTTCTGTAAACTGCTAGATTATTTGCAGGATGCAAATTGAGGTAAAGCTGCATACCTTCTCTTATCTGTAAATGCCAGAATTGCTGGTCTTCGTTTACCAGAGTAAGCACCCCCAGATAATTCCATCGTGGCACCAAGTAAGTAAAAATCTATGGATCCCACCCCTACCCAGATGACGTGTAAACGATTAATCTCAGCATCTGTGAACCCCTTAAATAACAATCAGAATGTCAAATAGTCCCCTGGCCCTCGAAATGTCCAGAACCCCCTCACCCTCATATCCGCCCAGAAGGTGATTTGAGTCCACTGGCCTTCAGAATGTCTGAAGCCCCTCACCCCATCCTCTCCCCTCAACCCCAAGGTGATTTTACCGGTATAAAAAGGTCTTGTCACCCTTCTTTCTCTGCCACGGGTTGGAGAGACATGAGTCCTCCATGGTCGCTGGCAATAAACCCTGCAATTTGGCATACTTTTGTTCTGGTGTTGACTTTCTGTGCTCGGTTTGATGCAACACCTAATGCAGGTGGGGCTTAAAACTAGATAATGGGTTGATAGGTGCAGCAAATCACCTTGGCACATGTATACCTGTGCTATATAACAAACCTGCATATTCTACACATCATGTGTACAGAACTTAAAGTAAAATAAAAATAAAAATAAAATGTGGTTCATATATAATATGGAAAATTATGCGGCCATATAAAAGAACAAGACTATGTCCTTTGCAGGGACAAAAATGGAGCTGGAGAGTATTATCCTTAGCAAACTAACACAGGAACAGAAAACCAAACACCACATGTTCTCACATATAAGTGGGAGCTAAATGGTGAGAAAACATGGACACATAGAGGGGAACAACACACAATGGGGCATATCAGAAGGTGAGGGTGGGAGGAGGAAGAGGATCAGGAAGAATAACTACTGGATACCAGGCTTAATACCTGCATGATGAATAACAACAAACCCCGCTGACACAAGTCTACCTGTGTAACAACTTGCACATATACACCTAAACTTAAAAGTTAAAAATAGCGACAACAACAAAATATATGTATAATATTTTTGAAGACAGCATATAGTTTGATCTTGGATTTTCATACACTCTGACAACATATATCTTTAAATTGATACATTTAAGCCATTTATATTTAAAATGTAGTTTTTATTTTTTCAAAACTTTAGAGTTTCAGAATCACTTTGTTTTTATTTTCTCTGCTTAGTCAGTCCTGTTATTTTACTTCATTGTGTGTATACAGTTATCCAGACACTTTGCCAAATCTTTTGTTTGAAAAAATGCCAGTAGAGATCATTTGAGGACTATTATATCATGATCTACCTTCCAGGCACATTTTTATTTGCTTCTATCATGGGGAACTACTAGCTGAATAATCTTATTTTCAAGATTTTAAAATTTTTATTTCTACTTTCTTGTCCTATGATTTGGATGAGAATACTCAGCACTTTTTCATGAAGAAGAGAAGACTACATACAAAATTCAAGAAAAGAAAGCATTTTATTTTGACAGTCTGCCATGGCCATGGCTGTTTCTGTGAGGCATGAGCACTGCCATTTGGCAAAGGCTGTCTCTGAGTAGTCCAATAGATGACACTTGTCTACTGCTCTTGAAATTCTCTTGGAAAAAATCATCAAAGATACAAAAGGTTCCTTGTGGAAAGTACATCTTGTTTTGTACTCTGATGCTTATTCATTATCCCCTAAAGGACAATTACTATACCAATATTCAGGGTGCAAAGTTAACATCAAGCGTCAGCCACAATAAGAAAAATAAGATTTACTACATATGCTAATGGTGTCCACCAAAAGGAAGTATCCTTTACTCAAAATATCCTTTATTTTACAGATTTTTTTCTTCCTTCTTAGTATCATGCCATGATTAGGTCAAATTAGCTCATCTCTGAGATGTATCTTTAAGCTATTTGATGAGATTTTGCTATTAATATTAATATGTGCTTTTGTCTGATAGTGTATTTAAATGCCTAATATTGGGTGTTTAATTAGCAACTTCATGTATTCTTAAATTTTGTATAAATGTATTAGTTTTCAAAACCATCTCTATTTACTGTTTGGAAAAACAAAATATTCATGATATTTTCATTGAAGGGCAAAATCTGGATTCTTTTACTGTATATATTGAATTTTATGAGAATGTCTTATAAATTGCATCTATTAGTTGTATGAAAATTAATTTGTTCTAAAATTATTTTGGATTAAATATTTGGATAGAATATTTAAACAATAAACTGTTATTTACATTAAGTGAAACTACTCAATGTAGGTAATAAGCGCTAGAAAAAAATCAATTTCAAAAAAGTACAAAATCCATTTAATCTTTTATAAATTAAAATGGTAACTTATATTGCAATAGAGCCATTAGGAGAAAAGGGATATTATGCCAATAATAACACCTATCTTACATATTGTTAAGATGGTTAGTATTATTACGTAAAAAGCATAAAATAATATTCAGCATAACAGGTGGTGGCTTGACAAATAATTATCCTTTTTAGACATTATGGTAGAAATAATTCACTGTCAAACAAAATTGGTTTATTTTCATATTATCAGTTTGTGAATTGAAAGTGTTTCTCAGCCAGAGACAACATTATACATCCTCTTTGCAGCTGGGTCTAGCTAGATGATTACCATGACCAATGGAAAATGGGCAAAATTAAGATATATATGATTGTGATATATCTACACTTTTCTTTGCCTTAACTCTAGAGCACATGTGCACACACACACATTTCAATTTATTATGGCCTAACCTACCTACCTAAAGAAAACATAGATTAAAATTTATAAATTAAAGCCATTTATTAAATTAAAATTGTAATATCATTTATTATATTTCTTTCAATTTGATTCATAAAAATCTAGGCTTCAAGTAGACTACATCTGTGAGAAAATAAATCAGAGTACATTTTTTAGCAGTATATATTCACAGATACGCATTCAAGAAATTGTGTAGGATTTTTTCTATTATCTAAAAGACTATGGTATTCTTAGTTTATTTGTATTGTAATTTTATTTTACTCTCTTCTTGCAAGGTTAATACATGCAATATTTAGTTTTATTCAAAGACAATAGTAAATTATATTTCTTGGATTTTTTAATCCTTGATTTTAATACTTGAGGTAGGATAAATTTTCATGTTTCTTCGATCTCTTTCTTAAATGCAAATGATAAGTCCTACGGTTTGAATGTGTCCCCTCCAAAAGACAGAGTCAAAGTATTAAGACATAAGGCTTTAAAAGGTAATAAATTCATGAGGGCTCTTCCCTCTTGAATAGAATTAAGGTCCTTGTAAAGAGGTTTCATTATCTTTTAGCCCTTTGCTCTGCCTTTTGCCAGATCAGGACATATTTCTTCTCTCTGGAGGACACAGCATTCAAGGCACCATCTTGGAAAGAGAGAGCAGACACTTACCGGACAACCTGCTGACACTTTAATAATAAACTTTTCAGCCTGTAGAATTAAATTTATTAGTTCTAAATGTAGAAATAAATTTTGTTCTTTAAAACTTATCCAATCTACAGTTTTTATTACACAGACCTGAACAAAAGAAACCAGACATATCCATTTTTCATGAGGGGCTTGAAATTATCACATTATAAAATATTATTAATTTGAAAATAATTCTCAGAAGTTATCTTTGATAGGTTACTAATGATATGGCCTCAGTGTGTCATAACTTAAACTGATGGTGGTAGATGAGAGTGATTTTAATGAAAACTAGCAATTGAATATTTTATAGTAAATTCATTTGTACTTCTTTTTTCTCTGGCAGGAGGGAATATTGCCATCTTAATAATGTTAAATCTTTTAATCCATGGAAAGGGATATTTTTGCGATTTTCCTAGATCTTCTTGTTTTCATTGTTATCAGAGTCTAAGTTTTGTACTTCTTTTTAAAAAAATATTCCTAAATATTTTATTCTATTTGATGCTATTGTAAATGGAATTATTTTCTTTTTTTTTTTTAATTGTACTTGGGGCTCTGGGGTACATATGCACATCCTGCATCCTGCAGGATTGTTGCATAGGTACATACATGCCATGGTGGTTTGATGTCTCCATTCCCCCGCCCCCACCTCCCGTCACCTACATCAGGCATTTTTCTGGGTGTTATCACTCCCCGTCCTCCCCACCCCCTGTTCTCTCTCCCCTCCCCTCCCCTCCCTTTCAACCCCGACCTATCCCAGTGAGTGTTGTTACCTTCTCTGTGCCCAAGTGTTTTCATGTTCATCACCCATCTATGAGTGAAAACATGCAGTTTGGTTTTCTGTTCTTGTGTCAGTTTGCTGAGAATGATGGTTTCCAGATTCATCCATGTCTCTACAAAGGACAGGAACTCATCCTTTTTTATAGCTGCATAGTATTCCATGGTGTATATGTGCCACATTTTCCTTATCCAGTCTATCGTCGATGGGCATTTGGGTTAGTTACAGGTCTTTGCTATTGTAAACAGCACCACAATGAACATACATGTGCATGAGTCTTCATAATAGAACAATTTGGGATATATACCCAGTAATGGGATTGCTGGGTTGAGTGGAATTTCTATTTCTAGATCCTTGAGGAATCTCCACACTGTCTTCCATAATGGTTGAACTAATTTACACTCCCACCAAGAGTGTAAAAGTAATCCTATCTCTCCACATCCTCTCCAGCATCTTTTGTCTCCAGATTTTTTAATGATTGCCATTCTAACTGGCATGAGATGGTATCTCAAGGTGGTTTTGATTTGCATTTCTGTAATGACCAGTGAGAATGAGTATTTTTCCATGTTTGTTGGCCACATAAATATCTTCTTTTGAAAAGTGTCTGTTCATATCCTTCACCCACTTTTGAATGGGTTTGTTTGTTTTTTTCTTGTAAATCTTCTTTAGTTCTTTATAGATTCTGGGAATTAGCCCTTTTTCAGATGGGTAGATTGCAAAATTTTTGCCCATTCTGTGGGTTCTTGGTTCACTTTAATGATTGTTTCTTTTGCTGTGCTGAAGCTCTGAAGTTTATTTAGATCCCATTTGTCTATTTTGGCTTTTGTTGCCATTGCCTTTTGTGTTTTAGTCATGAAGTCCTTGCCTATGTCTATGTCTTGAATGGTGGTGCCTAGGTTTTCTTCTAGGGTTTTTATGGTGTTAGTTCTTATGCATAAATTTTTAATTCATCTGGGGTTAATTTTTGTACAAGGCATAAGGAAGGGGTCCAGTTTCAGCTTCCTGCATATGGCTAGCCAATTTTTTAATATTTAAACTTAGAAGTTAATGCTAAGATAAAAAAAATGGCAACAAAAATGGTTATTTTAAAACAGGCATATAATATAACTTGAATCTGCAAAAAACCCACAATAATCTATAGCTTTATAGAAGTGACATATTTATACATTTGAAGATTTTCATATATAAGATACAATATTTGAACTAACTTTTTTTTTTTTTAGACAGTCTCACTCTGTCATAGAGGCTGGAGTGCAGTGGCATGACCTTGGCTCACTGCAGCCTTCATCTCCTGCGTTTAAGTGATTTTCCTGCCTCAGCTTTTGGAGCTGGGATTATAGGCATGTGCCGCCACACCCAGCTAATTTTTGTATTTTTAGTAGAGACAGGATTTCACCATGTTGGTCAGACGGGTCTCAAACTTCTGACCTCAGCCTCCCAAAGTGCTGGGATTACAAGCGTGAGCCACCACTCCCAGCCACTGAACTAAAATTTTTATTGGGCTTAGATCACCACAATTTAAGATACAAGACTATCTGTTAAGCATTGTATATAATGAAATAATTTATTATTTATTAATAATATAATTTCTAACTAAACTGTGAACAATTATTAGCATATTGGGGCAACTTTTGAAGGTTATTCTGTAATTTTGCAAAAGGACTCAATTTTAGATAAAACTAACTTGATTTCAGTTTAGTTAGTATTTTACATACATTTTATAAGATACATTTTTTTTGCAATTACTTTTATAGTGTACCTTTATAATAAAAACATAAAAATTGTATCGTGTATATCTATATCTAGTAGCTATTTCTATATTTAACTTATCATACCCATGTAAATGATGCTTATACTGAATGATATTTTATTGATTGTTAATTTTGATATTAGAAATGTTAGTTTCTAAAAACATACAAAGTACATCACAAAATGATTGTTACAACACAAATTGTGTACCTGTTGAATAATATTTTTAACTGAATATTAAAAAATTCTACACTAAATCACTCATGAGACAATTAATTTAATATCAAGTTATTAGAAAAATTGAAAGACTTTCTCAAAGTTTTTCGATAATCTCAAAAGAAAATATTAAATCTGGTCAAAGTAATTCTTTATCTTCACCTATTTATGTATAAAGCATTTCTTTAGGCACATTTGAGGAAACGAACTTAAAACTGTACTAGCTTATATTGATTTAATGTGTCCTATGTGCAAGGTCAAATCTAAGCACTTCACTAAAATTATATAATTTCATTAACAAAGTAACTGTAGAAGTTAAAAAAAATTATTTTTGTTGTTCTAAGAATGTATGCAAGAGATTGGCTAGAGTATGATACTTGAAATTTAAACTAATCAAAGAAAGAAGGTCCCGATAGATTTTAAGAACTGTTGAAGGTAAAATGTTAGGGTGAGCTTTAAACTAAAACAGATTTACAAGAAAAAAAACAAACCCATTCAAATTGGGTGAAAGATATAAACAGACACTTTTCAAAAGACGACATATATGAGGACAACAAACATGAAAAAATGCTCATCATCACTGATCATTAGAGAAATGCAAATCGAAACCACATTGAGATACCATCTCATGCCAGTTAGAATGGCAATCATTAAATAATCTGGAGACAATAGATGCTGGAGAGGATGTGGAGAAGCAGGAACACTTTTACACTGTTGGTGGGAGTGTAAATTAGTTCAACCATTGTGGAAGACAGCGTGGCAATTCCTCAAGTACCCAGAAATAGAAATTCCATTTGACCCAGCAATCCCATTACTGGGTATATATCCAAAGGATTACAAATCACTCTATTATAAAGACACACGCACACATATGTTCATTGCAACACTGTTTACAATAGCAAAGTAAATGGGCACTTGGAACCCACCCAAATGCCCATTGATGATAGACTGCACAAGGAAAATGAGGCACATACACACCATGGAATACTATGCAGCCATAAAAAACTATAGTTCATGTCCTCTGTGGGGACACAAATGAGTCAGGAAACCATCATTCTCAGAAACTGACACAAGAACAGAAAATCAAAGACTGCATGTTCTCACTCATAGGTGGGTGCTGAACAATGAGAACACATGAGCACTGGGAGGGGAGCATCACACACTGGAGTCTGTTGCAGGAGACTATGGGTGGGACAGCTGTGGGTAGGAAGGTTGGGGAGGGATAACATGGGGAGAAATGCCAGATTTAGGTGACAGGTGAATGGAGACAGAAAACTACCTTGCCATGTATGTACCTATGCAACAATCCTGCATGATCTGCACATGCACCCCAGAACCTAAAGTACAATTGAAAATATTTTTAATAAATAAATAAAAGTAAGAGATAGGTCATAATTGGGATGATTACAGTCAGATTTCAAATGACAAACTTTTTGACTTTGACAATGAAATTTCTCATGTAGACTGGAGTGTGATGCATGGAGTACATAGCTGATGGAACTTGGGATAATTTCAATACCTTTACATGAGTGGACCAAACAAATGCTACTGATTTCTATGTGTATCATAATATGAAAAGGTCTGGGAAGCAATGGACTAAATGGCATATTTATCATCTCTGTGAGACAGAAATGCAGAATATTGAGATTTACCTATATAATAATGCAAAGAAAACTATTTCTGCTCAGTATTCAACCACTTTTTAAATTTTCCTATATATTTCCAGTCCCCTAGTTTTTTATTATCCATCAACCAGTGGTAAACTAGGAGTTCCTGGTCCTATCTCAAAGCATGTAACTATATGAGAATTATCCATGTTTCTCTTCAATTTCATATAACAGAAACCATTCTATTTAGTTTAAGCAGAAAAAAAATGTAATACAAAATATTTTCACTCTTTCAAAAGTATTGAAAGCCCATCATAAGCAGATGCTAGCATGGGTGGGTGGAGGGTCCAGGAAATTCTCTGACAACTACCAGAGTAGATCCATGAAAGAATTAGCTATTCTATGTGATCTCCTCATTCCATATCTACAAGACAGGGACTGAGTAGACACCAGAATGGTTTTGATTCCAAGGGGTAAGGTAGTTGCTACAATCTATACTATTAAAGCAGACACTTGTATACCATCTCTTTTGACACTTACTAACCAACCAAATGTAAACCATCCTGTATTAATCCAAACATACACATTGTTTAAGTGAAGGAAATTGACTTTTACTGTTCCAGTCTCTTCTATTGATGAAGGCACGCCAGAAACAGTTTAGAATATATGTGAGCGAGCCAATCTATTCTATCTGCTACAATTACCTTTTGAAATTAAAATTACCTTCTCCTTATTTTGAGTTTTCTCAACTATAAAATTAGGTAGCTGTATTAGAAAATACATAAGATTAATTCCATTTGAAGCATTCTATGAATGTAAGTTGTATGTAAAAGCATAGTAGGGGATGGTCATAACTAGGAATAGAACAAGTCAAAAAAAAGTACATACCATAGGAAATATTGAAGACTAGAGTATTAAAATATATGTAATATTGACTAAAATTATAACAATATCTTTAACAAATCAGCAAATTGATTTTTTAAAATAATCATTAAGACTTTTGATAGAAATGTGAAATTTATGCTTGTTTTGGAATCATAATTGCTAATCTAAACGTCTTCCAAGATTCTTTTGTGAGTCATCAATATAAATACGTACATGAACACACACACCCTTCACACACAAGTCATGTGTTTACATCATTTTTACTTAGAAATAAGATGAAAGGATTAAAATAAGATGGTGCTGTCCAAAACTAAACGATTCCAAATTTTTTGTGTGTAACTTATGAACAGCTTCATCCAATACTTGTAAATACAATTTATGCCTTTTGTCTGTAAGTCTTAGTAAAAACACAAATATAAGGATAATTTGTATTGCCTTATCTAAAATAAGTGATCACGATTACAGTTTGTTTACAAGTGGAAATTCCATTTTCCTGCCCTGCAATTAGTAGACTAACACAGATAGCATTTGAGAAGTATTGCTAATTAATTGTTAACAACCTGCTGGGAACATAACCAAGACAAACACCAAATTGCAAAGCTAGTAGTTATCAAGTGTGCTGGAGCAGAAATGATTTAAGAATTTTAATCAGAATTTTTGGTACAAAGTACTTATTTAGCTTGGCTACCTAAATGAATGAAGCATTAAGTAGAGAAAATGGGGATGGCAAGCTTAATTTACTAAGCATAGAGTTCTTTGTACTCTCTTAGTTATTTTAAACAATTTTATATGGCTTGGTTTCTTTATGACATGATTTGACAATTTTTGCAAGGTATGACTATAAAATTAGTTGCTGTTTCACTTTTTGATTTTGTGGATTTAAAAGGTTGTCAACCACCAGGACTGACACATTTTTAATTTATATTAAAATCTAAATACATAAAAATATATGGAATTTATGAGTCAGTAAATAGTATTATAACCAATTCTGTAAAGTCAATTTAAACTAGCCTTTATCAAAATAAATAAGACATAAAACACATAAATTAACAAAAGCCCCAGCATTTTTTGATACAGTTCCTTTGTTCTCTCCTTGTATTCCTAAGTTATTATGCTTCATAATTTAGCAAAGGTTATATTTTTCTCCTCCTCCTGTTTATTTCACCTATGCCAAATCACTCACTACTTGTTTCTCCATTTTTATTTTTACATTAAACTCTCACTGTTTAATATTTTCTCATATATTAATTTTATGAAGTTAAAATTTAGGAGAGAATTAGTACATATTATGTTTTGTTGTTGAAGCAAACTGGCAGTTTATTTATCCACTGATTTACTAAATTCATTATTATTACACATCTTTATATTTGAGGTGCTGAACCAAAAACTGGGGCTAAATCATTGATTTAAAAAATTTTAATTTAATGAAAAATATACTTGATATAATGTCTGTCAATAATGGATGTTTTTAGGGAAACGTAAAATGCATTAATGCAATAGAGCATGGAAAAGGGGTAGCAAGAGTTTCCTTTTTAAATAGGCTGAGCAAGAAGGACAAAGAGTAAAGATATTGGAAAGTTCTCTAAGAGCCACAAAATTCAAAGTCCTATAAACCATTATAACCACTTAACACTTATGTGTTATGTGTAGCCATTGCTGGCATTTTGAGCAGAAGATGAAACCATTTTATTTTCTTTTTCAAAGAATTGCTTTGTTTGAAGTTTACAAAGTTGACTCTGGAGGCAAAATGGAGATTGTAGTCCTCTTTGTAGGATATTTCAGGGGTCCAGGTGAGAGACAAAGAAGTTAGAATAGATATATTGAGAAATGGTTACTTAAAACATAATTTGCAATGAGATTGGAAACGTAAACTTTAAGCACAAGGTTAATGAAGACTCTAAAAGCAGTCTTTTTAGCTTCTCAGTAGAAAAGCACTGTTAAAGCAAGGGGTTTATTAATCACAGCTAGACTCACTATACCTCTCACAAAAATATGTAGAGAGAACTATGACACAATGTTTCTAGATTGTTTTTCTATTTTTTCTCAATAATTCTCAACTTAATACTTGATTTCTATAAACTTTTTGCTTTATTTTATGCTTACTTCCTAATTTTATATTTTTGAGTTATATTTTACATTTAAAATATGCCTTTAAACTATTTTTCCAGAACTGAGCCCTTTTCTAAATTTTAGAAATAAATATGTATTTCAATTTCAGACTAATAAGTTATTTCAGAATATTGAGACTAAACAGTTTTATACTATTTATTTAAAATTAGTGAGCATTTTTCTATATTGAATGCGTTCAAGTAGTACAAAGAGAAAAATGATACACAGGAAGAAAATGTTCGTGAAATGAGAGATCAGTGATTACTTCTTAGAGTCAACTTCATCTAGCTATGCCAAGGGCTACCAATGCTTGAAATATGCATTAAAAACCACATGAGAAACCAATAATAAATATCAAAATTTATAAAATTGATCAAAGTTAATCTAGAAAAAATTGTTGTATGGCACATGTAAATTTAATGTCAGTAACAAATGTGCAGTCAGTTATAAAATTTGATAAGATAAATAAAATATATTTTCCATGTAGGCTCTGTGTATAAAGTGATAAACATATGTGACATGCCATTTAGATCTTATGTCTTATTAAAGGACAGAGACATATAATAGGTAAACACAAATGTAACAATTAATGTCGACTGTAAAGTGGAAAAATGTACAATGAAGTGAATATAAATAAAACTACTGGAGAGGTTTAATGTAGATTAAATGATACGTAAGAGTCAGATGTAGTTTGAAAAACTTGTTTATTGAGAATCAGAGAATGAGTCAGTGAAAATATATAAATTCTTCATTGATTAGTCAGGTTCCACCAAAACTAGAAGGTGCATATATGTTTTTTGTTTGTTTGCTTTTTGTTTTTTTGAGATGAAGTTTCGCTCTTGTTACCCAGGCTGGAGTGCAATGCCGTGATCTCGGCTCACTGCAACCTCTGCCTCCTGGGTTCAAGCAATTCTCCCGCCTCAGCCTCCTGAGTAACTGGGATTACAGGCACCCGTCACCATGCCCAACTAATTTTTTTAATTTATTTATTTATTTATTTATTTATTTATTTATTTATTTATTTGTTTATTTGTATTTTTATTAGAGGTGGGGTTTCACCATGTTGACCAGGATGGTCTAGATCTCTTGACCTCGTGATCCACCCGCCTCGGCCTCCCAAAGTGCTGGGATTACAGGCTTGAGCCACCGTGCCCAGCCATATATGTTGTATAGATGAGGAGAGAAAGAGGGTCACTCAATGATTTTGAAGTAGGTGATTCAGAACAGGCATAAAGCAAGGGTTTAGTTGAGCAGGTATCCTGGGAGATTCGATTCACAGAGGCATTTGTATTTTAGTGCAAATAGATAAGCAGACAGGATTAAATATATGATGGATATGATGAACCAAGATTATCATGAAATTGAGGACGCTGAATTGAGGAGAAAAATTGTGCCTACAGCTTTGTTCCTGCGGCTTCATAAAAGAGATGCAGTAGATTACAAGGCAGTTTATTCTGTCAGTAAACAGTTACCAGAGTATATCCACCTTCCTGTGTGGTTGCATTTACAGATTTCACAGAAGCATTTGTGTGTAGGTGTGCAGGGGCATTTCATTACTTGCAGAAGTTTGAATTTTCTAACCAAAAGTTCAAGCCAATCAACTGGGAAATGATTAGTTTTAAAATGAGATTTCCACAAGGGAAACAGATGTATCAACAGACAGAAATCATATATATGTATGTATTTTTTCATTTATCAGCAGTTACCTACTACATATAATGAAAAAGTCTTTCATTCACAAAAAAGAAACACTTTGAAAATGTTTCTAATAATATATTTTAAAACAAAAAAGAAAAGATATAGTTAATGAACATTTATTTAATACATTACTGAAGAAAAATGACAGTTTATATAAACTGTTTTACTGAATGAGATGACTTAATATATTTTTAAAATATTACTAGTCTCTAACTTAATGAAATTTCAACAGGTAAACATAATTTTTAATGAAATTCCACAGGTACCAAAGTTTATCTGAAAGAAAACATGTAATTAAATAGCTAGTTCAGTTTTTTTAAAAAGCAGAATAATTAGAATTAGAAGGCAATTTATTGATTGTATAAAATATACTACATAACTACATAATTATAGTCATTAAGACGGTTTTGTATTTCTACTGATATAGAAACAGAGAAAGACAAAATAGAACAGGCAATTCAGAAGAAGACAAATATTTATATGATTGTCAAAAGGAACACACATATAAACATATACACAGTTTGAAGAGAAGAGCAAGCATTATAACCAGATTCAAATATGGCAGAGAATTTCAAACTAAAGATGGGGAATTTAAAATAACTATGATTAATATGCTAAGCTTTCTAATGTAAAAGACTGACACTATGAAATAATCAATGGGCATAATAAGCCTAGAGATAAAAATGCTCAAAATTCATCAAAAGGAAATGCTAAAATCAAAATATTATAACAGAAATCAAAATGTCTTTGCTGTATTTATCAAACTCATGATAGCCAAGGAAGGATAATTGAGCTTGAATATGTGTCAATGGAAATATCAAACCTAAGATACAAAGAAAAAATTAAGAGAAACAAAAAAGACTGTCCAGGAATTGAGGAACAGATATAATGTATAACTTACAAATAATGGGAAAACTGGGATACTAGAAAGAGTAAAGAAAGCAAGAAATGGAATAATGGTTGAGAGTTTTCCAAAATGAATGCCATAAACCAAAATAAATGTCCAGGAAACTCAGAGAATGCCAAACAAGATAAACATTTACAGATCTACAGTTAGACATATCTTATTTGAACTGTAGAAAATGTAGGAAAAAAGCCATATTTTTTGAAAAGAAAATCTAGAAAGTCTAGAAATAATTCATATTTTTTAAAAAATTCTAAGATACATTGTACAGGAGAAAGAATGAAAATTATGTGAGACTTATTTTCTGAAACCTTTTAAGAAAAAAGGAAGTATAATTAAATATTTAAAATGTTGGAAGTAAAAAGCACCAACCTAGAATTTTGAATTTGGTGAGATCTTTCTCTAACATGTAAGGCAAATGTAATAGAGAAATTATCAATAAGGAAACAGATAACTTAGACAACACTCTAAACCAGTTGGAACTAACAGCACACAGAATATTCCACCAACAAAAGCAAAATGTACATTTTTATCAAGTGCACATGGGGTAGTATTTGGGGATGGACAGTGCTCTGTGAACCTATACCGCTTTTTTAAGTTTATTAATTTTAAGAATAAAAAGGTTGATATTCCTCCCAGATAAGAAGAGCATAGACAGGTGATCAAATGTTGGTGAGGTGTCTCCATATTGTCTTCAGGGACTTAGGCTTCTATAATTTTCCACTCTCATCCTACCATAATATCATCTAGCTTCATGTTTTCAAGATGGCTCCTGGTTGTGTTCCAGCCTAAAGACCATATCTCACACCATAAAAAGAGGTAGGCGAGGAAGAAGAGCAAAAATTATGGTGTTTTCCAAGAAATTTTCTGGAAGATCTGCCAGAGACTTACATTTTATAAGTTCTTAAAAACTGAATTCTATTAGCACCTCTAACTGCAAGGTAGGCTAAGAATTCTAACATTTTACATGAATATTTTATATTAAATAAAATCAAAGTAAGTTAATAAAGAAAAGAAAAGAACACAGAAATTAATTTGGCAAGGACTTGTCCCTGTCACAAAAGTATAACTATACGTTAGAGGACACAACATAAATTACCTCAACATATTATTCATTGTTGGATGCAGTAAAATAAGTGGAATCATGAATATTTGACATCAGAACTTTTAAAGAAATTTGATATAGCAAGAAAATGTGATTATACCACGAGCAGAAGGGAGATATTAATAAATGCAATTATTTGTCCATGTCAAAATCTATGTAACATTAAACAAAAGAACCCAGAAAGCTGCCAGGGTTAATTTTCACCAATTTCTTATTTTGTCTTCAGGTAACGCTTCATATCTATGCTCATTAGCAGTCTTGAGTATGCAAGAAAAAAAGGACCAAAACTGCCTCAGATTTTACAAATGGGCAAAACAAAAATTTCAGGTGCTAACTAAAAACTCCTTCAGTCTACTGGATTTCACCAAACTACAACCAAGCAACCTCTGTTATCATTTTGCTGTCAAATCTCACTTCGGCAACTGTTCAGTTGTTAAGTTAATGCTTTCTTTCTTCTTTTTTAATTTTTTTTATTTTTTGCTAAATACTATTTTATTCATTAACTATAACAAAATGTTACATTGTTATTGATTTACACTGAAAACATGGTTGTCCTGCTGTAGAAGAAAAACTGTTTCGCCATATGGTACTTTATTGCTTTACTTACTTTTTTTGCCATATGGTACACATTTCTTTATTTAATAAACTTACTGTGAAATTGTTAAATATTTGTATAATTGAAATTGTAAATGCTTTCTGTTATTCAAGTTTGTTAAATAACTTGCTAAAAGAGTTTTTGTTGTATATGGGGGAATTGGATGGGAATTCTGCTCTAAATTATTTCTTCCATTTAAAAATAAGAGAATATGTACTCCTGTTTTCTGAAAATTACCTATCCAACAAATTTGCTGGAAGAAATTAAAATATTGGGGAATGCCTGTATTTGAGAAAAAGTTTATTTGCTGATTGCAGGTTCATTGTTTGCTCAAATTCCGTGGGAAATGTCGATCTTTATTTAGTTGTATGCTCATAATTATTTTGCACATAGGCCGGGCGCGGTGGCTCAAGCCTGTAATCCCAGCACTTTGGGAGGCCGAGGCGGGTGGATCACGAGGTCAAGAGATCGAGACCATCCTGGTCAACATGGTGAAACCCTGTCTCTACTAAAAATACAAAAATTAGCTGGGCATGGTGGCGCACGCCTGTAATCCCAGCTACTCGGGAGGCTGAGGCAGGAGAATTGCCTGAACCCAGGAGGCGGAGGTTGTGGTGAGCCGAGATTGTGCCATTGCACTCCAGCCTGGGTAACAAGAGCGAAACTCCGTCTCAAAAAAAAAAAAAAAAAAAAATCAAAAATAATTATTTTGCACATTAATTTACAGCTCAGTCTTTTTGAACTGCAATCTCCATTTGCTTTCACTGCCATGCTCCTATTGGTATCCAGCCCGCACAAACACTGCTTATCCACGATCCCTCTTATCATCCTTATCACCTACCTAAACTTTAAAATTCGGAGGATTTCAGGTTCTATTCTTTGTTCTCTTATCTATATAAACTTGCTTCTTGGTGATCTCATCCAGGCCCACATCTTTAAATACAATTCATGGACCCATGATTTCCAAACACATATCCTCACTCATAAGTAGGTGTTGAACAGTGAGAACACATGGATGCGGGGAGGAGAACATCACACCTCGGGGACTGCTGGGGGTTGGGAGAGCTAGGGGAGAGATAGCAGG
Source organism: Callithrix jacchus (assembly GCF_049354715.1). Classification (NCBI taxonomy): domain Eukaryota; kingdom Metazoa; phylum Chordata; class Mammalia; order Primates; family Cebidae; genus Callithrix; species Callithrix jacchus. The sequence continues at coordinate 50,735,741 of NC_133502.1, forward strand.
GGGTGAGGGGATTGGGGAGGGCTAACATTAGGAGAAATACCTGATGTAGATGACGGGGAGATGGATGTAGCAAACCACTATGGCATGTGTATACCTATGTAACAAACCTGCACGTTCTGCATATGTATGCCAGAATTTAAAGTATAATAAAAAAGTAAGAAAGAAAAAACATACAGGATCTCCCTCAAACTCCAACTCACATTGTGATATCTACATCCATCTTAATTGTCAGTATTTTTACATAGCTATCTAATAGATAGGATGAACAAAAGCCCCAGTTTTCTATGAGCATCTCCAGTTTTCTCTCATACCATGATAGCTAACAGTACTCAATTTTTAAAACATGTATCCTGGATTTTATAATAAAGTGTATGGTCACTCTGCTAAGCTGATAAGATACTGAACTTTGTGTGTTTACAACCAAAGTCATAAAAAATGTTAAATTTGTGTAAAATATCATCAAAGAAATGTTTTATAGTCAGATAAGATAGACAAAATATATTCATTAAAAGTAACAATTATATACTATAAACCAGTTACATTAATGAAGAATTAAAGCATTATCAATATATTTTAATTCATCTTTATAAAACTGATGGAACTTGAACCTTATCATTCTTTCTGAGGCATATCTAACATTCTGAATATGTATATTTCCTCCTCTTGCTTTTCTTTAGGGTTTACTATTGTGACTCTGAATATTTATTTGTTTTGCCTGAGTTTGCGATTGTATTAATAGATTTATGTTCTATAAAGTTGTAGAATAGCATACTTTGCTAGTAGTAGCTTTTAGCATTGATTCTGGTTAGTGCAGTTCTATTTAATTCTTAGTCACTTATCTGAAATATTTTTATGTTTAAATTTGCATACTTATAAGTGTATATGTGTTTCATTAAGGTCAGCCATTTGACTGACTCAGTTTTTATGCTACCATGAACCTGAGGCTAAGATATATTGTACATGTGTTGGAATATCCATTTTCAAATTTCTTTAATTTATATACCAGCAGTAGAAATGCTACATTGTATGCCATATACATGTTCACCTTTGATTGGCAATGCCAAACACTTGGAGAAAGTAATTGTAGCAATGTATTCTCCTTACTAGTAGCATATTACATTTTTAAAATTACAAATATTTATATGCTTTAAAAATGGAAAGTACCCAATCTGGGAGTGTGGAATTATGTTTAGTAAGGTGCATTAACATTTTATCAATCAATAAAAATGATCATCGTTCCTCTGTGAAGTGCTATTTTATTTTACTGATTTTTATATTGAAAAGTATTTTTATTCCTGAATAATCACATTTTAAAACATTCTCAGTAATAAATCTTTCAGTTCTTTATGTCAAAAGTATCTCCTAATTTTGTTGTCTTTCCATTTTTCTCATCACATGTTGATGAACAAAGATTGCTACGGTTGTTTTAGAAAAGTTTTACTTTATAATTTTTGCTGCAAAAAAAAAAAATATTTAAGGCCAGATCCAGGAAGCTGAAGCAGACTATCTCTGAGGAAGTTTTTGGTAAGTTCCTGGTGCCAGTCTGCCACAAAATAAGGCTGTAGAAGGTAGGTATTATATCCTGTGGTTTGGGAAGTTGGTGATAAGGCACTCTGGAGAGTAAGGTTTACTCATAGTGTCCCCCTTTCTGATTTGGGCCAGAGAGCATAGAGAGATCTCCATGTTATTGACAGCTCTCAGACTCATAGACAATATTGACAGTACACAAATATATACTGTATTTAGCACATATGTAAATAAAGCTCTTGAGCAATTCAGTAATAATAATACAATAAATTTACTACAATAAAGCTCTTGAGCAATTCAGAAATAATAATACAAGCCACAAATAAAAATGGACAAAAACCTTAAAGGAGCACATAACAAAAATTTATATGTGAATAGCTAATATATTTGTGTATATATGCATTATATTTTGAAAATTACAATTATAAAAAGTAGCATACAACAAAATGGAGACCTATGAGACAATAAAAAAAGCCTTAGGATGAAACCTACCTTGCCAGCACATTGATCTTGGACTTCTCAGCCTTCAGACTGTGAGAAATGTATTTCTCTTGTTTAAGCCACCCAGCCTATGGCATTTTGCTGTGACAGCCTGACCACACTAATATACTCTTGCACCCAATAACCAACCATGAGTGGTTTTATCTTTGGACACAAGAGAGACCAACTAACCAATCTTCAAAACTAGCACAAGAGTTATAAAAGCTAAATTTTCTGATAGGCAACTCCATGATGGATACCTATATCAAGAAAAACCATGAAATCAACAGCATTAAACAACATGTGAAGTTCAGGGGCTTTTACTGTGGTGTCTTCAACATTCAGAACAATGCACTGTACTTGGCATGAAGTAAATCAAGAAATATTTGTTGAATAAATAAATACATGAAAGTGCTGACATCAGTCATGGTTTGAATTAAACTTTGCAGAAGGATTTTGGGAAATACTTTCTCAATCTCTGGGAATACATTAACAGTAAATGTTAAAATGAGGGGATATATAAGCTTACATATTATTTAAATAAATAATATAACCATTGTTTTTTCTTAAAAGTACCACCTACAATATCACAAAAATTTAAATACTTATACTTAAATCTTATTAAATATATGCAAGATCTATAACATAAAAACTAACAAATGGATTTAACAAAAAGCAAAGAATTTCTAAATAATTGGAAAGAGATGCCACGGCCATGAATTGGAAGACTCAGTATTGTTGTCAATTCTCCCCAAAGGTATCTGTAGATATAGTGCAATTCTATTCAATCAAAATTTCAAGATTCCTTGTTGTTACAGACAGAATGATTCTAAAATTTATATTGAAATGTAAATAAATTAGAATAGCCAAATCAGTTTTGTAAATAAATACCTAGAGTACTTATACTACGTGATTTTCAGACCTACTCTAAAAGGTACCCTGTGAAAACAGTATGGTATCAAAAAATAATAGATATATAATAAATAGAATAAAATAAAAGATACACAAATAAAGTCATAGATATCCAACGGTTTTTGATGAAATTTACAGAGATTTAAAATTTTTAAATTTATTTAAATGTATTTTTTAGAAATAGGGTATTGTTCTGTTTCCCAGGCTAGATTGCAGTGGTGCAACAACAGCATACTGAAACCTCAAACTTCTGGGATCAAGCAATCTCCCTGCCTCAGCCTCACTAGGAGTGGGGATTACAGGTTTGCACCACAATACCCAGTTAATTTTTTGATCCTTCATAGAGATAGGTTCTTGCTGTGTTGCCAGGCTGAGCTAAAACTTGGGACTTAAATGATCCTGCCACCTCAGCCTCCCAAAGTGCTGCCATTATAATGAGCCACCACACCCACCTTAATTTTAAAAAGCACATTCTACTAATGATTATAAAACAATTAGACAGTCATATTCATAAAATGATGCTTATGAATGCAAATACTAGTTGCCAGGGATCAAGGATGGAAGTAGGGATAGGGTATAAAGTAGCACAGAGAAATGTGAAAGTTTCTCCACTTCTTTGCATCAATATTGCTATTGTTTTATTGAACTATAAATACCCTAAAAATTACCATTTTTAGTTAGGTAGCTTGATGACCTTAAATAAATCTATAAGGTAGTATAAATATCATCACAACTAAGAGGTATAACATCCCCATAACTCCAAAAAGGCCTATTTTTTTTTCTTTTGCAGTCAAATTCCTTCCCTTCACACTAGGATTTGTCAACCACTAATAAGCATCGTATTATTTCATATTTTCCAGAAAGTCATATATATAAAATCACATATTATGTCACATTTTTTCATCTGGCTTCCCTCCTTTTTCAAAACACTTGTGAGATTTATTCTTCCCCCACCAGCTCTATTAAGGTATAAATAGCAAGTTAAATATATATATATTTAAAATATACAATGTGACTTTTTAAATATACAAATACATCAAGCTAATTAACACATCTGTCACTTCTCATAGATACTTTTATGGTGAGAACACTTAATGACCCACTCTACTAGCTAATTTTGTATATACACTACATTATTGTTAACTATAGTCACCATGTTGTACACTAGAATTTCTAAATATTGATTTTAATAATGCTTAAATGACATATATATTCTTGTTTTCCAAAATAAATGCAACATTTTCTGGTAGTTTTAGTATTTGTGTAACTCTAGGGAGACAGTTATAAACATAAGAAATCAAATCATAATTCTTAATTTAAATCCATATATTTATTATTTATCTAATGATTCAGTATAAATAACTGGAATTTATTTAAAAGTTATTTTTAAATAAGTGTAAATCTTCCATCATCTCCTCTTTCATTAAGATTCACAGTAAATGTATTTTACTTCTTCAATTTTCTCATCTTTCTGTTTGGTGTGTATGTATTTATGCATACACACACCCACACACACACGTGTATATATATATATATATCTTTCTAGAAATATAATCAAGACTGACATCTAGAGACATGGTACAACTACACAAATCAAAATTTTGTTCTGCTTATTGACTAAACATCTAGTCTCATATATTAAAAATTCTAAGATAATTTCATAGTGTCTTCAGTTTTTGTAATTCTCTGATCCTTACTGAATGAGAACATTTTCCATACATTTTTTGGTAACATTTCACTTTGAGGTTTGCAATTCCACTATTAATTTATTAAAATCGTTATATAAAATATAAATATTTGTCCTATAACACAGATTATAATTTTAATTCACTCTTTAGTCTACTGTTTAATTTTATGTAGTTGACAATCAAATGCTAGAATTTATTTAACTCAACCTGTCAATAGTTTCTGTCTTAGATAAAGATTGCTATGAAAGTGACAGATGTGGAAAGGAATACTGCTAAAATATGTTGAATAAAGTAAGGAAACTTTCAGGATTTAGGTATATGAGAATAATGGAAAAGCAGAGAGGGCAGAAAATTATTTAAATTTATTTTTAAATTTGAGGCATAATCCTCAAGGCAACAGATTTTATATAAGAATTTAGAGAAGTACTCATCTAGGAGGAGAAAACAACTGGGCTTCTGAGTTATGTTGAATATTAAACAAAAGCAAATTCAGGTAAAGTGGTGACCTGCAAAGATACTCAGCTTACAACTGAGGTGAAGATTTTAAATAATATTTAGGGAAAATCTGCCTTCTTATCATGAACCAGTTGCTCCAGAGTTCAGAAGTATAAAGTCATGTCAGAGTCGATCATGCCCAGAACAGTTTGAGAATGGCAGTAAAGTCAAGAAACAATTAAACTTGGAGGCTTGTGTTTAAACGTTGATCAACACAAGAATGACAAATATCATGGCCTGGTTTTAATTTTTGTTTTTGTTGTTGAGACAGGGTCTCGTTCTGTAACCCAGGGTGGAATGGAGTGGCATGATCTCAGCTCACTCTAACCTCTGCCTCTCAAGTTCTAGCAATTTTCCTGCCTTAGCTTCCCAAGTAGCTGGGACTATAGGCACCCGCCACCACACCTGGCTAATTTTTGCATTTTTAGTAGAGACAGGGTTTCCCCAAGATGGCCAAGGGGTCTTGAGCTTCTGACCTCAGGTGATCTGCCTGCCTTGGTGTGAGGCACTGCCTCTTGCCTATGAATTATTTTTTATAGCTTTTTGAAAAAAAGTGAAAATTTTGTTTCTAATAGAAATCAATTTGAATTTCTGAAGTTTATAGGTGAACTGATATTCTCCTGAGTAACAGATGTTAACTGTGGAGATTGGCAAAGCTGACAGAGAAAGCAACAACAAAGACCAAAGTAACATAGAGTAAATGGTCTGAATTGCGTCATGGACAGCACCCTGAAAGCACACATAAAATATTTGCTTCACTTCTGTAAATCGATTTATCTTTGCCAATACTGAATGTTTGAATATGTCCCTTCCAAAATTCAGGTACTGCCAATATGATGGAATAACGAGGTGGGGCCTTTAAAAGGCAATTAGGCCATGAGTTTCACAGCCTCCCCTCCAGAGGATGAAGCCCTCAACAGGCAACAAGAACAGACAGCACCTTGATCTTGGACTTCTCAACCTCCAGAAGGGTAAGAAAATATATTTCTGTTTTTATATAAATTACCAGGTCTCAGGTATTTTGTCATAGTAGCAAAGAGTGAATTAAGTATGTATGAACATGTATGTTCACTTTTTTAGCTTTTTCTGGTTAGTTTTAACCAATGCCAATCATTTCATGAATTTAAAAACACATTGCTTTATTAGGTTGTTTTGTCTAGCCAATTGTTAAAAATATGTCTATACCTTTAGCAATCAACTCTTACACTGTAGAAAATATAACCTTTGGAGGCATTTTTAGGACACAAGAAATGGCTTACAATAATTTTAGGGGTCAAATTTTCTCTATGAATTCTCCCTTTATATGGTCATATGTATTATAATCTTAACACGTTTTGTTATCATTGCGATTTTCCTTATATTTTTAACTTTTAAAAATGAGAAGTGAATTTCCCAAGCCTAGATTTCCTAAGAAACAAATAACTGGAATTTTTCATTTTCACTCTATAGTCAGCTTCTCTCTCCCTGTCTCCCTCAATTAAATTGGTTCATTATTTCAATTCTTTTAGTTAAACTGTAATGTAAACTCCACATTCTTTTGTAGAATTAATGTTAATAGATCACTTTTTATTTTTTGATAACTTCCAATCCCATCGCATCCTTTGTTTAGTAACTTCAAATCTCATTGCAAAGTTAAAAGCCTGACCATAAATCACACACAATTATACAACATATTAAATGTATATTTATGCTTGCCCTGGCATTGTTTTCCTTCACATAACATTTTATTCTTTAGGAGTCCTAATTCTACATTTATTTTGTACATTTTATAGTATACAAATTATTTTCATATTTTTTTCTCAAGTAATTTCTTGAATGAAATAGAGTATAATTACTTTGGGAAAAAGTACAATCAGTTCAAGAAAAAGAATCGTGCTTTTAAGTGTCTTCTAGACATTTGTCAAATGATGATTATTTTTTAACTTTTCTATCATTTGTTTTGTGAATAGATTTACCAAAATTGTTTGTAAACCACTAATCTCTATTCCATGCTTAAGGTTAGTAATGATTTCTGGTGAAGAAGTAAATGCTGCAGCTTCCTTAACACTATCAAGAACTTTTTTAATGACCGTGGTAAGGAATCAATAAATTCCAAAAAGCTATATTTGTTAATCTTTAAAAAGGATCCTATAGTGATGCTACTTTGAAAAATAAAAATAAAAAAAGTGGAATTAAAATTAAATTAAAATATCCTCACTTAATTACATTCTAAAGATATTTCATTTCAACCTTTTATTTTTTTCCAAAAGAGCTACTGAAAATACCAAGTTCCAAATGGTTGCAAGTTTGACTCCTTAAACCGTCCAAAACCACATGTAATTTATACCAACAAACAGCACAAATAAAAGAACAGCATTGCAAATGAAAACACACATAGAAAGTCAATATAATTTTCTTTGCTATTTATTGAAAGATGTATCAAAGATTATTTAAATGCTAGTTCATATTGAAAGTGGTCATCTCAATAATCAATATATTTTTGTTTGAAAATTTTTTTTAAAAAGTGTTACATATTGTACTGCTTCTTAAAATGACTTTCAGTCATTGGATTCTGTTTTAGAGAGAAGCTACATGGAGAGTTAATGAATCCACAAAAAAATGTGGTACTTTCAAACAGTTCCGTTCCCATAACAGCCAAGTCCCTGAGAAACTGATTTGATCAATGCATAATCATTTCCTACCAGATGAATGTGCCCACGTAACTAGAATGTTCATTTTGTGGTCCAGTAATTTTGGTTGACTTAATGACACAAGTAGAACAACTATGAGTAACTATGCAGTATCCAATTAATTTCTTGGTGATAGATTTTCAAGGAGTCAATCTAGTCAACCGCATAGCATGAGATACTTTCAAATTATCTCACATAATCTAGTGAAATTTTATTGCAAGAAGTATTTACTGCAGATGTCTTGTCTTGTGTACAGATAAATTGATATATAAGCTCCTTGAAATCACCTTTATGTAAAAATAAGATGACTTTGCTTCATGTAGTGATACATCAATTATGCTTATTTATAGAAATCAACCCCTGTTTATATTTGTGGTAAAAGTAGCAATGAAACTACATACGTTAGAGATAAGAAAAAAACATGAAGTAGAAGAGACTTTAACTGCCTATCAGCTGACATTCTTATTGTTAAGGAGAATAAAGTCTTTATACATAGACAAAACCTATTTAGGCCTAATAATTATTAAGTTATGATATAGCAATTTAATAACATTACATATTAAGAGAGATATACCTATGAAGGATTCATTACTTACTAGGCACCAGTGACATAAAAATAAAAATATTCCGTTTTCTTTACATAGCTTACAGTCTGGTGTCTACCACGGACCTGTGTAAATGTGTGAGAATGGGCAATGAGGTTAGCAAATTCTTACCAATAGATTACAGGCTATTACTAAAATGGGACATGAAACAATATATTTTTTTAATAAGAGAAAAAAAGAATCTGAAAAATAACAAAGCTCTAAGTCCAAACTATAAAAGGAAGCTAGGGAGTAACAGGACACAAAGCAACCAGGACGAAGCAAGTTAATGCAGGAGAATATATCTTTATGTGTTAAAACATTGTTATATGTAATATGCCTTTGCAGGGTCTTTGAAAATACAGCAATATTCACATTATGTTTTCCTTCTTCTGAAAAGTTACAAAAAACACGGAATAGAAAAGTAAATAAAAATCTACTTTTGCTAACAATGTAAACATCCATTTTTAGAAAGTCAGTTATCAAACTGGCTTAATTCTATGGATATCATAATGATGTGAAATAATTATACTACTGCAATTGTGTTGTGTCTAAATTTATCATGTTGAAAATAACAAATATATTACTTTATGCTGTTTAAATCATATGGCGTTCAATTTCTGACTTCATTTTTAAAAAATATAACATTGTTTCATTTTAAATGTTTTAAATGTAAAGTGATTGAATAAGTTTTATTGAAAATGCACACTTATAAGGCAATTAATAACTGTGATGAAGTATGACATTGAAAAGCCACCCTGCTGATATTTTATCAAAAATCAAGACAGCTCACAATCTATAATTCACCATTTTTACTTTGATCTGCTTAGGAAAGAAAGCAAAAGAAAATAGCTTCGTCTATATTTTACAGCTTAGAAATCAATATTAATAAATCAATGTCAACAACATTATTTTGCAAACTCTATCATATTACTTAAATATGTGACCTAAACATGGGGCATGTATATTATTCTTTGTGGTTGGAAATGTGAAAGTGAGGTTTGTGAAACATCTTTCATTACAGACCACTGTTATCAGTCAATCACATTTTTGTAAATAGATATCATTTAGGATGAAATTTTTATGCTTAGACTTAGCCTGCAGGTTGATTTTTTTATGTCTGAAGAACATTTTTCCAGTTATTCATGAGCTGTTACAGAGTAGAAAAGTGGATTTTTCCTATTTATAAAATTTCTAGGGTGACAACTTCCAGATCCATCTTTCAATCAAAAAAAAAAAAAAAATACCAGTCTGTGCAAAGCATGGACTGGAGAATGTCTGTCTTTTAGAATTTTAGAGTATAAAATTGATATTGGCCTGAGCAAATATATAATGTTGCTGAGATTTAAAGGCAACAGCATTTTTATTATTTATTTTGCCAATGGCATTTATGGAAACAATATATTTGTAGGTCTTAAATGGTGGATGGCTGCACTAAACATCACACTTCTCCTACTTCTAACCTCTCCTCCTTCCTCGATTAAGTGAAGAATAGATTTAGAAAAAATTAAAAAATGGCATATTTTAATGAGAATTCTATAGAAAAGAAATAAGAAAATGATAGTTCCAGACTGTCTAATGTATAAAAATTTACCAGACTGTTAAATATATAAACTGGATAAATAAAATAGAAGCAGAGATGTGAGATTAAGTCTCCACTCCATCAATGATTATTTTATTTTCCATATATACCACGTCAACCTTACAATGTCAATTTTCATCTATCTTCCTATCTATCTATCTATCTATTTATCTATCTATCTACCTATCTATCTCTACCTACCTACCTATATCTAACTATCTTTGTACCTCAGCCTAGAATATAGTTCAATACATAGTTGTTGAGAAAATAATTGAAAAAGGCAATGCTTTGGGAGACATTTCAATTCATGAAAAAACACAGTTGAGGAGACATAGAAGTTTAGACAAGTTAGATAATTTATTATTTTATAAGCATCTAAGGCAGAAAAGCAATAGATAAGATCCACTTTTAATATCCATCCCAAATTGATATATTCTAATTAAACTCTTTCAAATTCCTGTCTTCATCAGCCCCCCAAATTAGTTTTTTTATTATAATACTTAATTCATAGGTGCACTATGTTGCATGCCTTCTAATCATTTGATGGCTTGTATATGTGATTCACTAAACTGTGCTTGAAGACCACTGATGTGTTCATCATTGTTTAAAAATACATGGTGATAGCACATATAGTTATATCTAGAGCTATAATAATACTTACTGATTTCATGTAACTAAGTTAAAGAATGGAGACTCTGAAGTGTGTATACATATTAGGCTATGGAGAGATCCTGAAGTCTTCAAATAAGGAATAAAGATCCAATATCAAAGGGAACATGTAAATAGTTTCATTTTATTAATTCTATTAATTTGACTAAGCAACTAATATTTAATGTGCCCCCCTTTTATTAAATATACAGGAATAAACAAAAGAAACATAGTCTTTGTTTCCTAATGCTACGGCCTAAAAATGAAGATGTAATTTGTATTTTTGATAGCTAAAAGTGATAAATATATAATTTTTTAGAAGTGTTTTTGAAGGAGTGTAGTGGCATACTGATTAAAAAATAACAAGGGTTGACTTACTTTGATTGTGGGTATCAAGGAATGGCTTTCTAAGGTGGTAACTTGAAGGATAAGGAGTCAGGTATGTATGAAATAAGGGAAAAGACAATTTTCAGCAAGAGATAAAAGAATAATTAATTCTCTGAAGGTCAAATCTAGTTATATTCTAGGAAGTGACAGGCAAGAGTAACTGAAGCAGTGAGTGAGAGGAAACAGCATGAGATGTAGTTTTGAGGAATTCAGGAGCTAGATGATATAGAAATCTAATAAGAATTTGAATTTAACTTTTAATGAAATCAGAAGCTTTTGAAGGGGCTCTAGCAGGGTACTATCATTTAATTTGTGTTTTCTGAAAATTATTATGATTCTTCAATAAAACATACATTAAGAGAGTGAAAGCCAATGATATACAAAAGTAATGCACACATATGTTCCTGTAACAATACAGACAAAAATGGTAAGAGAATCAGTCTGTAAAATAAGCAAAATTGAAGAATACCCAAGGTATATAACCAATACAATTGAAAATAAAGTTTGCTATATGATACATAATGGAAAATTGTACGCACAATGAGAAAGAATGAACTGAAACCTGATACAACCATATAGATCAAAGAAGCCAGATGAAAATGAATACATACCAAAAGGTTCCATTTATAGAAACTCTACAAATAGGCAACACTAATGTGTGGTGTTAAAAATAGTGATAATGGTTACCCTTTTCACTATTTTTATTTCACAGATTTATTTCACAGAAATAAAAAGGTAGCAAGGGGCAATTCTGAATGTTGAATATTTTACTTCTTCATCTGGGTGCTATGCATGTGTTCAGATTTTGAAACATTCTTCATTTGAATGTATAATGGGTATGAGTAGCTCTGTAAGTTATATTCACTATGAAAGTTAATTACCAAAAGATTTGTTTCTTGATAATGTGGGAATTGTGAATCTGAGTGTGATAAACCTGATAGCAGAAATACCAGTTAAGAAGGCTTTCAAGTAACTCATGGGAATGTTGATAGCATCTGGGGCTATCAAGGATCTGGAAAATGGAAGTGACGAATTAGAGTCATTGTGGAGGTGGCTAATGAATTAGATATGGGAGATGAAGAAGAAAGAATGTGTCAAATATAATTAATTACATTGAGCAACTGAGTGTTGGTGACATTTATTAAGTTGGTACAAATTCTAAGAAATATACATTTTTGAATGGGGATAGAGCATTGCCATGAGAAACCAAGAAAGAAGAATGCCAGAGGAAGGAAGTAAAAGTTTAGGGTAATACCTTAGAAGCCAAGTAAAATGGTTTGAGAACAAAAGAAGTTAATATATTATATGCTGCTGAAATGGATTAAATAATATTGAAAAGTTTGATATGAGAAAAGCAAAAATTTGTTTGTTAAATTCAGCAATATAAAAATCTCTTGGTTATTTGAAAAGAACATCTTAAATAAGAATTTTTCAGAGTATATAGTCATAATTCCAAAGATCTGCTCTGACATTCTTTTATTTGGCAGCAAATGATACAAGTAAATTGAAGATATTCATGTATTCTAGTGACCTTGATTGTATTCCTTGAGAATTATTCCTTTATTTTTACAAAAGTCAATTCAGTAACCTCTCCATAATATCTTAGCTTTAGTTTGCATAAAGGAATTACACGTAGTGGCCTAAGTTTTATTAATTAGCAAGCAAATATACACTATTTACATTTATCTCATGTGGTTTGTAACTTTTATCTTACAAAAGTTTACCCTAAGGAGGTTCTCTCAATTATCTTTATGTAATATTTTAATCAATGAATCGTCAACAGACCAACAGTGTAGCATCGTTTCATATCCTCAGCTAACCCAGATAAGACTCAAAGCATTCAATTACAGGTAGACTCCAGTACATCACAATATAGAAGCAGATGACCCTACAACTAAATGATTAGAAAAATACTCAGAAATAAATCATATTTAAATACATGTAAATAATAAAATTTTTAAATAAATTAATTTGCCAAGAAAATTTCATCAATATGAAATCCAATACTATAAACAAATATGAAAATGATATTTGTAAGAATTTTTGAAAACATATTCAAAATAAAATATTTCCATAAATAATAGATTATAATGTCACATATGACACATTTTCAATTATATTGCACTATATAACTGTACTCTACTATAGGTAACATATAGTTATCTATAGGTAGAAGGATTATAAAGATGTGGTATAAAATGTGATATCTGCATAGAAATTTAAATGAGATCAAATCAAATGTAAATATCAGTGTAATCACTGATTTTGTAATAATAGCAAGATTATGTTAATATTGCATATAATTTTGTGTGATTTTTACTTTTTTTACTTTCATAATTGCATATTTTTTATATTTCCATGATTAAAATGTATTATTTGATTAATCAAAGAACATATAAAGCTAATCTTAAATATCTAAAATATAAAATAAAAGGGTAAATTAAGGATATATGAGATTAAATTGAGAGTTCATATAGTGATTTTTCTTAAAATATTGGAAGAATATGAGTAAAAAATGAAGCATTTCAATAAATATTTTGTGGTAAAACATTTTTATGAAAATAATGTAACAGCAATTTGTGTATTAGTTATATCTAGTTATGGTAATATTTGGATCCTGATGTGAGTATATCTGACATCTCCTTCAGGTCAATACAATTTCTAGTGGTATTTTTTTGTGACATCTATGAGTAGGTTTGGGGAAAAATAGGTCAATAACAAATAAGTCTCTATCATATATATAGTGATATCAAGTAGCTGTAAGAGTTCTGGATAAGAGGTAAAACTAATGTAGCTGACATGTATTGTTGTATTTGGATGATGTACTGAATTCCCTTCAGTTTCTCTGAAAAAGTGTTTTAGCAAGTATCCAGAAACCTCATATCACCCAGCAGTCTCACTTCTGCCTCACAATACCTGTTTTCAGATTTGAAGACTGTGATTACCCAAGGCCTTAAGCGACATAATGAAGACAGCACTTTGCACCCTGGCATTTTACTCAATGCATACAGTAAAGAGGAATCTTTTTTGCTTCTATTTGGTTTCTTTATCTTTTTTTTTCAATAGCATCTGAAAATTAGTTCTTAATGTGATTAGTCCTTGTGGAAAATTTTGTTATTGCAAAATTGTGCTAAACCACCTCTTTTGCTCTTTAAATTATCTGGTTAATTCTCAGTGACCATTGAGAGGGATTATCTTCAAAATACATTTGGCAGATATTATTCAAAATGTTGAATATTTTAAAGAGAAAGAGTTAATATGACATAAGAAAAGTTTCAAATCTAAAATAGTAAATGAATGCTGGTGACAATTACTAAATCAAAAATAAATAAATTGAATCAGGGTCCATTATTCTGATGATATCTCACATAAATCCAAAACAAATACACTAACTTTCTTCACTTTAGTAAGCTACAGTTGGAAAATCGTTAATATCTAAATTTAAACTATGTATTTTGATAGGATTAAAACTATAACTTTTTCCATTACTATTCACTTGTAAATGAACACTATATTCATATTTAAGCAGTTTTACTCAAAATTATAAAGCACAAAATGCAAGAATAAATTTTCATTATACAGAACAGTTTCTTGTCTGCATACTTAAAATGAATTGGTCTTAATCTATGATTGAACCTACTCCATAAATATGTGTTGAATAAATGAATAGTAAAACTGTTTGGGAAATTATATCTCCATTAATGTGATTCAAAAATTTAAATAATAATTTAAAAATTTTAAATAATATATCTTTAAAATGAAATTAAGTTCAATAAACATTTAGTGAATACTTACAGGCATATATCCATGCTAAATGATGCTAAGTTATACCATATAATGATGCTATTACCATTATAGACTTGGTCATAGTCAAAGCAAAAATTGTACTGGATAAAATCAAATATATAAGGAAGGCTGTATTGAAGCCTATTATCATTGTGGAGAGAGACCACATCTCAGACTGAGCTCCACTCTGCTATAACAAAGGCCTTTAGAGTTTATAAGAGCCGAGGTGGGGGATGATAGGCCATCTCTGTTTACTAATAGGCTTTGTTCAAACAAAAGTAAAATTCCCCATATCTTTGTGACAGGAAGGACCTTTACAACTTAAAGCAATTCTTTTAAAAATGTTAGACTTCTGCTCTCCCACAAAAACTGGGAAATAGGAGCACTGTCTTCACTGATAATTACATTTCAAAGGAAAGGCTGCCAATCTTCGAGAAAGCCATTCCTGGGTTTTAAAAATGAAAAGAATCTTTTGAAAAAAATGTTTTTATCAAAGGGGCAAAGGATAAATTTACAATAACAAGCTTTGTAATGTAAATGCTCTAAGAAAAGGGAGGTCTGGGGCCTACAGTTGGGAAGAAGCCTGTCTGAAACTCAGTCAACCTGAAGAGACTTGAAACCATCTTGGTCATTGAACACCACAAAAATCTTGAAAAGTCACTACTCTAAGCCATTTTAAGAAAGAAGAAGTTACATTCTTCAGTGATCCCAGAACAACTTGCAAATGAAAGAGCCAATGAAGAATGCCAAGTGTTACATTACAAATAGTTCAGTTTGTGAAATCCCACCCACAAGAATTAAGAGATTTTACAAACTATAGAATCATACTTATTATTCAAATAATTTGGATAATTGTGAGATATAGATGAAGCATGGAGCAGTTTGAAACTTTCAGAGTTCTTTCTTAACTCCTTTTCATTACATTATGATGAATTTCAGTCTAGATTTAACATATGTGGATTTATACAATGCTTGCACTAAAAACAGCTATTTAGTCTTGCATGATCTCCACTTTATAGTCATTATTATATAATTTACATGACATTTTTTGGGCAGGTGCATTGACTCATGCCTGTATTCCCAGCATTTTTGGAGGCCAAAGTGGGAAGATCATCTGAGGTCAGGAGTTTGAGACCAACGTAGCCACCATGGCAAAACCCCGTCTCTACTGAAAACACAAAAATTAGCTGGGCATGGTGATGGGCTCCTGTAATCTACAGTATTACAAACATACTCTTCATTATCTCCCTTGGGGATTATTAGCCAATTTCCTCTTGGTCCTGTTAATCAATCACAGCAGCAAACCCTATAATTCCTTTTTTGGCTTATAGACATGGAGGCATCAGAGTGCAAAGTGGCTGGGGGGAAATCTGCACTTCAAGTTGAACAAGATAAGTGTTTTTTTCTCCTAGTAGAAGCATTCCTCTCTCTAAAAGATCTAAAAGATTTCTAAGATATCCAGACCAGCAGAGCATGAAGTTGTGGAAAAAGAAAGCAAAAATTCTCTGACTCTCTAGGTGTAATGGTGAGTAATGCCATTTCATTTTTACCCCGTGATTTCTGTACTTATACATATTAGCTATTGGAGAAACATCACCATTTATTGGACACTAATTCAAAGCATCTCCAGGCTTCTGGAGATCTCTACTGTAGCACTTTAAGGAAGGGTTTCACAAACCCCAGGTGATAGACCAGTCTGTGGACTGCTAGGAACCAGACCACACAGCAGGAGGTGGATGGTGGGCTAACTAGTGAAGCTTCATCTGTATTTGCAGCTGCACTCCATTGCTTGCATTATGGCCTGAGCTTTGCCTCCTGTCAGAACAGTGGTGGCATTACATTCTCATAGGAGTGTAAACCCTACAGTGAACTGCACATATGAGGAACCTAGGTTGTACACTCCTTATAAGTCTTGAGTGCCTGATGATATATCACTGTCTCCCATCACCCCCAGATGGAACCATCTCGTTACAAGAAAACAAGCTCAGGGTTGCCACTGATTCTACATTATGATGAGTTTTATAGATTTTTTCATTATGTATTACAAGGTAATCATAATAGAAATAAAGTGCATGATAAAGGTAATGCCCTTGAATCATCTCACAATCATCCCCCACCTCTGGTCTGTGGAAAAATTATCTTCTCCAAACCATTCCCTGGTGCCAAAAAAGGTGGGAGACCACTTCTTTAAAATATGGACACCTAGATGACACTATAACGAGTCTGTAGATGGGTATTTCACTATTCTGTGAAATTTGCTGCCTTAGCATGGTGGAAATCTTGGTATGATCAGTTAATTCCATGAACAGGCTCCCATTGGCAGAGTACTTTAGCTGTGAAGTGGATCCCTTGGTCAGAAGCAATGTTATGTGCTATACTTTGGTAGTAGATGAAGAATTCTTTAAGCCCATAGATAATAGCTTTGCAAAAGCATTACATGCAGTAAAAACAACACAATTTCCAAAGTAAATGTCTATTTCAGTAAGGATAAAGCATTGTCCCTTCCATGATGAAAGCAATTCAATACAGTAAACCTGACACTAGGCAGATGGCTTATCACCCCTGGTAATGGTGCCGTAAGAGGGGCTTATTATTTTGCAGTGTTTTGTTTATTTCTTTGGTTGGTTGGTTAGTTTTTTGAGATGGACTTTTGCTCTTGTTGCCCAGGCTGGAGTGCAATGGTGCAATATCAGCTCACCGCAACCTCTGCCTCCCAGGGTTCAAGCGATTCTCCTGTCTTAGCCTCCTGAGTAGCTGGGATTATAGACATGCGCCACGATGTCCGGCTAATTTTGTGTTTTGAGTTAAGATGGGGTTTCTCCACGTTGGTCAGGCTGGTCTTGAACTCCCAACTTCAGGTGGTCTGCCAGTCTTGGCCTCCCAAAGTGCTGGGATTACAGGCGTGAGCCACCGCGCCCGGCCTGCTCATTGTGAACTCACTCAAAGTGCGGCTTTTTAGGTAACTCAGTAAATGAACTAGAGTAACACACACAAATGAGGAATATGTTGTCTATAAAATAAAAATAACCCCACTACATATTATCAGTCTTTCTTGTTGTGGGAGAAGCCAAATACAACAACCTCTCCTTTACCTTAGAAAGGATATCTCAGCATGTCCCCCACTAAAACCCTAGTAATTTTACTGAGAATAGAAGACTTCTGAATTTTATTGGGATTTATTTCCCATCCTCTGGCATCTCTTACCAATAAGTTTAGGGTAATTGCTACTTCTTGCTCTCTAGGTCCAAACAACATAATGTCATCAATGTAGTGTACCAGTGTGATACCTATGGAAGGGAAAGGCACTCAAGATCCCTGTGAACTAAATTATGACAGAGAGCTGGAGAATTGATATACCCCTAAGGTAGGAAAGTGAAAGTGTCTTGCTGACCTTGCCAGCTGAAAGCAAACTGCTTCTGGTAGGCCTCATGAATAGGTAGGTAGAAAAAGGCATTTGTCAGCCTAGTAGTTGCATACCAGGTACCAGGGAATATGTTAATTTGCTCAAGCAATAAACTTACATCTGGTACAGCAACTGCAATTAGAATCTCAACAAAGTATTTTATACAACAGTAAACCCATTGACACACAATACTCAAAAAATGCAAAATTCTGGCGTGTCTCATATTTTTGATATCTTCATTACCTGACTAATATATGATTTTACCTCTTCATCTGTTACCAAATAAAACTAACATTTTACTGCATCTTAGAAGCTTAACCTAGAAACTGTATTACTGAAACATTTCAGTGTCTCTTGCCACTCCAAATTAATTCACAGAAAATTATTTGATACAGTTCTATGTTAATCATTATATCCATTTCATATTTATATTTGAAATCTATCCCCTGCTCTTGCATATGGCATTCTGTCTTCAGTCACCTTAAGCATTATTGCCTTTCCTTTTACCCTGGGTCTCTTAGATCCAGAAGAATAAGTAGGTGTTTGTTTTGTTCTCAAGTGACATATTTGCGTTTCCACTCTTTTTTTCTTCCTAAATAGCTGTGTTTTTATAGTTTGTGATAGTAATTTATGTTATGTGTTTGCTTTACTATGGCCATTGTTTAATTTGCTTCTCATTCACCTGGTTATCAGCTTATTTTCAATTTTGTGCATTATCCTTAGTGATATTATTCTAATTTATGTACTTAATACTATGTTAAGAGAGAAACCTCAACCAGCAACTGGAAACTCAATATAGGCACTTCAAAAGCATTCATTTATCTACATGTCAGAAACCCACTTTCCTAGTCATACTCCAGATTTGCAGTGTTTAATGAGGGAACTTAGTAATGAGAAGTGGATACAGTAACTGAGATAAATTTTTAATATTAACTAATATAAATAATAAAAGTAGAGTGAAATAATTTTTCATTAAATAGAATGTAATTGTTTTGGTAGAATTACATTCCATTAAAACCATTACAAGACATAAGATAGTACTGTCATACATTAGTACATTATTCAAACCTAGGCACTATTTCTGATATTATATATAAACACATCATCATAGGTTTTATGTAAATAGATTAATTTCACATAAATTACTTCTGTCCATGTGATGGCAGCAGCAGGCCATCCAGAGTGGCCGCTGGAATCCTGATGGCTGCAGCAGAGAGGACAGGGAGGTGGCAGTAGGAGCAGCTGTGGGAGCAGCAATGGCGGAAGTCGGTCCCCTGTAGCCCACATCCCCAAGGCATCTAATTGTGCTGTTCTCACCCTCCCACAGCCTGGCAGGACTTGTTCCCAGGCCCAGAGCTTCCGTCACTCCTAACCCTTGCCCCACCTTGTGGTTCTCACCTTGCAGGGGAGTTGCAGGAGGAAGTGGAACCAGGCCCAGGATGGTGCCACACTCCATGGAGTGGGCAAGAGCCCCACCTTGCCAGGCGCAGGACCCTGGCATTTCTGCACTCTGCACCCTCAGGAGCCCAGGAAGGCCCTTCCTGTCCCTGCAGGCTCAAGGGGTATCTTTTTCCACTGCCTGCCCTCTCCCCACTCCTAGCACCTGCTCCGATCTTGAAGCGGGATCCGCGCTGTCACAGACCAGGTGTGTGCACACTTGGAGCCGCACTGGCACGCCAGCCACCTGCCATCTTGCCCCGCACCCCCCACCCCCAGACTTCGGGTTCTAATGAACTTGAGGGGGAAGCCAAGGAGGGGCTGAGGGCAGCTTGGTGTGGACCTGCAGGTGCCCTTGGCACAAGCAGCCTGGGTACCATGGACAGCAGCAGGAGGCTGACAGGCTCCTGGATGGAAGGGAGCGGGTCGCCAGTGAGGCCCCACCTTCAGGCCGTGGAAGACCTGAAGGTTGGGGGCTGGATTGGAGTGAGAATACGTGCCTTTCGTAGGCCCGTCCATTGCTGCTCATGGACCAATAGGCCAGCACTTCCACCCCTCTGAGTCTTATAAAAGCCATGGCTTAGCCAGAGCTGAACAGACAGTGGGACAACCAGCTGCAGAGAGGAGCTATCCTCTCTTATAACTGAACGCTACTCAGGACGACCAGAAGCAGAGAGGAGTTGTCCTGGGACAACTTGCCTAGCAGAGAGGAGCTACACTCTGCTAGGAGCCGAACATACATTGGGACACCCTGGCTGTAGAAAGGAGCTACCCCTGCGGGTTTCCTCTCAGCTGTTCTATTGCTCAATAAAGCTACACATTTTGCTCACCCTCTACATGTCTGTGTACCTATTTCTTCGTGGTTGCAGCACAAGAACACAGGATATACCGAATGACAAGCCTAAAATAATCTGTAACACAAACAGGGCTGAGACATGCCCCTTGCTTGCCACATTATGGGCAAAGAGAAGGAGAAAGAGCTACAGTCCCTTAGGAGAGCACAGAACTGGGAGCTCTCTGAGCCAGGGCTGTGACTCTCTCTTAGGGACCCTGCAGTTCCTGGCATCTTCAAGCTTTCAAGCACCATCATGTTTCCCAGTGCCAGCTGTGGAAGCTGTTTGTGGTATACCTGGTCCAGCTGTATATTCTCCTTCTCTTTCTCAGCCTTGCAGATAACTGGTGCCCATGCCAGCACCTGAAGCTGCCCACTTTACTGCAGCAGCTGGAATCTGACTGTGCTGTGTCTGGACCCCACACTGGCCCATACACATCCTTGCCACTCCACGCCTGACTCATCTTTGGCAGGCATGGGACCCTGGCTGATAATGTGAACAGAGCACAGCCTGCCAGGCCGAGTGGGCAGAAAGAGCCCAGTGGGCCCGAGCAAAATTGGGCAAAGGAACCACTGGCCACAGACTTTTCCTACCAGAAAAGCGACACCCCAAAGATTCCATAACACTTGCATGAATGTAACATGTGATTTATTTCCAAGTTATGCAAATAATATAAGGTAATGTGTTAATTATGACATTAGTAATTGGCAATTAAACTGGATTATTTCTTACATTTTTAATTGTAAATTAAGTAAAGAATTATAGGTCTTAAATTTTTAAGTAAGCATTTTATTTAAAAATGCATGTGCATCATAGGCTTTGTACTCTTGCTAGTGTTTTGATAAGCCTATCTTTTGTAGATATTGAGAGATATGTGTTAGTCTCATTTTGTTGTATCATTTTGTTTTTGTTGAAAAATCATGATGTAAAATTTACCATCTTATTCATTTTTAAGTGTATGGTTCAGTAGTATTAAATCTCTCTCCCTCTCTCTCTCTCTCTCTCTCTCCATCAGCAAGACCTGGCGACCATCATTGTACTTTCTATTTCTGTGAATTCTGCTACTTCAGATATCTATTTTTAGATACATGATTTGTAAATACTTTCTCCCTTTCTGTAGTTTGCCTTTCACTCTCTTGATTGTGTCCATGGATGCACAGATATTTTAAAACTTGATATAGTCCTATTTATCTATTTTTGCTTTTGCTTCCTGTGCGTCTGGTATTATATACAAGAATTCATTGCCAAGTCTAATGCCGTGAAATTTTTCCTTATGTTGTCTTCTAGAAATTTTGTATTTTTAGGTCTTACATTTAGGTCTTTAGTCTTTTTTATATATGATGTAAGACAAAGGCCTAACTTTATCCTTTTTCACATGGATACCCACCTTTTCCAACATCGTTTCTTTCCTCATTAAGTAGCTTTGGCATTTTATAGACATTTTTAAAGCTTAAAGCCAAAGCACACTAATAATGTAGACTTGAGTGGATAATGCAGAATCTAGTACTACAACTAAAATAGGAAAGACAAAAAGATAATTGAAGAATTATTTTTGTTTTTTGCAGATTTCACAATGTCTGTTACTTGCAATTAATTACAATAGCCAAATGAAAGAAAACTCATTATGGTATAAAGAATTTTAAAAGATTAGAAAGTGTATAATAAACATACTTACTGTAATTTCAAAGTAAATAGCATTAGATATTTCCTCTCAAGTAAAAATCATTTAATAAAATTGATCACTTAAAATAAGAAATAAATGTCCAACAATAACTTCAGTTTTAAAAGATTTTCAGCTTGTAGCTGTCAGACTATATAAAGAACTTGGATTCCTATACACACACACGTGCACACACACATGCACTTATATAGACATTTTTGGTTGGAAACATGGTAAATTTTCATCACCAGAAATTTTGTTTGAAAATTATAAGAAATATAATAAAAATTATATTTTATAAAAGTGAGATGTATTGAGTTTTCACCAAACAACTGCTGATAGAATATGACTTCCTAACATCAAACTTCAATAATTTAAAATTTAAAAAATTTTATGTATTTTTTTAGTTCTATGATTCATGTACTATGAGACACTGTAATTAGTAATTTATGTTTTGCATCAAAGGACTTCCAAGTTATTAGACAATGTATAATTGTGGCCTCAAAAATCAAACTAATCACATATATTTTTAATAGCTTCTACATCTGACAAAGAACTTAAATCGTACATATGAAAATAAAATAGTTTCTGCCCTGATGGATAGTGCTCCAGTTATGATAAATTAAACATGTGTATATATTGGGATTTTAGAATAAGTGCCTGATAGTTTGACATTTCCTTATTGTTTCACACGATGGCCTAAGACATCTTAAAACTATGTTTACTCTGTTTTCTAAAGTATCATCAGTGAAAGATGTCTTAGATACAGTTATTTCAGGAAATTTTCCTAAATGCTTTCAATTACTTCAGGAAATTTTTCTAAATACGATCAACCATTTCATCTTTAGAGTTTTGTTCAACTTATAAGATATGTCTTTGAATTCAGTGTTCTATTTTTGAGAGTAAATAACAGATATGATTTTCCTCCAAAGTTAAATCATTTCTTTCAAATAGATAAAACAATTGCACAATATATAAATGTTAAACTAAAATTTTTGACAGTTTACTCAGTGATTAGAATAAATAAATATTTAGAAGGATTTCAGCCAGTACATAGACTTTTTTTTTAATGGAGTCTAACATTTTCACCCAGGCTGGAGTGCAGTAGCGTGATCTCGGATTACTGCAGCCTCTTCCACCTGCATTCAAGTGATTCCTTTGCCTCAGCCTCCCAAGTAGCTTGGATTACAGATACGCATCACCACACCCAGCTAATTTTTGAACTTTTAATAGAGATAGGGTTCGCCATGTTAACTAGCCTAGTCTCAAATTCCTGTACTCAACTGATCGACCAGCCTCTGCTTCACAAAGTGCTGGGATCACAGGCATGAAACCTTGTGTGCCCACCTAAATCAACTATTTCAACTTTACGTATTATAAAGCTAAAGTACAGATCAAGTATTTGTAAAAAAAAAAATTTCTTTGGAATTGAGATGTGATGAGTATAAAACACACAATGAATGTGAAAGATTTAGTATGACTAAAAGAATATAGATTGTTTCATTTCTTTTATATAGATGGAATGTTGAAATAATATTCCTGATATATTCTCTAAAATATACTGTTAAATTTAATTCATTGTTTCTTTTTACTAACGTAGCTGCCACAAATTTTAATGCTGGCTCATATATTTAAATTTAATTTCTATTGAATCTCAATGATCTAGACTTTGTTGTCATCAAAAACTGCTAAATCCTTATTTCTGCTTTCTGCTGCAAGAATACACCTCCAACTTTACTCTTCACCTTATATAAATTTGTGCACCACTGATACATAACCTTCTTGAGCACTTGATCTTAATGCTTTCAAAACTGTCTCAGACAGTGTGGGTCTTCTCTGTCCTCCTTATCCAGTGTGCATCTGGAATGGCTTCTTCTTAATAATTCATTTTAAATATCCAAAACTCTTTTTCCTTCCCAACCTTTCTTTTCTTTTCTTCACTTCTTTCCTCTTCTCTGCATTTCTCACATTCCTTTTCTAATATTCTCTTCCTTCCCATCCAGCTATCTTGCCTAAAAATCTCCATGACACTAGAACCTACCTGCATACACATTCCACATGTTGTCAAACAAAAATCTCAGCTTAGGTGACAACTTTAATCTCACAACGTTTTCTAAAAAGCTTGTTAGCTTTTTTCCTGGGATGACTAGTTTGCATTATTTCCTTTTTCCACGTACTCTATATCATCACTTACGGTTGGTAATTTTTTTATATTCATGCTCACATTAAAAGACTGCCTGAATAGAACCCATTCTTCCCATTACAGAGAATAAACTTACTTCAATGTTTTCATCTAATTTGCTCTTCACTTTTGCCTTTGATATTATCTGCTCTACCTTATTCAAGGATGTCACTCCTTACTTATCTCCTCAGTAACATGTGTCACCAAATTCTTCCACCTGCACACACAACTGGACAGACATGTTTACAAGACTTAATACAACTTACCTACAATTTACCTTACTATAACTTATCTACAACTCAATCCTCAACATTCTACAAATCGATGTCTTTCTCTAATAGGCCATTGAAATTGTACTTTCCTAAGTCACACTCTTCCATATGTTTATGCACATACTTTATTATCTTATTAATCCCCCATTGATTTATTAATATCACAATCCATTTTTCCTCTTATCTCTCATGACAATCTAAATTTTATTTTATGTCTACTCTTCCACTTTACAACTCCACTACCTTCTCTGGATTAGATCTGCGACCTCTTTTTGTTTAACCACAGGCCTAAAGAGGCATTATGACTTTTACTGCTTTTTGTAATACTTCCATTTTGGAAGCTCTTATTTCTGAGCTCAAGTAACTGATTTTGGTTCAGATTCTTATTTTCAACTACAATGCGTTTTTGACATATCCTCTTAGATATCTTATAGATTTGACCAAATTAAAATATTTATTAGGAACTCTAAATTTTCCACTTTTCTTGTGTGTATGTATATACACACATAGTATTTTCATCAAATCAGCAGTTAGACCAAAATTATACAAACACAAATCAGATATTGATATTCTCTTGCTTAAAAAAATGAAAAAGACAAATACATATCCTCAACAAATTACCTTTATACTTTGAAAGGGGAAAAAAATGACCAAGTTCAGTGAAAATGATGCTGCTTAGCAATAAACCTCATTTTAGCATGTTCCACTTCAAGACTTATGTGTTAAAAGTTAATTTTACATATTTTTCTTCAGTCTCTTATACAACTATTTAAACATGTATGGAATTAAGCCCCTGTATCTGATTAAAGTAGTGCCTATCAAAAAATAATAAAAAAATTGATATCTCTCTGAGTGGTGTTTCTAACAATGCTTGCCAATATAAGACAAATAAATTATGGTGAGATGTGAACTACATTATTAAAACAACAAAAACAATATACTTTCCAGGATGACCAGTATTTTATCCCTAAATGAATTACAAAAATGTTGTTCTAATCAAATTATTGCTCAAGAAATACTTCCCTAAGTTTACATGTCAAAACTTTTATGGTTTCCAAAAAGCAATTAAAGATATAAAAACAATTTTAGTACCATAATTGATGTACAACTGAATTGAAATATATACAGTTTATATGAAACCAGAAACTGAATGTGGATAAAGGTAAATTTCATGCAGTGTCGTGTGGATGTAAATCAATACAAATGCATCTTCCAACATTAAATGTTTTCCAATATTATTTAAATGTTAGTAATTTTAACCTGAATGTCATTTAACAGAGACTTTAACTCCACATTTTTTCTTCTTTTACAAATCATAAAAAGCTCAGATAATTTTAGCACAGATGGTTTCTTTAATATTCCTCCAATAGGATATAGGCAAATCAGTAATTCATACTTTATTTTGAGAGTGCAATTTACAAGCTGCAGAGCATGTAGTGGGTGCTCAATAAATACTTGCTGAAGAAATGATTGATAATCTATGATATCTTTAAGTTTCTAGCAAAAGCAAGATGCCAAAACAAAACAAAATTCTCATTTATAATTGGCAAGTTATCATAGCAAATGATGTCTGCAATATTAAATACAGGGCATAATTTACTAGTCACTATCAATAAGAAATTATTATTGAAAAATAGAAAGAAGGAAATAACAGTTATTGATTTGTTAATCATTATAAGTAGGAGTCTATGCCTTTTAATTCTTATGTATATTTATCCAAGCATTGCAATTTTATTGAATGGCAGAAGCAGATCAAACTGGTGAGAGACAGAAGTAAATAACTAGGCACATTCCTCATAAAAATCTTACAGTAAAACTATATTGATAACATAAAAATATTACAGTAAAACTATATTGATAACATAATTTAAAAAATATATTTAGCTTAGTCAAATTTTAAAGGCATATGAATAAAGTAAAAACCACACATGTGTTTTACTTATTAGAAACACATTTTAGAGGCTGTGGATGGTATAAAAGCATTGCCAGACTGTTTGATATTGAAGATTTCTCAGATCCTTTCCAACTGTATTATTATAATATTTCATAGATTCTGTTTCAACTACCGATAAGGAAAATGTAATTTAGCGTACATAAAACATAAACTAACCATATCATAATTAAATTGATAGAAACTTTCAATGTGAAACATTTTGGAAAAAAGTCTTGCTTTAGATTCCTATAGATAAATTTTAAAACTATACTAGACCTCCTAATGGCATATCTTTAGATTTTATTTTAATATCTTAATGACAGAATATTTTATAATGAATTATTTGGACTTATTTCTTTGTAGAAAGTCTTTAATAGTTAAAAAATAAATAAAGAATCTAAATAGATATTCTGCTCCCTTGTCAAACCTACAATAAAATGCACATTATATAGCACACTTCTCTGCTATACCAATTCAGTAGCAAGTCACAGCACCATATTTTATTCCACACTATTTTCTTTTTTCTCCTCTTTCTGCTTGTTTACAGTGACACAATCTCTAAAATATTCAAAAAAATATATGTCATAATTTTATAGGCAGGAAGGTATTTTAATGAGTCTTTGTTTTATAATAATATTTTACATTCAAGTTTATTCATTTTCTTAAAATTTACTGATTTATTTTACATAATATTTAAAGTAATTTAATCTTCATATAATAGAGAAAATATTCTGTGAAATAATATGTAAAAAAAATAGCTGGCAATTAATAGTACCACAAATTGTACTAATGACAGGAAAATTCTTTTTTGGTGACTTTGCATACCATATTTCTCTTGTAGACAGCTTATAGAAATTTTACTCTGCTATCTACTTTAATATCCTACATTTTATGTCATCTGCTTTGCCTCAGTGATAATAAATTTTATATCATAGTTCACTGGGTAAAATTTTCATAAAAATTCATATGATCCCTCATGTCTTGGGCTTGTTTCATGGGGCTTAGTTAGAGGTGACTATTGAAACTCATTCAAAGTTCAAAGCAAGAAACAAACTTAATAACAACTTAAATAGCAGAGAAGTAAAATCTCTGGATTTTTTAAAGTTGTTAACAAATTACAGGAGCAGTATAGAGAGCTTTTGAGACCTACTTCTTAAAGTGAGATACTGACGAACTGTGTGTTACAAGACATACTACTGAAATTAATGATAATATTTACTCTGGAGTATGAAATATTATCTTTAAAATGAGAATGAAAAGTTAGGCTTTTTATGCCAATGGGGAGATCTATATGAGAAACAGCCCTTCATTCAAGAGCAAAATAAGCCAATAATGTCAACCTAAATAATTGTTTTTAAAAATTAAATTAAAACACCAACAGTCATCAATTATATAAGAAAACCTGGAAACATGGAACAGAAAATTCAAGAAAAGCTAACAACTTATAGGAAGACAAGAAGAAGAAAAAGAAGAAGAAATTATCTTACACAAGGAATCTTGGGAAGTAATTCAACAAAAACAATAGTGTATTAGTCAGGGTTCTCTTAGAAGGACAGAACTAATAGAATGTATATATATTAGATTGTGCCCACCAGACTGTGCCCACTAGATTAAGGGTAGATCTTCCTTCCCCAGCCTACTGACTCAAACGTTAATGTCTTTTGGCAACATCCACATAGACACACCAAGGATTGATACTTTGTATCAGTCAATCCAATAAAGTTGATACTCAGAATTAACCATCACATATAGTAAAGAAGAAAAAGAGGGGGAGAAGGAGAAAAGAGTGAGAAAGAGAAAAGAGGGAAAAAAAGAATAGAAGAAGGAAGAAGGAAAGAAACAGAAGAGGAGGAGAAAGATGGGGCTCAAAGAAAATATGCATTGGCAATAAAAATTGTGATATATATGCAATGATAAATGCTTTAAAACAGCTAGAATATCAGGGGACAGGCCAAATTGACAAAGTATTTGAGAAAATACATAACATAGAATAAATAGAAGAAGTTTAAACAGAGATCCTGAAAAAAAATGAAAGTATGGATAGGGAAGAAATTATCACAAAAATAATAACACTGAAGAAAAAGTAAGATTTTAAAATGATAGAGATGATACAATGCCAATCATAATGAAAGAAGAAGACACCAACCTAGATATGTCGATCAATTACTATTTTGGAGAAAATAAAAAGTAACATTAGGGAATCTGTAAAGAAAGTAGAATCTGGCTTCAGCCTGTTAATGAAAAATTTTATATGCTAAAGAAAATCAAAATCCTAAAGTTTTATTTTAAGCAAATCCTTCAGTTGTGTGGTACAATTTGAAATACCAACCACAGATAATTCGTTATTCTTGGGATAATAGGAAACGTGGGCAAAAGGAGGTTCCCAATATTCTGAAACAAATTAAATAAAATAAATAATGTATAAAAATATGATCTGTAATCTTAGAGACACATATTTAGCTTAATTTGCCTTTGAATTAGAAAAAGCAAATGTATTTTATTTCTACGACATAAAAGAGCTAATTCAAAGCAGTACGTATATATGCCATTTTGATATTGCCAGTTCACAAAGATTTTAATAAAGTATGTTTTCTTTTTATTTTGACTTTTATTTTAGATATAGGGTATACATGCAGGATTTTTACCTGGGAATCTTGTGTGATACTGAGGTTTGGGGTATTGATTCCTGACTCAGGTAGTGAGTATAGTACCTGATAGGTAGTTTTAAAACAATCTGTTAGTCCATACATTATTTTCTTTGAAGGATGCTTAAAAATTTTTGTAAATATGTAGAGTGCACTGTTTAATTAAATAAGTCTTTAATATGAGAGTTTGGTTTATAATATCAAGTACACTGTCAAGAAGAAAATATAATGTCAATGATAATGCCAATACAGCAAATAATGGTCCAACATTGCAAAATTTTAAATTGGGTATAAATATTTTAAAATATAAGATACATATTTATATTTTCATTATTAAAACTAATATTGGGAGAACAATCATAAGAACCTATTTCATTATATTTTTTAATTATTATTTTTAAATTTTTATTTTAGGTTCAAGGGTGCATGTGCAGGTTTGTTATATAGGTAAACTCATGTCATGGGGGGTTTGTTGTACAGATTATTTTGTCTCCCAAGTATTTTATTTTATTTTTTATTGCATTTTAGGTTTTATAGTACATGTGAAGAACATACAAGATTGTTGCATAGGTACACACATGGCATTGTGATTTGCTGCCTTCCTCCCCATCACCTATATCTGGCATTTCTTCCCATGCTCTCTCTCCCCAACTCCCCACCCCCCCATCCCTCCCCTATTTCCCCCCAACAGACCCCAGTGTGTGATGCTCCCCTCCCTGTGTCCATGTGTTCTCATTGTTCAACACCTGCCTATAAGTGAGAACATGTGGTGTTTGATTTTCTGTTCCTGTGTCAGTTTGCTGAGAATGATGGTTTCCAGGTTCATCCATGTCCCTACAAAGGACATGAACTCATCATTTTTGATGGCTGCATAATATTCCGTGGTGTTTATGTGCCACATTTTCCCTGTCCAATCTATCATCAATGGGCATTTGAGTTGGTTCCAGGTCTTTGCTATTGGAAACTGTGCTGCAATGAACATTCCTGTGTATGTGTCCTTATAGTAGAATGATTTATAATCCTTTGGGTATATACCCAGTAATGAGATTGCTGGGTCAAATGGAATTTCTATTTCTAGGTCCTTGAGGAATCACCACACTGCCTTTCAGAATGGTTGAACTAATTTACACTCCCACCAACAGTGTAAAAGTGTTTCTATTTCTCCACATCCTCTCCAGTATCTGTTGTCTCCAGATTTTTTAATGAACGCCATTTTAACTGGCGTGAGATGGTATCTCAATGTAGCTTTGATTTGCATTTCTCTGATAACCAGTGATGATGAGCATTTTTTCATTTGTTTGTGGGTCTCATGTATGTCTTCTTTTTTAAAGTGTCTGTTCATAAGCTTCACCCACTTTTGAATGGGCTTTTTTTTTTCTTGTACATCTGTTTTAGTTCTTTGTAGATTCTGGGTATCAGCCCTTTGTCAGATGGGTAGACTGCAAAAGTTTTTTCCCATTCTGTTGTTGCCAATTCACTCTAATGACTGTTTCTTTTGCTGTGCAGAAGCTGTGAAGTTTGAGTAGGTCCCACTTGTCTATTTTGGCTTTTGTTGCCAATGCTTTTAGTGTTTTGCTCATGAAGTCCTTGTCTACGCCTATGTCCTGAATGGTGTTGCCTAGATTTTCTTCTAGGGTTTTTATAGTGTTAGGTCTTATGTTTAAGTCTTTAATCCATCTGGAGTTAATTTTAGTGTAAGGTGTCAGGAAGGGGTCCAGTTTCTACTTTCTGCGCATGGCTAGCCAGTTTTCCCAACACCATTTATTAAACAGGGACTCCTTTCCTCATTGCTTCTTTTTGTCAGGTTTGCCAAAGAGCGGATGGTTGTAGATGTGTTGTGTTGTGTCCAAGGTCTCTGTTCTGTTCCATTGGTCTATCTCTCTGTTTTGGTACCAGTATCATGCTGTTTTCATTACTGTAGGCTTGTATTATAGTTGAAGTCTGGTAGTGTGATGCCTCCTGCTTTGTTCTTTTTGCTTAGATTTGTCTTGGCTATGCAGTTTCTCTTTTGGTTCCATATTAATTTTAAGGTGGTTTTTTCCAGTTCTGTGAAGAAGGTCATTGGTAAGTTGATGGGGATAGTGTTGAATCTGTAAGTTAAATTGTGCAGTATGGCCTTTTTCATGATATTGATTCTTCCTGACCACGAACATGGAATGTTTCTCCATCTGTTTGTTTCCTCTCTTATTCCGTATTAACCTTAGTACTCAATTTCTTATTCTCTCTCTCCTCTCACTCTCCACACTTAAGTAGGCCCAGTTTCTGTTGTTCTCTTCTTTGCATGAATGTGTTCTCATCCTTGAGCTCCCACATATAAGTGAGAACATGTGGTATTTGATTTTCTGTTCCAGTGTTAGTATGCTAAGGATAATGAACTCCAACTCCATTCGTGTTTCTGTAAATAACTTGATTTCATTCTTTTTTTTTTTTGGCTGCTTAGTATTCCATGGTATATATGTGCCACAATTTCTTTGTTCAGTCTGTTATTGATGGACATGTAGTATTCTTGGTGTACATGTATCACATTTTCCTTTATCCAATCTATTATTGATGAGCATTTAGTTAATTTCATGTCTTTGCTATTGTAAATAGTGTCACAATGAACATATGCTTGCATGTGCTTTATGAGAGAACAATTTTTATTACTTTGGGTATATACCCAGGAATGGGATTGATTGCTGGATCAAATGGTAGTTTTGTTATATAAGCATTACATATTCTCATCAAACACACCAGCATCTGTTATGTTTTTGACTTTTTAGTATTAGCTATTCTGAATGGTGTGAAATGGTATCTCATTGTGATTTTAATTTGTATTTTTCTAATGATCGGTGATATTAAAATTCTTTTCAATTGCATATATGGGTTCTTTTGAAAGATGTCTATTCATCTCCTTTGCCCAGGTTTTAATGGTTTTTTGTTTGTTTCTTGTAAATTTGTTTAAGTTTCTTATTAATGCTAGATATTAGACCTTTCCCAAGTGAATAATTTGCAAATACTTTCTCTCATTTTTAGGTTTTCTGTGTACTCGAGTGATAGTTTCTATTGTTGGGCAGTAGCTCTTTAGTTTAATTAGATCCCATTTGTCAATTTTTCCTTTTGTTACTTGCTTTTGACATCTTTTTCATGAAATAATTGCCAGTTCCTGTGTCAGAATAATATAAGCCTGTCTTTCAGGGTTTTGGTAGTTTGGGGTTTTATATTTAAGTCTTTGTTCTACCTTGAGTTGATTTTGTATATGTGTAAGGAAGGGATCCAATTTCAATCTTCTGCATGAAGCAAGTTATACTAGCACCAATTATGGAACGGGGAGTTCCTTCCCCATTGCTTGTGTCAACTTTGTCAAAAATCAGATAGTTGTAGGTATGTGACCTTATTTCTGCACTTGCTATTCAGTTCCATTGGTCTATGTGTCTGTTTTTGTGCCAGTACCATGCTATTTTGGTTACTGTAGCTGTGTTGTGTAGTTTGAAGTCAGTTAGCATGATGCTCCTGCTTTGTTCTTTTTTCTTAGGATTGCCTTGGCTATTGAAACTTTTGTGGTTTCATATGAATTTTTAAAAGCTTTCTTGTTGCTGTTGTTGATTTTAAGAAGCAGTCTCACTCTGTCACCCAGGCTGGAGTGCAGTGGCATGATCTCAGCTCACTTCAACCTCCTACTCCCGGGTTCAAGTGATTCTCCTGCTCCCAAGTAGCTGGGACTAGAGAGGTTCTTGCTATCCATGAGCATGGAATGTTTTCAAGTTTGTTTGTGTCATCTCTGATTTTCTTGAACAGTGTGTAGTAATTCTTATTGTAAAGATTTTTAACCTTCCTGGTTAGCTGTATTCTTATTTTGTGGCAGTTCTGAATGGGATTGCATTTCTGATTTGGCTCTTGGTTTGGCTGTTATTGGTGTATAGGAATGCTAGTGAGTTTTCTATGTTGATTTTCTATCCTGAAATTTTGCTGAAGCTGTTTATCAGGTAAAGGAGTTTCAGGGTGAAGACTACAGGGTACATTAGATATAGGATCATGTTGTCTGCAAACAGATACAATCCTCTTTTCCTGTTTGGTTGTCCTTTATTTCTCTCTCTTGCCTGACTATTCTGGTCAGGACATCAAATACTATGTTGAATATGAGTGGTGAGAGGGCTTCATTACTTGTGCCTGTTTTCATTGGAAGTACTTCCAGCTTTTGCCTATCCAATACGTTGTTGACTGTAGGTTTATCATCATGGATAGCTTTTATTATTTTGAGGTATATTTCTTCAATAACTAGTTTGTTGAGGGTTTTTAACATAAAGAAAGGTTAACTTTTATCAGAAGATTTTTCTACATTGATTGAGATGCTCACGTGTTTTTTGTCCTTAGTTCTGTTTATGTGTTAAATCACATGTATTGATTTGCATGTGTTAAACCAACCTTGTATCCCAAAGATAAAGCCTACTTGATCGAGGTGGATTAACTTTTTGATGTACTGCTGGATTCAGTTGGCTAGTATTTTGCTGAGGATTTTTGCATCAGTTTTTATCAAGGATATTAACCTTAAGTTTTCTTTTTTCTTTGTATCTCTGCCAGGTTTTGTTATCAGGATAATGCTAGCCTTATGGAATAAGTTGGGGAAGAGTCTCTTTGTCTCAATTTTTTGAAATAGTTTCAGTAGAAATGATACCAACTATTATTTGGATACCTGGTAAAATTCAGCTGTGAATCCATCTGGTCCAGGCGTTTGTTTTGTTGGTAGGCTATTTATTACTGATTCAGTTTTGGAGCTCCTTACTAGCCTGTTCATAGATTCAGTTTCTTCCTGGTTCAGTCAGGGATGGTGTGCATGTCTAGGAATTTATCAGTTTTTCTAGATTTTCTAATTTGTTTGTATAGAAGTGCTCGTAGTAATCTCTGATTATTATTTGTATTTCTGTGGGGTCAGTGATAATATCTCCTTTGTCCTTTCTAACTGTGTTTATTTGAATCTTCTCTCTGCTTTATTAGTCTAGCTAACAGTCCAGTCTGTTTTATTAATTTTTTTCAGAAAACCAACTCCTGGATATGTCAAATTTTCAAATATTTTTTCTTGTCTCAGTCTCCTTCAGTTCATCTCTAACTTTGGTTATTTCTAGTCTTCTGCTAGCAGTGGAGTTGATTTACTCCTTCTTCTCTAGTTCTTTTACTCACCATGTTAGTTGTTAACTGAGATCTTTCTAAGTTTTGATATGAACATTTTTAGTGCTATAAATTTCCCTCTTAACACTGCTTTAACTGTGTTCCAGGGATTCTTGTATGTTGTAACTTTGTTCTCATTAGTTTTAAAGGACTTCTTGATTTTTGCCTTAATTTATTTATTCCAAATTTATTGTTTCATTTTCATGTAATTGTATAGTTTTGAGTAATTTTCTTAGTCTTGCCTTCTATTTTTATTGCTCTGTGGTCCAAGAGGATGGTTGGTATTAATTTGGGTCTTTTGCATTTGCTGAGGCTTGATTTGTGTCCAATTGTCTGGTCAATTTTAGAGTAAATGCCATGTGGTGATGAGAAGAATGTCTATTCTGTTGCTAATTATGTGGAGAGTCTGTTGATGTTTATCAGATCCATTTGGTTCAATGTTAGGTCCTGAATACATTTGTTAATTTTCTGCTTCAACTATCTAGTGGGGTATCAAAATCTCCCCTCTTATTGGGTGAGGCTAAATTTCTTTGTAGATCTTTGATAACTTGCTCGACAAATCTGATTGATCCTGTGTTGGATGCATATATATTTTGGATAGTTAGGTCTTCTTGATGAATTGAACCCTTTAAAATTATGTAATTCCCTTCTTTGTCTTTTCTGATCTTTGTTGGTGTAAAGTCTCTTTTGTGTGAAATTAGAATTGTAACTGTTGCTTTTCTCTGTTTTATATTTGCTTGAAAGACTTTTCTCCATTCCTTTATTTTGAGTCTATGTGTATCACTGCATGTGAGATGGGATCTCTTGAAGACAGCGTAACTTTGGGTCTTGTTTCTTTCTTCAGTTTACATCTTGTGCCTTTTAATTAGGGCATTTTGCCATTTATATTTAAGGTTAATGTTGATATGTGGGGATTTGATTGTGTCATCATGTTGTTAGATGTTTATTATACTGACTTGTGTGACTGCTTTATAGTGTCCCTGGTCTGTGTACCTAAGTGTGCTTTTGTAATGACTGATAACAGTCTTTCTTTTTCATATTCAGTCCTTTGTTAGGAGCTCTTTGAGGGGCAGGTCTGATGGTAGCAAATTCCCTCTGCATTTGCTTGTCTGAAAAGGATCTCATTTCTCCTTCATTTATGAAGCTGAGTTTAGGTTGGATATAAAATTATTGATTGGAATTCATTTTCTTTGAGAATATTGAATATAAGCCCACAATCTCTTTTAGTTTGTAGAGTTTATGCTGAGAGATCTGCTGTTAGCCAGGCTGGAGTGTAGTGGCACTATCTTGGAGTGCTGCAACCTCCCCCTCCTGAGTTCAAGTGATTCTCCTGCCTTAACCTCTTGAATAACTGGAATTACAGGCATATCTCTACTAAAATTTTTTTGTATTTTTAGTAGAAACCCGGTTTCACCATGTTAGCAAGGGTAGTCTTGATCTCCTGAACTCGTGATCCACCCACCTTAGCCTCCCAAAGTGCTGAGATTATGGGCGTGAGCCACTGTGCCTGGCCAACATTTTGTCTTTCAATCCAACCCTGGAGAATCTTAAGGTTTTGTGTTGTGCAGATTATTTTGTTGTGAAGTATTTTGCAGGGATTATCTGTGTTTCCTGAATTTGAATGTTAGCCTCTCTAGCTAGGTTGGGGAAGTTCTCATGAGTGATATACTGAAATATGTTTTGCAAGTTGCTTCCATTCTTTCCATCTCTTTCAGGGATGCCAGTGAGTCATATATTTAGTCTCTTTACATAATCCCATCTTTCTCAGAGGTTCTGTTCATTCCTTTTTATTCTTTTTTCTTTATATTAGTCTTTCTGTTTTATCATAGAAAGCCAGTCTTCAAGCTCTGAGATTCTTTTCCCAACTTGGTCTATTCGGCTATTGATAATTGCAATTGCACTATGAATTTCTTGTAGTATGACTTTCAGCTCTATCAGGTCAGTTACATTTTTTTCTGTACTAGCTCTTTTGTCTGTCAAGCTCTTGTATTATTTTATTGTGATTCTCAACTTTCTTAGATTGGGTTTCAACATTCTCCTGAATCTCAATGATCTTCATTTCTCACCATAGTCTGAATTCTACTTCTGTCATTTTAACCATCTCAGCCTGATTAAGAACCTTTGCTAAAGAGCTAGTGTGGCATTTGGAGGAAAGAAGACGCTCTCACTTTTTGAACTGTCAGAGTTGTTGCACTGGTTGCTTCTCATCTTTGTGGGTTGATGTTTGTTCAGTTTTTGAAGTTGCTGTCTTTTATATTTTTTTTTCTTTTATTCGATTTGATGATCTGAGGGCTTGATTATGATACGAAGTGATTTCAGTTGACTGGTTTTGTTTCTGGAAGATTTTAGGGGGCCAAGACTCAGTTTATGATTCCTGGATTATGTACACTACTCTTTGAGACTGATATTGGGCCCCAGCATGGTTCTGTGGCTTCTTAAGGGGCTGTAATAGAGGAGCTGAGGAGTTCTGTGACTGCTGGTACTCCAACGGGTAGTGCCAAGTAAAGCACTTTGCAGTGTGTTGGCAACTGGATTTGTCCTTGTTTGTACATGCCAACAGCTTCAGTAGTGGCAGTAAAATAAAATCTAAGACTAGAATATTATAAAACAAAAAATTCATACCAGGTTAAATGACTTGACTTTCCTACTTTTGGTAATATAGACAGTCACTTTTTAAAGAGAGTAACTTAATCTAATTGGAATCGGGAATACCATGTTTTTATTATTTATCAGAAGAATATATTATATACAATTTTATTTAAAAGTATAAACTGAATTAACCTTCCTCAAAAAAAAAAAACACTTTTCTTTTTTGTATAGCCTAGAGTTAAATAATGTATATTGATATATTCTATGCCCAGGTAAATCATATATATGTGTGTATATTCATTTCAAATTTAAACCATTTTATTACATCCACCAGAAATATACTGCTTAATATGACAGCCTCATAGGTTATATATGTTAAGTTATTCTTTTGTTGCGTATTATATGTTAGAAAATCATTCTTGCCACAAAATTATACTAAGACGTTTAAGATAATCTATACATGACAACCTTTCTGCATATAAATTTAAACAAAAAAAATATCTTCTTACACAAAATTCTCTGTTCTTGTGTTTTTTGCTTTGTATTCTTTAGGTGAGCTGTAAATGATTGTTTATTAGCGACAAAAAGCACACCTTTATTTCTGTCCAACTTCACTTAAAAAAGGAACTTAGTTGTGTTCTATATTTGACACTCTTCTAAAACCTAGAGCTAAGAGAAAAGATTTGGAATGCTTCCCGACATGAAGAAATGATAAATGTTTGAGGTGATGGATATTCCAATTAACCTGATTTGATCACTACACATTGTATGCTTGTATTAAAACACTATATGTGCCTCATAAGTATGTACAATTATTATGTATAAGTAAATGTTTAAAATAAAAGAGTTTGATCCATTCTTGGGGTATACTATCACTTGGGTTCTGATCACCCATTTTTATGGTTAACCATGAATTTCATCTAAACTAGTGCTAATTCTGTGAAGAGAGGGAGACATTATAATGTCCTTTTTCTCAGAGTCACCATCTGTTTCTCCTTTCTCCCGAATGCCACTTGTTCTTTTGCCAGGAAGAGACACATTCACTCTCCTCTGAGACATACTCTCATCAAGCAATCCAGATTCTCTTTCCTATGACATTTCCACCCACAGCATTAGCATGTAAGGGCTTGCAATTAGGAGTCAGGAATGAAAACTATCACTTAGAAAAAGAGTACCACTTCTCAATGGAATAAAAAATGGGAAAAGAAACATAACAGAAAAATTTTGAAGCTAAAATTATGTGATTATTCATGAGGGTCAGAATCCTCTTCATAAATTAAGTGGAAGGAAGAGAAGAAGGCTTAGGCTTATAGGATTTAATGACTATACTTTACAGTACCCTAAAGAATCAGAGAGAAAATTGCTAAGCTGCAGAGAGACAAGGCGTTAGCCTTTAGAAAATTTAAAAATTAAGGGTATCTACTGTTAAGGGATTAAATAAAACAATGATACTTGAGTCAAAGAAATTGATAGGATATAATCTAGTAATGAAGTGCTACAATTATTACATTAAGAATTTACACTGGATTGGGAAGACTGTTTTTAAAACCTCAAAAAGACATGTAAGAGACGTACAAGATAGCAAACAGCATACAAATAACCAAAAATAAAAATAAGATCTAAAGTAATTTTGGTCACTGATTTTACTAAAGTCATAACATTATGTATATATTTTGTGTATACATACAATATATGTGTGTATATATATATACACATTATTTCTCTCAGCAGTAATTCAGGACTGTTTTCAGAGTATATGTTAAGATTTTTTTATAGCAGTCTCTGACTGAACATTTTTAGATTTAAGCAACCCACCATGATATGATTTTGACAGAACAAGTCTACTAAAGGATGATTACAATTTCAAATAAAGAAATATGAAACATAGAACAGTGAAAGCTAACTCTGTAAGTGTATGTAACTCCCATTTTACATTCAGCACAAAAAGGATGGCTTATTTTCTCTTTTATAATCTACTGAAAGTACAGCTGTCAAAACCAAGGAAAAGATATGACAGACTCACCCACAGAGACCCTAAATGTATAGTTATAGAAGTGGCATTAGAGTTCTGTTACTCTCTCATATGATTATATATTCCCTGTATTCACCTAATAGGTTAGAGTTGAAACACCTCCATTGAACAATAACAGTATATTTGAAATACATATCTAGTTAAATAATTTTTAGAAGTCTTTACCACTGCTTTTCAGCAGCAACAAAAATACCCTTTCTTTTTAATCCTCTAGTTTTCCACAAACATTGAAAGAAAATATTCCACTGTGAGTCACCTTAATACATTTTCAACAAAGGAAGCTCCAGGGCAGCCTGTTTATGCTTTTATTTTCTAAAGGGGCATCACTAAGTATCTGAAAAGATCAACTGAACTGTCTGGAATACAATTTGGCAGATGTTCTTTCTTGCACTGGATAATTATGCTGTTTGAGAAATCAGAATGAATGAATACCATTTATTTGAAAGTCAAAGGCCATGGAAGAATGGGAACATAAACATGAAAAATAATCAGTAGCTAACGTTAACACTCACATACATACCCCAAAGTAGGTGGCATGTATAAGAAAGAAATTTCTTCACATTAGAATTTCCTTTTATTTGTGAGAATCATAATACAAATAAGTTCAAATGCCTCAGAATCAGTAGCATGCTGGAGAAATTTTTTAAAACTAACTATTGAAAAGTATGTGAATATATGTAATTTTCTGTAATTTCAGATATTAAATATATGAAACACCAATGTCTAAATAATAAAATATGTAACAGTTTTCATTAATTCCACTTAACTATCTCTCATAGAAGGCTTATATTACTTTTTGTCAAATACTTGCATCCTTAACCAAATTATGGATGTGTTTTATGAATGAGTATAATTCTAAGATAAACAGATCTTGATTTTCTTTAACATTGAAGAGTGAGACAAAAGTGAAACAATAAAGATACACCTTTGTTCTATATTTATATTTTCAATGATATCAGCCACTTTTTTCTAAAATTGTTTAATAGTTTTCAAAAACTAGAATAGCCCCTGATTTTTTTTGTGTGTGGTATTCACACTGTGATAACTACTGATATGAAACATTTTAAAGTTACATTTGCTTTGTTAGTATTTACCTTTATTGTCTTAAGTCTAGACAAGACATAAATATTAAATCATATCCCAATTCTCAGATTGGTCTGATGTCTATGTTTTAAAGACTTTTGCTCTGAACAACTGAAGCTACCAATGTAGTGTTATTAAAAGAGTATGCGGGGTCCAAAGTGGCTCCAGCCGAATGTCGTGGTGCTTGCGAAGGTGAGGTCATGAGTTCAAGGCTCACACTGATTGGCAAAAAAAAAAAAAAAAGAGTATGCAAGAAGTTTGCCGCCATTGTAAGATATATCCGCCTGACAAACACATCATGTAAATAACCTCAAGCACAGAGATAATGGTAAAACTTTAAAAAGTAGATAGCGAGTTTTTAGCATTATTGCCTGTTTTAAATATAATTTAATTTTAAATTATATAACTTACTTTTAATAATGGCTGTTTCACAACTGACTGATGAGATTTCAGAAAATTTAAGAACTGGCTATTTTGGTGTATTTGAAGTCAGCACCATCATCCCACTAGGCAGAAAAACATGTGATTACTTTTATGGATTGATTGATTATAGAGATATAAGGGTTTTCTTCTCCTGGATAACCTGAAAAGTGACGGATGACAACTGAGATCTGTACATGTGTTGATCTTTCTTAAAATATTCCTGAGTCCCACGAAAATTTTGTCAATCATTGGCTTGAGAAATGTCCATATTTATGAAGGGTAAGCTCAGAACTGTATGCACATAAAAAACTATTATATTGTCATCTTTTTAAAACAGTCTACTCTTGCTCTTACTAATCATATCTGTATTTCTGATACTTCAAAAGGGGCTGTGCATGAGCTGTGCATGACTTCCTTAAGAGGAATTACTATTCAGTAGAAATTTTAAAATAATAATGACATTAAAAGTTAATAACGTGTCTTGTAATGAGTGGCTTTTCTATTTAATGGACAAAAAAACAGTATGTTGCATTCTTTATTTGCATTTTTCACACATTTACTTTCAATTTCTTCCAGTTACTTATGCTGTTCTGCTGATAGCATATGTGTCCACAGTGGTCCCACCGAAGGTGGGTCATTTTATACTGACGGAAAGGAATTCTAAGTTTATTTGAGTGAAGGGATCTGTTTTCCTTGCATTTAAGAAATTTTAACACACTGTGTTCACCGCCCTACTGCTACCATAAAGTATCAAGATCAAATTCTGTCTCTCTATTTTATTTTAGATGAACTAGTGAGAAAATTTTCATTAGGGTGACAGTATTTATACTGCATAATTAAAACCTGCAGGTGTTTACTTGCATATATTTGCATATTTCATTAATTTTTAATACTATACTTATTATTTTACTCTTTTTACTTTTTTTGAGTTTTTCTATAGTTTTTTCCACCAACCTCTTAACATGTCCAAATTGTTTATTGTCAAACTTTCTTGACTTTTAATTAATGAATGAACCTATAGAGATAAATTTTTATTTGCATACCACAAATCGTTACTTTTAATTATTTGTATTAATTGGTAAATGTTTTATAAATCTCTGTTATTCATGAGCTATTACAATTATATTTTATAAGTTCCACATGTAGGATTTAAATATGATAGCCAGTTACTTGTAATAAATTAATTCTCTACATTTATTTTGAATACTGCAATATTTTCATATATATCTACCAACCTGTTTTAGGTTTTCTGTTTGATTTATTTTTTATTTACTTATTTTTGTTTAACTCTTATTTAGATTTGAGTTTGTTACCTGGGTATATTGTGTGATGGTAAGTTACAAATGATCCCGTCACACAACTACTAAGCATAGTACCTGGGTTTTGGTTGGTAGGTTTCAATTTTTCCTGATTCAACCAAGGGAGATAGTGCATTTCAAGAAATGCACACATTTCCTTTAGATTTTCTAGTTTGTGTACTTTGAGGAATTCATAACATTTTTAAAAAATCTTTTTATTTCTGTGAGATCAGTCGAAATATCATCTTTGTTTTTCTGACTGTAGTTATTTGGATCTTTTCCCTTTTTCTGGTTGTTAATCTAACTAGAAGTCTAATGATTCGTTTATCCTTTCAATAAATTATTTTGTTTTGGTTGATTCTTGGTATAGATTTGAGGGGTCTCAGTTTCACTCAGTTATTCTCTAGTAATAGTCGTTTCTTTTAATCTGTTAACTTTGTTCTTATTTTTCCGTAACTGTAGGTGTGATGCTAGATAATTTGCAATCTTTGTAATTTTTTGAGGTAAGCATTTAGCACTATTAATGTTCCTCTTAATGCTACTTTTGCTGCATCCCAGAGATTTTGGCATGTTGTGTCTCTGTTTTCAATTATTTCAAATATTTTTTTTCTTTATTTCATGTCTTAATTTTAATGTTTACTCAAAATTTATTCAGGAGAAAGCTGTTTCATTTTGATGTAATTGGGTGGTATTGAGATATATTCCTGGAACAAATTTCTATTTTAATTTTACTGTGTTCTGAGAGCTGCACTTTGGAAAGTCTGTTTTATCTAATATAAGAATAGTGACCCCTTCTCTTTCTTTATTTTTGTTTGCATGGTAGCCCTTTCTCCAACCCTTTACTTTCAGCCCATGAGTTATATTACATGGTTGGTATGATTTCATTTTTTAAACCATTTTATTGAGACTCGTTTTATCATCAAACATGTGGATGATCTTGAAGTATGTTTCATGTGCAGATAAAAAGAATGTATATTCTGCAGCTGATGGGTGGAGGATTCTATAGTTGTCTATTAGGTCCAATCAGTCCAGTGTTAAATATAAGTACATAATTTCTTTGTTAGTTTTCTGCATTGATCTGTTTAGTGCTACCAGAGGGGTGCTGAAATCCCTAAATATTATTTGGTTGTTGTATAATTCATTTGCTAGGTCAACAATCACTTGTTTTGTGAATCTAGGTGTTCTAATGTTGAGATTTTATATATTAAAAATAGTTAAATCTTCTCTTTGAATTGAGCCCTTTATCATTATGTTTTCCCCTTCTTTATTCTTTTTCACTGTTTTTGGCATAAAGTCTGTTTTGTGTCTTTTCTTTTCTTTCTTTTTTTTTATTTTCTTCTGTCACCCAGGCTAGGGTTTAGTGGCACATCTTGGCTCACTGCAACCTCTACCTCCCAGGTTCAAGTGATTCTCCTGCCTCAGCCTTCGGAGTAGCTGGGATTACAGGCATGTGCCACCACACCTGGCTAATATCTGTATTTTTAGTAGAGACAGAGTTTCGCCATGTTGGTCAGGCTGGTCTCCAACTCCTGACCTCAGGTGAGCTGCACTTTGGAAAGTCTGTTTTATCTAATATAAGAATAGTGACCCCTTCTCTTTCTTTATTTTTGTTTGCATGGTAGCCCTTTCTCCAACCCTTTACTTTCAGCCCATGAGTTATATTACATGTAAAAACGGTATATTGAACACAACAGACAGTTCTTGGTTTTTAAGCCAACTTGCCACTCTGTGCCTTTTAAATGGGGTGTTGAGACTACTTACATTCAAGGTTAATATTAGTATATGAAGTTTTGATCCAGTTTTGATGTTATCTGGTTGTTTTGTAGTTTCTATTGTGTGGTTGTTTTGTAGGGTCTGCAAGCTGTATAAAGTATGTTTTTGTGGTAGCAGGTATTGTTCTTTCATTTCCATCTAAAGAACTCCTTTTAGGATCACTTGTAAGGTTGGCCTGGTGGTAACAAATACCCTTAGTACTTGTTTTTCTAGAAACAATTTTATTTCTCCTTCAGTTATAAAACTGAGTTTGGTGGGACATGACATTCGTGGTTGAAGTTTTTTCTTTTTTAAGAATGCTAAAAATTAGTCCCCAATTTTTCATAACTTAAAAGGTGTTTGTTGAGAAGTCTGCTTTTACCCTGATGGGGTATTCTTTGTATGAGAGATGATCGTTTTCTCTAAATACCTTTAATATTTTTTCTTTAGCATTGACTTTGGACAGTCTGGTGACAACATGACTTGATCATGCATGTTTTGTATATCTCTCAAATGTTCTCTGGATTTCTTGTGTCTGGATGTCTATCTCTCTAGCATGATTAGGAAATTTTTCTTAAATTATTCCCTGAAATATTTTTCCAGGTTGTTAACTTTTCCTCTTTCTATCTCATAAATGACAGTAAGTCATAGTTTTGATATTTTTAACATATTCTCATATGTCTTAAAGGTTTTATTTCAAAAAAATTAATTTCGTCTCACTATTTGGCTCAAAAAATCTGTAAGTTCTGAAACTCTTTTGTCTTCCTGGTCCTTTGATTAATAAACATTTTAATTGTATTTTGAAGTTCCTTAAGTTATTTCTTTTATTCCAGAAATTACAATGATATTTTAAAGATATTTACTTCCTTCTTAATTTATTGGATTGCTTTAGAAAATTTCTATGATTTTAAATCTTGTCGTGGAACTCATTGCACTTCCTTGCAATTCATGCTATGAGTATTTTATGTAATTTCTCAGTTTAGAGAATATTGTTGAAGAACTAGTGTGATTCTTTGATGGTTTCACTACATTCATAGTTCCAGAATTCTTGTGTTAGTTTTTTCTCATCTGGAAATCCTGGCACTTCTAACTTTTGTAATTATTTTCATGTGGATGGA
This sequence comes from Callithrix jacchus, assembly GCF_049354715.1. NCBI lineage: Eukaryota > Metazoa > Chordata > Mammalia > Primates > Cebidae > Callithrix > Callithrix jacchus. The sequence continues at coordinate 50,780,304 of NC_133502.1, forward strand.
ATTTTTTATTTTTCTTTACTTCCCTATTATATTACTGTATTTTCCTTTCCTTTCCCCTCTCCTGTATCTAGGGATACAACTGTAGAAGTTGCTGGGAAAAGTCTTTTGTTTTGCTTCTATAGCACTATGGACTTGTTTTGGTAGGTTTTATATTTACAAGCCTGAAGACGACACCTATACATAAGAGCCAGCTGCAGCCAACATGGCTGGGTATATACATGATCCTTGTTGACTGGCAGAAAAACTTTGTTGCCTCAGGCAATGGGCTGATTAGTGGAATGTATACTGTTCTGAGCCCCCTGCACAGACCCTGAGGGACAGAGGCCACAATCAGTGGGCTGAACATGGAAAGTCTGCCTACAGGTCCCCTAATGGCTGGCACAAACAGCAATGGTGATGGAGAATCCAGTGAATAATTACCAAAGTGCTAAATTATGTATGTAGATGTAAAGGTGGGAAACCTTTTCAGCTCCAAGTTCTCTGCACATGGTTGAGGGCAATCTAATCCAATACAGGAGGGTGGGTGCTTCACATGCCTAAATATCTGCCTGAGCACAGACCAGAAAGGGCTCTCCTCCATCAAGATCTCTGCATAGGAGGAGTGGGGAGACTCAGATTTCTGAAGCACACAGGAAGATTTTGTTAGGCTGTTCTTGTATTGCTATAGAAAATACATGAAACTGGATAATTTATAAAGAGAATAAGTTTGACTGGCTTGTGGCTCTACAGGCTATACTGGAAGCACAATGCTGACATCTGCTCAGCATTTGGAGGGGCCTCAGGAAAATTACAATCATGGTGGAAGAAAAAGGAGGAGCCGGCATGTCACATGGTGAAAGCAAGAGCAGTTTTCCATTGTTGGGGGGAAGGGAGCAGCCACGTTTTTCTTGCCATTGTTCTCAGTAAACAATATAATTTATCATACATGTTAGGACTTGTCCCAATAAGGTGCCACACAGTTTTGAACAGTCAGATCTTACAAGAAGTCAGTCACTACCATGAGGACAGCACCAAGATGATAGTGCTAAGCCATTCATGAGAAATCTATTCTCACTAGGCCCTACCTCCAATACTGGGAATTACAATTTAACATGAAATTTGGGTGAAGACACATATCCATACTATATCACAAGTGCTCTGAATACCTGGACATCTGCTTAAAGCATTTAGAAGAAAGACCTTCCTGTACTGGGTTTTCTGCACAGGAAGTGTGGGGCTGGTCTGGCTACTTATTCTGATGAATGAGTGCACTAAATGCCAGGAGTTCTGCCTGAGTATGAGGCAGAGAGGACCCCACTGCACTATGATCTATGTTGATAAAAGGTGGGGTGGCTCAGGCTGCTTTTCCAGGCAAGTGGTTGCTCCAAATGCCTACATTTATACATGGGGTGGAGCAGAGAGAACCCCACTGCACCACAGTCTCAGGAGAGCAGGTCAAAGCACTCAGCAATGGCACATACAGGCTGGTTCCAAGGTTGCCAAACTGGCCCCAGCTGCAAGTGTCACAACCCAGGAGAAACCACAACTGTAGCAGTTCTTCTGTTACAGTTCTTCTGACAATTCCAGCACCTACTGCTGAGGTACTTTCCACAGTTCTGGCTGTGGAGACCCCTACTGCACTCCAGAGCTGCTGCTCCAATCTCTGGCCCAAGACTAAAATCCCCACATTGCCATGCTGCCAGGTCAACAAACAATGTCTTAATTTGTGTGTACCTGGATTAAATATAGCTTCCTCTTCTCAGTACTTGGTAATGTCTGCAGCTTTTTCTGGTGTCTTTCTCTAACAATGTCTCATAGCCTGTCCCTCAAGTTAATTCTAGGGCTTGGGAGAAACCAAGGGCTCTCTTTGAGTCTAGGTTACTCAAATCTTCAGTGAAAAGGCAAGTGATGGGGAGATTCTCTGCCTTTCTCACTTTTATCAGCTGGACATGATCATGGGTCTGTTTGTTGCCATTCTTCTTCCCAGGATCTAGAGTGTGTTTCATGATTCCAGCAGATTCCCATTTTCTTTCTTGAATGAAATCTCACAGAGTTGATTTTCACGCACTATCTTGCTATTTCCAAGTGTCTGAGGCACACCAACAGCTTCTAATATGCCATCTTAGAAAAAATGAGATTGAGTTGTCCTGACTTATATTGGATTTATATATAATTTATTTAAATCTCCTTACACTGGTTTAAAAGATCTAGATGGTATTTCTTTTGCAGTTTTATTTTTCATTTTAAATTTCAAGCCAAAAAAAAAAGTTAAGAACAAGTAAAATTACGCTTGGTTTTTGTGTTTATGTTAGTATTTAGATTTACACACTTGGCAAAGCTCTTCATATCTTGTATTGACATACATACTCAGTTTAACTAATTCAAATTGATGGATTGCTTGCCACCATTTTTTTTATCTAAATGAAAATTCCACCATTCTCTCATTTTTCACATCTAAGCAATATTTAGTCATAACAACTTTATTGTTTTAGTATTATGTGGCTTTAAAATAGTGCATTCATAAATACAAAATATTAACAAGAAAATATAAATTTTGTATTTACAATAACCTCATTACTAAAAAGGTTTTTCTTTCTTTATATTCTTTTTATCCACTTGTAGAAGCACTTTTTTATGCATATGAATTTGTATGTCTTGCTTATTTTCAGAACAATGTTTGTTTATATTGTTTTGGTGGTATTGAGGAATTTTCTTGTGTGTTCTACAGTCTTTTCCATATAATATTTAGATATTGATCAAAACTATTTGCAGTATAGTTTAGTAATCTGTGTAAAAATTATTTTCCTTAATTTCAAAAAATATATTAAAAATATTCTCATAAGTTTTGCTTCTTTGGATTTATTTCTAAAATATCTTTTTCAACTTACTAGCTATATTGTTGTAGTTCTCAATATTTGGAATTCTGATTCACTGTAGTGCACCATTGTATTTAGCATCAAGTAGGAACACAACCTACATTTCTCTACTGTTTTATGTTTTTTAAATCAGCTACTAACAATGCATAATTTCTCAATGGGATTATGACTCCTAATTTGTTCCTGAGTTCTATATATAGTTTTATTGATTTATTTGTTTCTAAATTAAATGAGCTTTTATTACTAACTATGACTTTGGAACATACTTTAAATTTGTGAGGATAAGACATTTCCGTACTGTTTTTGGTCAAAGTTGTATTATTCTTAATTGAATTTCCACAATTATATTCTAATATAACCTTTAGAATTCATCTAAAACCATACAGCAGAAATTTAAATTAGAATTGTACTATATTCATTATGAATATTGAGCTATGTATCTTCTTATAGTATTATATTTTTCCATTCATTAACATAGTAAATATCTTCACTTATTTTTCTGTTTGAAAGTTAATATTTCCCATAAAATTACTGGGGTTTGCCTTTAGAACAATTTTTAAATACTTTATGGTTATTGTTTTTAGTTTGAAATTTTTTTTTTATTATATGTGTTACTGTGATGGAAAACCCTTACTATTTTTATACTGACTGTGTGTGTGTGTGTGTGTGTGTGTTTATCCTGTAAAGATGTTGGACTTTTTTATTTTTAAAATGTTGATTACTTTGCTATTTCTATGTGTAATAACATAGCATCTGCAAGAGAAATTGCTTTATGTCTCCTATTTCAAAACATGTCCTTCTTGTTTCTGTTTAGTTTTAATACATTGTTTATACACTCTAATACTGTACTGAATAACAGCCATAATGGGAGCCATTCGTGTTTTGCTACTTAATAATAAAAAAGTATATCTAACTTATTCTTCCTGGAATATCTTTTTAAAAATAAGTTCAACAGATACCTTGTATAAGTTAACAAGTTCTTTACTTTCCCTGTTTGGGTAAATTTTGTCATAGAAAAAATACTCAGAAAAAGAAAATTATATCTCAACTGTTGAATGGCCTGTGCATGACTGGGACAAAACCTGCATACCATTGTATAATATCAGTTCAATAATTATTCTTTGCAGATATGTGATTTTCACAGTAGATTTTAAGGTTTTCTCTTTAATCATATTTTGCAGTTTTACTCCAACAGGTCAAATTTGGATATATATGTTTGTTTATCTTTTGTGTGTATCTGAGTATTTGTGGTTTTCATAGATTCTAGAAAACATCTGTTTAATGATTGACTATCTTCATTCCTTATATTATCTTTTACTATAAATAAAGCATATATCAAGTTTTTCACTGTATTGTTTATATTTATCATCTTTCATGCATGGTATTTATTTATCTTTTATATTTTATATCTAATTTCCTCACACTTATCTACTTTTTGTAAACTTTCCTTTAAGATATACCTAATCTTTTAAATCATTCTATTGAAGTCTAGTTAAAACCACTATTATGCTTCATGAATAAAAGTTAGATTTTTTTTGTCAGTGCCTCATCACATGAATACTCTTATAATTTATTTGCCTAGTCATTTAAAACTTCATATGTAGTTACAATTATTAAAAATTTTAATGTTTGAGTTTGTAAATCTGTATACTGTTCTATAGCTTGTTGTATTTTAAGTTTATTTTATGCATGTGGACTTATATTCTATAGCTTCTCTATGGAAATTATTTGAGGTTTTCTTTTCCCTGCTCCCACCACATATCATACACCCTATTTCTCCTATTGTTAACATCTAAGTTAACATGGTACATCTGTGACAATGAATGAAGCAATGTTGACACATTGTTATTAAGTAAAGCCCACATTTTATTCATAATTTCTTTTTATTGGCTTAGTGCCCCTTTTTGATGTAGAATCCCCTCCAGTATTTCACATTATATTTAGTCAATAGTTGTGACTGTTTCTTAGACTTTTTTTGTTTATGATGACCTTGACAGGGCTGAGGATTATTGAACAGATATTTTGTCAAATGCCCCATAATTGTATTTATCTGATACTTTTATCTTAATTGTATTGGTGTTATGAGTTTGGGAAAGGATGACCATAAAGATGAAGTGGCATTTTCATCACATCATATCAGGATACATACTAACAGCATGACTTGTCACCGTTGATATAACCTTATTAGTTGGTAGAGGGTAATGTTTGACATGTTTCCCCATTGTAAACTTATTGTTTTTCACCCCCTTTAAAATTCTGTACTCTCTTGAAGGAATTTGCTATTCACAGCTCAGACTGAAAAAGGGGTAAGCTCCCCTCACAATGAGGGGGGGTATCCACATAAATTATTTGTAATTCTTCTGAAAATGAGACCTTTTCTTCTCCCGATTTATGTATTTGTCCATTTCAGCATTTATTTACATAAACGTGTATTGGTCAGGGTTCTCTAGAAGGAAAGAACTAATAGGATATATGTATAGAGGAAAAGGAGTCTATTAAGGAGAATTGACTCACATAATCATAAGGAGAAGTCTCACAATAGGCCATCCGCAAGTTGAGGAGCAAGGATGTCAGTAGTGGATCAGTCTGAGTCTCAAATCCTCAAAAATAGGGAAGCAAAAGGAGAAGTCACACAATAGGCCATCTGCAAGTTGAGGAGCAAAGATGTCAGTAGTGGATCAGTCTGAGACCCAAATCCTCAAAAGTAGGGAAGCTGACAATGCAGCCTTCGGTCTGTGGTCGAAGGCCCAAGAGTTTTTGGCAAACCACCTAGTGTAAGCCCAAGAATTCAAAAGCCAAAGAACTTGGAGTCTAATCTTGGAGGGCAGTAAGCATTCAGCACAGGAGAAACATGAAGGCTGGAAGACTCAGCAAGTCTGCTCATTCCACCTTCTTCTGCTTGCTTTTTCTAGCTTTTCCAGCAGCCGAGAAGATGGTGCCCACCAACATTAAGAGTGAGTCTGCCTCAACCCACTCCATTGACTAAAATCTCCTTTGGCAACACCCTCATAACACACTCAGGAACAATACTTTGCATCCTTCGATCCAATAAAGTTGACACTGAATATTAATCATCACAGCATGACTCAGAATTTGCATATATTTTGGGTTAAAATACAATACTACCATATTTAATTCATTGTTCAAATGAGTCTAGTTTTATCTGTTGGTAATTTCTTCATCTGGCTTCTGTGTCCCCATGACATAATGCCTTTGTTGCATTGTGTGTGTGTTGAGGATTTTCTCACTTCTTGCTACTATCGGATGCTCCGAGCTAATTTCATGTATTTTCTGTTTCAGTACTAGATTTGGCCAATTCTCCTGATTTCTTTTATAAAAAGTATTATTAAAAAGTATGATAAGGCCATTGGCTATTCTTATTACCAGTAGGGTGTCATTCCTTCCAGTCCTGTGACCAAACAGAATATATATATGCGTGTGTGTGTGTGTGTGTGTGTGTGTGTACTAAAACTTTTATAAACATATAATCACAACTATTTCTACTTGTCTCTAAGTGTTTATATATGATGCTATGTGAGTTCATCTGTCATTAAACTCTAATCCATTTACACACAGATCTTTCTATCCTTTTCCACTTGATTATCTGTAAACTCCCATTTCATTATTAAAAAACCTTGTTCACATTCATTTTTAATAAACATATATTGTATCAAAATTGCTCATCATTACCCTGTGTGAAACAACTTTATCAACTAGAAGAGGGTTCTTACATAAAGTTTTTGTTTGTCATTAGTTTTACAGACTACTCATTTCAAAAGTTAGTTAGGTTAGCATGTATTTATCCTACCACCTTTAGTTACATACAGTTAGAATATTTTGGCACATTTTTCATTACATTTTGTGTCCTCACAATTTCCTAAATAATTTTTAATGAATACATTGATTCACACTTTTTGCTTTAAAATGCCATTTATTCTGATAAATGCATTAAGTTCATGTATTCATTATTAGAGTAAATTGCAAATTGTTTCATCTATAAAAGCTTGTGGATTTTTATTTATATTTAATGCTTTAATATCAATTGCTTTAGTTTTTCTTTTGTTCAAAAATCTTGGTTTTTTTGTGTGGAGACTTGTATCTTGTAGACAAGTTCTAAACACAGTCTAGACCTGTTGCTTTTTTCATGCTTTTATGTACAGAATAACAGCTGTCTTCATTCTTTATTCAGGATTAGTTCATATCTTCACCACACTAAAGTTCATTCATTCCTTTATTCAACATCCAGCAAAGAGCTATTCACTATCAGACACTTTAAAGATGCTTTTAAAAAAAATGCCAAATGTGGGTGAAGGGGAGAAGCAAAGCAAAGCACACTGCCATGTGCGTACCTACGCAACTGTCTTGCATGCTCTGCTCATGTACCCCAAAACCTAAAATCCAATAAAAAATTAAAAAAATATATTAAGTATATGACACTGATATCTATATCTATATCTACATGTATGTCTACCTATTTAGCTATGTTTGCCTTTTATTGACAAAGACAAAAAAATAAAGATAATACAAAATGTTATAAAGCAATAAAATCTATGAGAAAACAGTAGAACAGAGTAAGATGATAAAAAGTGATAAAGGCCACTGCTATATTAAATACTGTGATGAGGGAAGCCTTGAGAAAGTAAAATTTGATGGAATAATTTATTATAACTCTCACTAACATTATTCTTAGGCAGAAAAATCAGCAAGCACATATGTTCTGAGTTAGAACCATGTTGAATAGGTTTAGAAAGTCACGAGAAGGATATCTGCTGAACCACAGTGAAGTAAATAGAGTGTAAAACAGATGGTATTAGTTAAGGCCTTTTACATATTTAGAGATTTTTGTACCTTAATTAAACTTTTTGTTTTTTTCATGTATTATTTTCCAGACTCTATCGAGTTATCTATCTGTTCTCTTGTAGCCTGCTGAGCTTCTTAAAACAATTAACATGGATTATTTCCCAAGCAATTTATGAACCTCCATTTTTCAGGGTCAGTGACAAGACAAACATTGCATGCTCCTTTGGTGGCATCAAGTTTTCTTGGGTTTTCATGTTCTTTGAAGGCTTGCATTACTGTCTTCACTCAAAAACAGTCTTCTCCCCCAGTCATTACTGACTGGATTTGGGAGAGAAACAGTTCACCAATCTGCCCAGCTAAGAATTCTGGGGCAGAGCTGAAATTCATTCTTTGGTAAACTTAGTAAAATTATTTTACTCAAATAAAAACAAAATAAATTGAATTCAAAGAATTATATGCTATGTCAGTAAGATTTTAAAATTAATTTCCCATGAAAAACTAAACACCGATTTACTAAATGAGAGAACCTATATTATTATTATGTAGCTTTTCCAAGTATTAAAAAATTGACCAGAATAGATAAGCATCTGGTAACATGCCCAATGCTTCATGAATTTCTTCTTAGTCTGAACATCAAGTGGATTCAGAAGGTGTGAGTAAAATGTTTATTCTGGGATTCCAAACCACTGTGGCACTTAATAATTAATTGGTGTTGACAAAATGAGTGTCAGAAAAACAGAAAACAGAACAAATATCTTTTGTTCAAATCCCAGTCTCATTAAATCTTTCAGACAGATCTTCCTTTGTGGAAAATTTATAAATCCCAGGTTCCCTTTTAGAACAGTAGGTGTCCCCTATATGAGCCATAACTCTCGCATAATTGGGTGTTCTAGGACTCTTTCCAAATTTTCTACAATAGGTATAATTTTTCAAGTACACATCTGCCATAGGTTAAAAAAAATCTGCAACAATTAACCAAGAAAACAAAATAATGTGATTAACGCAGTTAAAAATTATGTGAATACAGAATCTTAGACATGATGTGTGTTAGGCAAGGGGATGGTGGTAGTATGTCACTTTGCATTTTTATTTATTTTTGAAAGTAATGGAAATGATATAATTTCTACTCGTTTTTTTTCTCATTTTTATTCAAATGTATTCATGATGGCACAGGTAGCTCTGAATGTAAATTCTGAACATATAAAGTCAGTCTCTGATATGGCTTAAAATAACTGTTCTTTGAAAACTTAGCTATAAATAAATGTATAATGTAAACTCCAGTTTCTATGAAAAGTAGCACATACTTCATAATTCCATCATCATTATGTTGTTATAGCCATTGTTTGTGGGCTTGCATTTTCCCCCAGTTGTGTGGTTTCAAGAAAGATATAAACAAAAAACAACTACCAAGTCATGGACTAGATAGTAATTAATGAATTCATCAAATATCAAGTATTTAAAAGAAATTAATTATTAATTACATACTCATTTACTCAAAGGTGTTTATTAAACTGCAGCTATAAAACAACCACAAGAGGGCGGGCTCAGTGGCTCATGCCTGTAATCCCAGCACTTTGGGAGGACGAGGCGGGCAGATCACGAGGTCAATAGATAGAGACAATCCTGGCCAACATGGTGAAACCCCGTCTCTACTAAAAAAAAAAAAAAAAAAATACAAAAATTAGCATGGCTTGGTGGCACATGCCTGTAGCCCCAGCTACTCGGGAGGCTGAGGCTTCAACCCAGGAGGCGAAAGTTGCAGTAAGCCGAGATCGCGCCACTGCACTCGAGCCCAGACAATAAGAGCGAGACTCGTTTCAAAAAAAAAAAAAAAAAGAAAGAAAGAAAGAAAAAATAAAAGAAAAAGGCCAACTACTCTAAGTGTAATGGCAGTGTCTTTAGGTGAGTACTATCCAGTTTCAAGACTTCCTTGAAGAAATGGCATGTCTGCTCTTGGCCAAGGGAGCACCAGAGTAACCTTGAAAACGGAGTTCTCCCACATGGCCTAGGATGGGAGGTCAGACATGTCTTATTTATAGTCCGTCCCTCATTAACTGTCATTAGAGTTTCTTCCCTAGGTGAGACACAGAAAACAGCCCTTTCCAAAGACTCTACCACTGATCCCAATCTCCTGACGCTGTCCCGCTTTTTTGTGTGTGATAATAGAGGACGGAGTGGTTATGGCCAGTCTGCAGAGAACGTGCCCAAGAAGGGTTTCTGTGTCCTGTGCTTCACCTTTTAACATCTAAGTTCCTAAAACTTCACCATTGGATCACGTTAATAATGCCATTTTTTTTTGTACATGGGACCAACAGAGGGGCATGACACTCAACTGCATAGGTGCATACTTCTGCTCTCATAGGTATTTGTGATTTATTCTATAACTTATTAAATATGTGTATTTGGCCACCCTGCTTAGCTTAAATTTATGTTTCCTTTGCCTTTCCCTCCAAGTGTCTGTTTCTGGCTTCCAACCAGAGACTATGCTTCCCAGCTTGTCAGAATGGACATCTTGCAGTATTTATTAGAAATAAAACTCTCCTTTTCAAATTTAAAATTTTAAAAATGGTATTTGATTTGGGAACCTAAGAAAGAATAAGAAATATGAAGAAAAATGAGGAGGGAAGTATGGAGAATAATGAGGAGAGAGAAGAATATTCCAAGTACATTGTAATCCTGGGACAGAAAGGAAACTGGAATTGAAAGTCATTGTCAAAACACAGTAGAGAGGAGGCACAAATGCATAATGAGTGAGAAAATGGAAAGAATTCACATTACAGAGAAGAATATGGGCCATGTAAAGTGCATTGCTCTTTATGTAATGATAAAAGAGAATACAATGCAAGGTTTTTATAATAGGGGATTACATATTTAGTTTTGCTTTTTTACAATTCTTTTTGCTATACTGGTTAGCATGGTTTACAGAGGGGTCAAAGTCAATGCAGAAAGATAAATTGGTAGACTACAATAGAGGCCCCTAAAGGAGTAAAATAGGAGACTAGATATATTTAGAAATAAAACTAAACAGATTGATCGATAGTTAGATATAGCAGATAAAACAAAATATCAAAGTTGACTCAGGAAAATGGACATAACCATTACATATATTGCAGTGCAGAAAATATTTCAAGAACTAGCAAAAGAAATGAGGTTATAAAGTAGACCAAAGGAGTTGAAGGCTCGAATTGAGGCATGATAGTACACTGATGGACACTTAACCTAAGCAGCAAATAGTTGACCTTTGAAAAACATGGATATGAACCGTGCAAGTGTGCTTACAAGCAGATTTACTGCCATCACTGAGACAGAAGGACCAATTCCTCCTCTTTCTTCTCCACAGAATTTTCGTAATAACATTTTATTTTCTCTAGCTTACTTTATTGTAAGAATACAGTATATAATGTATGTAACATATAAAATACATTTTATTTGTTTATGCTATCAACAAGGCTTCTAGTCAACAGCAGGCTATTAGTTCAGTTCTGGGGGAGTCCAAAGTTATACACAGATTTCTGACTATTTGGAGAGTTGGCACCCCTAACTCCTGTATTGTTCAAACTTGACATGTACTCATCTATTTGGAAAGTTTCAATTATCAGCAAATTTAAAATATATCCTATTCAAACGTAAATATTAATTGTTAAGGCAACATCTTAAAGAATGTTCACTGCCTAATTGTCTCTGAGGCCCAAAGCCTGTAAAGCAAGTGTTATTTAATATACACTGGACAACACAGTTAAAGATTCTATTATATGGAACTATATGAAAAAGACCTGAATGATTAAGAGAAGTCAGAAATAAATAATATTAGTAACAAAGAGAAAATAACATTTCAGATACAGTGAAATAAAAAATGTAATAGGAAATATGATAGGGAAATACCATTGAACATTTTATAGATTTTTTTTTTTTACAGTCTCGCTAGGCTTACTGTAACCTCTGCAGAATCCTGGGTCCAAGAGATTCTCCTGCCTTCTGAGTAGCTGGGACTACAGGCGTGTGCCACCATGCCAGTCAATTTTTGTGTTTTTAGTAGAGAAGGGGTTTTGCCATGTTGGCCAGTCTGGTCTCAAACTCCTGATCTCATGTGAACCACCTGCTCCAGCCTCCCAAAATGCTGGGATTACAGGCATGACCCGTATTTTCCTTACCCAGCCAACCACTGGTGAACACAAAAATTCCATCTTTGCTGTTGTGAATACTGCTGCAATAAACATTTGAATGAAGGTGTCTTCCTTATCAAATGATTTATTTTTGGGGGTTTAAATACCCAGTAATGAGATTACTGGGTGGAACTGTAATTATATTTTTAGTTCATTGAGAAATCTCCATTTTGTTTTCCATAGGGATTGAACTAATTTACATTCTTACCAACAGTGTATAAGTGTTCTCTTATCTCTTCATCCTTGCCAATATCTGTTGTATTTTGACTTTTTAGAAATAGCCACCCTGACTGGTGTGAGATGATATGTACTGTTGTTTTAATTTTCATTTCTCTTCTGATTAGTGATACTAAGCATTTTTTATATGTTTGTTGGGCACATGTGTTCATGTCATTTGCCTACTTTTCAATGGGTTGTTTTGCCTTGTTGATTTGTTTGAGATTCTTATTAATTCTGGATACCTGTTTTTTGTTAGATGCATAGTTTGCAAATACTTTCTCCCATTCTGTAGGTTGTCTGTTTAGTTTGTTGGTTGTTACTTTGCTGTGCAGAAGCTTTCAATGTAATTAAGTTTGATTTGTCTATTTTTGGTTTTGTTGCATTTGCTTGTGGGGTCTGTCATAAATTTTTTGCCTTGGCAAATGTACACAAGAGTATTTTATCAGTTTCTTTCTGGGATTTTTATAGTTTCAGGTGTTATATTTAAGTCTTTCACCAGTCTTCACTTAATTTTTGTGTACAGTCAGAGACAGGCATGCAGGTTTGTTCTTGTTCATATGTTTAGCCAGTTTTCCCAGCATCATTTATTGAGTAAGGTGCCCTTGACCATTTTATATTTTTTTTGACTTTGTAAAAGATTAGTTGTTGTAGGTATGCTTTTTCATTTCTGGGTTCTGTCTTTGTTCTATTGATGTATAGGTCTATTTTTGTACCAGTATCATGCTGTTTTAGTTACTATAACCTGATTAGAAGTCAGGTAATTTGATGCCTCTGGGTTTTCTTTTTTTTTTTTTTTTTTTTTCTTTTAGGTTGCTTTAGCTACTCTGGCTCTTTTTCAGCTCTATATGAATTTTATAATTGTTTTCTCTAATTCTGTGAAAAATAATTCTGGTAATTTGATAGGAATACCATTGAATCTGTAGATTGGGTGTCACTCATTTTAGTGATGTTGACTCATCTTATCCATGAGCATGGAATGTTTTTCCATGTTTTTAATGTCATCTACAAAGAAATCATTCTGTAAAATAAGAACTCTAGTGTCTTCAATCACATCTGGTAGCTTAACCACATCAGACTCCTCATGAAATATAAGTAAGTATTTTTTGTTAAACACAAGCATACACACTCAGAGATATTGCAGGTTCAGTTTCAGAAAACCTGAATAAAGCAGACACACAAATAGTTTGGTTTGCTAGTACATATTACAGTTATGTTTGTACTCTCTCATACTCTATTAAGTATGCACTAGAATTATGTCTAAAAAACAGTGTTTATATTTTTATTGTAAAATACTTTATTACAAGCTTCTGTACACCAAGGGAAATATAAGAGTAAAGAGAAAATCTGTTAAATGGGAGAAAATATTTGCAAAGTATTCTCCAACAGGGGACTAATATCCAGAATATACATGGAACCCAACTCAATAGTAATAAAACAACTAATGCCAGTAAAATTAGGCAAAAGACATAAGTAGGTATTTTACAAACTAAGATGTACAAATGGCCAACACGTATATAAGAATGTTTCTTCATTACTAAGCATTGGGAAAATTCAGATCAAAATCACAATGAGATATTATCTCATTCAGATTACAATCACTATTATAAAAAAGACAAAAATAACAGATGCTAGCACGGATCCCTGAGAAGAGAGATAAAGATGGAACAATGGATGGTTGGTGGAGTAGTGGGATTATCAAGTGGGTGTGTTTGCAATGCCAAAATTTATTGCTATGCATAAGAAACATTTGAAATATAAATATATTTTCACTGTATGGATTCAGATAGTTGTATTTCCAAATTCCTTTTGAATTCATAATGTCTAATTGTGAATTATTATTGTATACATATTATTATATATCATATACCATTATTATATACATAGAAATAAAATCCATCTCTTGTTCGTAGTCAACTGTAGGACAATTTAGGTTCCAAAATAATACACTTATACATACTCTGATGTTAATAACTGAAATGTTCTGTAGTATTGGAATATATCTAATAAGACATTTATTTTACTATACTATTATTTAAATTATTATTTATGTGATTTTCTAATATTTAAGAAAGTTATAAACATTGTTTTGTTCATAGAAAACAAAAAAGTAACCTTTTTTTCCAAGTTCTTAGTTTCTTTACATTGGGTTAGAACGAGTTCCTTTAACTCCCAGAAGTTTCTTATCATCCACCTTTTAAAGCCTACTTCAGATAATGGAACACAGTCCTTTTCCATCAGGGCTTGTTCCGTTACTGATGAGTCCTTTTCCATCAGGGCTTGTTCTGTTGCTGATGAGTCCTTTTCCATCAGGGCTTGTTCTGTTGCTGATGGGTTCTGACCTTGAGTATACTCGGCCTTCTTAGGCTGTTTTTTTCCCTTCATTATAGATGAACCACCTTTCTAATTAGTTTTCTGAGTCGACGTCTGACTTATTGATTCCCAGTGTTGGGATCCGAGCAACCCACTGTGGCAGCCTAAATAGCAGCAATAAGACTGATGGCGCTCTTCTGCCCGGGAATCTCTGGTCTGGCTTCCCTCTTGAGTCCGCAACAAGCGGCTCTGACTTCCCGGAGCTCCAAACTCCGGTCAGTAGGGGAAGCAGTCCCGTTGGCTCTGCATGAAGAGCTGCTGCGCCGAGACACCGGCAAAACTGCTGCGGCGGCCACAAGAGTCGCGCTGGCGACCCATGGGGCTCCTCCACTGGGAGTCGGCTGATCGGTGAGTGACGAAAATTTGTCTAAAAGTGTGGCGTCGTCTCGTTCTCTGGGCTTTCACTGGGAGCTACAATCCTGAGCTGTTAGTGGTCGGCCATCTTGGATCCTGTCTGACGAGTTTCAAAAAAGAAAAAGAAACTCGTCAGACACCATATTCCAGTGAGTGCCGGGAAGACACCTGTGAACGGAAGTGGAAATCGCACAAGGCCTGGAGGCTTTCAGGCAGCTTCTGGGGTCTGCAACAACAAATGCCAGACTTGAGGGTGAGCGACTCTCACTCACGTGAATACTGCCTTTGCAGGCCAAAGAGCAAACTGCCAGGTTATTGCCCTGTATTTCCACGGTGGAGACATAGCTGTCTCCTCTTTGGTGGGAACTTGTCAATTCTTCTAACTTTTTTTGGACATAATTGTAGACTTAGAGAAAAGTTGCAAGAATTGTACAAAGAATTCCCACTCTTCATCCAGATTCCCCTAAAAAAAAAAAAAAAGAAAAAGAAAAAAGAAAACAAAAAAGTAAATTCAGCAAAGTTTATCCTGTCTCAAAATCTTTATCCAAATCCCCGCAAATAATTTATTGGTGGTTTGTGATGTATGTAATCAACAAATAATATGAGTTGTTTAAAAAACAATAATTAATGAATGACAGGGAAGGCTTTGAGTTTATATAGATACTACAATGAAAACTCACCTTTATCAGAAAATATAAAGTTGCCGGATTTATATCGAAGTGGCATTTATTTCAGAAGTGGTTATGGGTAAAGAAGGCAATAAACACAATTAATGGCAGCATGTCTTTCTTTCAAGAGGTACAGAGTATATTTCTAGAGATAATCCTTTTTCAACTGAAGAAACTATATAATACAAAATGAGACTGACAACCACCTGAGTCTTTTATTAATTTAGTTGTCAGCAGTATTACATGCACCAAAGAGGGATAATCCCTAGCTATCAGATTAAGTAAAATTAGGAAATAAAATTGTCACAAATTCCCTGTTCTTGAGTAAAAACATCTACAATATTACCTTATTTATATGAAAACAGTGAGAAAAAGATGTCAACATAATTAAGAATATCAAAAAAACTGGTGTTGCTGTGATAACTGATTAAGACAGAAAATGGACCAAAAAAAACACAAATAGCTTAATGGTCCTGTATTACCTGCCGAGTGACACACTTAAAGAGCCACTTGGATTCCAAGGTTTATTTTCCTTCACTCGTGTGTATCGTCATCACTACCAAAATAAGAAAATATAGAGGAAAGTGCTTTGTCATTAGTTTAAAACGTATGTGTATAAAGAAAATATTAATAAAATAAAAGGCCTATTTGGAATTAAAAATCAAGAAAGGGATTACTTATCTGTTTCAATGAGATAATATAGTGGCTAATCCAATTAATATATGGAGAATTCAAGTTATTTTAGGATATTTTCTAGAATAATGGAAGGAGAGAAACTTGATATGAATGGCCACCTGAGGATTATCAAAATTGCCAAAAATTTTTTAAAAGATTTATTATCCTAAAAATTTAACATCAAAAATTACTTCCAGAGAAAATTTATTCCTACATAGAAAATATGAATATAAAGTCCAAAACCGGTAAAAGGTGTCTAAAGATTACACACACACACACACACACACACACTTGGCTAGCTTACAGTGACATTTTTGTAAGTACAGTAGCACTTAACAATATCTCCTTGTTAGTATATCCCATAGCATTAATTTTAGTTTTAAAGTATTATAGTTCTATAGGATTTAATATTTATAATTGTATTATTAATTAAAATTTAATATTAGATGCATTAGCTTTTCTAAAAATGAAAAATATTTATTAAAATATTTTAAACATAAAAAAGCTCAAAAATACACTCAAAGACCAATAATATGCTTAGCGATTGTTTTGTCACCATTTATAAATTTTCTGTTATTAATTTACACAATTATTTAAACATAAGCAATTAAACTCACAAAGATAAATGTATACATTTTATAATATAGTTAATAATTATGTTTGACAATACTTAATACATTTGTAACTCTCACTATGAAATATATTAACCATATCAGGCATATTATATAAGAAAATGCACTAACTACTTTGAATTTACTACTTAAAAAAACATATCTCTGTGTGTGTATATATATGTATATATTCTCTATATAATCGTTATTTAAAATTTTTCAAATTTTGTTTAAAAGTGCAGAGGCTTTTAAAGCATTTTTATCTATTTGGTTGACTGATTTGAATTTTTTCACTTCTTATTTTGTGGCTTAGCAATCAAGGCCAATTAATGTATAGCTCTGTGTGTGTGTGTGTGTGTGTGTGTGTGCGTGCGCACACCTGTGTGCGCATAAATGCATAGTCACAATACAAGTAAATGTAAATATATTTTTTCTTTCAATTAGAGCTTCAGAAATGGCTTGAACACTTTTTTAAAGCACTGTCATATTTTTAAAAAATAAATTAATATATTTTATTCATGAAAATACTATAATCTTATTATTATATATGTGTGTGTGTCTGTCTCTGTGTTTCTATGCATATTTATAGTCATGCTTTATTTGCCATTCAAAATATAAACTATTTTAAAGTTAACATATGCTTTCTGAAGATGAAGCAATGTATTCCTATTGTTTTGTTTAGAAAATATTTCACATTTACAAAGCAGAATAAATTTCCAAAACCCTGAGCCAAATAGGGAACTATGTCTGATTTCACAGCTATTACATTATATACTATTTTCTTTAATCCTCATTTAATATATTGTGATTGTAACTAGTGGCTGAAGCTTAAGATCTGCTAACACAGTGTTGGAGTTGCAAAGTTTTTCTTCTCTTATTGAATGTAATTCTGTGAAACTTTTCTGTTTCATTTTTTTCTGAGAGAAGAAGTTTTGTACTTTTTTGAAATACAAAACATGTACTTAAAACTCTTCTGCTTTTTTGTGATGTCAAGTGTTTCCAGTCTGCAATGAGTCTACAATGAGATATCACTTCACATCCACTAGAATGGCTATAATCAGATGGACAGATAATATCAAGAGTTGGCAAGGATGTGAAGAAACTGGAATTTTCATATGTCAGCATAATTAAGAATATCAAAAAACTGGTGTTGCTGTGATAGCTGATTAAGAAAGAAAATGGACCAAAAAAACACAAATAGCTTAATGGTCCTGGTGGACATGTAAAGTGGTACAGACACTTGGAAAAGTCAGGTGTTTTCACAAATGTTTAAACACAGTTACTATATGATCCAGTAATTCCACCCCTAGGTTTATACCCCAAAGAAATGAAAACACATTATCATAAAAAAATTTGTACACTAATGTTCATAATAGCTTATTTATAGTAGCCAAGATATGGAAACAACCCAAACATACATTAAGGGATGAATGAGTAAATAAAATGTGTTATGCTGTTATATTTGGCAATAAGAATAAATACTAAAAGATGGATAAAACTTGAAAACATTATGCTACATAACAGAATAGAGTCACTAAAGGCCATATATTTTATGATTCCATTTATATGTCATATACAAAATAGACAAATATGTACAAACAGAAAGTAGAAGGATAGAGGAATTGGGGCTAAGAGCTAAGAGGTGTAAGTTTCTTTTGGGGGTAACTAAAATATTCTAAAGTGCTTGTGGTGATGGAGGCACAAACTTCTAAATACGCTAAAAGTTATTGACTTGAAATGTCTAAGTAGGTAAATTGCATGGTATATTGGTTATACTTCAATAAAGCTGTTTAAAAAATGTTAAAGCAAAAGTAGTCCTTTTATTCCACTGCTGTTCTTATTCCAAAGAGACCTGTACTCACATACACACTTGTTACACAAATCATTAAATTTTTCACTTTTATGTTTACAAAATTCAATTTCTTAAAATTTTAAAATATTTTTTTTCTAATTTGGATTAGATATTTTTATAGTATGGATATGTTATAAGGATAAGATATCTTTGTAATATGGATAACTTCTTATGATTGAATAATTTCAAAAAGCATTATATCAATTGTCAGAATAATATCTCAGGAAATGATATAAAGAATTTCCCAAACTCAGAACTGACAAAGGCTAACTTAACTATTGTCTTGTAATCCAGTAGCTTAACAATAAATAACCTAATTCCAGGAACCCACAAAACAGGAAAGACAAACAAAATTGATAACACTAAAGAAAACTAGATTCTGAATTGATGATTGGCTCATTACAGAAAATCTGTTCCCTCTGCTAGTCCTCCTGACGGAGACCAGACGGTCAGATGATTAAAACCAATTTTCATTGGCATCAATTGGGCAATAAATGCCAGATTATCTTTTTTAATCTATCTATCTATCTATCTATCTATCTATCTGGTCATCAACCTAAATATATATAAAGCCTACATGGACCTACATATATATAAAGCATATCAGATTCATCTATGAAAGTAAAATCACTTTATTGTCACAAAAAAGAGGCTCAACAGTAGGGCTTAAGTGTGGATGAAGTGTCTACTCAAGATGCCTGTTTCTGTGACTATAATGGAGAAAGTCATGTAGGCAGATCTGTTAAGTTTTCAGAATTAACTGACAGAGAACAATGCAGATATAGTAGTTAGAAATGCAGATCAGATTTACTTAAATGTTAATCAGATTAATCATTTGTGACTGTCACCTTTCAAAAGCAAAAGGCGAGGCAAGGTTTATATAAGAAAATAAAAATACAGACT
This sequence comes from Callithrix jacchus, assembly GCF_049354715.1. NCBI lineage: Eukaryota > Metazoa > Chordata > Mammalia > Primates > Cebidae > Callithrix > Callithrix jacchus. The sequence continues at coordinate 50,799,774 of NC_133502.1, forward strand.
GTGTGCCAGTGAGTTTTTGTTTCATGGGCATTATGGGTATTTATGGTTTTCTACCAAAATTGGTGATTTGAGCTATGACGGTACTTGATAGATGGACTGCTAAAGCCCTTCAATCGGCATATCCAATTAGGTAAACCAGGACTTTACCATATCCCTGGATATGATAGGGGAGTGCTTGGAAGGGAAGATCGTTGTACCGTTAAATGATATGGAAGTGGGGAAAGGAAGCGCTGGGTAGAGGAGAGAGTGGTCCCTGGCTAGGTCTCTACCCCCAAGGACCTAGGTGAGGACAGGCATTTCTGCTTCCATGCCCAAATGTTGCACTTTCCAGGACCACCGTGGCCCACCACGCCCCCCTCCTTGGCCTATAAAACCTGAGACCCTAGCAAGGCGGAGACAGAAGCTGTTGGCGGGAGAGGAACACATCGATGGAAGAAAACAAGCAGCTGGGTTCGGCACTGTGGCTCAGGCCTGTAATTCCAGAATTTAGGGAGGCCGAGGCGGGCAGATCACCTGAGGTCAGGAGTTCAAGACCATCCTAGCCAAAATCGTGAAACCTCATCTTTACTAAAAACACAAAAATCTGTCAGGTGTGTTAGTGCATGTCTGTAGTTTCAGCTACTCGGGAGGCTGAGGCAGGAGAATTGCTTGAACCCCGATGGAGGAGGCTGCAGTGAGCCGAGATCGCCACCGCACTCCAGCCTGAGGGACAGAACGAGACTCTGTCTCAAAAAGAAGGAGAGGAGAAGAAGACGACGACGACAAGCAGCTGAGAAGACATTGGGAGTATGCTAGTGGAAGAGCGCACCGACAGATGCCAGCGTGCCAGTAGGCCATCAACTGGTGGAACAAGGTGGATTTTGGCTAGGGCGGTCAGAGGAGAGCTGGGGGGCTGCCAAGCGGCCCAACTCCAGGGAAAAACCATATCTCTTCTGGCTCCCCCATGGGCTGAGAGCTACCTCCACCCAATAAAACTTTACACTCATTCTCCAAGCCCACGTGTATTTGATTGTTCTGGTACACCAAGGCAAGAACCCAAGATACAGAAAGCCCTCTGTCCTTGCAACAAGATAGAGGGTCTAATTGAGCTGGTTAACACAAGCTGCGTACAGACGGCAAAACTGAAGGAGCACCCTGTAACACATGCACACTGGGGCTTCAGCTATAAACATTCATCCCTAGACACTGCTGTGGAATCTGAGCCCCAGAGCTTGCCTGTCTGTATGCTCCTCTAGAGGTTTGGGCAGCGGGGCAATGAAGAAGGGAGCCTCACCCTTATCACACACTCTGCGAGGAGAAAGGAAACCTTTCCCATTTCAGATACAAGTACTCAATCAACAGCTACACACACACACGCATGCGCGCGCGTGCACACACACACACACACACACACATATAACTTCATCTCCCTTCCAAACCACCAACAATATATATGATTCTAATTTTGTTACTCTCATAGGTATTGAAATAAATGACTTAAATTCATATAGGTAGCATTTTTTTGGAGTAGAAATCAAGCACTGAACATTTTGCTTACTAAGACTTAATATTTCTACTAAATTGTATTTATGCTTATCTCTCAATTTCATATTATCAGTGGCCTCCTCTTCACTGCTGTCACATGATCTTATCAAAATAAGCCATATGAAAGAGTTAAATTAAAATTTAAATATATAATACATATTTCAACTAAACATTATAACATAAACTTCATAAATCTTCATTAAGAAAGATAGTATACCTATGACTGTATCTTTTCTTCTTTAGCAATGAAAGATAGGATTTGATTTTACCAAACCTTTTTGGAAAGCATGAATTTATTATAATGTTCTCTATTTAGAAATAAAAGAGAATAGCATAAAACTTTTTTACAAAAGTCGGGGTCTCTATTGCAGTGAGGCACACTTGCAAAACATAAGCAGCACCATTTCCACTAATCCAGCATTATTCACAATTAATTATTGAGATTTATAAGCAAATTATGGAGGTTTTATGTGGTTATATGCTTATTAAGGTTATTTATGGCTAGGTTGAGTTTTTCTTTAAAACATCAGTTCAGTGAGCTTTATTTTTATTTTTATTTTTTTGTGACAAGGTCTCACTCCATCACCTAGGCTGGAGTACAGTGGCCCGATCTTGGCTCCTGTCATCCTTCACCTCCCAGGTTCAAGTGATTCACATTCCTTGGCCTCCTGAGGAACTAGAATTACAGACTTACAGGTGTGTAGTCACTATGCCTGGCTAATTTTTGTACTTTTTATTTTTTTCTTAGTAGATGAGTTTGTACCATGTTTGCCAGGCACCAGCCTCAAGCTCCCAGACTGAAGTGATCCACCCACCTTGGGCTCCCTAAGTGCTGGGATTACAGGTGGGAGCCACTGCACCCAACCTCCGCAAGCATTTTTGAACTGTCATGTATTGAGCTTAGCATTCACGGTGCAATATAACATATTATATTATATATAACTATGATATATATTTACATTATAAATATATTGCATGGTGAATGTGAATATATATTATATTTATATAATGTGAATATATATTATTATTTAGTTTCTAAGACCATATTGGCTGATACTAACTTAGCTGTAGAAATAATAATAATGTCAAACAATGCAATCTAAATACAGTTAGTTTAATAATATTGCCTATATGGGCCTTTTTTGTCATTTTAATTGAGATAAAATTATAAATATCAATACATTTTGAGTATTTTTTAGTTCTAGAATTAAAAAAAAGAAAAGATTATTCACTTCTGATTCAATATTAGTAATTTATTATTATTATCATTTTTTTAGAGATAGGGCGTCGGTCTGTTGCTCAGACTGTAATATAACGGTCATTGTTCACTGCAACCTCCAACTCCTGGACCCAGGTAATCCTCCCATCTGAGTCTCCCAAAATGCTGGGATTACAGGTGTGAGCCACTGCATCTAGCCAATGTTAGTAATTTAAGATGTTTTTACAATGTAGTAGTGAGATTGTATTCGAATTATAGAAAGAACAGAAATCTCATTTTCATAATCAAATTTAGGACCTGAATGTGTCAAAAAGAGCTACTGTGGTTACTATTTTTACTGTTTATTCTTTATTTCAAAATAAAATCATAATTAAAAAGGTGATTAACTAAAGTGCAACACTATTTTACTGAGTGTAAGAAATTTTGTGCCTGCTGAAGGACTTTACTAATGAATGCAGCCAGAAGGTCCGCTTGAACAAAGGTGTCCGTTGTGCCAATTACAATCTGTCAAAGCTAATTCATTTGCTGTCTAAGACAAATCATTGTAAATACCATTGATACATATTTAAATCTGCACACTCTGGAAATGACACATTTACAATGAACTGACTTCCATAATATGGATATATTTAAAGAATGTTTTTTTAGTGCTTTGTGAAGATCGAAAAAATCTTCAAGCTGATGATGCTATTTACATTTGATTTGAAAATATTATCTTTTGCTATTTCAAAATAACATACAGCAGGTCCTCAAATAGTAATACTTCATTCAAGGTCATTTTGTTATAAAGTTGATGAGAAAAGGAAAATTGATTAGCAGAGGGGAACACTATCTATGTGGATCTTGCATGCTGTCCCCACGACTGTGGGGTTTTCTCCAGGTATTTTGGTTTCTCCCACACACCAAAGATGTACATGAACTGACGTATCTTAGTGGTTGCAGTCTGAGTGAGTATGTGATGTGTGTGTGTAAGTGCATGTTGGGGAAGCACAGCCTGAAGTCTAGGGTGGGTTCTAATCTTGCCCCTGATATTTAAGAATAGGATCCAGACACCTGAGAACCTGAATTGTAATAAGTGGGTTGAAAAATGAATGAACAGCCATAAAAAAGGATGAGTTCATGTCCACTGCAGGGATATGGATGAAGCTGGAAACCATCATTCTCAGGAAACTAACACGGGAACGGAAACCCAAACACCTCATGTTCTCTCTCATAAGTGGGAGTTGAATAATGAGAACAAATGGACACAGGGAGGGAAACATCACACACTGGGACCTATCCAGGGGTGTGGGGGCCAAGAGAGGGACAGCATTAGGAGAAATACCTAAAGTAGATGACAGGGTGATGCATGCAGCAAACCACCATGGCACATGTATATCTATGTAACAAATCTGCACGTTCTGCCTATGGACCCCAGAACTTAAAGTATAATTTTAAAAAGCAAAATGAATGGATATGACTGATTATGAAATAAAAATATATAAGGTATACAATAGTCTCCAAATGCATAATAATAAATAATGTAGTACAAAAGTGCTCAGTGAGCCAGCCATATTTGTTATTGTTTGTTTTTGAACTGCGTGCTCCTTTAAACTTTTACTTTGTAAACCATGTTTCTTGAACCTACTACCACTATGACTGCTGTCACTTGCTGATAATTTCTTAATCATTTTTATTACTCTACCTCAAATGTATTTATAGCTCACTTTTTTTTCGTATTTCAAATTAGAAGTATTTTGAGTCTTTATTTAAAAGTTTGATGATGCGTTTGTGACCAGAAATATGACCTACACACTTAAGTCTTATTTATATCAATTAGCCAGCCTACAGCAAAATTAGTGTGTCCCACCTAAGTTTGCTTTTAGTTTCAGTTTCCAAGAATCAATTCATGGCATTCAATGAGAATTTACCATACTTTCATTATATAATCAATCACAGGCTGACCTATAGATTGAGCTATTTTTTAATGAGTATAATATTCACTCATTCCTCTTTATTTGCTCTCAAGTATAGTAACAACCACCAAGCAAAACTAATAAGAATAATAAATAACTTTTCTGAAAATAATGTTCCCTCTACAAGCTGCTTAGTATAAAATTGGAAGATGGGGTTATTTGATAATTCTGATTTTTTTTTTTTTTTTTTTGAGATAGAGTCTCACTCTGTTACCCAGGCTGGCCTGCAGTGGCAAAATCTTGGCTCCCTGAAAACTCCACCTCCTGGGCGCAGGTGAGTCTCCTGACCCCGACTCCTGTGTAGCTGGGATTACAGGTGCCCACCACCATTCCCAGCTAATTTTTGTATTTTAGTAGAAATGGGGTTTCACCATGTTAGTCAGGATGGTCTCAATCTGCTGACCTCAGGTGATCCACCTTCTTCAGCCTCCCAAAATGTTGGGGTTACAGGTGTGAGCCACCACACCCAACCAATAATTCTGATTTTTTAATTGGTATTCTCATGAAAATATTAAAATTTTAGCAAACTAAAGACTAAAGGAATTATGTTTTATTTTAAAGAACAGAAAAACACAAACATAAGTTATATTAAGAAAAAGTGGTTCATCAAACTTCTTTTGTTGAAATAGAGATCTAAAATAAAGACATTAATTTTAATGCAATTTTATTTTTATTTATTTTTCTAGGAGAAGATATTGCACAATTCTACTGCCCTCAATCCCATTGCATGTATTATGAGGGATGTTTTAATGTAAAGATCTAGTATATTGTCTACATTTGAAAGTTTATAATTACCTATAAATACACTCCAGGAAATTCAATGAGAAAACCCAGAAAACATGAAGTACTTGACATTTTAAATAATTTTCCAAGCCAGTCACTTTACATTTTCCAAATCAGTGAATGCATCAAGATTAAAAATTCTGATTTTTTTTTTCCTTGAACAATTAGAAGACACATACTAAACTAAAAAAGTAAAAGCACAAATTTTTCAGGAGTATAGAACTAATTTTTTTAGGCTTTTTATGCATTATTGATTTTCTTGTGTGTGTGTGTATCAAAAGTGAATATTTCAAGATAAAAGATTTTTACTAAATATAGAAAAAATTTCCCAAGTTACAAGGATTTTCCAAATGAACTTTAACTAAACCAGGATTTTGTTCTAGTATGAGGACAACCTCAAGAGTAGTTATTTGTAAACCATCAATAAATAATGTAAATGTGAAGGCCATAAACTCTGGAGTGAGAGGGTTTTATCCTTGCTCTGCTACTGTTAACTGTGCAAATATCAGCAGGTTAGGTGACTGACATTTCCATGTCTCAATTTTCTTATCTGCAAAATGGAGATTAAATGTAAGTACCTACCTCACTGCTTATGGGAGAATTAAATGAGTGTTCATGTGTAAAGTGCTTAACAAAGAACTTGACAGGTACTGCTACTGTTCATAAAGAATATTCAAAATAATAGAAAAACATAAGTGGAATTCAAATTTTTAAGCTTTGAAAATATTAAAATTATATTAATTGTATATTTTCATTAACAATCTGAACATGAATTTATTCCTACACAAAACATATGCTTCAAAATATTTTATATTGAATAGATTTAATTATATAATGATCTTTAATGTAATGTACTAGAAAATGTTATAAAATATGATCATTTTGAATTTGACTTCTCTTTATTTTACTGAGGTATAATTGACAAATAAAAATTGTATATTTTCATGGTATATCACATGATGATTTTATATACATACATAAATAATAACTGGGATCAAGTGAATTAACATTAACATCATTTGTATGTATAGAGAGAACACATATAAAAAACGTATTAAATTGCAAAAGATTTCATGAAATGGTTTGAAAAGTAAATTAATGCAAATACTATCATGACAAGCAAAAAATAAAATGATTTCTTTTTACTTTTATAATCTTAAGTCAATGTCTGAAACAAAGCATTAAATTGACCTATTTGGGTATTTTTATCACAAATTCTGCTGTTTTGGTTACTACAGCTTTGTAATACGTTTTAAAAACAGGCAGTGTGATCTATCCAGTTTTTTATATTTTGTTGAGGATTGTTTTGACTTTCTGGGGTCTTTTGCAACTCCCTATGACTTTCAGGATGGTTTTTATTCCTCTATTTTTGTAAAAAAGCTCACTGGTATTTTGAAAGAAACTGCCTTTAACATGTAGATTGCTTTAGCAGTATAATCATTTTAACATTAATTTTTATGATCCATGAGTCTTTTTATTTGTGTTCTCTTTAATTTCATTCATCAGTGCAATATAGTTTTTGTTGTAGAAGTCTGTCACTCCCTTGATTAAATTTATTCTTAGATTTTTTTGGTAGCTATTATAAGTGAGATTATTTTTTGTCAGCTAGTTTATCATTGAGGTATACAAATGCTATTAATTTTTGTATGTTGATTTTGTAAGCTGCAACTTTAGAGAATTTATTTATTATTTTTAAGAGTTTTTGGTAGATTGTTTAGGTTTTTCCAGGTTTAAGATTATGTCATCTGCAAAGTGAGACAATTTGATTTCCTGTATTCCAACTTAATGCCTTTTATTTCTTTCTCTTGCCTGATTGCTCTGGATAGGACTTCCTGTACAGGATGTGTGGGTACACACAGTGCCAGCAGTGGTGGTGGTAAACAAACCCTTGGACCACTGTGTAACATATACAAACACCAGGGATACATGCAGCATTGTAGTTCGGCTGGTACCCAGGTCTCCAGGAGGTTTGTATAGCTGCCATTGGCAAGATAGATGGTCTATTCCTTATGCCTCTGGATAGCAAGCATATAGACAGGTGGTGGTGGGCAGGATGAGCCTATCCTCAGGCACCCAGACAATGTTTGCAGTCAGCAGCATTGAATGAGCAAGGCAGATACATCCCCAGGCACTTGAATAATTTGTGTAATTGTGGCACCAGTAGTAGGAGAAGCAAGTCTGTCTTCAGACCCACAGCCAATGTGCATGGGCAATGGTGGTGGTGGGCAGGGTGAGTTAATCTCCAGACTCCCAAACACTTCCATTGCTGGTGGCAATGGAAGTAACTTCCTGGCTGGATGTGGGAGGACATCAGCCTGGCTGGTTCTAGGAATGTGGAGATGTAGAACTATTGATCCCAAGGCAGAATGTAGTCTTGTGGGAGCTGAGCTCTCAAAATAGCATCAGGCTGCAGTTTCTTGGGTCTCAAGAAGTGTGTGGGATCCAACACAATTTCCCTCTCTGGAACAGTACCTTCGCAAGGACTCCAGGGAGCTTGCTCTGCTAGTATCAGAGCCTGTGAGGGTCAAAGAGCTCTGCGTTACTAGAATTGCAGGAGTCCATAATGGGAATGTGGACCACAGGATATCTCTTGCTTACCTCTTCACCATAAAGGTTAGTTTCTCTTGGCTTCTGACTACTCCCAGGCAGGCATGCTGTCTCACTTCCTTTTCCTTTCATATTCCAGAGGTTTCCAGTCACTTCTCTGCTGAATTCCAGTGTTTTCTCTTAGAAGGTCTATTTGACAGGTGGTTATCTACTCACTGTTTTGATCCTTCTTTGTGAAAAAAGTGAGTGCTGGGTCCTTCCATTTATCCTCTAATTTTCAATCAGTGATCTATGATGCTGCTATTGTAATTGTTTTAGGGTGGCATTAATTTAGCCCATATAATCTGACAAACTTAATCAATAAATATTATGTGTGTTCTGACTGCCCTACCTATCAGTCATCAGTCATCCCCTGCCTCTCTTTCTCCTTGTTTGGACTCCCTATTTCCTGGGACGTGAAAATGTTAAAATTAGGACAGTTAATAGTAGGGATCCACCATGGCCTCTGAGTGTTCAAGTAAAAAAGAGAGTTCCACATCTCTCTGTTTAAATAAAAAGCTGGAAATAAGCTTAGTGAGGGAGGCATTTGGAAAGCTGAGCAAGGCCTCTTGAGCCCAACAGTTAATGAAGTTGTGAATAAAAATAAAAACTTTTTGGTGGGTGGATCACGAGGTGAAGAGATTGAGACCATCCTGGTCAACATGGTGAAACCCCGTCTCTACTAAAAATACAAAAACTTAGCTGGGCATGGCGGTGCGTGCCTGTAATCCCAGCTACTCCGGAGGCTGAGGCAGGAGAATTGCCTGATCCCAGGAGGCGGAGGTTGCGGTGAGCCGAGATTGTGCCATTGCACTCCAGCCTGGGTAACAAGAGCGAAACTCCATCTCAAAAAAAAAAAAATTTTTTTGAAGGAAAGTAAAAGTACTATTCAAGTGAACACACAAATGATAAGAGAATAAAACAGCCTTGTTGCTGAGATGGAGAAAGTTTTAGCAACCTGGCTGGAAAATCAAACCAGCCCCAACATTTCCTGAAGCCGAAGCCTATTTCAGAGCAAGGCACTAAGTCTCTTAAATTCTGTGAAGGCCGTGAGAGGTACAGATGATACAGACAAAACTTTTGAAGCTAGCCAAGGTTAAACCATGAAGTTTGAAGAAAGAAGCCTTCTCTATAACATAAAAGTTAAAGATGAAACAAGAAATGCCAATGGAGAAGCTATAGCAAGTTATCCAGAAAATTGAGCTAAGATAATTGTTGAAGGTAGCCACATTAACCAACAAATTTTCAAGAAAGATGAAACAACCTTATATTAGAAAGAGATATCTAAGACTTTCATAGCTAGAGAGGGGAAATCAATGTCTGGCTTCAGTGTGGTCTTATTAGGGACTAAAGCATCTATTTATTTTAAGTCTCAGTTAAGCACATTTGCCATTCCAAAAATCCTACGACTCTTAATAATTGTACTAAATCTACTCTACTTTTGCTCTATACATGAAACAACAAGGCCTAGATAACATCACATCAGTTTATAGCATGGTTTACTGAATATTTATTTTAAGCCCTCTTTTGAATCAGAAAACTATTCCTTTCCTGATATTATTGTCAATATTGATGCTTATTGACATTGTATCTATTCATCCAAGAGCTCTGATGCAGATGTATAAATATATTAATGTTTTCATTTCTGTGAACACAGTATCTATTCTATAATCCATGGATCAAGGAGTAATTTTAAATTTCATGCCTTGTATTTCAATGAATACATTTTGTAAGGCTTTAGCTGCTATAGATAGTGATTTTTCTGATGGGTCTGAGCTCAGTTGGAAACTTTCTGGAAAGATTTACCATTTTAGATGCTATTATAAATATTTGTGATCCATGGGAGGAGTTCAAAATATCAAAAGTAACAAAGTTTGGAAGAAGTAGATCCTAATCTTCTTGGATAATTTTGAGGATTACAAGACTTCAGCGAAAGAAATAACTGCACATGAGGTGGCAATAGCAAGAGAACTAGAATTAGAAGTGAAGCCTGAAGATGCAACAGAATTGCTGTGATCTCATGATAAAACTGGATGTATGAGAAGTTGCTTCTTCTGGATGAACAAATAAAGTGATTGCTGAGATGAAATCTCTCCTGGTAGAAACACAGTGAACATATTGAAATAATAACAAAATGGTTTAGGGTATTACCTAAGTTTAGTTGATAAAGCAGTCGTATCATTTGAGAGGACTAATTTTTTTTTTTTTTTTTTAGACGGAGTTTCTCTCTTGTTACCCAGGCTGGAGTGCAATGGCACGATCTCGGCTCACCGCAACCTCTGCCTCCTGGGTTCAGGCAATTCTCCTGCCTCAGCCTCCTGAGTAGCTGGGATTACAGGCATGTGCCACCATGCCCAGCTAATTTTTTGTATTTTTAGTAGAGACAGAGTTTTACCATGTTGACCGGGATGGTCTCAATCTCTTGACCTCGTGATCCACCTGCCTGGGCCTCCCAAAGTGCTGTGATTACAGGCTTGAGCCACCGCGCCCGGCTGAGAGGACTAATTCTAAAAGAAGTTCTATTGTGGGTAAAATGCTATCAAATAGCATTGCATGCTACAGATAAATCTTTCATGAAAGGAAAAATCAATGAGTATATCACACTTCATTGTTTTCCTTTTTAAAAAAATTGCACAGCCCAACCTTCAGCAGCCACCACTTTATCAGTCAGCAATCATCAACATAATTAGCAAAAAGATTATGACTCAGTGATGGTAGAGATGACTGTTAGCCTTTTATAACCATTAGGAATGTTTAAATGTTGGTATGTACACTTTTTTAAACATAATGCCTTTGTACACTTAATAGGCTGCGGTATGAAACAAAAAAAAAATCTGCGTGACTTGCTTTATTGTGATATTTATTTTATTGCTGTGGTCTGGATTTGTACTGTAATATCTCCAAGGTATGCCTATATTAAGTTTAAATTTATGTTATTCATTTACCTTTATGCTGAGAATATTCCTTTTCTCCTAGGTCGGGTGTGTGTGTGTGTGTGTGTGTGTGTGTGTGTGGCAAAAAAAAAATCTTTAAGAATATCATATCCTTTGACAACACATTCTTCTAAACTTATTTTTTCAATTTTCTGGAATTTTCCATCAAATATTTTTCTGTTTTCAGTTTTATAACCTTTTACATTATTTCAGAATCTGGTCAAATAGCACCTTCCTACTAAAACTCTCCCTGACTTATCAAGAAAAATTAGCTGATTATCTTTGATTTCTTAGCAATTAAACTATATTTACTATGTTACATTTCAACATTTTTGAAGCTGTCTTCTTTAGCTATTCCTTCTTTTCCTGAGCCCCATTTCAATGTTATAATGTACAAGCTCTGTGTACAACTATGATATTTGAGTTTTATCTCCAGGACTTGGAATAGTTTCTCATAAATATAAGACACTGAACAAACAAAGGGTAAATTAATTTGCAGGGGAATCTGCAGAATTGTTCTTGAAGAGAAAAAGCTCAGTGACTACAGATAAAACACTAGTGAAGAAAACTATTACCATAAAAATATCTTCAAAACAGTGTTCATATACTTTCTCATTATTTTTATTTCTTTTAAACTCATGCAAGAGCTAACTACCAAAAGGGTTGGGGTAGATGTTAATAAATTAACCTTTAGTTTGTATGCCATCTTATTTATCATTATATCAGAAATCAGTGAATTACATTAATTACAATTACCCAGAGAGCAAATAATTCTGTCTTCTAACTGCTCTGTTGATTCTGAATTCAGTATCCTGAAGAATAATATTCACATATGGCATATTTGGAAAATACAGAAATATGCTAAAGTATTAATATTACTTCACACACAGAATATTTTTTTGGCTCACTTCATCAATAGCATTATCAGTAGAAAGAGCAGATCCTGAAAAACTCTTTTCTGTTTGCTGTGTCTCCATTAATTAATTTTGAATGTGTGAAGGATATATTTTCAAACAATATCAATGATTTATAATTTTTATAGAATATATAATATGCTTATTCATCCTACACATCTAACCAGTCACAGGCACTTGCAGAAACAGATGTTTTTGAGAGTATATCAGCATTCAGACATCAGTGTTATTCTTATTTCATATATTGACCCTTAGTTTTTAAACTAGTACTTAAATCAGCATCATAGAGTTTTACAGTGATTTATATAGTCCTCCATTTTAGTAAACTAGAAACTGGTCCTCAAAAGCAGCCAGCCATATAACAGACCTAGATGTGCAGAAAAGCTACCAATGGATTTTGCCAAATAACCAGATGCTGTCTTTGGAAGACATTTTCCCAGCTTGGCATCAGAAGTTTGCAATGTCATCCAAATGATTCCTCCACACTTTGGAAGACAATATTTTCAAATAACTTAAGCACATAAAAACTAATTTGAATAGCACTTAAGCTAAAGTCTAGTTAGTCTTTGGGGATTAGACTAAGATATACAACATGCTCCTTCATCACTGTGTTATATTTTTAAATTTAGATTTGAAAAATAACAACTGTTTTTATTTGTTTTAAATAAAATTATGGTAGAAATGTATGTTTAGAAGAACCAAGTGTGTGCTTATAACAATGTTCAGTCTTAGCAATCTTCAAAGTTTACAAAATCATTTTACAAGTCTATTACAAATAAAATAGACAAAATAACAAAAATAACAAAAAAATTGGAGTGGTATTTTTACTGGGGAATTGCTATGGACAGGCATGTGTACGTGTGTGTTTTGTGTTTCACATTGTTATGATTATTATTTAAAAACCTAGTAAAATTAGTAAAACTCAGTTTACTACGTATGTGTAAGAAACTAAAACATACATAAGTGTGCAGAACAAAAGAAAATCTGGGCCTCAACAGAAACATTAAGTGATCTTTTATCTTGCATACAAAATCCAATAGCAGTTAAATATTTTAGAGCAAATTATTTCTCCTGAATTGGACCATTAATATAACCCTTTGATTTTTCATCTTGCACAGTGTTGAGCAATTTTGATTAAAATGTTTATACTACTCAGAAACTTGCACAAAATTTTGAAAGTACCCATTTAAAAAATACTTATTAATTTACATTTTATTAAAATATTAAATGAGCACATTCTAGCAAAAACATGAAAAAACATTTTCTATATTTATATGTCTGTGCCAACATATTTTAAAGTGTTTTTGACTAAATGAGAATTATTTGGGTTTTTCAGGGTATATGAAAAAACCTCTGTAATATGATCAGATCAAATTGATTTAGTCAATGTTTGAGTTTGTTGCAAATTTTGGAATATAGCTCCTGTATCCCTAAAAGTAATATGTATGAATTTTGAATAATGAAAATAAATGTATTGAAAATGTAGTTGCCTGACATTCAATTAAGAAATTATATATTAGTTATAGTTTATAATAAATCATATGTATTTGTAATAAATTAGTTATAAATTATAAATTTCCTAATGCTGAAATAAATTTGGTTTATAGTAATTTACTTTTGAAGCAATGTGAAAAGAATCATCCAAAGATACAGAGAATGATTTGAGATTATCTTAAGGAAGAGTGCTTTGTACCATTCTTTACTTCTACATGAAAAATGTAGATTTTTTTTTCTTAGAGTGCCTTTCATAAAATGAGGACAAATTTTTGTGGACACAGGTCATTTAGAGGAACAAAAATGACAAATTTTAACAAATAGGACTTTTGAAGTAGTTTATCAATGTCTGATTTTGTGGGCAGGTCACCAGAGCCTGCTAAACTGATATTAGCATGGTTAGCAGTGGAGTCAACAGATCTAACAGCCCCATCCAAGCATCAAATGAAGAAAGCAGCCAAGAGCTTTGCACAGACACAGATGTTAATGCTAAAAAATTTATTTCAGACCTTGGCATCAGTGTTCTTTATCTGTCAAAGATGTCCTTTGTGTGGCTCAGCTGCTGCTTCTGTAGAGGAACATAAAGAGCAAGCTAGTGTGGGAAAAGAATATTAGTTACATTAATTCTTTTCTATAAAAAAACTACCAGAGTTTAGTAAATTTTTTTGTGTCTTATAAAATAATGAGGGACATAGGTATTTCATATTTATATTATCTATGAATTAAGGACTTTTTTATTGAAGGAAAATTCAGTACTTTAGATAAAATATTTAAATAAATCATTTCAATTGTACATATTAACTTGTAACTTTATTAAAATATATTTAGAAACTTTTTTTATTACAACTAATTCCCCAAGAAGTTAAAGGGAACCAACAAAACTATAATATTCATAATTTTACAAATTAAATTATTTCTTAGGTTAAAATTTCATAGGAACAACTCATTCTTAGTTACAATAATTTATCATTTTATGAACATAAAGCAGATACAAACTGCTGATGGAAACTAAAAGAAAGAACACTTTCTTTCCCCTTTCAGAAATGATTATCGACAAAGAAGTAAGTCATGGTTGATGTATAAGGTGAGATTTTCAGCAGTTATTAGGTACATATATTAACTGTAAGATAATTAGTGTTCTATTCACTCTACTTCTTCACTTTCTCTACACTGTTCCCTTGAATTATCATAATAGAAAAAAAAAAACTAAATAAAGGGACCAGAGTAAACTTGAGAGGAGAGGGACAATATAAGAGTAAAATAATTAAATCGTATTCAAAGCTTACCGCATGGCAGACTACATATAGCCTATGTTACATATCTTACTTACTGAATCCATAAAACAGCCTAGAGAACAAAGTGTGTAATACTGTTTCCCAGTAAAATCATGGGGACTTAGGCCTTTGGTGATCTGCAAAGGCTACCCACATCTTAAGTGGCACGAACAGGACTCAAAGCCTTGGTGTATATCTACAGATTTCATGCTCTGTCATGGTCGTAATCAGAGGATGGTGGGAAATATTTAACCAATATCTCTTTTAGGAGTAAAAGGGAGAGTCATGATTTTTAGTCATCCTAATTATTATGGAGTATATTTTTCTGAAGTTGCTTTGAAGCAACCCAAGAGTCATCAGTGAATATGGCATGTAGAGAGGTGCACAAGTGGCTTCTCACTAGATCCAGAGAAAGCAGGATCTAGAATCCCAGTGCAACTTATGGTAACATTCTGTTTTGATGTTTATCAATTAAATAAAATACACATGTGTTGTGAATTTTATTAAAAAAAATGTTACCACCTTATAAATAATTGTAGGAGTCCATCAGCACTGAATTTCTTATTTTCTAAATTTAGGAACATAAATTACTTTAAAAATATTTGCAGTTATGGAGTGTTTTATGTAAGTTTGGTGGCAAAATTTAATCTAAGTCATTATATCTTACTATAATAATTCAGTTAAATGGGCACTTACCTTTGAACCTGGACTGAAATTTTGGGCAAAAATTAAACTGGTAATTTTAGTTCATATTCTTTAACAGTCTACTTTAGAACTGCTATAGTTTGAATATATGTGTCTCCTTAAAATTCAGATATTGAAACCTAAGACCCAATGTGACAGTATTAAGAGATAAGGCCTTTTGCAGGTGATTAAGTATAAGGGTTCTTTCATGAATGAGATTAGAACTGTTAAAAAAGCTTAAGGGAACTAGTGAGTTCCCTTTGCACTTCTTTCACTATGTGAAGATACGGCATTTATGCACTCTAAAAGACATAGCAACAAGGCACCATCTGAAAACCAGAGAGGAGCTGTCACCAAACTTCAAAGATTGGCACCTTGGTTTTGGATGTCCCAGCCTCCAGAACTGTAACACATAAATATCTACTGTTTATAAATTTCCAGTCTATGGTATTTTGTTATAGCAGTACCAATACCCTGGGACAGGGACTTAATAAACTGTCTGCATCATCCTTTTTACATGATTAAAAGTTCACACAAACATGTTTATGAATGACAATTCAAATACACTACATATAAAAAGAAGTTCTCAACCTTTGGTAATTGTGTAATATAAAACAAGACTTTATGTGTAATCTTCCAAGAACTTCATGCATTTGCCAATACTCATAATTTTTTCTAAAGTAGAATCTTACTATATATGCCATCAGGAAACTTGATATCACGACTTAATAATCTATCTAGGAGAAACTATCACATAAGCACTTTGGGGTCCTCTATTGAATAAATCATCTAACCAGTACAAATCATTTAACCAGTTCTTCATGGAATTATATCAGGTTATTTTCTGGGTTTTGTTATTGCAAACAGGGTTGTATGGTTTAATCTTACACATATAACTTTTAGCAAGTTTATCCAGATAATAAATCACTACTAGTGGAATTTCTTCAATTAAAAGCTTGAGCATTTAAACTTTTATGTATATTGCTTAATAAAAGTTTGCATTAAATCCACAACTCAGATTATGAATACATCATTCCTAGATTCTAATCCAATTTCTGCCCCTTACTAGTTGGAAAGTTTGAATTTTAGTTTCTACTGGATATGGGGGAAATAATTGAAAGAAATTCATGTTTTTTTGTGAACATTAAGTGTATTTCAAAAATAGTTGTACAGTTAGTACCTAGCACATAGTAAGAAATATTGTATTGGAAATTACTGGGTTGTTACATAAGAGTTATTTCTCACTGTGGCCCTATAAAATTTATCTTAAAAGGCACTGCTCTAGTACATGTGCATTTCTGACTATGGTAGAGTATGAGGAAGCCTAACATTGCTTCTGATGCAGAAGTGGTCTGTATGGAGCAGTTGCTGCCATGATGCTGGCTGCAGTAGAGAAGGCATTGCCAGGGCTGAGCACTCCATGGAGCCTGTGAAAGCAGGGAGCAGATAGCAGCCCCACCGTTTTCCAAGTTGGAGGAGTGGGTGCCCCACCCTCCTGGGCACAGCTGCAGCCACACAGCTGTGGCTGCATATTGGAGCATCTATGCACTCTCAGGGGTCAGGAAGTCCCCTGTGATGGCTAATACTGAGTGTCCACTTGATTGGATTAAAGTATACAAAGTACTGATCCTGGGTGTGTCTTTGAGGGTGCTTCCAAAGAAAATTACCATTTCAGTCAATGGACTGGGAAAAGCAGACCCATCCTTAATCTGGGAAAGCACTAATCTAATCAGCTGCCCGTGTGGCTAGATTATAAGCAGGCAGAAAAACGTGAAAAGGGAGACTGGCCTAGCTTCCTGGCCTATGTTTTTCTCCTGTGCTAGATGATTCCTGACCTCGAACATCAGACTCCAAGTTCTTCAATTTCAGAACTCAGACTGGCTCTCTTTGCTCCTTAGCCTACAAATGACCTATTGTTGGACCTTGTAATCATGTGAGTTAATACTCAACAAACTTTTGTGTGTGTGTGTGTGTGTGTGTGTGTGTGTGTGTTTGTGTGTGTGTATTCCATTAGTTCTATCCCTCTAGAGAACGCTAACACCCACTTTTTCCCATAGGCTCTGAAGCGCCTGCTCCCACTGCCTGGCCTCTCCATGCTCTCGGTGCTCAACTTGATTTCAGAGCAAAGCTGTGGGCAAGCCTAGGCCCTGTCATGACCCGATCAGGTGTTCACATACTCAAGGCAGAACTAACATAACAGGACCCTGCTGCATAGGCTCCCTCCAGACTTTGGGAACTGATGAGAACTGGAAGGAGGCCAAGAGGGAGGCTAGGGGTGGCTCAAAGGGGGCCTGCAGGCACCCCTTGGCACAAACAGCCTGGGCACTGTGGGCACCACAGATGACAGGTTAATGACAGCAGGAAGCAGACAGGCTTCTGGGCAGAAAAGGGCAGGTACTGGGTAAAACCCCACCTTCAGGCCAGGAATGGCCTGAGACCTGGGGGTTGGGCTTCCTGTTCCATGGACCAGAATGGGAACTTCCAGTGCTTTTTCTGGGCTTGCCTATTACTGCCCGTGGACCATTCAGCATGCACTTCCTATTCTCTGAATCCCATTAAAACCCTGAACTCAGTCAGACTTGGGCAGTTGATAGGATGAGCTGCCCACAGAGAGGAGCTACCAACTGCATATCTCGAATCTGCTGAGAGCTGAGCGTAAAGCAGGACAACCCACCTGCAGAGAGGAGCTACCAACTGTGGGTCTTTAATCTTCTGAGAGCTGAGCAGAAAACAGGACAATCTGCCTGCAGAAAGGAGCTACCCAATACAGGTCTCCTCTGAGCATTCTGTCACTCAGTAAAGCACCTCCTTTGCCTTGCTCACCCTCCATTTGTCCATGTACTGCATTTTTCCTAAATGTGGAACAAGAACTCAAGATCTGCCAAATGATGGGGCTGAAAGAACTGTAATATGAACAGGACTGAAACATGTCCCTTGTTTGCTATGTTGTAGGTGATGAGGAGCAGAGAAGAGCTATGGCCCTTTGAGTAGCCCAGACCCAGGAGATCACTGAGCCAGGGCTATGATGCCATTTTGGGGCCTTGTGTTTCCTGGCATCTCCAAGCTTCTAGGTTCCACCACATTCCCTTGTGCCAACTCTGGAAGCTGCTTGCAGTATGCCTTGTCCAGCTGCAACCTTGCAGGGAGCCAGTTCCCATGCTGACACCTGGATTTGCCTGCCCCACAACAGCCAGTGCACTTGGCTGTGCCCCATGGCCAGACCCAACACTCGCTAGCTCACACACCCCTCACTTCTTTGTGCCTGGCTCACCCGTCGCAGGCATGGGATCCAGTCCTATAGCACAAGCCAAGCACAGCTAGCCAGGCCAAGTGGGAGGAATGAGTCCAGTGGGCCCAAGTACAACTTGGGCATAGGTACCACCAGCCACAGAGGTTTCTGGCTGGATAAATGACACCCTAAGGATCCTGTGACACTGCTAAAAATAACTATTAGACAAGTTTGACAATGTGTAAAAATGTACTTGAAAGAAACTAAAAGTTCATAAGGAACACTTACAATTCAGAGAAGTCTAAGTAGATGTGATGAATAAATATCATGTGATCTCACAAATGGGATATTGGTACATAAAGAGCTTTAGATAAATCTAAAAAATAAGGCATGGACATCAGATAAAAATAACAGTAATGAATAATAACAGGTTTTTTTAAATTGTTACAAATATACCAAATGTAAGATGTTTATAATAGGAATACAAGCATATGATAACTCTCCATGCTATAGTCACAACTTTTTATGTAAATCTTAAATAATTTTAAATTTAAAGGTTTGTTAAAAAGAAAATGGGAAAAGGAAAAAGAGCATTTCTGAAAAGAAGAAAAAAGTATTGAAGTAATTGAGACAACTGGACTTGAAAAAAACAAGTCTCAGAAAACAGTGAACTGCCAGACATAAGCAAATATTCTGTTGTGACATTCCTTATCACCCCCGGATAAGGAATTGTGCTTATTGTTGATTGTGCTTAAGAGACAAAATTGTGAAGATCTAGGTAAAGTGTCAGAGAAACAATCCTAAGGTTCAGAGAAAGAAGGTAATGTTTTAGTGGTCTCACAAATTTAGGATAGTTACATAGATGGTAGATAGCTGATAGATAGATAGGTAGATAGATAGATAGATAGATAGATAGGTAGATAGATAATAGAAAAATAAACAATGTGAACGTTCAAATTCTGGTGAGAAAAGGGCAGAGAAAAGTAACAGTGTCAAATTCTCTGTAGACACATTTTTCAAATTCCAAAGCTGTTGAAACAGAAGGTTAAAAACTAAGTTTAATTATTCTGTTATTATTTGAAACTGTGAAGAAGAGAAGACCTTACAAAAAGTTCTCAGTAGGCTCTCAATTGTAAGCCTTAAATAGCTCAACCCTTGGAGCAGTGATGAACTAGTACCAAAACTGTCAAAACACTAATCAGGCAGCCTCTAATTGGATTAAGGTAATTTTCTGCCACCCTTAACTATCTAGGAAAAACAGAATGAACCCTCTATGGATGGTTATGAAATCAAAAGCCTGTATGTTTTATGAGTGTTACAACATACAATTAAAAGTTACTATGAATTCAGACAGCAATAATTAAAAACTTGAAAGTAATTCATTTAACTGGTAAAGAGGAATATACATAGTATCATTAACGATTCAGAAACAAAAATAAGAAATAGATAATAAATTAAAGAATGGAGACTTCAATCAGAGAAGTGTAACATGAAAAAAAAAAGGTCCTACAAATGACCTATTGTAGGACCTTGTAATCATGTGCGCTAATACTCAACAAATTCAAATATATATATATATATATATATATATATATATATATATATATATATATATATTCCATTAGTTCTATCTCTCTAGAGAACCATTTCTAACACCCACGTTTCCCCATAGGTGGTTCTTTGAAAAGTTAAATGAAACTGATAGACGGTTAGGAAAATTAACAAGAAAAGAAGCTTGAAGATCCAAATAAGTACAAAGAAACATGAAATGGAAGACATTACAACCAACTCCACAGAAATACAAAAGATTATTCAAGACTACTATCAACACATTTATGCATATAAACTAAAAAACCTAGAGAAGATGAATAAATTCCTGGAAATATACAACCCTCTTGATTTAAATGAGGAAGAATTAGAAATGCTGAAAGAGACCAATAACAAGCAGCAAAATTGAAATGGCAATTAAAAAATTACCAACAGGCCGGGTGCGGTGGCTCACGCCTGTAATACCAGCACGTTGGGAGGCTGAGGTGGGTGGATCACGAGGTGAAGAGATCGAGACCATCCTGGTCAACATGGTGAAACCCCGTCTCTACTAAAAATACAAAAACTTAGCTGGGCATGGTGGCACGTGCCTGTAATCCCAGCTACTCTGGAGGCTGAGGCAGGAGAATCACCTGAACCTGGGAGGCAGAGGTTGCAGTGAACTGAGATCATGCCATTGCACTCCAGCCTGGGTAACAAGAGCTAAACTCCATCTCAAAAAAACAAACAAACAAACAACAAAAAAAAATTACCAACAAAAAAATTCCAGGACCAGATGGATTTACAGCTGAAGTCTATTGGACATTCAAAGAAGAATTGATGGAAATTCCATCAGCACTGTTTCATAAAATGTATAGAGAGGAAATCCTCCCTAAATCATTCTGCGAAGTCAGTATTACCCTAATATCAAGACAAGAAAAGGACACAACAAAAAAAGAAAACTACAGATGAATATCCCTGATAAACAAAGATGCAATAATCCTTAACAAAATACTAGCTAACTGACTCCAACAGCATATCAAAAAGATAATCCATTATGGTCAAGTGGGTTTTCATATCAGGTATACAGGGATAATTTAACATACACAAGTCAATAAATGTGATACACCATATAAACAGAATTTAAAAAAAATAATCACATGATCACCTCAATAGGTGCAGATAAAACGTTAGACAAAAGTCAGAATTCTTTTATGATTAAAACCCTTGGCAAACTGGCCTACAAAGAACATACCTCCATGTAATAAAAGCCATCTATGACAAACCCACAGCCAACCAAATGGGCAAGAGTTGAAAGCATTCCCTCTGTGAACTAGAACAAGAAAAAGATGGCCACTGTTACCACTTTTTATTTATTATTATTATTTTTTTAGATAAAATCTAGCTCTTGTTGCCCAGGCTGCAGTGCAATGGCATGACCTTAGTTCACTGCAACCTCTGCCTCCCAGGTTCAGGTGATTCTCCTGCCTCAGCCTCCTGAGTAGCTGGGACTACAGGGCCTGCCACCATGCCTGGCTAATTTTTGTATTTTTAGTAGAGACTGTGTTTCACCATGTTGACCAAGCTGGTGTTGAACTCCTGACCTCAAGCAATCTGCCTGTCTCAGCCTCCCAAAGTGCTGGGATTACAGGCATGAGTCACTGTGCCCAGCCCTTCTAACCACTTCTATTGAATACAGTACCTAAAGTCCTAGTCAGAGCAATCAGACAAGAAAAAGAAATAAAGGGCATACAAATTGGCCAAAAGGAAATTAAACTGTCCCTGTTCACTGTTGATATAATTGTAGACCTCAAAAACCCTAAAGACTCATCTAAAAAGCTTCTAGGACTCATAAATAAATTCAGAAATATTCAGAATACAAAATTAATGCACACAAATAAATAGCTCTACTATACACCAGCAACCAAGGTGAGAATCAAATCAAGAACTCATTCCCTTTAAAAATAGCAGCAAAATAATAATAATGATAACAATAATAATACAATATTTGGGAATATAGCTAACCAAAGAGGTGAAAGACCTCTACAAGTAAAACTACAAAATGCTGAAAGAAATTATAGATGATACAAAAAAATAGAAACACATCCCATGCTCATGGATCAATGGAATCAATATTGTGAAAATGAGCATATTGCCAAAAGCAATCTACCAATTCAATGCAATTTGCATCAAAATACCACCATTATTCTTCACAGATCTAAAAAAAAAAATTCTAAAATTCATATGGGGTTAAAAAAAGAGCCAGCGTAGCCAAAGAGAGACCTAAGCAAAAAGAGCAAATCTTGAGGCATCAGATTACTTGACTTCAAAGTACAGTTTAAGGATATACTCACCAAAATAGCATGGTTTTGTCATAAAAATAGGCACATAGACCAATGGAACAAAATAGTGAACTCCAGAAATAATCCCAATAATTAGAGCTAACTTATCTTTGACAAAGCAAACAAAAATATGAAGAGGCAGAGAGGACAGCCTATTCAACAAATATTGCTGAGATAATTAGCAAGCCACACGTAGGAGGATGAAACTGGATCATCATCTCTCACCTTATATGAAAATTAACTCAAGATGAATCAAAGACTTAAATCTAAGACCTAAGTCTATAAAAATTCTATAAGAAAACATTAGAAAAACCCTTATATACATTGGCTTGCGCAAAGACATCATGACCAAAAACCCAGAGGCAAATGCAACAAAAACAAAGGTAAGTAGGTGGGACTCAGTTAAAGTATAAAGCTTCTGCACAGTAAAAGGAACAGTCAGCAGAGTAAACAGATAACCCACAAATTGGGAGAAAATCCTCACAATCTATAAATCTGATGAAGAACTAATATTCAGAATCTATAAGGAACATAAGAAAATTAGCAAGAAAAAAACAATTCTGTCAAACAGTGAGCTAAGCAATTGAATAGACAATTCTCAAAAGAAAATATACAAATGACCAACAAACGTAACAAAAAATGTTCAACATCCCCTTTCTCATTTTTTATTGCATCTGTTTGATTCTTCTCTCTTTTCTTTTTTATTAGTCTGGCTAGCAGTCTATCTATTTTGTTGATCTTTTCAAAACACCATCTCCTGGATTTACTGATTTTTTGAAGGGTTTTTTGTGTCTCTATCTCTTTCAGTTCTGCTCTGATCTTAGTTATTTCTTGTCTTCTGCTAGCTTTAAATTTGTTTGATCTTGTTCCTCTAGTCTTTTAATTGTGACAATAAGGTGTTGATTTTAGAGCTTTCCTCTCTTAAATTTCCCTCTAGACACTGTGTTAAATGTGTCCCAGAGGTGCTGGTACATTATAGCTTCATTCTCAATTGTTTTAAAGAGCATCTTCATTTCTGCCTTCATTTCATTATTTATCCAGTAGGTATTCATGAGCGGGTTTTTCAGTTTCCATGTAGTTGTGCAGTTTTGAATGAGTTTCTTAATCCTGAGTTCTCCTTTGATTGCACTGTTGTCTGAGAGACTGGTTGCTATTATTTCCATTCTTTTGCATTTGCTGAGGAGTGATTTACTTCCAATTATGTGGTCAATTTTAGAGTAAGTGTGATATGGTGCTGAGAAGAATGTATATTCTGTGGATTTGGGGTAGAGAATTCTGTAGCTGTCTATTAGGTCCACTTGGTCCAGATCTGAGTTCAAGTCCTGGATATCTTTGTTAATTTTCTGTCTGGTTGATCTGTCTAATATTGACAGTAGAGTGTTAAAGTCTCCCACTATTATTGTGTGGGAGTCTAAGTTTCTTTGTAGATCATTAAGAACTTGCTTTATGCATCTGGGTGCTCCTGTATTGGATGCATATACGTTTGGAATAGTTAGCTTTTTTTGTTGCATTGTACCCTTTACCATTATGTAATGTCCTTCTTTGTCTCTTTTGATCTTTGTTGGTTTAAAGTCTGTTTTATCAGAGACTAAGATAGCAAACCCTGCTTTCTTTTGCTCTCCATTTGCTTGGTAAATCTTCCTGCATCCCTTTATTATGAGTCTAATTGCGTCTTTGTACATGAGATGGGTCTCCTGAATACAGCACACTGATGGGTCTTGAATTTTATTCAATTTTCCAGTCTGTGTCTTTTAATTGGGGCATTTTGCACATTTACATTTAAGGTTAATATTGTTATGTGTGGATTTAATCTTGACATTTTGATACTAGCTGGTTGTTTTGCCCTTTAGTTGATGCAGTTTCTTCATTGTGTCCATGGTCTTTACCATTTGGTCCATTTTTTAGAGTGGCTGGTCCTGGTTGTTCCTTTTGATGTTTAATGCTTTCTTCAGGAGCTCTTGTAAGGCAGGCCTGGTGGTGACAAAATATCTCAGCAATTGCTGGTCAGTAAAGGATTTTATTTCTCATTCACTTATAAAGCTTAGTTTGGCTGGATATGAAATTCTGAGTTGAAAGTTCTTTTCTTTAAGGATGTTGAATATTGGCTCTACTCTCTTCTGTCTTATAAGGTTTCTGCCTAGAGATCCACTGTGAGTCTGATGGGCATCCCTTCGTGGGTAACCTGACTTTTCTCTCTGGCTGCCCTTAGCACTTTTTCCTTCATTTCAACCCTGGTGAATCTGATGATTATGTGCCTTAGGGTTGCTCTTCTCAAGGAATATCTTTGTGGTGTTCTCTGTATTTCCTGGATTTGAATGTTGGCCTGTCTTGCTAGGTTGGGAAGTTCTCCTGGATAGTATCCTGAAGAGTGTTTTCCAGCTTGGATTAATTCACCCCATCACATACATGTACACCAATCAAACATAGATTAGGTCTTTTCACATAATCCCATATTTCTTGGATGCTTTGTTCATTTCTTTTCACTCTTTTTTCTTTAACTTTGCCTTCTCATTTTACTCCATTGATATAACCACTGATTTCACAGAAATACAAACTATCATCAGAGATCATTACAAAAAACTCTATGCAGATAAACCAGTGAATTTACAAGAATTGGATAAATTCCTGGACACTTACACCCTCCCAAGACTAAACCAGGAAGAAGTTGAATCTCTGAATAGACCAATAACAAGGTCTGAAGTTGAGGAAGCAATTAATACCCTACCAACCAAAAAAAGTCCAGGTCCAGACAGGTTCACAGCAGAATTCTACCAGAGGTACATACAGAAGCTGGTTCCATTCCTTCTGAAATTATTCTAAACCATACAAAAAGAGGAAATCCTCCCTAACAAATTCTATGAGATTAACATCATCCTTATACCAGAACCTGGCAGAGACACAATGAAAAAAGAAAATTTCAAGCCAATATCCATGATGAACATAGATGCAAAAGTCTTTAATAAAATGCTGTCAAACCAAATGCAATAGCACATCAAAAAGCTCATCCAACATGATCAAGTTGGCTTTATTCCGGGGATGCTAGGCTGGTTCAACATATGCAAATCTATAAATGTAATCCACCACATAAATAGAACCAAAGACAAAAACCACATGATTATCTCAATAGATGCAGAGAAGATCTTTGAGAAAATTCAACAACCCTTTATGCTAAAAACTCTCAATAAACTAAATATTGAAGGAATGTATCTCGAAATAATAAAAGCTATTTACAACAAACCCACAGCCAAAATCACACTGAATGGACAAAAACTGGAAACATCCCCTTTGAAAATTGGCACTAGACAAGAGTGCCCTCTCTCACCATTCCTATTCAACATAGTATTGGACGTTCTAGCCCGAGCAATCAGGCAAGAAAAAGAAATAAAGGGTTTTCAATTAGAAAAAGAAGAACTCAAATTGTCTCTATTTTCAGATGACATAATTATATATTTAGAAGACCCCATTGTCTCAGCCCAAAATCTCTTTAAGATGATTATCAACTTCAGAAAAGTATTAAGATATGAAATCGGTGTGCAAAAATCACAAGCATTCTTATACACCAATAACAGACAAACAGAGAGCCAAATCATGAGTAAAGTCCCATTCACAATTGCTAAAAAGAGAATAAAATGCATAAGAATACAAATAACAAAGGATGTGAAGGTCTTCTTCAAGGAGAATGGGAAACCACTGCTTAAGGAAATAAAAGATGACACAAATGGAAAAACATTCCAAATTCATGGTAAAGAAGAATCAATATTGTAAAAATGGCCATACTGCCCAAAATAATTGATAGATTTAATTCTATCCTCATAAAGCTACCATTGACCTTCTTCACAGAAGTGGAAAAAACCACCTTAAACTGTATAGGGAACCAAGAAAGAGCCTGCATAGCCAAGACTATCCTCAGCAAAAAGAACAAAGCTAGAAGCATCACGCTACCTGACTTCAAACTATACTACAAGTCTATAGTAACCAAAACAGCATGGTACTGGTACCAAAAGAGAAATATCACCAGTAGAACAGAACAGAGACCTCAGATATAATGCCACACATCTACAACCACCTGAATGTTGACAAACCTGAAGAAAACAAGCAATAGGGAAAAAAATGGTTTAGTAAATGGTGTTGGAAAAACTGGCTAGGTATGTGCAGAAGACTGCAACTGGATCCCTTCCTTACACCTTACACAAAAATTAACTCCAGGTGAATTAAAGATTTAAAAATAAGAGCTAACACCATAAAAACCCTAGAAGAAAACCTAGGCAATACCATTTAGGACATAGGCATAGGCAAAGACTTCATGAATAAAACACAAAAAGCAATGGCAACAAAAGCCAAACTAGACAAATGGGATCTAGTTAAACTTAACAGCTTCTGCACAGCAAAAGAAACAATCATTAGAGTGAACTGGCAACCAACAGAATTGGTTGGGAGAAATAATTTCTGCGATCTACCCATCTGACAAAGGGCTAATATCCAGAATCTACAAAGAACTAAAACAAATTTAGAAGAAAAAAAAAACAACCCCATCAAAAAGTCGGCAAAGGATATGAACAACCACTTTTCAAAAGAAGACATTTACATGGCTAAGAAACATGAAAAAATGCTTATCATCACTGGTCATTAGAGAAATGCAAATCAAAACCACATTGAGATAGCATCTCACACCAATTAGAATGATGATCATTACAAAATCTGGAGACAACAGATGCTGGAGAAGATGTGGAGAAATAGAAACACTTTTGCCCTGTTGGTGGGAGTGTAAATTGGTTCAACTATTGTGGAAGACAGTGTGGATCCTCAAGGATCTAAAACTAGAAATACCATTTGATCCAGCAATCCCACTACTTGGCATATACCCAAAGGATTATAAATCATTCTATTATAAAGACACAATCACACGTATGTTCATTGTGGCACTGTTTACAATAGCAAATACTGGGATCCAACCCGAATGCCCATCAATGATAGACTGGATCAAGAAAATGTGTCACATATACACATTAAATACTGTGCATACATAAAAAAGGATGAGTTCATGTCTTTTGCAGGAACATGAATGAATCTGGAAACCATCATTCTCAGCAAACTGACACAAGAACAGAAAACCAAACACACATGTTCTCACTCATAAGTGGGTGTTGAACAATGAGAACACATTCACACAGGAAGAGAACCATCACATATGGGGTCTGTTGGGGGTTTGAGTTAGGGAAGGGATAGCAGAATGTGGGAAGATTGGGGAGGGATAACACTAGGAGAAATACCTAATGTAGGTGATGAGGGAACGGAGGCAGCAAACCACCATGGTATGTGTATACCTATGTAACAGTCCTTCAAGATCTGCACATATACCTCAGACCTTAAATTATAACAATTTTTTTTTAATATTCAACATCACAAATGGTCAGGGAGATGCAAATAAAAACCATAATGCAAAATCATCTTATTTCTGCAAGAATGGCCAAAATAAAATAAAAAAAAAATAAAAATAGTAGAGATAAGGTAAAAAGCAAACACTTCTACACTGCTGGTGGAAATGTAGACTAGTAAAACCACTATGGAAAACAGTGTGGCAATTCCTTAAAAACTAACAGTTGACCTACCATTTGGTCCAGCAATCCCACCGCTGTCTACCCGGAGGAAAAAAACTCATTATACAAAACAGATTCTTGCACATGAATGTTTATAGCGGCACAATTCACAATTACAAAAATGTGAAACCAGCCCAAATGTCCATCAATCAATGAGTGAATAAAGAAACTGTGGTATTTATACTAGGGTATACTACTCAGCCACAGAAAGGAATGAATTAATGACATTCAGAGCAACCTGGATGAAGCTGGATACTTTAAGTGAAGTAACTCAGGAATAAAAAATCAAATATCAAATGTTTTCAATCTTAAGAAGGAGCTAATCTAGGAGAATGTAAAGGCATAAGAATGATACAATTGTCTCTGGAGACTCAGGGGAAAGAGTGGGAGTGGGGTAAGGGATAGTAGGCCACAAATTGGGTTCATTGTACACTGCTCAATGATGGGTGCACCAAAATCTCAGTAACCACCACTAAATAACTTGCTCATGTAACCAAATACAACCTGTTCTCTAAAAACCTATGGAAATAAAAAGTTTAAAAGCAAACAAAAATAAATAGTTGTATAACTTTTAAATCCACAATTTATTCATCCATTCTCTTTTTGATTAAGTTTTTTGGTTATTGCTGTGGTTTTGCCCATTCAAAGGGTTACAAGAAACCAATCTTGTACATAAAATCATACAAAGTCTTATTTTTGTGCATATGATAAACACATCTTGTCAAAATACAGTTCAATAGAATATATCTAGACTACATAAAAGAAATTAAAAAGAGAGAAGAGAGTGTTAGTGGTATTAGTACTCAAGCACAAAAGTCTAACATATATATAATTTGAATCGTAAAAGGAGAAGTGAGAAATGAAGTGGAAGTGGCGTTTAAAAAGATAATTGCTAGGAATTATTTATGATAAAAGATCCCCAGATTCAGCTCATTTATGCCAGAGGTTGCAAATATTTTGTGTGAAAAATTACATTCTGGTGATGACCTTGAGCAATATGTCATCAAGCTTAACATCGATAACTCCTACAAGCTTAGCATTATAATAATGAAACACCAGGCATATGGGTTAAGGAGCACTATCACCTTACACAAAATTAGTTTAGAGACATAAAAAAGAGAGAGAAAAAGAAAGGAAGAAAAAAAAAGAAAAGTACACCTATTTCTATTAAAGCAAAACTGCTGCATACAAAGAAAGCAATCAGAAAAAAATTTAAAAATAAATACATTACCGTCAAAGGAACAATAAAATGGACAACTGACATTTCAACAGAGGCAACAAAATGAGAAGATAATAGAATTAAAGATTTGAAAGAAAATTAACACAGAATTTTCTACTCAGTAAAATAATTATAAAAATAAGGACATAAAAAGTGGCAAAACAAAACTTGAAGAATTCATCTTCTACGGTAGAAAGATTAAAGAGAGCTTTTTCTGGCAAATGGAAAGAGAACCCAGGTGGAAACACAGAAAGAAGGGTGGGCTAAAAAAGCAATGAAAATAGCAACTAAGATTCTACAGAGCTTTGTTTTTCCACTATCATAATATGGATCTCAGCTTTATTATATTTGACTAATTGTCTATCTGGCTTATAGAACTGTCACCTGTATTAACTCATGGACAGTCCATGCTTTGTGTTGTCTCTAGTTACTTATGTAAACATTTGGTGATCCTTGTTTGTGATTTTAATGTGAATGTTATCACAGCTTTTCTTATGTAATGCCATAACATGGCAACCACAGTTAAAGCTTACCAAATACTCTTGTTTCTATTTTCAATCTCTCTTTAGATGAGACCTAGATCATGTAACTAGTGACGGTCAATGAAACATGAGCATAATATCAGTTTACAAATTCTATCCTGAGGCAGTCAATTGCTTGTTTTCTTTTTCTATTTCTCTTCCCTAGATGAAAATTTGAAGGTCATAGATTCATTCCAGATGGCATAAATTTATGATGTAAGAGCTTATGCCCACATCAGAATCAGTTTGGGTGAGAAATAAACCATAATATTTTAAACTACCAAGACTTGAAGTTTATTAGCAAGACAGAAATCCTAACATACTGATAGACATGTATGCATGATCTCTTTCTCTTTCTGTCTCTGAAATGTCACCTCGAAGGCATAAATGATGGCATATGAAATACATTCTGAATATAAGATAATGTTTTCCACAAAATAACAGAGTATATTATTCTCATATGCTATAAATTTTGAACAATTGCCATGGAAACAGAAGAGTTGCTAAATATCCTAAGATTTTGATATATAGGTCTGTTTTTAAGGTTTACTGTGTGTCAAGACACTTTCAACTACAATTTTGTTGTTTTACAACAAATAGAAAAACATCTTATTTCACAATGTTGAAAGCTTATATACCACAATAGGACAAAGACAATTTATCTACTATGGGATTACTAGGTGGTGACATTTTAGTCATATAAAATAAAGTACAAATGAATGCTATGTACAAATTCTGCATGATGGATTAAGAGATATAACTATACAATAATGGTATTGATTGTACATAATTCTGAGGAAGTAAAGTTAATCATTCTTAACTACATTTCTATCTATGTATACATACATGTCTAACTCTAGATATGTTCATTTTATAATGAATCAAACCAAAATCTTATGAACTTAACACTAGGCATAATTACAGCCTCTCAGAAGGAATAGAGATAAACCACATAAAACCTAGAAATGAAATGGTAAATGCTTATTGAGAGATACCAGTATTGAATACTGCAACAACAAATAGGCCAGCAACACTTTATCATTCAATAAAAGTGAAGCAAGTCAATGGTGGTAAAATAAGTGTCACTGCATTATGTCACAAAACAGGTATAAGTTGTGAGAAAATCACTGTGACAGAGTTTAAAAAATATTTCTTTAGAATTATGTAAATTTTCAATAACAAGCTAAATATTATCCCAGATACTTAAAGGGCTAAAAATGAATAAAAAATCATCTCTATGATCAAATATAATAAACTATAAATAATACAAGATACAGGAAAATATTAACAGCATTTACTTTATCTTCAAAATAATGCGTGATTGTAAGAACATTAAAAATTACTGATGTGCGTAAAGTAAAAGGGATTCCCTCCTCTAAGTGACACTTTAACCCAGTGTTCAGAAACAAAGCCTGTTTTTAGTTATAACTTTACAGATCTTTTGCAAGTCTTTTGAAGCACGAGACTGAGAAATTTATAAAGAAAGGATAATAGGCTCATCATGTGCAACAAACACACAGTTAACTAGAATAATGTATGCAGAGCTAAACACAATAATTTATTAGCAATGTCTCACTCTGATGTGTATAGTTAAAAAGTTAGATGATTGCATTGAAGAATTTATATGACAGTTGCAATTATTTTAAATGTTATCTAAGAATGTGTATTATAAGATATTTCATTTTCATTGATTTGAAGATTTTTTTTACATTTTTGATGAAATCATACTTTGCTCTCTAAGTAATATGTTAAAAAATTGTTATACTTTTTGTTTCATTCGTATTTTATTGTTTATATAACAAATTATCCCAAATTTTGGCACATACAAATACCCACAGCAGAAAAAATCTTTGGGTCTTTAGTGCCTTTAGGTCAAGAAAAGTCCTTTGGGAGTAAAGAGGAATAACTTAGGAGGCATGTGGCAATGATGAGCTATGCACAAGTGATACTGTAACCACAACAGGTGAATTGAAAGGCTATCAGCACAAGGGAAAATTATCAGATGTCTGTTTTTACAATTAAAGTGTGTCTTCTCTGATAAGAGCCCTCTGAGGGATATAGAAAGAGTAACTGGGCTTAATAAACACAAAGTCCATTAGTATCCTGTAGTTCTAGAGATTCAAAGTTTAAAACAGTCTCACTGGATCAAAATCAAGCTATAGATAGCACTGTATTCCTTACTTGATGCTGTAGAGGAGAATTTGTTCCCTTGTCTTTCAAGCTTCTAGAAGCTGCCTGAATTTCTCAGCCCGTGGCTGCCTGCCAACACACCATTCATTATGGCTTCTGCTTTCCTAGCCATGTCTCCTAAAAGACTCTGACCTTCTTGCTTCCTATATTATAAAGATCCTTGCTAACACATTGGGCCTTCCAGATAACACAGGATAATATATCCATTTTATATCAGTAGCTTAAATTCACAAAGTGTCTTTTGCCATGTAAAGTAGAAAAATAAAATCTCATCAAATTAAGAAAAATTTAAAAGTTTTTTGTCATTCAAAAAGTATGTATAGAGATCCTGGAGACCTCAAACTGAAAAGTGATAAGAAGTATGTCTTTACAGGATGTCTTACAATAAGGAAGTCATTTAACCTTTATAATGATTGGATATTACAATGGGTGTTTCTAGATGGAAGAGGATTTCTTGCAAGTGATTATCTTACACGAGTTTTGGAAGATGACTTAAGTTTTGCTTATGATTATTAGAAGGGTTTACATAAAATAAAATTTCACTTATAATAAGTTTCACTTATGTTCAAAAGTCAACCTAGTTTAATTTTCAGTTATGTGGCTAGATTCATCTGTTCTCACATTGCTGTAAAGAAATACCTGAGAAATTTATAAAGAAAGGAGCTTTAATAGACTCATCATTTTGCAGGTTGTATAGGAGTCCTGATGCTGGTATCTGCTCAGCTTCTGGAGAGAACTCAGGAAATTTACAATCATGGCAGAAGGCAAAGGGGAAGCCTATACTTCATATACAAATCAGGAGAAAGAGAGAGGGGGAAGTGCTATATATGTTTGTATTAATATATCACATGTACTCTACAAATATGTACAACTAGTATGTATCCATAATAGATACAAATAGAAATACTTTAAAAAGAAGAATATGGGCCGTTGATGGCATTGTTGAACTCATCCAGAAACTATTCACTGTCAGAATTCTCTTTACATGAGAAAAGATAACTCATCCAGGTGAACTCATCCAGAAACGATTTACTGTCAGAATTCTCTTTACCTGAGAAAAATGCTCTTTGCCCTTTAAGTCTCTGATAAATGTGTGTGTGTGTGTGTGTGTGTGTGTGTGTGTGAGAGAGAGATTTTTAAATTTGAAATCAAACATTTTCTTACCTGATAAACATGGTAAGAAACTATCTACTGTGGTGGAATCTGAACTGACAAGGTGAATAACTGGCAGAATAATATATGCAAATATCTGAGCATGAACTGTCCAGTTAGAGGGCACATACAAACAACTATAGCAGAAACAAACTTAAAGTCTTTAGTGCCTTTAGGTCAGAGAGACGTCCTTTGGGAATAAAGAAGAGTAAATGAGGAGGCATGTGGCAATGATGGGCTACCCAAGAGCCATATCATAGCCATAGCAGGTGGATTGAAAGGCTATCAACACAAGGGAAATTTATCAGATGTTTATTTTTAAAATTAATCCCTGATGAGAACACTCTGAGGGATTTAGAAACAGTAACAGTGCCCCAGTGTAGCAGGCTTTTTCAGTAATCCCCCAAAAAGATAATTATGCCTGGACCTGGGTAATTGTTGAGATATTTAAAAGTGATTGAGTTCAGAATATATTCTCCAAGTAATTGCTGGTGGGACCAGAAGATAAGTTGGGATAAGAGTTATGACCTAAAGAGAGAGGTGCACCAAGAATAAAATTTGGTTCAAGGATCTAAATAAGTGATGAGAGAGAAATGAAAAAGTGCATTTGGGGGATAGGGATAAAACAAAGAAATATGAGGTTTATAGAAACACAGAAATGTTTGATAAACTATTTGATATTCAAATGAAGATAGTGGGTAGGCAGTTGGATGAGTCTGGAATTCAGGAAGAAATCTATTTAAAGTCTTGGTCCCTAGCTGTATCTCGCAGTGAGGTTAGAACACATCATTTAGATGTCAGGAAGAGACAGAGAAAGAAAAAAAATAAAGGAGAAAGGAAAAGCTACCAAGTCTCTAGGAAAAAAATATGTATTCTTTTTAAAAACAAAGCAAACAAATGCAAAAAAATCCCCTATTTATATGAAATTTACTTAGCAGTATGTGGAACAGAAGACAATAATAAAGTTCTCCAATTATTGATTACATATAGGAACATATTCAACTATTTAATTGTTTAAGTCGAAAGACAGCCTATGAATTTAGTGACTGCAAGCTGTTTAATGTTAGACTCCAACAACACTATAGTTACAGAAATATGAATCAAATATTTGCTTCCTCAAATTTGAACAAGTCAAGCATTAACAAGGAAGGATACAGTGGCTAAAAGCCAAATATATTTGGAAGTTAGAAAGTGACCAAAAAAAATTGATAAGGTATTGAAAAGAAGCCTATGGAGAGTTGATGTGTGTTTAAGAAAACCCCACAATTGCTGAACCATGCAACTATGAGTTTTTATATAGCTCAGAGTATATTATCTCCTTTAAAGAAGCAAACATTCAAATTTATTACATTTTAGCTGAGCACAGTGGCTCATGACTGTAATCCCAGCACTTTCAGAGGCCAAGGGGGCATATTGCTTGAGACCAAGAGTTTGAGACCAGCATGGGCAACACAGTGAATCCCAGTGTTTGGTATTACAAAAAATAACAAAAACTAAAAAAGGAGCTGGGTGTAACAGCACACATCTGTATTCCTAGTTACTCAGGAGGCTGAGATAGGAGGATTTCTTGAGCCCAGGATGTGGAAGTTACAGTGAGCTGAAATTGTGCCAGTGAACTCCAGCATGGGTGGCAGGGTAAGACCCTGTCTCAAAATAAAATAAAAATTAAAAATAAATAAATACATTTGCTAAGTTTTAAAATAACAACAAGACTAATTGAAAGAATTAACAAAAACATTTACTCTTCAAAAGGAAAATGACAATTTTTTTGTTTAAATGCCCTTATTACTAGTCTATTCTTCAAATAATTATTGTTAAGATAAGCACTCTCAGTCAAGGTTCTGGGTTACAAGGAACACATGTGACTATCTGACTCTCTATGTATTAAGTAATAATAAAAATAACAAAATGTATATGATATTATAATGGCAATCATTGTATAGGAGAAGGATTGATGGAATAATCAGGAAGCTGAAAATCTATAAAATATGCTGACGAGAATAATAAATTCTGGAAGTTTATAAGCAGTTGCTGTTACAAAGGGCCATGTCTGCAACAGCTTAATTCACCATCACTCAAAACTCAAAGTTTCTGGAATAGATAGAGTTTCCAAATGCCTGAGACACAGACATTTGTCTATTTCCTGGGCTGTGGCAGAGCAATGAACAGGGTAATCATCCCCTTGTGCTTCTGAGGTGAATGCAATGCTCTTCTCCTATAAACGTTACCTCATTCGAGTGGAATAAGGGGTGGCAAAGGAGAGGTCTTAGGATTTGATTGATGGGAAGCCAAAAATTGACAAATATCTTGTACAATCATTCAGGCAGAAGAGACAGTAATATATACTCTCAGTCTGGGAAGGCTAAGTAATTATGCAGTATCAATAGCCACAAAGCCTGTGTCTTTAAACAACAAAGAGTTACTTTTGGTTCATTGCTTCTACCATGGTTGTCCTTCAAGGATCTAGGCTTATAGAGTAATCACCATCTGCAACACTGCCAATCGCCAAAGAAGAGAATATATTTACTGTAAGGACTGAGAGTAGCAAACAATATGTAATATTTTGTTATTTTAAATAAATGAACACAATAAATCTTGTGCTTTTTCCTTCCACTAATGTCTTCAAAGAATAAGTCTAAGATCTTGCAATTTACCATTGCAAAGAAAATAAAGATTGTTGTATCAGTTTTATGTTTCTAGTGTGATATTTTATATAGGAAAGGTTTTAAGTTACATAATGTTGAAATGCATCTAGGAAGACAGAAATTGCTTGTGATTTTACAAGATGATTTTGGTGGCTAACTTCCTATGGTGTTACCCATACATCACCTAGCTCACAATTATCTTTTAATATTTAAATAGCATATTCATAAGCCCAATTGGAAAAATAGTTAGACTCTCCACCAGGAAGCTGCATTTTAAACCAACTGCCCAGATAATTCTTAAGCTGAATTCAATGGAGAAATCTTTTTAGGTGGTTTATGTAATTCAAAAAAATGATCATATGAGTTATGAAGTATTTTTACATGCTAAACTAAAGATGAACCAATAAATGATATTTATTTTCAATGTAGTTATGTTTCTATGTAGAACAGATATCTGTTGGTGTAGGGAAGTGATATCCAGGTGGGCTTCCTGGATATTGCATCTCTGTGTTCTGGCAACAAGAGTAAGTGTTAGGAGTCCACATCATTATTCAAAGTCTCTGTTTAAAACTTGGTTTATAAACCAAATAATAATTCAGGCAGGTCTTGATGTAGAGATTTGTTTTGCCAAGATTGAAGACATGCCTAGAAAAAATCAGAAATCAGAGTGGTAACATCTCTGATCCCTGCTTTTCCAAAAAAGTGTTTTGAGAATTTCAATTTTTTTTTTTTCTCTTTTGAAATGCAGTATCACTCTTGTTGCCTAGGCTGGAGTACAATGGCACGATTTCAGCTCACTGCAACCTCTGTCTTCCAGGTTCAAATGATTCTCCTGCCTCAGCCTCCCTAGTAGCTGGGATTACAGGCTCCTGTCACCAGTTCTGGCTAATTTTTTGCATTTCTGTAGAGACAGGGTTTTACCATATTGGCCAGGCTTGTATCAAATTCCAGACCTTAAGTGATCTGCCCTCCTTGGCCTCCCGTAGTGCTGGGATTATAAGTGCACACTTACATGGGTGGGCACCACCGCACCCAGCTAGATTTCAATGTTTGAATGGGAAAAAGCAGGCAGGAGGATAAGGAAGAAAGGAAAAAGAGGGGGAGGGAGAGTAGGAAATGAGGCAAGTCGTTACATTCTTGTAAGGCTTTGATTAGGGCTCAGTGAATCCACACTTTACCTGAGAGAAAGGGGTTAGAAGAACTGTCAATTGTGCATTCCTCTTGCATGGAGTAAATCTCCATTTTATGTAAGACACAGTAAACATATGAAAAGATAAAGTAGAGAAAGAAGTAAATGATGCATTTGTCATTCCTTTCAGGTGGGCAGAAGGATGATTTTCATTCTTGTTTTTGCCCCATGCCTGTGAAGATAAGCTGTTAATTTCAATGGTATGGTGAAAATTAACAGATCTCTGTTTTAGGACTATTTTATGGGAGATATAAATTCTGAAAGACTTTGGAGTCAGCAAGAAATTTCCTTGAGTAGTTTGTAAGGGAAGCCATCTTACAAACTATGGGGCCTTCTATCATCACAGCTATCTGTTTGAGAACAAAAGGAAGGCAGGTTTTTTTCCACATGAATCAATTCCCATTATAAGTTTGGGGTCCTGAGACTCTGTTTTGTTTCAGTTTCTATATCTATTAACTTATTGTCTTGGAAAATTTATGTAAACCATCGGGGCCTTGGGTTCTGCATCTGCAATATGCAGATAATATTAATATTTTAACTTATGTGGTTAGAAAATTGGCTAAAAAATTTCATGCTTTGTTAATCATATTGCTCATAATCATTATTAATATGTTTAATAAAATGTAGTTGCATCATACTTAAATATAACCTTTGCCTTGATGACAAAGATTTCCAAACTGCTGCAGTGCTGACAATAAATATCTGCTATCATTTAAGCCAAAATAAACCTGGTAGGACATGTGTGTTTGCATTAATCTTTGGTTTCTATTCTTTCTGCTGTTATTTTATTATTTTATCATTTTAATATGCACCTCCAGTAGATTAAACTTTTAGCTTTCAACTACTTTATTTCTCACATAAACTGAAGATTATTCTCTCCTGAAATTATTTTTCAGACAATTATGTAATATATTTCCTAACACATGTAACTTTAAAAGGATTAATTATCATTATGTCACCAATTATGTGATGTTGCTGATGAGATTTGGTGCAATTATTTAAAGAGAACTGCATGTCAAATGAGACGATTAAAA
Source organism: Callithrix jacchus (assembly GCF_049354715.1). NCBI lineage: Eukaryota > Metazoa > Chordata > Mammalia > Primates > Cebidae > Callithrix > Callithrix jacchus. Next base: position 50,837,785 of record NC_133502.1, read on the forward strand.
GCTCATAACTATGTGTTGGCAACTCTTTTCATTGCCTTCATTTAAAAGGAACAGGGATAATTTCCAACTTTTAGACAAGTTTTAAGCTAATCTTTTAATAAATACTGATTTCATAGAAGATATTTTAGAATACACATCATTGAGAATATAAAGTTATAGTTTTAACCTTTTAATTTTCAATTATCAGTGCTGTCAAACAAAAACTATTATAAATCCTATCATATTTAATAATTTTGACATAATTAACAATTTGATAAATCTACTTCAAAGGCTATGAGTGACCTGCCCCCATATCTGTATAGCAGCTGCCATGTTGCTGTAGTGCACAGTGAAACATGATGGACCTTTGCACTTCCAAAGCTACTTTATCATATATGTTGACAATTATGTGCAACAAAGTCATATAGGAAACAATGACATAGAGTTCACAAATGCTTATCACTCCAAACAAGACAGATTTTATGGCCACAGGCCCCTTAGAAGCCAAAGAAAACCATTTGAGGTGTCAAATATATGTATTGTGCAATAATGAAATATTCCTTTGCAATCACTTTATGTGAAAGAAATCTCTAGAAAGGTAGCAATTTAAAAGGCAACCCATGTTATGGAGGCATGAGGCTGCTTCAGTGGAGATGTATATGGTATTTTGAAGGATTTAATTGCAACTGAGGAGCATGAGTCTTACAGACCACAATCTACAAGTACTTCCATATTGCATGGCCAGAACTTCTCCTAGATCAATCTATACTAAAGCTATATTTTCCATAGGCAACATTCCCTGCAGGTTATCCCAGTAATATCTTTTTGGTTCTGAAATTTTATTTTTTAATTACGTATTTTAGAACTGAATTTAAATGGTTCACTCTCAATCACTTGCTGTTTCCCCAGGGGTATATTGGTAACCGTTCTATTATACAGAAATGAATTTGCACCTCAGTGAGGATTCACACCTGGTTAGGTGGTCAGGCCAGGTTAAATGGATTTTGCCCCAGGGAAGAGAACAGAGCTATCATTCTGTTAAAGCAGTTTCCACTGTTTGAATGTGAATCTGAGTCAGGGAGCTACCAAGCGGCAACTAGAAGTATGTGAGAAGTAACCTACTTAGATGCTTTTGCGGCATAGGCTTATACTAGCATTTAAAATGAGCATCTCTATCTTAGAATGTATTTGATATGTCATAATTTTGAATTGTATTTCTCAGTTGAAACCATATTTACAGACAAGATTCTTTTTCTTTTCCCTTCCCCACAATATTAACCTAATTGTCAACAATGACATTTCTAATGGATAAAAACTCATATTTAAGGTTAATATATAAATGTAAACTCTCAAAAAATATTACCTGCTTTTCCCATATCATATAAAAACAAATCTAGACAGACTTAGGTAAATAAAAGCTTTATACAAAAGGTTTATTTTTTAAAGGGAAGGTGGCTATTGCAATACAATCATGCATCACTTAAGGGAGAGATACATTCTGAGAAACACATCATTAGGTGACTTTGTCATACAAACCTTGTAGATCATACTTACACAAGCCTAGATAATATACCCTATGACATTCCTAGGCTATGTGATATAGTTTATGGCTACTAGGCTACAAACCTGTACTGAATACTGTAGGCAACTGTAGTGAGAGGAGGTAGAAAGAAACTAACTAGGCAGATAGTTAGGCAAAGAGTCCTTTGCGTAACTTCCCTTCTAACAAAAAGCAGCCCAAGAAATCACTTACAACAAAGGGAAGCCTGGAAGATTTGGCTGTAAACATAGACAAAAAGTATCCCCAACACAAAGTTGGAGCTTTCTTGGTAATCAGCAAGCTTCACACACACATAATAGGTCTCAGTAAGCACAGTGGGCCTTAGTAAGAACATTCCTTTCTTTGTTGGGAACTTATTTAGAAAAGGAGGCTGGAAGCTTGCATGGGGTAGGCAGATGCCTGCAGCTGCATCAATAGAAAGGACTACCTTGAGCCAGGCACATCCCCAGTGTCTACCTCCAACTCCCGCAGTTTTCTTAGCATATGCACAGTAGGAAAGAGATAAGCAACATGGTGTAGCTCAGACTGAGAACTTGCCTGCAAAATAAAAGGTTGGGAGGGGGTCTGCTAGAGATTGGTGCTTTATGAAAATGACACACCTGATTCAAACCAGTTTTTCATGCCCTATATAGATAAGGTACCCCCTTCCTTCCCCAGTAGCTTCTTTATTAAAACACTTGCACTTCACTGTGGAACAGCAACTTTGGTATCTCTATCTAAAGCAGAGAGCTGTTCTCTTTCTTTGGCCTATTAAACTTCTACTCTAACCTCACCCTTAGTTAGTCTGCATCTTTGATTCCCTTGGCCATGACCAAGAATTTTGGGTGCCACTCCAGGTAATGAGGCCATTTTGGAAACACAATAATAAGTGTCATAACATAGAAAAGGTACGGTAAAAAAAATTACAATCTTATGGGACCACTGTTATATATGTGGTCTGTTGTTGGCCAAAACATCATAAATAATTGGTATATGTAAGTGAAAATCAATATGTTTTTAAAGGAAGGAAAATATTAACCTCTCTTTTAAAACAGGCAAAAATTAAAGTCATCAGAAAGAAATGTTTATTTTTTCACTAAAGATTATCAGGAACTGATCTTGTATATCTTCCCCAACAAAGTATTTTTATAACTCATAAATAAAAAGAATAAATAATTATATTCAACTAAGCTATCTCCTTTTAAAATTTCATACTGTTTACTTATGTTAAAGTGAGGAATGGCTACAGAGGATGCTCATTAAAAAATACAATAAATTAACTTTTAAAAATTCTGTGCTAAATCTCACTTTTCATTCTTCTATTAACAATTCTATTGACTGTTACTTTAAACTTTGTGGTGTCCATGTGCTCAATGTGTATTTATAAAGGATGTCTGCAAAACCTAGATGCAGTATATATGTATGCCTTTGACAAAGAAAGATCAGTTTCAAAGCTTTAAATGTCACGATGGTCATAATTACTTTAGTACTATAAATGATAGTCTATTTCCACAATATTAAACGGTTTTCCTTTATCTGTGTTTTAAGTAAGTTGCTATCCTACTTTGACCTGGGCATTTTTAATTTGTTTATAAATTAAATTTTGCTTTTGAAGTCTATCAGTTCTTGTTATGTTGAAATTACATACTTTTAAAATAAAATTTGTCTTATAAATATGAAATTTCCCTTTGTGATACAGATTCTAATCAAACTTACTTTACAGTCATATAAAAATTGAGAAAATATTCTTACCTTTAAAAAATATAATAAAGAGAACATGTCATTATCATTAATAAGAAATCACAAATAGAAGTTCCTTATATGTAAGACTGTATTGTGTGATTCATATTAATATTAAGAAAGTGACATTTACTAAATTGATAAAAATGTCATGTGGAATTGTCTCATAAACAAATTAGAATTCTGTTACATTTTCTCCACTATGATTTTATGGTTATGTTGTTAGTTTAATGTAATATGTAAGTTTTTGTGCTAATATTTAGAAGTGAAATTCAAGCCATTAAAATAAGTTTTCTTTTCATAATGTTTGTTTAGGTCAAGAATAGTAACTTATAGCACAAAGGAAATGTATTTACCTCCTCCATTTCTCATTTGTCTTATATTTATAATAGAGATACATTGTCATTACTTACACAATATGATATTGAATTTTCTTATAGGTCTCTGAGACTATATGTTAAATATGAATATATTCTTAAAATTAATGTTATAGTGTAACCATTTCCTCTACACATTTTGGAACTGGTCTAAAAATATTTTCATGGAAATAAATAAATTGTTTGGAAAGTGGTAGTGTGTTTCCAGAAACAATAGGCACTTTGACATTGTATAAAAAGAAATAATTTTTATAAAAGAAAAAAAATTGTTACATCCTATATTAGAAAGTTGTAAAATTTCAGAATGTGTTTTTCTACTTACAATGTTTTTCATCTTATTTTGTATTTACTCTCACAAGTATTTTCCTATATGAATGAATCTGAACAACAAGTATATGAAGCAAGCAGCTGTAAATTGTTCTTCCTCAAATAGCAGCTATGTCACACAAAAGATAAGAACAATCAAAGAAGAAAACCATTCATTTCTATTGTCATGTATTCAGCATACATTTGTTGTTTGCCTTTTATATTCTGAGTAATGTGCTAGATAGTAGGCATAAAAGTTGAATGATGTAAGGAATTATGCACCAAGTTGCTATGGTAACATAAAATAAATATGCTACCCTATTGGGAGGTGAGAGAAAAGTTCAGAGAAATGATTTCCTTGGAACTCAGTTATGAAGCAGGAGAAGGAGACAACTAAACAGAGAGGATAGGAAGTCATTCAGAGCAGAGAACAGAATGTACAAACTTTTGGTAATATAAAACACCCTGATGCAGGTTGAGAATTCAGTAGTTGTCTATCACTGAAGAGCAGTGGAAAGAAACAAAGCAAAATATAGCTGAGGATTAAAGTGTGAAGATCATTAATTGCTAAGATAGAGTATTCCAAAATTTTTCTTAGTGATATTAGGGCATTTTAAGAAAAACAACATCATAAATTAGCATTTAAGAAGAACTACATGTGGTTTTGATTTGCATCTCTCTGATGATCAGTGATGATGAGCATTTTTTCATATGATTGTTGGCCTCATATATGTCTTCTTTCATAAAGTGTCTGTTCATATCCTTTGCCCAATTTTGAATGGGCTTGTTTGCTTTTTTCCTGTAAATCTGTTTGAGTTCTTTGTAAATTCTGGATATCAGCCCTTTGTCAGATGGGTAAACAGCAAAAATTTTTTCATTCTGTGGTTGCCGATTCACTCTAGTGACTGTTTCTTTTGCCATGCAGAAGCTGTGGAGTTTGATTAAGTCCCATTTGTCGATTTTGGCTTTTGTTGCCAATGTTTTGGTGTTTTGTTCATGAAGTCCTTGCCTACTCCTATTTCCTGGATGGTTTTTCCTAGATTTCCTTCTAGGGTTTTTATGGTGCCAGGTCTTATGTTTAAGTCTTTAATCCGTCTGGAGTTAATTTTAGTGTAAGGTGTCAGGAAGGGGTCCAGTTTCTGCTTTCTGCACATGGCTAGCCAGTTTTCCCAGCACCATTTGTTAAACAGGAAATCCTTTCCCCATTGCTTGTTTTTGTCAGGTTTATCAAAGATTGTATGGTTGTAGATATGTTGTGTTGCCTCTGATGCCTTTGTTTTGTTCCATTGGTCTATATCTCTGTTTTGGTACCAGTACCATGCTGCTTTGATTACTGTAGCCTTGTAGTATAGTTTGAAATCCCATAGTGTGATGCCCCCACTGTGTTCCTTTTGCTTAGAATTGATTTGGCTATGCAGGCTCTCTTTTGGTTCCATATGAAGTTCATGGTGGTTTTTTCCAGTTCTGTGAAGAAAACCAATGGTAGCTTGATGGGGATAGCGTTGATTCTGTAAATTACTTTGGGCAGTATAGCCATTTTCACGATATTAATTCTTCCTAACCATGAACATGGAATGTTTCTCCATCTGTTTGTGTCCTCTCTTATTTCATTGAGCAGTGGTTTATAGTTTTCCTTGAAGAGGTCCCTTACATTACTTGTGAGTTGTATTCTTAGGTATTTTATTCTTTTTGTAGCAATTGTGAATGTCAATTCGTTCTTGATTTGACTTTCTTTAAGTCTGTTATTGGTGTAGAGGAATGCTTGTGATTTTTGCACATTGATTTTATATCCTGAGACTTCATCATCACTGGTCATCAGAGAGATGCAAATCAAAACCACATTGAGATACCATCTCATGCCAGTTAGAATGGCAATCATTAAAAAATCTGGAGACAACAGATTCTGGAGAGGATGTGGAGAAAAAGGAACACTTTTACACTGTTGGTGGGAGTGTAAATTAGTTCAACCATTGTGGAAGACAGTGTGGCGATTCCTCAAGGCCTTAGAAATAGAAAATCCATTTGACCCAGCAATCCCATTACTGGGTATATATCCAAAGGACTATAAATCATTGTTCTATAAGGACACATGCATACGAATGTTCATTGCAGCACTGTTTACAATAGCAAAGACCTGGAATCAACCCAAATGCCCATTGATGATAGACTGGACTGGGAAAATGTGGCACATATACACCATGGAATATTATGCAGCAATCAGAAATGATGAGTTCATGTCGTTTGTAGGGACATGGATGAATCTGGAGAACATCATTCTCAGCAAACTGACACAAGAACAGAAAATGAAACACCACATATTCTCACTCATAGGCGGGTGATGAAAAATGAGAACACATGGACACAGGGAGGGGAGTACTAAACACTGGGGTCTATTGGGGGGAAAAGGGGAGGAACAGCGGGAGGGGGAGCTGGGGAGGGATAGTCTGGGGAGAAATGCCAAATGTGGGTGAAGGGGAGAAAGAAGCAAAACACACTGCTATGTGTGTACCTATGGAACTGTCTTGCATGTTCTGCACATGTACCCCAAAACCTAAAATGCAATAAAAATTTTAAAAAAAAGAACTACATGTAATTATTTAAGAAACAACTTTAAGAGCCAATAAATTGGAGGTAGAGATATGCTTTAGGAAGCTATAATAATAATAAATTCAAAAAGTAATATGTACATAAATTAAATTGCCATACATAAGAAAAGAAAGGGTAGAAGGATATAAAAGATATTAAGGTGGTAAAACTGATCAAATTTGACCGGCGAGAGGATTTATAATAAGAGAGAAAGTCACATACGTAATGGCTTTTAATTTTCTGGACCTGGCATCTGGGCAAAAGGAGATGTTAAACATGAGGGCATAGAACAATGAAAGGGCAATAGGACATGAGGAAGAGATGATGCTTTTAGATTGAAGTATATTGGGGACATCCTGATGAAAATTACTCTTTGTCATATATAAGTGCACCATATTACTAGGTAGAGATATGATAAGTTGCATTATCACTTTAAATTTAATATACAAGAAAGATACACTTTTGTTAATGTTTTAAATAAGCATGGCTTTAAATAAAATAACAAGAATTTTTGAAAATTGTGTGAATTCCATTACTTTATTGACAAGAGAGAACATCAGTGAAAGAAAAGGTTAAATGTTAAGGTAAAAGAGGTTAACCAAACTGAAGAATTATAACCTTGTCATTGTAATTAGCAGCATTAACTGTTCACTTTTCCAGTGACATTTGGGGAAATAAGAGGTAACTTGACCTAGAAAACCACAATTATTTTAAATCAAAAGTTCCACAGGTTTTAATTTGCCATTTATTTTGGTCAGTTACTTGAATTAAGCAATGAAGAATGTCTCTGAAGAAATTTATCACTTTAATGCTTCTAAATCCAGGATTATGGATAGAACTGGTAGAACTGGATGTAATCACTAATGCCATTACGTTTAGGAAAGAGAAAGAGTGATTATATAGAGTACTTGTCAGGATAATTTGTTTATACATTAAAAAATACTTAAGTACAAATGGCTTAGATAATGAGTACACAGTAGATTTTATATAAGAATTCTGAAGATCAGGCAACTTTTCAGATGTCTACTCCTCTATCCTTAGAATCTTGACTTGTTCTCAGATTAATCTCTCTGAATTTAAGGTGGCTGCAACAGCTTCCAGTTCTATGATTACAATGGAATGAGGAAAGGGATATTTTTCTTTGTATGTTCTCTTTGAAATAAAGATAAAATTTCTTGTCTGATGCTTACCCAGAATCATCTTCCTGTACCATTTTCCAGGCTTCATTCAAAAGCATACCATTAAACTTACCTCTATCAAAGAGTAACAGGCTATGCAATGGAGATAAGAGAGAGGGATATTCTCTGGTAACACTAACAATGAACAAATCTTGAGCTATGTTATCAATAAAATAAGTAGAAATGACTGCTGGATTGACAAGCAGATATGTTTGCCATATTTTGCTATATCTAAGTATATTTTAGGTGTATTAATATATATTGGTAACTATAATATGCCATTTGGACAAAATTTCTCCCAATATACTGGAAACTTCTTACATTTCTTAGTTTAAGTTTCTTCAGAATATAGCACAGGAACTGGCTCATCACAAGTACTTAAGCACATTTGTATAGCATGAATAAATACATCTGCAAGATAGCTTCCATTATACACTTCATCTACTAAAAATAACAACAAAATACCCAGGAAGTCTTCAATGAAAATAATGACAAAATTTCTGAAAACTCTGCTGCAAACGTACTACTGTCAAACTTCAATGTCTCCTCAAAATGTAAACTTAACATTTGCCATTGAAAGAAGTATTTCAGACTTCTTGCTATGACAGAATTATAAGGACTGAATTTACCCTCTCATCTGAATGACTAAAAACATGCTAGAAATAATATAAGAAGATGTAGTTTATAAGATATTAGAAATTAGGCCACGAAGAAAAATAACCTCCAAAAGATAGACACAAAACAAAGTACTCTTTGTTTGTTTGTTTAGCTAACTAAACAATATCTCTAATACTTTATTCTTATTCCTTCTTTTTTTTTTTAAATCAATCATCAATTCTTGACATATGTAGGTAGATCTCCATGGGCCAACACGCTTGTAATTCTTATGCACATGTCTTCAGCTTCTTTTCTTCTATTTTTTACTACTAAAAATATGCAGCCATGTTGTTATAAGGTGAATTATGCTCTTTTTTTCTTAGTCCATATGTTAAACCCCCAAAACAATATCCCAGAATGTGACTTTATTTCAAAATTGGGTCATTGATGATGTAATTAATCAAGATGAGGTAATGTTGGGAGTCTCCTAATCCAGTATAGCTGGTATCCTTATAAAACAGGGGAATTTGGACACAGAAGCTTCACACTTGTAAAGATAAAGGCAAATATCACGGTGGTGCTTTTACAGCATTCTTAAAAAATGAAAGTCATGCCAAATGTTTTCAGCAAACCAAAAGAAGCTAAACAAGAGGAATAGAACCAATTTCTTCTTTTTTTTTATTATACATTAGGTTCTGGGGTACATGTGCAGATCATGCAGGATTGTTGCATAGGTACATACATGGCAATGTGGTTTGCTGGATTCAATCTCCCTGTCACCTATATCTGGCAGTTCTCCCCATGTTATGCCTCCTCAGCCTCCCCACACCCTGCTGTCCCTCTCCTCTTCCACCTCCCAACAAACCCCACTGTGTTATGCTCTCTACCTCTGTCGATGTGCTCTCATTGTTCAACACCCACCTATGAGTGAAAACTGTGGTGTTTGATTTTCTGTCCTTGTTTCGGTTTGCTGAGAATGATGATTTCCAGATTCATCCATGTCCCTACAAAGAACACCAACTCATCATTTTTTATGGCTGCATGGTATTCCATGGTGTATATGTGCTACATTTTCCTTGTCTAGTCTATCATCGATAAACATTTGGGTTGGCTCCAAGTCTTTGCTATTGTAAACAGTGCCACAATGAACATATGTGTGCATGTGTCTTTATAATAGAACAATTTATAATCCTTTGGATTTATACCCAGTAATGGGACTGGACCCAAGTCAACTCTTGAATGTTTTGCTGCTTGGAAATTTCTTCTTCCAGATACCCTAAATCATATCTTCCACAGGTATCTAGGGCAGGGGCAAAATGCTGCCAGTGTCTTTGCTAAAACATAGCAAAACTTATCTTTACTCCAGTTCCCAACAAATTCCTCATCTCCATCTGATACCACCGCAGCCTGGACTTCACTGTCCATGTCACTATCAGCATTTTGGTCACAATCATTAACAAGTCTCTTGGAAGTGTTAAATTTTTCCTTCTCTTTCTGTCTGGTTCTGAGCCCTCCAACTGTTCCAAACACTGCCTGTTACTCAGTTCCAAAATTACTTCCACATTTTCAGGTATCTTTATATCAGTGTCCCAAACTCCTGGTACCAATTTTCTGTATTAGCATGTCCTCACACTGCTATAAAGAAATACCTGAGACTGGGTAATTTATAAACAAGAAAGTTTTAATGAGCTCACAGTTCTGCATGGCTGGGGAGGCCTCAGGAAACTTACAATCATGGTAGAAAGTTAAGGCACATATTACGTGGTAGCAGGAGGGAGAGAGAGAAGTGGGAACTGCCACAGATTTTTAAACCATCAGATATTGTGAGAACTCATTCACTATCACAAGAACATCATGGAGGAAATTGCCCCCATGATCCAATCACCTCCCACCATGTACCTTTCTGGGCACATGGGGATTACAATTTGAGATGAAATTTGGGGGAGGAAAGAGATCCAAACCATATCAATCCTAAAACAGTATGTTTTGTTATGGACTTACATTATTCTATGTTATGTTAAATTTATTCTCCTCCATGGAATCATTTCCTCCTAGATTCAGTCTTCAGTCCCTACTGAATCATTTTCCTCAGCATTAATCACACCCTAATTCAGGAGTTGATACTGATGTTTTTATCTTTGTCTCATTTTACGTTGACTTTTTATGGTATACTCATAAATTTATATAGTAATCATATGCAATGTATTGTATTTACTTAAATCCATATGTACACACACACTTTATAAATTGCCTAGTTAAAATGGCTATTTTAGTGATGCACAGAAATCTACAACTTGGAACTAAAATAGTGATTTTCCTAAATAAATATTTTTCTAGTATTCTTTTTCAAAATGTAAAATATCACCTACTTATGAACTAGGCAAATTTGTTAGCCATCTCTTGCACAATCATCCAAAGCCAAGCTCTGACTTGACTAAGAAGTAGACACATGACTAATAGATTTGCTACTTAGAATTTTAAGCATATATGAAATTATAATTGTGACAAGATGATAACTACTGACACTGATATCTGTATTTTACCCAATATATCACATATATGGTATAATAGATTTAGAGATTCTTAATGGTATTAAAATCCCAAATTCTCAATAGTTTACAAAACACAAACATGTATTTATCATGTGCTTTGTGTATTTCTTGGAGTTGGCTATCTCTGCTTCATATCTTTTAATTTTTCATTCTCTAGGACTAGAGTCTATCAGATAATATTATTCTAAAATAGAGTGAAAAGTGTAAGCAGAACTTTATCTGGCTTTTAGGTGTCTGCTTAAAAGTGAAATACATTACTTCTCAGAATTTATTGGCCAAAAAAGTTGTACCTGAAATGCTGAGGCTAGATGAATAATCTTTCAGAAATAAGCTTGGCAGTGAGGGTAGCATAGAAAAATAAAATTTTTCTTTATTATATAAATTTTGGAATATACGGAAAAGAGAATTTTGTTTTACAGTGAACTCCCATACAACTACTTTCTTTGTTCAGACTGCCATAAAAAATAACATAGACTGGATGGCTTACACAGCACTTTTTTTCTCTCTCCCAGTCCTAGAGGCTAAAGAGTCCAAAATCAAGGTATCAGCAATTCAGTTCCTCAGAGGATCTAGCTTGGCAAGGGCCAGCTTCTACCTGTGTTTTCATTTGGCAGAAAGAGAGCTCTGGTGTTTCTCTCATAAAAGCACCAGTCCTATCCAATTAAGAGCCACCTTTACCACCTCACTTAACCTTTATTGCCTCCTCACAGACCCTATCTCCAAATACAATTACAATGGGGATTAGGGTTTCAATGTATCAATGTTGAGTTGACACAAAACTGCAGTCTGTAATATTCACAATCCAGACTCCTTTATTAACATTTTATTGTATTTGCTTTATTAGAGACCTTTTTATATTGATCTCTGAATTTATTTGTTGAAGGATTCAAAAGTAAACTGTAGACATCTGTACAGTTTATGCTAAATGCTTTAGCATGCATGTCATTAACTAAAGCAATATTTTTTTAGTTTGTCTTTTGCCTTAAAATTTCTTTGTCAGGAAATCTAAGTGTTTATTCCTTATGCTTTGACAAATGCATACACCTGAATACCCTTAAAGTGTATCAAAATATAGAACATCACAAGAACCTCAAAGAGTTCCCCTCATGCTTCTCTCCAGTCAATCTCCATCACCACTGATGGGACTTTTCCCAGAATAGATTAAATTTGCTTATTGTATTTTTCAATATAAAGTTTTTCTTCCTTACACTTTTATCAATACTTCTTTCACAATGAAAAAAATGGTTCTGAGACCCATTCCTGTTGCCTTTCACAATTTAACTTTCATTGCTTTTATTTCTGAGCAGAATTCTATTGCATAAGTACACAATTGTTTTACCATTTTCCTCCTGATACACAGTGGGCTTATTCATGTTTGGTCTTCCATCATAAAAATTCTAGAAAAATTTTTGTAAAAATTGTATTAGAAGATAATTTTAATTTGGAAAGAGATTATACCAAGGATTGGAACTGTGTATGTTTAGTTGTTTTTTTAAACAAACTTGCAGACCATTGTCCAAAATTATATATATTGATTGCTTTTTAATGTCTTAATTCAAGTAGTATAAGTCCTCCTGCTTATTTTTCTTTTGAACCATTATTTTAGCTTTTTTAGGTCTTTTGTATTTACACATAAAATTAATAATTAATTATAATATTAGGGAAACATTAATATTAACTTCTGTAAAAGAGATTATTAGAACACAGATGACAGAAATAAATTAACTATTTTTTTCTGTTTCTTTGAAATATGTGACTGTTTCTATAAGAATAAATAAGTTGAGGATATGTAAATTCAACTATGGAATAACATAAAATCAAGTACATTTTTATTACAAGTATATGAAATCCTTATGTAAAATAAGTTTTATTCCTGACATAGATGAATGTCATATAATACTGCTAAAGAAAATAGTTGCAAAGTTACTGAAAATAGATGTAAAGATTTACTCAGTATTTGAGATTCATAAAAACTATTTCACAAAAAAATCCTGTTTTCCTTGCAATTGCTTTTGTAACATATATAGTAAAGTTATGTTGGTTGCATTGGATACATACAGCAAACCTAAAATAAAACTACCTAAGTTTCAATGAATTCATTATTTTATTGTCTATGTAGTCTATTATGAAGCGATCAGAAACACAAAATACATTAAGATAAATCTCCAATTGTAAGACAGAAAAATTGAAATTAAAAAGATTTTCTAAATTATGAAATATTTGGGGTCTTAACAAATATTTGACTATTCAGACTAAAATATTATTCTAAAACCTTGTCAAATTTTTTGTTTAAATTTACAAAATATTCCATAAACTTTGAAGAATACCATCACAACATAAGTAGACTTCAAAAAGTAAAATCGTGGCCCATGCCTGTAATTCCAGCACTTCCAGAGGCCAAGGCAAGTGGATCACCTGAGGTGAGGAGTTTGAGATTAGCCTGGCCAAGATAGTAAAACCCTGTCTCTACTAAAAATACAAAAATTAGCCAAGGGCAGTGGTGAGCACCTGCAATCCCAGCTACACAGGAGGCTGAAGCAGGAGAATCACTTGTACCCGGGAGGCGGAGGTTGTGGTGAGCTGAGATCATGACACTGCACTCCAGCCTGGGCAACAGAGCAAGACTCCATCTCAAAAATAAATAAATAAACAAGTACATACATACATACTAAAATCGCTTAAGAAATAAGCTGCATGTATTAATTAAAATATTTTACATAAAGTAGGCCAGGTATGGTGGCTCAAGCCTGCAATCCCAACACTTTGGGAGGCCAAGGTGAGCAGATCACTTGAGGCTAGGAGTTTGAGATGAGCCTGGCTAAAGGATGAAACCTTGTCTCTACTAAAAATATGAAAAAAAAAATTAGCCAGACATGGTGGCACACGCCTGTAATCTCAGCTACCCAGGAGGTTGGAGCAACGAAATCATTTGAACCCAGAAGGCTGAGGTTGTTGGGAGCCAAAATCGAGCAACTGCTCTCCAGCCTAGGCAACAAAGGGAGACTCCATCTCAAAAAATAATAGTAATAATTACATGAAGTGTTATGCACTAAATTATTCTTGATAGCCTGGGCATTAAATTAGTTAAAATTTTTGTCTTAAACATTCTCTTGAATAAATTTTTCCTATTGACCAAGTAGAAAGGGTTTTGAAAATCTATGCATTTTCTAAACAAAAAAAGAATAAATAAATTTGCATCTGATTCAATTAACATAGTTTTATCTTCTTTTACTATTCTCTAAATCCATCTTCCTATTTTTTCTGTTACAGAAGATATAAAACAAGGTAATACTAGTCAATATGAAACAATCATATTTCTGCAATAAAGTGGTTTTTGTTTGTAACTAAAATATTTTTTATAAGTAATATTAAGTTCACCTTAATGCTGAAAGTTCTTTCAATCTCTTTCTAAATTTCTAAACATTGGTAAAACATGAAGTGTACTGAAGTGCTATAATTTCTACATATATACATGTATCAGTGCACTGTTTTAAATGTAATAAGAACATGCTATCTTACTTCTCAACGTATTTTTAAGTGCACAATACAGTATTTTTAATTATAGGCACATCAAATCTTTGATATTTACTTGAATTGTTTAACTGAAATTTTATATATGTTGAACAGCTACTCCCAATTTTTCCCCCCCTAAGCTCTAGAAAACTACCATTCTTCAGTCTTTCTCTAAGTGTCTATTTTATATATATTCTATCAGTGAATTTATGCAGTATGTGTAGTTCTGTTACTAGCTTATTTCATTTGGTACAATGTTCTCCAGGTTAAATTTGAAAATGATTATAACTTCTTGACATTCCAATAGGAAAAACATTTTATCTTTAATTTCACTTTTCAAAATATGCAGATTGAACGAGTTAAAATATGATTCAAATAATAAGAATATTGTTAAATTAAATCACAAATGTTTCTTTAATAAAATACAAAAATTACCTTAATGTTTTCTGTTAAATAATTTTCTTTTATTTTTTAAAATATTTTTAATGTCTCTAAAGAAAAGCATTAAATGGAAGTGAAGTTTTTAATGTAACAATAAGTATATTTTTATAAATATACATGATATTATATCTTGTATAGATGTTGCCCATTGTAAAGTAATAAAAGACAGGTACACACTTTTAGTAAAAATTGCGTTAAGAGAAATGGCATAAAAAATATTAACAAATAAATTATTGCAGAAATTAGAAAATGTTCCTTTATAAATCTCCTGATAGCATTTCTTATTTCATTTTAATGAGAGTATCATAATTTAATATATTGTAATAAACTGTTAGGGAATAAATTAAGCAAAATCAAACTTATAATGAGTTAATTTAGGTGGGAACATGTAGTTGTGATGAGTTGCTAAATGCTTAGAAAGTAATTATTGAAATTATTAGGTAATAGATGTAAATTTCAGTAAAAAACTGGAGCTATTACAAGAACAAAAGCAGTTTCCGATAGTTTTCTCATTGATCAAGACTAGCATACAGTTTTCATTGAATATAATGTTGCTTCCACATTGTGTGTGTGACTTCCCTAAGTTTGAGTTTCATTTCTTTTCTTCAGATCCATCTACTCTGCCTCATCTAACATTTTTGTGGGCATATGTCAAATTTGACACACTAGAGAGGGTTTACACAAGTTGACACAGCTCTTTGTTAGAAAGCATATCTAAATAGTGAGAAAGGATGTGAATGCAAAACAAAACAATAAAATCCCATATCATGTACTCTGTTTGTTCTCTTCCCATTGTGATATTAATGTGTGCTACTTCCTTTGCCTAACAACACAAATTATTTTTTTCTCCTTTGAACAGGATAACAAATATGCTAAGGATAAAGATGAGTGTGAACATTAAAGAAAAACAAAAATCAGGATGTCAAAATTCTTATTTTATGTTTGTTGACACACGGTAATTGCACATATTTATGTTCTATGTGATGTTTTGATACATGCATATATTGTATAATGATCAAATCATGGAAATTAACACACACATCACCTTAAACGTGTAATTTCTTTGTTGTGAGAACATTTAAAATGCTTTCTTCAAGTTAATTGAAATATACCATGCATTATTACTAGCGGTAATCAACCTACTCTACAATAGAATACCAAAATATATTCTGCCTATCTAATTGTACCATTGTACAAGTTGACCAGCTTCTTCCTATTCACTTGCCCCTTATTTTCCCAAGACTTGGTAATCACTTTTTTATTTTTCACTTTTATAAAATGAATTCTTTAAAATTTTTGATTTTATATATATACTATATATATAAAATCAATTTGATATTTATATATAAATATTATCTATCATATAATATTGTTACATATATGATCATATATAATATATTAACATATTTTATTATATATAATTACATAATATATAATAATATATTATATATATAATTTATATAAGATTATAATATATAATATAATATATAATATATGTTACACATAATATATCATACATATATATTATATATTATATATATTATGTATATAATATATATAATAAATATATGTATTATATATAACATATATATGTATTATATATAATATACATTACATATATAATATATTATATATGTAATGTGTATAATATATAAAATATAATCAAATATAAAATATATATTTGATTTTATATATATGATGTATTTGATTATATATAATGTATATATATTATACACATAAAATAAAATATATATATCTTATCTATACATTTTAAGTTTATGTTTAAGTTATATATATTAAACTTAGGTTTATGTTATTATATATAGTAATGTATATTTTATTTGCAATGTATTATGTAGATTATTACAATATATGTCTTTTATTTATATAATATATATAACATATATAACATACAATATATATTTATAATATGTAATATATATAATAATATATATTTATAATATGTAATATATATAAGTATATAAATATGAAATATATATTATATATATATAACTTAAACATGTTAGCCCTAATTTAAAAATTAGAGTAAAACAGCATATACATAAGTCAGTCTAAATTATTGCAATTGCCTTTTAAGTTTATAATACATAAAAGATTTAGCACATTGTATTTTATCTGATTTCAGTTTTCATACTATCATCATTAACTACATATACCCTTAGGAATGTACCACCTTATAACTTACACTGAAATAACCAATATCTCTTAACAGTTATTAAAGTATCATTAACCTACCTAATGGAATATATATATATACTATATATAGTATATATATATATACACACACAATTGAAAATATATATATATATTGTGTATTATATATATAATCAAAAAGAAAATAGAAGGTTGTTTGTGTATGTGTTTTGGAAAAATATCTATAAATAGATTTTGCCCATTTTTTATTTGGATTTGTTGTATTTTTGCTATTGAGGTGTTTGTGTTCCTTATACCTTCTGCATATTAACTTTTTGTCAGATGTATACTTGGAAATTATTTCCATGAATTTATAGGTTGTCTTTTCACTCTGTTGAATATTTCATTTGCTGTAAAAAAGCTTTTTAGTTGAATGTAGTTTGATTTATTTGGCTTTTTTTGCTTCTGCTTTTGTCATCTTATCTCAAATATCCTTGTTCAAATCAATTTATATAATATTTACTTTTTAGTAGTTTTATAGAATCAGTCTTTCATTCATTTTAAGTTGGTTTTTATACATGGTGACAGATAAGGGTCATTTTTTGTGTGTGTTTATGTTGATATCTAGATTTTGTAGCACCACTTATTGAGGAGACTACCATTTCCCTATTGTGTGTTTGTTCTTAACACTTCAGTTGCCTTTAATGAGTGGATTTATTTCTGGGTTCTCTTTTATCTGCCATTGGTCTATGTGTCTGTTTTAATGCCAGCACTGAGTTGTTTTGGTTACCATAGCTTTATAGTGTATTTTGAAATCAGGTAGTGTGAGGCCTCAAGTTTTCTTTTTTGCTCATGGATGCTCTGTCTATTTTATACCTCTTTTGTGGTTTCATATAAATTCAATTAATTTTTTTCTACTTTTGCTAAGAATTACACTAAAATTATTATAGAGATTGCATTGCATTCAATCTGTAGATTGCTTTGAATATCATGGGCATTTTAAAACTATTAATTCTTTGGGGAGAAGATCCAAGATGGTAGTTTAGGAGCAGCTGAGGATTGCAGCTCCCAGTGAAAGCGTAGAGGGTGAGTGGATGCCGCATTTCCAGATGGATCTTTATTGCCCACAGATAAGGAGATTCCCAGGTGGAGGAGCCCCACAGGTTGCCAGCGCAGCTATTTCGCCCATGCCCTGGCATGGCGGTTCTCTGTACAAAATACACTGATCTGGTTGCCCTTTTAAGTTGGCAGTGGGAGCTCTGGGAAGGCATAGTCACCCATTTATCTGATTAAACAGGGGACAAAACAGGGATCCAGGCCAGAAGATTCCCCAGCAGCGCCAATGTGTCAGCTGGCACAGTGGGTAGCTGCATGGGAAATCACACAGATCCCGGCGCCTTTTCAGCAAGCAACTGGAACACCTGGAAGAGAATCAACCATTCAACTTACAAAAAAAAGGCTCTGAGGCAGGGAGCCAGGTGATCAGGCTCAGTGGGTCCCACCCCCACAAAAAAAAAAAAAAGCAATTGGAAACGCCCTGGGTTGAGAGTTTCATGGCAAGCACAGCCAAACCCAGGACGATCCAGCTCTGTGGGAGAGGGGTGTCTGCCATTACCAAGGCACTCCACCCCTACGGAGGTAGACTACCATCACTGAGGCAGCTTGCCATTGCCGAGGCAATCCACCACTACAGAGAGAGTCCACCATTACAGAGGTGGGCCACCATTGCCAAGGCAGTTCTAACCACACCCATATAAACAGGACTGCAGGGAAGTTCACACGTCAGCTGGGCAGAGCGCACAGAAGCTCAGCAAAGCCTCTGCAGGCAGACAGTGCCTAGGCTGCCTCTTTGCTGGGCAGGGCAGCCCTGAAATAAAAAGCAGCAGCACAATGGAAACTCATAAATAAAGCCCTAACTCCCAAGGACAGAGCACCTGGGGGAAAAAAAAGGGGGTTTATGAGTTCTGCTGCAGCAGACTTAAACATACCTGCCCAACAGCTCTGAACAACCGAGCTCACAGCTCAGCACTAGAGCTCCTATAAAGAACAGACTGTCTCCTCAAGAAGCTTGCTGACCCCTGTATATCCAAAAGTTACCTCACAAAGTATTGATCAGACTGACATTTGGAAGGCATTATTCTGGGACAAAGACAGCAGAAGAAGACACTGGTAACATCCCTCACAGTTCTGCAGCTGCTGCAGGTGATCCCCAGGCAAGCAGGGCCTGGAGTGGACCTCAGCAGTCCTACAGCAGAGGAACCAGACAGATAGAAGAAAAAATAAGAAACAGAAATAACTTCATCATCAACTGGATGTCCACTCAGAGACCCAATATGAAAATCAGCAACTACAAAGACGACAGGTGAATAAATCCACAAAGATGGAAAAAACCAGTGCAAAAAGGAGGAAAACACCCAAAACAAGAACACTTCTCTTCCTACAAGGAATCACAACTCCGCACCAGCAAGGGAACAAGGCTGGATGGAGAATGAGTGTAACAAAATGACAGAATCAGACTTCAGAAGGTGGGTAATGAGAAACTTCCATGAGATAAAAGAACATGTTCTAATCCAATGCAAAGAAACTAAGAACCTTGAGAAAAGATTTGACGAAATGATAACAAGAATGGACAACTTAGAGAGGAATATAAGTGAATTGATGGAGCTGAAAAACACAACACGAGAACTTCTCAAAGCATGCACAAGTTTCAACAGCTGAATCGATCAAGCATAAGAAAGTATATCAGAGGTCGAGGATCAACTCAATGAAATAAAATGAGAAGGCAAGATTAGAGAAAGAAGCATAAAGAGGAATGAACAAAGTCTTCAAGAAATATGGGACTATGTGAGAAGACCTAATCTTTGTTTGATAGGTGTACCTGAATGTGATGAAGAGAATGATTCCAAGCTGGAAAAATATTCTTCAGGATATTATGCAGGAAAACTTCCCCAACCAAGCCAGGCAGGCCAATATTTAAGTCCAGGAAACACAGAGAACACCACAAAAATATTCCCCAAGAAGAGCAACCCCAGCGTATATAATTTTCAGAGGCACCATGGTTGAAATGAAGGAGAAAATGCTAAGGGCAGCCAGTAAGAAAGGTTGAGCTACCCACAAAAGAAAGCCCATCACACTCACAGCAGATCTCTCAGCAGACACCCTACAAGCCAGAAGAGAGTGGGGGCCGATATTCAACATCCTTAAAGAAAAGAACTTTCAACCCAGAATTTCACATCCAGCCAAACTAAGCTTCATAAGTGAAGGAAAAATAAAATTATTTGCAAATAAGCAAGTACTCAGAGATTTTGTCAACACCAGGCCTGCTTTACAAGAGCTCCTGAAAGAGTCACTACACATAGAAAGGAACAACCAGTACCAGCCACTCCAA
Organism: Callithrix jacchus; assembly: GCF_049354715.1. Taxonomy (NCBI): domain Eukaryota; kingdom Metazoa; phylum Chordata; class Mammalia; order Primates; family Cebidae; genus Callithrix; species Callithrix jacchus. The sequence goes on from NC_133502.1 coordinate 50,858,136, forward strand.
AAATATACCAAATGGTAAAGAGCATCAACAAAATGAAGAATCTGCATCAACTAATGGGCAAAACAGCCAGCTAGCATCAAAATGGCAGTATCAAATTCACACATAACAATATTAACCCTAAATGTAAATGGATTAAATGCACCAATCAAAAGACACAGACTGGCAAATTTGATAAAAAGTCAAAACCCATTGGTGTGCTGTATCCAGGAAACTCATCTCACATGCAAGGATACACAAAGGCTCAAAATAAAGGGATAAAGAAAGATTTACCAAGCAAATGGAGAACAAAACAAAGCAGGAGTCACAATTCTCATCTCTGATAAAATAGACTTTAAAGTAACAAAGATCAAAAGAGACAAAGAAGGACATTACATAATGGTAAAAGGATCCATGCAAGAAGAAGAGCTAAGGATTCTACATATATACACACCCAATACAGAAGCACCCAGATACATAAGGCAAGTTCTTAATGACTTACAAAGAGACTTAGACTCCCACACAATAATAGTGGGAGTAACATTCCATTGTCAATATTAGACAGATCAACCAAACAGAAAATTAACAAGGATATCCAGAACTTGAACTCAGACCCGAAACAAGCAAACCTGATAAACATTTACAGAACTCTCCAAACCAAGTCCACAGAATATACATTCTTCTCAGCACCACATCACACCTACTCTAAAATTGACCACATAATTGGAAGTAAATCACTCCTCAGCAAATGCAAAACAACTGAAATCATAGCAGTCTCTCAGACCACAGTGCAATCAAGTTACAACTCAGAATTCAGAAACTAACTCAGAACCGCACAGCTTCATGGAGACTGCACAACTGGCTCTTGAATGTTGACTGGATAAACAATGAAATGAAGACAGAAATAAAGATGTTCTTCGAAACCAACGAGAACGAAGACACAACATAACAGAATCTCTGGGACACATTTAAAGCAGTCTCTAGAGGAAAATATATAGCAATAACGGACAACATGAGAAGCAAGCAGAGATCCAAAATTGACACACTATCGTCAAAATTGAAAGTGCTAGAGGAGCAAGTTCAAAAAAACTCAAAACCTAGCAGAAGACAAGAAATAACTGAAGGATATAGAGACACACAAAAAAAAAACCCTTCAAAAAATCAATAAATCCAGGAGTTGGTTTTTCAAAAAAATCAATAAAATAGACCACTAGCCAGAATGATAAAAAAGAAAAGAGAGAACAACCAAATAAATGCAATAAAAAATGATAAAGGGGAAATCACCACAGATTCCACAGAAATTCAAACCATCATCAGAGATTATTACAAACAACTCTATGCACATAAACTATTAAACCTGGAAGAAATGGATAAATTCCTGGACACTTGCCTCCTCCCAAGCCTAAACCAGGAAGAAGTTGAAACACTGAATAGACCAATAACAAGATCTAAAGTTGAGGCAGCAATTAAGAGCCTACCACAAAAAATTGCCCAGGTCCAGATGGGTTCACAGCCTAATTCTACCAGACACACAAAGAGGAGCTGGTACGATTCCTTCTGAAACTATTCCAAATAATCCACAAAGAGGGAATCCTTCACAAATCATTTTATGAGACCAACATCATCCTGATACCAAAACCCAGCAGAGACTCAACAAGAAAAGAAAACTTCAGTCCAACATCCATGATGAACATAGATGCAAAAATCTTCAATAAAATACTGGCAAGCCAATTGCTAATAGCACATCAAAAAACTTATTCACCATGATGAAGTAGGATTCATCCCAGGGATACAAGGCTGGTTCAACATATGCAAGTCTGTAAACATAATTCACCACATAAACAGAACCAAAGACCAAAACCACATGATTATCTCAATTGATGCAGAGAAAGCCTTTGACAAAATTCAACAGCCATTTATGCTAAAAACCCTCAATAAACTAGGCATTGATGGAACATATCTCAAAATAATAAAAGCTATTTGTGACAAACCAACAGCTAATATCATACTGAATGGGCAAAAACTGGAAGCATTCCCTTTGAAATCTGGCACTAGACAAGGATGCCCTCTCTCACCACTCCTATTCAATATAGTACTGGAAGTCCTAGCCAGAGCAATTAGGAAAGAAAAAGACATAAAGAGTATTCAAATAGGAAAGGAGGAAGCCAAATTGTCTCTATTTGCAGATGACATAATTGTATATCTAGAAGATCCCCTCGCCTCAGCCCAAAATCTCCTGAAACTGATAAGCAACTTCAGCAAAGTCTCAGGATACAAAATTAATGTGCAAAAATCACAAGCATTTCTATACACCAATAACAGACTTAGAGCCAAATCAAAAATTCACTGCCATCCACAATTGCTGCAAAGAGAATAAAATACTTAGGAATACAACTAATAAAGAATGTAAAGGAACTCTTCAAGGAGAACTACAAACCACTGCTCAACGAAATAAATGAGGACACAACAGATGGAGAAACATTCCATGTTCGTGGTTAGGAAAAATCAATATCGTGAAAATGGCTATACTGGCCAAAGTAATTTATAGATTCAACACTATCTCCATCAAGCTACCAATGACCTTCTTCACAGAACTGGAAGAAACTACCTTAAACTTCATTTGGAGCCAAAAGAGAGCCCACATAACCAAGTCAATTCTAAGCAAAAATAACACAGCAGGAGGTATCACACTACCAGACTTCAAACGATACTACCAGGCTACAGTAATCAAAACAGCATGGTACTGGTACCAAAACAGAGCTATAGACCAGTGGAACAGAACAGAGGCCTCGGAGGCAACACAACATATCTACAAACATCTGATCTTTGACAAACCTGACAAAAACAAGCAACGGGGAAATGATTCCACGTTTAATAAATGGTGTTGGGAAAACTGGCTAGCTATGTGCAGAAAGCAGAAACTGGACCCCTTCCTGACACCTTACACTAAAATTAACTCCAGATGACCATTCAGGTCATAAAAGTAGGCAAGCACTTCATGACCAAAACACCAAAAGCATTGGCAACAAAAGCCAAAATAGACAAATGGGACCTCATCAAACTCCACAGCTTCTGCACGGCAAAGAAACAGTAAAATCAGCAACCAACAGAATGGGAAAAAAATTTGCAGTTTACCCATCTTACAAAGGGCTGATATCCAGAATTTACAAAGAACTCAAACAGATTTACAAGAAAAAAACAAGCTCATTCAAAAGTGGGCAAAGGATATGAACACTTTACAAAAGAAGACATACATGAGGCCAAAAAACATATGAAAGAATGCTCATCATCACTGGTCATTAGAAAAATGCAAATCAAAACTACATTGAGATACCATCTCACGCCAGTTAGAATGGTGATCGTTAAAAAATCTGGAGACAACAGATGCTGGAGAGGATGTGGAGAAAAAGGAACACTTTTACACTGCTGGTGGGAGTGTAAATTAGTTCAACCATTGTGGAAGACAGTGTGGCGATTCCTCAAGGACCTAGAAACAGAAATTCCATTTGACCCAGCAATCCCTTTACTGGGTATATATCCAAAGGATTATAAATCGTTCTACTGTAAGGACACATGCACACAAATGTTCACTGCAGCACTGTTTACAATAGCAAGACGTGGAACCAACCCAAATGCCCATCAGTGATAGACTGGACAGGGAAAATGTGGCACACAAAATGTGGAATATTATGCAGCCATCAAAAATGATGAGTTCATATCCTTTGTAGGGACATGGATAAATCTGGAGAACAGCATTCTCAGCAAACTGACACAAGAACAGAAAATGAAATACCACATGTTCTCACTCATAGATGGGTGTTGAACAATGAGAACACATGGACACAGGGAGGGGAGCACTACACACTGGGGTCTGTTGGGGGGGAACAGGAGAGGGACAATGGGGGGTGGGGAGTTTGGGAGAGATAGCATGGGGAGAAATGCCAGATACAGGTGAAGTGGAGGAAGGCAGCAAATCACACTGCCACATGTGTACCTACTCAACTATCTTGCATGTTCTTCACATGTAACCCAAAACCTAAAATATAATAAAAAAGAAAAAGAAAAAAAAAACCAATATTAATTCTTCTAGTTCATAAACATCAGATATCCTTCCATTTATTCTTGTCCTCTTCAATTTCTTTCATCAATGTTTTATAGTTTTTATTGTAGATATTTTACCTGCTTGATTAAATATATTTATTTGTTATCTTTTATAAATGAAATTGCATTCTTGATTTTGTTCAGATACTTTGTTATTAATATATAGAAATGATGCTATTTTTTGTATGTTGATTTTGTATTCTATGACTTTACTGAATTTGCTTGTTCTAACAGTTTTCTTGGTAGAATCTTTTATATTTTGTATATGTAAGGACATGTCATATACAAAAAGAAACAATTTGGCTTCCTTCTTTCCAATTTGAATGTCTGTTTTTCCTAATTGTTTTGGCTAGAGTTTCTGGTATTGTGTTGACTAGAAGTGGAGAATGTGGGCATTCTTATTATCTTCCAGTTCTTAGAGAAAAAGTTTCAACTTTTCTCTGCCTACTGCAATGTTGACTGTGTGTTTATTATGGATGGCCCTTATGTTGAGGTATGTTCCTTCTATTCCTAATTTGTTGAAGACTATCATTTAGAAATGTTGAATTTTGTCAAATGCTTTTCCTGTATCTGTTGAGATACTCATAAGGTATTTGTCATTTATTATTTAAAATAATGTGATATATTACATTTATGTATTCACATATGATAATATTCTTTCATCCCTAGAGTTAATCCTACTTGATTATAGTGAATGAGCTTTTCAGTCTGCTGTTAAATTTCAATGGCTAGTATTTTGCTGAGCAGTTTTTAATCTACATTCATCAGGGACATTTGCCTTCATTTTGTTGTTGTTGCTGTTGTTGTTGTTGTTGTGGTTCTATTCTCATCTGGTTTTAAAATCAGGGTAATTCTGGCCTCGTAGGATAAGTTTGAAATATTTTCCTCCTCTTCAGTTTTTGGAATAGTTTTTGAAATATTAGTGCTATTTCTTTGAATGTTTTATACAATTTATCAGTGAAGATATGAATCCTGGGCTTTTCTTTAATGGGAACCCTCATTACTACCTTAATCTCTGCTTGTTACTGGTTTGTTCACATTATGTATTTCTTCTTTTTTCAGTAGTGGTAGGTTGTATGTATCCAGGCATATATCAGTTTCTTCTAGGTTTCCCTATTTGCCGACATATAAATTTCATAGCAACTTACTATGCTTCTTTTGTGTTTCTGTGGTATCAGTTTTACTGTCTTTTTATCTATGATTTTGTTTATTGTAATCTTTTTTGGTAGTCTAAAGTTTGTTAATTTTATGTTTTCAAAAAACTCATTTCATTGTTCTTTTGTAGATGCTTTAGTCTCTTTTGTTCGTGCTCTGATCTTTATTTTTTTCTAATAATTTTAGGTTTTATTTATTTTTGCTTTTCTAGTTCCTTGAGATGCATCCTTAGGTTGTTTATTTAAGATATTTTATATGTACATATAATATATATATAAAATATACATATAATATATATATAAAATATACATATATAATATTTATGAAATATACATATATAATATATATGAAATATATATAATATATATAACATATATATGAAATACATATATAACATATATATATATGAGTGTATTGGTATAAAGATTCCACTAAGAACTTCTTTTGCTGTATCCTACAATTTTTGCTATGTTGTGTTTTCATTTTTATTTGTTCAATAAATTTTACAATTTATCTTTTAATTTCTCCATTGGCCCATTTTTTGTTTACAAGAATACTGTTTAATTTCCATGAAGTTATACAGTTTCTGCAGTTTTTTCCTGTTGTAATTTTTAGTTTGAATTCACTATCATCAGAAAAGACAATACAATTTTGATTTTTTTGAATTTGTTGACTTGTTTTGTGGGCTAACATATCATCTCTTCTGTAGAATGTTTCACATGCTGTTGAATAGAATGGATATTTCAAAGATCTTGGAAGGAATATTCCATAAAACATCTTTTAGGTTCATTGGTTTAGAGTGTAGTTTATATTCATTGTTTTTGCTAATTTTCTGTCTGGATGATTTTTCCATTGCTGAAAGATGGATATTGAAGTTCTCTACTATTATTTTTTTGCTATCTGTCACTCTCTTAGGTCTATTAATGTTTCATACGTTTAGGTGTTTTGATGTTGTGTGCATATATATTTATGACTATTACATCATCTTGCTGTATCGGCCCCTTTATTATTCATAATGGCCTTTATCTTTTTATAGTTTTTTCCTTGAAGTCTATTTTATCTGATAAAACTATAGCCACTTCTGCTTTTTTTTGGTTTCCATTTTTATGAAATATCTTTTTCCATCCATTCATTTTCAGCCAGTATGTGTCCTATGGATGAAGGCAATCTCATATAGGTAACAAATAACTGTATCTTGTTTGTTTAATCCATCCAGCCACTTTGCCTTTCAACTGGATAATTTAATCCATTCACATTCAAGGTAATTACTGATAGATAACAATTCGGTACTGCCTTAGTGTTCCTTGTCTACTGGTAGTTTTATATAGACTTTGTTTTTTTTTTCTTTTACTGTTTTCCTTTGTGAGTAATTTTCAGTATCAGTATGATTTAGTTTCTAGCTTTTCTCCTTAGTGTATCTATTAAAGTTTTTTCTTTGAGAGTGCCAGTAGGCTTACAACGGAGCCAGTAGGCTTATAACTTGTTATAGAAATAACCAGTTATTTTATTTTTTATTTATTTATTTTTTTAACTAACAGTTTAGATTCAGTGGTATATGTAAAGGTTTGCTACATAGGTAAACTCAAGTCATGGAGTTTTATTGTAAAGAATATTTTATCATCCAGAAATTAAGCCCAGGACCCAAGAGTTATCTTTTCTGCACCTTTCCCTCCTCCCATACTCCACCCTCAAGTAGATCCCAGTGTCTGTTGCTTCCTTCTTTGTATTCATATCTTCTCACCATTTAGCTCATTCTTCTATATGTGAAAATGTGGTATTTTCTTTTCTGTTCCTGCATTAGTTTGCTCAATATAATAGCCTCCAGCTCTATCCATGTTCCTGCCATAGCTATAATCTTGTGTTCTTTTTTATGGCTGTGTAATATTCTGTGGTATATGTGTACCATATTTTCTTTATCCAATCTGTCACTGATGAGTATTTAGGTTGATGCCATGATTTTGCTCTTGTGAATAGTGCTGCAATGAACACTTACATGCCACGTCTTTATTGTAAAATGATTTATATGCCACTGGTTATTTACCTAGTAATGGGATTGCTGAATCAGATGGTAGTTCTCCTTTTAGATGTTTGAAAATCATCATACTGTTTTCCACAATGTTTGAACTAATTTACACTCTACCAAGAATATAAAAGTTTTCTCTTTTCTCTGCAACCTTGCCAGTATCTCTTATTTTTTGACTTTTTAGTAGTAACCATTCTGACTGGCATGAGATGGTATCTCATTGTGGTTTTCATTTGCATTTCTCTAATGATAAATGATATTGAGCTTTTGTTAAATATGCTTTTTGGCTGCATATATGTCTTTGAAAAGTGTCAATTCATGTCCTTTGCCCACTTTTGATGGCATTGTTTTTCTCTTATAAATTTAAGATTCTTATAGATGCTGGATATTAGACATTTGTCAGATACATAGTTAGCAAATATTTTCTCCCATTTGGTAGGTTGCCTGATTTCTCTGTTGACAGTTTCTTTTGTTTGTGCAGAAACTCTTTATTTTAATCAGATTCCATTGTCAATTTTTGCTGTCGTTACAATTGCTTTTGGTGTCTTTTTCATGAAATCTTTGCCTGTCCCTATATTCAGGATGATATTGTCTGGTTATCTTCAAGGGTTTTTATAGTTTTGGGATTTACCTTTAAGTCTTTAATCCATCTTTATTGATTTTTGTATATGGTGTAAGGAAGGAGTCCAGCTTCAATCTTCTGCATACTACTAGCCAGTTACCCCGGCACCATTTATTGAATAGGGTATCTATTCTCTATTGCTTGTTTTTCTCAGCTTTGTCAAAGATCCAGTGGTGATAGGTGCGTGGCCTTATTCCCAGGATTTTATTCTGTTCCATTGGTCTATGTGCCTGTTTTTATATGAGTACCATCTGTTTTGTTTACTATAGCCCTGTAGTACAGTTTAGAGTCAGGTAAAGTGATGTCTCCAGCTTTGTTCTTTTTGCTTAGTATTGCCTTGGCTATTTGGGCCATTTTTTTTTTTTAGTTGTTGTTCCATATGAATTCTAAAGTAGTTTTTTCTAGTTCAGTAACAGGTTACATTGAAAGCATTATGACTTAATTTTGATTTAATAAAAAGACAAAAAAAATCTGATCTTTCACTCTTACTATCCCATATATTTCATTTTTGATGTCACAATTTATATTTTTATATTTTATATCCTGTAACAAATTATTGTTGCTGTTGTTGTTTTATTGTTTGTCTTTTAATTTCCCCCAAAAGGGATGTATATTATTCTGAATACATCTGTATATTTACTTTTACCTATGGATTTTCTACCTTTGGATGTTTTTGTGTAACGTATTAGCAACCTTGCATTTCAGTTTGAATAATTTCTTTTAGCCTTTCTTGTAAGGCACAGTTGGTTAAATAATGCAGTCACAGAGAACCATCTTCTTATAGTTCATGTATTGCTTTATTCTTTTTTGCAGTCTAAGGGGGTTTCAAAGTCTTGCTCATCTACTCACGTTCCCTTGAATTTTGTGATTTTTTTTTTTTTTGCATATGTATACTTGTTCAAATTGATGTTCTTATTCGGAATTACTGTAGATATTTACTCTGCCACTTTGCTGTACCCTGCACACACATAAAATTATCATTTTAAATACTGCAAAAATGATGTTTTGAGCTAAATTGTAGAAATAAAAAAATGTAAATTACTTTGGCAGTCATACATCTTTTTCAAACACTGTAATGATCATATGGATTTTTTAAAGCATTCTAAATTTAGTAATTATATATTAGGCATAGAAAACCATTGTAACATATATTTTTTTCTGATTCTAATAGCTGAGTTATTGTACTAGAAGCATACATGTGTCCAGGATTTGCCATTCTCTGTTTTTTAGGCATAGATCACTAATGATGCAGCAAATATTTGAGTGCTTAAAGATGAATCACAAAGACAGATACCAAAAAATTTTTTTAACTGTGCTTCTTCAGCTCTAATAATTGTGTTCACTGTAAAGTGAGTACACAAGACAGGTCTATTAACAATAAATGAGCAAAGTTTCTAACTCTCTAGCTTTGGACACAATGTGAGAAAATAAGTTATTGAAACAAAGTGAGTTAGCAATGTACCTTAGGCAAATGCAACTTTACTTTTTTATCAAAAATAAAACATTACCATGTTGTTGCACTCCTATTATCCTATGTCCTATTTCCATATCATGGGCAAATATGTCTCTTATTTTCTCATCATTTACCTATTAATGTATTGAAGTTTATTTTATTTATAAACTTCTCAATAAAAAAAAAAAAGAAAAAAACACTTGGTGAGGTATGGTGGTTCACAATGGTAATCCCAAGTAATACCAACACTTTGGGAGGGCAAGACTGGAGTATTATTACAGCCCAGAAGTTCCAGATCAGTTTGGGCAACATAATGAGACCCCATCTTTACAAAAAAAAAATGTTAAAAACTCACAGGACATGGTGGTACGTGCCTGTAGTCATAGGTACTCGGGAGTATGACGTGGGAGGATCACTTAAGCCCAGGAGTTCATGCTACAGTGAGCTGTGATCATGCCACTGCACTCCAGCCAAGGTGACAGAACAAGACCCCGTCTGAAAAAACAAATGAACAAAACAAAGACAATAACAAAAAACTCTTTCCAATGTCACCAATAAATATGTAATAACTGTATTAACTCAAGTAAATTGTTTAGATATTTATCAATCATTTTCTTCATCACAAATTATTTTATTTCATATCCTTTGGCCACTTCTCTGTTTTATTTCAGGATATCCACTCTTTTGCATATGTCTTAAATATTGTTGTTTTACAAAATTTGGCCCAACTTATTTCTCTCCATATACTATCTCTTTGATCTAATGAATTTCCAAAAATTCAAGGGTCATATAGCTTTCTTTATATATCTTCAAATACCTAGCTTTTTCTTAAGCCCAGCTCTTGAACTTATGATGAACATATGAACTTTGTAACAGAAAGAAACATGGCCTAAATTTTATATAATTTTCTCCAAGATTGCATATTTGGAAAAAAACAAGTATTCTTAATTTAGTTTTTGTTTCAGGAAAAAATGAAATCATAATCCCTAATTTCTTCCTCATACTTATTCCTCCAATGCAACCATTCAGTCCTGTTAAAAGTTTACTACGAATACTATTCTAATCATCTAATCATCTATCCATCACAACCATTACTAATATACACCATTATACTGCCGTCTAGTGGCTGGCCTCATTATACGATTTCCATCAAAATAAGAAGTGACTGACTGATCTTAAAAGAACTTTTCTTTTTCCCTAAAAGCAATTTTGTAATAAGCAAGAGAAGATCTCTTAGAGAAAGTAATCAAAGTAGCAATGTGCACATTTCAAGTATCCTCCAAATGACAAAATAAAAATTGCAACTGTGAAAGAATAACCAAAATATGATTTTCTTTAATAATAATTGGGAACATTTATATGACTAATAACCTGGTATTAAGACCAATAATAACCTACAAAATAACTAATAAAGGTAGAACTAGTCTCAAATGCAGTCATTGTAAGACACAATATTACAACAATATCAAATGAACTAGACAATGTGAATAAAAACGTAGTTGGTAATATCAATAGGTAAATATATATTTTATCTATATATACTGCATATTAATATATTTATATGTATTCTTTAATGTCTCATAATATATCCTTAAGATACAGCATACATAAAAAATGTCTCACAATTTCTCTGTTTGCTCTAGATTAAGCCAACATCTTTCTTTTTCCTGATTCACTTTGTCACCTAAGCAAGGGGTTGGCAAACTTGTCCATTAAGAAACAAGTAGTAACTATTTTGTTCTTAGCTGATAAGAAAGCAAAATTGAGAATATTATATAGGTATAGTTGGTTCTTATGATTTGCAGTAACTATGTTCTATCAGTTTCTAAGAAAATTGCATTAGCAAATGCTGAAACATTGCTTCTAGTTGAAGTACAGGGTTTAGATTCAACAACCAGTCAATACAGAATCTTGTTTTACGTTCCTGTTTAAAGACACCTTATTTGTTGCATATTGTTCACTTTTTAACATTGAACTTGTAGGCAACAGCACTATAACTTGTGCCTGATAAAAAACATATCAAATGCACATGTTTTCTCCATAAAGTCTATGGGCTTGCTCCTGTGGCCATTCTTTATTAGTCTTTAGCAATACAAAGCTGTCTAGTATCTTTCAAATCATTTTTCACCACTTACCCACTAAATACTAATACTTTTAATCTTTCATCTTTGCAAATCGTAAAACAATTTGTAATTTGACAATATCTACTACCTTACTACTTAATGTATGCTTCATAGACCAGCAGCACCAACATCATATTAGAAATGCAGAATCGTAGTGCATTTCAGAAATAGTGAATCAATCAGAATCTGCATTTGTATAAGATCTCTAAGTGATTTATATGCCTATTCTGTTTGAGAAACACTGTTCTATTATTTTTCTGACAGTGTGCTAAGATGGTGGGATACTCATCTGAAAACTAATGGCATGTTTGTTAAGTAACCTCATGATCCTCCCACCTCAGCCTCCCAAAAGTGCTGAGATTACAGGCGTGAGCCACACTGCCCAGCCCTGTTTGTTAAGTGTTCACTCAATACATCTGAAAGATATACAAGTAAAATTACAAAACAATGATTATTATTTTAAAATGTGCAGGAAATACTACTCTTTGACTACTCTGAAGGACAACAAATATATCCCAAGAAAGACAGAGAAAGCTTCCCAAAGAATGTGCAGCCTTGGCAACTGAATAAAGAGGGAAATGTAGTTAATATTACTTCAATGCTTGACATATGAAAGACATGGCATTCTTCTTAAGGAGGGGATTGATCATTTGTATCTCTTGTTCCCAGTAATTCCTGGTACTTAGGAACTATTCATTGAAAGAATAAATAAATGGATGAATAAATTCACTTTGTACTCAATGCTTCTCTTTACCACTAAATCACTGCTAAAACAGTAGTCATAAAATGTGGAAATATATGTCATGTATCTTACATGTGGAACCAGCATAGTCTTCTTTCATCCACAAATATTTTCTTGATTTCCAGGACAACAAATTTCTCATTCTAAAAGTTATTTTCCAAAAATTAATATGATGAAATTGGACATTAGGATGTTTTCTAATTATTCTGTATATGTTAAGACTGTTTACTATGTTGCACTATCTGTTCTAGGTCATGGTCATATTTGTGCCTCTGAACTAACATGCTGGGAAATATCCTTGATTTGGTATTTCAATGTAGTTTTTGCCTGACTTGGGAATGGATAAAATAGAAAGAAAGTGACTGCAAAATTATAGAAAGATGTCCAAATCCACAGTACCTACCAATGAAATCTCTGATTCTGTAAACTATTAAAAACGTTTTAATTATTAAAAGATTAAGTTACAAATGAATTTATCTCAATAATTGTATTTGCATTTTTGTGTCACATGTATACAGAACAATTAATGCTTCATTAGTCACTTACTTTTAAACAAATGTCTACCTCTATTTTTTCTTTTAAAATTTTAACTAATATAAAAACAATTTTTTTCATATTATACTTCTCAACTACATGTAATTGTAGTAATTCAATGGAAATAACCTAATAGCTGTATCCTTTAGTGTTTCTCTTTTAAAATACAGTATATTAAAATCATTTTATTACAATACTCACAATGAAGGTTTTTCTAGATTTAATGCTCATCTTTATTTGTTGACCATGTTCTGTACATAAATCACTCAAAATTAGAAAAAAAAAACCTTTTCAAATTATAGTAATCCAATGGTTAGCAGAAATGTGGTGTTTTCAGGTTGACTTAGGTGTGTACAATGTTCTGTAATATAAATTTTCTTGATTTTAATAAATTTTATGTGCCAAAGTTAATTATCCTTGAGCACATAGAAAAAGACTGCCAACCATGTTTTAAGCTATCTTTAATATGTCAAGTACAACAGTGATGAGAAATTAATGCTACTTTCAATTTCACTAATCATATTAAATTGCCATGGCTAATTATAGCTAACAAGTTCACTTAAAAAAAAAAATAACGTTTGTACTACATTTGGGGCAACAGTTTCTTATCTACAAGCTGTAATTTTTACCAGTATATGAAAATCAATACTTATTAGAGAAAAGGGCCTATAACAAGTAGAATGTTACAATTTGTATTGGGTGTTCCTTGCACTATAATCAGACCTGCAAGTAACAACTTAGGCTTCAGTCCACATTTGAGGACGATTTTGATATATACTCATGTCAAGTATATTGTTGTGGTTTATATTTTTCATCTAGAAAATAGATTGCTATTTCAAAAATTGTTGTCTTTCCTTATTACTTCTATTGCTTCTCTACTACTTTAAATTAGAGTATCTAGATATATAGATGCCATCACAGAGGCTTTACCTGGACTGTATTATAACAGATGACATTAATGGAATAATGAGACATTACAAAATCTTATGAAGCACATGGTAGCTTAAATGTCAGTTTGTATTTAATTGATAATTTATTTTTAAAATAATCATAGGATGTTTTCTCTGTTTCTTGATTCTTACATATGCAAAATAAGTGTGTTTTATTACTAGTTGAAATTTAAACCACAATTTTGTCTTTTTTATGCTTAGAAAAACTGATAGCTAATATGGTAACAGTTTTTTTTTTTTTAATCTTAACCCATTCAGTTTCATTGTGTATATACAGAAACTGTGAAAAAATGAAAGTAAGATAAACAGCACTCAGTAGACTTCAGGATAAGTAGTGAGAAACATATTTATTTTATAATACCTTTGTTTTAAAACCTGTTGGTCTTTGACTTTTATATGAATTATATGATTTTTAAATAGGTTAAAGTTACGATTAGAAAAGAATTATTTCAACCCTATGAAGATTATTATATATTCGCCATTACTTTCTAGTGAATTTCAGTGTATATGATAAAAAGAAAGACAATAAAAACATGTACATGCAGTTACCATTATTTAAGAGAACACGATCTAAGATAAATAAAAAGGATTTATACTTGCATTTATTTACAGCAAAGCAAGAAAAAGAAGAGCTATGAAACATCTGCAGTGTTAATAATTGAGTTCTATAACTAATATCGCCTAACACTGAATTAAATACCTTGAAAAATAATGCTACTAATAAGTATAAACTCGTGGCTATTAAATTATTTTTAAAATTTTACACAGAAAACAGGTTGAAGTTGCCATCTGTTAATTGATTACAAAGTAAGGGAGAATAAATATGAAATGTTAGACAAAATCAAGGGAGATTAAAATTATATTTTACTGGTAACATAATGCAAGACATCAGATGAGATAATGATTAAAAGGCAAGGTTTCTTTATCCTAAAGATCCATACCAAATGTTTTATTTTTTTTTTTTAGTTTGCTTTCCAAAGGTAGCTTATATGGGAATGCTTACATATCTTACTCCTTGGCAATCTGAACATATAGACTACTCTGTTTTGCTTTAAGTTCCTAAAAGAGAAGTATAATGTCAGATAGGCTTTAGTTTATTTTATTTATCTCTTTGAGGATACCCTTTTTTTTCATATGAAAGTCTATAATATTTTCTCTTAATTGATATTACCAGGATATTTACAGGTGAATTTTATTTTTCTTCTTATTCTGACCTAGAATTCTCTGGGACCCTAACATGCCATCTGAGACCCCTAGATAATGGACATTTCCTTCCATTGGTTTAATTACTGCCTTTTCTTCAAAAGTATTAAGATGATAACCTACCTGATTAACTCATTCATAGTGTCCATAGAACTCCAAGGCCAAAGGTTACCTAACTACATCTACATTTTTGGTCCTCTCTCAGTGCTTCAGCTTTTTCCTCTTGGTTCTTACCCATTCCATAGAGTAGAAAACATTGCACTGGTTTTCTCTGCCAGAACACTAACGAAGAACATCATTCTCAGCAAACTGACACAAGAACAGAAAATGAAACACCGCATATTCTCACTCATAGGCGGGTGATGAAAAATGAGAACACATGGACACACGGAGGGGAGTATTAAACACTGGGGTCTATTGGGGGGAAAAGGGGAGGGCCAGCAGGAGGGGGAGGTGGGGAGGGATAGCCTGGGGAGAAATGCCAAATGTGGGTGAAGGGGAGAAAGGAAGCAAAACACACTGCCATGTGTGTACCTATGCAACTGTCTTGCATGTTCTGCACATGTACCCCCAAACCTAAAATGCAATAAAAAATTAAAAAAAAAAAAAAAGAACACTAACGAAGCACTAGACTAATCCAACAGGCCTAAGTTAGATAGAGAAATTTAAGGACTTCTTAAAAATTGAGAGGAGAATAAAAAAAAGAAGTGTCATTATTATTGTTTGGAGTGGAGTGCGGAGTAGGAAAGAAATGTTAAAAAGTATTAAGATGTGAAGTTTTATCCTTTTTTTCCACAAGCTTTTCTGTCTTAAAGTCACAACTCAAACATTCAAGACAGAACTAGTGATTCAATCTATCCAAGTTTCTTATCTCAAACAATGTATTCTGATAATTCCAATTTCCAGTTAACAAGAGAATGGGAGAAATTTACAGATGATGTAATATTTTCTACTTCCCTATTTCCGGATGGAGACTTCTTTTTTCTATCTTCTTCTAATTATTTTCTTTTCCTTTCCCCTTTCTCCTTATCTCCCTCCCTTTATAATGCACACAAAATGAATTAGAAAATCTGCTAGGCCAAAGTTTAGGGGATCAATTAAAGCTATACATTCAACTATTACTATTTCAGTGTCTTTTACAATTTGTATATCTACTTTTGCTTTATTTTGTGGTCTTTCTACTGACAAACTTAAGGATACAGTTAATTATTTACATTTCCCACAGGAGTATGAAAAATATAGATGCTGACCAAATGGCTACTTTCCAACAACAGCTTCACTTTAAAGAAAGAAGATACAAAACTTTGGTGTTTAGTTTTTCCTTCCACATTAAGAAAGCACTATGACACATTTCATATATAAAGGTTCACCTGAAGGGCAATGCAAACAAAATGTTTATGCTACATTTCCCATTATTCTTCAACTAAATTGATCTTTTCTTTAAGTATATTTTTGTAAGGGTGTTTTCAACTAAATTGATCTTTTCTTTAAGTATATTTTTGTAAGGGTGTTTATGGGTCACTGCCAGTCTCCTACAAATTAAGTAAAATGTCTTGGATATAAAGTTGAAAATCATGACCTTGACTAAACTTTTTAAATATGAGATGACAGTTTTATTGATTGCTATGCATGTTTTGTAGAACAAGAAGGAAAGCTTATTGCATCTGTTTCATTCATTTTCTTTTGAGAAGATATAGTCTGGATATGTTTTTAAACTTGCTTATTCAAACATACTTCTTACTTGGCTGCTGTGGAAAAGCAAGAAAAATTCCCAATTTGAGCATTACATATAGGATTTACAAACTTGCAGAATATTCAACTCACAGAATGAAGTTATTCTAGAATTCTCTCTCTTTACTAGTGCCACTAGGAAATATAATACCTCTAAGGTATCTTGCAGCAGAATATTGAACAAATATTGTGAGTTCTGTGGCATGAGGAAGAATGCCAACACTTACTTTGGTATTTTTTTCCAAGTTCTCATTTATCTTCTGATTGATTTGCAGTGACATTTATTTCAATTCCTAGATTAACATTTTAAACATGTTGCATATATACTACCACTTCATTATTCGAGTTCTATTGCAAGCAATATTAGGTTGCAGCAATCACTCTTAAGGAGTATAACCATCATTTCACATTCCTTCCAACTTAGCCATGTAGACAAATACTACTAATTTATTTCAGTTAGAAAGACAGGCAAAATTATTTTTTTCACTCCAGTGTTCTGTTGGTTCACCCATATTCTTTCAACAAAATCACATACTATCTACCCAATGGTCCATTCTTCCATCTTTGTTAGTAGTTTCATGAATGTTATTAGTACGTATAACTTTCTAGAAATATATATTTATTAGTAAGAATACAAACTAGACTAACTTTTTTTTAATGCTAGGGTTTAAGTAAGAAGTTATTTTTCATTCACATAATAATCTGGAGGAGAGATTATTTATGGGCTTTAGGGCAATTCAACTGCTCGTTTTCAAGGGAATCAGGCTGTAAATTTAGCTAAGTTCCCCAGCATTTTCTGCCCCCTTCAGAGTTCTAGACAGCAGTCTTATCATCTCTTAACAAGCAAGAATAAGGGAAAACATAGTGTAGGTTATATAACTATATCTTTAAGGAGATGATCCAGAAATTCTATAGTTGTTATAAGGCAGTATAGTAAACTCTTCTTTAGGTATGTAGCAAGGTACTCAAATATACTTGAGAATTCTGTTTACAAAAAGAATTGACATATGCTAGAGATAATTACAATGTTCTGGCCCCTGTTAGGAATAGTAGATGGATGATGATTGTCATGGAATAAAAGACTTTTTATATTTTTATTATTTATACATGGATTTTAAACTGCAAGAAGAATGATATATCTACACTTGGCTATTAGGATACAGCCTCCCTCCTGGCTGTTTTCACAGGCCTGTGTTGGGTGTCTGCAGCTTTTCCGGGGACACAGTACAAGCTGTCAGTGGATCTACCATTTTGGAGTCTGGAGGACAGTGGCCCTCTTCTCACAGTTCTACTAGTCAGTGCCACAGTAGGGGCTCTGTATGGGGGCTCTGATCCCACAATTCTTTTCCATACTGCTCAAGCAAATGTTTTCTATGAGAGCCCCACATCTGCAGCAAACTTCTGCCTGGACATCTAGCTGTTTCCATACATCTTCTGACATTTAGGCAGAGATTCCCAAACCTCAGTTCTTGGCTTCTGTGCACTTGAAGGTTCAACACTTCATAGAAGCTGCCAAGGCTTGGGGCTTTCATTCTCTGAAGCCATGGGCTGATCTGTTCCTTGGCCCTTTTTAATTATGGCTAGAGCAGTTGGGACACAGAGCACCAAGTCTCTGTATTGCACACAGCATGGGGACCCTGGCCTGGCCCATAAAACCATTTTTATTCCTAGGCTTCCAGGCTTGTGATAGGAGGAGCTGCCACGAAGACCTATGATATGCCCTGAAGATATTTTCCCATTGTCTTGAGGATTAACATTAAGTCCCTTGTTACTTGCGCAAATTTCTGCAGCCAACTTGAACTTCTCCTCAGGAAATGGAATTTTCTTTTGTATCACATTATCAGCCTGCAAGTTTTCTGAACTTTTATGCTCTGCTTCCCTTATAAAGCTGAATACCTTTAACAGCACCCAAGTTAACTCTAGAATGCATGGATGCTTAGAAATTTCCTCTATTCGATACCCTATATCATCTATCTCAAGTTCAATTATCCACAAATCTCTAGGGTGGGAGGAAAATGCTGACAGTCTCTTTGCCAAAACATAGCAAGAGTCACCTTAGCTCTACCTCCCAACAAGTTCCTCAGCTCCATCTAAGACAACCTTAGCCTGGACCCTATTGTCCATATCACCATCAGGCTTTTGGAAGAAGCTACTCAACAAGTCTCTAGGAAGTTTCAAACTTTTCTACATTTTTTTTTCTTCTTCTGTGCCCTCTAAACTGTTTAAACCTCTGCCTGTCACCCAGTTTAAAAATCACTCCCATATTTTCAGGTATCTTTTCATCAGTGCCCCACTCTACTGGTACCAATTTACTGTACTCTATTTTCACACTCATGATAAAGATGTACCTGAGACTAGGCAATTTACAAAAATTTTTGGACTCACATTTCCATGTGGCTGTGGAGGCCTCAGAATCATGGCAGAAGGCAGAAGTCACGTCTTACATCAATGGCAGCAGGCAATGGGAGAGAGCTTGTGAAGGCAAACTCCCCCTTCTAATACCATCAGATCTTGTGAGTCTTATTTGCTATTAAGAGAACAGTATGGGAAAGACCCGCCCCCAGGCTTCAATTATCTCCATCCAGGGCCCTCCTACAACTTGTGGAAATAATGGAAGCTACAAGATGAGATTTGGTTGGGGGCACACAGCCAAACCATATCACTACCCAAAGGAAAAGAAATCTTTATATCAAAAGATACCTGCACTCATAGGTTTACCACAGCACTATTCCCAATGGTGAAGATATGGAATCAAACTAAGCTTCCATTAACATCTATTAATGATATAATAAAGAACACATGGTGGGATGAAATGGAACACACAATGGAATACTGTTAAGCTATAAAAATAATGTCATTATATCTTTTGCAGCATTATGGATAGAACAGAGGTCATTACCTTAAGTGAAACAACTCAGACATGGAAAGACAAATGCCACATGTTCTTACTTACAAGTGGATGCTAAATAATGTGTACACCTGAACATAATATGTGGAATAATAATCACTGAAGACTCAAATGGGTAGGACAGTAGGAGGGGAGTAAGAGATAAAAAATTAATAAATGAGGACAATGTATATTATTCAGGTGATGGTTACACTAAAAGCCTAGACTTCACCCTAAGCAATATATCCAATTAAAATCACAGTTGTAACTCTTAGATTTATACATATAAAAACAAATTCTGAAGTAATATCAACAGCTTAATATGAGAGTTTCCAAACTTTATACTGTGTCCCAAATAATATCAAAATAGGCTATACACCTGTATAGTTAAAAGAACCAAGTGCAAATGTCTGCTCTGTGCTGTATTCATAATCAGATTTTATTTTTCCTCTGAGGGTGTAAGCTTACCTCCTTAAATCACATTTGTAATGAATTGAAATTAAGATGTCAGGTATTTACTTCACTATGTATTGACATTGCATTATTAATGTTTGTTGGAGAGCTATGATTTTTTACTATAAACTTATATTTGGTGTTGCTAATAGGTCACTGTCACCTATTTTTTTGTCTGAAGTTATATCAGCATACTCGTAAAGAAGGGGCAAAAGTTTGGATTCTGCTCAAATATAGAAAGTTTGTATGTGAAATATGTTACATTCTTATATAATATGCTACACGTTCATTAAAAATTAGATAATTTAAATAATATATTTAATGTAGAAACAATTAATTGCCTTCTAAAAATAAATGTATACCCATTCCAAGCATTAAGAAAGATGAAACTTGTTCATGTGAAACTTTGTAATTTATGAGATGTATGATGAAATCTTAAAATGTCTTCTTTAATAAATATGTAACTAATAAATATAACAAAATATAATTTTGATAAAGTCATGTGACTCCTGGGTTTTTTTTTTCAATTTCTAATCACAACAGATTATAGGCAGTGGCATGTCTAACTACTTGTCAATAGACATTAAATAAAATTGAGTGATTGCGATTATAAAATAGGTTTATATGCAAATACTTTTAATAAAATAGCTTTTCTATATTATCACATCCTATTCCTTCTATACTCACTGTAAGACCAAGCTTCCTTTGCTCTAGAAACATGCACAATTCTTTTTCTTTCTCCACTGGACCATTGCAAATTGGAGGTGGAAAACATAAATGAAACCTAAATGTTTTGCTGTATTTGCTCCTCAGTTTAGTCTCCTAAGCTTTCTTTCTTTGAGCTTCAAGTTATTAGGGAATGAGACAGAGAACATAAAATAAGAGACCAGTAGACTTTACAGACCCACAGGGCACAACTAAAAAGTGTGCTGCTTTTGTAGCCTCATCTTTCCTACCAAATGAGCACTTTTTCTCTGCTATCTTACTTTGGGTAGATTCTGCCAGAAAGAGACAGCATTCTTCTTCTCATATAGCACACAATTGTTAGGTGCTATTAAGTTTTGAAAATATTTTCCCGGTCTAATTAGTGAAAATTTGTAATCATTATTTTAACACTTCAGTGTTTCCATAGATCTTTAACTCCATACAATTCCCTGTTATCTCTTTTTTGATTCCTTCATAAGGATATCAGTTAATCCAAGTAGGACTTAAAGTCAACAAATTAATACTATAAAATGTTTCTTCAGATTTGAAGGAAGAATAAAATAATAAATGTAATAACTGTAATCCCTAAAATGTTATGTAATTAGTAATTTATGTGATTAATTTGTAATACCACATATTCTGACAGAAAACTTTCCAGAAAGACAGTACAGCCTAGGTCAAAATTTTTAAACAGTTTCAGAATGCTGAATATGTTATCTCTGTATGTGTGGAGTGTGTGCATGTGTATACATCTTATATCAAATATAAAGTTAACAATCACATGGTATCAGGGTAACAACCAATTAATGTATTTAGATACACACGCATGCACATGCACACACACACACAAACACACACACACACACACATATATAATTTCTGGCCATTGTATTGAAAGTAATTAAATTATTGTTGCCCCTAAATATCTTCTATGATAAAGTAGGCCATTTAGATAAAAAGACTAAATATTATCATATAGCAATAAATTTATTTTCTTCTAACATAAGCCAATTTTTAATAAGGATGAATTACAATGATTATGACCCCTAAGAGAAAAAAGTTTAAAAAAATGTCTGTTAACCACAAATAATGAAGGGAAGCCATTGGGTGTGAATACATGCAAGTTTATGCTTTTTTTATGTATTTTATTTTCCCGTCTTTGGAGAGGGTGACAATGTAGAAATGAATTTCCTTACTGTACCATACTAACACGCCCTTAAAGTTTATCATTCAGTAAGCTCATGTTCAGTGTATTAAACAAAGACTACTGTAGTTTAACACAATATTTCAGTTAAATTGCTTTGAGTTAATGATCATGATAATTCAAAGTTATATATCTTATTACAGTAATGGTAAATTGACATTTGATTGAAAAGTCAATAAAAAGAAGCATATCTGTGTGCCTTTAAAGTGTGTAGTAAGATGATAAATGACTAGAAGAATAGAAGACTGAAGAGACACCTTCAACATGTTGATTATTATCAATGAATAAATCACGGAGTTGATTCATAATAGTATGAAGCCTGTGGGTCAAGTAGGTACAGATAACTGATTTCAATATTTTACATGTTCCTTACAATAGCGTTTACATGTGATTCTTTGCTTAACTACAATGGCATATATATAGCAATTTATCATCGCTTTTTACTTCAGTGGTTGCTTTGTATTAAACAAAATTTTACGAATAAAATTCAGAAGCGCAATAAACCAAATGTTTGCCTAAAGTGCTTAATTTAATGTGCCATTATTTATGAGACAGCCACACTGAATTATCTTTGTTTGACACTTTCACATTCACATTTATATGTCATCAGAGTGATTCATATTTTCTTTTCTCAAAGAACTCTAATTACCTGTTTGATTACTTTCTTTATTAATTCCAAAAGTGTTTATTGAACACTATGAAAATATAAAATTCTCAAAATTATGATTTCCTGTCTTAATTTGAAGATGACTTCATAACTTTTAATAGAAAAGGCCAATCTTTCTGTCTTGCCTATCACTAGTATCTGTTAGTTTGTTTCTCTAATAGTATTACTAATCCAGTAACTCCTTAAATATTAATGATTAGATGATGAAATGAATATGTTTTTCAAATTTATGATTGTCATATTTTACCAGAAGAAGTGATATAGCATTTGCGTTTCTACAGCCTCTGATTACTATTATCAATTACTTGATGAAAAATCAAAAGATTATGTACAGAGGAGAATGGAATAGAAAAGTAGAACAAATTGTTAGACAAGTATCATACATATGTGAAATTTGGAATTGATCATAGTACAGTTCATTCACTTAAACCAGTGATCATAAATTAGGTGATTTTTCTAAGCTTTCTAGCTCCACAAACCACCTCGTTGACAAGCTTTGAATTTTTTTTTTCTGTGCTTATTGATTTCCAATGAAATTGCCATCTAAATTGATTAATGTGTATATGTACTAAGAAAAGATGTTCAGGGTGTCTCTACACCCTTCCCGGTGAGTCTAATCCCAGAAACTTGCTCTAAAAACATAGAGCAAGAAGAGAGATAAACTGTCTTTAAAAACAAATAAAATAAAGTTAGTGAGATAAAATGAGGTTACCAAACATATTAATGAACAGTTATTAGAACAATAACTAGGAACTAAAAGCCACTATTACATATTCATGGCGAATTCTCACCTCTATATCTTTACATTTCATGTAGGTGTTTAAGAAGATTTGTATCCACATTTAGTAATTAGATATACTTTTTGTTAAAGTGTTTGCAAATGCACAGATGGCTGCTCATAATAAAAATCTTTTTTAGCAAATAGCTTTGTAAGATTAATATGTGAAAACCTTTTAACATGTCTGATCTAACAACCTTTGTATTTAAAACCTGCTTCATGGGTCTAAAAAAAAAATGGAAATAAATGGCATGGTCTCGTGGTTTCTTAACTTTTCAAAATCATGTCATGCTACAGAGAACAAAAGAGGTTGAAGGACAAGCACAGTGATAGAAAGCCCAGAAGTGTCCATCAAGTCAGAGTATGCCATTGGTCAGGAAATGTAGACAGATTTGCCATAAAGATAATTCAGTACAAATAACCAAAAGACTGCTTCATCCATATTGATTTTACCAATATCTTATCATAAAAATGACTCAGAAATAACGTTCATGTAAAACATCAAATTAATTTGCATAGCAAAAATACTCCAATTGCATTTTATTAGAAACATTTTTAACCTCTGCGTGTGCCTGTAATCCCAGCTACTCAGGAGGCTGAGGCAGGAGAATTGCCTGAACCCAGGGGGCGGAGGTTGCGGTGAGCCGAGATCGCGCCATTGCACTCCAGCCTGGGTAACAAGAGCGAAACTCCATCTCAAAAAAAAAAAAAAAAAGAATAAGAAAATATTATTCCAAAATAAAATAATACTGGTAGAAACACTTGTGCAAGCAATTTAGAATTATGAAGAGTTTGAATAATGTAGATTGGCTTATAGATATTGATACTTTAATTTTGATCACACCCTATGCAGACCTGGCTTTATGAGCAAGAGACTTGTGCAGCTGTATAGGGCTCCATGCTCTGAAAAGTCTTGCTCTGGATTTAGCGCTTACCAGCAGTCATACAATACTTCCTTCACCTCTTTACTCTCCTATCCTCTTGCACTATTATTTCACATTTGCTTTCTCTTTGAAACTCTAATTCCCTGATTTCAACTTCACTCTCCTATGATGACTATTTTTCTATTTCACTTCAAAAAATGGAACCATTTATATCATTACTGCCACAGTTCCAACACCTAAGGTATCTACCTATCCTTATCTATGGCCATATACCATATTTTTTCTTTCTTCCTTTTTTTTTTTTTTTTTTTTTTTTTTTTTTGAGATGGAGTTTCGCTGTTGTTACCCAGGCTGGAGTGCAATGGCGCGATCTTGGCTCACCGCAACCTCTGCCTCGTGGGATCAAGCAATTCTCCTGCCTTAGCCTCCTGAATAGCTGGAATTACAAGCACGCGCCACCACACCCAAATAATTTTTTTTTTTTTTTTTTTTTTTTTTTTGTATATTTAGTAGAGACGGGGTTTCACCGTGTTGACCAGGATGGTCTTGATCTCTTGACCTCGTGATCCACCCGCCTCGGCCTCCCAAAGTGCTGGGATTACAGGCGTGAGCCACTGCGCCCGGCCTGTATTTTTTCTTTTATTGCTATTCATTAATTTCCAATTTATCTAGCAAACGCCAACCCATCTACCTACATACTAGGGATCATTTTTCAATTAATTCAAACACGGATTCAGAAATTCCTTTCTTTCTCTCTTGATTCATGTTTTCACGTTTTCCTGGCTCCTTCCTAATTAAACATACATATTATAATTAACCCCATGTTTAAATACAAAAATCCCAGCCATAAATTCACAACCCTCTGAAGTTATCCCATTTCTCTATTTTTAGGTAAAGTGAATACATTTGCTGCCTATTCTGACTCTTTAATTTCTCTCCCAGTGCTTTCTGTAAAGAATACTGAGATCAGAATAACACCCTTATTCTTTGTTACAGTGGCATTGTTTCTTATTTACTAGCTAAACTAGAATTATGTTTTCCAGAACCTGCTTCCCTATGGGATCCTGGGCTAGAGTTGGTCATGAGTCAAATATGTGCAGTATTTCAAAAGTACAACAAGCATTTATTTTTATGCTCTGAATTTTGGTGTAGGATATGGTGCTGTGGCACCTCCTTCATTTGGTGACTTAGCTTTTAACACATCTTGTTGACAGGAGATATAGTAAACAGGCCTATGCTTTTTCCAGCTCAAGACAAATTTCCTCCTGCAACAGCTTTGAATCTGGGGCCAGGTGTGTGTGCAGACCTGTAGTCAAAGGTGCCAGATACATTGGAAGTCACCATGCCAACAAAATTAGTGATGGTGAGATAGAGATGAGGTTGCCAGTGTTTCCACTTTGTAAGATATTCTCAACCAATAATTATGTAAGTCCATGAATAGATAGAATTTAATTGCAATTACATTATTTATCTATGTTCAATGTAAAAAGAAAATTAGCATTCTTGTATATGAAATCAAATTGTTGAAAAAAGTATTAAGATGTGCAAATGCGCATGCGTGAGTGGGTGTGTGCTTGTGTGTGTATCTCTCTGTGTCTGTGTTTAGGTCCAGGGTAACACTTCTGTTCCGATAGAACTTAATGTGAATTTGGGTGAACAGATTCATGTTACTCCTCATTCTACTTATACCTTGACGTTATCTAAATCTTTAGATATCTATTCTGCTTTTCTTTAATAAAGGGTAGAACAGGGCCGGGCGTGGTGGCTCACGCCTGTAATCCCAGCACTTTGGGAGGCCGAGGCCGGTGGATCACAAGGTCAAGAGATCGAGACCATCCTGGAAAACACGGTGAAACCCCGTCTCTACTAAAAATACCAAAAATTAGCTGGGCATGGTGGTGAGTGCCTGTAATCCCAGCTACTCAGGAGGCTGAGGCAGGAGAATTGCCTGACCCAGGAGACGGAAGTTGCGGTGAGCCGAGATCGCGCCATTGCACTCCAGCCTGGGTAACAAGAGCGAAACTACATCTCAAAAAAAATAAATAAAGAAAAATAAAGGGTAGAATTTTAATAAAGTGCATGTGTACTTGAGTATATGAGAATGAGATGCACCACTGTTAGTAATCATATCATATAATCATTGAGAAAGTAATGTGTTTGTGTGCATTTGTAAACTGACTTCAATGATAACACTATTCATAAATAGATAATGTTTGTCTTTGCCTTTCCCTCATACTGTTATCTGAAACATTTTGCCAAAAATTACAGCTCTAAATTTCCATGTGTTTATTTTACAGTATTACATGTTATGGAGATGCCAATTTATTTTATTGTGATTTAACTAATGCATATAATCCAACAATTTTAAACATAACTTTAATATGTTTTAAGAACAATCTGTAAATTAATATTTTTAAAGCTGTAAGAAAAATAAGAATCTCTGGAGAGTTGGAATATCCAGGATTTAGTTATAAGTTGGCCCATTATAAAATTTTTACTAAATTAATATTTAGTAAAATTAAATTGTCTATCAATAGACAATTTAAGAGATAAAACCAATTAATTCAAATAATCTTTAAAGACAAATTATGGAGCAAAGTTACATGTTAAAGTATAATACTCTCATTTTGAATTCATTGTCAACTTAGGGAATTCACATATTTCACTTTCCAATTAAATGGCATACATATAGACAAACCTAAGGCCATGATCTCCTTAGCAGCTCATTCTATTCCAGGCAGCAAGAAAAGAGATATCTACTTGATCTCTTCCCTGTCTCTTGTACAGTCTGGAGTAGCTGCTTCTGTGACAGCCTGTTTGTCTTGTTACTTCTTATGTATTTTTTTAACAGCTGCAAATACAGTCTATTCTTGTAAGAATTTGCATAAAAATTCCATCTTAATAAAGCAGGTTCCAAATATTGATGCTAGTCTATATACTGACATTAAACTTTTTTTTTTATGGATTCAAAGTAACTTTATTTTTTACTTTATTATAATTTATTTAAATTGGCAAATAAAAGTTTACGTATTAATCATGTGCAATATGATGTCTTGGAGTATATACACATCATGGAGTGTTTAAATCTAACTAATTCACCTATTCATTACCTCATGTCATTATTTTTGTGGTGAGAGCACTTAACATCCACTCTTAGCATTTTTTAAGACTGTGATACATTATCATTAGTTATAGTCATCATGCTGTAGAATAGATGTCTTGAACTCTCTGGCTGTCGCTCTTTTTTTTTTTTGGGAGAACCATTTTTTGTTTTGTGAAAATTAATTATTTTGTGTAGTGATCACTTGCAGTACAAATTAAAACTTGTGAGTTACAAAAATATGTATAAAATAAACGGAATAAGAAGTATTATCAAGAATTACGTGGGGCTGGGCATGGTGGCTCACGCCTGTAATCCCAACACTTTTGAAGGCCAAGGTGGGCAGATTACTAGGTCAAGAGGTCGAGACCATGGTGAAACCCCATCTCTACTGAAAAATACAAAAATTAGCTGGGTGTGGTGATGCGTGCCTGTGGTTCCAGCTACTTGGGAGGCTGAGAAAGGAGAATTGCTTGAAACCGGGAGGCGGCGGTGTCGGTGAGCCGAGATTGCACCACTGCACTCCAGCCTCAAGACTCTGTCTCAAAAAAAAAAAAAAAAAAAAAAAAGAGTGGGACTTTTAAACGTGTGCCTATTAAACATATATTATACAATATGTTAAACATAATGCTGTTAGAAAGGGCAATTTTAAACCTGATTGTACTTCATTTAAAGACCATAAAAAAGGTGCAGGAGATCACTAATAAGAAATTATTTTTGAGTATAAAAAAGAAAAATTTAAAGATATTTTAACTGTGTTGAGGTGTTCTAATTTACTTTGCGAAATATTTCCGTTAGTGATATAAATCCCTGTGATGCACTGTTAAACACCTTGATTACAGCTTGATTCAGTAAAAACAGATAATGATCACTATCCAGTGGTTCTATGTTGTAAGAACAAATTCATCAAGAATATATAACTTTGATGGAAGCCGTCAACCCAAACACGATTTTCTTAAAAGAAAAAGGAGATCCCAGTAAAATCCATGTGAAGTCAAAACGCTGCTATGAAAAAAATGTCACTTGAATGCATTCAGATCAGCTAACTTCAGCTTTCTATGCTGAGTTCAGCAGCAGACAGTATTGTAGCTTAATCCAAAGGGCACTGTGCAGCAGGTTAGCAGACATACGTGTTACTGTGAATTCGGGGCCTAAAAAATTTCTGTCTACAAAAATTACAGAGTGGTATGACCTTTTACAGTCATTTCAAAAGTAAATAGTATATTTTTATGTCATAATTTGTCATTTATTATGCACTATTCAATTTTAAAACTCAAAGAAAGAATGAGGGATCATTTAATCCCTTTATTTTAATAAGAAACTGTACATTAATTAAACTAATTAGTTGGATGGAGACGGGAGGAAAGAGGGAGGGAAGCAGGAAAATATAGAGTTCATGTCTTTTCAATCAGAACTCAGAGAACTCTCTATTTTATATCATTTTTAAAATTATTACCTACTGTAATGTCAAAGTTACTCTCTGCAATTAAAAAGCCAAAGCTTATGGACTGATAATCCACAGAAGATAAACTCTAACCTGTAAATAAATTCATTATTTAAGAGATGCAAATTAAACTCTGAATGGATTACAATTTTTTGCTCATTAAATTTACGAAATTTGGCAATAATTATATAAAAGACCCAACAAGCCAGGATAAAATTAACACTCTGATTGATGAGCAGTGGTATATAAAGTAGTAGAGCAGATTTAGGAAACAATTTAATAACATTTTTCAAACATTTCAACACACTTATGCTAATGATGGTGGACTCATGAAATTAATCATCTTTTGCATCAGTAGTGAAGATTGTAAAGATGGGCCCCCTACATGAAAGAAAGGACATGTATTCAAATTCTAAAAGCTAAAAGCCTGTAGGAGGAACTGATAAATACACAGAAAAACATTTCTTTAAAAAAATCAACCACAAAATACCTGTGAAGTATCTAGCACCAATACATAATGATTAAAAACAGATTTAATATACAAACTTCATTCTCATGAATTCTAGATAATATATCATTTGTTTCCCAAAAATATAATTTTATAGATTAGGACGTGTACAAAAAGATACTGTATGGGGATATATTTCTCATTCAAATAATAATTGGGGAAGTGGTACTTGGCATTACTTTTTAAACCTACATTGGTAGAGTAAGGGTCTGTCTGTTTTTTAATAAATTTAGATGTTGTCAACCTGTTTGACGGTACTAGATTGCCTGTGCCCATGGTCCTGCAGGGTCATGTGTCACTTAAGGTCTTATATTCCTTTAAGATGACTCCTTTTATCCAAGATAACCTCTAAATTATTTATTATGGTCAGTAATTCACTAAAAATGTAAAGTCTTTTTAATTAAAAATTAGGATATATAGGTTTCTTATTTACTTTAAGTATGCTTCGGTATTAAACATGTATTATATTTTGTGTAGGTATCAGCTTTTAATTCAGAAAATCCAAGGATTTTATTCAATGAGCTATGATATACACTCAGGTATCTTTTGCCTGCACATAATTATTCAAAGAGAAAAGAGTGGGAACAATTTGTACAAATTGTTCCTGCACGAAGATGTCTAGCCAAAATGGTTAGTAGTAGTTCTGCTTGTGAAATTTTGTGGTGCCACATCCAAAAAGAAAGACTACTTTAAAAAAAAAAATCATTTACAAAAAGATCACATCTTCTGAGAAAGAAATGTGCCTATCAGCCTAGAACATTCAAAAGATTTAATTGTTGTTTTGGATTTTTTTTCCTTCTAAATTTAATGAGGCAACATAAGGCCTGAAAACAAATTCAATGAAAAATAGTATTTTGGCTGAGTTCTTTGTGTGAACACTTGAGAAGTGAGTATTTAAAAACTTAAAAAGATTTTTTCAAGTTACTGTTGTGTATGCAAGGAATTATTGCTGCACTTATCTTGTATCAAGCCCCCTAAGTATGCCTTTTACTAAATAACTAAAAGTGCAGAAGCTGTGGAGTTTCATTAGGTCCCATTTGTCTATTTTGGCTTTTGTTGCCAATGCTTCTGGTGTTTTGTTCATGAAGTCCTTGCCTACTCCTATGTCCTGGATAGTTTTGCCTAGATTTCCTTTAGGGTTTTTATCGTGCCAGGTCTTATGTTTAAGTCTTTAATCCATCTGGAGTTAATTTTAGTGTAAGGTGTCAGGAAGGGGTCCAGTTTCTGCTTTCTGCATGTGGCTAGCCAGTTTTCCCAACACCATTTGTTAAACAGGGAATCCTTTCCCCCTTGCCTGTTTTTGTCAGGTTTATCAAAGATTGTATAGTTGTAGATATGTTGTGTTGCCTCCGGTGCCTCTGTTTTGTTCCATTGGTCTATATCTCTGTTTTGGTACCAGTACCATGCTGTTTTGATTACTGTAGCCTTGTAGTATAGTTTGAAATCCGGTAGTGTGATGCCCCCCACTGTGTTCTTTTTGCTTAGAATTGACTTGGCTATGCGGGCTCTCTTTTGGTTCCATATGAAGTTCATGGTGGTTTTTTCAGCAAACTGACACACAACAGGAAATGAAACACTGCATATTCTCACTTATAGGCGGGTGATGAAAAATAAGAACACATGGACACAGAAAGGGGAGTACTAAACACTGGGGTCTATTGGGGGGAAAAGGGGAGGGCCAGTGGGAGGGGGAGATGGGGAGGGATAGCCTGGGGAGAAATGCCAAATGTGGGTGAAGGGGAGAAGGAAAGAAAAGCACACTGCCATGTGTGTTCCTACGCAACTGTCTTGCATGCTCTGCTCATGTACCCCAAAACCTAAAATCCAATAAAAAATTTAAAAATAAAATAAAATAAAAATAACTAAAAGTCGTGATAAAATGTATCATAAAATACATTTTTAACTAAAACACTAAGAAAATAAGAGCACAGGAAAACCTGAGAGTCTAATATGAATAAAAGTTTAATTTGGAAAGGCAAGCAAAATAGATTACTATGTTGACCCTGGAGGCATGCACCAACCCTGGTGCTACTGAGATTTCATTTTAACCACAAAGTGCAGGGGTAAAGGACAACATCTTCTACTTGGGCAATCTAAAGAGATCTCCTATGTAAATCTGGGACCAAATGAATTACCATGTTAAAATGACCTGGATGGGAAGAATCTGTGAGTTTCAATTTTATTGCTTGATCATAGGAAAGAAAAAACAACCCTAAAATCATAACCACATGCCAGTCATCATACATTTTTTTGAAGTCTAAATTGACACTCCCAATATGATTTAAATAAATTCAAGCTGAAATGTTATAGATTACAAGTACATGTAATCTACAGTACATGGTGAAACAAATAAGACTCTCTCTAGCGGTATGCACCTTTAACTCAGATAATATTTCAAGCAAAATAAATTGCAAGATAAAATTAAAAAGAAAAAAGAAGAATTCACAGAGAAGGAAGACAAGAGAGAGCATAATCATAACCCATATATTTTTAGAGTTAAAATAATCAGAATCAGATAATCATTTGATATCAGAATATCATATGTTTAACATGTTCAAATATATTTAAATAAATAAAAAGTAAAAAATAAAGAAACAGGCATTAAAACTTAGCTAGATATTTCAAAGCAGAATTAAATAGAACTAGAAATATAGTATTGAAATTCAAGACCCAGGTCATGGTTAGAACATTATTTTTGACATTGAAGAATAAAATAATAATGAACTAGTAATTAGAATGGACAAAATTATTCAAAACGCAACAGAGACAAATAAAGGAGTATTTATGAGACACAAAATGTAGGTGAGAAGATTTGCGATATACCTAATTTGATTTTAAAAATCACTAAGCATTTCTTTAAATTGGTGGAAGACCTTAATCTTCATATTCAGGAAATGCAATGACAGTGAGTCAGAAAAATTAGAAGACATTCATACTTCAAGTAGCATTGCAGGCTAAAGAGGATAACAGCCCCTCAAAGAGCAAAGAAAAGATTTTCTATGGAGAAACAATAATTTTATTGAGAGAGATTTTCTCATAAAATTGGAGGCTATTAGACAACAGAAAAATGTCTTCAGTTTTCAAGGAAAGTAATTGTCAATCAAATATTATATGCTATACTCAACTATTTGTTAAAAATAATTATAAAAAAAGCATTTTCAGAAAATGTTTTTTTTCTAATAAAACGTCTCCACTAAAAGAAATTCTAAAAGTTGTGATTTAAGTAGGAAGGCATTGACTTCAGAAGAAATGTCTGCAATGCAGGAAATAATGAAAAGAAAGCAAGATAAAAAGTATTTAGGAATTCTATCACTGACTAAATATAAAAAAAAATAACAATACCAAGTTGGAGGTTTAAAATAGTAAAATTTGCCAAAAAAAGTTTGACCTAATATCATCTACATTTGAAATATTGTGTGCTGAGCTAAATGATTTTATGTTATTTTACTATTTGGGAAGAAGAAATAAATTTCAATAATTCATTCTTAAACTGAGTATACATTAAGTATTTTTAAAAATGTAACCAGAAAATTAGAAAACCTAGGTATAAATGCAAACTTTCAGGGGAAAAAACAGACTGAGAAAACAATACGAGAACTCAGAAAAGGACTAATTTTATAGATATTAGTCTTTTTAATTTTAATGATAGAAATCATTATCAGCATTTGCTTAGATGTGCTGGGAAGTAAGAATAGACAGAGAAGGAGCATAGACATTTTTTGGGGTGATGTAAATAGTCTCCCTCTATCTCGATTGTTGTAATTGTTATCTGGGTATATACATTTGTTAAAATTCAGAACTGCAAATGGAGCAAACTTTATTGTTGATAAATTAAATTCTGATGTAATTATTTTGTAATGAAAAAAATCCAGTAAGTAGACTGAGAAGCTAAGTGAATGATGCTGAGAATTGCACATGTTAGTTGAAGAAAAAAAGCAGTTTTGGATATTTCTCAGAAGAGAAAATTAAAAGGCTATTAGATACTCTTCCAGCCCTCTTGCATATCTCATTCAAGAAAACATAGCTGCAGTTAAAAGCTAAAATAAGTGTTCAAAGCTATTGGGTCTTGAAAATAAATAAATCTTTTCTACCACTACTTCCAGGAGAATATAATAGTTCAGCCCCATCTTCTTTTGTACAGGGATTTCATTTCCTCCACAGCGGCCCCTGCAGATTTGATCCAAAATGATCCCATGGTTCCAGCCTTCAGGTTGTGCAACTGCCCCATAATAGATAAAACTAAATTACTAATTCATTGATTCATTTATTTTTACTCACGTAGCTATTTCTCAATGATGGGATGCTCTATTCTGTCTCACCAAATATTTCTCCTACAGTTTTTTAGCATTCTCTTGCATGTTTCAGATACCAGTCAACAATATTCCTTTATTGGGGACTGCATATCAAGCTATCCAAGGGTGAAGCTGATAGTCCTTAAATTTGATGTGGAGTTAATGTCTAGGTAGCTCATCCCTGACTCACCTTGGAAGAAAGAGTTAAAACTCCAAGTACGTATTCACAAAAAAATATCTCTATAATTCTCTCTCTCTCTTTCACAGCTCTCAGAGGAGATTGGAGAGTCCTTGAAATGGTTCTAAGACACGTTCTTTGTTGATTTTGCTTAAAGTGCTCATTCACTTTTTAGCTATCACGTTGTTATCAAAATTGAAAGTGAGGCAGGTAGATTCATAAGGATAAAATCGAGTCCATTCCATTAACCAGTAGGTCAAGAATACATTTCTTCCTTATGTACAGGGTCATCTTGCATCATAAGAGAAAGAGCAAATATTTGAGCTAGTGGATTGGGAAAAGTTTCACAGAAAAGGATGTATTACAAATACACTTGGAAGAAAGCAGTTTTCCAAGCAGAAGTGGAATATTCTACAGTGCAAAAGGAATGATACAAGCAGCATGACATCATTCTCAGAAAAGCAAATAATCATAGATAACTGGAGGGTAGTTTTGTATGGAAATTTGAAAATTGTAAGAAAAAGTAAAATGGAATATGTTTTTGCTGTTCTAGAAACTTTAGATTTTGTCATATAAAAATAGAGGTTCATAGACAACCCATCATCAGTGACAGAACGTTGGCTGACATTTTGTAATTACTCAAATATATGAGATTTATTGTGAGGTTGATTACTATTAAAACTTTTAAATAATCACATTGCAACTTTGAATGTGTATTTTGAAACATAAAGACAGCAGTGTGAAATATGAATTGAAGAACCACAGACAGAGCTGTCAGTTAGAAAAATCATTTCAATGGATTATATGAAATGGTGAGAGCTTAAATTAGGGCAAGGTCTGAAAATAAAAAGAATAGATGGATTAAAGTATCTGAGAATTAGTATATGGCAAGATTTGGAAAACAAGGATGGCACATGTCCTTTATGGAGAATTTGCTGAGAGGTGGAGCCCATGGGCATCTTCTATTTTCTTTATCTTATGAAAAAATAATAGTGTGAAAAGACAAGTACAGTGACTTAAGAGAGAAAATATTGTACCCAGATTTATGTACAGAGAAACTTGGTGTGGCACAAATTCACATGTTTTCTGTGGACCAAGAAGGAATTACAAATGGTGGAAGCATACTTGGGTAGCTTGTCAGCCCTGAAAAGAGCCTTCCCCTGAAACCAAAGTGACCATCCCCACTTCAGCAGAAGACACTTATGGAATGGATCTGATTTTGAAAGAAGAGGCAAAATATCATTTTCATTCATAGGATTATACATGAATGAAGGACATTTGAAAACACACAGAGCCCACAGGACAACTTAACACATTACCTGCCCCCCAATTATGTTCATTCCTGTACATGGGAGCAGAACAACTATGAGTTAGACATGCAACAGGCCTAGTGGTTTTGCAAGTTTTCTGTAGAAGGAAAAATAGGATAATATGCTCATGCTCCACCATGGTCTGCAAGACAGTGATTATTATTAAACTGTTCACTCAGAGAGATTATAAGCAGAACGTGGAGGACAGGAATGGAAAAAATATTCACAAGGAGAGTGAAATTGGAGAGAGCTTTGAAAATAGTGACTAATTTGCTGAATCCTGATTTAGAATATACATTTTCCAAGTGCATATATTTCTACATGGGAACATGTATGCATGTATCTGTAAGTATATACTTAAATATATCCCATATAAACACATTTACAAATGTATATATGTGTGTGTTGGTGTGTGTGCATGTCTACAACCTAAAATGAGGACTTATAGAAGAGTATACACAGTAAGTCCTCACGTAATGTCATCCATAAATTCCTAGACACTGTATTTGAGAACAATGATGCATAAAAAACAAATTTTACCATAGACTAATTGATATAAACATGAGTTAATTTCCTATGGTATATTTTCAGTCACAATAACATCACCAAACTTCTAAATAAAGATCAAAACACGTCTAATATTAACTGTTGAAATAAATGTGAGCTATACATACATTTAAGAAAGAAAGATTAATAAAAACAAGTAGATAATTATTTATTCAATTATTCCAGTTCAGAGTTGCAGTTGGCCAGAGTCTACCTAGGCAGCTCAGGACTCTAGGTGGGCATCAGCCCTGGACAGGACAGACCATTTCATCTCAGGGCACACACATGTGGCATACACTTTGGTGCTCTCTCTCCCTCTCTCTCTCTCATCCTGAGACATTGTGGAAACACCAATTAACCTAACATATACATCTTGGGGATGTGAGAGGAAACCAGAACACCTGGATGAAATCCATGAGGACATGGAGAGAACGTACAAATTCCACATAGACAATGGACCTAGCTGAATATCTTTTTTTTTTTTTTCATTTTTATGAAATCATAATGAAACAAAATGACATTATTTGAGGACCTGCTGCACACATAAGCACTCACTCATATGTGTATCTGACCTATGATGTATAGAGTGGGTCTTTATTATTCATGATTCTGCATTTGCAAATTTTCCTACTGGCTAAATTTTGTTTTCCCAAAGTGAATACTGGCTGCAATTTTGTGATCAATCGCTGAGCTCAAGCAGCAATAAATTTGAGTTGCGTAATGTGCACATACCTAGCTGTGGTCGAATAAAGGCCAGGTTCGGCTTCTTGTTTCATCAGTGGTCATACAGAAATTACCTCAGGATGGGGGTGGTAGGAATAGTATAGTGTGGTGTAAGAAGCTCTGGTTCTGGAGAGCCTTAGGGCTTTAACCTTATTTTCTCTTTTGTAAACTGAAGAAAATAGAATCTACCAGGGTGAGCTGTTTGTAGAATGTAAGAGTATAACGTATGTAAGACAGGAGATGAGAGGATAAAATATCTGATTTTAACTATGAGAAAAATAAAATGTTACAATTCTATACACATCTAATTCAAGACAGTATGTATCATCTCCCCCTTCACGTCTCTCCTGCTGCCCACGTGCTTGCTTCCCCTTCAATTTGCCCCCATCGTTGTAAGCTTCCTGAGGTTTCAGAGCCATGTTTCCTGTACAGCCTGCGGAACTGAGTCAATTAAACCTCTTTTCTTCATAAATACCCTGTCTCAGGTAATTCTTTGTAGCAGCGTGAGAATGGACTAATGAAAAACTGGGCTTTACTGAGAATAGAGAGTTGGTCTTTGATCAGTTCTTCCTACCTCATAGCCCTTAATAGCCTGCCATGTATGTCTGTGTCTTCACCACACTGCACTTGAGAAATAAATGTCAGGTTCTTACTTGGAGAAATACAACAGTATCTGGCCATTATTATTATTATTATTTTTGAGACCAAGTTTCCCTTCTTACCCAAAGGCTGGAGTGCAACGGCGCGATATCGGCTCACCGCAAACTCCGCCTCCTGGGTTCAGGCAATTCTCCTGCCTCAGCCTCCCGAGTAGCTGGGATTACAGGCGTGAGCCACCATGCCAAGCTAATTTTTTGTATTTTTAGTAGTGACGGGGTTTCACCATGTTGACCAGGATGTTCTGGATCTCTTGACCTCCTGATCCACACGCCTCTGCCTCCCAAAGTGCTGGGATTACAGGCTTGAGCCACCGCGCCCGGCCCTCTGGCCATTGTTTTCAAATGGTTCTTAATAGGTCTAACTATGTTTGTAAGTCTTATAAGTCTTATAATCTGTGAACTTGGACAGCCTTTTTCTCCTGCAGTTTTTTCATCCATAGATTAGGATAACAATACTTAATCCCTAGGGCATTTTAAGTATTAAACATATATGTATTATACTTTAAACTGTGTCTATCTCAAGATAAATGTCATATACATTACTATCATCATTATCATGTAAATAAATCTTAAATTAAAATATGCAAATAATCAATAATGACTATAGTTGAATTAATTAAGGATAGGAGCCTGGCACCATGGAATTCAAAAAAAACGTGATAAATATATATTTGAGTAGAAAATGATCAAAGTAGTTTTAAATGGACTTTTAAAATATTCCCAGGGATTAGTGTATCATTTTACATGCAGATGCATTTGTTTCTTGTAGCATACCTCTAGGAATCTGTTTATTAGCCAAATCTCCTGAATTGAAAATACCATTTTGCTTCACCATAGTCCTGCTAAATATTCCTAAACACTTATCATTAATAAAATAGTCAAACAATAGTAACTGTGTTTCTGTTGCTGAGTTTTCCCCTAATCATAATGATTTATTTTTATAACTATTGTAGGAATCTTTCATAGCATAACCCTCTAAATCCATATATGTAATCTGAATACTAAAGATTTAATCATCCATTATACATAAAATACCACAATTCATTCATTAAGTCTTTATTGAGAGACTGTCTTATGACATGCTGTATACTAAAGCCTGTCTTTTAAAATACCAATATTGTCTAATTGCTACCTGGAATGTTGATAAAATTGAAAGAACATTTCTACACCTATGAAAAAATGCTAGAAAATCTGCAAATGTACAAGTTCTCTTGAGTGCACTAGGGAATATATCACTGGTAAACCAACTGACCAAAATTTAATGAAAGACAGTAACTTTCATGAAAACATCAGGTACAAGTATTTACTTTCATAGAGAAGACATGTCAGGATAGTGAGAAAAAAATAATTTAGCAAGAATTTTAATGATTTGAAAAAGGAAAAGTGTGGACTAGTGGGAGAATATAAATCCCTGGGGGATACAAATAAAAATTGGAAAGTGTACTTTTTGCAGAGGCTCACGCACACACACACACACACACAAAGTAGGGGAAGGTGATAGTACTAATAAACCAACACTCTTGTGCAGGCCTTGGGGAGGGAATAGCAGCTGCTGCTTGAGCCCACATCAACACTTCTAGCATACATTACAGAAAAAAAGACCTTAAAAGACTAGAAAAGGGCAAGAAACTCTTTTGCACTTACGGCATTGGTGAAAACCATTGCAGTTCAGGAAGAAAAAGAGGGGAGGAATCAAAAAGACCTCTCTACTCAAAGGAGAGGGGCAGAAATAAACCTTGAAACAAGATACACAGGTTGATAACTAAAAGAATCACAAAGAAGACACCACAATTCAGGGCCAGAGATACAGTGCCTATCTGACCCTTACAGTGAGTAAGAACAATAAAGAATAAGTCTCATACACCCTCTGCACCAAAAGAAGAGAAGCATGAGGTGTGAAGAAACTACAACTACAATGCGCTTTTGGAAGATGGAAAAGATTTAAGGTGCTACCTTAAGACTCAGAATAGAATAACAAGTTAAAGCAAACAGAAGGAATGATCTACTAAAGAAATCCTTGGCCAGGCGCGGTGGCTCAAGCCTGTAATCCCAGCACTTTGGGCGGCCGAGGTGGGTGAATCACGAGGTCAAGAGATCGAGACCATCCTGGTCAACATGGTGAAACCCCGTCTCTACTAAAAATACAAAAAATTAGCTGGGCATGGTGGTGCGTGCCTATAATTCCAGCTACTCAGGAGGCCGAGGCAGGAGAATTGCCTGAACCCAGGAGGTGGAGGTTGTCGTGAGCCGAGATCGCGCCATTGCACTTCAGCCTGGGTAACAAGAGCGAAACTCCACCTAAAAAATAAATAAATAAATAAATAAATAAATAAATAAATAAATAAATAAATAAATCAAAGAAATCCTGAACATTCTTGAAAAAATAAATAAATAAAGACAAATTTAAAAATTAATATCTAGACTGTGTGTGGTGGCTCACAACTGTAATATCAGCACTTTGGAAGACCAAGACGGGCAGATTACTTGAACTCAGGAGTTCCAGACCAGCCTAGCAACATGGCAAAACCCCATCTCTACTAAAAATACAAAAATTAGCTGGGCATGGTGGCCTCCACTTGTAATCCCAGTTAGTCAGGAGGTAGAGACATAAGAATCACTTGAGCCTGGGAAGCAGAGGTTGCAGTTTAGCCAAGATCGTGTCACTGCACTACAGCCTGGATGACAGAGTGAGACTCTGCCTCAAAAACAAAAACAAACAAATAACAACAACAAAAAGTAATCTCTGGTTTTTTGAAAATAACTAACAAAATTCATAAAGTTTTAGCATAACTGACAAAGAAAATTTTAAATAAATAAGATAAAAAATATATACATAATAAAAATAATAGAGGTAACATCACAGAACACACATATGTGAAAACAATATGAATTTTAAAATTCAAACAACTCTGTATTCATAGATGCAACATCTTCTATAAAATGGGTAAATTCCTTAAAATGTTCAAACTACTCCATAAGAATTAAATAACCAAAATATTTTATATCTTTTAAGATTTGAATTTGTAGCAACAATTTTTTAACAAAGAAAATTCTAGACCCAGATGGCTATCCTGACAAGTTATACCAATTATTTGAGGAAAACATAATACCAATTTAACACAGATTTATTTTTTCTGGAATAGGGAATAGAAAAGACTATTTACCAGTTTATTTTATGGTGCTAGAATTACACTGATAGCAAAGCCAAACAAAGAGAGTAAGAAAACCAAACTATCAAGCAGTAAACGTCATGATATAGGTGAAAAATGTCCAAGAAGAAAAAAAACTAGGAAAGCAAATCCACTAATATTTGCTTTCAATATTAAAACAATAATATATTGTGTTCTAGTGGGTTTTACCTGGGGAATGCAAAACAGATTAAACAATAGAAAATCAATGAAAGTAACCAAGTTAAATAGAGCACAAGAGAAATACTATGTTAACATTTTATTATATGCAGAAGAAAAAATTGACAGAAAAAGTCAACATCATTCATGTTAAAAGTTCTCAGTACACTGGCAATAAAATACTGTTCCTACATAGTGATAATGAGTAGAGACTAAATATCATACTTCACGGTGAAAGACAATGCTTTCCTCCTGATGGCTGTCCACAACCGAGCATAGACCTGACAATTTGTCACCTCTCTCCCAGCAGGGCAAAATCCGGAGAAAACATTCTTTTTGAGTTGCACAGCTAAATTGTCAGGAAACAAACAACACGGTTTAGACAGCACCACACAAAATTATAGCACAAGAGACAGTGAAAAGTGGATACATAATAGCTATCTTCAATAAGAGTCACAGGATCCAAAAAACAAGTTCTAACCAAAATTTTCTCCTTCAAATCTAAAATTTAGAAACTACCCTTTGGGGGAAAAAAATAGAAGTGGCTTTTATTGCCTTTGCTCAGGATCCTAAGCAGAGATTCAGGGTCTGACTGGTAAAGGTTTACCTTTGCCAGCTTGGTCATATTATCCAATATCGCCGCAGGAGTCTTCAGGGTAAGCTGAGAGTCTAAAACAGCCCCTCCTGCTTGCCAAAACTGCGCAGGAAAATTTTCATCTTACAACTTGGGTCTAGTGTTGGGGGCCTGCAAATGAAATGACAATATACAGATTAACAGGAAAAAAAAGACATGCTTCTAATATCTACAAATGTATTAATTTCAATAGCTTTTGGGGTACAAGTGTTTTATGGCTATATGAATGAATTTTATAGTGGTGAATTTCAGTTTTCAGTGTTCTTGTCATCTATGTAGTGTACATAATACCTGATATGTAGTACTGATATAGGAGTTAAAAAGAAATTATGTAGGCAGATAGTGAGGGTTAGGAAGTCCTCTGTAAGGTTTTCCTTTTAACAAAAAGCAGTCTCCAAATCATTTTCTTTTCTAACAAAGGGCAGCCTGTAAAATTTAGCTGCAGACATAGACAAGCAAGCTGGACACTTGCATGGATAAATACTGGCATATGTGCCAATAGGAAGAGGCTACCTGGGACTAGGCATGTTCAGAATGGTGGCTCCATCTTCCCTTCTCTTGGTCAGCCACATGTACAGTAAGAAGCAGACAACACAACATTAAGGTCAAGTGGAAAGACTATTTGCATAATAAGATTAGGGTGGGGTGGCCAGTCTTCCCAATTCACTACATAAATATCACACCTAACCAATCAATCTTTGGGCCCTGTGTAAATCAGACACCGCCCCCTCAAGCCTGTCTATGAAATCTGGTGCAGTCTACTAAAGGCCCGCTTTTCCCCTTGGGACACCCCTCTCTCTCACACACACAGAGAGCTGCTCTCCTTTCTCTTCCTTTGCCTACTAGCATCCAAGCTTCTATACTAACTCCTCTTTCATGTCTGTCTCCTTAATGCTCTTGGTGACAGAGAACAAATCCTGGGTATTTACCACAGCCAATGACCCACTTCAGTATTTTATCCTTCCTCCCCACCTACCTGCCTCTGAATCTCCTAAGTCCATTTTACCACTCTGCATGCCTTTGCCTACCCATAACTTAGCTTCCATTTATAAATGAGAACATTCTCTACTTGGTTGTCTATTCCTGAGTTATTTCACTTAGGGTAATGGTCTCCAGCTCCAACCAAGTTGCTCCAGAATAATTATTTCATTCCTTTTAATGGCTAAGTTTTATGCCACGGTGTCTATATCCCACATTTTCTTGATTCATTCATCAATTAATGGACACTTGGGTTGGTTCCATTATCTTTGCAGTCGTGAATTGTCCTGCAATAAACATATGCATGCAAGTGTCTTTTTGATATAAGGACTTCTGTTCCTTTGAGTAGATAGCCAGTAGTGGGATTGCTGGATGGGACAGTTGATCTACTTTTAGTTCCCATAAAGATGGTACTAATTTGTATTCCCATCAGCCATGTATAAGCATTTCCTTTTTACTATATCCACGCCATCTATTGTTTTTTTGAATTTTTAATAATGGCCCTCCTTGCAGGGGTAAAGTGATATCTCATTGTTGTTTTAATTTACATTTCCCTGATGATTTCTGATGTTGAGCATCTTTTCATATGTTTTGGCCATTTGTATATCTTCTTTTGAGGAATGTCTGCTCATGTCATTTGCCCACTTTTCAATGGGATTATATGGATATTTTTCTTGCTGATTTGTTTGAGTTCCTCACAGATTCTGGATATTAGTTCCTTGTCAGATGCACAGTTTGAAAATATTTTCTCCCATTCTGTGGGTTTTCGGTTTTCTCTGATGATTATTTCTTTGCTATGCAGAATTTTTTTTACTTATAATTAAGTCTATTTATTTTTAATTCAGTCTATTATTTTTATTTTTATTTATTTATAATCAAGTCCAGTTTATTTATTTTTACTTATGTTTGCCTTTGGGATCTTAGTCATGAATTCTTTGCCAGGGTAAATATCTAGAAGATTTTTCCTAAGATTTCAACTAGAATTTTTATGTTTTCAGGTCTTAGATGTAAGTCCTGGATCCATCTAGAGTTAAATTTTGTATACGGTGAGAGATAGGTATCCAATTTCGTTCTTCTATATGTGGCTTGCCAGTTTTCTCAGCACCACTTATTGCATAGGGTGTCCTTTCCCCAGCTTATGGTTTTTCATGCTTTGTCAAATATCATTTGGTTGTATTTGGTTTTATTTCTGGGTTCTGTTTTCTGTTACATTAGTCTATGTATCTACTTTAACACCAATACCATGCTGTTTTGGTAACTATAGTCTTGTTTTATAATGTGAAGTCCAGTAATGTGATGCCTTCAGGTTTGTTCCCTTTGCTTAGGATTACTTTAGCTACCTGGGCTTTTTTTGGTTCTATGTGAATTTTGGAATTGGTTTTCATAATTTTTTAAAAAAATTATTTTAGTATTTTTATAAGAATTGCATTGATTCATTGTAGATTGCTTTGGGTGGTATAGTCATTTTTAAAGATATTTGTATTTCAATCTATGAGTATGGGATGCATTTCTATTTGTGTCATCTATGATTTCATTCAGCACTGTTTTATGGCTCTTGTTAAAGATATCTTTCAGCTTCTTTGTTAAGTATATTTCTAGGTATTTTATATTTTTGCAGCTATTGTAAAGGGGTTGAGTTCTTGACTTTTTTCTCAGCTTGGCCATTGTTGGTATATAGCAGTGCTACTGATTTTTGCACATTCATTATATAATTTGAGACTTTACTGAATTCATTTATCAAACCTAGAAGTCTTTCAGAGGCATCTTTGGAATTTTCTAGGTATATGATCTTATCATTGGAAAACAGAGATAGTTCAACATCATTTCCAACTTGGATCCCCCTTATTACTTTTCTTGTCTGACTGTCCCAGCTATGAGGACTTCCAGTACTATGCTGAATAGAATTGGTGAAGGTGCGCATCTGTGTCTACTTTCAGTTCTCAGGGGAATGTTTCCAACTTTTCCCCATTCAGAATGATGTTGGCTGTGAGCTTGTTATAAATTTTTTTTGAAGCATGTTTCTTCTATGC
Source organism: Callithrix jacchus (assembly GCF_049354715.1). Taxonomy (NCBI): domain Eukaryota; kingdom Metazoa; phylum Chordata; class Mammalia; order Primates; family Cebidae; genus Callithrix; species Callithrix jacchus. The sequence goes on from NC_133502.1 coordinate 50,902,076, forward strand.
CTAGTTTGTTCAGAGTTTTTACCATAAAAAGATACTGGATTTTGTCAAAAGCTTTTTCTACATCTATTGAGACAATTATATCACTATAGGCTTAAATTCTGTGTATGTGATGCATCACATTTATTTACTTGCTTATATTAAACCATGAGGTTTACTCATGTGTGCACTGGCTTACAAGCAGAAACACTTAGTGATGTGTAAACTGCTAAAAAAAACAGAAATAATAGGTTTGTGATATTCTAAGCATTGCAAAATGAGTGGGAGAGTTTAGGGTTTCACTGGGGAAACATGAAGTCATTTGTTGATGCAATAGACAGCTACATTTGTACTTCCCCATGCTAAAGGTTCATGAGGTTCTGTTTAAATTTACATAATCTATCTTTTTTTTTTTTTCATGTGGCTGCTGATTGTTCTGATATTTTTACTTTTAAGTAATTTTCATAGCACTTTGGTGGGCTATTAATCCCTTCAAAGATTAGGTGTTTATTGTCACCACTCATATTTTACATCTCACTGGAGATAAAGTCAGGGTAATACGGTAAGAAATAGAAATACAAGAATATACACAGGAAAGAAAAAAATAAAGTTGCCTGAAGCTGGGCGCGGTGGCTCAAGCCTGTAATCCCAGCACTTTGGGAGGCCGAGGCCGGTGGATCAGGAGGTCAAGAGATCGAGACCCTCCTGGTCAACGTGGTGAAACCCTGTCTCTACTAAAAATGCAAAAAATTAGCTGGGCACGGTGGCGCGTGCCTGTAATCCCAGCTACACAGGAGGCTGAGGCAGGCGAATTGCCTGAACCCAGGAGGCGGCGGTTGCGGTGAGCCGAGATCGCGCCATTGCACTCCAGCCTGGGTAAGGAGCGAAACTCCATCTCAAAAATAAAAAATAAAGTTGCCTCTTTTTCCAGGCTTCATAAATGTCTATATAAAAATACAAAAAGAAGCTACAAAAATTGTATGGAACTGAGAAATTAATTTAGCAAAGTGGCAAGGCACAAGGCCAGTATTTTTTTTTAATATATTTTAGTATAATAGTAAAAAATGAAAAATTGAAGTTTAACATAGTACTACTATATTAATAGCATCAAAACTAAAATATTTAAGTATAAAACCTATAAACTTATGGGAAACATCTATCTATCTGTACACTGAAAACTGCAAAACACTGATAACGGCAATCATAGAAGACCTAAACAAAGAGTGATGTATAGCTTGTTCATAAATCAGAGTATTTCATATTGTTAAGATTCCCATTCCCTAAGATTTAACTTCTAGACTTAACATAATTAAAATCAAAATCCCAGCAGAATTTTTTTCTATAAATCAACAAGCTGATACAAAATTATATGAAAAGAAAACAGAATAAGGAACCCAAGGAACAACAACTAGAACAAAGTTGGAAGACTCAAACTTCATGTTTTCCAGGGACTAAGAAGATTGTGTTAGACAAGACAGCATGGTTTTGGATAAAGAGGAGACACATAGATCAGTGGAAGAGAAGAGAGTTCAGAAATAGAGCCATGCATATATGGTCAACCTATATGGAAAATAAGAAAGGTCATTCAAGGGAGAACAGACAGCCTTTTTAACAGATGGTGCTCAAACAAATGGATATGCATATATTTAAAAAAACTTCAATTCTAATTTCATAGAGTATTCTAAAATTAAATTTTGAACTTAAGGCCAAAAACATATCAGAAAGTGTTTATAACTCTGGGGCAAGCCAAGATTTCTTATCTTCCTTATTACACACCAGCTTTTCTTTCTTTTTTATTTTTTTTAACTGTAGCAGACTTTATCAAAATTAAGATCTGTTGTCTTAAAAGTACTGTTAAAAGGACAAAAATACAATCCAGGACTGAGAGAAAACATTTTCAAATTATATTTCTTATGAAGGACTACCTTTAAAAATAAGGAACTCTAATAAATAATAAAATTAACAACACAATTTTTAATAATTGGCAGGATATTGTAGTGTTCATTCCACATAAGATGTATGGATGGAAAATATCATACAGAAATATGCTTATCATTATTAGTATTTTTCTAGACAGAGACTTGCTGTGTCACCAATGCTGGAGTGCAGTGGTGCAATCATGACTCACCGCACCCTTGACCTCACAGGTTCAAGGGGTTTTCCCATCTCAGCCTCTCAAGTAGCTGAGATTACAGGCATGTACTAGTATGCCTGGCTAATTTTGTTTATTTTCTATGGACATAGGGTTTTGCCCTCTTGCCTAAAATGGTCTCAAACTCCTGGGCCCAAAGCAATATGCTTGCCTTGGCTTAGGAAAGTGATCTGCCTTGATCTCTCAAATTAATAATACCACTAATCTCAAGGTAGCAGTATTAATAATAACCATTATTAATTTTTACTAAAATTAAATTAACAATGATATACCTGTGATTCCATATCTATCTATCTACACAGATAGAATGACTGAGAATCCTGAGAATAGCAAATGCTGGCAACGGCACAGTAGAGGAATATCGTGTATTGCTGACAGCAATGCAAAATGGTATAGCCACTTTGAAAAGGTAATTTTTAGTTTATTATGAAGTTAAAACAAAAACTTACCATATGACCTAGCAAACCAACTCCCAGGTATGTCCCACGCAAATTGGAAAAGTATGCTCAGGCCAGGTGTGGTCATGCCTGCAGTCCCAGCACTTGGGGAAGCTGAGGCAGGAGAATTGCTTGAGGCCAGCAATTTGAGACCAGCCTAGGAAACAGAGGCACTGGCTCTACAAAGATTTTTTTTTTAATTAATCAGGCATGGTTTTGTGCTCCTGTAGTCCCAGCAACTCAGTAAGCTGAGGCAGGAGGATCCCTTGAGCCCAGGAATTTATGGTTGCAGTGAGGTCTGATCATGCCACTGAACTCCAGCCTGAGATACCTAAGGAGATGCTGTCAATGAAAAAAATAAAATAAAAGATATTTTCTCACAAAACTTAGTACTTGAATGCATATTAAGATTTTATTTGTATTTTTAAAAATAATTTAGTTAATTTTAAAAAAATACCCTTAACAGGAAAGGATGCACACATTAGGGTACATCTTACAGTGAACTACTACTAAATAATAAAAAGCAACAAACTTTTAGCACATGCCACAACAAGGATTAATTACAAATGCATTATGAAAAGTTAAATGGAACCAGACTCAAAGGATACCTATTTTAAAATTTGATGTATACTATGTTATTGGACGAGATAAATTAGAGAAATGAAAAACTGATCAGTTGTTAGTAGGGGTTGGTTTTGGGGAGGAATTGACAACAAAAGGGCGTAGTGAATTTCTTTATGTTATGAATGTATTGTGTCTCTTAATTAATAAGATAATGTACTTACCACCATAATTAATTACTACATTTGATAAACATTTATCCAAACTTGCAGAAGTGTTTCTAAAATTGAGATTATAACTGATATTAAATTATGTCTTATTTTAAAAATTGGTACAAATCCATTTACAAAAATATCAAGGAATAAAACTCAATTTCTAATTTTGAACACCTTTGTGGTAAAAATAGATACATACATATCGGAAAATAATAAAGTGTCTAACTCAATTATCAACTAAATTGGCTTTATTAGACAAGCAAAGAAAAGGAAAGCCTATCTCAGTCACAAACCTGAGTAGAGTACTCTCTTTGGAAAGAAACCTCAGGATTAGAGAAATGATTACTGCAGATCAACTGGAAAAGGTAAATGCATTAGCAAAGAAAGAGTGATATTATACAACAAAACTTGATTTTTGTTTTGAGAGGTTCAGTGCTGCTCTGATTCAAAGTATGGGTCAAAGAATTGTAGAACAGAAATCTTGGGAGTTAGGCAGGAACAAGATTATGTAGTCTTTTATTTTAGTACTTTAAGGATTTTTGTATTTTATTCTGTAAGTAATGGAAAGCCATTAAAGGTATGTAAATATGAAATTATGTGATTAAATATTCTTTTTGAAATAATTTTTCCTTTCCTTTTTTTTTTTTTTTTTGAGACAGAGTCTTACTCTGTCACCAGGCGCCAGGCTGGAGTGCAATGGCACGATGTCGCTCACTGCAACCTCCGCCTCCCGGGTTCAAGCAGTTCTCCTGCCTCAGCCTCCCAAGTAGCTGGGACTACAGGTGCACGCCACTAGGACCAGCTAATTTTTTTGTATTTTTAGTAGAGATGGGGTTTCACTGTGTTGGCCAGGATGGTCTCGATCTCTTGGCCTTGTGATCTGCCCGCCTCAGCTTCCCAAAGTATTCCTTTCTTTTATTACTCCCTTCCATTTTTTCTTTGTCTTGCATACATTTATGAGCACTTATTATGTTTAAGGATAAAATCGTCCACGATATAATAGAATAGTCTCTTTCTCTAATAGAGATTAAGCTGAAAAGGCAGTGACAGAAAATATATTAGCTAATTAATAATATAATGTAATATGATATAATTCCAGGAAATGATACATGAAAAACAGAATAAAGGGAGAGAAGGATTAATAAGATTTAAAGTATTTTTAAAAATAATTATTAGTAGGTGATTAGCAAAGACCTTTTGCAATATGATACATGAAAAAAACAATAATAAAAGGGAAATTAAATATGTGAATATTGTGGAAAGAACATTTTAGCAGAGAAAATAATTTCCAGAGGCATTGAGGCTGAATTGTACTTGACCTATTTGAGGAACAGAAAGAGTAATAGATAAAAGGAAGCTGAGAGAATAGTGATAAGTTTGAAAAACTTTTTAAACAACCATGGTAAGGTCTCTACATCTATGGTAGGAAGAATTTTACGATGATCCAAGATTGCTATCTGCTTGTGTACTTGCTCTACATAGCCCTCTTTCTTTGTGTGTGAGTAGGACGTGTAAATATGGTAGATGCAACTCCCATGATTATGTTACATTATATGGGGAAAGTAAAGGGATTTTTTTTTTTTGCAGATAAAATTAAAGCCCCTAATGAGTTTAACTGTGAGCCTCAAGAGGAAGATCATCTTTCATGGATCTGACCTAATCAGTCAAGCTTTTTATAACAGGGTCTAGACAGAGGAAACTTGAAGCAGCCAATAACCTTTCTTGGTGACACTGAAGACATTAGGCACTATGAGTTTTACAGCTAAAAGAAAATAAATTCTACCCACAATTATGTGAGTTTGAAAGGAGCCCTGAGCCTCAGTTGAGACCTGGCTAATAAGTAGAAGAGCCTGTCACTATCAGTTTAGTGATAAGAGAGTTGTTAAACTATGTCTGGAGTCCTAGGATACAACTGTGAAATAATAAATGGTTGTTGTGTTAAGCCACTAAGTTCACAGTAATTTGTTATGCAGTAATAGAAACTAATGCCATGTCTATGTTTGATGAAAATTACTACAGTTAAAAGCAGGAGTGCTTCTATGAGAACAATTCTGATTTCATAATAAGGGTATGAAATGTAAGATTTTCTGATTGTTTGAATGTGAAGAATGAAAAATAAGGGAAATCCAAGCTGACTTCAAATGAATCTTGTTGCCTTCTACTGAAATGAGGAAATCTGGGTTAAAAGTAGATTTGGGATGAGATTTGGAATTAAGAATTTTGATTTATACATGTTACATTTGGTATACACCATTTAGACATCCATTTAGATGTTGAGTAGACATCTATTTGTGAATGTAATTCTGGCACTTGCGGAGAACAGATTAAAATATTAAAGTGTAAATCTTTAGCAAATATGGGATATTTAAAAACATAAACAAGAATACAATAATCCAGGATGTGAAGGAATATTCACGGAAGTCTAAGATCGGAGTTCAAAATTGCGTGAACATTTATAAGTAAGCAAAAAAGGAGAACCTGTGGCAAAGATTAAGAAGGACTACCCAGTGAGATAGAGTAAAAATCAGGAATATATACTGTTCCTGTATTTGAAGTGAAATATCCCTTTAAAGAGGAAAGGTAATGAACCATAGAAAATGCTTCCAAGAAATTAAATGAAATGAAGACAATGAACAAATCACTAAAACTGGCACAATGGAATTCATTGTGATGATGTGGTACAGATAAGAGACAATTGCAACTGATTATTTATATGCTCTCATATGTGAAAAATTTCTGTGTTGTGTGTTAATCATCTGAGAGTGGGATGCGAGATGAAGTTTGGGAGAAAGAAGAAAGTATACATTAGTAAGTTGACTATGAAACAGCATATAATGTAAGATTGTTGGTGTTATATTTGGCTGTTTCACTTTAAAGACTAAACAAATAGAAACTTTAGTGACAATTTTGAGTTTTAGTTCAATCACTATAATTGTGGGAAAATGGAGAAAAGTAATTGAAGGCTTTTATAATGGAAAAATTTTATTAAAGGAAGAGTGGGTTGCTTTATTTTTTCATACTATTATGTTCTTCAATGCAGAGGAACAACTATCTGTGTGAAGCTTCCAGACTGTCTCTCTACTTCCTGACATACTCTGTCCCAGGGAAGTAAGCATGATGAGTTTAGGATAGAAAAAAAAAAAAAAAAAAACAGATTAACAAGAAAAACAAAACCCATTCAAAAGTGGATGAAGGACATGAACAGACATTTTTCAAAAGAAGACATATATAAGGCCAACAAACATAAGAAAAAATGCTCATCATCACTGGTCATTAGAGAAATGCAAATCAAAACCACATTGAGATACCATCTTACACCAGTTATAATGGTGATCATTAAAAAATCTGGAGACAGATGCTGGGGAAGATGTGGAGCAATAGGAACACTTTTACACTGTTGGTGAGAGTGTAAATTAGTTCATCCATTGTGGAAGACAGTGTGGCAATTCCTCAAGGACTTAGAAGTAAAAATTCCATTTGACCCAGCAATCCCATATAATCCTTGGTATATATCCAAAGGATTATAAATAGTTTTGTTATGAAGATACATGAACATGTAGGTTCATTGGGTCACTGTTTACAATAGCAAAGACCTGGAAACAACCCAAATGCCCACTGAAGATAGACTGGACAAGGGAAATGTGGCACATATACACCATGAAATACAATGCAGCCATAAAAAATGAGTTGGTGTCCTTTGTAGGAACATGCATGAATCTGGAAACCATCATTCTCAGCAAACTGACACAAGAACAGAAAATCAGACACCACATGTTCTCACTCATAGGCAGGTGTTGAACAATGAGAACACATGGACACAGGAAGGGGAGCATCACACATTGGGGTCTGAAGAGGTGAACTAGGGGAGGGACAGTGGAAGGTAGGGAGGTTGGGCAGGGTTAACATGGGGAGAAATGCCAGATATAGGTGATGGGGGGATTGAGGTAGCAAACCGCATTGCCATGTATGTACCTATGCAACAATCCTGCATAATCTGCATAAGTACCCCAGTACAATAAAAAATAATAATTTGTAGATGGACTTAGGTTGTTTTTTCCTTTCACTATTATGAATAATGCTGAAATAAATATGAGAGTTTTTAAAAAAAAGAAAGAAAGGAAATGCTTGCTATGCCCTTTACTCTTCCTCTCCCCTTTGTCTTGGATACTGACATTCTTGAAAAAGCTTATTTTCTTTGATTATCTCTGATTGTGTCATGAGCATACTAGAGCTTAAGTTTTCCAGGACTGCTGGTGTAAATTGAGTTTTTAAATCTTGAATATCATTATTTTGATTCCACTTGCCTACAAATGTTATCTTTTCTAATATGTATCAAATAACACAGATCTCCATGTGTTTTGTCCTATAGCATTCTAAATTAATTGAGAACCTATTTGAGAAAAATAATTTAATGTTGCCCTGAATAACAAAGTGTAAAAAGAAAAGAATAGAAAAGGCAGAGCCAGGCGCAGTGGCTCACGCCTGTAATCCCAGGACTTTGGGAGGCCGAGGCAGGTGGATCACAAGGTCAAGAGATCGAGACCATCCTGGTCAACATGGTGAAACCCCGTCTCTACTAAAATACAAAAAATTAGCTGGGCATGGTGGCGCGTGCCTGTAATCCCAGCTACTCAGGAGGCTGAGGCAGGATAATTGCCTGAACCCAGGAGGCGGAGGTTGTGGTGAGCCGAGATCGCGCCATTGCACTCCAGCCTGGGTAACAAGAGCGAAACTCGGTCTAAAAAAAATAATAATAACAATAAAAGAAAGAAAGAAAGAAAGAAAATGCAGGAAGGGGAAGACTGAGATAGACATTAGTCTATAGAGAATTCTATTTATGAAAAAATCTACAGTGAACAATACAAAAGGGTGTGGAGGTGGAGGTGGCGATATCAATGGCAAATTTGGTTATATTTTAAACACCCAATATTTAATGGGTATCTTTTTATTTTTTTCAGGTTTTCTTTTCTCTTTCAATGATGTTTCATAGGTTTCAGGGAATAAGTTGCAATTTTTTCTTAAATTTATTGTTAGATAATGTATAATTTTTATTATTAGTGGAATATTGTAAGTTTTATTTTGCAGAGTTCACTGTTAATGTATGAAAGTAGAATTGATTTTTTTGGATCAGTCTTATATTCTGTGATGGAGAAACAGGAACCATTGCACACTGCTGGTGAGAGCCACTCAGTGGAAAACAGTATGAGAGTTACTCAAAAAATTAAAAATAGAACTACCATAATACGCAATCCTACTATTAAACATATGCTGAAAGATATTAAAATCATTATTTTTAAGAGATATCAGCAATCTTATATTGACTGCAGCACTATTCTAAATAGCCAAGGTACAGAATCAGTCGAAGTGCCCATTGATAGCTGAATGAATGAAAAAATTAGACACACACACACACAGAAATACTATTCAGCCTTTAAAAAGAAGGAAACCCTGTCGTTTGGGACAACACAGATTAAGCTGGAGGACATTATGCTAAGGGAGATAAGCAGTCACAGAAAGGCAAATATTGTATGATCACTTACAAGTGGAATCTAAAAGAGTTCAGCTCATAGAAATAGAATAGATTGGTGGCTTGCCAGAAGCTAGAGGTAAGGGGAATGGGGAAATGTTGGTCAAAGGGTATAAAGTTCTAGTTAGAAAAGAGGAATAATTCAGGAGATTTATTGTCTATCATAGTGACTATAGTTAATGTAATTTATACTGTAAAGTTATTAAGAGAGTTCTAGTTTTAAATGTTCTCATCTCAATAACTGGTAAGTATGTGAAGTGGCAGACACGCTAATTAGCTTGATTTAACTATTTTACAATGTATACATATATAGAAATACCATGTTTATATATATATAATTTTTATTTTTATTTGTTAATTATACCTTCATAAAAATTATATATCCTGCTACATTGCTAAACTAATTTATTAGTATGTGAAATCTTGAAAACTCACAATTTCAAGAATAAGTTTTTTCATTTAATTCAACCCAAGAGCAAATTATCAAAGGCTTTTACTGAAAGTCTCTTGAATAGTATCTTGTAATCAGGAGCGCAAACATACTTATTTAATAATTGTCTGTGGAGTCTCTTAAAGTCTGCAGAGCAGGCAGCTGGGAAGAAAAAACAATATAAAGAGGTGGAGGGAACATAATCCCACAAGGATGGATTTGTGCCCATGTCAGTGTCTCTCTGACTAAACTTTGATGATGGTAGGTGGTTGTGCTCTTTGGTGGAGAAACAGGAATGCTTAATTACAGAGTTAAACACATATCCTGACTACAAAATCACAGAAGGTGAAGGAGTTTCCAAAAAAATGTAGTGGAGCAGTTGCAGACTCATCTGCGACATGGAGGTGAGCCTAAAGATGTGCCACACCTATGTTCTGCAATAGCACTTGGTGACCATGTACTGACCGCTCAAATGTGCAGACATCATGGCTGATGCTTCACTTTCACTTCAAACATCATTCAAATAATTTCTGTGTCATCTCTGAATTTTGCTTTAGTAAGTTCAAGGTAACTTTTAATATGATAATCAGAGTGGCTTGTAATGTGTCAGACTGGATAGGCTGACATCATTACTCAAAATTTCTTCTCTGTATGCCGCTGATGGTTTGCTTATGGCCATTCTTGTATGTTTTCACTCTTTAGTGGGAGCTAAATATTGAGGACACAATGGCCGAGAATGACACAATGAACTTTGGGGACTGGAGGAAAGGATAGGAGGTGAGTGAGGAATAAAATACTACACACTGGGTATAGCATGCAGTGATCCAATGATGTGTGCACCAAAATATCAGAAATCACCACTAAAGAACCACTAAATTACTACCGAAAATATATCCATGTAACCAAACACCACCTGTTCCCCCAAAACCTGTTGGAATTAAGTAATAATTTTTAAAAAACATACAGAGAAGGGAATTCTGAGTAATGTTATCCTATCCAATTTGAACACATTACAAGCCACTCCAATGCTAATATTAGAAGTTACCTTGAGCATATTAAAACAAAATTTTAAGAGCCTTAAGGACATTAAAGAAATTGTGCCAAACCATGTTGAAAAATATAAAATAAGTGGACATATCTGATAGCTAAACTCACCCTGAGAGTTATTCAGCATGATGTTTACCTTTGAGGAAGCAAAGTAAATAATACTTTTGAATTTGTTTCCTATCCTTTAATGTAATCTTCCTATTTTAAGTTAGTAGCTCTAAAATCTAGTCCTTATTTAGTTTGAAAATCTGGAAACATGGACTGAAATACACATGCTAGTCTTCTCTGGCTTTTAGTTACCTTGGATAATTAAAGTATCTCTTATCTATCATATAACTTTTGAAGCTATTATTTACAACATGAACTTTCCTAAAACCAATCAATCAAACAAAAATATTGTGAAAAGATGGAACAAACACTAATCTGAAATTTGTAAAACAATTCGAAATGTTTTGCTCTTTATTTTTTATGTCTCAATATATATTATTCTGATAGTATTCGGTCTTTTTTTCCCTAACATAAGCAAACTTGTTGAGTATACAGATATCATTGTAATTTACAAGTCATTATTTCCTTTTTTCTAGGATTATGAAATTTTTAATTGGCTTAGGAAATATGTGTTACAGAAATGTATTTACTTCTGAGTAAACTCTGTTTATTTCAAATTTTAAAAGATATATCTTAATCTAAGTGAACTTATGTTTTTGTTATGTCTTTTCTCATATACTGATAAATGAGTGAATCAAAACCAAATTTAAATAATTTTTTTTACATTTTATTAGTTTATTTAAATTATGTACATATGAAGTATACATATATAAATTAAAATAGTTAATATCATTTCTTTTTTTTTCTTTTTTCATCTGTAACTTTTTATTATTATTATTATTATTATACTTTATGTTCTGGGGTACATGTGTAGATGTTGCAGGATTGTTACATAGGTATACACATGCCATGGTGGTTTTCTGCCTCCATCCCCATCACCTACATTAGGTATTTCTCCTAATTTTATCCCTCCCCAATCTCCCAACCCCATGGTATCCCTCCCCTAGCTCCCACCCCCAACAGACCCCAGTGTATGATGTTCCCCTCCCTGTGTCCATGTGTTCTCCTTGTTCAAAACCCAATTATGAATGAGGACATGTGGTGTTTGGTTTTCTGTTCTTATGTTAGTTTGCTGAGAATGATGGTTTCCAGCTTCATCCGTGTCCCTGAAAAGGAAATGAATTCATCTTTTTATGGCTGCATAGTATTCCATGGTGTATATGTGCCACATTTTCTTTAGCCAGTCTATCATTGATGGGCATTTGGTTTGGTTGCAGGTCTTTGCTATTGCAAACAATGCCAAAATGAGCATATATGTGCATGTATCTTTATAATAGAACAATTTATAATCCTTTGGGTATATACCCAGAAACGAGATTGCTGGGTCAAATGGTATTTCTACCATTAATACCATTTCAAAGCAAAACTCTTAAATATACTGTGCACTTAAAATATTTAAATTATGTTTATTAATTTGCATATGTTGAACCAGCCTTTCATCCCAGGGATGAAGCTGTTTTGATCATGGTAGATCGGTTTTTTCTGATGTGCTGCTGGATTCAGTTTGCCAGTATTTTATTGAGGATGTTCATGTTGATGTTCATCAGAGATACTGGCCTGAAGTTTTCTTTTTTTGTTGTGTCTTTGCCAAGTTTTGATATCAGGATGATGCCGACCTCCTAAAATGAGTTAGGGAGTTCCTTTTCAATTGTTTGCAATAGTTTCAGAAGGAATGTTACCAGCTCCTCTTTGTACCTCTGGTAGAAGTTGACTGTCAATCTGTCTGGTCCTGGGCTTTTAATGGCTGGTAGGCTATTAATTACTATCTTAATTTCAGAACTTGTTATTAGTCTATTCAAAGACTCAACTTCTTTCTGGTTTAGTCTTGATAGGGTGTGTATGTCCAGGAATTAATCAATTTCTTCTAGATTTTCTAGTTTGTTTGCATAGAGGTGTTTATATATTCTCTAATAATAGTCTATATTTCTGTGGGGTCAGTGATGATATCCCCTTCATCATTTTTTATCGTGTTTGAGTCTTCTTTCTTCATTATTAGGCTAGCATGTAGTCTATCTATTTTGTTGATTTTTTTTTTTTTTTCAAAAAAACTGCTCTTGGATTCATTGATTTTTTTTTTTTTTTTTGAGGGATTTTTCATGTCTCTGTCTCCTTCACTTCTGCTCTGATCTTGGTTATTTCTTCTGCTCGCTTTTGGATTCGTTTTCTCTTGCTTCTCTAGCTCTTTTAATTGTGATGTTAGGGTGTTGATCTGAGACGTTTCTAGCTTTGTGATGTGGGCATTTAGCACTATACATTTCCCTCTTAACACTGCTTTAGCTGTGTCACAGAGATTCTGGTTTATTTTCTCTCTGTTCTCATTGGTTTCAAAGAACTTCTTGATTTCTGCCTTAATTTCATTATTAACCCAGGAGCCATTCAGGAGCAGGTTTCTCATTTTCGTGTAATTGTATGGTTTTAAATTAGTTACTTAATCCTGAGTTCTAATTTATCACACTGTGGTCAGAGAGACTATTTTTTGTTATGATTTTAGCTGTTTTGCAATTGCTGAGATCACCTAAACCCCAAAACTCCTTAAGCTGATAAGCAACTTCAGCAAAGTCTCAGGATACCAAATAAATATGCAAAAGTCACAAGCATTTTATGCACCAACAAGGGACAAGCAGAGAGCAAAATCATTAATGAACTACCATTTACAACTGCTAAAAAGAGAATAAAGCACCTGGGAATAGAGCTAACAAGGTATGTGAAGGACCTCTTCAAGGAGAACTACAAACCATTGCTCAAGCCAATAAGAGAGGACACAAACAAATGGAAAAACATTTCATTCTCATGGATAGGAGAAATCAATATTGTGAAAATGGCCATTCTGTCCAAAGTAAGTTATGGATTCAGTGCCATTCCCATCAAAGTACCATTGACATTATTCACAGAAATAGAAAAAAAAAAAACTACCTTAAATTTTTTTTTTTTTTGAGATGGAGTTTCGTGCTTGTTACCCAGGCTGGAGTGCAATGGCGTGATCTCGGCTCACCGCAACGTTCGCCTCCTGGGTTCAGGCAATTCTCCTGCCTCAGCCTCCTGAGTAGCTGGGATTACAGGCACACGCCACCATGCCCAGCTAATTTTTTGTATTTTTAGTAGAGACGGGGTTTCACCATGTTGACCAGGATGGTCTCGATCTCTTGACCTCGTGATCCACCCGCCTCGGCCTCCCACAGTGCTGAGATTACAGGCTTGAGCCACCGCGCCCGGCCCACTACCTTAAATTTTATATAAAACCCAAGAAGAATCTGTGTAGCCAAGACAATCCTAAGCAAAAAGAACAAAGTGGGAGGCATCATGCTACCTGGTTTCAAGCTATACTACAAGGCTACAGAAAACAAAACAGCATAGTACTCGTACCAAAACAGACACATAGACCAACGGAACAGAACACAGACCTCAGGAATAACACCACATATATACAACCATCTGATCTTTGACAAACCTGACAAAAACAAGCAATGGGAAAAGGATTTCCTGTGCAATAAATGCTGCTGAGAAAACTGGCTAGCCATATGCCAAAAACTGAAACTGAACACCTTCCTTACACCTTATACAAACATTAAGTCAAGATGGATTAAAGACCTAAATGGAGTATATCAAACCATAAAAACCCTAGAAGAAAACCTAGGCAATACCAGTCAGGACATAGGCAAGGGCCAAGACTTCATGACAAAAACTTTGAAAGCAATTGCAACGAAAGCCAAAATTGACAAATGTGATCTAATTAAACTGAAGAGCTTCTGCACAGCAAAATAACCTATCATCAGAGTAAAAAGGTGACCTATAGAATGAGTGAAAATTTTTGCAAACTACCCATATGACAAAAGTCTAATATTCAAAATCTGAAAGGAATTTAAATGAAGTTACAAGAGAAAAACAAGCAACTCTATCAAAAAGTAGGTGAAAGATATGAACAGACACTACTCAAAAGAATACATTTATGTGGCCAGGAAACATGAAAAAAAAGCTCAACATTACTGATTATTAGAGAAATGCAAATCAAAACCACAATGAGATACCATCTCACACCAGTCAGAATGGTGATTATTAAAAAGTTAAGAAACAATAGATGCTGGCAAGGCTGTGGAGAAATAGAAATGCTTTTATACTGTTGGTGGGAGTGTAAATTAGTACACAGAGAGGGGAACAACACACACTGGGGTTTGTTGGGGTGAGAGGAGGGAACCTAGATGATGGGTGCATAGGTGCAGCAAACCACCATGGCACACGTATACCTATGTAAAAAACTTGCATATTCTGCACATTTATCCCAGAACTTAAGGTAAAATATAACTTTTTTTAAAAAAAAGAAATGTCTAAGTTGTAAAGCACTGTATTAGGCTGCTATGCTATTGCATTGCTATAAATACCTGAGACTGGGGAATTTATTTAAAAACAGATTTAATTGCTTCATTGTTCTGCAAGATGTTACAGGAAGCACAGCAGCATATGTATCTGGGGAGTCCTCTAGAAGCTTACAATTCAGGCAGAAGGTGAAGCCAAAGCTTGCAGGTCAAATGGCAAGATCAGGGGCAAGAGACCAAGGGGAGGAGGGGCTACACACTCTTAAATGACCGAATCTTAGGAGAACTCACTTACTATCCTGAGGACAGTACCAAGGAAGACAGTGCTAAACCATTCATGAGAAATCCACCCTAATGATGCCATCACTTCCTATCTCAGGACCTACCTCCAACATTTTGGATTTCATTTCAGTGTGAGATTTGGGCAGGAACACATTCAAACTATATCAAGCACCAACTGGTAGATTCTCTGATAAAAAGAAACAACTAAAAATATAACTAGATAGTGACCATTTAATTTTTTTAGCCATGTTAATTAAACAAAGAAAATGTAGTTTGAACCTAACATTGAAATTAATGTTAACATACATATGTATTTTTGTGAAGTATTATTTAAACATGTTTCAATTTATACATTCTGTTTTTATCATGTTAATATTTTTAATATGACTTGTAACTTATACTGTGTTATTGTAGATATTGGAACTGATGGAGCTTTGGTCCATTACAATTTACACCTGTAGCCTATCTGTGGCTCAAGGATCATTGATTTAATTGATTTTAACACCTCCCTTTTATTTTTTCAGAACATGTGCTGTCTGATTTTTATTGAATTTGGGAGGTTTATGTACTGAATAATGACACCTAAGTGTGTGCATTTAAATGTAGAGGAATTAAATTATATGTTAAAATTTTCAACTTCAGGTAATTTTGCTTACTTTAAATAACACAAAATTTTCTAATTTCTACAGCAACTTGTTTTATGTTTTTACATTTTAAAATTCAGAATTTTGTTATTACATTCATATATTAAAAAATTAAAAATGCCACCTACAGCATATAAATAACTTTCGTTTGCATCCCAAGCAAATAGCTACGGGATGGAAATAGAACTCAACGTGCATTCTGTAAGTAGAACTATAGTGTACTAATAATAATCAATTTCATTATTTTACTTTATTTTGTAAAACATATTTTAAATAGTTTCCATCTTTTAATGGCATGCTCAAGAAAGAAAATCGATTTTGGAGAAAAAAATATGGGCTTAGTTTTAATTTTACCTGAGTAGAACCAACTAGCTTATACTTTACCAAGGTCACTTTTGGGAAAAAAAAAATAAGTGAGTCTGCCATAGAATAGAAAAGCTATTGAAAATTCATACCTTCAGGAGATAGGTATTGCACTTTATAACTTTACTGAAATCAAACCAAAATACTTCTCCCATTTTGATAAAAATAATTTTCTCCCAGTAGAAAAGTTACAGGATAAATATGTTCAATGTTCCAGGAAGGGATTCATGACCTGGCTTCTATTAACAGAAATGGGGTGTCTTGCAGCTATATCTCCATAAGTTGAACTGAAAAATACCTCTGTAAGTAAAGATTCAACCCAAGGGTTAGTTTTTACTGCAAGTTATAAACTTCAGGAAACTAGGTATGTAATGGAAATGCTGACACAACTTTAAAGATAGCTGCTTGAACAGAGCAACGGTAATCCTGCAACTCCTTTATTTCCAAAAGTGTGAGTGTTTATGTTGCCACTGGATAAAAGAATTGATGGGGAAATTACTCATGCTTGGTGAATTGCAAGGTAATAAAAGAAAATCTTGCTAAATAGAGCTTTGGGTAAAATGGAATATGAACCAAATATTCCCTACAAAACCGGTTTTACAAGTTTTATGTTTTACTAGTTATGTTCTACAAATACTGCATTTTGTGTCACTTAATGCTCTGCATTTCATTTGCAAACACTTCACTGCTGAAATAATTTATATGACAATAACGAGATGGTTCACTTTGGACTTTCAGGGAGCAAATACAGCAGCAGGAAAAACAGCTTTTTAAAAAATATTGTAAACACAAGTTTTCAAGTTTTATGGCAATTTAAATTTAAGTTTCTAAAAGTGCTTTGACAATCATAGGTGTTCATGCAATAAATTATTAATGTTGTGCTAAATATCAGTTTACAATTTCAGAATAGAAGAGCTATATATTTTAGAAAACATTCCATATAAGACATTAAAAATTTATAATGTAAAATGTAAAACTTTCATTTTATTTCTCCCAGAATTTTATTACTTTAAGTAAGAAAATAAAACTTGCTAATAAGGCTTTTTTTTCTAATTTATGACTAAGCATAGTACAAGGCTTTTCAATGTGGTGTTTAAATGTCAGAAATGAATTATTC
Source organism: Callithrix jacchus (assembly GCF_049354715.1). NCBI lineage: Eukaryota > Metazoa > Chordata > Mammalia > Primates > Cebidae > Callithrix > Callithrix jacchus. Next base: position 50,919,245 of record NC_133502.1, read on the forward strand.
CCTGTATTTACAGCATTATTACTGAAAGCCTTTTGGGTAATATGGCTGTGGGATTGCAACACTAACTGTGATACAGTAATACATGTTCTCAAGTATTCTAGTCTAATGGGAGAGAGATGTGAAAACATGGAAAGGGATATGATAAGTTCTTTCATAAGAATATACTTATGATAATAAGGAATATAGCAAAGAATAACAATATTAGATTTCAGGGTATCAGAAGAGGACACAAGGATGAGGAAATATTTCTAGTAAATTTTGAAAGACAAGTAGTAATTCAACAGGTAGATGAAAAGGGCATTTTTGGAGAGCAAAGGTGAAGAAGAGATAAAGAGAGGAATACCATGTGTTAAAAACAGAATGAGGTAAAACAGCATGTGACAATTGCTAATATAGCCATGTAGGTTTGTAGGGTGCTTGTTTATAATGATGAGAGGAAATGTTTGAAGAGTAGAATGGGGTTCTACCCAGAGGACTTTCGAACTGTGTGAAGTAATTTTGTATATCTTGCTATATGGGATAAGAATAAAGGTTTAAAAAGCCCAGACATGGCGGCTTATGCCTGTAATTCCAGCACTTTGGAAAACCAAGGCGGGTGGATCACTTGAGGTCAGGAGTTTGAGACCAGCTTGGCCAACATGGCGTAACCCAGTCTCTACTAAAAATACAGAACTTAGCTGGGCATGGTGGCATGTGCTGTAATCCCAGCTACTTGGGAGACTGAGGCAGGAGAATCGCTTGAACCTAGGAGGCAGAGATTGGAGTGAGTTGAGATTGTGCCACTTCACTCCAGCCTGGGTGACAGAGCAAGACTGCCTCAAGATAAAAAAAAAAAAAAAAAAAAAAAAAAAAAACGATAATAATGGTTTAAAAAAATAGAACTAAACAAACGGGGAATAAAACAGATACAGGCATTCTATATTTTTAAAAAGTAAAGCCAACTATTTAAGAAATGAATAAAATGGACTCAAATAAAAAGTACTCAAGAGTGGCCTTAGCCTAAAGACATGGATTCAGGAAAATAAATAGAAAATGGAATTGATATTTTTAAGTGAAAATTGTTAGTATGTCCTAAAAATAACATTAATCTAAGTGTTTGAAAAATTATAGCCAAGATGAAGAGTTGCTTTTAAATATACAGCTTCAGATTTGAATTCTATTTTGAAATGTATTAATTTATGAGGAATGTTTCCCTTAGTAATTAATGGTTCTATTATAGGATTTTTGCATTAATTAAAAGTGAAGCATATGTAGAATTCTTTGACTATAAGAAGTACTAGATAAATGAGCCTCTGTTTTTATTTAATGTAAACACCCACAGTGTGTTCTTCCTCTTTATTTTTTAAGTCCACTAGACAGTAGAGCAATTGCCCTTTTAAAGTGCCTGTCCTGGATGTTGGATTGAGCTGTGACAGATGGAAGCTCAATAGCAGTCATGTAGAATATTTGCCAAATGGGACAGTCATCTGAAGATGGCAGTAATAGAGTTCTTCACCGCGGGACCCAAAGACCTACTGCTATTCATCAATGACTATGGAAAGTGCCTGATGACTGTGTCCATAACAATACCAGTAAACATGAAACAATCTTTGCTAAACATACTAAGAAAAGAGAAGCTGACCTTCCAATTAAGAACTTATTATTTCTTCCCCCTTTCTTTTTCCCTCTCTTCTCCCTTATTCCCTTCCTCTTCCTTTCTCATTCACAAGTGCAATTAAGGAAGACTGAATGAGAAAATTAAAATTTAGCAGAGCAAATATTCCAATGACAATATACACAGAACGTTTTTAACTTCTGAAAAGGTTTGTAATTTTGATATCTTACTTTTCTAACTCTTTTCCAGAATCTTTCTGTTATCCTACTTTAGAACTAGCTTCATTGCTTTTGTAGACTGACAGGACTTCCTGTTGTTTAAATAGTGAGTTAAAACAATAGTGTCAAGTAAAAGCTAACTTCTTCTCTCAAAGTTTTAATTTAATATTTATTTGAACTTGTTTATGAAAAAGAGTAAGACTCTAACCAGGGGTGAAAATAAAAACCTATTGGTACTTTAGGCTGGAAGGTTTGGGGAATTTTTGTTTGTTTTGTTGTCTTTAAAAATTCGACATGTAATAATTTTTAAAGGCTGATTATTATTATTTTATATTTGAGTGGAATTTTATACAGCTTTGTCAATTTTTGTGGTGTCTTGGAATTACGTTGTGTTAATCATAAAAATATCACTGAGAGTAGATGGAAGTTCTGGGTGTCCTTGGAATTATGCAGCAGTGCAATTGTTAAAATTTTCACTGGTGTTGAACTCAAGTGAGATAACTACGAATGGGAATTAACTGTCTATAGTAATATTTTATACATTTGAGAGATATGAAGGAAATAGTAATTACAAGGACTATGGAATCATATAGGAGTTGTTGTATACTATTCATACACAATGGAAAGTCAATTAAAGGCTTACTTAATATGAAGTGTGAAAACCAATGGAATTCCTTGGTAGCTTAAAAGGCTAATTTCATTCCTGCATTCAGAGGACTAAAGAAGTCTAGCATCAAATGTAGATATCAGACTTGAGAGTAGCAGAGCTCCAGTGATATTTGAATTCTTCACCCAATCAAGTCTCTTGCAACAAAATCAAGGTTCTGATTATGATGGAACGAGACGCTGGGAATTCAGATGAGTCCCTTTGAAAATCGTCAAGACTCCAGATTCTTCTCAACTCTCTTAAAGGGCTGAAGTGGCTTACTCTTCTCTATTAAATGTCAGATCCTTCCCTACCTGAACATGATGTAGAGTCACCTGCCTTGCAAGAAAACATAAACTTCGTTGGAATCTATTCCCATTTTCCCTCCTGGTCATAAGATAAATAACTAAAACAGCCAGGTTGGGGAAATGCCATTTTCACTAAGGAGAAAAGGAAATAAAAGCCAACAAAAGCTGCAGAACAAGCCACCATATATGGGCTAGAGCCAGGAGACTATGTATAGAAATGAGATCTGAGGATGATGATCAAGGGGGAGGTGAAACATAAAGTTGAAACCAGAAAGCTTATTAATATGACATACTCTCCCAGGATTCCTGATTTATTACTCTGATAAAGATACAGAGAGGAAATGGGATTTGAAAATTTGAGGAAAGCAATGGCTTCCTCTAAATGATATTGAAATTCTAGAATAGAAAACAATGGAGGAAAGGTTCAAAAGGTACAAATAATGTATCATGCTAACTGGATTTACTATGTAACTTCACAAAATCCACTGTGATGCGATTATCCAAGAGAGGACTCGGTGGAAACAGTTCTTACTGAAGTATCAAGGAATTTTCTAAAGAAAGGGACATGAGCATGGCGAAGAAGTTCAGTAATGAGTGTGTATTTGCAGAATAAAGCCGAAAATAATGGATGTTATTACATAACTGAATTTCTTAGTAATAAAAGGAATGGGATATTGAAACCACGTGGCAGCATTTAAATGTCAGAATTTAGATGAGTTCAGTTATCATAACGAGTTATAAGACCATAAAGGAAACTAGGGGGGATTGTCTAAAAGAAACCAGTAAAGAAACAAAATATAGTGTTTTTTAAGACAAGGTAAATCAATAGCCAACAAAAGTATTCTTGATTTACAAAATCAAAAGTAATCAGAGATTGATAATCAGGTAGATGAGGGAGGTCGGGTTAACAGGAAGTCATTATTTCCTACTCGGCTTGAAAACTTGAACCAAATTTTAGCTGTGGCTAAGGGAGAAACAATGTGCCCAGAGGAAGGACACTTGCAATACCACAGTAAGTTCTTGTAATTATGATTGTCCCAGATTCTACTCCCTCCCCCACCAAAATAACCATGACATTTACTCATGTAACCATACAATGGGAAGCAGAAAATTGCCAAACATTTTAAGAACTGTTAAAGACAGGTCCTAACTTGACATCAAATATTGAAGGCTGGAAGTATCAGGATAGTCAGCTTTTAAAATCAGAACACGTAAGAGCAAGATAATAAATGAAATCGTGGCCTACATTTGGTTGACAGTTGGTCTACTGTGTTTAGGTAGCTAATCCTTGGTGACTTTTCAGAACTTGAATTAGATTATTCTATTATAGTTTTTTTAAACAGTTTTGAAAGAAAAGTTCCCATCAGTCTCCCACATTTCTGCATGTATTGAGAGCAGAGGCATTGGTTGCTTTGTTCTGTGATAACTTTTCAAGGATAGTTGTACAAGCAAATATCTTTTGCTGCATAAGATAGTGCCTCATTTTGAAGTACAGGACCAGTTTGTTTATTGCCTAATTTAATAAAGAAAATGTCTCCACTCAGGGCAAAGCCAAGGCATGCGATCTACTCATTATCAAAAATATGTGTTCTCTAAGCTTAATATTCCTCTACTGTGAAACAGGTTGCAACCACTTAGACCACTCTGCATTGCCCCTATAGGTCTTGGAGAGCAGGGAACTCATGTAAATATTGAAGCTCATTCTGCTTGGTCTACTGTGCATAATCAAGTTATTTTCCTCTAAGGCAGAAGCCTTTCATCCTCTGGGTTAATGTGCATCTAGGGTAAAAGCTCAGATTCTTTGCAGTTCTTCATAGGTAGCAGCAATTTCACACCAGTTTACTTACCTGTGTGGTTGTAGCCATTATGGTGGTGTAGGCAAAAAGGAAGACTCTGAGTCTGCCCCTCTTTGTCAGTCAGGAGAAACATCCAAATTAATATCACATCCAGAAGGAAATAACTCCTTAAAGATGAGGGTAGTGATTCCCATTATATCTCTAATTCACCAGTCTGGCCCCTAAGAGAAGGTGAATCTAAGGAAAAGAGAGTTTACTTTCACAAACTCATCCTAGTTTCAGTCTGTATAGTATAAAGGTACCATAGCAAATGTGTTTTTGCTAGAACAGATTAACATTGCCTCAAGTATGTAAGTTGCCATTGATCTAGCAAATGCATTCTTCATTTTTTAATATCTGTACATTCTTTAGCAGAGCACATTGATTCATAATGCAGATGACATCTTGTTGTTTAGAGACAAATCAGTCACTTGTTGGTAAGTTGATTGTATTAGACCCCAATACCCTTGAAAGGGTTAAAATCCATATTGCATGAAATTGATGATTATTTTTTCCTTTGCCTTCCTGCTCACCAGGCTGTCCCCAAGGCCTAACAGAGTATCTGATCTCCTCATAGAAATGTCTCATAACACTGCCTCTGATCAAAGGAATCATTTACAACCAAGATGTGGCCATATACATGAGGATGTGATTTACTACTCATCAAATACTGCAACTTTAAGTCTATTGATCTGATAAAGCAGGGGAATGACCTCTTAACACAACAGCTGAAGTGCAAGACAGCATTTGGTACTTTGCGAGGATAGGGTGTGATACTCCAAGATAAATCACCAAAATTTAGATGGTGCTTTTTTCCCAAGGTAGAAACAAGGAAGGGTAAATAGATGTAGAGTTGTTTTCTGTCCTTCCAGTCACCCAATGGAAGTACTTTTTGTTCTAATAACTTAGGCTCTATAGGTCTAGGGGTGCTAATTTCCAAAGGGAGAGGGTAGGAAACTTTTGGCAGAGGACACAATAATAGTCCCATTGAACTTTAAGTATTAGTCTGTTTTCACACTGCTAACTGACACATATCCAAGACTGATAAATTATAAAGCAAAGAGGTTTAATGGACTCATAGTTCTATATAGCTAGGGAGGCCTCACAATTATGGTGGAAGAGCAATGGACGTCTTACATGGCAGCAGACAAGACAGAGCATGTTCAGGGGAACTCCCCTTTATAAAAACAATCAGATCTTATAAGACTTATTCACTATCACAAGAACAGCATGAGAAAGACCCCTCCCCCATGATTCAATAACCTACCATTGGGTCCCTCCAATGACACATGGGAATTACGGGAGTTACAATTCGAGATAAGATTTGGGTAGGACACAGCCAAACCATATTATTCCACCCAATCCTTCCCAAACCTTATGTCCTCACATTGTGAAACCGATCATGACTGCTCAAGAGTGTCAACAGTCTTAACTCATTTCAGCAGTAACTCAAAAGTCCACTGTCTAAAGTCTTGTCAGAGATAAGGCAAATTCCTTCGGCTATAAGCCTGTAAAATCATAAGCAAGTTAGTTACTTCCTACATACAATGGAAGTACAGGCATTGTGTAAATGCAGCCAGTCCAAGTGGGAGAAATTGGCCAAAACTGAGGGGCTACAGGTCCCATGCAAGTCCAAAACCCAGTTGGGCAGTGAAATCTTAAAGCTCCAAAATGATCTCCTTTGACTCCATGTCTCTCATCCGTGTCATGCTGATACAAGAGTGGGCTCCTGTGGTCTTGGGCAGCTACCATATGGTCATTTCAAGTACCTTGTACAAAAGACCTACAAGTAAAGGCATCAACATACTGATAAGATAATTGACCTAATCGTCAGTGAGTGGTAGGGTTATTGTTAGAAAATCCCTGCAAGAAAGAATAAGCTTGGACTTTTCTTTAATTTATTGAGACATCTCATTGGTACCTACTGTATTAATTTTTTTTTTTTTTTTGAGTTAGAGTCTCACTCTGTCACCAGGCGCCTGGCTGGAGTGCAGTGGCGTGACTTCAGCTCACTGCACCTTCCGCCTCCCGGGTTCAAGCAATTCTGCCTCAGCCTCCCGAGTAGCTGGGACTACAGGCGCGCACCATCACTTCCAGCTAATTTTTTTGTATTTTTAGTAGAGATGGGGTTTCACCATGTTGGCCAGGATGGTCTTGATGTCTTGACCTCCTGATCCACCCTCCTCAGCCTCCCAAAGTGCTGGGAATACAGGCGTGAGCCACCGCGCCTGGCCCTTTTGTCCTAAATTTTTAATCTTAAACGAATAAGTGTATCAGTCACGGACTAAAGAGGTCATTATCAATAGATAAAAGAAAACTTCACCTCCCACATAAGCCACCTAAACCAACAGAGATGCCATCCAGTGTGAGAGGAATGTTGAAAAGGTATTTGTCCTTGAGATCAATGCAGTGAAGAGAGAGAAGATGTAAATCACCCCACTGGCATGCATATTATACATTTCCCCAGGGTATAAGACAAAATAGAATCTTAGAGAATCTGAACCAGGTGGGGGTGAGCTTGCTACTAGAAACATGAATCAAAATGGGATAAAGTGGGTACTGTAGTGGAATCCATGATGCTTCCTGCTTTAGGATAAAGCCCTCTTTCACACAGCTAGTACTGGCAGCTGACAACTCACAGCTCAGTCTTTCTCCTGGAATTTTTTTGTCTGAAGGTCAACCTGCATTCAAAGCATCCTTGATACTGGAATACAGAGGCTCAGACCTCTTGTCTTTGTTTTGGACTGTGCAGTCCTTGGGATCAGCTGAATCCTTTGCAGTACATTTTAACTTCAACCTCTGCCCAGTCCTGCTTCTTTCACTTACTTACAGTTTTTCTCAAGTGCACATCCCCAAATTTGCTATATAAATATTTAATTCAAAAAGCTTCTTCCAAGGACCCCTGCCTCAAATGTTCCCCAATTTAACATCAACTAAGGAGTTATATACAAATATTCATGTAGATAGTAAGGATTCCTAAAGGCAATTCATGCACTTTGTAAAATATTAGGTTGCTATGTATAATTTATCCCTGAATGAACAAGCAGGAAAAAGAATTTAAAAATTGATTCATAAAATAATACTACAGAGATACAAAATATAAAAATGAGATATAAAAATGATAAAACATACAAAGATTCAGAAGAAGATAATATCAATGAAATTATTTGTAATCAAAACCATAAGACATTTTAGAAAGTTGCTTGGCTTATTGTAAAAAGCATATACTGATTTTAATTTGAAAGGAAAACTAATAAAATGTACAAATAAAAGACCAAAGAAATATTTTTTTCATCTTCCATGGCTTGCAAACATAATAAGATTCTGAAAACAGCATCACAAAGCTAATTATATCTGGATAATCTCTTCTACTCTTGAAACCAACACATGCTTATCTTGATGAGTACCAAATCGATTTATCTTGCCTCCATCTCCACCTAAACTTCAAAATTTTATGCACAATTTTTTACCTTATATCTCCATCTGAATATCCAGCAGGCACCTCAAAATCAATATTTACAAAATTCAATTATTTCTTTATCAATATTTTTGCCTCCCTCTCCTTTTCAAACTGAATTTCTTTCTTTAAATTTTATATTGATTAATACCAAAACATAGAGCTGATATAAAAGTTTGAATCTTATTATTGACTTTGAGCTCTTTCTCATTTTCCACATCTTATTATGCTTCAAGTCCAGCCAATTGGCCTTCATTAATGTTTCTCTTTCCATCTCTCTCTCTCTCTCTCTGTCTTTTTTTTTTTTTTTAAGATGAGGTCTTGCTCTGTAGCCCAGGCTGGAGTGCAGTGGCGCCATCTCAGCTTACTGTAACCTCCACCACCTGGTTCAAGCGATTCTCCTGTTCTAGCTTCCCAAGCTGGGACTAAGCTAAGTTTTGCATTTTTAGTAGACACTGGGTTCTACCATGTTGGCCAACCTGATCTCTATCTCCTGACCTCGTGAACTGCCTGCCTCAGCCTCCTAAAGTGCTGATACTACAGGCTTGAGCCACCACGCCCTGACAACTTCTCTTTTTTTATGCTATGAGACATCATAGCCTCTTACTATCTTTAAACTAAACTACTGTAATAGCATTCTTAGTTGGATCCTTGCTTCTCATTCTTCATCCATCATAAATCCCTTACATAAATACCACCAGCATGAGATTTTACCTTGATGAAATTGTTTAATGACCCTCTGTTGCCTGTAGAATTAAAAAAATCCTTAGTATGCCACACATGATCTTTTATTATCTAGTGCCTGACTACTGCTTCATTCCCATTTCTCACAACTCTCTTAGGTGGTATTATTTACAGTTCATGCTTTGAATCATAAGACTACTTTTTCATCTGGCTTCAAAATTCAACTCAGGCATTCTCTAATCCACCAGACACAAAACCTGTAAACGTACTGAAAATCAATGTTCGCATCTATTTTTTTCTCTTTCATTCTTATGATATTGAAAGTAGTTCTTCCTCCAGCAAACCTTAACACTTTTACATGCTGTATGGATTTTATTCATTTTGAATATAATCCATTTAAATACTAATGGAAAATGATAAATTACATTATTTTAAATTGTTTTAGCTGACAAAAAGGTGGCTCTCTAAAAGTCTCTGATATCTTCCTATTTTAGCCCAAACTGTTTTCTGAGACTTAAATCATAAAATTATAATAAAGTTCTGCCAAAGTTATCCTGATTGACTTATTTTTTTTATGCCAGGTAAATAAAAAAGAGGGTTCATGGGACTCAGATTAAAAAAAATGGAGTGTCTCGGTGCTACATGTTGCTATTTGCAAGTTCAAGTCACCAAACTGAATTGCAAACAGTATATGTTTAATACATCATGTGATTTTGAATGTTATATTACCTAAAGTTTAAAACATATATTTAAGAATTGTTTTTATAAACTCCTCTCAGAATACTGTTAAAGCAAACTCATTTCATGCTTTAGAAATATTCTAAATTATTTCTGATGAAAACCATCATGACTATCTGCCATATCAATATGCTAGATTATTTTCCATTATACTTCTAGTTTTCCCATCTTCTCAATAAATTTGCAAGTAACAGAATACTCAATGGAAAGATACAGTTTGCACCACCTGGATTCAATAGATATGACATTCTGATAAAATATCGTAGACTGAAAGTAGAAATTGAAAGCGATATGTAGAATATGTTTCAAAACTCTTCAACTCTTCACCTAATTCAATAAAGAAAATATAAAAAGGTGGAGCTTCAGGAAGAGAATTTTAAAGCAATATTTTGAGAGAGAGCTGTTATTACCACACCCCGCATTTCACCACCAAGGGACAAAGGGAAGACATTGATAGGAATAAAAAATGAGTTTTAATAATTTCTCATAGAACTTAGCAGAACCAAGAACATAGTTTTGACCCATCCCAGGAAGAGTGAAGGACAGGAGTAACACACGGAGACAAACTGCTTGGGCAGCATGGCAAACATGGGTCACTATTATATCTGGAACACAGGAGTACTTTTTGAATGGAGCCCCACATTTTCAAGTATGTTTTATCTGAATCAAATGTGGACCTCATAATACAATATCCCTTTTTGAGGCCAATTTAAGTTCAGTACAAAAGGAACCCATGGAAAAAGCAATAGAACTCCAAGTGTGGGGTCAATATGGAGAGAGAGAAATCCAGGAAATGAATGGGAAGCTGCCTACAAATGAAATGCACTGCCAGCAATTTGCGATGGGAATTACACAGAGAAACTGAGCTATTAGCCTGACTAAGCCCAGAGAAAAGGGTTCCACCTGCCTCCTGGGCATTTAAGAACTTCCAGCCCTAATGTGGCGCTCCTTCCCAGACTAAACTTTCCAGGTAAGGGAGGGGAAATATTTGACACTAAGTTAAAGTCACAATTTTGACTATTTGTCGCAATTAGAATTTATAATTACTAAGTTCAGACTGTGTTTGAAATTTTGAAAAATCTTAGGAATTTCCATTTTGTAAGAATAACCAGAAGTAACAAAACTGTTAGAGGCATTTCAAACAGAGCAACTCCATCTTGAATAGGGGCTTGGTAAAATATGGCTGAGACCTATTGGGCTGTATTCCAAGGAGTTTAGGCATTCTAAGTGTGATGGGATAAAAGGATGGCACAAGGTATGGTCACAAAGATCTTGCTGATAAAACAGAATGTGCTAAAGCAACCAGTTAATTCCCACCATAACCAAGAGGGCTATGCAAGTGACCTCTGGTCACCCTTAGAAGCTTTTAAGGCATTAATATGCTAAGAGACACTCGCACCAGCACTATGACAGCTTGCAAATGTCTTGGAATGTCAGGAAGTTTATCTACCTGGTTTAAAAAGGGGTGAACCCCTCAGTTCTGTGAATTGCCCACCCCATTCCTGGAAAACTCAAGGATAATCCATCCCTTGTTTAGCATATAATCAAGAAATACCTAACCAATAATGAAAATAGCTAAGCAGCAGCCCTCAGGGCTACTCTGCCTATGACCTAACCATTTTTTATTCCTTTACTTTTCTAATGAACTTCCTTTCACTTTATGGACTCTCCCTGAGTTTATTCTTGTGTGAAATCAAAGAACCCTCTCTTGGGGTCTGGATTGGGACCCCTTTCTAGTAACAAAACTTGTCTAAATTTTCACCTGAAAGCAGAGAAAAATTACCTGAATTAATACAAGTGGGAGGGTAAAATAAAGTTGTGTTTACAATATTGCCCTTGAGTCATACTTATTGAGCCTATCAATCAGAACTTTGATGATTTTTCCCTTTTATCTTCTCTAATTGAATCTCTTCAAATCTTTTGCACCATCCTATTACTATCAACAGCTCACATAATTTAATATCCTTCATGTGTAAAACAAGAGGAAATATAATAGCAAATAAAACCTTTGGAACTTTTGAAACTGCCTTTGCAAAAATTATGAGAGAAATTATTACAGTGTCAGAGATCTGACCTACCTGACTCCATCTTGCTTCTAACTTCCAGTCTGTCCTTGTTCATTCCTGGGCACAGGCCAAACTAGCTTTGGGAGGAACTTAGTTTATCATTTAACTTTATTTCCTTTTATTTTTTAGCATTTATTTTAGGTTCAAGAGTACATATGAATGTTTGTTACATAGGTAAACTCGTGTCACTAGGGTTTGTTGTACAGATTATTTCATCACTCATGTATTAAGCCTAGTACCCAATGGTAATCTTTTCTGCTCTTCATACTCTCCAACCTTGAGAATACCCCACTGTCTGTTGTTCCTTCATGTCCATAAGTTCTGATCATTAAGCTCCCATTTTAAATGAGAATATCTGTTAATAGACAACACAAAAAATAGAAAAAAATATTTGTAAACTATGTATCTGACAAAGGTCTAATATCCAGCATCTATAAGGAACTTGAACAAATTAATAAGGGAAAAACAACTCCATTAAAAGTGTACATACATGAGGCCAACAAGCATGTTAAAAAAAAAAACCCTCAATATCCCTGATCATTAGAGAAATGCAAATCAGAACCACAATGAGATACCATCTTGTATCAGTCAGAATGGCTATTACTAAAATGTCAAAAAAATACAGAGGCTGGTGTGGTTACAGAGAAAAGGGAACACCTGTACATTGTTGGTAAGAGTGTAAATTAGTTCAGCCATTCTGGGAAGCAGTATGGTAATTCCTCAAAGTGCAAAAAGCAGAACCGCCATTCAACACAGCAATCCCATTACTGGATATATACCCAGAGGAATATGAATCATTGTAGGATAAAGGCACATGCATACAAATGTTGAGAAATATTAAGTTTATGAATATTGATGAATGCTGAATGTATGATAGAATATATTGTTTGCTAGGACAAATGATGACAAGGAAAACCTAGCCGCCCCCTCACCCCAAGCAGAAAACTACTTGGGGCATTCCAAAGTGGCAGGACAATGTATAAATATCACACACTGGTTTAAACAATTCTTTGCGATATCTGCCCCTGCCCCTGTGGCTTTCTTATGGAGAATACCTTTTAGCTTGTTTGTCATCCATGGTAAGTGGGCAATAGCTGCCTACTTGGTATATTTTTGTGTTATGAGAAAATACAGACACTTGTTGGTTAATAATAATCATGTGTTCAGAGAGAATAAATATGTGGAACAGAGTCTGCTTGTGGCCTTCAGCCTGGAATGCTGTCAGCCCCTGAGGCTCCCAGTTTGGAAGGCTGCTGCCCACCCCCACCCCAGATAGACCCACTTTGCTGTTCTATCTGGGTGTCTGCCTCTCATTTCCTTCAGCGCCTCCTGGGTGGGGGTCTCTCCAGCCAAGCTGGTACTCAGTATACAATTGTTCATTACAGCACTATTCACAAGAACAAAGGCAAGGAATCAACCTAAATGCCCATCAATGACAGATTGGATAAAGAAAATGTGCTACGTATACACCATGAAATACTACGTAGCCATAAAAAAGAATGAGATCATGTCTTTTGTGAGAACATGGATGAGCTGGAGGCTATTTCCCTTAGCAAACTAACACAAGAAGAGAAAACCAAACACAGTTTAACTTTGAAACAAAGATAATAACAGCCCTTCACTGAAATAAGACCCCTTCTTGCCTGGGGACTAGACTGCCTTTATAGGACTAACAAATTAGCTGCAAGATTAGAAATTATGGTTCAAGAGTCACACAGTTGAAGTCTGCACGATTCCAAACCTCCTAGTCCTGAGAATAACATCACTATCTCAAAGAAAGATTAATGCTTGAGGTATTTTTCAGACCTTCCACTTGATGGATCAGCTGGCAGAACCCAGATCCATAAACTGGCTTATCTGGTCTTGTGGCTCCCATCCAGGAACTAACTTAGTACAAGTGGATAGTTTCAACTCCCTGTGCTTTCATCTCCTACCAAACTAATCAGCACTCCCCACTTTATGATCCCCTATCTGATCCCCACGTTTTTGGGGAAACTAATTTGAGAAATAATAAAACTCCAGTCTCCTGTACAGTTGACTTGGCATACATTACACTCTTTCTTCATTGCAATTTGCCTATCTTGATAAATCGGCTCAGTGTAGGCAGCTGGTAGAGGATTGTTACACTTTCATTCATATATAATCTACTGCCTCAAGCCTCCTCTTCAAAGAGGCATCTACATTCAGTGCTTCCACTTCCTCACCCTCCTCATACCACTCTTGCCATCACCAGATTTACATACATGTAATTTGCATATTTAACATCCAACTTAATCTCAACATCTTAAAAATGAATTACTGATTTTTAGCTTTCAAACCTGCCCCACTACCACTTTCCACATTTTAGAGATGACAACTCCTTTCTCTAATTGCTCGGGCCAAAAATATTAATGACATTTTGGTTCTCTTTCTTTGTCTCATGTTCTATATCTAATCCATCAGCTAATTATATTTTCTTTATCAAAATAAATCTAGAACTCTGCCATTATTTTTTTCTCAATTCCACTGTAAAGACTCAGATGTGAAACACAATTTCTTTTGAACATTAATTCAGTAGTTTTCTCATTCAGGGAATTGCAAATATTTTCTCTAAAGGGTCAGATAATTTACATATTTTTATTAAACCTTTTACAAGTATGTTTACTAGTTTACTAATATAGTTAACAATATATTTTCTAGTATTTTATTAGTTAGTAAATATTTTTGACTTTAAAGGACAAGAGGCAAAAACCAGGATATGATGTAGTTGTATATAGAGCAAGAGAGAAAATAGTTTTGTTGACAAAATTCAGATGCAACAATACTAATTGAGAACAATTTTTAAAATAACACATCTAATAATGACAGAACTGGAATCTACTCCTGTTAGTATTTCCCATTCTCGATTGTCAATTTTACCTGAAAAAAGTTTTTTTCATTCAAAGCCTTACAAAAATAGGCAGTGGGCTAGCCTGTGAGATATATACCAGTTTTCTAGCATCCACCCTTATACCTTCAGAGTCTTTTCACTACAGAACAACTAGGGTAATTATTATTTTTTTTTATAATCTTTTTTTTTTTGCATTTTAGGTTTGGTAATTATTTTTAAAACACAAATCAAATGGTGCTATTCCACTAAATCTATCTTACTCAAGGTAAAGCCAAATTTCTGACAATGGCCTGCGGGTCCTGAATGATTTGGCCTTCCTATTTATTGATTCTCTTTACCCCTTCCTACTCTTCTATTACAGGTTTCATTCAGACACACTGCCTTTCCCCATGAGCCTCTTGCACTGGCTTTCTCTATGGCTGGAACGTTTTTTCTCCAATTACACACATGTGACTGACATTTTATCCTCCTTCAGTGAGCTTCCTCCTTTGAGTTTCTCCACAAATGCCTACTTAATGATTCCAATCTTACTAACCTCTAAAATAGCAGTCTCCCAACTCTTCCCCTTACACTCCTGGTCCCACCTCCCCAGGTCCACTTTTAATGTAACTTTTTCCTTTGTTTTTGTCACCTTCTAATATACTCAATGAGTAATTGATTCAATATGCTATTTTTTCTCGTTTGTTTTCATGAGGAGATAAAGGCTCTTCATTGGTTTTGTTCTCTGATGTTTCCCAGGGACTTAGAACAGTGTCTGGCACATGGCAGTTGCTCAATAAATATTTATTGAATGAACAAATGTATATATTATTCTATTTATTCAGGCTTCTTCCCATAGCATCAAAACTACTCTCATTGAGACCATTGATTAACTTTCATAAAGTCAATTTATTCCTTCTCTTAGAAAGTCGGTTTTTTGAATACTCTGGATTACTGGTTTTATAACCTCTTTACTCCATGTTTTTTGTTGTTGTTGTTGTTGCTTTGTTTTTTTCTCTAATTTTCTGCAATCTTGGCACATATACCTCCAAAGCATAAGCATTATTTTTCTAAATTATATACAGGTATATATGTAGATAGGTATATTTATATATCTTTCTCTATTTGTATGTGTTCATAAATTGTATATATGTATATATCTCCCTTATCGTAGGACCCTGAGTCATCTGTCTCCTGACTAACTCATAGCCTTCTCTCATGTTTTTACTCCCTCAACACCATGCTGCAGTCCTACTTTCAAACAATGGCCATTGATTCTATAAATATTTTCCATCCTGAAGGACAGCTCTTTAAAGAATTGTTCTGTAACTGGCTTTTAGCTGAGTCTTCAACAAGTTATTCCACTATTACATCAGGCAGACTCTTTCGGAATGCTGATGCATTTCATAATATTAGGGCATCACATGGTTATTTTGTAAAGGCTTTCAAATTAGGTTTAAAAAGCCACACCACTTCTTCCGATATTTATAATTAGTCTTTCCCTCATATTGATGAAGTACTACAGCCTTTGCAAAAGCCAACACTTCAGCTTTCACCTGCACCCTTCCCAATGAAGCACAAGTGACAGTGTGCATAATTATGCCATATTGCTTCATGCCAGAAGTTATTGCTTCTGCAAAGGATTATTATTGCTTTTTGACTGCTGAATAATACAGCGCTCCACAGTCCCATCCCAAGTGTCTACTATTTAAATGTATTTATGGTACTCACTATCTTAGCCTGGGTTTTTCTACTGAACAGTGTCTATGATAAAAATTTACGTATGAATAGTCTATTTGCAAATGCTATCCTAAAAAACTGGCATGGAGCAAGTTGGGGGATGGAGCAAATAAAAATATTTATACATCAGCTCCCATTTCCCATTGGGCAAGTGTCACAGACTGTTGTTCACTGTGCCTTAGGTCCCCTTCACTTCTGAGCTCTGTATGCATGAGGTATGAGCATAGCTGAATTGAATAGAAGACAAGAAAGTTGTGCCTGAAAGATAATCAGGCTGTGCAGACACAGCTGCTGTTTAGAGCCTGTGAGGGACTAAACACTGCCCAGTGGCTGCAGTGGGATTGGGCAAGTGTCACAGACTGTTGCTCACTATGCCTTAAGTCCCCTTCACTTCTGAGCTCTGTATGTATAAGGCATGTTTGCATCGCTGAATTGATAAGGAGATAAGAAAGTTGTGCCTGAAAGATAATCTGGTTTGACAGACATAGCTGCTGTTTAGAGCCTGTGAGGGACTAAACACTGCCCAGTGGCTGCAATGGGACAGGGTCTAGAGGTTATGATGTTGTATGTAAAAGAGAACCAATGCACTGCTTATTAAAATCTCTATTAAAGAATTATATATTTTATGTATTGTCCTGTAACTTGACATGTTTGTATGAAGCTAAGGTCTGACCTCTTCACTGCTATTGTGAGCTACTAGCTCTGTACCTAGCATAGAACATGTTATAAAGATACTTTTGCTCAATATTTTTGAAACAAAAATAAAATGAGAGATTAAAAAATTACTTTTACATTAAAATCTTCACTATATTTTAAGTAATAATTTTCTGTTATAGAAAGTGTAATTTTATTTTGAAATTGCTTAACCTTTAATAATGCTAATCAACTGTCTACTTAAAGATCTAAGATGTTAAGTCTTAAAGAAAATGATATATATTTTTATAGAGTTAAGGTAGAGAATATTTTACTAACATAAAACATTTGCATCATGAAGATATACAAATATCTTACAAATATACATTTATATAACTGATATTTTTACATTGAAAATATTAATGTTATCTCTGATGGTTATGATAGATAGTAGTTAATAATACATGTATTCTTTCTGATTTTCCAGAATTTCCCTGTGAAAAGTAATTCATGTTTCCTGAAGTATGTTAAATACCTTTTAGCTGTCAGAGGTATGTTAACAAATTTATTTTAGGGCAATTTTCTTCATGTTTTTATTAAAGATCAGAATGTCTTATTTAACCTCGTGACTTTACATGTAGGATATTGTCATTATTTGTACTCTTTGTATAAGTTTCTGCATAATGGGATTTTGTTATGTCAATATGCTATACGACTTCTGCATTTTCACAGAATATAAAAAGCTTCACTTTACCTGTTAGTTGTCTGCTACCTACCCACAAAATGAACATTCTGCATTCTGCTGTGCAAAGTTATCAATATTTAACCAAAATTGACAGGACACTTGAAAACCAAGTGAACCAAGACTTATTACAGTAAAGCTGAAGGTCTTCTTTACATGACACACACCACATAATAACTAGTGATCTATACAGCTATAATGTGCTTGGGTCACTCAAACAAATGGGAATACATTTTTGGCTTTCATGGGTAGATATATTGCTATAACTCAAGGAGTTTGAACCAGAAAAGAAGTTAATTGCATTCGAAAAGAGCTTGAGAATTATATTCTCCTATGACCTTGTGGATTTGCACAATGAGGTATTATTTCCACAGAGATCACTACCACAAAGAGTCCTAAAGACTACAGTGAATTTTAAATTATAAAAAAGCAAAGCAGCCTGCTTTGTACCAGTTTAGCATTCCATTAAGAAAAGCTTCAGGCTGGGCACGGTGGCTCATGCCTGTAATTTCAGCACTTTGGGAGGCTGAGGCAGTGGATCACCTGAGGTTGGGCACCAACCTGACAAACATGGAGAAACCTCATCTCCACTAAAAATACAAAA
Source organism: Callithrix jacchus (assembly GCF_049354715.1). NCBI lineage: Eukaryota > Metazoa > Chordata > Mammalia > Primates > Cebidae > Callithrix > Callithrix jacchus. Next base: position 50,937,358 of record NC_133502.1, read on the forward strand.
ATTAGTTGGGCACCATGGCACAAGCCTGTAATCCAAGGTAATACTAAGTATTTATATATATGTATATAAAGTAAATACTTAGTAAAGTATATATGTATATAAAGTAATACTTAGTATATTCATACATATATGAATACTTAGTAAACTCCTTTATATAGATATATATGCATATATATTATATACTTAGTAAACTCTTATATATACATATACATAATATATATAATATATTTTATATATTATATATACATATATGTAAATACTTAGTAAACTCCTTTATATAGATACAGTATATATGTATATAGATAGATATAGTATATATACATATATACTTAGGAAAGTATAGCTATATATGGGAGTTTATATATGTGTGTGTGTGTGTGTGTGTGTGTGCATCTGTGTGTGTGTGTGTGTGTATCTCAAATTAATTATTTCCTTCTAGAGAACCCTAATATACCTGTATTGTAAGCATATATTTTCAGAAGAAAAACAGTATGAGCATTGAGTAGGGTTAGTTAACAGCTATGTGATGTCAAGCAAAGTACATGGTTGTTATCCTGGGCACTAGTTTTCCAAAAGAAAAAATGAATGTACTCACAAGTTTCAACTCTAATTATGCAATTGAAAATAAAGAATCATATGCTACTAAATAATTCACAGCCTAACATGAGCCGCAGAAACCATTCTCATTTACTTTTAACATAATTATTTATTCTTTAAGTCGGTCTGTTACTTTTTTAAAGAAAAGTGACATATATTTTTTTCCTTTCATTTCAAAAATGTGCAGGGTCTGCAAGGAAGGACTAGAGCCATTTGAAGACAGACAAGTTTCCTGCTCTTGTTTCTTCCTTGGATTTCCACTGCATAGTTCTGTGCTTATATTTGCTTCTAACTTTATCATTAAAAAAACAAAAACCCTGGACTTCCAAACTGCTATATTGGACTTTGATGTATTCCTCTGTTCCTGGCTCAGTTTGCCCTTCTGGTTTCAAATGAGCAAACAAATTCTGGTTTCAGATGAGCAAAAACAACCAACAAACCAACAGAAAAGCCAACAAACAAACAACAAACATCATCCATGTAGTTCTAGCTGCAGCTACGGAGATCTACCATGTGTCATCCTCCCCAGCACAGGGGCACTGTCTGGCATCAATTAGTAGGTTTTGACTATGTGCCTTGCAGAAAGATTTGTATTACTCTTGCCTATAAGTCAACTGCAAAAGCCAAAATGTACTGGCCATACGATTGTATTATTTTATAGATTATAAAAACCTGTTTAATTTAATGTAGTATCATTGTCAAAAGGCAAAAACAAAAATAATTGTTTTGCCTCTGATGGGATAGAAAAAATAAATTTGTTTTTCTCACAAATTATTTCTCCAGAATTGAAAAGAAAGCTCACTTTTTACAAAAACTTTAAAACCAAAGTTAAATAATTTTAATTGTTACAGAAGGGACAATATTCTGTTGAAAAAGTGCCGCTAAACCTCATTAGGTCACATTCTGGTTTTCTGTCTGTTTATCTCACCCTGGGGATTTCCAATCAGCTAACATGATAATAATACATAGTTTTCAAGGAGTCCTGCTTTTGCTTTAATACACTTAACTGCTTGACCTCATTATCTGTTCCACCTGGAAGAGATGAGATCAGGCAAGACATTAAATCAAAATTTTATTAGGCCTTAGGTGATAACAAAAGTGTAAACGTGAGCGAGTACAATATCCATATGAGCCTCAACCTGATTCCTGTGGCAGAGCCTTTTGTTATCTAGGTTGCCCTTCAACATGTCTACCCCTACACAGTGATATATAATACTTATCTTCCTAGTTTCAGTTCCTTGTCTTAACATCCATTTCTTTCCTAAATGAATCATAATCTTTTCTGGGAAAAACATATACTGCCCAATACCAGTATGCTTGACAGTAATTTGCTGAACTCAAACTTCCTCCTAGAGTTACATCTATGCTGTACTATGGAATTACTTTAAAGATTGGGCAATTTAGTAACAAAGTAGAAGTACTAAAAAAATAAACTAAATATAATTGAGAGAATAATGATCCTTGTACTGAATATAGAACAACAAATCCTGTGGTAGAACAGTACAAAACAGTAAAAGATATTTTCATAGCTCAGGAGTCCAGCTTGCTTGCTTGCTTGCTTGCTTGCTTGCTTGCTTGCTTCTTTTTTTTTTTTTTTCATTTGAGACAGAGTTTTGCTCTTGTTCCTCAGGCTGGAGTGCAATGGGACGATCTCGGCTCACCGCAACCTCTGCCTCCTGGGTTCAAGCAATTCTCCCATCTCAGACTCCAGAGTAGCTGGGACTACAGGCGTGCACCACCACACCCAGCTAATTCTGTATTTTTAGTAGAGATGGGGTTTCACCATGTTGACCAGGTTGGTCTTGATCTCTTGACCTCGCGATCCACCCACCTCGGCCTCCCAAAATACTGGGATTATAGGCATGAGCCACCATTCCCGGCCCAGGAGTCCAGCTTTCTATGTAAATATATTGACCACAGGATTCATGCACAATTCTTATTTTGATTTTTTTTTACAGAGATTGAAAAAATACAAGATTGTAATTTTTGTTTAAATTTGTTAGGTCAAATATAAAATTAATAGTTTTGTGGCTCTAAAACAGCCACATTAAGCAATTGCCTAATGTTCAATCTAATGATTCATGAATCAATGAATGGACAATGAATGATAATATTAAAATTTATTTAAAATTTTAAAATAAACTGTGTCACAAGTTATAAAAATTTGACTCCTTTATTACTATGAGATCATTGATGAAAAATGATGAAATTGTCTCCAAACAAGCCATCATAACTATATAACTTAAATTTCTTGATTATTTACTATTGCACATAATCATTTACTAAATATTTATTAAATAAATATCTACTATGCTCTAGACAAGTAGTACTGTGTTACAAATATAACAAAATTAGTGAAGATAACTTGATCAAGTTCATGCAGCATTAAGAAGCAGAATTAGGACATATGCTTTTAATGACCTTTTTATACATTTTTTGAGACAGAGTTTCACTCTTCCTTTATTTTTTTATAAAACGTGTGTAAATGTAAAATTCATGAAATCTTCACACACAGGCCTTAAAAGCATTAATATTATGAGAAATATTCATTTATATAAATGTTATCACAAACATTTAAAAACACTTGTGACTCTTTTTGAATATGTTATATAAATACATTGTGATGACAAAATATTTTCAGTTATGATGAGATGATCAAATTATCTCCCATTGCTTAGTCCTATTCTGCCTATACAATGCAATTGACATTGTTATCTCTTTGTCTGCAGGTTAAATAATATTATGATAAACAAAAGTTACAAGTGTCCAAATTTGCAGTTTTATTCTCTTACCTTTATAGAACAATAGTATTTCGAACCTGCAAACAACTTTACTTTGTCACTGATGTCACTACTATTTAGCCCTTTGAGGTTAGCATTTATTGATTTTGCTTTAACTTTGATTGGATCTTACCTACCTTGGTGCTTCAGTAAATTGAAACCTTCTGTAGTTCATGGAAGAAAGCTGAGAGCAAGGCTATGAGAAAATGTCTACTGACCTCAATTTGTTTCAGACTATATTGGTAAAATCATTGTTGCTGTGTTACAGAAGTGACCTTGGCTGGATTTGTGTAAATTTAATTCATAATATTCTATACACCTGATGAAAAACTGGCCTTAAGGGTAAGAATTAAAATAAAATAATTTTAAAATAAAAAATACCAACACTTGTGCTGTTTCATGCAAATATTGCATCATTTCTCACATGCATTAACTTCTGTACATCCGTTAAAGCTGTTCAGCACAGCTGAATATTTACTGTGTTATAGGCAATGTGCTTGTTGTGGAGGTTACAGAAGAGTTTATTGTGTGGTCTGCTTCTTACAGAGTTCACAACATAGTAAAAGACGAACCCAATTCATCTTTTAATTAAAAATTATGGTATATTACAGCAAATGATAAACATCACATGAACTGTGGTAGGACCAATTAGCGCGTCATCATGTAAATTTTGGTGTAAACTGGGACTTTGTTATGGGTAAAATGAGAGTTATTATTAATAATTATGCTGCAACAACAAGAATAAATCAAAATTCTATACAAAAAATTGGATAATGTGCATGTTAGCTTAGTAGAGGTAGAAGACTTCTCAAAAAATTTTAGAATTTAGCCTGAAAGTGGAAGCTGTTCAATACACAAACAGAAAAGATATTGGGGATAATAGACAAAAAATAAATTCAAGTTATATGGCTCAGCATGAGTAGAAGCACTGAATTTAAAAAGGAAAAAAAAAAAAGGACTTGGGAAACCTGCTAAAAAATACAGCAAAAGATGTAGTGATAAATAATATTGGAAAGAAACTGAGACCAGACTGTGAAGATGATGTTCTGTTTTGTTAAATAGCTTGATATTTATGCTATCCAGCGATTCAACTGTAATGTAGAGCACAGTTAAATTCCCAGACTTTGTGGCTCATTAGAATCACCTGGGAAGCAGGTGCTGCGGTAGCACACTATACTAATTAAGTGACTAAGGTCAGTGGGAGAATCCAGACAATTGTTTTTAAAGATCTCCAGGTAAATATAATTTGCATTGAAGTTTGGGAATCCTCAGTGAAAGTCATATCATAACTTGTTTCAAAGCACCTGGCAACTTTTAAATAAAATATTCAGAACAGTGTCCAACTACATGGACTTTCTTTATATTTCTCCAATATGCTAAGCAACAGTTTGAACACATTTACAGTGCCTGTTTATTCTAACTGGAACCTTCTTCAGGAAGATATTTTTTGTATGAGACTCTCTACAACTTTATTCAGATTTCTGTTAGATATAAACTATTTGAAGAAAAATACCATGACCACTTAAATGAATATAGTAACTTTTATCCCTTTCTCATCCAATACACAAATGTATTTGTCTTCTTGTTACTTAGAGCTACCTGATATTATGTATACATTTATTTGTTTAGCTATTTATTTCTGCCCCACACATTAGACTATGATTAATATATATATATATATATATATATATATATATATTACAGATAGTTTTGTCTAAAGATTGCTTGGCAGAGAACACATACTTGGTATATACTTGTTAAATGAGTAAATAATCATGAAAATAACAGAGAGTAATGTAGCCATCCTGTGTCTCTGATGCAGTTAGAATGTTCCCATTTTTTTTTAAAAAAAAGAGGCTAACTCCCCATTAGTATTAAACGTGAATTTTATCATTTCTCTGTTTTCTATTTTAAATTGATGTGAAAAAAATAAATTTAAATTTTTTCTTTTTTAGGGATTATGCTAAGTAGAATGGAGCCTTGAAGTAATAATCTAGACTCCTTTGCTGAATTTGGAGAATTGGTAGTATGTTGTTCAGTTTTACCAAACACCAACTGTGTTGGAAGCTACATGACCCCCAGGTGGTAACTTTTCCTCTCATAAATCTGGTGTTCTGAACCAATGTGACAATTCTGCCACAATTTTTTAATCAACATTACATTTTTAGTTATCTAACATTTCCAGATACTGAGAATTCAGTTTAACTTCCATAGATGTAAAATTTTTAAAAAAATCACATCTAGTTGTTGTAATTTAATATATTTCTCCAGTTCTGAGTTTGGATGCTCTGAGATGAGTTGATGAAACTGACACACTTGGCTTTGCCTCTACTAATTGGTAAGGTTTGACTTCAAGAGGCTTCTTGAACATCTAGTTAGTCCTCTAAAAAAACTACCCAAATCCTTCGTGCAGCTTCAAATAGTGGCAATATAATTCAGACACAAATATTTTAATTTGGGTTTATAAAGTATTATATTGAATATTGGAAGGTACTGACATTTGAATGGTGAGGAAAGTAACGTATTTTTGAACATATTTATGTTTACATGTGGAAATATTAGAAATTTTCTGTCAGGCTGAGATATAAAAGGGGCTCTGAAACAAAGCAGAACTAGACTCAAGCAGAACAATCACAGACAGAACGACCACTCTTTACTCTAAAGCAGAACCTGTTAAGAACTGTATCACTAAAATACTTTCAGAGACGTATTAACACTGCTTTGATGATTGAAGTCAATTTTTACCTTGATTTTTATCATTTCTCTATTTTATTTTTGAAATTTATGTGACAAAAATGCATACAAATTAGTTGAAATATAAAATTATTTTTAAAATACATGTATTTGTTTACAAATGCATGCATGTATATATACACATATGTATTAATATATACATATATATATATGTATATATAATCTATTTAATCAACATCTTTTACCCAAGTCTAAACCTTACATGACCATATTTTTATATACTCTATATGGATACTTTTTCTGAAACACTTGACCACCATCTCTAGAGTCAACCTCTGGCAAGTATTATGAACAATGTCCTCAGATATCAGTAACTATCTCCAAAAGATAACCAGTTTAGCCACATCTTCCTTTATGTTCTTTATGCATACAAGGTGAAGTAAAGAGAGTCTTCTATCCTGCTTCCTCAGGAAAATGAGCATCTTTCTTCTTCTGCCCTCTACGATGTTCCTGTTTCTTTCTTGGGAACCAATTTTTATGGCCTTCATGATACATGTCAAAGTGCCAACCCTTTAAATTTAAATTTTATAATAGTTTTAGAAGAAAGATGTAATTAGGGAAAAAATGGATACCTTTTCCACTATAGTGAAATATTGCCAGCCTCATAAAACTCTGAAGAATGATTTATTTGTCTCAAAAAATGAGCAACCTGAACCCAATGACTTTTGTAAGAATATGTGGTAAAGTATTAGGTTTGTTACTTTTAGGTTTCAAATATCAAACCTCATTTTGTGCTTTTATGAGGTGGGGGTGAGGAGACCATTTTATTTGAAAAAATTTAGTCAAAATAAATTAATGTCAAAGTAGAAGTGTTGATAAAATAATGACATAATTCTAATTAATTGCTTTTAAAGAGAAAATCTATGGATCTATACGCCCAAAGTAATCAGAATACTGGTTCTGAAAATCTATTCTTTCTTATTCATTGCAACTGCCAGTTATTGAAATATAATTTGCTTTATCCAGTCAGTTATGTAAAGACCTTAGAAATCATTATTCCTGTCTTCCTCACAACAAGAAAAAATATTTTAAAAATAAAAATTACCAACTCTTCTTAAATGTATTAGAAAATTTAGTTCACAGGGCAAACTTCTGCCAAAATAACTGGTGAACTATATAGGCAGATAGATACAGAGAATCACGGTTTACTTGGAGCTGAAGCCCATAAGTTAAAAGCTCAGAAGCAAAAGGCTGAAGCTGGAGCCAATACTGGTAAAAACATCTTAAATAGTAATTGACGAATTTCTGAATGCTCAGTATAGACTAGCTTGAGAGTTAGCAATTCTGATGGGGCCCAGTCTTAGGCAAGCTCCTGTACTTTTGTGTTTTATCTGCATAAGCTCTAATTGATTCTTATTGTGAAGATGGGTTGCGGGAATCACCTGGTGCTTCTACCAGGGAGAAGGGGTGGAGTAATTATTTTTAGTGTCTCAGACCCAGGGTTCTGTCTTTTTCTTAACAAAGCCTACCCTCCAGAAAAAGAGAGAACTACTTTATTGAGGCCTAACCCACTGCAGTTTTATAAAAGCCTAACTGACCAGAGGAAAGGAAAATACCCAAATGCCAGGGCTCTCTAGCCTTTGCAGTGAAAAAAGGTAAACAGTCAACTCCCCTGCCACAATCACCTTATCATCACATCAATATTGCCCCTTCATAACAGGTCATTACAGTTAAAATAACTCCAAGTCTCAAGTACTACTTAAAGAATCTCTAGGAATACTCAAAGACAAATACAAAGGCAATAGAGAAAATGTTAGCCTAAAACACCACAGCTACTGCAAACAGTAAATTCAGCCTAACTACTCACGAGATAAGTATAAAATATTACACTAAAGGACTGTCTACCTCAGTTCTATCTACTCGATAAATCATATCCTGCTTTTAACAAAAAATTGGAAGATATGCTAAAAGGAAAAAATACAGTCTAAAGAGACAAAGCAAGCATCAAATTCAGGCTTAAATATAAATATTTTAGAATTATCGGACTAGAAATTTAAAATATATATATGCTAAATATTCTGCTGGAAAAAGTGAACAGCATGTAAGAACAGATGAGAAATGTAAACAGTGTGAACCTAAGAAAAAGTAAAAAGGAAGTGCTAAAAATCAAAACATTTTAATGGAAGGGAAGAATGGTTTTGATGGCTGTATCAGTAGACTGGACACAGAAGAGAGGGGAAAAAACAATGAGGTAGAATATATGTCAATAAAAACTTCCAAAATGGAAATAGGGAGAGATAAAATAATTTAGAAGATGAAATAACATATCTGGCAACAGTGGGACAAATACAAATATGCAATGTACCTACAAAGAGAATACAAGAAGGAAAAAAAATAAAAAAAGAATCAGAAACAATATTGAAAGTAATAATGACTAATAATTTTCCAAAATTAATGACAGTTGTCAAAACAAAGATCCAGGAGGCCCAGAGAACACCAAATAGAATATAAACCAATAGCCTACACCTAGGCCTATCATATTCAAACTGAACAAAAGCAAAGATATAAAAAGAAAATCTTGAAAGATGAAAATTATAAATATAAATGATCTAAAATAGAATACCAATCAAATAAAAATTTGGTTATGTATTGAAGTAAGACATTTGAAGATGAACCATTTTATTACAGATTTAGAGATCACAACTCTTGTTAGTGATATTCATGACACTTTCAAGGCTTTGCTTTTGCTCAATTTGAATTTAAAAAATCAGGCTACTTTACAGTGCACTATAGTCCTCGATCGATATTGAGGGAATGTTTTCTCTTTCTGGGTCCATGACGGGGCATGATTTTAAGGGCAAGAATTTCCCAGCACCATGTCCCCCTCCCATCTCTCTTCATCCAGGATATTTAATAGTTCATGTTTGAATTTCAAGAGCACAGGAACAAACTAAATGTCAGTCACTGCAGTGAAAGTTCTAAAGAACTCCTTTCATTGGCCAAAGGACCTTGGGAAGGTGGGAATTTCTCCCAGGATAAATTCCCCTGCTCTTTCACCCACACTGGATTTCCAGCTTTCTGGAATCCCCTCTTACACTATGGGAGCTCCCTTTCACCTCTGGGATTTCCCCTCTGGAATCCCCTTCCACACTCTTCGTGGAAGCCTTTCTCTTCTTCTCCTTTCCTTCTCTTTTCTCTACCTAAATAAAATCACCTTTCTGCAACACTTCTTTGGTCCAATATTTACTTTTATGAGCATACAGTGCACCTGCAGTGGCCCATTGCTTATTCTTTAAGAGATTGGAGGCCAAGAACCCACAGCATTTTCTCGGGGGTGCTGTGCCTCACCAGCACCCAAGAAAAAACCTGGTTACAATAAAAAACCCTCCAAATGAGGACTATGACCATTTAGATCCTAACAATGTTAAACTTCCCATGTCATTTAAACCTTAACTTAGTTAATTTGGTTTGCTTTGTTTCATAGGAACTCTTATTAAAGAGTATGCAATAGTATTTTGTTGTTATCCTTTTAATAATCATAACAGTCCCCCTCGTGTGCAGTATTCTCTTAAGTTTTAAATGTTTCTAATGCAGTCATCTGTTGAGAGTTGAACAGTCTCAAGAACACAAAGAATCATCAAGAACTGGGTCAGCAGGAACACAAAGAATTATTCAGCTGGTACAGAGCTGTGACTTGTGAATTCCACATTAACACAAAAGAAGACTTGTGAAGCTCCATAATGAAACTAAAGGAGACTTGTGAATTATAACCTGAGACCAAATAAATCTTTATGATGGTGACAGAGAGTGGCATCTATAAAGTTTTGATCAATCTCTCTAAATTGAGAGACTGCCAAAAAAGGGGAATTATTAAAGCAAACTAAATACAGCCTGCAAAGGACTCTGTACTTCAATATTTGAGTCCTGGATGAACTGTAACCTAACAATAGGTAGACAAAATTGAAAACATAACTTAGGAGTATGTACCTGTACCAGCAGCTGAGCCTTGGCCATTCTCAGCAGCCATACTTCAATCACTCATACAGTCATCTCAAATATATGTTATAATGATAACTCTTAAAAATTTTTAATTTTGGTGACAAACTTGGTAAGATATTTTAATTATATGCTAGGAGTGGAGCTTAGGACACCAGACAGAAGTGCTGATAAGTTTTGACTCTTTTCAGCATAGCTAGGTGTGTGGCTAACTCCACATGCCCCCATGCCTTACCTAGCTATATAGCAGGAAAGTTGAACAATTTTCAAAATTAAAGAAGCAGTTTATGACCTTAAAGCATTTATCAAACCTAATATCTGATCTGTTTAATTTAGATCAAATGTCCTATTTTACCAATAATTTTTAAAGTTGTTTTTATTTCCCAAAGATTTTTGAAGACACTTAATTAAAAGGAATTAGGTTTCATTTTTCTTTTAAAATATTTAATTTAAACACTTATTTTTATTTAAGTCAATTAATTAGAACTCTTTTACATAAACACCACACACGCAACACATATAACTATACAAACAGAAGAATAACCATTACTTATAAGATCATTAATTTGCCGATTTTAAAGTTGTTTAATTGGATTACTGGCTTGAGGGTGGAGTTCATCAAGTAACAGAGCCAGGAAAACATGCAGTTTCTAGGGCCTAATAAGCAGGCACAGCTGGAAGACAAAAACAGATCTACAAATCTTAGGATCTCATTTTTATACCATATCCTGGAGCCCCCAGAAGAGAGAAATGCTAGACGACATGGCAGTGCAATGCCTTTACCATGCATTTTATTGCATGGCAACTCAAAACCAATTAGCCCATTTTGCAGTTAGCCCATCTCTCTGGGAGTTTTATCTCCCAGTGGGAGATAAGGACATTTCCATACTTCCTGGCTAACTAAGAGCAGACTTCCCTGATCCAAAGGTGCAAAGAGCTAAGTATTTCCCCATAACTGCCATTAGGCAGTCCCAAAAGTCTATTGCCTACCTAGTTATTACACACCAAAACTCTCATAATGTGAAGTAAATTCTGATACCCTGCAAACTAACCATCAGATAAAACAATACAAAACAGAACAGAGCCTTGGGTTTTGAAATGAATTTATTCACTTTTTGTTCCTGGAGTTTCATGAGAAAAACAGAGTTTTTTTTTGTTTGTGTGTTTTTTGTTTTTTTCCTCAAAATTGGGTTGTGGTACCTCCTCTGTTTTTCCCAAGATCCCCAGGCTATCAAGAGTTATCTTAGGGCCCTTCATGTGTGCATTCAGAGTGGAAAGAAAAAATGGAGAAAAGTAATAATTAAGTCATTGAGAAAACAAATTAAGAAAAAACACCCTTTTCCCAGAAAAACAAGATCCAAAGAGAGAAAGAAAAAATATAGATATATTTTTTTTCTTTCTCTCTCTGGATCATGTTATTCTGGGAAATATACATATATTTATTTATATATATTATATAAACAATATATTATATATATAATATATAAATATAATTATATATAATATATAATAAATAATATATAATATATAAATATAATTATATATTTATAATAATATAATATATAATTTGTATATAATATATAAATTATATAAATTATAAATATATATTATAAATTATATATATAAATTATATATATTATTTATAATTATAATTTATAAATATATTATATATATTATATACATATATAAATATATATATTATTTAAATATATATTTATACATATATAAATATATATATTATTTAAATATATATTTATACATATATAAATATATATATTATATATATTATATACATATATAAATATATATATATATATATATAAAGGACTTTTAAATATATCTATAGCTTGGATATCCACTTTTAATTAAGCTGATTTTTTTTTTAGATGAAGTCTCACTCACTCTGTCACCAAGTCTGGAGTGCCGTGGCATGATCTCAACTTACTGCAACCTCTGCCTCCTGGGTTCAAGTGATTCTCCTCTCTCAGCCTCCTGAGTAGCTGGGATTATCATAATGCTCTCTAAAAAGACGTTCTTTTAGTTTTTTATTATGCTACTTTTGCCAGGCCAAACAGCCAATATTTTCGGCTTTTAATCTTCACCAAAGGTAGCTTCACAAGTGAAACCATAAAGTCTCAACTAAGGTTACAATGTAACTATATGTGTATGAGGTATTTTCAAAGAGGTGGTAAGTAGATTTTATAAAATCTAGAGTCTTTCAAGGGAGCTTAAGGTGAGGAAAATTTAAGAAACCAGAAGGTTTTCATAGAGGGGAAGAGAAGTAACAAATAATAAAGGTCACAAAGGTATTAACCAGAAAGTACTCATTCCCTCAGCTAAGATTGAACCAGGCTGCTATCATAAAATGATGAAACCTTAGCTGCTAAACTACAGCATTTGGGTAGTATCCCTTGCTTTTTCCAGAAGGAGTCTAGAGCAGTCCATTTTGAATTTGAAATAGCTTTTAACTACTTAAGGTAATTTTTAGAGCTAACTATAACATGAACCCCAAAACTCCTGTTCCCTAGATGGTGGAGACCAAAAGAAAGTACCAACACATTGTTACAAGATCAAGCTCCCCAGGACAAAAAACAAGATAGAGACCTCATCCAGTTTTTTTGTTTGTGCTGGGGACTTGCAGCAAAGTTTGTTACTGACAAGCTTGCTTGGCTGTTTTGAACACCTAACCTATGGGTTCTTAAGCCCATGTTCTAACCTAAGCTACCCCTATTCGTGACAGAATGACAAAAAAAAAACAAATTCACAGCACAAAATACACTAGATTCAGTGCAGCTTAAGACTGGCCTCATGAATTCTTTTTCTCATTAATTAAAACTTTGTGAGAGATAATGATTTTTATCATTCCCACAACTGGATTGCCGAGAGAGAGAGAGAGAGAGAGAGAGAGAGAGAGAGAGAGAATAGCATTTATCTGAGGCAGGGTGGGGAGGCGCTCAGGGAGGCCAGAGAAAAATCTACATGTTGCAGCAATACTGAATCAAAAGTTCGGGTGACTACTTTTCAGTCAGGAAGGGATCTTTTCAGCAGTCCCATCAGCTCTTCAGCTCCTCCCTAGGAAGAAAAATGTTTCCTGGGTCCCATGATCCTGTGCATGCCTAATCCCAATATCAATTACCATCAGCAAAAAGTACAAAACAGATTTTTAAAAATCAATTGGCCACTTAAGTTTTTATATGCCTTTTGTAAAGTATTAAATAAAAACATTGAAATTGTTTTAGAAACTTCTGCACATCAGTAGGCATCCCTGGATAAGAATAATTTGGAAGACCACATTTTTAAATGTACTTTAGTGTATTGTTGTTCATTCAGAATGTTCCACTGCAAGTTATCTTTAGTAAGATTTTTGCCATTTCTGTAAGACTTTGCTGCTTCTGGGTTATTTCTGGCTTATATAATTATGCATGTATAAGCCAGAAAGAACTCAGTTATTCAGAAATTTTTACCTAAGATATTGGCTTTGCTTTCTAGTTTCCTTTATCAACTTGGTCAATGATTTTTTTTCCTACCTAAGCAAACAAGAAAAATTAAACAAAGGGGTAGAACACAAAAATCCCTGAGAATTTTTAAAAGCCAAAGTTTGCAATTTTTGCAATTTTACCATTTGCTACCAATTTCTTTCTGACCCAGTCAGATGTCAGAGACCTCTAACTGGATCCAACCCAGTTAATTACCATATCTAATCCAATCCTGGACCCAGTCCAGTTTCTGTCACAACTTCCAAACCCAGTTTGGAACACAAATTTTCTCAAAGAAACTCTGAGAGCTCAAAACACAAATCTGTGGAGCTTCAGAATCCAAAAGAAAACTTACCACAAATCCTCAGCTGTCCTGAAAGTGGACACAAGTGACTCCATCAGGTATCTCATTTGGTCACTCAGCATTCCTGGGGATCATTAGAAGCTCTACTTTGGATCCCACTTCTGACACCATCTAATAAAGGAAAACTTAGCAGAATTAAATTTATAGGTTTAATTGAGCAATGAACAATTCATGAATTGAGTTGACCCCAGAATTACAACAGATTCAGAGAGACTCAAGGGATGCCTTGTGGTAAAACAAATTTATAGACAAAAGGGAATGATTTATAAAAATAAAAATGAATTACAGAAACAGTTGGATTGGTTACAGCTCTGAATTTAACTTATCTAGACACAGTTTGAACACCTCAGCAGTATACAACTGAAGTATGGCTGCTAGGACTGGTCATGTCTCAGTTATTATTACAGGTACATACTCCTAAGTTAGGTTTTCAATCTTGTCTATCTATAAAATTAGGTTATGGTTTGTCCACAAGAACTCAAATATAGAATTTATTCTCAGGTAATATTTAGTTCACTTTAGCATATATTTTAAGAATTCAAAGAAATCAGAAAAAAATATTCCTAGACATAATAAGTGATTATAGTAAAGGCATAGGATACAAGTGTAATATACAAATGCCAATTGCTTTTCTATATACTATCAATGAGGAGTTGGAAACCAAAATAAAAAACACAGCACAAGTTTAGTTATCTCAAAAAAGAAGAAAGAAGAGAATGAGAAGGTGAAATAAAAGGAGAAGGAAGAAGAGGAGGAGGAAGAAATCTAACCAAATATGTACAGGATGTATATGGATAAATCTACACAATTGTAATACAATAAAAAATACAAATAAATGGAGATATTTTATGTTCATAAATTTGAAAACTAAATATTGTTTAAAATGTCTTTCTCCCAAATTGCATCTATACATGCAATTCAATCTCAACAAAAATCTCATCAATTTACTTTGTGTATATCACCAAACTATTTTAAACTTTATACAAAGAAACAAAGAAGTCTAAATTACCAACATCATAATAACAAAGTCAGAGAACTAATACTACATGACTGACTAGTAAGATTTCAAGACCTACTGTTCAGCTAGAATAATAAAAACAGAATGGCTTTAACAAAAGTATACACAAAAAAAATGAATGGAATGAAAAAATGAGCCCAAAATGCCACCCACAGTAGAACAGTCAACTCATCTTTGCCAGAGGAGAAATGGAAATCTGACAAATGGTGCTAAAAAAATTAAATGTTCATATGCAAGAAAAAAGGATTATAAACATAGATCTTTATAAAAGCTAACTCAAAACAGATTATAAAGTTAAATGTAAATGCAAATCTCTAAAGTTTCTAAAAGATAGCATGTGAGAAAAATCTATGTAACCTTAGTTTTGGCAATGCATGTTTAGATATAACACAAAAGCAAGATCCATAAAAAACAGACGAGTTGGACTTTATTAAAACTGTAAACACTTCTGCTCTGTGAAAGACAGTGTTAAGAGAATTAAAATACAAGTCACAACTGAGATGAAATATTTGCAAAACACATGTCTGATAAAGTATTCATATCTAAACTATACAGCAACCTAATTAAAAAGTGGACAAAATAACACAAAAATGATAAAACATCTAGGAATATATCTGACAAATGAGTTGAAAGATTGCTATAAGGAGAGCTCCAAAACAGTGCTGAAAGAAAGCATAGATCTCACAAATGAAAAAAAAAATATTTGAGGTCATGGATTAGAAGAATAAATTTAGTTAAAATGTTCATACTGCCCAAAGAAATCTAGGGATTCAGTTTATTCCTATCAAGTGATCAAAATCATTTTTTACATAATTAGAAAAACCTATTCTGAAATTTATATGGAACCCAAAAAAGCCCAAATTCAATTCTAAACAAAAAGAACAAAGCCAGAGACATTATACTATCTGACTTCAAACTTCACTATAAAATGATGTTTACCAAAACAACATGGTACTGGTACAAAAATAAACCACATAGATCAATGGAACAGAATAGAGACCCAATAAATAGAGCCACACACCTTCAACCAACTCATCTTCCACAAAGCTGACAAAAATTAGCAATGGAGAAAGGACTTCCTATTCAATAAATGCTGCTGGGAAAGCTGGTTAACCATATGCAGAAGAGTGAAACTGCACTACTGCTTATCACCATATGAAAACATTAACTCAAAAGAGATTAAAGTCATAAATTTAAGCCCTCAAACTATAAAAACCCTAAAAGAAAACCTAGGAAATACCCTTCTGGACAAAAAACTTATGGCTTAGTTCACAAAAGAAATCACAACAAAAACAAAAATTGACAATGGGATCTAATTAAAGTAAAGGGTTTCTGCAAAGCCAGAAAAACTAACAATGGCATAACCACACAACCTACAGAATGGAAGAAAATATTTGCAAACTATGCATCCAACAAAGGTCTAATTTCCAGACTATAAGGAACTTAAACAAATAAACAGTAGCAACAACAACAACAAAAGTGAGCAAAGGACATGAACAAGCACTTCTCAAAAAAAGACATACAAGTGGTCAATAAACATATAAAAACACGCTCAACATTACTAATCATCACAAGATTGCAAATTAAAACTACAGTTAGATATTATCTAACATAAGTCAGAATGGCTAGTATTAAAATAAAAGAATAGCAGATGTTGGCAAGGCTATGGAGAAATAGAAACATATTTAATTTTAATATGAACTTTATATATGAGCTTTAATATAAATTTTAACATAGAACTACCATTCAACCCAGTAATCCCATTACTTGATATATACTCACAGGAAAATAAGCCATTCTATCACAAAGACACCTGCATTCATATGTTTATTGTAGCACTATTCACAATAGCAAAGACATGGAATCAGTCTAGGTGCCCATCACTGGTGGGTTTTACAAAGAAAATGTGGTACCTATACAACATGGAATAGTACACAACTATAAAAGAAGAACAGAATCGTGTCCTTTGCACCAAAATGGATACAGCTGGGGGGCATTATTGCAAACAAATTAACACAAAAACACCAAATCAAATATCAATAGTCTCACTTATAAGTGGAAGGTAAACTTTGGATACACACAGACACAAAGATGGGAACGATAAATGCTAGGGACTCCAAGAACAGGGAGGGAGGGATGGGTCGAAAAACTTCTATTGGATGCCTATGTTCATTGGGTGATAGGATCAATAGACGCACAAATCTCAACATCACAAAGTATATCCTTTTAGCAGATCTGTTCATGTAGCCCCTGAATCTAAAGTAAAAACGACAAATATATTTTTTTGAAGTAGGCAGAAGATTGGAAGAAATATCTTAACAGAAAAGATACATAGATGGCAAATGAGCATTTTAAAAAATGATCACTATCTTATGCTATTTGGGAATTATAAATTGAAAACAATAAAAGGTTACCATTATATATATTATATATATAATATACACATATATATAATATATATATATTAGAATAGCTAAATTCCAAAACACTGACAGAACAAAAAGCTGATGAGAATGTAGAACTTCAGGAACACTTACTCATTGTTGGTGGGAATGTAAAATGCTATAGCCACTTTGGAGGACTTGTGGCAGTTTCTTTAAAAACTAAACATAATTTTACCTTATTATATAGAATCTCCTGGTGCATACACAAGTGAGTTCAAAATTAATATTTATATAAAACTTGCATACAAATGTTTGTAGCAATTTATTTATATATAATTGCCAATTATTGGAGTGACCAAGATGTCCATCAACATGTGACAAGATAAACTGTGGTACATTCAAATAACACATTATTTAATAACAAAAATACATAAGCCACTAAGCCACTTAAATAAATATTTATAAGTGAAAGAAGCCAGTCTGGAAAGGCTATTTACTGTAGGATTCCCAATATATACATTCTGGGAAAGGCACAACTATACTAACTTTAAAAAGCTTAGTGGTTGCTATGGGTTAATTGACAAAGTAGAAGTAATGAGTAGAGGTGCATGGAATTTTTCAAGAGAGTGAAACTATTCTGTATAACATAGTCATGTTGTAGACACAGCATTATGCATTTTGAAATACTCAGATCACTCTACAACATAAAAAATAAACCCTAATGTAAGCCACATAATTCATTATTAATAATGTCTTAATAGTGGCTTATCAATTGCAATAAATGTGCCCCATCAAAACAAGATGTAAATGATATGGAAAGCTTTGGGTAGAGAAGGAGTGTAAAGGAAATCCTTTTCACAGTCTGTTAAATATTTTATTATCTTTGAAATATTTCTAAGAAATAAAGCCTATTATTTTTAAAAATTGCTTCCATATACTTATAATAGTTGCAATATAAAAAAGAAAAATAATAAATAAAATATGGACTTATGACTATTATGTATGTTTGTCATGACTACATGTATTAAACACAAAATTGTTGCAATACCTTGTAATTTGAAACCCAGGGGTTATTATTTATAGAATATTATTGCTGCCAAGACAATGAATTATTTACTAGTATTTTTATTCATTTTTTAATTTACCTTCCATTTTGTTAAAACAACTACATTGGGCACAATGAGGAAAGGATACAGTCATCTATAACTTTACTCCAAAACTAAGTTAAGAAAATAAAGGTATTTTTAATAGATCGAATGCTTATGTCCCCTAAAAACTCATATGTTAAATCCTAACCCCTTAAAGCGATGGTATTAGGAGGTGAGGACTTTGGAGGCCGCATTCACAAGGTCATCACTCTTATGACCTTGCTATGAGAGTGGAGCCCTTGTAAAATGGAAAAAGATCAAAATTCTTCCCTTCTATCATGTGACGACCAAGCTAGAAGGGGACATGTACAAACCAGAAAACAGGGTCATCACCAGACACTGAATCTCCCAGTGCCTTAAACTTGAACTTGTCAGATGCCACAAATGTGAAAAACAAATTTTTGTTGTTTATAAGATTCCCAGTCTATGACACTTTGTCTAGCATGGCTAATGAACAAGACAGAAACAAAAGTTAATGAACAGTATGTTCATAGAAACAGTGATCTTCTATCTTCCACACATGTTAATTGAAAGAAAAAATAAGATACTGATAGAATAATTCAAGTCCATGATATTTTATTTTTCATATTTTTGGTGTCTTTCTTTTCCCCCTTATCTTGAATTCAGTGATATCAATTCCCCTAACAAATGATTAAGAAGTACTAAAATTTGTTTTGTGTTGGTTACAGGTATATTTTAATAAGCAGCAATGAAATTTATGCATCAAAAAGTGAGAAGGAGAATAAAAAGTAGTAACAATGGCAAAAATGGTACTGTTTGAAAGTAGACACAAAAGCTTTTTAATAAATTTTTCTTAAACTATATGGTTGCAGAGGATTTGGAAACTGCCGTAAGATAAAGAGGATACAAAATGAAGTTTATAACTTATTGAAGCACTTACCAGCAGGACAAACATTGTTTACATGTAAACGACACATTTATTAGTTACTAAACAAAATGCCTTGCTTTTAAAAATGTTTTTGTACTTGTCAAAGAATTTTGTGCATATAGTTGCAGCCATTTTGCATATAATATTCAATGGCTTTATTGCAAATTTTTCTTTTTTAACTTATAGATTCATTTATAAATAAAACTGAGAATAAAGACTATGGGGAAATAAAAAGTTTTCTTTTCTATTGTGTATTTTAATTACTCCATGACAAAGGATTTTTGGTTGTTGTTAATCTTAAAATCTTCATTTTACTTCGGTTATCTCTGACCTTCCACATAAGATGGGGCTCCTGTATCTCAAATCAAGTTATGTTCATCAACCAAAATCATATTTTGTCTTACTGAAAGGAATATGATGGATGGACTATGACAGGGGCAGCCAAATATGACACATTAGCTTCAAAATATTAATGCCTTTGTACGTGTACATGAAAACAAAATAATTCATTTGGTTTTAAAGGCTTGGGGAAAATAAATTTACAATCTATAACAAAGCCAAAGCTCCATTTCATTTATCAAGCAATTATAATACTTGTAAGCCAACAGATTGCAATTATGAGACTGTCATTATAATACAGAGCCCTTGAACAATGTGAGCTTAGTGGCACCAAACCACTGTGCCACATTTAACTTTTGACTATCCAAAAACATAACTAGTAATAAATTAGTAGTTATAGTAATGAATGTAATAACTTACTAGTTATAGTAATAACTAAGTTATTAGTTATTACTTAGTTAATAGTAAGCCTTACAAAAAACATAAACAATTATCACATATTTTGTATATTACATGAATTATATACTGTATTCTTTTTTTATTTTACTTTAAGTTCTGGAATATATGTGAAGAATGCACAGATTTGTTACCTAGGTATACATGTGCCATGTTGGTTTGCTGCAACTATCAACATGACATCTAGGTTTTAAGCCCTGAATGCATGAGGTATTTGTCCTAATGCTCTCCCTCTCCTTGTCCCCTACCCATCAACAGGCTGTAGTGTGTGATGTTCCCCTCCCTGTGTCCATGTGTTCTCTTTGTTCAACTCTCACTTATGAGTGAGAACATGCAGTGTTTGGTTTTCTGTTCCTGTGTTAGTTTGCAGCTTTTTCCATGTCCCTGCAAAAAACATGAACTCATTCATTTTTATGGCTGCATAGTATTCTGTGGTGTGTATGTGCCACATTTTCTATATCTAATCTATCACTGATGGGCAGTTAGGTTGGTTTCAAGTCTTTGCTATTGGAAATAGTGCTGCAATGAACATATGTATGCTTGTGCTTTTATGGTAGAATAATTTATAATCCTTTGGGTACATACCCAGTAATGGGATTGCTGGGTCAAAGAGTATTTCTAGTTCTCAATCCTTGAGGAATCATCAAACTGTCTTCCACAATGGTAGAACTAATTTACACTTCCATCAACAGTTAAAAGTGTTCCTGTTTCTTCACAGCCTCACCAGCATCTGTTGTTTCCTGACTTTTTAATGATCTCCATTCTAACTGGAATGAGATGGTATCTTATTGCAGTTTTGATTTGCATTCGTCTCATGTTCAGTGACAAGGAGCTTTTTTCATGTTTGTTGGCTGCATAAAAGTCTTCTTTTTTGCCTTTGACTAAGATGAAGTGTAGTATCTGTTTAATACACTATATTCTTACAATTAACTAAGCTAGAGAAAAGAAAATGCTATTAAGATAATTATAGGTAAGATAAAACATTTATCATTTATTAAGTGGAGGTGGATTATCATAAAAGTCTTCGTTTTAGAGTAAGTACTGGAGTAGGAGAAAGGGTAGGGTTTGGTCTTGCTATGTCAGGGGTGGCAGATAAAGAAGAGGTAAAGGAGTTGAAAGGGAGTTGGGAGAAGCAAGCACACTTGGTATAACTTTTAACAAAAAAAAAGTCTGCAAATTAAGTTGGAACTTATGCATTCCAATGTATGTCATTCAAGAGTCAACTGTATTTAATATGTTATACTTTTTAAATAATATAATAGAATAAAATTAAATTAGATATTAAAAAAATAATTTCAACCATAAAAAGAGTTCATTAGAGTATTTTTAATTAAATGTATGCTGAGATAAAAGTACTCACTCATAGTTAATTTGTTCTAGAGTATGATGTATGTTTTATTTCATGAGCTGCATGCTAAACTTAATATTTTGTAAAAATTATTTAAAACGTTAAAGGAAACTAAAAACAGATATTTAAGTAGTGGTGTTGCATAATTTAAATACTCAAGTAAACTGAAATTGAAAAATTGCTCTACTTGCAAGATTTTACTTTGAAAAATATGTTTATCAATTATATGCTATAACTTGATCATAGAATTATCTTTTCCTTCATTCTCTACCATACGTTAAATATTCTGCATATTTCAAGGATATTGGAATGGAAACAGAGCTTAATAATAATTGTGCCTAACTTCATAATATATCAAATAAAGAATCCTACAGAAAGTGACTGACTTGTTCATGCTTATATAGATAGCTATCAATTCCAAAATTTATTGTTTAAAATGAAAACAGTTGTATATAATCTCTTCATTATACAAAGAAGTCATTGGAACTTAAGTTGTAAAAAATTAATACACTGATATTTTTATTAAATATGTGAACCATCACATAGTATTTTTAGAGTTAAAGTGTACCAGGAAAAGCTGATGCACAAAGATGCACATTGTATACATGTGTGTACGTACATTTATATAGTGAAAAATGTATAATTTAAAACATCTGGCACCTATGATTAATCAAACTTTGGTGATTTTTAGAAATGCAAGAGATGTATGTGCAATAACATACATATCGTTAGATTCTGATTAGAGACATAAAGGTAACATGAAATGGAAAACAACCTACCTTTATAATAATACAAAGGAGGTACATCTATATTCTTACACCGCATTGAATAAAATAAAAGACAAAGCTATTAAATCTCTATTGTAATTATATTTTTATTTTCTTCTTAGTAGGAAATTAATATATTCAACTTTCTGACATTCCAGAAATTCTCTCTTTAACACTAATAATAATAATGATGATTCTACAGTTTTATAGATTATTTGTCTTCCAAGATACTCTGTGTTTTTGTATACATTGCCTCATCTATTCTAACAACATTCCTGTAAAGACAGTGAGGTCAGTCATTATCTTCTTCATTTGCTGGTGATGTAAAGGGAGCAAAGTGAAGCTATAAGACTCAGGGTAAGTGGCAAAAGTGAGTTTAGAATCTAGGTACGAATTCTCAGTATTCATACTTTTTAAATAATTAATCACCCTTTTTTCATATTTCCTTCCAATAAGGTTACCAAAATCCAGGAATTAAAACCCCCAAAATATTGTTGAAAGAAAATATCTAAATAAATGAAGATATTACATAATCATAAATTATTCTAAAATTTCTATATAAATACATAGCCGAAATAATTTTTTTTTTGATATGGAGTCTTGCTCTGTTGCCAGGCTAGTGTGCAGTGGCACAATCTCAGCTCACTGAAACCTCCGCCTCCCGGGTTCAAGCGATTATTCCGCCTCAGCCTCCCCAGTAACTGAGACCGCAGGCGTGTGCCACCACGCCCGGGTAATTTTTCTGTTATTTTTGGTAGAGATGGGGTTTCGCCATGTTGGCCAGGATGGTCTCCATCTCTTGACCTTGTGATCCACCCACCTCGGCCTCCCAAAGTGCTGGGATTTCAGGCGTGAGCCACTGCGCCTGGCCAGCTGAGATAATTTTGAAAAAGAATAAATAATTTGGAAGACAGCAATTCCTTATTTCAAAACTTACTACACGATTAGACTAATAGTGGCAATGTGGTATAGTATAAGAAAAGACACACAAATTGGTCAAGATTTCCAGAAATTCATTCATTCATTTAGTCATCTGACTTTTTAACAAGGAAGCCAAGGTAATTTATTAAATATTTTCAATAACTAGTGCTGCAACATGTAGACAACTGTGTATGCAAAAGCATCATTTGGATTTCAAACTCACGTCAGCCACAAAAAAATTACCAAAAGTGTCGACAGGTATAAATGTAAGAGCCAAAACTATAAGAATCTTCTTGGCTTGGTTTAGGCAAAGGTTTCTTAGATATGACACCAAAAGCACAAGTGACACAAGTAAAAAAGGTGAATTATATCCAAATTAAAAATGTTTGTATCATAAAGATATGCTCAAAAAGTACAAAAGACAACAGAATGGAAGAAAATATTTGCAAGTTATATATTTAATAATAAAATGTATCCAAAATATGTAAAGAACTTTTATGACTTAATTATGTAAAGTAAAACAATCCAATTTTAAAATAAGCTTTAAATTGTTGAAAAACATTTGGAGAGTCATTTCTCCAAAGTAGCTATTCAAATAATTAAAATGAAAGGTTGCTTAATGTAATTAGTCATTAGAGAAATTCCTATCAAAACCACTATATACCACTTCACACCCACAAGGATGGCTCTAATTAAAAACAACAACACAGGCAATAACAATTGTTGGCAAGAATGTGCAGAAATTCAAACTCTCATACATTGTTGGTTTGCTTAGAAAGTGGTAGAGCATGTTTGACAGTGCCTTGACCATTCCTCAGATCCTAAACATAGTGTAAATGTAAACAGATAAACTAGAGAATTATGGAAAATAGACTGATAATGCTACAAGTTAGCAAAGATATGAAATCACCTTACATACTGGTAGTAGAATACAATGGTACAACCCATGAAGATATGGAAGTTATTTTAAATTAAATATGGGCCACATCTATCTATAAATCCATGGGTTTATCCTAGGTTTTTATCAAAATACATAAAAATGTTTCACCAAAAAAAAAAAAAAAAAAAACCTTCACAAGAAAGTTCATGGATGTTTGCTTTAGAAGAGCCAAAATGTAGAAAGAGTTTCGTGCCTATGACTTAGAATAGGTGTAAATTGTTTATTGCAAACTATGAATTAAAGATACTTGCAACAACATAGATGAATCTCAAAAATATTATTCTTAGTGAATTATTATTCAAAATAGTACCCTTTGTAAGATTTCATATAAATTTAATTAGAAGAGGCTAATCTAATCAGAGGAAATAAAACAGAAGACAGATCTCCAGGGAATTGGGGTTCGGAAGTGAATCAAAATAACTTTTGTGAAGAAACACAAAAGAACCCTATCATCTAGGGTGATGATAGTGTTATACACCTGTAGAGACGTGGATTTAAGAGTAAATGTATTCAAATTAAATACACTTAAATATATATTTATGATTTGTGCATGACATTTTATGTAAACTTTATATCAAATTAAAGAAAACAGTAATAAATATTGACCTTTAATTAATGTTATCATAAAGATGTACTCGGGGAAATATACAAATATTCACAATTCATTTTGAAATGCATCAAAAATGAACAGAGTTGATAGATGGATAGAAGACAAGTTGATATATATGTGATTAAACAAATGTAAAATATTATTCATAGACTCTAAATAATGAATGTATTAGTGTTCACTGTAAATTATTTCAACCTTGTATGTTTAAAAATTTTTATAATAAAAATCATATCTAGAAAGACATTAACAAGAGTTTAAGAGTATGTCTCCTCAGTGGACCTCTTCACTCTTTTATTAATATTAGAATATAAACAAAAATACTGTTTGTGGAGATTTGAAGAGAGATAAAGTATGTTTTCTTATTTCATAACCGAACTTTATAAATGTAGTTATGTTATGCGATTTATTTATTTTGAGACAAGTTCTCACTCTGTTGGCCAGGCTGAGGTGAGATGGTAAAACCACAGCTCATTGCAGCCTCAAGCAATCCAAGTAGCTGGGAGTACAGGTGAATGCCACAATACCTGGCTAATTTTTTTTTTTTTTTTTTTTTTAATAGAGGTGGGGATTCACTATGTTGCCCAGACTGGTCTTGAACTGCTGGGCTCAAGCAATCCTCCAGATCCAGCCTCCCAGTGTACTGGGATTACACACATGAGCCACACTCCTGGCCTTTTACAGCTAAGTTATTTTATTTTTGAATTGGGTGACCATACTTCAGAGCTTTTTCAGGCCATTCTGTTTATTCCTATTGCTCTAGTGTATTTATGAATAATATTATTTTTAGGTTTAAAAAATGTTTTTATTATAATTTGACATTTTCTAAGGTTAGGGATTAACATTACATGAATGCTAGGAATCCACCTAGTCTTAAAACTAATGTTTGCAATTAATTAGCATTCTTTAAAATTTCAAATACTGAAGAACTCTGTACTTCATCAATTTTATGTTAAAATATTGTGTATTATTTTAATTGATCATATTCAAAATTTATTTAAGATATAATGCTATGAAATACTGGTGTAACCAATTTAGTACTAAATTAGTATTCAGTTAGTGGTAATAAAACAGTACGTGGTAATGACACATACTTTTGTTTCAACAAAGAAAAACATAATATTTATTATTAAAGTGAATTTTTTGTACATATAAATTTGTATATGCATATGTATACACACATAGTGTGGTTAAATTGAGTCTCCTGGAAAGATTTGTTGAAATCCTGACCACAGTAATTGTGAATTGTGAATGTGATTTTTTTTTTGTTTTTTTTTTTTGTTTTTTTTTGAGACGGAGTTTCGCTCTTGTTACCCATGCTGGAGTGTGGAGTGCAATGGCGCGATCTTGGCTCACCGCAACCACCGCCTCCTGGGTTTAGGCAATTCCCCTGCCTCAGCCTCCTGAGTAGCTGGGATTACAGGCACGTGCCACCATGCCCAGCTAATTTTTTGTATTTTTAGTAGAGACAGGGTTTCACCATGTTGACCAGGATGGTCTCGATCTCTTGACCTCGTGATCCACCGCCTCGGCCTCCCAAAGTGCTGGGATTACAGGCTTGAGCCACCGCGCCCGGCCAAATGTGATGTTATTTGGAAACAGGGCCTTGTAGTAATGAGTTCATTTAAGATGGGGATCTCAAATTAGACCAGTGTGGGCTGTATACTGGATATTACTTGTATCATTATGAGAGGAGACACGGAAACGCAGGGGAGAATGCTATGTGAAGACAGAGACAGAGACTGGAAAGTGTGTTAAGAAGCCAAGGAACATCAAAGATTGTTAGCAGCCACCAGAAGCTGGAAGAGCGGCCAGGGACAGATTCTTCCTCAGAAATTCAAGAAGAAACCAAATCTTGTTGACACCTTGATTTTGGTCATCTAGCTTTCAGAACTGTCCTTCTACATTATGATAAAAGAAAAATTTCATCCGAATTAAATTTAAAAGCATTTAGTTGAGCAATGAACCATTCACGAATAGGGCAGCCTCCTGAGCCATAGTATGTTCAGACTCCAGTACAACTACATGGTGGAAGAAGATTTATGAACAAAAAAAAGGAAAGGAAAGTAGGGAAAATGGAAGTGAGGTACAGAAACACCGGATTGGCTACAGCACATTGTATGCCTTATTTGAACAGTTGGCTACAGTTGATTGGTCAAAACTCAGTCACTGGCAAAAGTATAGGCTATGGTCTGTTTACATCTTCACTTTTTACAGTTCACAATGTACAAAGAAACCTTTAGACCAAAGTTAAAATATGTAAGGAGGCAGCTTTAGGCTAAACTTAACACTACCAAGTATGTGGTAATTTGTTTATGGCATACATACATGTGCATATGTATGTGTATACATAGACATCATTAGGATTATAAACAATATAAATGATTATGCATGTATGGGTATATATAGATGCATATACATACACATATATGTAATCATGAAAATTTAATTCATTGACTTTCAAATCATACCAGAAAGAAAATTTATCTGTAAATAGAAACATATGTACATAATCAAATCAAATATTATCCTTCAAATGTACATATCATGGCATAATTCTCAAATCAAACATAAAATCAACTGAAAAGATAATTTTCTAACTATATTTACATTATAATGTCCTAAATATATGAAATAGATAAAAACTGTATGTAATCTAGACCAAAAATAAACTTTCACAAAGACAATTTTTAAAGCTTATTATTACATATAGACCCTGAAAGAATTTTGATGCGTTGTATAACAGATTTTCAGCAGTCTCATCTCTGAAAGATACTAAAGAAAGATGCAACTAGAAAATAATAAATATAAGAGCAAATATAGTAGTGTTAACACTAACATATTTATGACTTTGATACTAAAGTACATTATGTTAAAGAAAGTATTTGATACATAGTAAAAACGTAAGAAGTACTTATTCAATGATTAAGTTATCAAATTACAAATTATTAAACTCAATATATTTGTATTAAAGTTACTGTTATGAACACAAAGAAAACATAATCTTAATGTTGATATTTTTATAATGATATTATATTATATAAAACATATTCCCTAGATTTATATAGAAAACATAATTTTAAAATCAACTTAATATTAAGGGTACTGAAATTTTAGGCTTGTTTTCTTTTTTTAAAATATGTGTCATTTTAAGCTAATATAAAACAACATTTTCAATAAAGATTATGTTTTATATTAAATATTTATAACTTTTTGTTATAATAATATCTTATAAATATATATGGAAGTATAGAATGCTAAATAGTAAATTTAATTATTTCACTTTCAAGAAAGATTGAATTTCTTAATATAATTACATCATATCTTACACTTATACATGATCATTTTCAAACACACACTGTTGATAGCACCTCTTCCTCTCTTTGTGTGTCTCTATGTGTGTCTATATGTTAATTTCAATAAATTCCTCTTTGGTAATTACTAAAATAAGCTTTAAAATATTTATAAGAAATATATTTCTAATTTTCAATATTTTTCTTCAATTACATTCTTTTAAGTATAGTTTCTCAAAAGTAGCAAATAGACAAAATAGGCAAAAAGACAGATGCAAATCTATAGGTATCATGCTAAAACCAATCATAAACATACTATGAATGAGTGCTGAGTTATATGCCAGGCTGGCTTCAAAAATGATTATCAAACTGTGTAAGGATAACTGAAACTAGTAACAGAGTAAACACTGTGTTAGGATAATAGGGTTCTGGCAGTGCAGATGCCTTCCAGCTGAATCATTTTTCCATTCCTGGAAGATTTTGAAATGGAGAATTAAGCATTGCCTACCTCAGGGTTACTCAGTCAGAATGTATTTCTGCAGATGAGCTTGCTGATATGACACAGAAACGCACAGTGATAATTCTTAGGAGTCCCGGTGCTTGCAGGCATGAGTCCTGCACATTGAGCAGGCTGGGTCAATGCTACATCCCCAGTTTGCTCTAGACAACGACAAATAGAAAACACCGTGTAGCTGTAGAACAATACTTGATGGGAAAATAAGCCAAGCATTATACTGTGGTGTCTTATGACACAATTGAGAAATGAATCCCTTAGGGGGCCTATGAGAAATTCATAAATATGTAAAACAGTTAAGTTTTTGGAAAGTATATTACTTTGTGGGATTAGATTTAGAAACAGGGAATGCTATAGTTTTTTTTTAATATATACAAGAGCTTTGTGACTGAAAAGACTTTTGATAAATAGCACAAACATAATGGCAAATGGCAAATCAGGAGATGCAATCTATGAATTGCCATCTAGCTGGTGTAATTGCAACATTGATTATTATAAGTGCATCCAAGTCAGTCATGCTAAGAATCTGCTATTTCGTCTATTAAACCACAATGCAGGAACATACCTACTTATTTTCATGCTGAATTTTTAATTCTCTAACTTGACTTCCTTCAGCCCCCAGTACACAAAGAACATCCTTGCCCTTGTCTGTATACAAGTTTTCCCAGACAAGGCAGACAATTCTAGCTTTATTCAAACATAATATATATCAGATGATTATTTAATCTATTGCCTCAAATAGTACTAAATATTCCAAACTGAAATGTAAATGGTTTGAAATGATTTGTTTTTAGAATTATGCATGCCCCATAATCCACACACAGATAAGAGAGATTTACCCATTTCTGTGAACATAATTCTATTTTATTATGGAATTCTGAAAATAAACTCTCAAGCTATAAAACAACCAAACAAATGCATGTATAAATGCTTTATCTCTTCAACAATATTATAGTAATCAAGTTAGGCTTAGTACTTGCAGCAGGTATTGTAGTGCTGTGAGCATAATAGACACTCCAAAAGTGTTGACTCGACAATTCCATTTAACTATAGAGAAATGCCTTAGACAAAATTTGAGAACAGAATCTATAGTTTATATAAATAAACATAATGTGATGTAGCTGTGCTGTGGTGTGAAGAAGCATTAATAAGCAGATAATAATATGACCAAACTGTGTAAGTGCCAAGGGATTCTTTACAAATTCTTATTAACTATCACAAGGAAACAAAACAAAATACACTTTCTTTTTAAAAAAACTGAAACAATTGCCATGAACATATGCTGTACATGAGAAAAGTATAGAGGATTCTTTAAACTTGGAAACTTACAAATATTATTTTTTCTCAACAGTAACAATAAAACACTTAACATTTTAATTTTCTTAACTGAAATATTTGAAAACAAGATAAACTGTAATTCTGAGTTATCAGGGATAATTTAGCAAGACATACATAAAATAAGCAAAGACAAAAGTCAATTGATTATTAAATGTTAAAATTATAAATATAAATTTAATGATAAATACAGGTAAACAGAGGTAAGAAGATTAAATAATTTAGACATTATAAAGCTAACTAGTTCTCCTTTAAGAGGTCCTTCACATCCCTCGTAAGTTGTATTCCCAGGTATTTTTTTTTTTTTTGCAGCAATTGTGAATGGGAGTTCACTCATGGGTTGGCTCTCTATTATTGGTGTATGAGAATGCTTGTAATTTTTGCTCATTGATTTTTATATCCTGAGACTTTGCTGAAGTCACTTATTAGCTTAAGCAGTTTTTGGGTTGAGAAGATGAGGTTTTCTCTATATATACAATCATGTCATCTCCAAACACAGAAAATTTGACTTCCTCTCTGCCTATTTGAATATGCTTTATTTCTTTCTCTTGCCTGATTGATCTGGCCTGTACTTCCAATACTACGTCGAATAGGGGTGACAACAGAGGGCATCCTTGTCTTGTTCCGATTTTCAAAGGGAACACTTCCAGCTTTTGATCATTCAATATTATATTTGCTTTGGGTTTATCATAGATAGCTCTTATTATTTTGCAGTATGTTCCATTAATACCTAATTTATTGAGTGTTTTTAGCATGAAAAGCTGTTGGAATTTTATAGAACACATTTTCTGCATCTATTGAGATAACAGGTGATTTTCGTCATTGGTTCTCTTTATGTGATGAATTACATTTGTTGATTTGCATATGTTGAATCAGCCTTACATCCCAGGGATGAATCTTACTTGATCGAGGTGGATAAGCTTTTTCCTGTGCTGCTGGCTTCTGTTTGCCAATATTTTATTGAAGATTTTTGCTTCCATGTTCATCAAGGATGTTGGCTTATAATTTTCTTTTTTTGTTGTGTCTCTGCCAGGTTTTGGTATCAAGATAATGCTGGCTTCATAAAATGAGTTAAGGAGGAGGCCCACTTTTTCTATTGTTCCATTGTTTGGAGTAGATTCAGAAGAAAAGGTACCAGCTTCCTCTTTGTATCGCTGATAGAATTCAGCTGTGAATCCATCTGGTCCTGGGCTTTTTTTTTTTGGTTGATGGGCTATTAATTACTGCCTGAATTTCAGAACTTGTTATTTAGTCTTGGGAGGGTATATGTGTCCAGGAATTTAACCATTTCTTCTAGATTTTCTGGTTTATTTGCATATATTCTTGTTTATACTATTCTCTGATGGTAGTTCATATTTCTGTGGGAGAACTGGTAATGTCTCCTTTATCATTTTTTATTGTGTCTATTTGATTCCTCTCTCTTTTCTTCTGTATTACTCTGGCTAGTGGTCTATCTATTTTGTTAAGCTTTTCAAAAAATGAGCTCCTGGATTCATTGATTTTTTTTTTTTTGGAAGCTTTTTATGTCTCTATCTCCTTGAGTTATGCTCTGAAGTTATTTCTTGTCTTCTGCTGGCTTTTGAATTTGTTTGCTCTTACTTCTCTAGTTTTTTAAACTGTGATATTAGAACTTTACTGCTTTCTGATGTGGGAATTTAGTGCTATAAATTTCCCTCTAAACACTACTTTAGCTGTGTCTCAGAGATTCTGGAAAATTGTGTCTTTGTTCTCACTGGTTTAAAAGAAGCTATTTTATTTCTGCCATAATTGTGTTATTTACCCAGTAGTAATTCAAGAGCAAGTTGTTTAGTTTCCATGTAGTTGTGCAGTTTTGAGTAAGTTTCTTAATTCTAAATTCTAATTTGATTGCACTGTGGTCTGAGAGACTGTTTGTTATGATTTCCATTCTTTCATATTTGCTGAGAAGTGTTTTACTTCCAATTATGTAATCAATTTTAGACTAAGTGCTATGTGGTACTGACAAGAATGTACATTCTCTTAATTTGGGGTGGAGAGTTCTGAAGATGTTACCTATGTAACAAACCTGCATGTTCTGCACATTTAAAGTATAATTAAAAGAAGAAGAAGAAAAAGAAGCTGACATCATAGGTAAAATTAAAATAACAAAATAACATCACATTCTTGGAATCGTTAATGTCTTTTGATAAATCATCTGTAAATAAATGTGACAGAATAAGTTTACAGTTTGAACAGGAGTCTTCTGGTGCTCCTCCTTATCTTGGTTTACAGTCCTTCGAACACATAGCAGAATTGTACCTTCTTGCAAGTAGGTGAAGCTATGTTACTAGTCCTGGTCAGCAGCTATAAAAATTATCATCATGGTACAGTGATGATAGATATGACCTTCTGTGTCAAAACATTTAATTGATAGTTGAAGACCCAAGTGCTCTCCTCAACATATGTGGTGATAAAGAGATCTGGTTATCTAGATGTTCCCATTACCTGATGATAGGTCTCCCTCAGAGTATTTTAAAGTGATGATGTAAAGTAGAATTATCTACCAAACCATGATAGATTTATAGCATAAGTACTAAAATTTTATTGTATTTAGCCACTAAGATTGGAATTGTTGGTTACCATAGATTAATCCAGCCTAATGTAATCAATCCACATGTGCTACATAATTGGAATGGGTCTAGTCTAGCTTCCTTCAGAGGCTTAATCCTCACATGTTGAAAATTTAAAAATAAAAATAATAAAAGCTTTAGCCTTGTTTAATGATAACTTTTTGCACTTCATAAGAATAGTTCAAAAAACTAACATTCAAAGTAATTGTTTCAAATGAGATCATATAATTAAGTATTCAAAATAGCAAAACTATACAAAAGGAAATATAGACATATGAATACTTTCTCACTCATTATAAGAAATATAATATTTATTATTATATAATATAGCTATTATTCTTTTGTTTGCTTATTTGTACCTAAAAAGTACAAATAAGAAAACAATAAGAAGCTAAATGATTAATTAGTTAATGGATCAGGCTTATATAAATATATACATATAATATCTGTGTAATGTACACATATTACATATACATATGTAGAAGTATAAATACATATATAATATCCTGCTATCCCCAATTATAATTCCATAGCAAAAATGTGGAACAAGAAGCTGAAAAAAAAATACTACTACCTTGAAAAATTTGTCCAAGGAGAGGAAAATTATGTAGAACAAAAAATGGACATGAAGGTCACTTCATGCACATGTTCAGTGATTGATGGTATACTTTTGAAGACTTTCCTGCAAATCAAGAAAAAATGTGTTATAAAGAAATCACAAGAGTGTAATGAATTATAGTTAGAAAGTAAAATATTGTGTAGTTCAGCTCATGACAGGATTCATAGAAAAGGGAACCTGAACATAGAAAGCTAAAATGCCCATGATATTAATGCTGTGTCCTTGAAGGCATAGAGCTAGAAAATGGGGTGTATTCCTATATACACACAAAGTCCCTAATGCATATGATAAAATCTTTAAAAATATTTGGAAAATTAGTATACAAAAAACTATTTTACAAAGGTATATTGCACAGACACCTTATCCCTTGTCCTGGCCATACTTCTGAGAAGCTAAAATCAAAACTAATCCCTTATGCATTAAATGTAATACTCTAACAGTTATTTTCTATGCATTATCATTTGGAATATAGATTGTGAAATTAGTACTTTTAAGAAAGCATAGAAATGTTTTATGTTGTAACTTTTTAAACAGTTAAAATATTTAAATATTTAAGATAAACTAAAAATATTTAAAATGGTTATAAAATAAGTGATGGACACTGATATACAAAGTCAAATTTATTTACAGATTATGACATCATGGTACAGATATTTCTGTGTCTGTGAGGTATTACTGGAAAAAAAATCATACCCAATTTGGTAAGTGGTATATTTTCATGTGAACTTGTATGCATTTGTGTATGTACATGTTTATATGTGTGTATGTATGTTTTGTCAAGTACCAAATATAAACATTTTATGATATGTTAGTTTATCTTATCCTACTGTCCATGTTAATCCATATGTGTAAGATATTAACGATTTTGATAAAGTATTGTCAGAAAATAAAAAATGCATATCATGGAAGAAAAAGGTCTCAGACAAAAATTATTTTGCAAAGTACGACTAGAAAAAAAATACATTTAATTCGGGAGACTATATATTTTCAAACTATTTTTTGGAAGAAACAACTTTCCCTACTACATACACATATCTCTGTTAAAGTAAAACTAAGACATAAAATTTGCTTTACCTTGAAATTCAAATGAATGGAGATAAGTTATAAAGAAATGCTTATAAGAATGACAACTTCAGTTTGGGTTTTCTTTGCCTAATCCACTGATGACCTAACAAAAATTTAGTGTTGTTTTATTTTAAGTACTGACCTTCTATCAGCCTTGGCATTTGAGTAATGATGGAAATGATGGATACGTGAAGGAAGAGAATTTCTTTCCTAAATGTACATTGTACAACGCTAAAAAATCATCATATCAAATAATTTTATAATGGAGAAACAGAAACTGAAGGATTCAATAAATCTCATCCCTTGTCACCTCCTGCTTATTAGCAACCTCAAATTTAAGTCCAGGCTACCTTCGGGTAAGAGTAGCAGAAGTTGCATAATCTTTGGAGCCCTAAAGTTGTGCATTTGCATATCAAACCCTGAGCCCACAACATAAAATTATAGGTGTTATTAATAACGATACATTTTTTGAGTTCAAATTTGCCATCTTTGTAAAACAGTTATATTAGAATGTATGATTCAGAGCTAATTTAAAGATCTCGATATTCTAGAATTTCTAAGGATATATGTTTTAGCATAGGCATTTCTCCTTGAATAAAGCCCTTAAAAATAAAAATAATATTACTGTTGTGATTATCAGTGCAAAATGTTATTCTGTATGTTATTCTGCACTTTTTTGACTTGAGTGTATATAGTTTTAAATAGGGACTCAGGGAAAATGAATTATGTCAATATAACTTCGTTCATCTCTTGAAAAGCAGGATCTGAGGCATGGGAAATGAATGACCAATGATGGGACAGTTTAAGGGTTCATGCATGAGAGGAAAAATAAGCCAGAATTTGCTTTCCTTTATGCTGACTTCTTTTACAATTTCAAACGAATGACTGATAACAATAAATTAATGTGATAGAGGCATACTATTCTTTTTATCAGATAATAATGAGAGAGGCTTTGATAATACATAAGAAAAAATGTATAAATTTAGGTGACATTAAAATTTAATTAGATCTGTTTCTTATCATTTGTATTTTTACATAATTCAACTGATCATTCAGCTTATTTAGAGTTTTTACCAAGACTTAATATTTTAGTAGTACCAAATAATTGCTATTGAGCTGTTGGATAATAAATATTTTTTGTAAATATTTAGATGCATTACTTTACTCACACTCAATATATTTTAAGGTAGCTAGGCTTATCAAATGAATTCGAGCACTATGAATTGATTTCTATCAAGATATTCAGTTTGTAAAATATTATTATGCAATATGGATATTTATAAAAGAGGAAGAAATTTAAAATGCCTTTAATAAATGCGAATATGTATATTTAGTCTAACTATTAGTAGGTGTTAATAGACCAATGTGTTTATTTTATTTTATTTTTCAATTATCATCAGCAAATATACAATAGCAAGCAACAGCAGCAACCTTGTAATCTTAAGACTCTATGATCTAAGGCTTTTAGTGTGTATATATTCAATAAGTAATCACATAAAATCATCACATTAAAGGCAAACAAACTAGAGCAAAACAACAATGTAAGAACAAGATCTACAACCTTCACAAATAACATTTGTCAGTCATTTCCACTTAATTCTTTTTCACAGAAAGCAAATTAATGAAAGAAATTGAGGCCAGTGACCTTCTCCTTTCACTCTCTCTTTCATTTTTCATTTCAGTCTCTCAAGAGTCATGCTTGACACAGAGATCTTAAATAGTTGAGGTTAAAAGTCCTACAATGACTATGATCTCATCTTGCCCAGTATTGATTATTTATCCTGTCCACAATAATCATATGAGTTGATTACAGAGTAATTCAAATTTTTCTTTACATTGTTAACTTCACTCAGGGAGAGAAAAAGCTGACCTTGGTCCTGTAGTTTCGCTCAAAGTTCAAGAGGAACAGAAGGAAAAACTGGATTAGCCTTTACACCATCTCAGCAAGCATCTCTTTCCCCAACTTGTTTTTAGCCTTTTGGGAAACTAAGCGATCTATTCCTGTTTTTAGAGACTAATATATTTTTAACCACATTCAACAGTAATGAAGAGAACTACCAAAATGTAAATAAAAGTTACCTTGAATAAGCAGCTAAAGGGTAGTTTTTAAAATAAAAAGTCCACTCCTGTACTCCAGCATCTTAGCCAAACACACAGTTCTTCTCTAACCCTATTTTCCTATAATAATAATTACTATAATTAAGGTGTCACTGGATTTCCAGACTGCTAGATATCAGAGATGAAAAATACGTTTAAACTCAGAAGAATGTTGCTGCCATCTGAGCACTCAGGTGTCTAGAAACTGCTCTTATCCTCCTGGTGAGAAATCTGCTATTGCCTCTGTATAAATAACAGAACGAGAGTCATGATATGAGCACTTGCTATCTAGTCTGAGACGTTTAAAGCCACAACTAGTAATTAATTTCCCCGTGAGTATATGTATACAAGTATATAATTTGCAAATTGTACTTTAAAGGTAGTGTCATATTTTGAAGAACTTAACTTCAAAGCACAGGGAGGGCTGTGTTACACTCGTGGTAGCAAAAAAAAAGATTTAAAAAAGAAAGTATGGTAAGAATGAAGATGCAAATTTTAACATATCAGACCGCACATGCCCCGATTTAAACTGTCATGTATTGTTTTGATCTTACAATTAAGACGTTGTCACTGTGTAGAAAGGGTTTGGTGGGAGGCAATGATCCCTGGTTCTCTTATGTTTCTGTACATTTTGAGAGCTGGGACACTAATTCCTCATTGCCTTAAAAAAAAAACTATTAAATATATTTTCAAGAATGTTAGTGAGATGCCTTGGAAGATACAGTATTTCTTTCCATAGCAAAGAACAAACTTTTCTGGGCTTGACATGCAATATTAGTAACTTTCTCCAGAATAAAGAAGGTATGTTTACTACCTATTACAAAAGTGGGTTTCTCTGAGTTTAAGGGCCCACTCCTATAAGTATTGCACTGCACGTGTGTGTCTCACCTAGCCCTCTTGACATCACTCTGCTTGACAGCAGCTCAGCCTATTGTAATTTCTGAATAAGAACCTTTGTATATGACCCAAGAGTCTTGTCTCTTCTATCAACATCCATGTAATGGTGTCGGGCTAACTAGCTAGCTTTCAAGTAAACTGAAAAATCTTGGCTACATCATAGCTCTTTAAAAGGGCAGCTGAAACTAGACTCCTATCTCTCACCATAAACAAAAATCTCAAGATGGATTAAAGATGTGAATGTAAGACCCAAAATTATAAAAATACTGGAAGAAAACCTAGAAAAAGCTCTTCTAGATATTGGTCTAGGCAAAAAATTCAAGACTAATATTTCAAAACAAGTGTGACAAAAATTAAAATAGAAAAATGGGACTTTATTAAACTTAAAAGCTTCTGTACAGCAAAAAAAAATAATCAACGGAGTGAACAGAAAACCTAGAGAATGAGAGAAAATATATGTACACGATGCATCTTACAAATAACTAATATCCAGAATCTACAAACAACTCAATAGCAACAAAACGTATCCCCATCAAAAAGTGGACAAACGACATGAACAAACATTTTTTACAAGAAGGCATACACATGGCCAATAAGCGTATGAAAAATGTTCAACATCACTCATCATCAGAGGAATGCAAATGAAAACAATAATTAGATACCATCTTACACCAGTCAGAATGGAGATTACTAAAAAGTAAATAAAAACAGAAGTTGTCAAAGCTGCAAGGGAAAATGCTCATATATGGTTGTTGAGAACTTAAACTTGTAGAACCTCTATATAAAACAGTATAAAAATTTCTCAAAGAATTAAAAATATAACTACCATTGGATCCAGCAATCCCACTACTAGGTATCTATCCCAAGGAAAATTAACGATTATATATATATATCGATTTATATATATAATCAATTTATATATATATAAAACAAAACCTGCAATCATGTTTATTGTAGAACTATTCACAATAAGAAAATTACAGAATCAGTCTAAGTGTTTATCAACAGATGATTGGAGATATATCTAGATAAATGTATAGATTAATAGATAGATGTACACCTAAATGTATATATAAATGATGTTTGTATATAGACATGTATAATTATGTAGATACATACCTATCTATACACAGGCATATATACACATACATCATGGAATACAACTTAGCCATAAAAAGAAAAAAATGTGTTTTTCAGCAACATGGAGAGAAATGGAGGCCATTATCTTAAGGGATGTAACTCAACAGAATGTAAAAAAAAATCCCATGTTCTCATAAGTGTGAGCTGAATAATGTGTACATATGGACTTAATGTGTGTAATAGCAGATATTAAAGACTTGGAAAGATGGGAGAGTGGAAGGGAGTTGTGAAATGACAAATTGCTTCATGGGTACAATGTACACTGTTTGGGTGATGGCTACACTAAAATCCTAAATTATACCACCACCAATTTATTCACGTAAAAAACCAGCAGCTATAACCCTCTAAATCTGTAAAATAATAATAAAAAACAACAACCGCAAGTTATATCGTCTAGATGTTCTTGTTTATGCAATAAGAAATGCTGAGAAAGTAACTCCTTGTCAGATACAATAATAACTAATTCAGTAATGTCTGCCTGTAACGGCATCAAATAACACTGGAAAAACTGACTTTATGCACACAGTTACATGCACAGTTCATAAAAATTATATCCTTAACAAAAATAGATTATATTACAAGAAAGACAAGAATAAAAATTTGTTAAAAAAAAAACACTTTCGCTGAGGACTCAAGATGGCGCTGTGAGAATAACCCAGGATTGGAGCTCGCGTTGAATCCACAAAAGGTGAGTCTGAGCTGCATTTACAGACTGATCTTTGTTGCCCACAGAATGGGGATACTCCCAAGTATAAAAAGACACGGGACGCCAGGCAGTAGGTCTGCCTGGCGAAGCCGGCAACCGGGGCAGCGGCGGCCGGCCCTACCCAGCAATCCCCACAGGGCGCGCGTGTCCAGGTGCCCTGTTGAACCAGTAACCTGAGACTTGAGAGGGCTGGACTTGAGACTGAACGAGACTTGGACAGTAGCCCAGCCCAGGGGATTGCAGGGACAGATCGTTTGGGATACCCAGTGGGACGAACAAAACCGCGATTTCAAACTATCCTGAGCAGACGGTCTGAGACACTCTGTGGGGGAGGGGCGTCCACCACTACCGAGGCAACCCGCCCCAACTGAGATACACGCCCACTGTTGACGCAGCCAGCCATTGCCGAGGTAACCCGTCCCTACTGAGATACACGCCCACTGCTGACGCAGCCTCCCGTTGCCGAGGCAACCCGTCCCTACTGAGATACACGCCCACTGCTGACGCAGCCTGCCGTTGCTGAGGCAACACACTACAACAAAGAGACTCCGCCGCAGGGCATGGCGG
The DNA here is from genome assembly GCF_049354715.1 of Callithrix jacchus. Taxonomy (NCBI): domain Eukaryota; kingdom Metazoa; phylum Chordata; class Mammalia; order Primates; family Cebidae; genus Callithrix; species Callithrix jacchus. Next base: position 50,976,903 of record NC_133502.1, read on the forward strand.
AGACCCCAGCAGAGCCTGCAGGAACAGGGCGAATCACACAACAGCAGGGCGGAGCCTCGGCAGCCAAACAGTGGCTAGTCTGCCTTCTAGCTGGGCAGGATACCTCATTGAACATCCAAAAATAAAGCCCAAACCCCTCAACACAGAGCATTTGAGAAAAAAAATTTTAAAAAAAAGGGTTTTTTAATGAGCTCAGTTGCAGCAGAATCAAACATAGCAGCCTAACAGCCCTGAATGAACAACAGAGCGCACAGCTCAGCAATTAAGCCCATATAAAGTACAAACTGTCTCCTCAAGCAGCTCCCTGACCACTCTATATCCAAAAGACTGACATTAGGCAGGCATCATCCTGGGACAAAGATAGCAGAAAAAGAACAAAGTCTCCAAGAAATGTGGGACTATGTGAAAAGACCTAACCTAGGTTTGATAGGTGTACCAGAAGGGGACAAAGAGAATGAATACAAGCTGGAAAATGTAGCATCCCTCGCTGTGCCACAGCTGCTAGAGGTGCACCCAGACAAGCAGGGTCTGGAGCAGACCTCAGCAGTCGTACAGCAAAGGGGCTAGACTGGTAGAAGGAAAACCAAGCAACAGAAATACTTCATCATCAACACTCTGGGTGTCCACTCAGAGACCCAAATGAAAAGTCAGCAACTACGCAAACGACCAGCGGACAAATCCACAAAGATGGGAAGAAACCAGTGCAAAAAGGAGGAAAAAACCTGAAACCAGAACACCTCGCCTCCTAGAAAGGACCAAAACTCCTCACCAGCAAGGGAACAAAGCTGGACGGAGAATGACTGTGACGAAATGACGGAATTAGACTTCAGAAGATGGATAATGAGAAACTTTTGTGAGTTAAAGATCATGTATTAAATCAATGCAAAGAAACTAAGAACCTTGAAAAAAGATTTGAAAAAAGATTCGAGGAAATGATAACAAGAATGGATACCTTAGAGAGGAATATGAATGAATTAAAGGAGCTGAAAAACACAATACGAGAACTTCGCGAAGCAAACGCAAGTTTCAATAGCCGAATGGACCAAGCAGAAGAAAGAATATCTGAAGTCGAAGACCAACTCAATGAAATAAAACGAGAAACCAAGATCAGAGAAAAAAGCGCAAAAAGGAATGAACAAAGTCTCCAAGAAATGTGGGACTATGTGAAAAGACCTAACCTACGTTTGATAGGTGTACCAGAAGGGGACAAAGAGAATGAATCCAAGCTGGAAAATACTTTTCAGGACATCATCCAGGAAAATTTCCCCCACCTAGCAAGACAGGCCAACACTCAATGGCAGGAAATACAGAGAACACCACAAAGATATTCCGCAAGAAGAGCAACCCCAAGGCACATAATCGTCAGATTCAACAGGGTTGAAATAAAGGAGAGAATACTAAGGGCAGCCAGAGAGAAAGGGCGGGTCACCCACAAAGGGAAGCCCATCAGACTCACAGCAGATCTCTCGGCAGAAACACTGCAAGCCAGAAGAGAGTGGGGGCCAATATTCAACATTCTTAAAGAAAAGAACTTTCAACCCAGAATTTCATATACAGCCAAACTGAGCTTCAGAAGTGAAGGAAAAATAAAATCCTTTGCGAACAAGCAAGTACTCAGAGATTTTGTCACCACCAGGCCTGCTTTACAAGAGCTCCTAAAAGAGGCACTACACATAGAAAGGATCAACCAGTACCAGCCATTCCAAAATCACACTGAATGCTAAAGAGCTTCAACATAATGAAGAATCTACAACAACTAACAGGCAAAACAGCCACTTAGCATCAAAATGGCAGTATCAAATTCACACATAACAATATTAACCCTAAATGTAAATGGACTAAATGCACCAATCAAAAGACACCGACTGGCAAACTGGATAAAAATCCAAAACGCATCAGTGTGCTGTATCCAGGAAACCCATCTCACATGCAAGGATACACAAAGGCTCAAAATAAAGGGATGGAGGAAGATATACCAAGCTAATGGAAAGCAAAAAAAAGCAGGAGTTGCAATTCTCATCTCTGATAAAATAGACTTTAAAGCATCAAAGATCAAAAGAGACAAAGAAGGCCATTACATAATGGTAAAAGGATCGATACAACAAGAAGAGTTAACGATCCTAAACATATATGGACCCAATGCAGGAGAACCCAGATACATAAGGCAAGTTCTTAATGACTTACAAAAGGACTTAGACTCCCACACAATAATAGTGGGAGACTTTAACACTCCACTGTCAATACTAGACAGATCAACCAGACAGAAAATCAACAAGGATATCCAGGGCTTGAACTCAAACCTGGAGCAAGCAAACCTGATAGACATTTACAGAACTCTCCACCCCAAATCCACAGAATACACATTCTTCTCAGCACCACATCACACCTACTCTAAAATTGACCACATAATTGGAAGTAAAGCACTGCTCAACAAATGCAAAACAACTGAAATCATAACAAACAGCCTCTCAGACCATAGTGCAATCAAGCTAGAACTCAGAATTCAGAAACCGACCCAGAACCGCACAGTTTCATGGAAACTGAACAACTGGCTCTTGAATGTTGACTGGGTAAACAACGAAATGAAGGCAGAAATAAAGAAGTTCTTCGAAACCAACGAGAACTAAGACACAACGTGCCAGAACCTCTGGGACACATTTAAAGCAGTCTCTAGAGGAAAGTATATAGCAATAAGTGCCCATATGAGGAGAATGGAGAGATCCAAAATTGACACCCTATCGTCAAAATTGAAAGAGCTAGAGGAGCAAGATCAACAAAACTCAAAACCCAGCAGAAGACAAGAAATAACTAAGATCAGAGCTGAGCTGAAGGAGATTGAGACACGAAAAACCCTTCAAAAAATCAATAAATCCAAGAGCTGGTTTTTTGAAGAGATCAACAAAATAGACAGACCACTAGCCAGATTGATTAAAAAGAAAAGAGAGAACAACCAAATAGATGCAATAAAAAATGATAAAGGGGAAATCACCACAGATTCCACAGAAATTCAAACCATCATCAGAGAATACTACAAACAACTCTATGCGCATAAACTAGTAAACCTGGAAGAAATGGATAAATTCCTGGACTCCTGTGTCCTCCCAAGCCTAAACCAGGAGGAAGCTGAAACTATGAATAGACCAATAACAAGGTCTGAAGTTGAGGCAGCAATTAAGAGCCTACCACACAAAAAAAGCCCAGGTCCAGACGGGTTCACAGCCGAATTCTACCAGACACACAAGGAGGAGCTGGTACCATTCCTTCTAAAACTATTTCAAACAATCCAAAAAGAGGGAATCCTTCCCAAATCATTTTATGAGACCAACATCATCCTGATACCAAAACCCGGCAGAGACCCAACAAGAAAAGAAAACTTCAGGCCAATATCCATGATGAACATAGATGCAAAAATCTTCAATAAAATATTGGCAAGCCGATTGCAACAGCAAATCAAAAAACTTATTCATCATGATCAAGTAGGATTCATCCCAGGGATGCAAGGCTGGTTCAACATACACAAGTCTATCAACGTAATTCACCCCATAAACAGAACCAAAAACAAAAACCACATGATTATCTCAATTGACGCAGAGAAGACATTTGACACAATTCACCAGCCCTTTATGCTAAAAACCCTCAATAATCTCGGTATCGATGGAACATATCTCAAAGTAATAAAAGCTATTTATGACAAACCAACAGCCAATATCATACTGAATGGGCAAAAACTGGAAGCATTCCCTTTAAAATCTGGCACTAGACAAGGATGCCCTCTCTCACCACTCCTATTCAATGTAGTACTGGAAGTTCTAGCCAGAGCAATCAGGCAAGAAAAAGAAATAAAGGGTATTCAAATAGGAAAGGTGGAAGCCAAATTGTCTCTATTTGCAGACGACGTGATAGTATACCTAGAAGACCCCATTGCCTCAGCCCAAAAACTCCTGAAACTGATAAGCAACTTCAGCAAAGTCTCAGGATATAAAATCAATGTGCAAAAATCACAAGCATTCGTCTACACCAATAACAGACTTAAAGAAAGCCAAATCAAGAGCGAACTGCCATTCGCAATTGCTACAAAAAGAATAAAATACCTTGGAATACAACTCACAAGGAACGTAAGGGACCTCTTCAAGGAGAACTACAAACCACTGTTCAACGAAATCAGAGAGGACACAAACAGATGGAGAAACATTCCATGTTCATGGTTAGGAAGAATTAACATCGTGAAAATGGCTATACTGCCCAAAGTAATTTACAGAATCAACGCTATCCCCATCAAGCTACCATTGACTTTGTTCACAGAACTGGAAAAAACCACCATGAACTTCATATGGAACCAAAAGAGAGCCTGCATAGCCAAGTCAATTCTAAGCAAAAAGAACACAGCGGGGGGCATCACACTACCAAATTTCAAACTATACTACAAGGCTACAGTAATCAAAACAGCATGGTACTGGTACCAAAACAGAGATATAGACCAATGGAACAAAACAGAGGCACCGGAGGCAACACAACATACATACAACTATACAATCTTTGATAAACCTGACAAAAACAAGCAATGGGGCAAGGATTCCATGTTTAACAAATGGTGTTGGGAAAACTGGCTAGCCATGTGCAGAAAGCAGAAACTGGACCCCTTCCTGACACGTTACACTAAAATTAACTCCAGATGGATTAAAGACTTAAACATAAGACCTGGCACCATAAAAACCCTAGAAGGAAATCTAGGCAAAACCATCCAGGACATAGGAGTAGGCAAGGACTTCATGAACAAAACACCAAAAGCATTGGCAACAAAAGCCAAAATAGACAAATGGGACGTAATGAAACTCCACAGCTTCTGCACGGCAAAAGAAACAGTCACTAGAGTGGATCGGCAACCAACAGAATGGGAAAAAATTTTTGCAGTCTACCCATCTGACAAAGGGCTGATATCCAGAATTTACAAAGAACTCAAACAGATTTACAGGAAAAAAACAAACAAGCCCATTCAAAAGTGGGCAAAGGATATGAACAGATACTTTACAAAAGAAGACATATATGAGGCCAACAATCATATGAAAAAATGCTCATCGTCACTGGTCATCAGAGAGATGCAAATCAAAACCACATTGAGATACCATCTCACGCCAGTTAGAATGGCGATCATTAAAAAATCTGGAGACAACAGATGCTGGAGAGGATGTGGAGAAAAAGGAACACTTTTACACTGTTGGTGGGAGTGTAAATTAGTTCAACCATTGTGGAAGACAGTGTGGCGATTCCTCAAGGCCTTAGAAATAGAAATTCCATTTGACCCAGCAATCCCATTACTGGGTATATATCCAAAAGACTATAAATTGTTCTACTATAAGGACACATGTACACGAATGTTCATTGCAGCACTGTTTACAATAGCAAAGACCTGGAATCAACCAAAATGCCCATTGATAATAGACTGGATTGGAAAAATGTGGCACATATACACCATGGAATATTATGCAGCAATCAGAAATGATGAGTTCGTGTCGTTTGTAGGGACATGGATGAATCTGGAAAACATCATCCTCAGCAAACTGACACAAGAACAGAAAATGAAACACCGCATATTCTCACTCATAGGCGGGTGATGAAAAATGAGAACACATGGACACAGAAAGGGGAGTCCTAAACAGTGGGGTCTATTGGGGGGAAAAGGGGAGGGCCAGTGGGAGGGGGAGGTGGGGAGGGATAGCCTGGGGAGAAATGCCAAATGTGGGTGAAGGGGAGAAGAAAAGCAAAGCACACTGCCATGTGTGTACCTACGCAACTGTCTTGCATGCTCTGCTCATGTACCCCAAAACCTATAATCCAATAAAAAATTAAAAAAAAAAATCACTTTCTAAAAGTGAGTGTTTTCCCAAACTATTTCAATTTCAATATCCATATAGGTAAGTTTGTGTTTTTATACCATCAGAGAAAAGTGTGAAGGGTATTATTTTAAAGCATTTGACTAGGGGGAAAACAAAACATAGAAATACAACTCACTGCCGTTTTTTTTCAAGGAGTAAAGAAAATAAATTTGGGCACTTTGCTTTGCTTTATATCTAGATTTTTAAAAGTTTTTCAGTTATTTGTACAATCTACTTTTACATTTTCTGTGGAAAATGTAAACAAAAGGACATAATGCCTCCTCAGAGAGTATGCAATACTTAGTAACACTTGACACAGTCACATACAAATCTACTAATGTATATAAAGGATGCAATTAAACTATGTACACAAAAGGGATTAAGAAAGTTATAAAAACCATCACTGTCTTTTTCAACGAGATTGTCACCATCAATATCGTCATTAGAAATGTGAAAATTAATTCTTACTATACTTCAGTGACAGAAGTAATACAAGTCTTAAACACAAATCTACTTCTTTACTACTATGTGAAAGTTCTGCAACAGGGATTTTACATCAGTGATATTTAGCTTTCCCCGTGTCACAATTAAGTTGATATTATTATGTATGCCATCTGTATTTTCATAGTGGAAGAAGCATAAAATAAAGAAAATACTTTCCTTTTATTTGGTGAATAATTGAAGGGCTGGGAGCCAAAAGTCAACTACATAGCACAGATATAAAAGCTAAATTCTGAACTCTAATATCAGAGCCAGCAATCTCTCCAAAGTGCAATTCTGTTTTTATTTTAGTCTGTGCACAGATCTGCGACTGTAAGGGGTTAATATAATGTCACTTCTCCATGATTCTTTTGTGTTAACAGCACCTCTTTATACTTAGCATCTTAAGAAGCATCTTCAAGTAAATAGCATTCTATGATTTAGAAACAAACTAGCAAATGAAAAAATAGGCAAATGATTGGATTAATGAATAAACAAATAAAAGTAAAAATTTACAATTTTTATGAAGTAAAAAGAAACTTTTTTAACTTGGACTTAGTATGGAGCATTTTACTAAGCATAATTACTTATATTTATCTAATCAATCTATTTAATTCTTCTGGACTTCGGTATTATTTTCACTCTTTTTTTCAAGTAAAACTGATAATGAGAGATGGGCACAGAATAAAGTACGGAAATAACCAGTTAAAATATAATGTAGCAGATTCTATGATAAAAACTGGAACAATTTTAATGTCCAGTAGTGAAGTATATTTTTCAAGAAACTATGAAATTCAAAAGAAAAGTCATGGTTATTCCAATATATCATAATTTATTTTCATTTACCAACTTGTAGAAAAAGACACTCTGAAATGGATGAGGCTATTTAAATACTAATAACAATATCAATAATCATAATCATAATAAATATGTGAACTAATATACTGGAGTACAATGCTTCATCCATACATGTAATTAGAATTCTTTAATGATGCCTATAATTGTGATTAAATCAATGTCTGCCTATTCTATAATTTTAGTCTAAATAATCAACTCATACTTTATAAAACTATGCTTGACGAATTTTTAAAATCTTCAATTGTGGTTTATATTGAGAAATTAAATCAAATATACAAAAATATACATAGAAGAGAAAAAAATATACTTGTGTAATGGGAAAATTACAAAGAACCATATATATAACAAACAAAATAGAAGAAAAAATAAGCAAAGCAAGAAAAAAATACTCAGAAAACAATAAGCAAACCCTTGCCATTTTAAGAATGTAGAAATGTAGAATAATAGCTAACTTATATGTGACTATCTTTGTATAATACATGAATAAAACAAACCAAAGAGCTAATCAATCAAATAAGGACCTCAGGTCCTCCTTTCTGCTGTGTGATTTTTAAAATTTCAACTCCTTAAGAAAGTAGATTAATATAAATATAGTTGTGACTTTGCTTTCATATCTAATAATTTATACATTAACTCTCATAGTTGCATATAAATATAAAATTATGTTGTAAATGTAAGATGGATAGTTTATATCAAGAAGTATTCCGTATTACAAAATTAAAATTTGCAGAATCACAATGTAATGAGTTAGAAACCTACATATTTCCAAATTTTAGTCAATAGGTTTAATTTTTTTTAATTTTCAAGTGTTGTTTTTGTTTAAAATATTAGCAAATCAACTGAAATGAATCTGTTTTGCTTTTTAACCTATCTTATTCATTTGTATTATTTCATCAAAATGTTTATTGAACTTATGAAATGTACAAACATTTTAGTGGTATGTTTTTAGGTAACAGTGTTAGTTAATCATTATTGTCTGTCTATACGTACAATTGTGAAATCTTCATTAGGTGTGCTATTCTAATACACCCAGAAAACCATACCCAACTTCAGGGTTCAAAGGAAGTTCATCTCATTATATTTCTTTGTTTTAAGGCAAGCAAACCAGTTAGATACTTGGAACCTGACATAAAGAAAGAACTATTGATGGAGTCAGAACAGATAACAAGGACCAAAAAATCTTCTTTGGAAATAAAATTAAGTTGCTTGGTTCCTTAATTCTTAAATTGTCAAAAAATTATTCACTTTTTCACTTACATTTTTCAAAAATGTATGGAGTGATATCTGAAGAATTGAGGATTTTTAAGACAAAATGCTCAATGAAAGATAAAGGAAGATTAAAAAATAATAAGCTCAACCAGGTTCAGTAACTCAGGCCTGTAATCTCAGAACTTTGGGAGGCCATGGTGGGTGGATCACCTGAGGTCAGGAGTTCAAGACCAACCTGGCAAATATGGTGAACCCTGTCTCTACTAAAAATACAAAAATTAGCTGGGCATGGTGGCAAATGCCTGTAATCCCAGCTACTTGGGAGGCTGAGGCTTGAATCCGGGAGGCAGGGGTTACAGTGAACCTAGATAGTGTCACTGACTCCAGCCTAAGCAACAAAGCCAGAATCTGCTCTGCCTCAAAAGAAAAAGAAAAAAAAAGTAAACTCATTCATTCAGCAATAATTTTGAGAGTCTACTACTCTATGACTGTTTAAGCCCTAGTGATAACTCTCAAGCTACTCTAATGAGTCACAACTATTATAGACAATTTCTTCATTTGCAAGAATATAAACACCTTTGTAGAAGACATTACAAATACATAAATTAATAAATAAGAAATATCAGGTCTGAAATTTGACATGAAGAAGATGAAAAACGTTGATATGACAGAAAACAAATGGATGTGATGATGGGTGTTTTTAAGTCAGATATAATCTCTATAAGGGATATGACATATAAACTGAAAATTCGTAAGTTAGGAACGTGACAAACGTAGAAAGCACTTGGGTAAGTAAAATCCTAAGGGTTAAAGGCCTGAGAAGTAATGTTCAAATAAATGAAAGAAAGTCAGTGTGGTGGGATGGTAATGTGTAGGGGGCAATGATAGAGTTCATACTTACGCTCTGTGCCAGGCATTATTCCAAATATTTTACCCAGATGAACTCATTTAATGCTAGGAAATATGCTGTGAGTCAGGTACAATTATGATGCACACTTTACAGATGAAAGAATTGTGCAATAAAGCAGTAAAATAATATGCCCAAGACTATACTGTAAATAGTTGGTAGACACAAGATTTTAATACAAGGTGTCTGCACATGAAACCAGAGCTTTGACTCTTTCTTGATGCACATAACTGCCTGTTAGACTGTGGCCAAATCACTGAGAACTTTGGGAATAAACACTGGGATTAGAACACTAAATGAAATGTGAATCACTGAATTATTTTAAGCCAGGGAATTACATAATCTGATTTCACTTTTCCATGGGCTCTGGCATTATGTACATTTGTATGGGAAATTTATTGAAATTAAGAAGAAAGCAAATGAAGATGAAAGAAAAATTAAATAGCAAGCATCAAGAAAAAAGAATGTGAAGAGATAAGCTAAGGTTTTTCAATCAGGAAAATATGGTAGTGGCAGAAGTCACTGGCCAGTGTCTGCCAGAAAGTTATGTGCAGTGGAAAAGGAGTCAAAGCTCTGCTTTCAGGTGTAGACTTTCTGGCTTAGAATTCCCAGGGGGAATCAGCCCTGCATTTCTGAGCCATTCATGACCTGCTTCTCCTACTAGATATTTGTGCGCTCTTTGGTAATTAGCTAAACTGTTCTGTAACCTAGTTTACGTGAAATGAGGACTTAAAACTACGTTAGTGTTTCATAATTCAAATATACTACAAAAAAGTAAACGTTTTAAATTCTCCACTGCTGACCTAAAGAAGAAATAGGAAAAGTGGGCAAAGCAGGTGAGTATCATTATATTCATAAAGAGAAACAAAAATAAAAATGAGTGGTAGACAGAGGTTTTTGCCTTATTATCCTTGAGAAACTGTAGAATAGATAATCTCTATAGTCTTTGTTTTCTTAATTCTATGATTCTATAATGAAGGTTTATATAAAGAGTAAACTTTTAAAACTATTTTATGTAAGAAACAGTTTCTCTTATACCTCAAAAAATATCTAAGAGAAAAACCGTGCTTACATGAAAAGCACAGTAAATTGAATCCGTTAAAATAACTCTAGGGCACCCCTAGGGCATCCAGCATTGAACCCAACATTGTTCCCTGTCAAAATGGGTGCAAAGAAGAGAAACTATAAAAACTGTGGAAAAAAAACATTCACTTACATTAATCTAAGATGGCATCTGCTGTTATTGCTGAAGCTCTGTTGCTATCAAATTCAGGTCTGTCTGACCTTGAGAGAAAAAGTACAGAAGTTTTTGCAAGGAAGAAAAAAAATGACTGATATGTTTTCAAATAGTGAATTATGAAAACTTCTTAAATTAGACTCAGAAAATTGTTAGATGTAAGCTTGAATACAATGTAAATTTACAAAATAAATTAGAATGTTATTTGCTTATGCCATGAACATATAAACATATGAACATTGCCGGGAAAATTATTTCTCCAAGCCTATGAACCAACTTTTGCCATCACATAAAAATACATGTTTATACAATTATATTGGAATATATAACAATTTTAATATACATGTTTTGATGCTATACATCTATGAAATTATACAAATGCAGCTTCCTCTCAAATGTGTATACATATATGCAAGACTTTACAAGGTTGATAATACATTAATTATGGCAATGATTTCAAAAGAAGTTAGACTCCTCTAGTAATCAGTTTTTCTTGGAGTTTACCGAAACAGTGTTCTGGACTGTGATATTATAGATCACAACTTCTTAAAAGGTGAGGTGAACTAAACCTCTAAAAATAAACACAAAAGCCAGAACTGGCAAAGGAGGAAATAAGAGTAGTAAGTTACATACATTAAGTTAAAGCACAGTATTACTCAAGGACACTCAGAATTGCAGTATCATTTAAAAATGAAATTTATGAACTGTGTTTAAATCTATTGAGTGTCATTTATCATTAATTATTCTCCTGAAGAACATTCATATTGGTTTTCTTCTAATTTTGTCTATTTATTATTAACTGTAACATTTAAAATAGAAAGCATCATCAGTCCCTAGTCCAGAAGAAATAATTGATTATTTTTCTGAAATAATAGAATAGGATTAATACTTTCTTGATGCTAGCATACATTGAAATTATAACATTAAATATATTAAAAGCAAAGTTATATTGATATAGATTTGAAGGCATCTTGATATATATTTATGTTCACACTACTCTAAGTTCTATGTCTTTAAACTTACCTGTTATTCTTTTTAAAACATACAATATTTATTTTAGCCCTGCTTTACACTTAGCACAGCCTTTTGTTTCAATAATGTTTCATATTTATTTTAATATATATTTTATTATACTACTTGCAAAGATTTTTTTCTATATTCTAACTTTGTTACACAGAGGAAATATATAATTATTCTTCATTTATAGATTGTATAAACTCTTCCAAGTCTTTGAGGTTCTTTCATATGGCAATGAATATGCTTTATACTCAGTTGAATTCATTTGCTAATGAAGAAATTTGGTGACTTAGACCAAACCTAAGCTACATAGGCTAAGGCTTTAAAACTATACATAACTATGTTGGAGTAGTCATTTAGACAGAAATAGTAGTAACTTTAGGAGAAAACAATTTAAAGTAGCTTAGGAGATACTGCTTCTTACTGCTTTCTAGTTGAGCTACAAGATACAAGCTGATTGCTAAACTAAACCACATTTGACAAGAAGGAAAAGTGGAGAAATGGTAAGTATAAAACACAATATAAATGTTACAGCTTTTTCTACTATATTAAAAAATTAGTGTTAATTGCTTATAAAAGCTTATCGTCTTCCTACTGTACATATGAAAATTAACATTACCAAGAGTTTGCATTGTTATCTGATATCACAAACCTGCTTTCACTAGAGAAATCTATATCAGCAGCAGAAATACTGTGTGGTAGATATTGCTATAGGCAGAGCTGACCTAAGCACCTCACCTTGACATGTAGACCACTTCCTCCAAAAATTGACTTGTATGAGTGTCACAATACTATGGAGAATACACTATTTTTTCTCACTGCTAAGAAAGTCACAATTCTAGAAAGTGGCAGTATTTCGGCAAGAAAGGTAAGTATAAAACAAAACTCAAAATGCCAACAGGTTTTTGGTATGGTCTAGCCTCATTAAAAATGTATTTAATTAAGTCTTATAAAAATTTACAAAGGCGTATGCTACATCTAACTTAAAAGAAAAGAAATAAGACCAAAAAAAAAAGCAGTGTGTTGTAAATGCTGTACATGAACTTTTTATTCTTCATAATCGGCTTCTCCCATATTATTATCATCCCCATGTAATAGGAAAATGACTGAGGAACAGACAGAACAATAAATTTTCTAAGATAACACAGCTAGCAAATTGTAAAAAATATTTCTTAATTCAAAGCCTCTGCATTTAATAAAGTTCCAGACATTATAGCCTACTAAATTATCATGAATAAGGTCAAGTTATAATTAATAGAAATTATTTAGTATATGCATTTATTACAGGGATTTCACCTTGCAGCTAAGAAAGAATCTTCTTAAATGTCTATGAGCTTTTACTTGTTAAATAACTTGCACTTATGAAATACACATGTGACATACAAAGATCTAGGACCACATTAATGAAAGTATTATTTCTGAGAAGACAAGAAAAGTTATTACATAGTAATTATTTTTTACCTCATTAAAGCTGGCACATTAATTTACATAGATCAAACTGATAGCATCGTTATCATGTATATTTCATAGTTATTTGGTTTTTGCATATACTGGTATTTATATAACATTCTCTCTAAGTTAAAAACATGTATAGAAAATGCATTTGGAATAAATAAAGAAGGATTCTTTAAAATCAGGAGAAGTAAATTCTCATCCAGGATTTCACAAAATTTACCATGAGATCTTGGACAATTTATTTAGTACATATTATGCTTTTACTTAATCCATAGGGAAAATAAAGAGTTTAGCCTAAATTGTACTAAGATTCAGTTTACAAATCAAAATATAAATGATTTTGACATATTTTACTACATTCTTAATGATTTTTTCATCTAACAATTTTAAAGTTCTATTTCCACATAGAAGTTACACACACACACACACACACACACACACACTTTATTTGATCCATGGTTTTAGTAAGAAAAATAAATTTGCATTAATTGTATTTTTCATGGAAAGATGACAAAATTTACAACCTAGCTGCTACATTATAAATACATGGTGACCAATTTGAGGACTTGTTTTATGCAAATTGTCTTTCCTATATCATGTAACATTTTATATAAGATCTTATTATTCATCTATGAAGCAGAATTTCACGTTGTGAGGAAAATCAGCACAGTGAAAAAACAGCAGCTTTGGAGCCAAGCATATACAGCTTTATACCACAGCTAGATCATCAGTACTTCTCCAAGCTTGGGCGAGTGCCCTGACACCTCTCACATCTCAGTTTTGTTGTTCTTGTTGTTGTTTTGCCTGAACTTTATTCAACTTGGCAACATTTTCTGAGGAGTGTATGACAGAAACCAAAAAAAAAGTAATTTTGATGATGACAATTTTATAAATTTTTGTTTTGAGGGGATAGGAAGCATGGAGAAAAAGTATAACCAATGCATATGTTTTATTTATTCAAAATTTCAATAACAGCAGTGTTCTAAAGTACACTATATTTAAAATAGGGTTAATAAGATTAATGAAGTTACACATAGATGAATGAGGAATTGATTTAGGATACGAAGATATAAACAAAGATTATAGGTATATTCTCATTACAACATCTAACTCAAATAAATAGCAATATTTCCCCTTCCCCCATTCTGTGACCAGTCTCTAATGAATATTTTTCTCAGCACTGTAGAAATTATACTACAGTGAAAAATTTAAAGTTCATAGATAACATAGAATTATTCCTAGTAATGAAATATCAAAATAGTAATTAAGATGTAATAAGCATTAACACTTTACATATATTATCCAAATTTTTGTAAAGTATTATTTTTCACTTACTTGATATTTTGTATTTACTTATTAACGAATATATATCACTTATAGTTACATATGCACATTTAAAATATATATGCAGATATAAGGATATATTACTTAAAGGCATGCATACATATATATAAAATGCTCATAAAATAAAACATGTATGAATATATATTTCCTTATAGAAATTTTTATATTTTAATTAGCTAAAACTAAATGTATTCATTAAATTATTTACATATATTAAATCCAATTACATTAAAATAATTAGAATGGAATAAATATAAACACTTTACATAAGGTAACAACCTTATTGTAAAATAGATAAGTGCTTTAACTACATAAACTAATTTATTCTTCAAAACAACTATGGACTCCCCTGGGAGGGTACACAGAATGAGGGAACTCAGAGCAGAAAGCTTGTGACTTTTCCAAGATCACATAACTTGTAGGTAGCAGAGAGTGATTTCACTCTGGAACCTAGCTTTAGGGTATAATCTCATATGCTCCACACTTTTTGTCTTTGAACAATTAATAAATTGTGAAACTTAAAGTTGAGGAAATCTATAATATAAGTGGAATAATACTATGTTTCCATGAGATTTGTGAATGAGGATTTGAAGTTATATGGCATCTGATTGCAAATCTGAACCTCTTTTCTATCAAAAGTTTTAGAAATTACACACAAATTACCCTAGCTTTGGATTTCTCATATAAAAAACTGTAATCATAGAAATATCATGCATGTGTTTGACAATTATATGAAAAATAGCTAAGTGGCTTGAACAACTCATGGTTCCTGGTAATTGATAGAAAACAGAATAAAACAAAGAAAAACTCTGGTAAAGTTTTCTCTTATTAAAAAAAAATCTTGACAAAAGTAAAGCCCTGAGGTTAAATGCAAATAATTTGATCCCTTTTATAATCCATAACACATCCTTACTGGAATACTAATCTGATTTAAAAAAAGGAAAGGTATTTAAAATTAAAACTATGAAAGGTGTATATGTAACACAATCAATAGACTTTATGTTCTCCAATGCGTATTTCCCTTGTCCTGTAGCCATTAGTACCCCTTTAATTTTCAATATTGTCCAAGTGTAAATGATCAGTAATATTTCTAATATTTCACCTTGGGTATAGAGAAGGCAGAAAGACACTGTGACTGCTTTTTGAGGAGAGACTAAAAAAATTAAAACTGTTTGTCTAATAAAACTTAGCCTTTTGAAATTATGACTGCCAAGACTTTAATAAACTAATGGGGGATGTGGATAGGATTAGCAAGGCAGAGTCATTCAATCAAAAGTACATTAACATTAGAAGCACCCATCGAAGCATGAAAGAGTTCAATTTGGGGCAAATAAGAAGCATGGAACAAATAATTTCTCAGAGCTGCCAAATTCGATATTATAAGGATTAAGCACTGAAGTCCTTGTATTTTACTCATAGAAGAGCTCCTTAGGCTCTCATTCAGATATTTCTGATCTTCCTAGGAAAATAATGCCAAAAAGTTTGTCTGTCTAGTTTATTCTGATTCCACAGCAGATTTGAGCAATTTATATAAAATAGTACCAAGTTAACTGTAGTATCATTAAGAATACATAGAGGTACAAATACCTATTAAAAGAATATTCCAAAATTATATATATATGTACGTATGTATGAACCCACAGCATTTAAACTAATCCTTTCTAAATCAACTTTTATGTTATTAATTTTAAATAAAATACCTAAATTCTAATAAAGTTAAGTAAAATACTGTAATACTGTTTACTTGCTTGTCAAGTCACTTTCCTGAAGTCAAGATCTATTTTCAGGATATGAAGTTCTAAACTTCTACGATCAGCAGTTTTGACCCAAGAAGTAAAATTTCCAAAGACCCTAGTATAAATCAATACTAAAAGCACATATAGGCCTGTTTATGACAGCTCAGAGACTGACAGTGGGAATATTTTTCCCAGGATTTAAGTTATTTAAGAACACTATTATAATAGCCATATGAAATCATCTTTGATATTTAATTGCATTTCTTTCTACCTTTCTTTTACAATGATATTGTTCATGCTTAATTTTATCTTGCTTCAAAACATAATCATCAATAATGATCTGCAACGATTGTTTTCTTGAATATCCATATTATAACATTGTGCTCATTTTATGATAATAAGCACAATAAAAACTGTGATTTCTGATTAAAATTTCAGAGTAATAAAAATAAAAAATAATGACTCAAGATAACAGAAATCAACATGTAAATTGCTTCTCTAACCCAACACTCATTCTGGGAATTAATAATATTAAAAATCACTGAAGAACATTTTTCCTTTCTATAGTTCAAAATCCATCAGTGATACTCCAAGAGCAAGAAACACACTCAGTGCCCACCTTTATTATGCAGCAGGAGAAGGAGTCCAGGATCTTGGCAGAGTTCATTGATTCCAGTGCTGGAGAAAGAGAAGACTACAGGGGAATGTCAAAAGTGCATAGGGAACTAACCTAAAAATTTTCCCACAGCAAATATTACAATGCCTTGAGGACCAAAATCAGTAATGATAACACTGAATTATAACCTAAAGAATAAAATAAGCACTCATGAGTCCCTGCTTATCAAAGAAAGAGAGGAAGAAAGAAAAAGACACAACTCTTTAGAGAAGAGACTCAATTAAAATAGTAGAAAGTATGACGGATAGAAAATCACCAGTAGAATGCCAAAATGAGAATTCTAAATGAGAAATCTAATTACTCAAAGTCAATACTACTAGTAATGCCTGAGTTAACACCATGTAATGCCCTGATTTATGGATGGAGAAGGGCAAACCAATTTGGTAGTGTCCTTTCCAATCTGATCATCATAAAAAAGCCAGAGAAACAAAACTTAAGAAACATTCTATACATAAATAACCTGACTGTTAAGAAATGTCAAGATCATAAAATGTAATGAAACATTGAATTTTGTCACAGATTGGAGAAAAATGTATTATATTCCTAATTAAGAGTAAACAATGTCTTACTCTTCTGTAGGTCAGAAGTTTGACATGGTTCTCATGGGCTAAAAGAAGGCATTGGCAGGGTTGTGGTTTTTTTTTTTAAAGGTTCTGGAATAAAATACAGTTCCTTGGCTGTTCTAGCTTCCAGAGGATAATTTTTTGTTTTGTTTTGTTTAGCCCATTTTCTTTATCCTTCATGCAAACAACTTCACATCTCTTTCACCTACCTTCTACCTTCACATCTGTCTATGACTACACCCAGCAATAATTTTCTGCTTTTAAGAATTCCTGCAATAAGAAAGAACCCACCTGTAAAATCAAAACTAAATTGCCTAACTCAGCACCTATCCCTTTAATCACATATGCAAATTCTATTTACTATGTAAAGTAAAATTTCATGGGTATTGAGGTTTAAAGCATGGCATCTTGGGGAAGAAGAAAGGGTGGCCTTAATTCTACCTATCACTGGAAGATGAGAAATAAACCAATCCTAGATTGGACCCCAAATCAGAAAATGAATGTTAGTGGTGAAATCCAAATAAATTCTGCTGTTCAGTTAATGATACCACATGATAAGATTTGGCTGTGTCCCCTCTCAGACCTTATTTGAATTGTAGTTCCCATAATCCCCATGTGTTGTGGGAGGCACCTGTTGGAAGGTAATTGAATCACAGGGTTGGTTACCCTCATACTCCTTTCATGATAGTGAGTGAGTTCTCATGAGATCTGATGGTTTTATAAGGGGCTACCCCCCCCCACCTGCTGCTGCCTCCTTTGCCCACATTCTTCTCCTTCCTGATGCTCTGGGAAGAAGGATGTGTTTGCTTCCCCTTCCACCATGATTGTAAGTTGTCTGAGGCCTCCCTAGCCATGCTGAACTGTGAATTAATTAAACCTCTTTCCTTTATAAATTACCCAGTTATGTCCTTATAGCACCATGAGAGCAGGCTAGTATACCATACCAATGTTCATCTCTTAATTTTGGTAAGTTTTATGTAAGCCTTAAATCTTAAAGCAACAAGTTAGACAAGGAAGTGCAGACAGTGGTTGCCTGGTGCAAGAAATAGGGAAAAGGTGAGAGAATGAGAATTAACAGTTAATGAACATGATTACTGAGTTTTCAAATGTTTTAAAACATTTTTATGGTAAGTATTGAATTGTATACATTACATTAATGAATTCTATGATATGTCTCAAAATTTGTGTATGTTTTAGAAAATATAGAGTATGTCTAGTTTATATTTTAATATTTTCAAAGCTTTAAAATCTCAAATTAACATAAAGACTATTATTAGTACCATTTTTGCTTGAAAAATTAAATAGAATGCAAAACACTATCTCCTCTGACATTCTTAGGTATGCACACTTGTGTGACTTTAAAGACATGGCGTATTATTTGATATTGAAACTCTTTTAAAAAATCAGTCTATTCCATTTGAATAGTACAAATCTTTTTTTGTGAAATCAACTGAATTGCCCTAGAGAGTCTAGCAATAACTACATAGCATAATTTATACCCATATTACTACAGCTTTAATTAATAAAGAAATATTACAGAATTATGCAGAAAAATCTACAAAAATCATGTTCATAAAAATGAAAGTACTATACTAAATTTCTTTTAACACCATCTTCAATATCCTAGAACTTTATGTAGGGCAATAACTTAAGAAACCATATTTTTAAATGAAGTTACTCTGGATGACAAATGCCAATTATAACTGAATAAAAATTATTTTAAATTTTCATTAAAATCATCAAAGTGACTGTCTCTCTTTTAGCAGTATTATATGTTTACATTTTATGTGCTTATGTGTTACAGTACTATGTGTAGGTTGTTCATGCATTCTGACAGATGACAGTGTTATGTGCTTATATATAGGCTATTCATGTCTATAATATTTTCCTTATATTTAAAATCATTAATTTCTATTTAAAGATATCAAGATGTGGAATTTGAATTTCTCTTAATTAAACAAGGTAAAATTCATTAACAACTTGATTAAATATTTCCTAAATTATATCAACTGCAAATATGTGACATTTCTTAGTGCTCTATAACTTTTTATTTTAACTTCAAAAAGAAATCTCTTTTAAAAGCAATTTATGTGATATTCCTTCAATGTCAAAAGAAAAAATATATTAGAGATTCCTACTAGAACAGCGTATTGGATATATGGATTTTTTGTATGGTGATTGGGTACATAAATTTTTAGTATAGTAACATGTTCCTTTATATTTGAGTCCATGAGAGGCATATAAAGTGTTTTAACATGAGGGTCTTGAGTGTCACCAATTAAGATACAATTCTAAGTTTACCATCCCATCAGTCATTAGTTCTTAGTAGTATTCAGGACATTTAATATTTCTTTACCTCAGTTTCTTCATTTGTGCAAAATATAGTGATCCAAATGAAATAATGAAAAAAGAAGTAATCTCAAACAGTATTTTTTTAAAAATATGAAAAAACTTACTAATTATCTCTAAAATGAGACATTTGTTTCTTCAAAGCTCTCTAACAAAAATTAATAAAATTTCCCACACTCATTTGATATTAAAATAATGGCTTTATTGACTTGTCTATATTGTAAGAACTTTGTGCATCGTCAAATATGTTTCTAAGAATCTTCCACAATATGGTTGCTTTTACAGGTTCACATCCTCTAAGTTGCAGTTAATCTCTCTAGTAGGTACTGATAAATAAAATGCTCAAACTGAAATTATTATATAATTTATGTTTTTTATGCAATAATCAGATGTGAATTCCAATTAAGTGTTGCTCATTCAATTTTAAAAATAAATTTTGTCTAGGGTTAAAAGACTAGCCATAGGAGAGGGCATAATAGTTATTTTACCACAATACTCAAATATTTGGAAACAAAGAAAAATTGTTTGCCAAGCTCTGGAACTGCATAAACTTTATCATTTATTTTAAGATGTACTTATCCTAGCTTTATAATATTATAGCATTATTGACTTCTTGCCTGAAATATTGTCATTGGGAATATAAAAGAATGTTTTAAGTATTTGTAGGTACCTCCTTTCATGCTTGATGAGACAACTGTTTTGGTGGCCTTCAGTCAAGTGACCTCTAAGAACACAAAATAGGGGGACAAATGCTTATCTTGCAACTATAAAAATGAAATTTTGGCATTTATTTCATGAAACAAAGTGTAACTGGGTATTCCAGGTTCTTAGCCCCCCTGCCCCAGGAATGAGGGAAGAGGCCCTGGAGGTGTGGTGGGCTAGTTCAAGTAAATGTTGGACACAAATAGTTTTTGCAGAAAAGTGATTTATTAGGCGAGAGAGAGAGGGAGGGAGAGAGAGAGAGAGAGAGAGAGAGAGAGAGAGAGAGAGAGAGAGAGCGAAATAGGAGAGCGAGAGAGGGAACTCCCACACTGTCATGGGAGGGGATCCAGAGTTGGAGTCCACGCAGATGAGGAGAAGGGGGACTTTTAATCTGGGAGTTACTCCCACCCCATTCAAATTCTTGTCGCATGAGAGGAGTTCCCTCAAACTTCAGCTGGATTGATTGATTTTTGACTTTGGCATTGGATTGGTTGTTTGACCCAACAGTCCCCACAGCTTTTCCATAGCTTTCTAAAGAAGAGAAGCTCACCTTGGCAGTCAACCATCTGGTGCATGGGAAAGTTAGACAAAGAACTCTAAGCGTCCCATTAGGGGGGATGGGGGTGGATAGATGTATCGTGCTGGGAAGTTCTTGCCTTTGAAACCATACCCCATGTGGACCCGGGAAGAGAAGTTAACGTCCCTCAGAGGAAGGATTGAATGCCACCACATTTACAACTTAGGCTTTTGTTAATTTTATATTCCCATGTGGTTGCTGTATTATGCTAAACCATATTAAATAAAATATTTTTACAAAATATGTTATAAAAACTATGCACAGGGAAAAGTTATATTTTATAAATTATGGAAATTGTTCAAATAAATATGTAAATATATTCTGATTAAAGCACTCAAGAATGGACACTATAATCATTCTAAGGTTTGTATTTCTTACTCATACTGTTTAAAGAGTATATAATGCCTTATATATCATATTAAAGTCCCAAAGCAAACTTTTTGTATTCTATTAATAATTTAAAGGAGTTTAACTGTCTTTAAATAAAAAATAAAATTATTGTCTTCTGTTTTTAATAAAATTAAAATTGTCTTAAAATAGGAAAAAATATGAATTAAGCTATATTATTATTTTCATTAAAATGTTTCCTTTTAGAATTGTATATATACCTACTCTTCCCTTAATATAACCCAGAAGATATGATTACAACATGTTACATCCATAGTAAAAAATGTTTAGGATCTGTGATTTTATGCTACTTGCATCCTAAAAATTTTGCCTACCACAATCTTTTGCATGCTCTTTGTAAGACATGAGACTTAGGAATCAAAGATTAAAAATGTTATAAGTCTCAGATCAGTCAGCTTCATGAGCATCAGCATCTGTGTTGCTTTCCCTAGATCCCAAGCCCCAAGGAAACAACACATTATGGGTCCAGATGGACCCTTGCAGTAGACTAGCTTATAAGAGAGGAACTGTGAATCTCCTATATTGGGCAATAAGCATGACTGCCCCTTTTTTCAGGAAGAATATTATCTTTACAATACTACATGGTCAGCATGATGGGGCTTGGTTCTAGAGAGAGACATTATTAATCTTCTAAGAATGTATGCTATCAAAACATTCATAGAAAGATTGTGCACTGTTAAGGAATCAAGTTACTTGCTTGCAAGATATATAAACACAAGAAATTCAAGGAGATTCTTACTTTGATTTAATAACTTTTTGGCTCATGCATCTTTTTCATGAATACACCACTCTACCACCTGCTCCAATTAGTCTAACTTAGAAAGGCTGGGACCATATCCATTTAATTCATGCCATACAGCATTCAATTAATAATACTTTAAATAAGATTCCATACAGGAAGATGAAACCATCCTGCAACATTGACCTCAACAATGTCCCACCGCTGAGTTCCACACCTAACCAGATCCAAGAAAAAAAAAAAAAATCCCATGAAATACTTCACTGACTTCAACTTGGTTTGTGAGAACAAAAAGTGAAGAAATTATATCACTCATAACAATGCTGGTCAGAGTTGAGACTGATCTAAATCACTTTGGGGACTGAAGAGGTGTTACTGATAACTTCAGTTGAAGTGAGGAAGAATCTTTCCACTGTCTTTTTTAATTTGATGACTCCCATTGTAGAGTTAATTTCCCAGATGGTAAGCATAAGTAATCAGTCACGTATCCCACAAGAAAGCTCCCACAAAGACCATTAGAGCCTCATGTAGGAGAGGACTCTGTAGTCTTCTGAGGGCTACAGGATCTACTGCTTGTGCTTCTTTAAACTCCTATAACAACTTCTTTGGTTTAAGACTGTGTTTCCCGGAAAGAAGTAAGTAAATGCTTTATTTTTACATAAGAAGTTCAGTCCCAGGGCACATATGATGACCTTGGAAACATTGTGTGATAAACACTGTTGAGGCTTCCCAGGTGAGACCTCTATCGGTCAATGATTCCAATGTGGTTTTCCAGACAGCTAGCAAGTCTTTAAATTCCTAGTTGTGTTTAAAGTATTGAATTTCATCATAGTTCAATTAGAAGACATCTATACAAGCCTATCCTTTCTGTCTACTCCATCATTCAGGTTGCATTCATCTACTACATAGAATAACTGAGAAATGGCTATGGAATTGCATGTGCAAATGTAATACATAATTACTGTCAGGTGTATTGTGTGGGAGGAACAATATCTGGGTCCTCTTCCTGATGTTTCCAGAAGACTTCTTGGTAATATTGATGGAAATGTTGATCAAATTATGATTAGAATTATTTGGCAGAGGGATGCAGACCCAAAAGTCAGGTAAAATTAAGGTGTTTATAATAGGTTAAAGAAGCCACATCAGATTATTTCTCTTTGAGAGAAAAGATTAACGGGCAGGTCTGCAAGACAAGATCATTAATATACCTCTTTCTCTCCTGTATTTCTTTTTCTTTTATTGCATTTTAGGTTTTGGGGTACATGTGCAGAACATGCAAGATAGTTGCAAAGGTACACACGTGGCAGTGTGATTTGCTGCCTTCCTCTCTTTCACCCATATTTGGCATTTCTCCCCATGCTATCCCTCCCGAACTCCCCCCTTGCTGTTCCTCCCCCCATTCCCCCCAATAGACCCCAGTGTATAGTACTCCCCTCCCCGTGTCCATGTGTTCTCATTATTCATCACCCTCCTATGAGTGAGAATATGTGGTATTTCATTTTCTGTCCTTGTGTAAGTTTGCTGAGAATGATGTTCTCCAGATTCATCCATGTCCCTACAAATGACACGAACTCATCATTTTTGATTGCTGCATAATATTCCATGGTGTATATGTGCCACATTTTTCCAGTCCAGTCTATCATCAATGGGCATTTGGGTTGGTTCCAGGTCTTTGCTATTGTAAACAGTGCTGCAATGAATATTTGTGTGCATGTGTCCTTATGGTAGACCGATTTATAGTCCTTTGGATATATACCCAGTAATGGGATTGCTGGGTCAAATGGAATTTCTATTTCTAGGTCCGTGAGGAATTGCCACACTGTCTTCCACAATGGTTGAACTAATTTACACAAGCACCAGCAGTGTAGAAGTTTTCCTATTTCTCCACATCCTCTACAGCATCTGTCTCCAGACTTTTTAATGCTTGCCATTCTAAATGATCACCAGATTGAGTTGCCATCTGGCGTGAGATGGTATCTCAATGTGGTTTTTGATTTGTATCTCTCTAATGACCAGTGATGATGAGCATTTTTTCACATGTTTGTTGGCCTCATGTATGTCTTCTTTTGTAAAGTGTCTGTTCATATCCTTTGCCCATTTTTGAATGGGCTTGTTTTTTTCTTGTAAATCTGTTTGAGTTCTTTGTAAATTCTGGATATCAGCCCTTTGTCAGATAGGTAAACTGCAAAATTTTTTCCCATTCTGTTGGTTGTTGATTCACTCTAATGACTGTTTCTTTTGCCATGCAGAAGCTGTGGAGTTTGATTAGGTCCCATTTGTCTATTTTGGCTTTTGTTGCCAATGCTTTTGGTGTTTTGGTCATGAAGTCCTTGCCTAATCCTATGTCCTGAATGGTTTTGCCTAGATTTTCCTCTAGGATTTTTATGGTGCCAGGTCTTATGTTTAAGTCTTTAATCCATCTGGAGTTAATTTTAGTGTAAGGTGTCAGGAAGGGGTCCAGTTTCTGCTTTCTGCACATGGCTAGACAGTTTTCCCAACACCATTTATTAAATAGGGAGTCCTTTCCCCATTGCTTGTTTTTGTCATGTTTATCAAAGATTGTATGGTTGTAGATATGTTGTGTTGCCTCTGATGCCTCTGTTTTGTTCCATTGGTCTATATCTCTGTTTTGGTACCAGTACCATGCTGTTTTGATTACTGTAGCCTTGTAGTATAGTTTGAAGCCCAGAAGTGTGATGCCTCCTGCTGTGTTCTTTTTGCTTAGAATTGACTTGGCTATGCAGGCTCTCTTTTGGTTCCATATGAAGTTCAAGGTGGTTTTTTTTCAGTTCTGTGAAGAAAGTCAATGGTAGCTTGATGGGGATAGCATTGAGTCTTGTAAATTACTTTGGGCAGTATAGCCATTTTCCTGATATTGATTCTTCCTATCCATGAACATGGAGTGTTTCTCCATCTGTTTGTGTCCTCTCTTATTTCGTTGAGCAGTGGTTTGCAGATTTCCTTGAAGAAGTCCCTTACATTACTTGCAAGTTGTATTTCTAGGTATTTTATTCTCTTTGTAGCAATTGTGAATGGCAGTTTTTTCTTGATTTGGCTCTCTTTAAACCTGTTATTGGTGTATAGGAATGCTTGTGAATTTTGCACATTGATTTTATATCCTGAGACTTTGCTGAAGTTGCTTATCAGTTTCAGGAGTTTTTGGGCTGAGGCAATGGGGTCTTCTAGGTATACTATCATGTTGTCTGCAAACAGAGACAATTTGGCTTCCTCCTTTCCTATTCGAATGCCCTTTATTTCTTTTTCTTGCCTGATTGCTCTGGCTAGAACTTCCAGTACTATACTGAATAGGAGTGGTGAGAGAGGGCATCCTTGTCTAGTGCCAGATTTCTAAGGGAATGCTTCCAGTTTTTGCCCATTCAGTATGATATTGGCTGTTGGTTTGTCATAAATAGCTTTTATTACTTTGAGATATGTTCCATCAATACCGAGTTTATTGAGCGTTTTTAGCATAAACCACTGTTGAATTTTGTCAAAGGTCTTCTCGGCATCAATTGAGATAATCGTGTGGTTTTTGTTTTTGGTTCTGTTTATGTGGTGAATTATGTTTATAGACTTGCATATGTTGAAACAGCCTTGCATCCCCGGGATGAATCCTACTTGATCATGATGAGTAAGTTTTTTGATGTGCTGTTGCAATCGGCTTGCCAGTATTTTATTGAAGATTTTTGCATCTATGTTCATCATGGATATTGGCCTGAAGTTTTCTTTTCTTGTTGAGTCTCTGCCACGTTTTGGTATCAGGATGATGTTGGTCTCATAAAATGATTTGGGAAGGATTCCCTCTTTTTGGATTATTTGGAATAGTTTCAGAAGGAATGGTACCAGCTCCTCTTTGTGTGTCTGGTAGAGTTCGGCTGTGAACCCATCTGGACCTGGGCTTTTTTTGTGTGGTAAGCTAATTGCTGCCTCAACTTCAGACTTTGTTATCAGTCTATTCATAGTTTTGGCTTCCTCCTGGTTTAGGCTTGAGAGGACACAAGTGTCTCTCCTGTATTTCTTAAGGTCTAACATGCTTCCTACACAGGTTCCTAAGGTTGTTGCTCTTTCCATTTTGACAGAAATGATGTTTTCTATTCAAGTAACTACAACTTCATCTTTTTCTCAAATATCACATAATCATACCCGAATTTGTCATTTGGAGGGATTGGGTGCAAGAAATACAAGCGCAGTTTTATAAACCTTAAAGAAATCTGTTATTTCCATAACCATTTCCCTCTTGAGTCAGTTTTGGTGGACTTTGAAAACACAGTACACAACCAAGTACTCAGTCATTAATTTTCATAACTGAGATCAAGTCAGTCAAACAAGTGAATCCAGATGCTTCAAAAAGAATTAAAATTAAATCTCTAAGACCCTGTTTTTGCTAGGCTGTCACTTTGGAACTACATCAACCGGATTGTCTGAGGGTGGTGCTAAGTGAGGAAAAAAAATTATGTCTAGGAATCATAAAGATTGAGTCCTGAATATTTAAAAATATTTTGATAAACCTCCCTAGTTCTTTAAAAAATTGTTTTTCAGGAAGTGGTCAAGAGAAGAAGATCCCTTGTTTATGTCAACAATATGCATACAGCAAATCAGCTTATTAAGGTGTTTGGCCTGGGAGGAAGTAAGAGAGACAGTGTTAGAAATTTTTTTTTTTATTTGATATTTGCATAGTTCCAGAAAACCAGAATGATGGTAGGCATTGTGGATATCCATCAACATACCTGGACTACCAGCCCATTTTTGAATGACACATATATATCAATGTGTCCTTATAGCATATATATGTTATATATAATATATATGTCTGATATATAGGTTATATTGTTATATATGTATATATGTTGTATATGTCTGATGTATATAACTATATAGAAATAAAACCTGTATATATAAAACCTATATATAATATATAATACATATGTTTATATAACATATATAGGTTTTTTTTTTTTTTTTTGAGACGGAGTTTCGCTCTTGTTACCCAGGCTGGAGTGTAATGGTGCAATCTCGGCTCACCATAACCTCTGCTCCTGGGTTCAGGCAATTCTCCTGCCTCAGACTCCTGAGTAGCTGGGTGGCACACGCCACCACACCCAGCTAATTTTTTTGTATTTTTAGTAGAGACAGGGTTTCACCATGTTGACCAGGATGGTCTTAATCTCTTGATTTCCTGATCCACCCCCCTCAGCCTCCCAAAGTGCTGGGATTACAGGCTTGAGCCACCATACCCGGCCATATATATAGGTTTTATATTTATATATAGGTTATATAGAGAGTATATATCTATATATGCTATATACATAGATAACATATATATATTATATAAACATATATACGTATATAACATGTATATAACCTATATATATTAGACATAACTTGTATATATATCAGACTGTAAAAATAACATATATACAAAAGAGCACATAGCTGCAAACTTCTGTACAATGTCCTTTTCTCTTTACAAGAAAAAATAAATTCTGGCAGTAGGTTAAAGTCGGATATACACCAGTAGCCTTTCTATTACAAACATATCGTCTTATGATTTGTGATTAGCCTATAAGAGTGGATGTGCTGCAATGAATGAATATTATAGGATGGTTGATCTAGGCATCATTGATGGTTATCCAAGCTTGATCAGCAATTTAATTACAAGTGTATCAGCAGGCCTGATTCTGAAGCTCTTCATAAATGACCTAGGAACTTTGACCAACAGCAGAAATTTATTTCCACAATTCACAGACATTAAAAAGGTTATCTTCAATCTGCTAGTATGCTATTTTCCAAATTGCAAACTAAATAACTGTCATTAAGAGTAGTCTAGTAATTTGTAAAACATAGCAAGGGAGGAAAAATAGTTCCAGAATGGTGGTGTGATAAGCTCTCTCCCCAGTAAATAACCATTATGAATTTTAAAAAATAAAAATACAGTTTTCATAAATTATTCTAAGTGCATACAAAAGATAAACACTTGTTCACAAAAATGTAGTAAATTTTTGTAAGAAAACAGGAATGTGTAGACTTGAACCATGAACCAATCTTTTCCCACTCTGAAGGAGTGAGCCAAAAAGGTAGAGATTATTATTCCCCAGCTCCCAGCCAAGGGCAGCAGTATTGCTTGAGGAGAATCATGCCACTGGCATTCTTCATTCTGCCAAGTAACATGTGGCGGGGGTTATATTTCAAATGAGTATATATTAGAGATAAGGGGTTTACTTTCTCCACCCCATTTAGAGGGTAGGATTTCAAACCAGGTATGGAAAGCTGAGAATAATAAAGACCCTCATCCAACTCACTCAAAAGGCAGAGGAGTTCCATACTAAAACAGTCAAGCTGAGAAAAGAAGATGTTGAGATCCCAAAAAAGTTGTCTGTTGATGATGCAAGTGTATCACTAAAAGAACTGGACCACTCTCCATATTCCAAGCAATGGAAAAGTTATGCAGAGATTTTTCCCAGGGGGTTAAACAGATCATAAGACAGGGTAGTTCCAAAGCATTGTCTAGGAGAATTGACTTCACGTAGAACACAATGTAGGGAGCTTAAAGGTATTTACAAAACAGATTTTGGTGGTAAACAATTGAGGGAGTTTAGATATCTCATGAGAACAATAGCACAAACTATAGGCTACCAGGATACTAAACACTCATACACAACAAGAAAAGGAAGATAAAAAGATCATTCATGTGGTAAAAACAAACCTCAAAAACTAGCCTCAAAATACTGTTTCAAAGAGACTTTGAAGTAATTTATGCCACAAGAATTGTTGAAATCCATAGAGCAATCAGCAAGCAATTTGTGATGTCTGCCAGCGAGGTGAGATACCAACAGAGGTAGACAGGTTAACAGAAATATTAGGGAAAGACTATCTACGAAAGCCCTGTAGAATCACTATGATGCCAGGGTGATAGTCCTGATATAGAGACAATCTCCTTATACCTTGGAGGAGTGACAGCAGAGGTTTTATACTGTATAGAAAATATACTTTACTAAAATAATCTTGCCCAAGTTTCTAAATAAATGAACACACAATGAAATAAAAACAAATGCAATCCCTGGAGAAAAAGAAAAGGGAAATCAATGTTTAGACTTGGTCCAAGAAATTATCCAAACATCCAACCATAAGCAAAAAATTGTGAGGTAACTAAACAGAAAACTGTGACCCCAGAAATGGGAGATGGAAAGCAGCAGTGAAAAAAACTAGATATGAGACGGCCCAGATGTCAGACTTAGTAGACAAAGTATTCAAAATAACTATTATAATTACATTTGAAAGCCCAAGGAAAACCATGCGTAAAGATGTAAGGAAAGATAAAATATCATTGTTTCATCAAATACAGAATATCACCAGAAATATAAAAAATATAAAGAATCAAGTTAAAATTCTGGAGTTGAAAAGTATAATAATTGAAAATAAAAATTTACCAAAGGAGCTCACAAGTAGATACGAATTGGCAGAAGAAAATATCAGCAAGCTTGAAGACAAATCTGTAGAAATTATGTGCCCTATAAAACAGAAAGAATAAAAGACACATAAATAGAACCTCAGAAATATGTGGGACACCATTAAGCACAACAATATATGGGTAATGGGAATACCAAGAGAAAGAGAACAAGAGAGAAAGAAAGAAGCAGATAAATATTTGAAGAAATTACTTAATTAACAATTTTATAAAAGGCATTAATCCTTACACAAACAAGCTCAATGAACTCCAAGTAGAATAAGTGCAGAGAGATTCATACTCACGTATATTATAGTAAAAATACTTCAGGACAATGACAGAAAAAATCTTTAAAACAGCAAGAGAAAAACATTTCATCACATTCAAAAGAGCCCCAATATGAGAAACAGCCAATTTCAGAGCAGAAACAATTGAAACCAGAGGAAATGAGAATACTCAAAGCTCTGAGAGAAAAAAATATCAAACAAAAATCTTATACTGAGAACAAATGCTTTCAAATGTAAAGGTGAAATAAAAAAATGCCCAAATAAACAAACCTTAGAGATTATTTGCGAGCAAAACTGTTTTATAAGAAACAATAATGGAAGTTCTTTATGGTGAAAGCAAGTGACCCCAAAATGTAATTAGAATCCACATGAAAAAACAGATCACAGGTAAAAATATATGTAAGTATGAATAATAGTAAAAATGCATATTTCTTCTTCTTACACACTTAACTAACTAAATTGTATTCTATAAATCAATAGGTATACCATTGCATCACTGGGCATAGACTATATATAACTATAGTACACTTAACAATAAAATCACAATTACATTACATATATGTGGATTAGACAAACTGATCAAAAGTCAGAGAATGTGAGACTGGAAAAAAATCAACCAACCAATCAACAAACAAACAAAAAACAAGATTCAAGTCTATGCAATCTGTAGGAGAAATACTTTAGATTGAAAGACACAAATATATTCAAAGTTAAAGGGCAGAAACTGTGCTTTATGCAAACAGTGAACTTAAGAAAGCAGGAATAAGTGTATTAACAGACTAAATGGAGTGAGTTTATTAACAGATGTTTTCAGATGTATAGAAGAAAAAAAGAATTATTTTATAGTAATAAAGAATCCATCCATTAGAAATATATACCAATATAAACAAATATGCAATCAGAAATACAGTGCCAAATTTGCTTTAATAAAAACTTACAGAATTGAAGAGAAACAGATAAATCAATAGCAATAGATAGAAAATTTAATAGCCCACTTTCAATAATGAATGGAACAAACAGTAAGAAAATCAACAAGGAAATAGAAGATTTAAGATTTACAAGTCAGTTATACCTAACAAACAGACATCTTTGAAACATTCCATTCTGTGAAAAGTTAAAGGTTCCTCTTCAAAGTTTTCCTTTTTGTTAAAGAATAAATAACAAGTGTTACAAATAATAGTTTCTTTTAAAAACTAGCTTCCTTCAAGCGTCCTTCCTTTTTGCTAGTAACTCTTTGTTAAGCCCTATGTAGCTGCTAAATATAGTAAAGGAATATGTACATTCCATATCCTTGTATTTTAACCAAGTTATTTGTTCTGGCCTAGAGCCTGCTCAGACTTGTCCAAACACGCCCAGGAATTTCCTGGATCACAGTTTATGCCTCTTTCTTATTTGAAAATGTTATTAATCTCCTAGTTTCCCATAAACAACCTCCTTTCTTTCTTTGTTCTCCATCATGGGTTTACCTGTTTAAGAAAGTTTGAAGTTTTTAGCCAATTGGGATCAGTCTAGATTGTGTGGTCCAACTCATTCCAATGGAGATAGGACATAGCAGTAAGGATTGAATGTGTCATGGGTAAATCTTCTGCTTTTTTAAAAATTTGATGTGCTCTCATGTCAATCAGACTTCTGAGAAGCACCCTTTCTGCAAAAAGTAAAATTGTCTTGCAGAGAAAAGTTCTTTGCCTGTATGCTGTTCTTTTCAGCACTGAGGAATAAGCATTTGTTTCCAATTCCATCAAAGCTGAATTTACTTCTCCAGTGCACCCAGAATATTCTTTAAAAAATACTATTAATTCATGAAATAAGATAATGAATTTCAAAGAATTGGAAGCACAAAAGGCATATATTGAAACTGAAATATAATAACGTTAGAATCCATAACAGAAAAGAATCTGGGAAATATACAAATACTATTCAATTAAACAACATATACCTAAATTACCAATCAATAAATCAAAGAAGAAATTACAAGAGAAATTAGAAAGCCCTTTGATATTAATGAAAATGAAGACAAAGCATACCCACATTCATGGAATACAGCTTAATCAGTGCTTAGAAATGTATACCTATTTTATAAAATAAAATATTTTATGAACAAGCACGTACTCAGAGATTTTATTACCACCAGGCCTGCTTTGCAAGAGCTTCCAAAAGAAGCATTATACATAGAAAGGAACGACCAGTATTAGCCTTTCTAAAAATATACCAAAAAGTAAAGAGCATCAACATAAAGAAGAATTTATATCAATGAATGGATAAAATAGCCAGTTAACATCAAATGGCAGTAACCTAAAATTTAAGTCGACTAAATCCCCCAATCAAAAGATACAGCCAAAACCTAAGAGTATGCTGCATCCAGACCCATTTTACATCCAAAGATACACAAAGACTCAAAACAAAGGGATGGAGAAAGACTTACCAACCAAATGGAGAGCAAAAATAAATAAATAAATAAAAAGCAGGAGTTGCAATTCTCGCATCTGATAAAATAGATTTCAAAGCAACAAAGATATAGTGGTAAAAGGATCAATGCAGCAATAAGAGCTAATGATCCTAACACACGATACACAAGACCCATAAAGAGATTTAGACTCAACGAGACAGAAAATTGATGAGGACAACCAGAACTTGAACTCAGATCCAGAACAAGTAAACTTAATAAATATTTATAGAGCTCTCCATTTTAAATACACAAAATATACATTCTCCACTTTAAATACACAAAATATTGATCAGCCATTATTAATACCCATTTTTTAGAATAAAGCAATATTCCCGTTCTCTCTCCCTCTTTTTCTTCCTCTTTCTTCCTCTCCTTCACTCCTTTTTTTCCCTTTCTTTTCTTCTTTCCTTTCAAAATTATATATATATATATATATATATGCCTACATTTAAACAAAGAAACATTAAAAAGGGCATACTAAATCTAATATTAAGAGACAAGAAAATAATAAAGATTAGAGTGAAAATTAATAAAATGGAGAATAAAAAACAATATAAAAATACAACTGGAGTACATTCAGCATTAACTGAAAAAAACTATATACTGTAACCAAATAGAAAATATCCTCATAATGGCTCAACATCCCAAAATAAATTAATGCAATATATTATATAGATAAAAGAAAAGACCAAAATTACATTATTATCTCCACAAACTCAAAAAAAAAAAACTTCTGACACAGATAGAAATGCAATACCTTTATGATAAAGTCCAAAACCTTTATGGTAAAAACATTCAACAAACTAGGAATAAAAGAAAGCTTCTTCACCCTGATATTTATCATATCAGATTAGCCATTTCTCAAAACATTTAAATGTAGAGTTTCCACATAACCCAGAAATTCTGCACCTAGGTATGTACTCAAGATAAATGAAAATGTTTGTTCACACAAACACTTGCATGTGGATGTTTATAAGAGTATTATTCACAGTCACCAAATATCAGAAATTGCACAAAAGTTCATGAACCGATGAGTGGATAAAAATGTATATCCCCATAATAGAGTATTAATTCATCAATAAAAAGGAATGGCAACAAATACACGTTACAATGTGAAACATGTATGTTTAATGTTTAAACACTCATAATAAGATAGCATGTTCAATGCTACAACATGAATGAATGCATTATGACAAGTAAAAAAATTGAAAAAAATTATATATTTTATAACAACATTTACATGAAATGTCCAGAATAGTCAAATCTGTGGTGACAGAAAGATTGGCGTTTGCCCAGGGCTCATGTGTGAGAGAAAATGAGGAAAGACTACTAATGGTGCAGGGCTTCTTTGTTTTGTTTTATATTGTTTTGTTTTTGAGATGGAGTATAGCTCTGTCACCCAGGCTAGAGTGCAGTGGCACAATCTTGGCTCACTGCAACCTCCAAGTCCAAGGTTCAAGTGATTCTTCTGCCTCAGCCTCCCCAGGAGCTGAGATTACAGGCATCTGCCAACATGCTCAGCTAATTTTTGCATTTTTAGTAGAGATGTGGTTTCACCATGCAGATCAGACTGGTCTTGAACTCCTGACCTCAGGTAATCCACCTGCCTAGGCCTCTCAATGTTCTGGGATTATAGGTGTGAGCCACCATGCCCAGCACACAGGATTTCTTTTTATGATGATAAAAATGGTTTAATATTGTTTATGTTGATAATTATACAACTTTTTGAATATACTAAAAACTATTGAATTTTATACTTTAAATTGGTGAAATATATGTGTGAATTATATTAGAATAACGCTTTTATGTAATCCCAAAATAAAAACAATAGCATGCCATATATTCTTAACCTCAAAACAAGAGTCCATGGTCCCAGTGAAGTAGAAATTTTGATATTAGTAAATTTAACTACAATTTTCAAACTTATATATCAGCTTCTTGGTATGTTTTAATAATGCAGTGTGTGTCTGTGTTTCTGTGATGTGTGTGTCTCTGTGTGTGTGTTTGTTTGTAATACCGCCTAGGCACTTAGGTGAAAGTCTTTAAGTGGAGGGCCCTTCATGCTATTGCTTTTCTTCATACGGTGAAATAGGAGATAAAAGTTTCATCAGAGAGATAGGTGCTACTATTTCATGCATAACCAAGTTGCTATGGGGGCTGTCCAGATGCATTCTAGAATATATCATCTCCATTTGACTAGTGAGATTTCTTGTATACCACCCACCATGTTAGACATGAAACGCAAGATGATCCATGGTAAATTGAGAATTTCAAACCAGAGAGTCAAATGGCCATGTTGGGTCAGGTATGTAGTTTCAACAAAATTCCAGTAGCAAGCCAAGAGATGCTTTTTTAAAAATTGCATATCTGGTAGCTTTCCACAACTGGACCTATTTATGGATAGGAAACACATTCAAAATTCCAAAGGGTGCTTCTTGGTGGAGGTGGCCTCCATTTTCCAGAGGTTCTAATCATCAAAATATCGATAGCAAAGGTTTTAACTCATAGGATTCATTAGTATACTGGAATATTAAAAATACAAGCAGTTCTGCACAACTAATTCCCCTCAACCAGGAGAATCCTCTCTGGGCCTTATGGGATGGGGAAGAGGGAGCATATAATACAATATGAGAAGCCATTCACAATATATCAATTCTTACTGCACATTTAGAGATAGAAACAACAACATACATTACGTGGTCCTAAAGGGTACCACACACAAATTCATGTTAGTATGCTTTCTCCACTGAAAAACTTCCCAAACTACAGAAACTTCTACATCTATGTCTAAAAGAGACAACTTTGCTTCTCTTCACTCCTCAAATTTCTCTGAGAATGTATAGCCATCAGTCACTTTCGGAAATAAGGAGAATTAATCTCCACCCCTTTCATGGTAAAGCAGCTGAAGACAAAAGAAAATCATCTTTCATGTTAAAGCAGCTGAAGACAGATGAGAATCAACAGAGGACAAGAGTGTCTCCAAACCAGTAATTGAGTAATATTTACTTTTAGTTTCATGCGGCATTATGGTTGCTTGATGCTCAATCTAATTTATAGTGTTTTGTTCTAATGTTTTGTACCCCATATTGACTGTAAAGGCATTACTAGCATCATCAACTTCTACTTTGAGGATCCCTTGATTCATCGATGACAGCCACATCACTTTGCTTTTCCCCTGGAACCAAACAATTTACCTCTTTGGCTTACCAAGCCTTGTTTTTTCCTTGCAACTTTAAGTTTCAGGAGGTACATGTGGAGTTTTGTAATATGGGTAAATTGTGTGTCACGGGGCTTGGTGTACAAATTATTTTGTTGTTCAGGGTAGTGAGCAGAGCATCCAATAGATTCTCACTCTACTCCCATCCTCCAAACTCTTGTAGGTCCCAGTGTCTACTGTTTCCTTCTTTGAGTCCATGTGTACCCACTGTTTAGCTCCCACTTAGGAGTGAGAACAGGCAGTATTTAGGTTTTTTTGTTCCTGCATTAATTTGATTAGAATATTGGCCTCCAGCTGCACCCATGCTGCTGCAAAGAACATGATTTTGTTCTTTGTTATGGCTGCACACTATTTCATAGTGTACATGGCCCACATTATCTTTGTCCTCTCTATTGCAAATGGGCATCTTGGTTGATTCCGCATCTTTGCTATTGTGAATTGTGCAACAAAGACCTCAAAAGCAATTACAATCAAAAACAAAAATTGACAAGTGGAACCTAATTAAACCAAGGAACTTCTGCATAGCAAAAGAAACTATTAATAGGATAAAAGGAAAACCTACAGAACTAGAGGAAATATTTGCAATCTATGCATCCTACCAAAGGTCAAATATCCAGAATCTATAAGGAATTTAAATAGTTCCTTTTAAAAAGAAGTTTATTTTTATCTGGGTCATTTTCTATACAATTGTCCTGATACTATCTCTCACATTTCTGGCCAGATTTAACTCAAGATAGAGGGGTGTTTTTTATGCTACAAGGGATGACTGCAAGAATTTGTCTAGTTGTATTTAGGTTGGTTGCTTATTCTCTTGCACTTCACTTCATTGTTATTTTAAACATGATTTGGAACAATGAAATCTACAATAGTATTCAATGCTTTATCTGTGCTTTCACATGAGGGTTGTCTGTCTCAGAGAAATTTTCCCAAGACTGCCAAATCCCTTACAGTACCCCATACTGCCAATAACTCAATAAAGATTATTTATGTATTAATTAGTACATTATTGTCATAATAGAGGACTCTGAACTGTACAATGGCCCAGTTCTTGCCATTCTTTCCTAACAAGCACCTCTTTCTCTTTCAATGACTCAAAGTTTTAAAAATTATCTGACTTTTGGCCCATAGTATTTATGAATTTTCTTCTTTTTTTGTACAGCAGAGTTAACGTATCTCTGTATCCATAGTCAGATGACTAGATGAGAGAAAAGTCATAACCTCCTGCTCACCCAGGATAAATAATAGTATTAATTATTGCAATGGAGCAAACCTATCTAAATGCCAGAAAGCAAGAAAGTGTCACTTCTGGGAGCAGAGTTTCCACCAACAAAGACAACGCTCAGAAGACTGATTTTTGAACCATTTTCAAACAATCATGTCTCAATTCCTCTTTATTAAAAGTCAACAAAATCCTACAGCATATCACTAGTTTTCCTTAAAATTGATGTACGTGTTTGCTACTAATTTCTATGGACTCCCTCAAGTCCTATAAATTATCCAACAAATCTTCGAAAAAGCCATCTCACTATGAGCATTCACTTTTTCACACCAAAAAGTCAAAAATTAACAAGGATCTAAAAATTTATCCTACCTGCCACAAGTTAATCTGACACAATTTCATAGGTACTGGCAAAAGAAACAACACTCATGAGTCAGAGAGAAAGGACCTTTTTACTCACAGCACAGCAATCAGCCTGAATATCAACACATGATATTCGGCCAAATCTCACAGATTGAAGGCAATGTAGGCTCAGATGGATACCTATATATGAAGTGGTTCACATTAAGGGATAGGGACCCTTAGCTTAGAAAACAATCATGACTTAGTATGCTTGGTCTTTGCTTTGCATTTATTGAAATGGAGAGTAAACACATTCTTTGTCTGCTACAGAGGGAAACACTATCTCTACATTCCAATCCTATAAGCAAATCTTCCCTTTTCTTCAAGGAAATAGATATTTATCTATGTATTCCAAACCCACTTAGGATACAGACATCTTCAGAAAGATAACTCAGATCAATAAGCAGAATTGCCTCATTCTCAAGATTTTCAGAAATGCAAGACAACCATGAAAAATAGTCTCTCAAAAATCCTTGCATTTTGTGTTTAGTTATTTAACTCATATCTCTGCAAACTTAAATAATATTTATGAAAAATAGGAGGATTTAGAAAAATAAAATATCTACCTTTTCTTAATAAGGTACCATTACCCTTATATATGTTGTTAAGAACACAGTTCCTCTTCAAAGTGTTTTGGTTTCTGGTTCTTTGTTCTGTTTTAGAAAGTAATCTTACCCATTTATTTATCAGCCCTCCCTGTCTCTGCTGTGACCAAACACACCCAAGCATTTCCCATCACCTATGTAACCATCCTTCCTGTCAAAAGCCCACCTTTGCTCCCTTGATGATGTCAACAGCAGCCAATAGGAATTAGCCTAGATTGTGTGGTCAGACCTCAGCCAAAGGGGGAGGACCAAGAACAGGGTTTGTGTTAGGAGATTAAAAACTGTTGCTCTCCTTTGTTCTAGGTGTTTTCTCTTGCCTCTGCCTTGCATGCAGGAGATGCACGTCTATAGAAGTAAATTGCCTTGCTAATTAAACTTTTGCCTGAGTGTTGGTTCCACTTTTTGGCATCAAGCATTCTTATCTTCAACATATATTATAAGGGAACTTCAATAATATTTGTATGATTTAATAAAATATCTATGTTATAAGTGCAATAAGCAAATACTCATTTTTTATATTATTTTTCTTACACTTTTTTAAACATTACCTAAAAAATACTTAGCCTTAAATCATAAGCAATAGAAATTTACGAATTACTCAGTGTAAATTAAACTTTTTTAAGATGGGGAAATTGAAGAAAATTGAGCTTAAATGCGAAGTTGTGATAGGAAAAGTTAATTACTAAGCATTTGGCCTTAATGGCAAGATACTTGACTTCTTATGAATTCCTTTGTGAGAAAATAACTAAATCCCAAGCAGGGTTTGTGTTATAATAACTAAATCCCAAGCCCCCTACATCACTGAATAAACACCCTCTTGGCCAAGGGAACCTAAGAGAAACTGTGAAAACTGAGTTCCCAGCCATGACAGAGCATGAAGCTGGACATTACCTTTTTACATCCAACCCTTTACTAATCGCCATTAGGCTTTCTTCCTTAAGGCCTAAACAGAAACCAACCCTTTCAAAAGGCTCTGCACAGCTGATTTTGAACAACCATCTACTAATGCTGCTTGTCCCTTTTAGCAGCTTCAATGAAACAGTATTCCTTCCTGATAAAAGACAACCAACCAGGAAGTGGTTCTGGTCAATATATGAATAATGCACAGCGAGGATTTTTCATGTCCTCTGCTTCACCTTTTGACTTGAGAGGGCCAGAAACTCCCTTTTGTTATGTTAATTTTTTTACATGGGACCCACAGACAGGCCTAATTCTCAGTTGTGTGTGTGCATGTTTTCCCTTTTATAAGTATTCATGACTCCTCCTATCGCTTCATAAATATGTATATCTGAGCATCCTGCTTAGCATAAAGTCCTGTTCCCTTGCCACTCCCTTGAAGTGTGTTTCCAGCTTCTGACCAAGAGCTATGCTTCCTAACCTGTCAGTATGGCCACACTGCAAGCTAACACCTTTTATGAGAAAGAAAGTCCTTCTTTTCAAATTTATTTGGGTTTATTATTCAGCTAATGACTATTATGTCTTTTAAACATATTTTACCATTTGCATGAAGATATTAAAAAAAATCAAACAAGGAAAAATGTATATATTCATAGAGATACATATATATTCATATATATAAGTAAAAAAGAAGTATCAAATTTATGCCAAAAAGTTAATTTATGCAGAAATGTATGCATGCCATTTAGCAGGAAGTGTAAGTGACATTAAAAGTTCCATTTAGATGAATCAATGCCACTATATTATTGAAGCTAAGGAGGATCTTCTACATTTATAAAACCTTATATCCTAAAATAGCCCTACTTAAAATTGAGCCAAAATGTAGATTGTATATTTATTCATTATGTATATGAGCTAAAAATTGGAAAATGAAGATTGGTAAAAACATCAAGAGATATTCATTTCACATGTCTATTGAATGACAATTGCATGAGTATAAAAATTTAGAAGTCTTTAGAGTATACATAAAATAAAATGCAAGATAATTCTCTTCTCATGAAGAGTTTACAAAATATATTAGGTGAAGAAACACAAGAGAGAGAAACTATCTAAAAATAATAAAACAATATTAAAAGCAAAATAATACCATAGAAACACCTACATAGTGAGAACGGATTTTTAAAAAATAATAAGTTTAACTTTTTTTTTTTTTGAGACGGAGTTTCGCTCTTGTTACCCAGGCTGGAGTGCAGTGGCGCGATCTCGGCTACCTCCACCTCCTGGGTTCAGGCAATTCTCCTGCCTCAGCCTCCTGAGTAGCTGGGATTACAGGCACGCGCTACCACACCCATCTAATTTTTTGTATTTTTAGTAGAGACGAGGTTTCACCATGTTGACCAGGATGGTCTCGATCTCTTGACCTCGTGATCCACCCACCTCTGCCTTCCAAAGTGCTGGAATTACAGGTGTGAGCCACCACGCCGGGCTAATAAGTTTAACTTTTTTCTATAGATACTGACTCAGTGTCTGTTTCCTGTCTACTTTACCATCTACTTTATACTATATACTTTGCTTCATCCCATACCTTCTCCTTCCTTTCCTCCTACTTCCCCAACAAACTCACAACTGACATCCACCATTTGTTTTGCTGACAAAGTCATTATAGAAATACTATTCTCCTTATATTTGGCACAGAATTTGACTAAAGACAAATACTTTAAAAATTCAGCTTCATGACAATGAAACTTAAATGCATGTTTTATCTTGCTAGGCAATCATCACTGGTTGAGTCATTGCTCCCCCTTCCCATGTGATTATTTTAAAACTCACTTTCTCCTCAAACATTCAAAAACTTCTCTATTCTTAGTTCTTAGGTGATCAGCTTTTGCCTTTTTTTCACCTTATATGTGTTCATTATGTTCATGATAGTCATCATAATGGTCAAAAAAAATGATAATTTCTCTGACCAAACCTTCATTTTTATTTTACAAGTTTTGACTTCTTCCTCTTTGTTACATGTTATACCATTGTATTGAATGTTCAGTAATAATTGTATCTTCACAAGCAAAAGTTTAGTTTATTCATTGTTTTATAATAATGATATAGACAAAGTCATATGGTGATAAAAATTCAGTGGGTTAAACACAATAATTTATAAAATTAGTTAGAAATATATTAGAGTCAAAATTTAACACAATAATATTTTATCTTTATAGTGAACTAGATTTTGAAAAAGATTTTCTTGAGGTGGGGTGAATATACAGAAAATTGAGTTTCTATGTCTTTAGTGTGAAACATAATATTGAGAAATCTGACATTACATAAGAAGACAGATTCCTAATATTTTACAGAAAGAAAAACTATAGCTGATATAAAAAGGGACCAGAAGTACATACATTGCTGACTTTATGGGAGAAAGTAAATTACCCATTTAATTAATAAATGGGTGCTTTTTTGTTAGACAAAGTGAGGATTTTTTTTACTGTGTTTTATTTTAGTTCGGTCTAGTTTATACTAACATCTCTGATTCAGGTCAATGGCTAGTCTAGTACTAACAGGTATAGGCCACAAAACTAGATCAATAGATAAGGAAGATCAAGGGAAGGTGAAAGAATTGATCTATGCCACTAAAGATTTTCAGCAAATTTCCACAGGAGGACAATTGAAGGTGAATAAAGGGATATTAGTTTCCTAGGCTGCCATATAAATTATCACAAAGTTGGTATCTTAACAAAACACAAAATTACAGCTAGACAGGAGGAATCAGTTCCAGTGTTTTATACCACTGCAAGATGGTAATCGTTAACAATAATATACAGTATCAAGTAGCTAGTAGGAGCATTGAATGTTCCTAATGGAAAGAAATGAAAATGTTTGAGATGATAGATATGTAATTATACTGCTCTGATTACTATACAAAATGTATATAAAAAGATCACCTTGTACGCTGTAAATATATGCCATTA
This sequence comes from Callithrix jacchus, assembly GCF_049354715.1. NCBI lineage: Eukaryota > Metazoa > Chordata > Mammalia > Primates > Cebidae > Callithrix > Callithrix jacchus. The sequence goes on from NC_133502.1 coordinate 51,018,516, forward strand.
TTAAATTTCAATTAAACAACTTTAAGAAAAAATAAATGTATTCTCTCACAGTTCTGTAAGCCAGTGGTCTCATATCAAGTTGTCCACTTGCTTACATCAAGTGTTCCCCATGAAGGCTTTGGAGGTGAATCCTTCCTTGCCTTTTTTGGCTTGTGGTTGCTCCAGGTATACCTTGACCTGTGGCAGTATAATTATAATAGACCTCTATCATCTCATCCCTTTCTCCGTGTTTCTCTTCTTCTCTTATCTAATAAAAATATTTGTCATTAGATTCATGGTCTACATTATTCAGTATAATCTCATCTCAAGATTTTTAACTAAATTTTATCTGTGATCATCCTTTTTCCAAAACAGAACACACTCACAGATTCGGTATAGACGTATTTTTGGGGGGACCACCAATCAAACATCTACAATAGCGATGGTTCTATTAACCCCTAGAATTTTTAGTTACTATATTTAATTTATGCATGTATGTAAACAGATTAAGATAGCATCTTACTTAGGACTATTAATTTAATTGTAAATGACAAATTCTTATCAATTTAGAGATGATTTGTATTCTACTACAATTGAAATAATGAGAATCTTAGATAAGACCTAATTTAAGTATATATATGAATATACCAAGAAAAATCTCTCCAAAATGTTTACCTGATGGCCCAGAATTAGGTCTATATGCCCGACTCTCTGCTGAAGTTCATCGAAACCATAAACACAGTTTATGGAGATAAAACTAACCAATTATACACTAAGGAGATAAATTAATCAACTTAAGCCTACATTACTTATCAGAATAACTGAAACATAGTTGTTTTGAGCATCAAAAATAGCGTTACAGATAATATCCAAAAACACACTTAGTAATAAAAATTAAGCATGGTTTATTTAAAAAAACTAAATTTAAGTATAATTATATGTTATATAAATTAAGAACAACCAAGATTACATTATTCCAGTGTTGTCACTGACTCAAGACCCTTTCAACTGATAGAGCTAGTAATTATATATTTACACTAACTCATATATACATACCTATCTATAATTCTTTCTATATCCATCAACTTGATGAAAGTCAGCTATCTACTGATAGATGTCTGAGTTAACCATGTAAATATTCAAAGGTTTTTGCAAGTTTTTATATATACATATGTACACACACACATATATATATTAAAATAAACATGAGTTCTAATGATACATTTGACTCTAATCTAGCACCAGCGAGTTTATTATAACCTCCATTTCTTGCTTTATTAACTTCTTATCCTGGCGGTGAGAAACCTGGCTCCCATTATCTATAATTTATTTACATATTTGTACAAACTTAGTATACATAGAAAGTAATTTCAAAATTAGTAAACTAGGCTCCTGCATTCCTGTGAGAAACAAATTTCTCAAGTAGAGTGTGCTATTTATGGCTGTTTTTTTTTCTTAGCCTCAGAGTTATCCATTCAAACAATCTTTCAAGGCTGCTTATCCCCCCACTCTCCTCAATTTATGTTATAAAGATGGATTCATTTGTCGCATTTAGCATTTCACGTGGAGACCTTTGAAATTTGTTTATTATTTCTTCTAAATATGTATACAGTAAGTTTCACTCTTTAGAGATATTAACAAGTGATAGTCAGATATACAATATTCCATAGCCTACAGAAGAAATGAATTGCTTATTTTTAATAGAGACTATTAAGTGTAGTAATAAGTTAAAAGCCTGAGAATCTTAGCATGAGAGTTATTGAAAAATAAAAAGGAATATATTTGATTTCAGAAAACAAAGGACAAAGATTACAATGGGAAAAAGATAAATTAAATCAGTCAAATACCACCAAAAATCTTAAATAAATTTAAACATAAACAGGAACTAAGTGAGGGGCCACAGATGAAATACTTCTGTGAGAAAATGTGTTGAGAGAGGCATTGCCACAGGCACCCTCTTGCTGAATTTGCCAGAATGCCAGGCTTAGCTATCTTTAGATAGTAGTCTCTATGGCTAGTCACACAGGCAACTAAAAAGATCAAAGAAACCAGAGTGTAGAAACCTTGAAACTGCAAGCCCCCTGATGGGAGGAGGACTGGTTTATTGGCTGCTAACTACATTTGTGGCTTGTTTGAAAAGGGCTAGGCTCTTGGGCCTGGGTTCCTCTCTAATCCAACCTACTGCATGTACCAGTATCATCTGGCTTTCTGCATGGCACCTGAGGGACTTATGGGAAATGTAAACCTAAACAAATATGTTGATACAGGTACTGCTTGCTGTTCCAACTAGAGAATATTTGTATGAATCCTCACTGAATTTCTCTCCCAAATTATTACTTTTCTTATCTGTTTGTACAAATATATTTTAGAATAATATTCCTAGATACTTTGTTGAGAGTGCATTAATTATATAAATTAATCCAAGGAAACATAAAATCATTACCATAGTCAGTGTTGTTTTCTAGGATCACTATATTGCACGTGTGTATATTGTGTGCCAAGGAGTTAGACAATGAGTTGGCCCTGTTCACATACATGGATATAAATGATTTTTCATCTATTCCTGAGTTCTTAAGACCCTCAGTAAATTTTACCATTTTCGTCAAGAGCTCTAAAAAATCTGAGTTCTTTTTCTACATAAGAGCTGTTTTAATTTTCTATTGATTCTGCACCACACATTTAGCAGCTTAAAAAAGCATCTACTTAGTATCTCAAATCTCTGTAGGTTAAGTCTAACACCAGTCTTACTGGGCTAACGTTCAAGATATCAGCTATGCTGTATTCCTTACTGAAGGTCCTGGAGGAGAATCTGTTTTCCAGAGCCTTCAGGTTATTTATTTCCAGTTACTAGACGGGTGATCCACAGATCAATAGCAACCAATTTATCATAAATACTGCATTAAAATAGATTGGCAAAAATGTTTACTATCACCCACTAAAATGGTAAAAATAAAAAATTCTAAGTAATTTATAGCAAGAATTTAGAGCAACTAGAACTTTCACACACAAATGGTGGGACTATAAATTGTTACAGCCACTTTGGAAAACTGCTCAGAAGCACCTTCTAAAGTTGAACATATGCATTTCCTATGATCCAGTAATTCTACTCCTAGGCATATATCCATCAGAAATGCATACCTAGGAAGGTAAGTACTGTCTGTTCATATTAACACTATTTCTAATAGTCACAACCTGAAAATCACTCAAATGTCCACCAGCAGTTCCTATGCATTTCCTATGATCCAGTAATTCTACTCCTAGGCATATATCCATCAGAAATGCATACCTAAGAAGATAGTACTGTCTGTTCACATCAACACTATTTCTAATAGCAACAACCCAATAATCACTCAAATGTCCGTCAGCAGTTGGGTGGATAAATAAATGGTGACATAATAACGTGCCAACTCTCTAGTGCAATGAGAATGAACGGTTTCTCTGCATATGAAACAACATATGAACCCTTCAAATATACTCTTCATCAAAAAAAGTTAAAACAACAAAAAATTATGATGTATAGTTACATTTTTATAAACCACAGAAACAGGTGAAACTTGTCTATGCTTTTAACCTTGGTGTTAGGTATGAGAAAGAAGGGCAGCAGGGCCCTGAAGGATGATATTAAAGTTCTATTTCTTGAGGTGGGTGCTGGTTACACAGGCATGTTCAATTTGGAAAAACTTATACAATTATGAACCTACATATGACTTGTGCCCTTTTAAATGTATATTATACTTAAATAAGTGATTTTAAAATATGACATAGAACCTACCTTAATTCATGAAAAAAAATCTGCATTTTTTTAAGCAAATAGAATTGAAAATATTAGTACCTGATAATGATAGAATAGACAGGTAAGATAGATTCACAGATATCCATATGTTAACATATATAAGTCAACTAGAGATATTAAAATATTATATAGCAAAGTAATAAGAAATCTATAAATCTACAATGTAAGACTGTAGACTATCAAAAATAACAAATAATGTGATAAGTGTGAGATAAAGAGATTAAAGCAGAGAGAAGTAAGGGAATATAAAACCTAATTTCTCAGGGGCGTGGCAACTAATGACCTGCATTGGCAAATAAATAGAGACCATTAAATTTTTAATTTGCCTGTGATACTGACTTTAAATTATATCTATGTAGACCTTTGTGTTTGTGGCAGATAGTACTCATCAATGTCAATTTCAAAACTGCAGGCTTAGTCATGCATACAATTACACAGAATATGATGACATGATACATGGAACAAACTTAGTCTGTGGGAGAAACATTCCATGGAATCAATATCTATAGTCACTTTATCAGGCTTTTGGTAGTGTCTTTATGTTCCACAGCCTTATAGACAGAAAGATGCTATTTCTACTGTTAAAAAGGGATGTCGTTTGACCAACTAGTAAGATCTCTCTGATCTACTTAAGTTCATATTTTGTAATGATCTTAGATCATTTTATCATAACTTTTGTTCTTTTACATTATGTAGTGTGTACTACAGCCTCACATTAATGCTCCATAATTGCATCCATATCTTGGGTGAGTCCTTTTCATGGACCTAGTCCTAATTTAAATAATTGATCATATTATATTAATTCCAAACTACAATGTAAAGAGATTTGACTAGGAGATTAAAGTATTTGCCCTTTATTTTGTACAGAGTAAGGAGTCATTGATTGAACGTTTTAATTAATTGGGTAATACAAAATAGTGACTTAGAAAAATAAATACAGCATTGAAATTAAATTGGGATGGTACAATGTTAGGAAAGAGAAAATAGTCATATTCTTATTGCTAAAATCATTAATATAGGAACAATAAGAGTTGTAAAGAAAAAATGGAAACACTTTTATTTGTAAGAAGAATAAATAATATTTGGTGTATAGCAAATTTGGGGTATTATCAGAGAGATCAAACATACCACTGATTATCTAGTAAAGATAAAAGTGCTTAGGTTAATCTATTGGTAAGCAATCAAGGGTCAAAAATTTACTAGTTTAATGAGTTAAAGGGGTTTTCAGGAGTTCCTTAGGGGTATATTTTGGGGAGGGGATGGGAGGAGTACAGTAAGGAAGCTGGTTCTGAAGTCATCAATAACATTTAATATCTATGTAAACATTAAAATATCTAAAATTCAAAGATATTCATATCTGTAAACAGGCCTTAAGTATTCATCTTCTTAATGTTTTTACTGAATAGTTTTAATAGGTAATCCAAGCATAAAGCAATACATCAGAAGTCTTACTCCAAATTATTTCTTTAAGCTTCCCAATGCTCCTTCCCAAATGAAGCTACCTCTACCAGTTTCTTTTAAAACATTTCATACATATTCTATATACAACTGCACTTCAATATTGACCACAAATACCACATTAAATGCACTTCTGTGCACCTTGTTTTGTTCGTTTAATAATATATATTAGAGAGTCTTCCCTATGCAAATGTATAAAACTGCTTTATTCTTTTTAAAAGCTATATAGTATTCTATGTATAAAAGTTGTTAGTTGGTATCCAGTGTTTCAATGTCGACCAATGCTAACAAGTATATACATATGTATATGTATTCATACATATGTATGAATACTCCCTGCCTCAGCATTTGTTTGTAAGATAACCTCTATACATTTTAAATGGTACTTCAGAAATGTATAGATCTGGAACATATCTAGCATCCTGAAATATAGAATCCAAATGTCACAGGATCCTTAGGGTGGCACTTTTCCAGCAAGAAGCCTGTGACCAGTGGGACCTTTCCCCAAGTTTTGCTCAGGCCCACTGGGCTTGTTTGGGCCCACTGGTCCAGCAGGCTTTGCTTGTCTCACACTACCAGACTGGATCCCACACCTGCCAAGGGCAAGTCAGGTGTAGAGGAGAAAGCAGTGTGTGAGCGAGCAAACAAACATGGTGTCCAGGCACTGCACTGCACACACCCAGGCATGCTGGCTGCTGTGGTGGGGTAGGCAGCTCCAGGCACTGGCAGAGGCACCAGCTCTGTACAAGGCTTCAGGTGGATCCGATGTACCACAGGTGGCTTCTGCTGTGGCCACCCACATCTGGACCAGGAGAAGGTGGTGGCACCCTGAAGCTTGGAAACACCAGGAGCCACAGAGCACCAGAGAGGGTGTCACAGCCCTGGCTTGGGGACCCCATAAGTCTGTACTTCCTAGAGGGCTGCAGCTTTTCTCTCCTTGTCACCCGCAATATAGTGGAGGTGAAGGAGGGGTGTGTATTTCAGCCCTGTTTGTGTTACACCTTTTTCAGTCATTTGACAGGTCCCACATTTTTTGTCCCATGTCCAGGAAGAATGAGATATGTGGACAACTGGAGGGTGAGCAAGGCAGAGAGGAGCTTCAATAAGCAACAAAACAGCTCTAAAGAAGAACTGAAGTGAGTAGCTCCTTCCCTCAAGCAGGTCAACTCCACAAGTGTCCAGCTCTCAACAGAGAGGAGATCTGTAGAGGGTAGCTTCTTTCTGCAGGCAGGTCATTCCAATGAAGGAGTGTGTCTAGCTGAGTCTGGGGTTTTTATGTGCTCAGAATGGAGGAAGTGCATGCTGATTAATCCATGGGCAACCACCGGTGAGACTAGAAAAAGCACCATCCAATTGGTCATCAATGAAGTTCTTACTCTGGGAGAAGACTTTGCTCAGAACTGGCAGTCCAGACCCAGGCTTCAGGCTGTTTCTGGCCTGAAAGTGGGGTTTCACTAGGGACCCACACCCACCTGCCTAGGAACCTGTCTGCCTTTAACATGCTGTCCATGGAGCCCAGGCTGTCTGTGCTAAGAGGTGCCTACAGGCCCATGCTTAGCTGCCCTCAGTGTCCCTGTCTCCCTTCCCACCTCATCAGTGCCCAAAGTCCAGAGAAGGCCAAGGTAGCAGGGGGGTGGTGTGTTAGCACCACCTTGAATGCAAATACCCTCCAGCCAGGCTGTAAACACCCAAAATTTGCCACAACTTTGCTTGGCCCTGGAGTGGGCACCAGGAGCAGGGAAAGGTCATGAAATGGGAGCAGGCACTTCAAACCTGCAGGGACAGGGGTCCTCCTGGGCCCCCAAAAGTACAGCAATGCTGAGATATGGAGCCATGACTGGGCAACTGTGGTGGCATCCAGGATTGTGAATTCCTGCCCTGCTGACTCAGTAGGTAAGATGGATCTTGCCTATTTCCAGGTCCCACTGGCTTTGCAGAGCATGTAGCACTGCCCCTGCCTCCCTGGCTGCAGCTGCCATCTTTACAGCAGCTGTTCTAGATGGGCCACTTTTGACATCAAAAATAATAATATGGCCAGGCATGTTGGTTCACACCTGTAATCTCAGCACTCCGGGAGTCTGAGGTGAGGGGATCACCTGAGATCAGGAGTTCAAGACTAGCCTGGCCAACATGGCAAAAACCCTTCTCTACTAAAAATACAAAAATTAGCCAGGTGTGGTGGCAGGTACTTGTAATCCCAGATACTTGGGAGGCTGAGGCAGAAGAATCACTTGAACCCAAAAGGTGGAGGTTGCAGTAAGTCAAGATTACACCACTGTACTCCAGACTGGGTGACAGAGTGAGACTCTGTCTCCAAAATAATAGTAATAATAATAACATATGTTTGAATACAATATCTTAATTTTGAGTCTTCATAAATTTTTTTAAATTATAAACTATTCTTAGCCCTAAATATGTAGTACAGGGGTAGTTAATAATGTGGATACTGCCGTGATTTGGCAGTAAACTGGCTATCTTACTACAAAATAAATAATAAGTAAGTTTTTGACATAGTGCTCCTCAATTTTTGTGATGCAAATATTCTCAATGTGGCATCATGACATATTTCAAACTACCAATGGTTTGATCATTGGCTTTCACATTTTCAGGATATTTAATAAATGGCACTTGAGAATTTGAGGTAGATCTAACACCCCACCATGAGTCAGTTACCTATGCAGATGATTTGCTGAAATACTCATGATTATTTACTTAATTCTGTAATCTCTCTAATCATAGTGCACTCTTACTTCTAATGTGAGATGTGTGCAGAACCTGCCTTGTAGGACTACTCTAAGAATTACTGGATGTAATTTCTTACCACCAGTTTACTCCTCAGCTCAATATAATGAGTTAAATCCCAATGCCTTCATGAAACAATTCCCCCAAGATCTTGAATTACCCTCTACCAGTTATAATTAGTGAATACATTTACCTTACTTAATATTTTATTATCATTCTGCCAACACACATATTTTTGAAAGATGTGTCCATCTTGGTTGCCTTTGCATTAACATCTTTATCTCCCAACATGTCTTACTACTCTTTGTAATTATTTGTGTAGTGTGTGTGTGTTTTTTTCTTTTTCCTTATTCTCACCATTCAATGTTGATATTCATTAAGTTAAATCTTCAGACTTTTCTTCTCACTCTATATAAACATTATGAGTGATCTCATTCAAACCTATGGCTCCAGCTACACCATTAATAATTATCAGTCATGATTTTAAAAAGCCTGGGAAATTTTTCTTTAAAACAATTTTCAACTTGGTAGATATTTTGCTGGGAGCCACAAATAGAAAAATAAATATGTACTTTTTCCCCAAAACTTTTCGATCTATTCAGAGGCAACTGTGCAAAAAAACAAAATTTGATGTGACATGACAAGTTCTATGTCCCCAGTGTATTGAGTTGTTTCTCATTATGCATATGAAAATAAGACACTCTATCAAACTGCCTATTTTTTAGACTCCTCCTGTGGTTCCCCTTTCTCCACTGTGTCCTGTCCTAAATTTTATCTTCTATTTGAAAATTTCTGGCTTTCTCAGACAATGTTAGGGAATCTATACCTTGTACTCTTATGACATATCATGAAAACTTTTAATAAATTAATTTTTAACTATTATGTTTATTGTTTTTCAGTGACAGGGTCTGGCTCCATCAGCCAGGCTGGAGTGCAGTGGTAAAATCATAACTCACCACAGCCTTAAACACCTGGGTTCAAGCAATCCTCTGACCTCAGCATCCTGAGTAGCTGGAACTATATGCGTGCACTATCAAACCTGTCTACTTTAAAAAAAAAATTATAGAGTGGGGTCTCACTATATTGCCCAGGCTGATCTTGAACTCCTGTCCTCAAGTGATCCTCCCTCTTTGGCCTCCCAAAGTGGTAAGATTACAGGCATAAGCTTCCATGACTTGCCTAACAAATTAATTTTATAGATTTATATTTGTATTTGTGCTTCTCTCTACCTCTTTATTAAATAATGAGTTTCTTGGAATCAAACTTTATACTTATCTTTGTATGTTTAAAGGTTAGCATAATGTTAGCTAAAGGGGAAGTACTCAATAAATGCAATTGTAATTGAATTTAATTGAAAAGTTTAATTTGATGTTTTTAAGGGAATTCAAGCACAAAAAGAGTGATTAAATTAAATAACCCTAAATATTCCTTCCAACTCTGAAATGCAGTAAAATGATCCTTTGATATCAAAATTATGAATTTGGACTCATTTCTAGTGAAAAAGTATTTCTGGTATACTTAGAAAATAGAAGCCAAATACTTACAAAAAGGGGTCCAAGAAGTGCAAGCTTATGTAGGATATAAATTTTTTCTATGCCAGTTAAAGCTATTTGTATTTGTGTGTACATTTCAGTTATCAAACAGGTGCCTAAGAGTGGCCTGGAATAGGGATTATCTACTCCTTCCAAAAAAATACATTGAGAAAGTGCAACATTATTTTGTTTCCAGGAAACAAAAAAATCGGATTAAAAATAATGCATTGGGAGATGACAGAATAGAAGGTAGTAATCATTAGTTTAGCAGCTTCAGACATGGTTTACAAATTTTGGCTTATAAGCAGAAATAAATGTAGGGGCCTTATAATAATGCCTAACACAGGGTTGGGTCACTGTAAACCAGTGCATACTGTATGTAAAGTGCCCAACATTACTCTAAATATAATTGACATTATCCTTGTTAGTAAAATTAAATTTGGTTCCCATATAACTGATATTTGTTCTTTCCTCTTACATGCTTCTTATGTTTGTTCCTGTTGTTCTTTCTGTTATTATTCTTTGATTGACAAAAAGGCAGTGAATATTTGTTTAGACAGGTCCAAACAGTGACCTAAAAATCAGGCTCTAACAAGAACACATTTTCCCAGTTTTCTGATAAATATTCCATGTGAGTTAGGACCAAAATCATTGCTCATGTCAAGAAACATTGCATCTATTGCTTGCCCTTGATTGATCAAGTTTAGATTAGTTTGATTGTACTTGTGCTTTGCAAAGCCATTGTTGGTATCAACTAATTCTTGGGGTAAATTACCTCTTCAAAATAGACCAGACTAATTCCCCTGTTGACTGGCCAGGAGGCAAACTTGCTGGCAAAAGCAGGGAAGTATTACTGTCTCTACCCGAGAAAATTACAAAAAGTGACAGTTACTCTTCAGGTTGCTAAGCAAATCAACAGTCACTCTCAGTTGTAGTCTTGCCCTTCAGAATAACCTTTTCTCATCCAGGTGCTGAGAAATTGATTTTACTACACATTCCTTTTTTTTGAAATAAAAGAATTAAAGGATCAATAATTTCAAGTGTTATGTATTTTCTGTTTTCAAAGAGTGATCACAACATTTTCCTTGGACCAAAGTATTTTAAATATTTACAAAAACATATTGAGGCAAATAACATGTTTCACATTGGTTGTTTTATGGTTTCCTGTATGATCAGTTTTAATTCATTTCCTCTTAGTTTAGGTATTTTGTCTATACTATTGTCATAAAATACTTTTTCGTATTTTTGAAATTTGTGTTAAATTGTGTTACATGAAGAATTCTCAGATTTAGTAAGTACACAAAAAATGGTAACCTATGGAAAAAAAGATGCCAATCTTGTGCAGGGGAAACTTAACCTCCATAATTTCTTAGTTGGAACAGACTCATTTCAAAAGACAGACTAACGAGGGAAAGACAAAGAAAAGTTTATCAACATGCACATTTCCTATATACACAGGAGACACCAGAGAATGAATGGTTCTCAAAGAGATGACTTTGAATTGCAGCATGCTTTGCATCTTCAATAAAGCGCAGCACAGATTTAAAGAAGTGACAAGACACAGGAAAAAGAGGTTGAGTCTTTTGAGGAAAGGCAAGTAAATGGCAGATGGAAAGGTAGTTGATGAATTTTTTAAATGTACATTCCCTTTACAAAAGAGGAAAGGGTAATAGGACCCAAGAAGTCCAAAATCTAATGGAAAGCAATCTTACATGTTAAGGCTGGAGAGTAATATTCTATGACTCCATGTTCTGCCTTCCAGAATCACTGGGGCACCCAAGGTTGGACATTGAATGTCCCGGGAAACCTTACTACCACAGCTTTGTTAGACACAGCACACATTCCAGTTCTCACAGGTTGGAGTCTTGTGCCTGTGCCTCTGCCAGGCTAGAGCTGTACAGTCGTCACTCTTCAGTGCTGGGATCCCAGAAGTGGCCCTATTTCCATGGCTCTACTAGACATTGCCCTAGTGGGTGCTCTCTACAGTTGTCCTGACCCTACAGTTCCACTGGGCAATGCTCTAATTGAGACTCTCTGTGATAGCTCCAACCCCATGATCCCACTAGGCATTGCACTAGTAGAAAGCCTCTAGAGTAGCTCCATTTCTGTAGCAATTGTCTGCCTGGGCAGAGTTAGCACCACAGGGATGCTATCAAGATTTATTGCCTGTGCCTCCTGGAAGGACAATCTAAGCTGCATCTGGAGATGCTTGAGCTACATTTGGGTTGGCTGAGGAGCACTGCACCAGAATGCATGGCACAGAAAAATTGAAGAAGCCCTGGATAATGAATCCCAAGGTCCCACAGGTACCCTGGGTCCCTCCATTGAAATTGTTCTACCATCAGGCCCTGACACTCTCTGAAATACCTTTGAGTTTGTTATGTTATTGTTTTAATGAACAGCATCTGGCATCTTTCCATTTAAACTCATCTCTTCTTCAGGTGTTCCTTCGGTTACACCTTTGGTATTCCATCCTAAACACACTTTCTCCTTTTTTACAACGAGGCCTGACTGAAAATTTTCCAATTCATATACTTCGCTTTTAATTAAAAATTCTATGTTTATTTTTTTCCTCTGTCTTGCATTTTACTATAACCAGTCAAAAGAAGCCATGCCACACCTTTAACACTTTTCTTAGTAAACTGTTCACGTCAAATATCATAGTTCATCTCTCTTAAGTTCTGCTTTCTACAGAGTACTAAGACAGAAAAGATATTTGCCACTTTGTAACAAGGATGTCCTCTCCTCTGGGTTCCAATATCATGTTCTTTGTTTCCACGTAGATGTCGTAAGAATTGCCTTTCCCATCTATGTTTCTGTCAGCATTCTATTCATAACCAAATTGATAATTTCTAAGAATATACAGTCTCTCTCTACAGTTCTCCTTTTCTGAGCCCTCACCATTTCCCCAATGCTTCATTTACAGTAATAGAGACCTTTTCTGGCCTGCACTTCCAAATTATTCCAGCTTCTACCCATTACGCAGTTCTAAAGCTGCTTCCACACTCCAATCCTTGGTACCAATTTCTGTCTTAGTTCCTGCTGCCATAGCAAAGTACCTTAGACTTTTCCAAGGGCAAATTATAAACAATAAAAATTTATTTCTTACTGTTGTGGAAACTGGGATGTCCAAAATCAAGGTAACAGCAGATAAAGCGTGTGGTGAGGACCTGTTTCTCATTTACGGTGGCTTCTTCCTCTTTCCGCAAATGATAGGAGAGCAAAAGCACAAAAAGAGACTAACAAATTCCCTCAAGTTCTTTTACAAAGGCATGAATCCCATTCAAAAAGGCAGAGCCCTAATGACCTAATCACTGCCTGAAGGGCCTACCTCTTAATAATACTTCATTGGATATTAAGATTCAACTTGAAATTTGGAGGGGCACAAGGTTTCATACCATAGGAATTATCTAATGCATTATATATTTTCATATCGATGGTGTCCCTTATCTCTTTCCAAAATTGTAGACAGTTTATGTGAAAATAGTATTGTTTGTTTTATGTAACGTTTGGATTTTCATAAAAAATGCTTGGGCTATAGCAAGTACTCCATACAACTACAGAAACAGTCCACAGAATAGGTCTTCTTTGATCATCCATTTATTACCATAATTAGTCAACCTTCAAAATGGAAGGAAACATTTCTATTATATTAAGCCATTTTAAGTGTTCCACCTACATAACCCAAGCTTCCTTGTAACCAATTTGTATTCTCAATAATTTCAAATTCCTAATAGTTTACAAAACAATTAGCAACTGTCTATGAATCATAGACTGGTACTTCAAAACAATTCCCCTTCTACAGTGGACAGCAAAGATATACAGCTTGAAGTTTAGCCCATTAAAAGAGATTCTATTATTTATCATATTTCAAGAACACCCTCAAGTGGAGCTTTAATGCTCTAATAGTCTAATCCCAGCTGATGATAGCATATTATGCAAAATGCATAAATCAATAAATCAAAGCCAATTGTTTCTTCTTCAGGCAAAAGATCTTAACAGATTTATCCTGGAATCCTAGGTGTGTATTGAGGAAGAAGTGTCACTGAATTAGAAGTAGGTACACTGAAAGCACAAGCCACATGTTCAGTCAATGTATTAGTAGAGTCAAAATTTGCTTGAATCTTTTCTTGCAGAGGCAACTTCCAACTAACAGTAGAATCTTGCTACTACATCCACCTGTATTTATGGGATTCTGTATAACACCCTGCTCAATATGGCTAGGTCATGTTGTAGTTTTACATGGTAACTTACTGTTAGAAATTCAGGATTGTTCAAGACCTAAAAAAAAGTCCAGGAGTTTTTCAGAAAGAAAATATGTATTTTCCAAGGAAGAAATAATTTTCCTCAAAAAAAATCTAGGTCGTTGCTATTTATTCTGTGATGCTTATCACTCATCTGCCGAAAGCATTTCAAACATTTTTGGATCCAGTGTGTTATAAAAGCCAAGTTAAAAGACCCAAATGAAAAAGGACCAGAATTTAATATTTATATTTCTTCTTTGCAATAATTATCATCTAATAGGTTATATCATTTCATACAATCATGTATACTACTTCTCTTCCAAACTTCATAAAGACAGGTCTTTCTGTCTGTTTTTCTGCAATGTTTATATCCCAGCACACAGAACAATGGAATGTAGCAAGTCCTCAAAAAAGCAACTTGCCTTTGTCTTTACTTGAATACAGTAGTCCAACAAATTCAAATTATTGTATCTCCAGAAATGTTTTAGAAAAGTCAGACCCCTAAATTTTCAAAAGAATAACATCATCTTTTTGCAAAATAGGTTTCCATTAGCATAAGAAGGTCATGTATTGGTAGTCCATGATTCACATCTAGTTTCTTGAAATACATGTTTTGAATAATCCAAAGGCTGAGAGACTTTATGGTAAAAAGAGAAATGCATGGTGTGTGAGACAGACTGAATTTCTAATTGCACGAGTCTATAGAAAAAGAAAATGTTATTGAGTGATTATGTCTAGGGCATTTATTACCATGTTAAGCAGACTCTTGGGACCAAGCACTGTTTTAGGCATTTGTATCTGCATGCATCAGTAAAAAAAAATAGACCACATTTCTACGTTTATGGAATTTACTTCCTATCAGAAAGAAAATACTGTTATCTATGAAATGCATTATAATACCATTGGGAAAGTTAAAAAAATAAGCTTAATTTAGATTTTAGAAATGACATTGGAATTATTCTAAAGAACCAGGTAGCTAAGGCAGCTCTGGCTTAGCCTATTTAGGAAGCTGCCATAACAACTTCTGACTACATAACTAGGATGAGACAAACACAATTTAAGTAAGGCAATTAAGTTTGGAAGCCACCATGATCAGAAAACATGAGTACCAGGAAGCTGAGAGAAAAACAATGAAAATATCCACGATGATATTTGCCTGAAGAAATAGAAAGAGTGGCCTACAAAATATTCTTCCCTTCCATTTGTCAAAATTGCAGGAGTATATCTATGTGGTGTCAGTTAAATCAAACCAAGAACAACAATGCAAAGGACTCTGGGAAATACAGTTTTTAGATTTTTAATTTTGCCAAGGAAGAAAGCATTTTAGAAGAATATTGAAATGGATGGTAGCTAGCAAGCCATATTTTCAACCCCAATTTTTTTTGTCAATGATCTTCACATTTACTATGTGTCAGGTAGGTATCTTCAAATTATCATGAAAATGGAGGAGGTTGAAACCTGAGTAGGTTGAGGCAGGTATTTCTGCAAGAACCATGAACAGCAGCAGTAATGAGAGTTGTTTATATACACTCAGACTGGTCAAACAAGCACATTAATTTCAGATGATTATATACAGCTTTTACACTGAGAAAGAAGAAAAGCACAAATAAGGGAGAAAACTAAAATAAACATTGTAATTTAGAGTAGAAATTGCAGATGTGAACTTATAGTTTCATATGAGAGATATATATATATATATATATATATATATATATATATATATATATACACACATAGGCCTCCATGTATATGCATATATATGTAGATATACATTCATGTGTGGAGGTGTCTATATGTGTAAAATATATACAGCGCAGATATGTTTATACATATGTTCTCCCTTAAAAGGAATACACTTTTCTTGGAGAAATGACTGTTTCCAAGGCTGAGTAGAGAACTAGAAAATGACCTGGAATATTGTGTGTATGTGTGTGTGTGTGTGTGTGTGTGTGTGTGTGTATGTGTGTGTGTGTCTTCCACACACATGACAGGAAGTAAGACTGTGCAAGTCCCTTCAGGGTAGCTGGTGCCTGACTTTGACATGTTTGTATTACATGTGAGCCCATTCTTAGTTGGTGTCATCTGCATGGAGCATGTCATGCAAATATGTCAAAGTCACACACAAGCTACCTTGAAGAAACTTTCACTGTACTAATATGGGAAAAATCCATGATCAAAACAAATGATGATAATAAGGGATTTCTGCCAATAAATAAAATAGACATGTATGAAAAGAGACTATAAAAATAAGTAAATATTAAAAGTTTGATGAAGAATGAAAAAATTCCATAGTCTTAAGCTACTTCCCTGGTATTATTTGCCTGATTATAATGATTGCATCAGGTTTTGTAGGATAATATTTTTAGTTATAATTAACACGCACCCAAGTATTTTTAGACAATGAGGCATGATGTCAGCAACTTACACTCAATTAGCTCATGAATAAGAATGCTATTTGTGCTATTTTTGCTACTTTCTGTAAGTTTGAGATTATTTGACCTTAAAAAATATTTAACAGTAAATCTAATTTGGTAAACTACTGATTCCTTTGATAGATATTTATTGCCATGCAACCCTTTATTTCACAGTACTTTTAGTTTCATAAGTATTTATAATCATTAGTGACAATAAATTTAGATTTTATACCAAATATCTAAATCAACTCTATTATTTTATTTACATCAGAATTATACATATTTTACCTTATTATATATACCAAATATGAACAAACAAAAAGCAATCTTTTAGTGTTATGAATATGGTTCTTTAAAACCACCTAAAAACTCCTTTTCTTTTTATTTGTATGTCCTATTAGTAGATATTTTATTGAAATAATATTTTCCTTATACCATACCTATATCTTTATGAGCCATTTGAGTAACTTGTAACTCTATTTTCTTTCTTAATAAGGCTAAAACATGTGTTCTTTTGTGTATAAAGTCATATTAGAAATGTTTATTTACAAGTTTGAATCATTTTCTGAGAATATTAAAACATCATTATACAAATTATTTACATTTAATTGGCCTTTCTGAACCAGAATTTATATTCCAATTTTCTAAGAAGGAAAATACAAACAACAAAATCATACATCTTGTATATTTTCTAATGTCTTCCTTTCCTTTATTTTTATTAAACCTTCTTATCTGTTGCTCTATATGTTGCATTATTTAAAGACTGACATATTTACTACTTGTGGAGAGCTAATTCAAGAACAAAATTGCTTTTAACATGCTGTGATAGATTTTCAAAAAAAAAAACAAGTTCAATTATTTATAGACTAATTTTCTGTTTGCTGTCTACTGAATGGCAAAGTGAAAAGTTCACAAATCCAGTTAGATGACACTTTCCTCCTCATATTCTAAGGCACTGACATTTCTTGCTGGACTGACAGTAAATCTTAAATCCCTAGGCTGCTCGTTAACTTTAAGAAGTTGATATAGTAACTTATAAGTTTGATCTCTTTTGGATGACCATGAATTCTGCTTATGGATACTATAAAAAAGTACTTGGGACACTAATAAATGGTGCCTCAAAGACTAAATTTAACTGTGGTGTACTTGGACCATAATCACTATAGATACTTTCTACGAACATCAACATTGATGCTTTAGAGGCTTTAAGGAGAACTCTATTTTTCACATCAGATAAATTGTATTTTCATTTCAGACTATGTCATTATCAGACCTATGGGCAGCTATCAATCACTTTGTGATATCTGAGTCATGCATCACTGTTATTAGGGTACTGCTAGCATTTAGTTAAAAAAGAAAAAAAATGGTGATAGTATTACACTTAGAGAAAGATAGTGCACTAAAAAAATCATCACTCAAAATAAATAACAAGTACATTTTAAGACCAAAGTATAGGCACAGCAAATACATTTTAAATAGCATCGCAGATTTATAAAAGATTTCAGACATATAAACAGATTTCTTATAGTGACACTTCAATTGTTAGTAATCAATACATTATATGTTGCAGTCTTTACAGAAGTATAAGAAAATGTTTCATTACGTATTGATCTAGGAAATATAATAAAGTAATTTAGAAAAATTTTATCCAGCATTTCTGAATATTCATAAATATATTGAGTGCTTTTATCATATAAACCTTGGAAATTATTTCTCTGGCCAAATATTTTATATTTAATCACCTACAAATTGTCCATTAATACCTCCTCAGTGATTCTATCTAAAAGTTAAGATTTATAGCAAGTCTTAGTCCATTTTGTGTTGCTTTAACAAAGTACTATAGACAAAGAAAATTAATTTATTTCTTACACTTCTAGAGCCTGGGAAGTCTAATATCAAGATCCGGCATATGCTGAGGGACTTCTTGTGGCATCTTTCCATGGTAGAAGGCATGGGAGCATAAGAGAGCAAGTAAGAAGACCAAAATCTCTTTTAATATCACTCTTGGCATAACAAACCTACTCCCATGATAATGACATAAATTTATTCATGGAGATGGAGCCCTCAGTACCTAATCACCTCTTAACAGTTCTACCTCTTAATATCATCTCAATGGCAATTCAATGTCAACATGAGTTTTGAAAGGGATATTCAAACCATAGCATTTTACTCTTGGCCCCTTAAAACTAACGTAATTTCCATATACCAAAATCATTTATTACATGCCAATAACCTTAAATGTCTTAAATCATTCTAGCATCAACTCAAAAAATTCAAAATCCAGAGTCTCATTTAAATCAGATATGGTGAGACTCAAGGAATAATTTATTTGAGGCAAATTGCTCTCTAGATGTGAGTTTGTGAAATTATCAAGTTGTGTGCTTCTAACATACAATGGTGGGACAGCATAGAATAGACATTATCATTTCAAAACAAAGAGATAGAAAAAATAAAGGGGTAATTGGTTTCAAGTAAGTCTAAAACTCAACAGGTAAAACAGTAAGTCTTAAAGCAAGTCTTCAAAATAACTAAGTCTTAAAGTAAGTCTCCAAAATAATCTCCTTTTATTTCATCCAGGGCATACTAAGGTGAGGGTTTGACTTCCGAGACCTCAGGCAGTTCCACCTTAGTGGGTTCATATACTCTTCAGCTCTCTCTGGTTGGAGTCTTGTGCCTGCAGATTTCCCAGGCTGATGATTCACAGTGTTAGCTTAACAGTTCTTCGGTATCATTTTGAGAGTGTTCTCACTCCCACAGCTCCACTAGGCATTGCCCTACCTGGAGTTTCCTCCAGTGACTCAGTCTCTGTGATAAGTCTCTGAGTCCCCAGGCTATCCACAATTTCCTTTGAAAGGTAAGTAAAGGAATCCATGTCCTGGAGCTCTTGCATTCTGTTTGCCTGAAAAATTGGCACCATGTGGAGTCTGTCAAGGTTTATGGCTTGCATCTCCTGGAATGGCATGTGAAGCTAAGTTACAACTGGACCCACATGAGCTATGACTGGAGCTGCCAAGACGTATTGTGCCAGAATGTGGGAAGCAAATAGCAAGGGTGGCCCTAAGCAATGAGCCCATGGAGAGTGCCCTGAGCCCATCCCTCAAAACCATTCAGCTCTTCTAGATCTCTGGGCCTATGATGGGCAAAAGACAGGATCCTTAAAGATACCTGAAATTCCTTTTTTTTCTGTCATTCTCCCATTGTGCTGGTTACCTCTTCTGTACATACTAGTCTCTTTAGGGATCCATAAGCCCCACATTGGGCAACAGAATGTAGGGAACCAGCCCAGCATCACCCATGGGTACCACAAGTTTGGTGGCAACAAAGGAATGAGACAAAGACAGATTAAGAAAAAAAGTGGGACCAAGAGGCCATCACTTTATTACTCTGGAGGTGACAGTGAAGGCCCCTAGCTCTGATCATCCACACTACTTATTGATTACAATGACTTTGATCTACAGGGTAGGGGTGGAGTAATGGTGGAGTGAATCAGTGAGCCAGAAGTGAATCAGTGGGCTGGAACTGGTGTGTCATCCTAAGTACTGGTTACACTAGCGGTTTGGGAGTTTCACAAAATAAGAACGTGTGTTTATCTTTAGCCTGCTATCTATGTGCAGCTGATGGAAGGCAGGCCTTACAGGGAGCCTACAAGTCTGGCTACATCATAGTACTATGAAGGGGTTTTGCATCCTTGAGCACAATGTTTATGGTAACAGAGGTTAGGTCATCCTGCACCAGAACACGAGGCATGGAGAGGCTTTCCTCCTCAGAGACCTCCTGCAGCCTTCAGCCGTTTGTTGTTCCTTGTTCATATGTTACTCATAACTGATTTACATGGGCACTTTGTAAGTCCTTTCTCCTTTGCAGTGTTTCCCAACAGTCTCTTTCACGTGTGCTTTGGTCATACACTTGGTATATTTACCTGAAAATGCTTTTCTATTCTCTATATGGCTATGCTGAAAATTTTCAAAATCCTTCTGTCTCTCTTGTATTTAGAAATAACAACTCTAAATCATTTCTTCCTTCTTGTATCTTACTATATGTAGTTAAAAGTAGCTCCACAGCTGCTTTTGTATTTTGCTTAAAAATTTTTACCACCAGCTATCATCATTCATCAGTTTAAAATTCCACCATCAATAAAGCCCTAGAGCATGCACACAATTTAACCACATTCTTGGCCACCACATAATGAGGATGGTATTTACCTCAGTTTCCAATAAGATATTTCTCTTTTACATCTGAGACCTCACCAGAATGACCTTTATTATCCATATTTCTGCCAATATTTTGGTCATAACCACTTAAATAATCTATAAGAATTTCCAGACTTTCCCTACAACTTGTCTCTTTTGAGTCTCCACCAAAATTGTCCTTATTACTCAATGCACAGAATGTTGCCTTTTTATAGCCTATTCTGCCAAATTCTTCTATCCCCTACTTATTAGCCAGTTCCAAAGCCACTTTCACATTTTCAAGTATCTGTTATAGCAACAGCTCCATTTGTTGGTACCAATTTTCTGTCTTAGTCCACTTTGGGTTGCAATAATAGAATATATAGTCTGGGTAATGTATAAAGAAAATAAATTTATTTATTTTGCTTCCAGAGGCTGAAACGTTCAATATTAATGTCAGTAGCTGGTGATGGCCTTCTTGCTGCACCATCTAATGGTGAAAGGCAGAAGGTCAAAAAAGTCCAAAAAAGCAACAAGAGTGAACTAAACTTGTTTCTGTAACAACTCACTCTTGTGATAAAAACACACTCCCATGATAATAACAGTTAACCTACTCATGAAGAGAGTACCCTCATGGCCTAATCACCTCGTAATTATTCCATCTTTAATATCATCACAATGACAATTATATTTCAACATGAGTTTTGAAGGGGACATTTCAATCATAGAAAAGCAGCAATAATAAAATTTTCCCAATTATTCTTATTCAGTAATATTTTTTGAAGGAGAAAATGGGAAATGCATAATTTACTATTGTCTTTCATGTTGAAGTAATCAATAAAAATTTTCTGAAGTACTTAAAAACTTAAATATCTGTAGGTTCTTTAGTTTATCTCTACTGACAATTAATCTTATGTTTAACCCCAAGTCTAAAATCATATCTTAAATTATGCATTTTCATGAACCTCAAAAATACTGGATACTAGATTGCTGGATAAGCAGTCTAGAAATCTTATTTGATAACTTTTTAATCTGAATATTGAAAGCAAATTGCTAATTATTAAAAGGTAACTCCAATATTCATTTTTTAAACTTTTAGAATTTAAATCAAGTAAAGTGTAAAGTATCTTTAAAGGACTCCTGGCTTACAAATTCATCTCTATATCTTGTCATGCATTCAGTACTTCTGACATATTTACTAGTCATTTTCTTAAATCTGCCAGTTTGCATGACACTTTTGCTTTGCAAATGCCATTTCTACTCTGGGAAGCTTCTTTACTTCCTGTTCTGTCTACTCAAATTTACTTGTCCTTAAAATCTAGCTTAAATGCCATATTTCTGTAGAAACTTTCTACACAGTTGTTCTCAGTCTTCCAACACTAATGGAGGTATTCATTTATTCTTCTGAGTTTGGGAAGCTCTTTTTTTGGTAAAGTGATACTTATCTCATCCATCTAAAATTTCCTCTTTTTTCTCTTATTATCTTCCTTACCATATTCATTAGCATCTCTACTGCCTTATAGTTCTTATATCTATACATCTCACACTGAGCCAAGAGCAAGATGAAAACACATAAAGCTCTATTTTTTTTGTCGTCTTCTCTGCATCTTTCCTTCATCTGTTTTATAAAATAAATTTTATTTTTAGAATAATTTTATCCTTACATAAAAATAAATAGAAAGTACAGAGTTCCCACATATGTCCTGTCTCTCCTCATACAGGTTGACTATTATTGACACCTTGTGTTAGTGTGGTATACTTGATATAATTAATGAACCAATATGGATACATTATTATTCACTAAAATTGATAAAGTTCATAGTTTAGGGTTCACTGTGTTTTACATTCTACGGGTTTTGGCAAATATGTAACTACTTGTCAATGATCACTGCCTTGTACAAAATACTTTTACTGCCCTACTCATCACCTGTACTCCTTTTTGTCTTTACTCAAACCCCCATAACCTCACCAAATACTGATCTCTTCTCTGCCTCTATGGTTTTACCTTTTACAAAATGTCATATTGTTGGAACCGCACAGTATGTGTTTGTTTATTTATCCATTGCTTGAAGTATATGCTGGTCATTTCAAAGTTTTGGCAATTATAAATAGAGCTGGTATAAACATTTTTGTGCCTGTGTAAGTTTTCAACTCATTTGGGTAAATATCAAGGAATGCAATTACTGGATTGTATAGCAAGAGTATGTTTACTTTTATAAATAACTAATAAAAAGTCTTCCACAGTGACTGTACCATTTTGCACTCCCACCAGCAATGAATGACAGTTCCTGTTGCTCCACATCCCAGCCAGCATTTAGCATTGTCATTACTGAAAATTTTGGCCACACTAACAGATATGTAGTATTATCTTACTGTTGATTTAATGTGCAAATCTCTAATGACCTGACATATAATGTTGATCTTCTCATATGCTTATTTGCCATCTTTCTATCTTCTTTGATGACATATCAGTGCACATTAATTGCACTTGTTTTTATTGAGTTGTATTAGTTCTTTACATATTTTAGATACCAGTCTTTTATCACATCTATTTTGCAAAAATTTTCTCTGAGTCTGAGACCTCTCTTTCCATACATTGATAACTATTATTTATATATCACAAGTTTTAATTTTAATGAAGCTCAGATTTCAGAATTTTTCATGGGTTATGCTTTTGCTTTTTTGTGTGAAAAGTTATTGCCAAACAAGGTATCTACATTTTCTGCTACGTTGTTTTCCAGGGGTTCTGTGGTTATATCTTTGATTCATTTTCAAAAAATTTATTGGTATAAGTTCTGTGTCTATATTCACTTGAAGTCATTATTTTGTTATTGATATTATTGGTATTTTTATTTATAGTTAAATGAACAATAAAACAAAGGAAGTGTTATTTGCAAACCCTAAGTGACAGAATTGGATTTGTACTCAAGCCTATTTGGCTTTAAAGACAAAGAGATTAATTATCATGCAATATAGTTCATGCAAGGCTCAGTAATCTCTGCAAACAATAATATCTAGCATACTCTCTCGCACATAGTAGGTCCTTAATAAATCTTTGATCAAAGTACGATTAATAGTGTAACAAAAGAGACAACATTTGTGTGACATAATCAAAAACCAGAAAAATAAAATCTGTTATTTTGTTGTTGTTATATTAATTTTTTAGTGGATGCTTTATTAAATAAAATATAGCTTTTTGTCTATAAATTCAAAATAATTAAAGTATATGTAGAACCACTTTAAAAGTTAGATAGTTGATAAATTATGACAGATCAATAGAAAGCCATGGTGGGTTTTGAACTAAAGACATTTTATACATTTTTATTTTAAACAAACACTAAGCACTGACTATTACTGATGCTTAGGAAGACAGAGAAAGTTTTTAAAGTGTTTTAAGTACACATTAACCTCCAAATTGAAGATACCTGGTAAAAATAATCAATTTTATAGCCTTAAAATTATGTTCCATAATGATAATTTTACTCCAACAATAATTGCATTTTTTAGATGGGTTAATACTTAGCTCATTTGCATTCAGATTTAGGGATCGAGAAAATTACTAATAGCTACAAAAGGAGAAGATGTTTGTCATAAAATTGCAGGCTTTCTGTGGAGAGTTACTAAAATCGGTATTCTTTTCACCTAATTAATTTTTGGAAGCTGTATCCTCATTAATCATCTGACAGGCTCACAATAACAATACATGCCCTTCTGCTCATGAAATTGAGCACTATATCTTTAAAAATGCCTTTTTCCAGAATTTCTATGAAACTGGCAATTTGCGCAGAGTCAAGTAGCATAATTGTTTATAGAATAGAGAAGCATACTTGAGTATTGCTATAAACTTTTGTAATATGTATTCATTTTTATGTGTTTAATGACACTTAACAGTCTTAAAGTACTATTATCTTTAAGTTAGCATAATTACACTGAGAAAAAAGACACAAACATATTAGTATGTTTTCTAATACTTTATGAGAGAAAAGACATCAAAAATATTAGTATTTTTTCTAATTCTTTGTAATTCATATTTTTTTCAGGGAAAAATAACCTTTTAGGTTCAGTATAAAAATGTAAATTTTTCTTATTTCCTACAATCATAATTAACCCAACAACTAGGCAAACTGGTTAGCTATCCCTGATTTTAACTGAGAGGTACTACAAGACACTTTTCTCAAGTTTATCTGCCTTGAAATTATCTGGCTTATTATTTCTACCACTCTAAAAAGTTTCTATAGGATTTAATTATGTCACTGAGGAAAGACAAGTCTTTCCCAAATTTCTCAATGTTCCTTCAAAGTCCTGGTCTCCAGCATTATGTTACGAAATAGAATATGTTTGTTTTTATTTCTTCTAGAAACGTTGTTCCTCACATGCCGTAGGTCTTAGGCTTGAAGCCATTACTTTCCTTAATGTTAAAACCATTTGCTTTCATTCAAAAGATGGAAATCCTTTTCTTACCTCTTTTTGTAACGGAGTCTCAAATGGGAAGGGGCTCAACTCCCTCCCCAATTGAATGTGCCCAAGGTTCTTGGGCTCCCTTTGCCCCAAGAATGAGGCAGGGGCCCTGGCACCCTGTGAGCTTGCCATTGTATAAATATCGGATTCAAAGAGTTTAGCGGAAAGCAATTTCTTGGGCAGAGCGAGAGACAAAGAGAGAGAGCTCCCATGCTGCCCCGGGGGGTGGGGGGAATCTGAAGGGGATATCCGCACAAGTAGAGAGGGAAAGAAAGCTCCTACCTTGTTGTGGGAGGGGATTCCAGAGAGGAACATCTGTACAGGTAAAGAGGGAGAGACATCTCCCAAGTTGCCGTGGGAGGGGATCTGGAGAAAGAGTCCGCACAGGTAAGGGGCAGCGGGGGTTTTAAAACTTAGAAGTTATTCACACCCCATTCATGTTCTTGTCCAATGAGAGGAGTTCTTTCAAACTTCCTCTGGAGTGATTGACCTTCGACTTTGAAACCGGATTGGCTGTCTGGTGCTCAACTAGAACCCCTCCTCCCAGGGCTTTTTAGACAAAGGAGCACGCCTAGAATTTTAGCTGGGATGTTAGACAAAGAACTCTAGGTTCCCGGATGGGGAGGTGGTTGGAGGCATGGCTCTAGAAAGTTCTTACCTTTGAAACTATTACCCTGTGGACCTGGGAAGAGAAGTTTTTCCTTAACAAAGTCCCACATATTGACCAGTTAACTTCAAGAAGGGTCCTGAATTGATGGAAAAGGTAACTGAATAGCCAAGAAACTTCCAGAGCGATTAGTGAGTTATTTTCCTAGGTTATTATATTCCAAAGGGGATTAATCCCATGTTTTAAATTTGAAAACCCCTCTCATATCTTCCCCTAGAGACACTTATTAACATTTCTAAATAATAAGAACCCAGAGTCTTTCTCACATTTTTTGGAGAGGAGAATTTGCTTACAGTGTGGAGTGTTCAACTTTCTTCCTCAGGAGGAGTGAGGGTACAAGGGTTCCTCTGCTGAATAAACATCTAGACTCTATTTTGGGATTCTCACAGTACAGTCATAAGTAGGTATAGAAAGACATCTGGCTGTCATTAGAGTACCCCAGGGCAAATGGAAATGATGAGGATAGTCCTGAAGTAAGTAATTTTTCACTGTTCCCGAAATAATTTTGTCTATTTTTAAAATAATATTAATAAACATAGATATTAAAATCTTAGGCCATTACCTCTGAGAATCATATGCCTCTAACATCAGGAAGTAAAGAAAGTATCATCGTTTTGCATAAATATCTCTAATTCTCACATTTTTCTTCCCAGTTCTTCCTAGCACAGTCACCTTTATTCCAAAGTCTCTTTGCCTTCATCTGAGGCCCTTGTATGGCATTTCTAACGAGGTCTCCTTATCAGGGAAGAGAGGAAACTGAAGCTTTTGTCTTCTCTGACTCAATTCTCAGTGATTTTCCATACCTAGTTCCTTCTTTCCCCTTTGTCCCCTGACCCCCAAAGTCCTTAAAACGGCTGGAGCATTTTTGGAGGCTCTCTCCACCAGGAGATGACCCGCACATCTGTGCTGATCCTCCTGACCTTGCACTGCACTGCCATTCTATGAAAGAAAAAGGATCAGAGTGAGTTGGCACTTTTTCTGGTTTTAGCCTCTTGCTAAAGCATGACAGTGAGTGAGAAAAAGCTTAATTCTTTTCTTCATGACTAGGTGCTTCAATCAGATACTTAACACTTGATAACCCAGCTCTCTCCATCTCCAGATGCATTTAAGCTTCCCTCAAAAGAAGTGGAATAGTATTTACACTGTGAGAACAAAATATCTGAGACAGGTCTCAGTCGATTTAGAAAGTTTGTTTTAACAAAGCTAAGTATGCACCTGTGACACAGCGTCAGGAAGTCCTGAGGACATATGCCCAAGGTGGTCAAGTATACATTTTAGGGAGACATGAGATGGCAATCAATATATGTAAGACATACATTGGTTCAGTCCCATAAGGTGGGACAAGAGTCAGGGAGAATTCTAGGTCATAGGAAGATAAAAGATAAATGTTGTATTCTTTTGAGTCCTTGATCAGCCTTTCACTGAATACACAATTTAGTCTGGCTCAGTGAATCTGAATTTTTACATACACAACACAGCAGAGGAAGAAATCAGACATTTGTCTCAGGTGAGCATAGAGATAGATGACTTTCTGTCTGCAGCATCTGTGAAGGTAAGCTGTCAGTTTCCATTGCCAGGGTGAAATTCAATGGAATTGTTTTAGAATGAAGGTCTTGAGGCCCACAAGGAATTTTCCTGTGGGCAAATTGTGAGGGAGGTATGTTGCTCTTTTGTCTTTTTAGCTATCTTACTTAGGAATAAAATGGGAGGCAGATTTGCCTGACCTGGCAACCAGCTTGACTTTTCCCTTGGCTTAGTTACATTGAGATCCTGAGATTTAATTTTCTTTCACAATGTCAAACATATACGTTTCCATCATTGATCACAGAAGAGAGAAATACTCTCTTAGATCCCCTGTGATTGCCTCTCCAACCCAGCCAATCAGCACTCCCCACTTCTCTAGCCCATCCCCACTAAATTATCCTTAAAGATTCTTATCCCCCAATGCTCAGGGAGACCGATCTGAGTACAAATGAAACACCTTCACAACCTCTCTGTGTGAATTACTCTTTCTCCGTTGCAATTCCCCTGCCTTGATAAGTCAGGTCTGTCTAGGCAGCAGCAAGGTGAACCTGTTGGGCAGTCACGAAGCCACATAAAGTCATTTACAGTATTTTGGTATCTTAGTATGCCAAAATAGATTGTCTTTAGAATATCTGCAGGGATCATTAATGTTATATCAGAGAAATGTGATGCTTTAAATTTATAAATTAACATGTTTGTGATAGAAAAATGACAAAATGCAGAAAACCGTAAGGAGCTAGTATCATTCAGCGATAAATTCCATCTCTTTGTTATGTGAGTGTGTTTATGCATATGTGAATATGCAATGTTTTATACAAAGCATGATTTGAATCAAAGTGATATAGTTTTGCATACCATGTTACTTAATTTTGTCATCGAAAATTTATGAAATGCACTCAATATGCCATTTCCACAAGTCATAAAAAATTATTTAGAACCACAGTTTTTAAACTGCAAAATATTATCTCATTAGAAATATTCAACCTAATATGTTTAAAAATTCCATTGTAGAAATAGACTAAACTCTCTCCACATTATGAAAATGTTCAATAATTATATTTGAAGATACATTTTAAAATATTTATCCAAAATAGATTCTAACAATTGAAAATGTTGTATCAAATAATATAAATATATTTAATATTTTTATACATAATCAACAACTAGCTTTGTAAATACGTACACCAATTCAGACTTTCAATGAAGGCACAAATATAATCAAAAATGATTGCCAAAATATTTTTTACCTCCCCCAACTTTATATATGAGAATGTTCATTTCACTGTTTTTATCTCATTATTAGAAAGAATTTTTTTTCAGTTTTTTATGTGAATTGTATTTTTTCACATAATAATCTATATCCAATTAATGGAACTCCTGGATTTATGAGAGCTACCTATGTGGGTCCATTTAATTCATTTTTAAAAAAATATTTGTTAAATCTACATTTTTCTCCCAGACAATTCTCACTGTTTGGCACCAGAGAGCTATATCTGACTGAATGCAAACATGTCCTCTGGAATATTAAAAGACACTTTAACCTCAAAATGACCAAAACTCAATTGATTTTTTTTACTATATGTTTGAGCAAAACTCTGAATTTTATATTTTGAAGATTCCCCTATAGCTATCTCCCATGGGGAAAACCTGATTATTGCCCTTAACTTCTTTCTCTTCTTTACACTTTGTAACTCACTTTCACTTATCCTTTTCGTTTTACCTTCACGCAAACTATCTTAAATTATCCTCTTATAATTTCTTGTTGGATAACTTTGCCCAGCATAATGTCTGTGAAAAGTATAGTAGATATTTAATTAAAATGTGTTAATTTCATTAAACAATTAAAATCTTCTTGCATGTGGTCTCTTGTTCTAATAAAATAAAAGAGATAGGGCCATGTCAAACTCTGCCTACAAAATGCACTATTTTATTCAATGATATCTGGACATGAACCAATTTTTTTTTTTTAGCAAAGCTTATTTGGCTCATTATTTTTCCTCTGTTTACCCTCCAACCTTATTCTTGTACACTTTGCCTTATGCATAATGTACCTTCAGTCAGTCTGAGACTTTTTTCATGCTTCTCTAGCCTGATTTTCTATCTGTTACTCTCAACTAAATGCTAACCTACCTGCTAAATGCTGCTAAGTGGAACACTGGACCCTCAATGATGCTGAATCTACTGAATCCCCAAAAGGATTGTTGGAAAGCAGATGAGGTTCTCAAGGAGATTGTGTTTTGAATATATCTCGAAAATTAGAGCATTCTGAGGTAACAACTTAATACATATATGATGAAAATGTATGAAGGAAAGCAGTGTAAAAATTACATTATGACAGGGAAAAATAAAGAATAAAAGTTAATCTGATTTATGTTCATGCCCACATGAAACAGAAGCACAGATCTTGCAGAGGTCTATGTCCTCAACTTTAGGTCCTCCCTATATTCTCCACCAGATTTGAGATCTATCCCTCTCCCCAACACACATATAAAATGTAAACAAAACTTTATTTTGACACGGTTACTCTATATAGAGTTATTGTGCTGGGTTATTCTGTCTGTAAACATGTACTTTCTCTTTGAAATGATTGCTACTTTAAAAACCATAAACATTGTTGAAACTAATTAAAGTTGATTATCTATGTAACTGATAAATAATACTAGAGAAGCTGAGATATGAACATAGCGCCAGAGATACACAAAAGAAGAAACAATGTTAGGAGTATAATTTAAATTTATCTAATTCATTCAACTTGAACATTTGTATTCTAACATTTCACCAGCCTTTATTAAGGTTTATGAAATACTTTTTAAACAGCTAGCATTTTCCAGGTACTAAGATGGGCTCTAGGAACAAAAATTCCAAGAAAACATAGCACATACACTCAAATACATTTTGAAGAGGAAAAGATTGGCAAATAAATACTTAAATCTGAAGAACTCTAAGATAATTTGAGGATGTTAAAACACTAGGAGTACAAAAGTTATGTGACTCAGAAAAAAAGCATACTGATGGATATGATCTTTAAGTTGAGTTTTTTAAATGAATTGGAAAAACGAAGTGGCTGGATGAAGAAGGGAGAAAGGGTCATCCAGGAGGAAATAAAACGTGTAAAGACACTAAAATGAAAATGATTACTGGAGTCTAATCACATTGTCATCATCCTAGTGCTGTTGTCACAGAATACCTGAGACTGAATACTTTATAGCAAACACAAATTTATTGGTTCACAGTCCTGAGACTGAGAAATCAAAGGTCAAGTTATCAACAAGTTTGGTGTCTGGGGGAAGGTTGGATTCTCACATGGTAGAAGACAGAAGAGCCAAGCAGCAAAAGGGATCTGAATTTACTCTTTCATAATAGCATTAATCCCACTCATAATGGCAGTACTCTCATGGCCCTACTATGTCTGAAAGTTCCCACATCTTAATATTGTTACAGTGGCAATTAACTTTCAACATGAGTATGGGCAATCAACTTGTTTCACATGTTTGGACAACATTCAAAACATAGCAGTCATGTACCATATGTGTATTATAGTGTTCATATTGAAAGAAGTCCTTAAAGTTTTATATACAGAAAGGTCATGATTCAATTTGTATCGAAGAAGAAAAGGGTGATAGAATAGATTTAAAAACTGACAAATTTTTAGGAGTTTGAGACCAGCCTGTTCAACATAGTAAAACCCCATCTCTACTAAAAATACAAAAATTAACCAGGCATGGTTGTGGGTACCTGTAATCACAGCTACTCAGGAGGCTGAGGCAGGAGAATTGCTTAAACCCAGGAGGTGGAGGTTGCAGTGAGCAGAGATCACACCATTGCACTCTAGCCTGGGCCACAAGGGGAAACTCCATCAAAAAATAATTGCAAGTTTAAATCCTAAAAACAAGTAGGAAATCATAAATTAGGGAGAAATTAAAATTAGGTAGTGGCAAGAAAATGGAAAGGAAAGCACATATATTAGCATTATTCAGGCGTTCCTCTGTTGGATGTTAGTAGTATTCATTAATATGATTTGTGCTCAGAGATGTTATTTTTGTTGGAAACAAATGATTGGTGCCAAAAAGAAGGACAAGTACTCAGGCAATAAGTTTTCTCAATGAGGCAATTTACTTTTGCAGAAGGGTGTAGCTTGTGCCAGTCATGATCACAAGAGCACACCAACCTGGGTAGGGCAGAGGTTTTTATCCCTAATGCAGTTCCTAGCACTTCTGTGTCCTTTCCCCATTGGTTGGGGTTAAACCATCAAAATCTAAGCTAACTTGATTGGCTAAGGTTTATAACTAAATGGGGTCTATTAGGCAGGAAGGAAGAGGGACTGTCTAGTACTAGGTGGGAAGGCATAGCTGGACTTGTCTGGTGTGGCAAAGGAGCACAACAAAGGTGGGAAGGTTGTTTATGGAACAGTTAGCTAGGAGAAAAGGAAGTTGGTTTTAAAAAAAAAAAAAGAACATGGCTCTAAAGCTTTTTGAAGAGGAATTTATCATCTCTGACACTTTTTTTTTTTTGACATGGAGTTTCGCTCTTGTTATGCATGCTGGACTGCAATGGCATGATCTCGACTCACCACAACCTCCACCTCCTGGGTTCAGGCAATTCTCCTGCCTCAGCCTCCTGAGTAGCTGGGATTACAGGCATGCACCACCATGCCCAGCTAATTTTTTGTATTTTTAGTAGAGACGGGGTTTCACCATGTTGACCAGATTGGTCTCAATCCCTTGACCTTGTGATTCACCCATCTCGGCCTCCCAAAGTTCTAGGATTACAGGTGTGATCTGACACTTCTTAATCCTATCTCTAGTTCAGAATTTTCTTTGACTAGAAATAAATTGTAAGCAGTTCTCCTTATTAATTGATAGGGTAATAATTATTTACTCTAAACATAATTCCTTAGTAGAAAATATGGCTTTTTCTTTAAGTATAGAGTCAACTTATTTTTATAGACTATGGGAATGTCTTATTTCTATATTACTTTCTGAAAATTGGCCTTAAGAAATGTAAAATGTACAGCATAGTTAGCCCCTTAAAGAATAAGGAGGAGATAAACTGCACTGGAATTCTTATTAGATAATTAGAGCACTACAGATTCTGAAATAATTTTTAAAATGTTATATAAGAAAAGATTTAGAACATTATCTATTCTAATTGCTTGACATTCATACTAAATTCCCTATCTCCCATAGTTGGTATTAGAATGTATAGAACAAATTTTAGATGATCAAAATTTCAGGTCTTACGCTCTGCTTGTAATAGATTTCAAAGGGTCACAAAAGCTGTTGTTCGCTTCTGTAAGTTCTTGTCTTTCAATCATATGTTGTTCTATAATAATGAGAATAATCAAAATTATGTGTTTATGGTAAATATTTCCAATTTTCTGTTTTTTAATAAAGGATTTTATCATATATTTCTAAATATCATCATAAAAGAAAAGAATTGAGCTTTAATAATAATTAGAAAATGTCATCTTAGTAAATATCTGACATTTATCATTATAATTCTAGGTCTGTGAATATTATCAGTGAGGTTGTTTCAAGCAAATAATAAGAAACAGTAAAAGGAGAACATTTTGGCTTTCTAGATTTCACAGTTTTTATTTTTTTTTTACTTGGTTATCAATGATTTCTAGAAACCATTTACAAAATATTGACTCAGTCAAATACATGCAACGTTTTAGAATATTGCTGATGCCTATAGGGATATTAGCAATATTTTATTTCTATAAGATAAGTTTGCTTTGGGAAAATTTGAAATTATGAGAGTTTGCTGATCTACTTTTATTTTTCATTTAACACAAGCACACACACACACACACGCATAAGCAAACACAAAACAAATGCAGTTTTTAAAAAATAAAATCACATGTTAAATGTATCTCAAATGACTACCTGCCAGATATTATAGGATGCATCTACTTTTTTCCTCCACCCCATATACTCTTTATTAGTTTATCATCTCAACCTGGGAGAGATTTATCTTATCTCAATATGAATAGTATTGGTTTAATACTATTCATATTTGTTAAATAATATTCATGTTGTCAAATAGTATTTATTAAATACTATTAATATTTCCTGGTACTGTTCAAAATGGCCTTACTTGTATTCTCATCGGTATAAAGAAACAGCCAGCACATGTAACTACACTGGCACATTTTGCTATCCTGAGGTGCCTTCTGATGCACATTCTTCCTGTATATAGAAAGGATAGAAAGTAGAGTCAATGTTTTGTTAAGAATACAGAACAAAAAATAAATAAATAAACACAGAACGAATAAAAACAGATATTCCACCATCCTGTTCTCCAGCTTGTTTTAAACTATATATTCTAGAATATCTATTTTGTGTGTGCACTATATGAAAACTTCTTTAATTAAACCCATAGAACATTTCCCAGAAATCTATTTTCTTTTCCTTTCAGTCTAAATAACATGCATGAAAGAAAAGAGAGTAAAAAGTGTGTGGAGGAAAGAAAGTAGAGATGACAGAATTACATTTCTTTTCACTTGAATCACAGAACTTACCCAGTTTACCATATTTTCAAGTGTCTTGTATCTTAATTTTTTCTTAATTTAAGGCACAGTTCAGCAATTATTTTCTTAAAGGATTAGGTGACAATAAGGCAGGCTTTGGTGGCATTACAATCAACTTTTCCATTCTGCCATGGTAGAGCAAACATAGAGATTATACACAAATGACTCAATATGATTATGTTCCAATAAAACCTGACTTGCAAAAGCATACGGTGGACTAGTTTTCCCCATGGGCCATATTTTCTAACTGCCATTTGAGGTCACTTATGTCTACTTCATCTGCATAGTGAAAGGAATAATTTCTAGAACCAAAGGGGCCTTTGATTCAGGCCAGTCACTAGACCAGTAGTGATAAGGTAGACATTTTCAAACTTAACTGGACAGCTAGAGCTAGCTGACTATGGCTGAAGAACTCATCTAGCATATTTACCACAATCTCAGTATTTGGAAAAGTGCTTAATGTATTTGTGTTAAATAAGTGAAGATACTTTGTTTAGAAATAGGACAATAATCTCCAACCCAACTACTACAAAAGAATACCAAAGTAGCCATTAAATGCAAACAAATACCTTTGGTCTCATATGTATTTCAAATAGAACTTTCCTTTTATGTAATTCTGCTATTTAAGAAATTAAGCATAAAATAAACATATATGTCTTTATTAGAAGACATATATTCCATTTAAAATATATTATATATTTTCAATATATCCAATATATTTCACACTTTATATAATTTTTATGCCAATGATAAAAATGTATTTGTTCATGTGAACAAAATAACTACATGGAATTATTGTGATGTCCCTTTGCTACCCTGGAATTAACCCCCAGTTCATTCCTTCTGAAAATAACTGTTCACTCTTTTCTTTTGAATGACCATCTTCATCTGGGAAGAATATGCTCAGTTGTCTTTAACAGTTATTGTTTTGGCAATAGAAATGCTGCTAGTTCAGGCAAGTGACATAGGGGAGAAGTGTCTGTTAGGGATATTTCTGGAAAGTTTCTCAATTCTAAAAAAAGTGAGAAGTCATGAATCTTCATATTTTTCTACTACCATGTGCAGTTGAATATAATATCTGGACTTGCTGCTGAATTTTAACCCATAAGAAGATAAATCTTAGGATGAAGCTAAAATGCTTAGAATGGCAACATGTAAACTTGGATACACAAGGCTCCTGGCAACAATACAAGTTGAGCCAGGGACTACTCTATTGACAGACATCTTGTTATGTGAGGTAATAAACTCTTTTGATGTTACTGCTTGCAGCCTTAAACACCTTAACTTATCCACAAGACTTTATCTTCAACAAAGCAGAAGTCTGTTTTCTCATGACATTAAATGTTTTATGATGGCGTCATTGGCACATTTATGAGAGCTTTGAATTATAAAAGTAGAACTAATATCAGATAAAGAATGTAGAATAGGAAATAAGCAGTAGAGCTCAGAAAATGGAGATTTCAGAACTTAAGATACAAGTTAAAATTATCTAACTCAATTGTGAATACAATGAGAATGCAGTTATAAATATCGAAAGGTGAAAAACATATCTTGTAGTTTTTGATGGAAGCTGATTATGTGCATGTGCACACATGTACACACACATACACACACACACACATATATATAGAATACATATACACATGAAAAGATGCTTACCATCATTAGTAGTTGAGGAAATGCAAAGTAAGACCACAGTATGAAACCATTAGCAACAATTAGAATGTCTTCAATTAAAAGACTGGCAGTATCAATTGTTGACACTTTATGTGATAAAACTGGAAATCTCCTGTACTACTGGTAAAGATTATAAATAATACAACTGCCTTGGGTAATACTTTGGGAGTTTCACAAAATATTAACATCAATTTACCATGTTGTTTAAGATAAAAGAAATACTCATATAAAATCTTGAACACAAATGTATATAGCACTTTATTTGTAGTAATTTGTAGAAGCTAAAACTGAAAAACAATGCAAAGGTAAAGGCAAAATAAACTTTGGTATAGTCATACAATGGACTGTTATTACTAATAACAAAAAATGAGCTGTTTATGAAAACAAGAATAGAGATGAATCAGAAACTAATTATGCGAACCTGTTAGTTTACAAGTGAGAAAACCTCAGACCCTTCAGTTTCTTGACATAGGCAAATCTAAGTAAACATAAAAACATAGAGATGAATCTCTGAAATTAGTATTTTATTTAAGAATAAAGAATCTCAATTAAGGACATACATGCAGACTAGTGCCCTTTAATATGTTCATAAAACAAAGAGGCATTTAGAAGTTTTACAAAAAGGAGAAATGCTATATATTGCCCTTTGAGAAAGTTTATTGACACTAGTAAGGGTCTGGGGAGCTAACAAGTTTAGATTGGTGAGTGATGGAGGTAGATAAATTAGTCTTAGAGTTATGCAGTTAGTCATTTCAGCAGCTATTAGATGAAACCGATTTCAGATTACAAAAGGCAGTTTCAGCAGGGAGGCTTGCAGAGAATTACATTTTTGGGAAAATGTTCTGAGTCTCAAGTGCTTTTACCTTCTTGCTTTTTCAACTCTGTTTTAGTTAAGTATCACAAGAATGATTCAATACTTATGATCAACTTTTACATACAAATACACCAACTTATACAATTATAAGTTGGTGTATTTGTATGTAAAAGTTGTAACAACAACTTACACAATTTTGCATTTTGCATATGTGCAGTTTGTCAATTACATCCTAATAAAGCAGTTAATACAAATGTATTAAATCTATCTACACATTCAGATGATTCCAAATATTTCCAAAAAGTTGAGTTTTCTTAGAAACATTGTTAAAAACTTCCATAGACATATTCTTTGTCAGTTTGCTCCCTCAAATACATTTTGATATAAATATGGTATACATGTTTTTCTTGCAATCAATTTTATCATAGTTGTTCTTTTTTTAGAATTTTTTAGAATAATCTGGTTTCTAAGTAACAGTATATTACTTTAAAAACTCTATGCAAGTTAAGGAAATTTACTTACAGTAAACTCAATTTGTTGCAATTAACATAAAAGTATATTGCATAAATTGAAAACAAATTTTGGGGGTATTAATATCAAAGAAATATTATTTAAATTTTTCTTGTAGTTGTAGCAACAACTATGCTGCCATAACACTGCCCCTGTCCATTAAAATTAAAATCATCTGCATGTTGATGGACATTGGAAAAGTGTATAAAATGGTAATAATATATTTATATCAAGACAGTTTTGTGTAGATATAAATTTATAGAATACTATATGCAGGATGATATTGTTAAATAAACATAAATCAAACGTTTTTTGTCTTTGATAATTATTTGGTGACTATTCATATTGGTTTCAAGAAAATTATTAAGAGGAATTAAGTGTAAATTTTTGTAAACTTTTCCACAATTCAACCAAATAAGCATTGACAAGAAAACACAAGATTTATAAATGTATAGTTTTTGTTTTACATTTTCATAACCTAGCCATTACTGATAACATTTGGATATATACATAATGCATTTTTTACAAATGCACTCATGACATATGTCCAAATTTGTTTAATATGTACCATGGAGGAAAACATATTCAATAAGAGGACTATCTGTCTCTTGTATTAAAATTCCAGGCCAAAATTTTTACTATATAGCTACATCATGGTCAGATAATAAAAACTATTTTTAATATGCTGAGACAAAAATGATTGTAAAACATCTGTGCCAGAGGTTTGATTTCCTATGACACAAATTGATTGCATTTCTTCTTAAATCGAGAAGTCATTTGAGACAAAACATATGTGCAACATTAATTTGTCAATGTCTCATGTCATGCACTCAATCTAAAGCTACAAGTAATTTTTCAAATTTTGAATCTGTCTATGATATTATTAACTAGGTTTTATATTGTATAGGCAATTACTTTTTTGAATGCTTAATACATATTTCTTAAAATTTTTTTCTTTTATCCTATACTTCTAAGATGTATACAATTTAAATATTAAGTTAATACCTAATCTAAAAAGTGTTTTAGTATTTGTGTTTTGCAGCTCTCCAAAT
Organism: Callithrix jacchus; assembly: GCF_049354715.1. Lineage (NCBI taxonomy): Eukaryota > Metazoa > Chordata > Mammalia > Primates > Cebidae > Callithrix > Callithrix jacchus. Next base: position 51,056,081 of record NC_133502.1, read on the forward strand.
TTATAAGCTCAGATTTTGTTTAAAATTATGAAACTTCTGTTCTACTTTTAATTCAGATTTTAGGTAATGACTTTTATTGATTAATTTTGACTCATAAAATTCACTATGCCTTTGCTAGTAATATCTTTTAAGAGTGTTCACTTTATTACCTTTAAAGTTATTGTGCAGAGAAGAACCTTTACTTTTTTTATGCAACAGTGAATTGCAATGCCATTCCTCTTTCTCGTCCCTCCTCCTCTTCCTCCTTCTCCTCTTCTTTTATTCTTCTTCTCTTTTTACTGCAATGGTCCCAGTAATAGTTTCCACATCTTCAGTTGATTCTGCCTCAGAAGTATGCATTTATTTTAATATTTAAAAGTGTTTACACTTAATTTGTAAGCTAAAAATATGAATTAAGCTATATTATGTTGTAGGTAGAACAGCAATCTTCCAATATGGCCATATCCTAATCTCCAGAAACTATAATCATGTAAAGTTACATAGTATACTTGGGTTTCCAAAGACTATCCTCACTTTCAGTAATCATTAAGAGTAGAACTCATGGGACTCATTAACTGTTATGCTCCTGCTTACATTTTATAACAGGAAAATAACACAGATTAAAATCAGCAAAGCAAAAAGGTGCAAAAGGTATAGTTCAGAAAAAATTAAGCCCTAGGTCCTAGGTGTCTCCTCACAGAGGAGTCTCACAGGACACATTTAATTCACCCAGCAATGATGTGTAGCAACACATTTTAAATGCTGCCCACAAGGGAAGCTCTCCTGAACCTTGAGTCCAGGAATTTTTTCAGGGAGGTCACTCACATTGGCATACAGTGCCTGCATGACTCACCTCATCTGCTCAGATTCCTGACGTCCAGAGTAAAAATAACTGTTCCCCATAAATTCATATTTTTAGTATAAAACGTGATCAAATTAGGATAGCGTGAGCCAATGTCAAAAGCATACAAATACATTCATATCGGGTAGAACAGTCCATAGAATTCAAGAGCTGTTTCCAGGAACCAGTCAGGGGCCAGTTCTTAAAGCAAGCCTCTCTTGACAGTGTGCAGGGTGTGAGCCAACCCGGGCTGAGTTCATCTTTTTCTAGATATATGATAATAGGAAATTAAGGTAGCAGTTGAAGTCAAGGTTGAGGTGGAAAGATTATTGCGTATTATCTGGGTAGGCCCAAAGTAATCACTATTGTTCTTCACTGGAAAAGGGAGGCAGAAGAGAACCAGATAATCAGTAGGATGAGAAGAACGAATACTAATGCTGCTGCCTCAGAATATAGTGGAATAGAGTCATGAGCCAAGGAATGTGGATGCCCCCTAGAATCTTAAATAGGAAAGAAATGGATTGTGCCCTAGAGACTCCACAAGAAGTTTAGCATCATCACTGATACCTTCACCACAGCCCAGTGAGAACCATTTTGGACTTCTGGCCTCTAACACTGTAAGATAATAAGTTTATGTTATCTTCAGCCACCAAGTGTGTGGTAGTTTGGTGCCGCAGAAATATAAAACTAATATATAGTATAATTAAAGTAAAGGGCATTTTGATTCAAAATTGTTATTTATATATGTATCACTGATTCATGCTGCCTACATGAGATTTCAAATTAGTTTGTTAAAATCTTACATCATTGTGCAGGAAAAAATTATTCTATCCGAATCCTTTTTTTGGACAGCAATTAGTTTAGCTATGTTTATGTTAAAAATTTGGTTTCTCAATAGTAGTAAGAGCATATCAAGTGTTCAATACCTACACGTGGCTAGTTGCAACAATGTTAACTGACACAATAGATTACTATGAGGAAAAACTGTAAAAGCCTTTGAAATGGACCAAAGAAAATTACTGGTAACTAGACATATAGGCATTGTCTAGGGCATCCTCTCTGGTCATCTTTGCCTTTCACTGTATGAGCTAATTTACAACTCTATAAATTCTATAAAACTGATAACACAAACAAAGCAAATGCAAATGAACTTTCCTGTGGCAGGCAATTTTATAGGTTTGCAGCTATTTCTAAATTTATGTCAATCTACTTTTTAAAAAATATTTGTGGGTCTTTGGATTATCCTTTGAGCCCCTTGTGATATCTTACTGGTGCCATCATTAATTAGCGAGATAAATAATGTTTCTAACATAAAATTATTGTATTTTTATGTTATAATTTTTCTTTAAAAAATCCTTTTACTAATATATAAATGGAATTAGAATTTACTTAGAAAAAAAAATGACAGAACATGAATTTTATTCCTTTTGAACTGCCCCAAGAAATTAAACTGTCTCTGAAGCCAAAATAAAGCTCAGTGCAACTAGCCACAATTAAAACATGACATTTTCTTATTTCAAATACAGAATGATATAGACATCTTCAGGATCAATACAACCAAAAGAAAAGAAAAGACTTTTTTGGAGAGTTGAGTCTTCTGTGCTATGAGCACTGATATTCATAAATAGAGCAGTGTATTTTATTTCCTGTTACAAAGAAGCATAATTAGTGCATGAAACTGTAAAGCATATTGTATTCATTTCCTAGGACTGCTAAAAAAAAATTACCACATACCAGGTGGCTTAAAAAACAGAAATTTATTGTCTCACAGTTTTGGAGACTGTAAGTTCAAGAATAAAGTGTTGGTAGGTTTCTCTCCTTTTGAGTTTTGTGAAGAAAAATCTTTTTCAATCCCCTTTCCTAGCTTTTGCTGCTTTTCATGTTCCCATGTTTCTGCTGCATCATTCTGATCTCTGTCTTCATCTGCACATGGTGCTCTCCTTGTGTGTACTTGTCTCTAAATGTCCCTTTTTAAATAAAGACACAAGTCATATTGGATTAAGGGCTCAACTATTCAGGAATGACTTTATCATAACTAATTAGTTCTGCAATGATGCTATTTCCAAATAAGGTCAGATTCTGAATGAAGTACTAGGAGTTAAAAGTTCAACATATATCAGTTTTATGTGGATATGTTAGTACATTCTGGCATTGCTATAAAGAAATACCTGCGACTGGGTACTTTATGAAGAAGAGGGGTTTAATTGGTTCACAGTTCTGTTGACTGTACAGGAAGCAGATGCTGGCATCTGCTTGGCTTCTAGGGAGGCCTCAGGAAATTTTTAATTCTGGCAGAAGTCGAAGGGGGAACAGGCACATCACACAGCCAGAAAAGGAGCAAGGGGTGCCACACTTTAAACAATCAGATCTTGCAAGAACTCCCTATCATGAGAACAGCACCAAGTGGATAGTGCTAAACCATTTATTAGAAATCCACCCCCATCCAATCGCCTCCCACCAGGCCCCACTTCCAATACTGAGTACTACAATTCTTCATGAGATTTGAGTGGGAATACATATCTAAACTATATCAGGAGACACAATTTAACCCATAATGCGTAAAACATAGAAGAGTCTACCAAATATTCGCCTGTGTATGGTAAAAATTCACTCATAATCTATCAAAAAATAATTATTGTTGACATATGAGTTATTTATATTTTGAGTTGTGCTATGATATATTAGTGTTACATTAACCAAAGATACACTTTTTTTTCTTTATATGCACTTTATGGCCTTTTTAAAATACAGTACTATGATATTTTGAAAACTGTTTCATAAAGATGCTTTAATGGCTCCATAGACACATTTGTTTAGCCAGTTGCCTATTGCTGGATGTTTTTGCTGTTTCTAGAATTTATATTATATAAATATTATTCAAAACTACATTATTTATATATTTCTGTACCTTTGATAATTTTTTCAGAAAACTATGCTCACAGAGAGTGGAATGACTTAGACAATAACATTTTAGAGCTTATGAATATTATATGACACTTATTGAGTATATCTGATAGACCAGGCCTCAATCTAAGCACTTAATGGAAATTAAAGTGTTTAGCATCACAGTGTCCTCATTAGGTGCATAGTATTTCTACCATTTCAACTCCTCAGGCATGGAAACTGGGAGGTTCAGTAATTTGCTCAGGATCATGGGGCAAGTATGCAACAGTGTTGGACATTTTCTGCACCAAAAACTCACCTATTTCTAAGGAATTCAACGACTTTATTGATTTCATACATATTGCTGGGTTGTGTTGATGACTGTTGTGAAACTTCAGTTCTTGTCTTCTTAGTTTAAAAGAGTTTTAGAGATACACAGTAAGGAGATGCAGCATAGAGCCATTTATTGCAAAGGAAAAGGAATACTCTGAAAGCTTGGTGCAGAATAGACAGTATACTCTGAGAAAGATGATTCAGAGCATGCTGCTCCTAAGCATGAGACAGTGTTGACTGCTTCTGGCAAAACTCCCCTTGTGTGAGTCTTACATGATTATTCAGAAGGAGTGGAAAGAGGTGTTACTAGTAAGCATGTTTTGAGTGGTCCTCTGTGGACACAAGCACAATAGCTGTACATGCTTGTTCATACATTGCATGTCTTAACACGTTAAATCTACACCCAGGGATGTGTTTTGACTATTATAATAAGCAAAGTTTCAGTCTAAGGACAGGTAAAATCAAAATGTGCATGCTTTCTACAGGGGAAATTCCTTACTGGAGATAGCTTTGCTTGAATGAGCTTGACAGATGCAAATGCTGGGCTTTTTGGATTGACTGCGTGGTCTCCATGATTGCCATATCCTGAGAACATGGTTGACTATCCTGCCTCAGTTTCACTTTAGAATATGTATTGAATTACTTCCCTGTTAGGTAAGTCCTAATGACCAAATTTTCCAGCATCTTCAAAAAAGTTAATATACTTTATATAATTGTAAATTTCAAGGATAAAAAAATTATACTATAGACTCCTGTATTTCTTTGATGAATTTTGAAAATTCAAAAAAATTGTATACATTTATATAACTTATATTTTTCAATTATCAACTATCAGTTACTGGCTTGCAATTTTTATAATGCCATAAAATTGTAAAATAAGGCAGGGTTTTCTAAAAGCATTAGTTTCATTCTCAAAATTTAGTTTTTGATGCCTACTAACAATTATCTGGTTGTTCTCAGGCAAATTTCAGGTTGTGGTGAGCTTACCTATATCAACCGTTCTCAAAATTGACATCTTTACCACCTTTCCCACAAAAATTCCACATTTTTTGTGTATTCTCTTCTTTCAGAATCTTGTAACTAGCCAAATACAAAGCAAAGCAGAAAAATTAGTTCCCTTCTTAGCAGACTATTCTACCAACTACTTATTAGAAAAATTATTTTTATTTTATCAGAACTGCATTTTTAGTAATGACTTTGCATTTATCACTCACCTATTTCCAAGGGATATTTTGAGTACAAGACTTAAGGACTGTGTTAGAGGAGCTTCCAGGGTTGGCTAGGAGGTTTGTTCCCAGTGCAGAAATTTTCCCACAACAGGCTCAGTGACTCAAGGTTTTAAAACAGTAACCAATCCAGTAAAGGATTCAAAGATCAGCGGATCCAGAGAAAGTTTGAAAAATCCCTCTCATTGGATGAGAACAAGAAGCGGGAGGGAATAACTCAAGGGTATAAGCTTCAGCTGCCCAAGCCTTCAGAGGCATCCTCTCAAGGTCCCCTTCTAAGAGTGGAAGCTGTCTTTTCACTCTGCTTAATAAACCACATTACCACATACTCTTTGGGTCCGTGAGGCCAAGAACCTCAGTTCAGAAAATCTGGTGGCATCTAATTCAGTTACCATATTTTCATCTACATGATAAAAAATAAAGATTAACATTTTCTTACTTTGTTCCTGCATAAAGGAGTTCTACCCAGTTCCACACATGGGAAAGTACACAGTATCTTCTACCCTAAAATCTATCCAAAGATTACATCGATAGTGCGAACTAGTGTACCAGTAGTTTAATTAATATGTGTCTGTCTTCGTTTATGGTATACCAGACTTCAAATTAACGCGTTTTGAATGATGAGTAAGTGGTGAAGAAATAGATTTAGGCTCAGTTGCTGTATTTTTCCGAATCACAAGTCTTGGCTAAACATGTTTGAATCCCTGAAAATAAGGCAGTCACCTCTAGGCTATACAGTCGAAAACATCAATGTCCGTGGTACAAATTTCTTAATACAAACTTATCAGCAATAGTATTCAAACTACTTTGAATCATGAAGCGGAGTGATGCAGTTTACAACTATTTAGTAGAATACAGCTGTGTATATATACAATCTTATTTTGTGGTGTGTACTTGCCACTGTTCCTTACAAATTGCGTTCTGAAAGCAAGAAATATCAGTGGGTTTGCTTTGTCACTGGTCGAACTTCAGATAAATTTAATTGCAATTATGAATGTTAGCTTCTGGCCTTTTGCCTAAGAAGCAACCTATAGAAAAGTGCAATAGCTTTTTTTTTCAGTTGCACACTTGAAATCAAACAGCTCTCCTGTGAAGATAAAAATTGCAATGTATTGAATGAGTTTCAATCTCCCATTTCCTGAAAATGACAAAATGAGGTTCTTTAAAAAACCACCAAAGGTAAGTACAATTCCAAAATCTCATTCATCAGTGTCTGGCTGACCTCTATCACTATGGTGCACTCAGAGTACCATTTGGTAGCAACTTAAAAATAATTTATTCAATCATCCCTCTAGCTCAATTATTTCACATCTGTGGAGCCCTATGTAAAATTTACATGATCAACATTTTAGCCTCACAGAGGAACTGACTATAATTCACTTGGGCAGGCAAGGTTTTCTTACATCTTTATTAATTTTTTATTTTACAGTGAAAAAGTTAGTGCCTTCTGTGGTATGCACAGGAATCCTAGAAAATAACACGTGACTTTTTCTTAAAAATACTAAAATCAAAAAGAACACTTCTCATTTGTTTAGATTTCTTTCTTGGCATGAATATATGGTTTGTTCCTTGGGGACTTTATCTAGAAAGGGTATGTCACTTGCCAATCTCCTTTTAAAGCCATTATTATGTCTAAGTGAATCACTGTTATAGATACTTTATCACTTTGCATCTCCTAGATTGCTCCCATACAACAGAAAAAAGTGGAAATAATAGTTACATTCCAGAGCATACACAGGCTTTCCTTTAATTGAAACCTTCATGATAATCTGTTGTTATCCTCGAAGTAAAGAAGTTGCCGTAGTATGTCTACTACTGAGAATACATTCACAAAAATAGTGTTTATCACGTTTCAGAAAACAATTCCCAGTTATCAGCTTGCTTTTTTTTTCCCTTCCTGATAAAGCAGCTAACCTGGCTGGCATCTGACAGGTATAAAGTATTATACATGTGCTCCTCTATGGGACGCCTGTCAAAATCCCTCAAAAATATTGTTTTCCTCCAGCCCTTTTGTTTATAATTCCTCTAACACTAGGCTATCAGGATAGCCTATATGCTCCTACAGATAAACCAGTGACTAGATACATTAGTTCTTTCTGAGGTTGTCTGAAGGTTTCACTTCCTGCTAAATCCAGCACTTTCCTTTCTCAATTTATGCTGTTTACTGTGTTCTCTCCAAGAACTTTTGATCAGTGAAAGACAAGCAGCAATCTCGAGAGTTTATATATCCTGACAATCTTATTAAAATTCACATGCATCACTATCAATCTCAAAACAGCAAAAACTCTCCCCTCAAAAATGGTAGCATCACAAAGTATAAGAGAAAATATAAAAATCTGTAGTTTTCAAGCAATTGCTAGATATTTTATTGGGAAGCTGATTTTGTCATTTAATACTTGCCCAGTGATAACACTTGAGTCAGTGTTATGAATGAAAATAATAGACCCATGTCAACAGAAGAATCAACCTAAACGTTTTAACAGAAATAGGGCCTAAGACATTTTTTTAATTAAAATAAAACAAATTTCTCCCTTAAAACCATTTTATTGGTGTTTTTGTCCTTCCTTAAAATAATCTCATATTTATAACAAAGAGCTATCTCAGAAAACCCCTCTTAAGGTGGTATGATAACTTGGCCTTCTTTAAAAATTTACTAAATAAAACTATTATATAGCTTTTAAAGCATTTCCAATCAGTAGAATTTAAAATATTTAGGAAATTTTACTTAAGTAGAATAGAGCAAAATGTCAGTGATCAGTAAGTCAGACCTAAATGACAAATAACAACAAGTTTTTAGTTTCCTATGAGTTTCCAGATATGTCACTCTGTGTCAAGAGGGCATATAATGTGCTTGCATGTTTGAAAGTACTTCTAAGAACTCACTAATTAGCTGAGCTTTTTGGAAATTCCTGGAAACAAGGGTAGGTACAGATGAGTCTCCTTAGAATAGTTCATGTGTCACTTCTGTTTGTAATATGACAGCTTCCTGTGTCAAACAGCCAGATGAAAATTGGACGATTTAGTCACCTTTCCAGCTCTTTCTCAGTTTCTGAATACATTAATTTCTCAATTTATATCAGGTTAAGCAGAGTTATTTTTCTTCTTTTCTTTTCTTTTTTTTCTTTTGAGACAGAGTCTCACTCTGTTGTCCAGGCTGGAGTGTAATGGAATGATTTTGGCTTACTGCAACCTCCTCCTCCCAGGTTTAAGCAATTCTCCTACCTCAGCCTCTCAAGTAGCTGGAATTACAGACGCCTGCCACCACATTAGGCTGATTTTTGTATTTTTAGTAGAGACAGGGTGTCACCATGTTAGCCAGGCTGGTCTCAAACTCCTGACTTCAAGTGATCTACTGGCCTCAGCCTCACAAAATGCTGGGAGTACAGGCATAAGCCACTGCACCCTGCCCCTGAGTTATTTTTCTATAATATTTTTTGTGATTTTAATTACAAATCCTTGAAATCCTAGTACTTTTTTTCTGCTTGGGATAATAATGGGTGAAAAGTGAGAAAACATAGAGAAAATACTTTTGAAAACAATAAAAAGAATAAATTTCATAGTAAGGGGATGAAATGGAAAGAACATCTTATCTTAGCATATTTAAATATCACTGTAAGTCACTAGAAGACAGCTATGGCTAATATGGAGAATAAAAGCATCAGTGAGATTTTACACTGATAGATTTATCTTGTGTATATTTAAGTAATATATTAGGTGTATTTAAACAAACAGATGAATAAACTAGTAGCCAGAGAGGTTAACTAATTTCTACAAAGTTATGTAGAATGTGAAATTAAGTAGTATGGCTTAAGATTCCTGGAATTGAACCACTTCACTGTATTACTTGAAGGTGTTTCTTTGGGTAAATCTACCACTGACTTATTGCAAAAGTACTGGTAAGTGTATAGTCAAATAAAATATGTGTATTTTTGCTGAGAGTAGACTGCAGCATTAAACTTAGTAATAATAATAACAAACCAAAAATATATTCCTGCAACTTCACCAATCATTTAAAGGCTTACAATCATTAAGTAAATTCACAAACAAGAGACCACTATATTATTTAATACTCACTGTTTGACAAACAAATTTTAATTCATTTTACAAAATAATACAGAGAAAGAAACAAAGGTAAGATGTGATGCAAATTTATTAAATTAACATGAATATAATTGTCAGCTCTGTCAAAAAGCAGTTTTGGCAGTAATTTGTAAGGTTCAAGTGTGTTTCTTCATCATCAGAAACAGGGGTATTGTGACCTCATTTAGTTAATATTTTCTTGATTTTTATGTTAATCTTTTCTTAATCATTTTTTGTGTGATTTCTTCTTTGGTGCATGGGTTATTTAGAAGAGTATCACATAATCTAGAGACTAGCGAATTATTTTTGACTCTTATTTATTTGTATATTAATTCTGTTTTGAACCTGAAAAATATCAGTCAAGTAGTGTTCCTTATTTTTCCATTCTGAAAGATTTTATGTATGATCTAATATTTACATCAACTTGACAATGAAGCTATTGCATCTCATTTTTGATAGACAAAGTTTTTGATTATTTATATTTGTTATATGGAATACTTCTGTTTAAATTTTCCCTAGAATCCATTTAATAAGTTATATATTTCTAGAAGTTTATACATTTATACAAATATTCAAAATTTAAAGTTTTCCACAACTTTTTAATTAACTTTCATAACATTTGTCATTTATCTGAGTATTATGTTTCATTAAATTCTGATGTATATGTTTCTATCTCCTCTCCAAATCTCAAAGAGCCAGGTAACAATGTTGGGGGTGAATAGAAGTCTCCCAGAGTTAGAGCTCGTAATGCAGGAGTTGGAGCTGAGCAGTGCCCGCTGAAATCTCTCTCTTGCTAATTCCCATTGTTTTTCTTATTCTTCTTCCCAAATGCTTGCTATTTTCGTTAGGCATTTTAAACACACACACACACACACACACAAACTCTATTTTATTTCTTATTGACTATATTATTAAATTTTTTCTCCACTATATTTTTCTATTCATTCTTTCTTTTCTATTTTTAAAAATCCTCTTAATGAAGACCAAATTTAATATATTTGTTATTTGTATATTTTTATCTAGATTTACTTTATTTTTAAAAATAAATGCCTAATTTTCTCTTACTCTTTGATAATCTTTTAAATCTTTCTAAAATTGTAGAAAAAAATCAGTATTTTTAGAAAAATTACAAGTTTACCTGCCTCTTCTGTGATGTGTGGTCTCGCCATTAATAGTTAAAATAATATTAAAATTTTATTTATATGTCTTCTTTGACTCACGAGTGTCTTATAACTATATTTTTATTTTCCCAATTTTATGGATATCTTATCTTTCTCTTACTAATTTACAACTTATATTGTAATCAGAAAACTCAAAATATTTTCTCTTAATATTTTAGGTTTTTGGTTGGATTCGATTTATGACACAGTACCTGACCAATTTATGATATGTATTAAATGTATTTATAAAATAGCTGTCCTGCTGTTGTGTGAAGTTCTATACATAACCATTTTGTCAATTTTCCTGTGTTATTCACAAATTCAATATCTATGAAGATTTATTATGTACATTTACTATAAATTGCTAAAAGAAGTTAGTTGAAATCTTCCACTTTGAAGAATTTTCTGCTTTTATTTTTTTAAAGTTACTAGGTTTCTTTGTTCTATTAGCTATCCCTCATGAAAATCAGTTGGCATGTTGTTAGATACTTAGAATTGTAACAATTTTATAATTTCTAGAAGAAATTCCCTGTGGAAGGGAATGGGCGGACCAGAGTGATGAGCAGAAGACATCCATCTTTGATAAAAGCCTGTCATTTTCAGGCAACCCCTCAGGTAGCCCTGGAGCTGAAATGTCTCAATTCGTGCCAAATCATCGGAGACTTACTAACTCTGCCTCATATAGTCATTTGATCTGGCTGCTCCAGAAAGGCGTTATCACTGGGGAGGTGGCTGTGTGCCACTGAAGCCATTTCTGAATCCAACAAGAACTGAAAAACTATAGCCTGACAGCATTCCCAGGAACCAGGGAAACAAGTCATTTCTTGAAGAGAGCTATGGGTTAAGAATCTCTATATTCACAATATAGACCTACAGTGCTTTTCCTTTCATTCATTTTTGTATAAGTCATCTCTTTACTCAATGTTTCTATTACATCTCTGTTTTTTTCCATATAGTTCCATTATTTTCTTTTAACTGGAAAATTGACTACACATTCAATTATATTATTTACCTATCTGAAATTTAATTTAATTTTAAGATTGCCTTTTTTTTTTTTTTTAGGTTGAAATCTGAAATGACTTCCACAACTGATATGATTTGACACTGGGTCCCCACCTAAATCTCATGTCCAGTTGTAATCCCCATGTTTTGGAGAAAGCCCCTAATGGGAGGTGACTGGATCATTGGGGCAGACACCCCCATTGCTATTCTTATGATAGTGAGTGAGATCCCATGAGATCTGGTTGTTTGAATGGTGTAGCACTTTCCCCTTCATTGTTTCTCTCTCCCCTACGCCATGTGAAAATATGCTTGCTTCCCCTTTGCCTTCCACCATGATTGAAGTTTCCTGAGGCCTCACAGGCATGCTTCCTGTATAGCCTGCAGAACTGACAGTCAATTAAACCTCTTTTTAAAATAAATTACCCAGTCTCAGGGAGTTCTTAATAGCAGTGTGAGAATGGCTTAATACAACCACTTTAATACCTGAGAGATATTTTCACTGGATTAAAAATTCTAGGGTGCCATTTATTTCTTTTAGCACACAAAGATGTTATTTCATAATCTCATTGTTTCCACTATTGCTCAGAGGAAAGTTACATACAACTGTTGCTCCTTTGAGAGTAATTTATCCTCTCTCACCCCAGACTCTTCTAAGATTTGATAATTGTCATTTCTTCTCTATAATTTAATAAGATGATTTAGATGTTTAATTTCATCATAGTATCTTTACCGGGATCCACAGGGTTAACATGGGCTTAACATTTGACTCTGTCTTATACAAGTTGTCTTCTTTACTAATGCTTCTCCTCACAGGGTCTGGTTTGTACCAACTATCAATAACATGCTTCTTTCTTACTATAAAGAGTAATATGTTTCTTCCTCACTACAAATGGTAATATATATATACCATTACATATATATTAATATATATTTCATTATGGAGTAATATGCAACCTTGAATGGGGTTACACTTTTTTGAGAAATTTTAAATTTGCTTTGACTAATCACCTGGAGATATAACTAGTCTGGAATTGCCTCAATTCAAGCCAAGACTTGATTATCCAGTGGATAGCACAGTTTTTAAAGCCTAGTTTTTAATTTTGCACTAAGACTTTACCATTTGTATTGTTTGCTTAACTTAGATGGATCTTTCTTTTGTGCAATGGGTCTTCTGTTAGAGTACCACTCTCTGTGGCTTTTATTTTGGTTTTGTTATTTTTTTATTTTTATTTTTTTTGCCTTATTTCTACATTAGAAGATACGTAAAATTAAATACTTCAGACCAAAAGTGCCTACAGGTTGTTTTGCTCTTTGGGCAGTAATGATTTTTACAATTTATCCTAATAATTTATTACTATCTTGTTAGCTATTAGATGGTTTTTAAAAGATTTAAAAATATATATTTTATCCAATGTCCTAGTTATTTTCAGCAAGAGAGTTTTCTCAGATAACATAGACTATTATTTCTGGAAAATGGAAGCTCACACATACACATGAACGAAGACAAACATATGGATATTGATTATTAGTGTGACCTATTTCTCAGAGCCACAGGACAGCAAAGGATTTGCTGCTTCCTCAGTAAGGAATGAATTCTTTTCCCAGTCTCTAGTAATACTTAAATACCAAGTTAAAATTTTCTTCTTGATGTGATTAACATACAATCCCATTTCCGTAGTCAATCATGAAAGTTCTAAAAGATAGTAAATTACTATGTACATATTGTAGTTAAAAAGGATTTTTGCATGTGCTTGAACTGTTAATTGGTAATAAAGCAACTGCCTTTATACAGTTTAATGTTGGTGAAACATTTGGTATCCATCATGCTGTACTTTTCTTTATGGAAGCATTTAAAGACACTGACATGACAGTTTTAATTGAAACAAAATTGTTTATGTAATGGCTACACTGTACAAAATTAAAAGTGGCCACAATATCAGTCAGTAATAATGCACATTTATGCTGAAAAAGACTCTTTATAAGAGAAAGCATATTTACTAATTTCACAAGTTTAAGATCGTTCAATCTTTTCTGTCTTCCACAAACAACAAAGAAGCAAATGTGGAAACAAATTAATGCATTGTAGCTGAATCTGTTGCTCTTTAATGTCAAAACAGTGTTTAGAGCCTTTCACTCCTATCACTTGGATACATCTGTTACAGACATAAAAGAAAGTATGGGATTATTTCAACATGCATTTGCTTGTTGAATCTTATTCTATTAAATCTTTTCCTGCATATTCCTTTTCAAATCAAAGTATTTTTAAAGACAAGTTTTAAATCTATTCTCCATAGTAAAGTCATGCATATTAAATGTTAATCACAGCCAAATAAATATTTACAATGGTTATTTCCAAAATTAAACTGTATTTTGTTTTTGTAATACATTTTCTATATTGCTCTCTTACTTGGATGATCTAAGTTAGGACACAGAACATGAAATAACAAATTCTGAATTCATTTTTAATCATGCTTTCTGTAATATAGTAGTCACTCTTAATAAATGCTCACAAATTCCTCTTAAATAATGAAGATCATTAAAATAATTATTCAATTTACTTGAAATCACATTATTATCATCTCATTATTCAATATGTTTCTTTTCAGAGAAAAGTTAACATTCAGAATCTACTGTAAGCTAGTTCAGTCAACCAAGAGTCAGATTGTCCTAGATTAAATGGCAAACTTGGATTATAAAATAATCTCATTTCCCATTATATTAAATTAAAAATTTTATGTGAAAATTAAAACATTCTATCATTGCTTGTGGTTGTGCATCTTTCTCTGCCTATATTTTCCTTATTACCTTCTACCCTGTTGGTATAGCTCTTTCGCTGGAGTGTAAATATGGTATACCAATCTTAAGTTACCTTTAGATCTAATAATCACCTTTGTTTTCTTTTTTTTTAATTTACATGGGGTGCATTTAAAAATGTGTGTGTGTGTGTGTGTGTATAAGTATTTTGATACAGAATCTCACTCTGTTCCCCTGAGTGGCATACAATGGCTTGATCACAGCTCACTACAGTTTCAATCTCCCAGGCTCAAGTCATGCTCCCATCTCAGATTCCCTAATAGCTAGGACCACAGGCACACCCATCACATCAGGCTATTTTAACATTTTTTGTAGAGATGGGGTTTGCTTTTTGCTCGGGCTAGTCTCAAACTCATGGGCTTAAGTGATCCTCCTGCCCTGACCTCCCCAAATGCTGGGATTACAGGTGCAAGCCACCACTCCCTGTAAGGTGCATTTTAAAAATAATCTTCTTTAAAACAAATCTAAATTGAATACTAGATGGCATTTTTCTATATTAGCAATGGGTGTCTTAAGTTGATTTTGTAGGACAAAGATATTTTAAGCACCAGTAAAGATAAAATGTCATTTTTCTAATTTTTATGAAAATATAGAATCACTATATTTATTCATTTCTATTTTGTATTCTATCAATTATGCAGTTAATTTAAATCAAAAATTTTAATTCAAACCAGAAATGAACACAAATTCTTACTTGTTTTTCAAAGTCGATCCATTCAAACAAAACATATACATAATACATATAATCTTACAATTTTCCACTTTATTTTCTAACTTTTTTTTCTTTATAAGCATGGAATTTTTCTTCTCTCTTTCCACTCAGGTACAAAAATAGTAACTAACTGTTTGGGAATAAGTTTTCAATCCCACCGTGAAATTATTCATAAATGCCTCCTGCCTTCACTAGTAAATTGAATCATACTGTGATGACTATGAGAAGCAGCACTCCCATCAATTAGATGAATTTAATCTTTAAAGATAAGCTCAGTCTGATAACCATTAAGTGAACCTTAAATTAAAACAAATAATATATCCTTTGTCTCAGCAAGAATTAATCCAAAATAGATTATTAACACAATACATATATCATAATCAGGTTTGGATGATGTGTTTGGATGATCTGTTTAAATCAACATGGGCAATACCTGTGTGTCATTAATTAATGGATTGCCTTCTCCATTCAAACTATGTTAGAACCTTGTAGGTCTGTTTAAATGAAACATTTTAAAGCTGATTGTGCATACACTGAATTTGATTCACCAATTTAAAATAGATCTGGAAAGAGTTATTTAGATTATTTAATAAAAATACAATAAACAGCATTGAGAAAAGAATCCCAATACAAACATGATTTATTGGTCTGAAATTTACAATTTTTTCTATATCTCTTATTTAGTGAGCCATTTAATGTATATCATAAATACTCAGGTTTTCTTTTCCACTTTTTTGTTCTGGTTAAACTAAAGAAAATCTTTAAGCTTTACCAAGGAAAATATGAAAATCACCCAGAGACCATTATATTCCCAACAAGATGAGGACCTAAGCCAGGTTGAACTGACAATCCACAAAGTGATATTGTGCAATAAAGTAAAAGTTGGTCTGAACGGAATGCCTGAATTTTAAATGACTAAACTCAACATTAGTATGTGTGTGAGCACATGAGTGAGTGTATGTATCCCACATCTGGGATTCTATCCACAAGCATTCTTATTTTAAATGTACATATTAAATTAATTTTTGCAAGCCCACCAAAGATTAGAACACTGCTATGTGCCAAATCAAATTAGAGTTCACATTTTCCAAAGGCCTTCTCCCATCATTTTTACCAAAGTGCAGTTTCTCTCGACAGCATGTAATGCATACAAAATGGCATCAGACTCACTTCTGAATACATTAGCTTAATGCCCAACTAGCCATTGCCATCCAGCACAGATGACCTTTACAAGTAAACTATCCCTTTGCCAACAGAGGCAAAACATTGCACGCAATTTATTTACACTACTGAATATTACTAATGATAACTCAGTCAAACCTAAGAGTTATATGGTTCTTTATTTTTTAATTTTTTTCCACAAACCTGGAGAGTTCTGGAAGCACATTGTTCTAAACACCAAGACATTTATCTGCAAGAACAGATAATATTGATAATAAATAATAATATAAAATACGGTCCCACAATTCTTATAGAAATATAAATATCATAAGAATAGAAACAACAGCTCATGATTATTTTAAATCTACTTATCTGGCTTAATCATCTACTATTTCTTTAAGTATACTATGCCTTAGTTATAATGCTATCATTGCAATGTTAGTGTCAATCTTTCATACGTATTCGCATTTACAACTTTTCATTTACCACAAAATGGACTTACATTTCCTTCTCTCCCTGAAAATTTTTTTAAATAAGCTGAAAGTTCACCACTTTAATATACTGTTTCTCTTTCAGAAATTAATCTTTAAAGCTGTGCACTATTCTTTTAAATCACATTCTTCTTATAACTCTTAACACATTGCAATATAATTATATGTTAAAATATCCCAAATCTGTCACCTCTGCCTGCCATTCAATGTGTAAGCATTAATTCCCAAATTTATTTTTGCTTTTCTTTCTCAGTCTGAGACTCTCATTATTTTTTACCCCTTATTCTGCCCAATTTCCACTTTGTCCTGTGGTATACTTTAGAAAATGCAAACTCTAATTTTATTTGGCACATAGCAGTATTCTAATCCTTGATAGATTTGTAAAATTAATTTAATACGTACATTTAAAATAAAAGTGCTGTGGTAGAATTCTGTATGGGGGATACACATATTTATGATTTAAGAGGAATGAAGCTATACTATGAAGAGGTGATCAATGTTAGCAAGTGGATGATTGTATTGTTTTTGTTTTATCTAATCTAAGAATATTAATGAGGTAAATAACCTCCAGTTACACACATACTTCCTGTATGTGCTATTAATGAGGTAAATAACCTCCTGTATGTGCTATCTTTAATTAGGCAAGAAAATACTAGGATAGAGTAAGGAATGTTAATAGTTAGAAATAGAGAGCTCAATAAAAAATATAGAAATGAAAGGAGATCAAAGTGTAAAACAAGCCTGTAGGTGCTTATCTGAGTTGCACTGTGTATAAACTGATGGATGACATACAGGGACAGGAAACAGAATGTGGCAGATAGTATAATTTGTCTGCTCAAGAGCCATTTTCTTCTCTTTTTATGGTGGCAAGACTTCCATGATTGTCCCATTCTCATTAACATATCCAGTTGGAAGAGGACATATGATTTGATTCTGGCCAGTCATAAGAGGACATTTTCCAATCTGCTTTGGGAATGTTTTTATTTATGTTCTTAAAAAGAATTTCAAATGTTCTTTATTTCTGTTGTACATTTTAAGTTCAATATTGGAGTTTTTGATGTAAGTCATTCATTTTTTGTCCAGCAAGTAGCTAGTCTGAGTTGAACATACTAAGGACAACACAGGAAAATGATCAAAGATTCTCATTTCTTGACTTTGTGAGCTGCTTATTTAATAAAACTAAAGCAGTCCTTTAAGTAGACTTTTTCAATTGGTAAATATTATATACATAATTTCTCAAAATATTACTTCCTCTTTCCCCTAGAACTCCAATTAAACATATATAAGGCTGCTTGACAATGTCGTACAAGTCAGTGAAGCTCTGTTCAATTCTTTTTTCAAGCTTATATTTCTCTGAGTTACAGTTTAGATAGTATAATTGTCTTCAAGTTCACAATTTTTTCTTCTAAATTTTTAACGTTCTGTTTACCTCATTCTATTCATATTTCATTTCTGATACTGTATTTATATCAAAAATCATCTTTATGATGCAAACTAAGAAAAATGAAATAAAAACACACTGACACCCATGCATACACGTGTACAAATACACACTTGAGATCTTTAAACACGCCAAGATTCTAAAGTTTAAATGCGTAATTCATTTCAACAATGCCCTCTCATTTCCTTTACCTTTTCATTTCTAAGTACATTATTTTAAATCACCTTTCTTCTATTTTCATCAGTACACAATGTACCTTCTTTTCTACTGGAAATATACTATGATTTAATTGATTAATAAACTCTGAAATACAAACATGGCTTCTATTTCAACAATTACTATTAACTTTTTAGTCTCAAATGTACCTACCAGGCTATATCTGTTGACTTCATATATATCTCTTTAATGATCTTCTTATTTAACTATTTACCTTTTCTGTTGCTCATCTTTCCATCTCCAATTTTAAGTCAAGGATCTGTTGCATCACCTAGAAATTTCTGTTATCCATTTCCTTTTTCCCGTATTATGCTACCATACGAACCTTGAGTGTGGACATGAAAATTTCAAACTCAGCAGAATGACTTTCTCTATATTCGCATTTATATTACTGATTAGAAAGAAATATAAAAATCACAGAATTATGCAGAGAGAAGTGATCACTTTATCTGAGTCCCCTTCTAGTGTAACAACTTTTATCTTTAGATTTTCCCAAAGAATGTCCAAAGAAATATCACATTTTATGGGAAGTTTTATCTAATTCTTACAACTTCTGGTCCATGAGATAATGTACTTTTGTTTTGTGTTCTCACCCTATCATGAAATTTTGATCTCATTTTAAAATTATTTTTTAATCTGACTTTCTTCATATGAGTGTAAGCTCAAATGAAGACAAAATCTGTCTATATTTTAAAGCACTCTCAGCTGGGCATGGTGACTCACGCCTGTAATCCCAGCACGTTAGGAACTGGAGGCAGGCATATAACCTGAGGTCAGGAGTTCCAGACCAGCCTGGCCAACATAGTGAAACTTTGTCTCTACCCAAAATACAAAAATTAGCCGAGTGTGGTGGTGGGCACCTATAATCTCAACTACTCAGAAGACTGAGGCAGGAGAATCTGGGAGGCGAAGATGGCAGTGAGCTAAGATAGCACCACTGCACTCCAACCTGGGCGACAGAGTGAGACTGTCTCCAAAAAAAAAAAATTCTCTCTCATGTGTTGTATAATACCAGTAAGATAGATGGTATATTATAAATATCATTTTAGATTCATAATATATATATAAAAAATACATGTAATATATATACTATGCATGTTTATGTATACCTATTTGTGTAAACATATAAACATATACATATCTATATTATTTACTCTTTATTATAGTGTGAGACAGAATAGTGTAGTGACTAGCAGGGCTGTAAACTCACATTCATACTGCCTGGCTTTAACTTCAGCTGTTCCACTCTTAAGCTTTATGACCCTGAACAAATTTGTCAATGTTTCTTCTGCTTCACTTCATGAAAGTTGAATGTAATGACATAAATTTTTCATACTTCTTTAAAAGTGATTTAAACATTTTTAAAATATTTTTGAGGATAAAATTTGTTCACTCTACAAAGAACTTAAAATAACATCAGCATTATGTTGTTGCATTAGCTCTCATTATTACTAAATATTATTTGCTAAACGAATAAGTGAATGAATAAAAATTAATTTCAAAACTAAAAGAATGAATTAATTTCTTAGCCAGGCATGTGGCTCACGCTTGTAATCCCAGCATTTTGGGAAACCAAGGAGGGCAGATCACTTGAGGTCAGGAGTTTGAGACCAGTCTGGCCAACTCTGTCTTCACTAAAAATACAAAAATTAGCTGGAAGTGGTGGGGCATGCCTGTAATTCCAGCTACTTATGAGGCTGAGGCACAAGAATTACTTGAACTCAGGAGGCAGATGTTTCAGTAAGCTGAGATCGTGCTACTGCACTCCAATTTGGGGGAAAGAATGAGACTCTCTGTCTCAAATAATAATAATGCTGATAATAATAATTTCTCAAGAAAAGTAGTAACATTGACACCTATTTTTTCTCAGACATTTGCAGCATTTACTATAGTATTTGGCGCATTGTTGGTGTTACATACATGTTAGATATGAAAATAATGTACTATATTTAAAATGTAGAAACTAAGTGAATTGAAATTAAATTTATTGTATTAGAAATGGAACAGAACAGCAGTGCTGCCAAAATGAGTACAGGTTGGGATGAAACGTACTAAAGTTGAACACAAGTTATGACTCTACAGTTTTAAGTATCAGGTAAATTCTGAATATGTAACTAACGAAGTAATACAGATCTGGAAAGATATAATTTTTGACCAAGAATTTAAACATCTTGTTCCAAGAACAAAATAAACCTCTATATTCAATAATGTAACACATATTTACCTTATTAAATACTTGCAATGGCTTTTTAGTTTCTCATTCACCTGTATGATTATGACCAGTCCTTTAAGAGAATCGGCAGTGTATTACATGATCTGCTTCCAATCTGTCATTCCAAACTTACTTTTGAGAGTTTCTCTGCATGAATCATGACCATCAAACATTTTTCGCCATTCTCTGTTCTCTGAAAGCTCATTCACACCTCTGTGCCATGGCACAGTTTGCTTAGTCTTTTCATCCACTCTCCTCTATCAATTCCCATTCTTCTTTTAAGACACAATTCAAAGTTTAACACTATTATTAAGACTTCTTTGCAGAAATAATGGGTTTAGGATGGGAAGAATGTGGACATACCATATAAAAAAACATGTTAGAAGTAATGTGTGAAGACCTCATCTCCAGTCACGGCTTTAACACACTTTATATTTCAATGCCCCCAAAGTAATATTATCAGATGAGTTGGCCACGATGTATTTCACCCTTGTCAATCCAATTGTCCCTTGAAATATTTTATGTATCTCACAGAAACGTCAGACTCAAAAAATCCAAGAGCAAGTGTATGGATTTCTCTCAATATATTTTCTCTTACAAAACCAACTTTTTTCTTTAAAATATAAAACTGTATTGGGCTAATTAAATGTAAAACTGAATCGGGCTCATTCTTTAAAATATAAAACTTCATTGGGCTCATTAAAACTTTTTACAAACTCATCAGTGGTCATAGAATATACACCAAAATCTCTGGCAGGGTCATGAATGCACTGGGCCCTCCCTCCTTCTCCAACTTTATCTCATGTCATGTTTCCTTTTGTTCTTGGTGCTGCAGTCACACTTACCATTTTACTGTTCTTCAAATACATGTGCTTATTTATTTATTTATTGAGATGGAGTCTCTCTTTCTTGCCCAGGCTGGAGTGCAGTGGCATGATGTAGGCTAACTGCAACCTTGGTCTTCCGGGTTCAAGCAGTTCTCTTGCCTCAGCCTCCTGAGTAGCTAGGATTACAGCTAGCCACCGCACCCAGCTAATTTTTGTGTTTTTACTAGAGACAGGGTTTCTTCACCATGTTGACCAGGCTGGTCTTGAACCCCTGACCTAAGGTGATCTGCCCATGTTGGCATCCCAAAGTGCTGAGCTTTTAGGTGTGAGCCGTAGTGCCTGGCCAAATGCACATGCTTATTTATACTTGAAGAACATTATGAAAGCTATTTCCTTTGAAAAAGTTTTTCTTAATATAAGTTACAATCTCTCAATCTTTCAGACAGCATTACAATAAGCTCTTCCTAGGGAATTCTTTTGCACATTTTAAGTCTAAGTCATGCTCTTTGGTTAATAGTCCTTACAGAAGCATAATAATACATTTGTTGTTTTTTTCAAAGCATATACCTTGTTTGCAGTTTATTAAAAAAATTTTTAAGTATTTTTTCAACATTATAATCTCACTGAACACCTGGACGCATCTATTTTTGCTCATCATTATACTACCAGCACTAAGCACAGTACCACATAGATTATGGGTATTTAATTAATGCTTTGGTGTGCTTCAAGAAAAACCAATAATAACACAGTTTTTCTGAATATAAAATTATGTCCAAAGGAAATAACATTTTTATGAATTTAAGGAAGTTTTAGAAAAAATTATTTATGTAGGCACTGGTTTGAAGGACACAAAATATTAACTTAAGGAATAATTAAAGACTTGATAAATGGAAAAATGTAAAAAACACAACACTCCCAAATCCTCTTTTTCTCCTCACTCAGTAGTTAGCACTTTTCACTGATTATACTTCAACAACATTTTCTTGCCTTTTTTTTTTTTTTTGAGACTGAGTATCCCTCTGTCACCCAGGACGGAGTACAATGGCACCATCTCGGCTCACTGCAACCTCTGCCTACTTGGTTCAAGCTATTCTCCTGCCTCAGCCTCCCAAGTAGCTGAGACTACAGGTACACCATGCCCAGCTACATTTTGTGTTTTTAGTAGAGATGGGGTTTCACCATGTTGGCCAGGATTGTCTCAATCTTTTAACCTAGTTATCTGCACTCCTTGGCCTACGAAAGTGCTGGAATTACAGGTGTAAGCCACTGCACCTGGCCAATATTTTCTTATCTATGAAGGTACATGTCATTACAACAAAATTCAATGAATGTATTGTCAACAAAATATGAAAATGATACAAAAAAGCTGGAGTCTTCTTTATTAGATCCCTTAGGAGACTGCTGTGTCTGAACTTAAGATCAGAAATAGTTTGTTTCTATGGCATTCATTAGTTATTTTCTGTGTATCTTATAACTGATCAAGTTTTCTCTTTATCCTGGCTAATGAAAAGTGTATGAGCAAATTTTTGGATACATCAGATAAGTATATACATTTTTATGAAATGCATATTTTTTGCTTTTAGTATTTTTATTTCTTGATTTGTAACCTTAGTTTTTTTACAGGTTCTTTTATTTTTTCAGTATATTACATAACACATTATAACTTACTTTAAATTTTTCCAGGAACAAGGTATGGTAAACACACACACACACACACACACACACACACACACGAGACAAATAAAATTTAATTTTAATAAACAAAACAATAACTGCACACATTAATGAAGGTATCACAGCACAATTGGAAACCAAATACAATCAGTTCTGGTGGCTTGAAAATGACAGCAAGCAGTATGTGGATATGAGACATTAGGAGATAAGACATTTCTGAACAAAAGTGTTTCTTTGATTGTGTTACAGAGGAGATTGATCCAAGATGGCTAATCGCTAACAGCTCCGGATTGTAGCTCCCAGTGAAAGCATAGAGAACGAGAGGACGCCACATTTTCAGACGAATTTTCATCGCTCACAGACGAGAAGATTCCCAGTGGAGGAGCCCCATGGGTCCCCAGCGTGACTCTTGTGTCCGGCGCAGTGGTTTTGCCCATGCCTCGATGTGGCAGCTCTTCGTGCAGAGTAAACGGGAGGAGATTCCCAGGCAGAAGAGCACCATCAGTCTTAACACCGCTGTTTTGGCCGGTGCAGTGGGTTGCTCGGATTCCCGCACTGGGAATCAATAAACTGGACATCCACTCAGAAACCCAACTAGAAAGGCGGTAATCATAAAGATAACAGATGGATAAATTTATAACAAAGGGAAGAAACCAGCCTAAAAAGGCTGAGAATACCCAAAATCAGAACCCCTCTCCCTCTACAGGGGATTACAGTTCCTCATCAGCAACGGAACAAGCCCTGATGGAAAAGGACTGTGTGCCATTAACAGAAGTAGGCTTCAGAAGGTAAATAAGAAACTTCTGGGAGTTAAAATAACTTGTTCTAACCCAATGTAAAGAAACTAAGAACTTTGAAAAAAGGTTTGATGAAATGCTAACAAGAATAGACAATATAGAGAGGAATATAAATGAACTAACGGAGTTGAAAAATACAACACGAAAACTTAGCGAAATATGCACAAGTTTGAATAGCCGAATTGATCAAGCAGAAGAAAGAATATCAGAGGTCGAAGACCTACTTAATGAAATAAAACGAGAAGACAAGAATAGAGAAAAAAGGATGAAAAGGAATGAGCAAAGTCTCCAAGAAATATGGGACTATGTGAAAAGACCTAATTTATGTTTGATAGGTGTACCTGAATACGACAAAGAGAATGAATCCAAGCTGGAAAATACTCTTCAGGATATTATTCAGGAAAACTTTCCCAATCTAGCAAAGCAGGACAATATTCAATCCCAGGTAATACAGAGAACACCACAAAGATATTTCTTAAGAAGAGCAACCCCAAGGCACATAATCATTAGATTCACCAGGGTTGAAACGAAGGAGAAAATACTAAGGGCAGCCAGAGAAAGGTCAGTTTCCCCACAAAGGGAAGCCTATTAGATTTACAGCAGATCTGTCAGCAGAAACCCTACAAGCCAGAAGAGAGTGGGGGCCGATATTCAACATCCTTAAAGAACAGAACTTTCAGCCCAGAATTTCATATCCTGCCAAACTAAGCTTCAGAGTTGAAGGAAAATTAAAATATTTTATGAACAAGCAAGTACTCAGAGATTTTATTACCACCAGGCCTGCTTTACAAGAGCTTCTGAAAGAAGCATTATATATGGAAAGGAACAACCAGTATTAGCCTTTCTAAAAATACACCAAAAAAGTAAAGAGCATCAACATAAAGAAGAATTTACATCAACGAATGGATAAAATAGCCAGTTAACATCAAATGGCAGTAACCATAAATTTAAGTCGACTAAATCCCCCAGTCAAAAGATACAGCCAAAACCTAACGGTATGCTACTTCCAGACCCATTTCACATCCAAAGATACACAAAGACTCAAAACAAAGGGATGGAGAAAGATTGACTAACCAAATGGAGAGCAAAAATAAATAAAAAGCAGGAGTTGCAATTCTTGCATCTGATAAAATAGATTTCAAAGCAACAAAGATATAGTGGTAAAAGGATCAATGCAACAATAAGAGCTAACGGTCCTAACACCCAGATACATAAGACCCATAAAGAGATTTAGACTCAACGAGACATAAAATTAATAAGGATATCCAGGACTTGAACTCAGATCAGGAACAAGTAAATTCAATAAATATTTATAAAGCTCTCCATTTTAAATACACAAAATATACATTCTCCACCCTAAATATACAAAATATTGATTGGCCATTATTAATACCCATTTTTAGAATAAAGCTACATTTCCATTCTCTCTCCCTCTTTTTCTTCCTCTCTTTCTTTCTCTCCCTCACTCCTTTTTTTTCTTTCTTTCCAAAAAAAAATAAAAAAGAATAATACTTCTCTTTGCCAAAGTTGTCCACCTTCCAATCCCTGAAAAAAAAAAAAAATAAAGGATTGTGTTACAGAAATGGTAAGTACACAGCAACAAACCCCACAGAAAGAGTAGAAAGAGTAGTAGAGTATTTGGCATTGTGTTCTGAGACGAATATGAGCCATTGACCAATGACCATTATATCTATAATCACCTCTGCTCTTTTGTCTTCATGTACACAATGTAAGGAATATAGAAAATTCTTATGTTAATATGTAATCAAAGGTAACTTAAAAATTAGTCAAGTAATACATAACTGATGTTAACTTTCACATTTTTTATTTTTTATGATTGGTTATGATATCATGTAACATTTAAAAAAATACAATATTTTTAAGTTATATCTAAACTTACTATCAGATTTTTGTCTACCCCTTGTTCTTTTGTTAACTTACAACCTAGTTCTAATATTCCTTATTTACCATACCCTTACCCTGCTCTGAATATTTTATTATATTATAGATACAATCTAATCATAGATGCAATTATGCCATTACTCTTTTCAGTACCTCTTCAATAACTACCACTTGCCCGTAGTAAATGCTTGACCTAGCACTCTAGGCCCTCTTGGCTCTAGCCTTACCTTTTCCTTCTAATATTCTCTATATTTCAAGTTAGACAACAGCAAATTTTGAAGTACACCTCTAACGTTTCCATTATTGAATTTTAGTGCAAATGTTCTGCTTGTTGTGCTATATCTTCAGTATTTTATAGACTCTGATACACAATTTAGATTTCACTTTCATGACATCTTCACACATTAACGCATGACATCTTCACACAAAATAACTTCCACCATACCCCTTTAGCCATATATTTCTCTCTTATTACCAAAGCACTGTCAGGATGATGGTATAAATATTTATCACTATATCTTAATTTTCTCACTTTTTACTAAGTTATTTGAATAAATTATAAGCACCTACCCTTTTTTCATCTCCCATAGAGAGAAAAATAGTCTCCTATACAAAATAGACCCTCAACAAACATATATTGCATTAACGGTATGATACCTATAATGCCTAATCACAGTATTAGAAAATGTCAGTGTGCATTAATTGTATCTCAGGGGTGATATACAGCATCCTTATTTTTCCCACTAAACTGTACTGAGAAATGGCCACAGGAGTGTCCTGGAATAACGTAAGGAAAATAAAAATTTTGACCAGTGGAATCTTAGGTGATTTCATGAACATCTATTGCCCCTATTATCAGGAGAGTCATGCAATGATTTATAGAGATAAACTATCAGAATTTACATGTGATGAAGCTTTATAAGGATTTTACCTATCATCTAAATTTCTTCCTTTAAACACTAATTTTAAAGAAATGGAAAAAATCCCTGATAGAATCTCATCAGAGGCCTTGTCTCCTTTGATATTTTAAGATGAAAACCAAAGCCAATAGTTCGTACAATGTTCTTTAAACCAGCAAATTACATGAATTTTACATAACGGGCAGCTGGTTGTTATCAAGAGAATAATGGAATAGAAGTAGTGCTCTCATGTAATCAGTTGGGGTAACAAAAAGGAAAAGGAAAAGCTATTATATAAATACATGGCTAGGTATTGCTAATCTAATTTGAGGCACTTTAATGTAGGATATGGGAGAACTGTGGACTGAAACATTTTCTGCCAGTGATTGAATTTTATCTTAAGAGTAGACATCTATATAAAACAAATATTTCATAACACAATAAAAGATTATCAGTGATAATTCTAGGTGACATAGGTGAGTACATATTATATCTCTGTTGTGTTACCACCATTCCTTAGTCATTTCTTTTTCTTTTTCTTTTTTTTTTTGAGATGGAGTCTTGCTCTGTGGCCCAGGCTGGAGGGCAGTGGTGCCATCTGGCTCACTGCAACTGCCTCCTGGGTTCAAGCAATTCTTCTGCCTCAGCCTCCTGAGTAGCTAGGATTACAGGTGCCCACCAATACGCCCAGCTGATTTTTGTATTTTTAGTAGAGACAGGGTCTCACCATGTTGGCCAAGCAGGTGATCCACCCACCTTGGCCTCCCTAAATGCTGGGATTACAGGAGTAAGCCACTGTGCCTGGGCTTCCCTAGTCATTTCTAATGGTTTCTCATCGTAGAGGCATTAAAAGTGACATTTATCTCAGGAAATTTGGCATGCATATTTCTAAATCTTAAATTGTATGATTTGAAGTGTAGGCAACAAGTAAATAATTAAAAAGTAATAAATATTAAATAATATATATTCCAGTGCTAAATTTACAGTGTGAATAAAAAGTTAATTATTAAGTATTGTACAATATAAAGGGGATAACAATCTGCCCTAGTATACAAGAGGTATCTTAAAAAAAC
This sequence comes from Callithrix jacchus, assembly GCF_049354715.1. Classification (NCBI taxonomy): domain Eukaryota; kingdom Metazoa; phylum Chordata; class Mammalia; order Primates; family Cebidae; genus Callithrix; species Callithrix jacchus. Next base: position 51,083,804 of record NC_133502.1, read on the forward strand.
AACATTTAATGAGATTGAATTCATTTGTAATTCAGAAAGTTTAATTTAAAAATTCTCTTTCTTAAAATATGGCTCAACAATACAAGTTCATGTGGATTTACATTCCTAGTTTTACTACCCATGGTTCAATATCAGGCTCAAAATCTTCTAAGAAAATAAGTTATAGACACAAACTAAGACACTCCTTTTAAGGCACTCTGATTTTTATTATCCTACCCAACTGTCTTGACAGAAATGTAAAAGAAGAAATGACTATGACTTACAAAATCAATGAGCCATTAGAACCGGAGGTGATGGCTTGAATACAGTGAAAGTTTAGAAATGATGATTAAAACGAAGAACTGTACCTAGTGAATAACATTACTGCTGCCTCTTCAGAAACTAGCACTTCAGCATATTTAGCAGGAGTAATGGCTTTTAAAAGTACTTTTTAACGTAAAGGATAGCATTATATGTTCTGTAAATTATCTTTGAATCTTTATAGTAATTTTATTGATTTTTTTCAAAGACATCTAAAGGCTATATATGGAATGGAAAATAGAAAATAGAGCGTTCCACTTTTCCCCGGCATTTTTCCAAACTCATACCAGATCAGAAGCAACTGAAAGTGTCAATAGTGGGAGGAGAAAATTACCCAAGGTTGTGAGTTATTAGCAACAGTTACAGAAAGTTCTATTGTGAAATTCTAATCTATAAGCATGCTAATAACGTCTAATTATGTAGAGAAGCCTGAAAATAAAATGACAATAATTATGGTAGAAAGCGTAAAGCATAATATTGATATGCTCATAACAGAGAAATAGGGACTAGAAAAAACACTTTCTCATTTTTATTAAATTACTTATCTAAAGGTATAGTAAAAATTGGCCAGTTTGTCATGGAAAGCAACCAAGAAGAGGAATCTATGGATTAATTAAGCAGTGCAGAAAAATAGTAATTCCAAATTCACATCATTATAAAGTGACTATCACCACCAATTATAATTCATTTAAATGTAAATTAACTACTTTAAACAAGAATTAGAGACTCTTTATGTTCTACAGTTAAGCGCATAGATATAAAAGAAATGTAATAACTAGGTTATATTACCATTATGAGGATATAATAATCTAACTCAATTCAAGTCCATAGAAGACTGTCTCACACATATACTCAACACATATTAGCAATTATCCGTATTATTCTTGTTTATATTATTCAAGTTTCTATTGTGGTTTTGCTATTGTTATCATTTGAACTTATTGCCAACAGAGAAATGTAAAATATATATTCATTAAGAGTTTAATAGCAATAAAATAAAATGTTAAAATGCAACTTCCTTTACTTGCTTCTTCATTAAATCCCTGTCTTAACTTTACCTATTCCCTAGTCTTATAGCTGTCATAGAGAAAGAGGTGTCCTATGTCTGAGGCAAATTCTAATATCCATGTTTCTAAGTCTTGCCTCCTATCTTTTCTTGGATCATATTCCATTAATTTTCTTAATTCTGTCTTGAATATTTAGTTTCTCCCTATTTATCATTTGTGTATATGTCATGCCAATTAAAAACATTAATGTAACCTTCAGATATGATATAACTATAGTTGTATAATATTTACAGAAAAAGATATGACAATTGTCTTCTCCTTTAGCTGGATAATTGAATTATTTTATGGGAATTCTATTTTTAAGAGAAACACAGAAATATGCAAGAATGGAAGCTGAAGAAAACATTCATTATTAAAGCAATTCAAATCAGAGTAAAAAGATTCAACTACAAGAAATATGTGCCAGAGACAATTCTAGAAACACGTGATAGTTGTTTATAGAAAATTCAGAATAGCCTCTTTAATGAAACTTTATAAGTTTTAGTGAAGGATAATTTAAAAGAAAAAGTTAAACAAATAAATGAAAATGTCACATTGAAATAGTGATAGCACAACTTTGAAGATGAAGGAGTAACTGAGTTGTTCACTGAGGGAATAAACATCTTCAAATTAAATAAACCTTTTATGTGAATACGAATTTTTAAGAATGAATTCTCTTTGTGGGATAAGAAATGAGGGTATTCAGTTAATTGAAAGGAACGGACTGGTTCTTTTTATATATTTTCTTTGATTTTCAATGATATTGGCAACCAATGTTTGAACTTACTCTACATCCCTTCTATGTGTTCATTCACGTTTATTTATATGAAAAGAACTGAAGGCCCATAATTTCATGTAGAAGAGCTGCATTCCCACTGTAGAACACTTACCTACCCATAGATAACAATGTAAGAGACATTTAACATCTGTATTTTTTGAATCACTGTATGTTTGAATCTTTGTGTTATATATAGTAACATACCCTATAGCCTAATTTATACTTTCAGAGAATGAATAACATTTAAATAGAGTTAAAAGCCTTAATCCAAATTTAAAAAGCATTTTGAAAAGAAAAATTTATCATATAAATAGTAGCAATAAAGGTTTTTGTTTATTTATTCATAAACCTTGTTTATTAATTATAAATAATTTTACAAAATTAACTGGATCTATACATTTAAATTTCAATGAAGTGTAGATTTGAAAGGGAAATTATTTCAACTACTTATTTTATATAACTCACATTTGATATGTTTAAATTTGTAATAAAAATAAAATTAAAACCACCTAATATTCCTACCACCAAATATATGAAGAACTTCTTACCACTGTGTTCATGCCTGTACTAACTATTCTTTGAGAACCACTCTTCCAAATGACAGAGGCTTTAGAGCCATGTATGTTCTTGGGACAATGCAAACAGACTAAGGTTAAAAACTTGGACAAGGCTAAGACAATGGATAATCTCCTCCAGAAATTTGAAATTGGTCTGTGTTAATGGCTAGAACTGAAGATCAGTATGGTGTGCAGTAAACATATTAAGTCATATGTACATAAAGAATGAAAGAGAAGAAGATATAAGTGACACACAAGTTCATGGTGAAAAGCAGATAAAAGAGACAAGGTCATGCTACCCTGAAGAGGTCCTAAGAAATTAGCTGCCTTGGGTCTCATTTCTACTTCTAGATTCTGATTTTCATCTATAAATGCTAGATGTACTTTCTGCCTTGGTGTGGAAATACTATCCTACATATTTTAATAAACAGCTGGCCAATCAAGCATACTTAAAACATAAGAACCATGCTTTAATACACAAATCCTTTTTGTTATTCACCCAGGACATCTACTAATGTACTAATCAATGCAACTCAAACACATAGTTTAACACAAATAAATCCTCCAAGATTAGCTTTTGTGTATAAAGACGAAAAAATTAGAGAAGGAAACTTTAGAATTTTGTATTGACAATAATTATTTTGTGTATGATGATTCTCACTGCAGAATGAAATTTTTTTTTCTTATATATACAAATCCTTGATTGTTAAGTGAATTTGTTACAGACTATCAAAGAGCAATGTAGTAAGAGATTATTCGAAAAACTGTATTGGAGAAATGTACAAAAATAAAACGGATTCTATTTTAGATGATTGAGTCATTAGGCAAGGACTCTACAAGTAGGTAACATCTAAATGATAAGCAGCATCTGTCTTTTGCCGGTCTTAGAGTAAGAGGCAAAGAGAGGCAGAAATACGTTTGCATTTTTGAGGAACTTTAAGGAGAACAAAACATGACAAATAAAATGAACGATAGAAAGTACTAAACAGACTGTTACAGAGCCCAGTAAGTCAAAGTATTTTGCATTTCGATTGATTTTTTTCTTCCCTTCTCATCCTTCATGGTTTTCTTTTTTTACACACAGAGCTGACAACCTTTACTTTTTCCAACTAGAAAACCAGTTTTTCCAACACTTTTTAAAAAACAAATTATCCTTTTATCATACGCTGAAAGACCTACCCACAACAAGCCCACTTCTGCGTTTGACTCTGTTCACTGACCTTTGCTTACTTCCTAAACGGATTCTTTCGGTAACTTTTAGTGAAGAGGCGGCTTTAATAAATACTTTCTCCAGACATCTCCACAACCTTTGTGTGGGTCAGGGTGAGAGGTGCCGCCACGATGTAAACAGAACAGCCGAGTCCTCCTGGTAGGCGCCAGGTGCGATCTCCACAAACGGCGTCTGTGGAAAGCACGGATTCAGAGGCGCTCCCTCAAAATGTATCCGTGTCTCCCGCAGAGCACACAGGCCCCAGGGCCTGCTGGACAACGCTAGTTCCCGCGTTTGCACGCCACTTCCTGGGCTTGGGGGTGGTACACCAGAGGCTGCCCGCAGCAGGAAGACCACGCAGAGGCCAGGGCCTCTTGTTCCACATGGCAGAGACCCCAGAAGGAGCCAGGCGGCAGCATCAGAGCCTGGACCCTGGCAGGGCACACCAGGGGCACAGCAGCTGCAGGTCATTGGCAAGGCCAGAAGACGGTGAGTGGAAAGCTGGGGGCGCGAGGAGAGACGCGGAGAAGGGGCTGTTTAGCTGGGAGTTCTGCATCTGGTTTGTGTTTTATCCAGCGATTTTGAAACCAGGTTTTTATCTGGACCTCTGAGAGCTGCATTTCCGCTCCAGACGGCCCAGGTACTGGTGGTGCCAGAGGACGCCCTCCAGGTTGCTGACCTGCTCTGTGGTGAAGGCTGTGCGGACACAAGTGGGGAAGGGGGAAGGGCCGCCAGGGATTTGGTTCCTTACTCAAGCCAGCCATGGTCCTCTCCGGCGCAGGCAGATTTGAGGACCTATCCTCCTAGATGCTGACGGGCTTGCGGGGGATTCCGGGTGCTGAATGCCTGGCCCTGACCAGGGAAGCTCCCCAGGGAGGTGTCGGCAGGCCTAAGGGTGTGGGTCTGCCCTGGGCAGCTGCTCTGGGAGAGCCAGTCCGCTGAGCCAAAGCTGGAAGGCTGCTACCAGCCTCGAGGTGGGGAGGAAGAGAAACGCATGGAGGACAGGTGGGCCAGAGGGAAGGCCAGGTGGGGCTGGCCAGGCACGGAATCTACCTCGATTGATTTTTAACAGGAATCTAATAAGCAGATAAAGGATATGTTCTATTTCGTACTTCAGAAGTATTGCTGTTTTATGGAAAGTAGATACAAAGGGGCAGGAGGGAAGTAGTGAGATCATTTAGAAAATTGTTGCAATGGTCTAGGTGTAAGATCATGGTGGGTAGATTTAGGGCACTAACAAAGAAGATATTGAGAAACTAAATGGATTCAAGATACACTTTAAAGTTAGAGCCTCAATTTTTTTCAATAGATTAATGAGGTGAGTGGATAGAAAATCAGACCTCAGACTGACTCCTAGAATTTTGCTCTGAATACAAGAGCATGGCATCAATCATTTCCACAGATGGAGGAGAGTGAAGGAGGAATCTGTTTGAAGGTTATATATGAAGGTTTTTTATATAGACATTTTAAATTTGGAAAGCTATAAGATATACAAATCAAGTTTTCAATGAGATTGTTGAATGGATGACTCTATACCTTAGTTAAGAGATCAGAAAAAAATTATATTTAGAAATCATTGGTATAAATAGCATATATTTATATATCTGTGTTAGTGAAAGAGAAAAATACAGATAAAATCTATAGATTGAGAAGAGGAACCAGGAGTCACCATAAACAGGTGTTATTTTGAGGCTAACTGGAGTTAGAGCCAACAAAAAGAACTGAGAAGAAAAAATTTAGTGGAGCATAAAGAAATAGCCAAGAATCAAGAGAATCACAAAATAAAAAGAAATAAAACGAGTCAGACCTGAGAAATGGCCTGACAAGATTACCGAAAGTGAGGAGGGAAATTATAACTAAAGTTAGTAATATCCACATCATTAGCTAGAGGGGTGTTAGAAATGGAATAATTAATGTAATGTTAAATTCACAATTGAGATCTGTGGTTAGTCTTGGTTATGCTATTTTTCTACAACAATTCAAGCTACTTGATTGTCATTATGAAAGTCTTTAAAAGTTGAGAAGCAATTTGAGTTGATGAAGATGGCAGAAAAATGCCTAAAATGGCAGATTATAAAACCCAATCAGAGTAAATATAGAAGATTTTATAAATATATAAAGCATGAAAGAGATTCTGGATTTTTAAAAATTGATAGAGGAAAGGATTTCTTAAAGAACCAGAAACAGAAGTACTATTTAATCCAGCAATGCCATTTTTTGGTATATACCCAAAGGTATGTAAATCATTCTACCATAAAGACACATGCATGCATATATTCATCGCAGCATTATTCACAGTAGTAGAGACATGGGATCAACCTAAATGTCCTTCAGTGATAGACTGCATAAATAAAATGTGATGCGTATATATCATAAAATACTATGTTGTCATAAAAAAAGAATGAGATTGTGTTATTTGCAGCAACATGGGCAGAGTTGGAGACCGTAACCCTAAGCAAACTAAGGTAGGACCAGAAAACCGAATACTGCTTTTTCTCACTTAGTAAATGGTAACTGAACATTGAGTACACGTGGATGCAAAGAAATAAACACACACGGGGTCTACCTAAGGGTGGCAGTTGGGAGGATCGAGACGATTGAAAAACTGCCTATCAGATACTGTGCTTATTGCCAAGGTGACAAATTAATCTGTACATCAAACACCTGTGATATGCCGTTCACCTATATAACAAACCTGCATATGTACCTCTGAACCTAAAACTAAAGTTAAAAAATAAAATAAGTAGAATATGGCCTTCATAGAATTGAAGAGACTCACAGCTACTCCTTTCTCTGGTGGAATAGTAAACAAATGAAATGTCTGACATAAATGGGACTAAGGAGAAACCAACTGTAACTAGACACCGTTTTAAGAGTTATTTGTGGGATAGTGTAACAGATTAGTGTGTCAAGGAACCTCGACCACAGTGTGAGTCAGTGAGAACAAACCACTTTATTCCCAAGACTATTCACTGAGTGTGTTAAACATCTAACCCAAAAGTCCTGCATAGGGCAAAAGAGGTTAAGAAGGTCATGTAAGGCATCTGGTATCTATCCCAAATACAAGATATCTATATGTTAAGGCAAGTTGGAAGGAAACATTTTGAAAAGGAAAATAGTTTAAAAGAGGAGATATTATAAGTAGGATGAATGGATACAAACTATATGAAATATATGCCTGGGCATGAAGAAAAACAGATAACTTCTCCTTTAAGGGTTGAAAATAGTTTCCATACTGAATGTTCAGTTTACAGCTAAAACAAAAAGAGGAAGCACTCCTCCAGAGAAAAGACTAAGGATATTAGGAAACTGTAGATAATATTCTTTAATTTCAGGACAGCACAGTTTAATAGTTTGAAAAAGTGAGAAAAGGAATATAGAGTCTGAGCTCAAGAGATACTGAATAGTATGAGAATATAGATGCAAGTAATGTTGGGCATCATTCTTGCTTTTCTTAGATTCCTTGTAGTAACCAAGTTAACCTGAGACACCAGGCTAACATTTGACCTAATAGTCTTTTAGCAGTTAGAATTCATACCCTTTAGCTCACTGGGCATCTTTAATGGGATTTATATGGGCTCACTATGCATCTTTTTCTTTCTTTATTTTAAAATACTGTCTTTACTGAAAGGTTGTGGAAAATACTTTAAACTCAACTAGTTAGGGGCAAGAATATTCAGAAAATATTCGAAGAACACACTCGTTATATACTGTAAAAAGTGGCATAGAAAGTTCTGCAGATGCCATTTGTCTTTTTTTTTTTTTCCTGAGCTCTCCTGCAGTCATCTGAGTTCACCCCCAGTCACATGCACAGTTTTCCACCTTAAGTATCTCTCTCTCATCTTCTCAACCGGAAAGACTTCCTTAGCAGCTTGGCTTTTTTGGGAAAATACTGTGGCCTCTCCACTTTCAGGGGACATAAATCTAAAACAAGATAAACACAATTTAACCCATGCCAGGAGGACCTAGTCCTAGGTGCCCATAGATGTAAGTGATTCATTAATAGAGCTTGTTTGGGCTTTTTATACTTCCTATGTGTCACTGTTCCCATTTTGTCCTTTGACTTCCTGGATTCCTTCTTAAATAATCCTAGTTAAATTAAATTACTTGTCCCAGATATGTTTTTTTCAAAAATCATAAAGCTTTATATTGAGAAAGGACAAATCTTCAAAGTAAATAAAGATAAATTTATGGCAAAATGAAATAGAATGAATTTTTGTCCATTAAATATAAGTATATATTAGTAATATTACATATAATTATATATTTAAAACATAATTAATTTATACTAGTAAAACATTGGAAACTTACCTCAAAGAATGTGAATCAATTAATTAGAGATGAGTAAAAGTACTTACATATGAAAAATAAAACGAAACAGTAAAGCAAATTATGCTAGAAAATGTTTAGAAGCTGGAGGAACTTCTGAAAATACAGATGGCGTCCAAGAAAAAGTAGGTGCATTCAACTACATAAATTTTACGTCTATCTTAAAAGTATATAAATTAAATTATAAAATATGTAAGTTATAATTTAAAAGTTTATAAATTATATAAGCATATATATTTATTTAAAAAATAAAAACAAAATCTATAAGCAAACCATATGGTCATGCCCTCAAGAATTGACAGGAAGGTACAAATATCCTAAGAGAAAAAAATGGCAACTGATATGATTCTGAAAAGAGAATGTCCAAATAATTGCAAATATTTCCAAAAATATCAACAGCAAAGTAAATCCAAATTAAAGTAAGGAGATATTGTTGTATACACATTAGACTGGGAATTGTTAACATGTGACATGAGCTTTCATACCACATTGATGTGATATAAAGGCTACTATTACATAATGAAGATATGAATTAGAGAGTGGGGACATGTATTGAAATGTAGAACACATATGCATTTCTACATGGTCATTCCTGAAATATACCCATAGCAATATAATTTCAGTAAATAAAGAATAATGGACAAAAGTATTCTTGCAGCATTTTTAGCAGAAGCAAACACACTCAAATACACATACAAATTTGCACATGCTGGATGGAATACCCATCTACAGAGAACTTGTTGAGTTAATGGTGATTCATTTGTGCCATGAAATACTATCCAGTCATTTAAAAGAATTCACTGATTTACATTAGTTAATATGGGAATTCATATTATATTTATAAATAACAGAGTGGCATCAGAAGGTAATGTTTATTCAATGAAAAATGAAATAAGGAGGAAATGATATGCTGTATGATTCTGTTTTGGGGAAGCATTTGGTAAAAACAACAACAATAGCAGCAACAACAACAACCACAAACCCTGCATTTGTAGCATAGGAAAAGGAAATCAAAATTCTATATTGTTATTTTCATGGTTTTAAGCATATGTTAGTGGGATCTAAAATTTGAGAACTGAGGGTCTTGAGAAGATACATGTTCTATCTATCTATCTATCTATCATCTATCTATCTATCTATCTATCTATCATGTATCTATCTGTATCTATCAATCATCATCATCACCATCTAACTCACCATATAACATATATGTCATATTCACAATAACTATTTTTGGCAAAGTATGGGAATATGTATAGATACATTAAAAATTATCTCACTATATTCCAATCACAATCATCTCTATGCTATTATTGGAATCTGCCAGGACTCAAGGCCTTTGCATACACTATTTTCTCTACCTGTAACTTTTTTATTCCAGATGACCACATGACTCTCTCACACTTATCTACATAATTGACATCTTCTTTATCCCCTTTTCTTCTTTACTTTTATAGCACTTATTATCATGGAAGATGCAATATATTTAAGTGATTTATGTGTTTATCAGTAGTTTATTCCTCATTAGAATGCAAGTTCCATAATAACAAGATTTTTTATCTAACTGATTCACTACTGTTTTCCTAGAATTTATCACAAAGCATGGCATATGGTACACCCACCAAACAGTGTTAAATAAAAGACTGACCTTGCTTACTGGACTTTGCAATTTGAACCACTTCGTTTCTTTTTTCTTTTATTGAGTTTTTTAGTTTATTTAGTTTTCTTTTATTTTCTTTTTTAGCTTATTGAGGTAAAATGTATATCATAAAATACACGTTTTGGCCAGATGTATGAATTTTGAGAAACACATGTAATTGTGCAGCTAACACTGCAATAAAGATATAGAACAGTTCTTTCTTGCTACATTTTAGTGAACTCCTCTCCCTCATTCTCAGCTCTAAGCAAACATTGATTTTTTCTGTCCCTTATAATTTTGTTATTTCAAGAATAACATATAAATGGAATCACTCAGCACAATTCTCTTGAGATTATTCCATGTCATTGATTTTTTAAATGGCAAATAATATGCCACTGCATGTGTAGTATACAATTAGCTCATCTACTAACTTGCTGATAGACATTTCATATTTTTCCATCTTTTGGTGATTATGAATAAAACTGCTGTCCACATTCACAAATAAGATTTGTATCATCATATGCTTTTGTTTCTCTTGCATAATACATAAGGGTGGCTATGTCATACAATATATAAATATTTGCATAACTATATTAGAAACTGCAAACAGTTTTATAAAGTGTTGCACTATTTTAAACTCCTATTAGCACTACATAAGATTTGTAGTTAATCTACAGCTTCACCTTTCATTTGGTACTATTATGGTTAATGCTAATCATTTCATTCTAGTGATTTTTAGTGGCATATTAATGTGGTTTTATCTGCATTTCTCTGTTAACAAGTTATTTAGCCTGTTATCATGTTTTTGACTGTCCTCCATCTGTTTATGTTATCTTCACCTATTTAGATTTTGCCTAAATTTTACTAGATTTTTGTTTACTTGTTATTGAGTTAGGAGAGCTTTTTATATATTTTGGATAGCAATCCTTTAACATACTTATATATATATAAAACATTATATATGTTATATATATAGTATATTATATATATTCTTTATATATATACTTATATATATGTTATAAATATCCTTTTTATATATATAAGTATATATACTTTATATAGATATTTATATAGATATACTTATATATAAATATATATAAAGGATATATATGATATATATATAATATATATATCAAAGATATCATATATAAAGTATATATATCAAGGATATATATATGAAATATATATATAACATATAAATAAAACATATATATATTTGCATTTTTGCAATATATATATGTTTTATTTATATGTTATATATATATGTTATATGTTTCTGTGATAGTTTCATTTTCTCTGTCAAAGGAGAAGTTTTAAATTTTGTTAATATCCTATTTATCAGTTTGTTTTATAGATTGTTTTTCTATAGCCAATCTAAAAGCTTATTCTCAACCTGAAAAAATATAAAAGTAAAAATGCACAGCCTGCTGAGTGTGGTGCATCATGCCTATCATCCCAGCATTTTGGGAGGCCCAAGAGGGTGGATCACTTGAAGTCATGTGTTCAAGATCAGCCTGGCCAACATGGTGAAACCCTGTCTTTAATAAAAATACAAAAAATTAGCCAAGTGTTGTGGCATGCACATGTAATTTCAGTTACTCAGGAGGCTGAGGCAGGAAAATCGCTTCAACTCAGGAGGCTGAGGTTGCAGTTAGCTGAGATTGCACCATTGCGCTCCAGCCTGGGGGACAGAGAGAGACTCTGTCTCAGAAAAAAAAAAAAAAAAAAAAAGGATAAAAGAAAAGGAAAAAAGCCAGCTAACACACTAACATAGTTAATGGTGAAATATATAATACCTCCTCCCAAAATTGGAAACAACACAGTGGTATCAATACTCATCATTTGCATTCAGCTTAATACTAGATGTTTTAGCCAGTGCAATAATATAAGAAATAGAAATACAATTTTTATTCTTTCCAGTTTATAGACTGGAAAGAAAGAAATACAACTGTCCTCTGTCCTTTTATGAAGAAAACGTCTATAATTGTCTATAAAGAAAAATTTCAAATAATCTATAAAAGGTATTTCTAATAAGTTAGTTTAGCGAAATTTCAGGATATAAGGTAGTTATTACAATATCCATAGTACTTCTATAGATTACCACTAGAAATTTGAAATTGAAATTTTTTACAAAGCACCAAAAACATGAATACTTATATACAATTCTAGGAAAGTATGTGCATGTTCTGAATACTGAAAACTACAAAATATTGACGTGCCTTGTTAAACAAGACCTAATAATGTGATAGATATAGTGTGTTCATAGGTTGGAAAACTCATTATTGGGTAGATTTCAATTCTCCCCAACGTGATCGAAACTGAACTATAAAAGGAAATGCTTGCCGAAATTTACAAACTGATTTTAAAATGTAAAAGGAAATATAAAGAATTTAGAATATGTAATCCCAGCACTTTGGGAGGCCGAGGTGGGTGGATCACGAGGTCAACAGATCGAGACCATCCTGGTCACATGGTGAAACCCCGTCTCTACTAAAAAAAAATACAAAAAATTAGCTGGGCATGGTGGCGCGTGCCTGTAATCCCAGCTACTCGGGAGGCTGAGGCAGAAGAATTGCCTGAACCCAGGAGGCGGAGGTTGCGGTGAGCCGAGATGGCACCATTGCACTCCAGCCTGGGTAACAAGAGCGAAACTCCGTCTCAAAAACAAAAACAAAAACAACAAAAAAAAGAATTTAGAATAGCTAAGACAATTCTGAAAAAGAAAAACAAAGTTGGAAGTCTCATACTGCATAATTCAAGATGTTTTTTAAACCTTTAATAGGGTAGTATGGTAATGGTGAAAAAATAGTCACATAGGTCAAGAAAACAAAATGGATAACTTAAATACAGGCCTACGTGTGTATGGTAAATGGCTTTTGGAGGAAAGTGCAAAGGTATTTTAATGGAGAAAGGATACTCATTTCAACTACTGGGCATGCATACTGAAAGACATAAACTTCACCATACCTCACAGCATATACAAAATTTGCTTAAAATTCATAATAGATCTAAATGTAAAATATAAAACTTTAATATTTCTTGAAGTAAACATTGATTAATTATGTCAGTGAGTTTGTGTTAGCTTGCTCTCAATTACTAAAAATATTTTAAACCGAGACGGAGCCTTTAGTGGCACTTTGCTTCTTTTCTTTTACTAGGAGACAGTTTTTGCCCCCTGTCCAATTTTCCCCTTTGTCCACTTTGTCTCTGTCACCAAATCTTTCAGAGTACAAGGCTCCCACTTAATAAGGAGAGTAGCCAGGTATTATAGAAGAGTTGCATTTTACACAACTGCAAATGTTAAAGTGAATATATGGAAGCACATTCATGTATATTTCAGATTATCTATAATTAATCCCTTCAGTCATCCATAAATTTCACTATTATATTGTGTCAAACAGTAAGTTCAACACAGATTAATTCTTCATGTAGAAACACATGTCTCTTAGCCCTTATTTACTTGGGAGACTCACTAAATGAGGGAATCTACTGCTATATTTTACATTTTTATTTTATTCCTTCAAACATTATTTTCTCTGTCCTTTTTGCCAAAGAATAGTAATTGAATTTGCATATAATACATATAGAATTGAGGTCACTCCACCAATTTCCATTGCATTCCATTTACTTTGAGTTAATGTGTTCTCAATCTTAAAGGAAAATTATATCAATTGCTAGATTCAAATGTATTTTTTATCTTTCTATATATGCGCCTACCCATCAAAATATGCCTTATGAAGTGTATGTGTAGAAATATGTTTGCCATATATTCAGGGGGGTTGGGTTATATGAGTTTTTCTAAATGAATATTTCCTCTTGGAGATTTAATAATTACATTACCATATTCAAAGTTCTGTGAAGTCCTCCATTTCAAACTAATATAATATTGTATTGTCCACTTTTTGAAAACTTATTTGCCTTTGGAAAATGTAGTATAAGGCTGGAATACTAGAATTACAGGATTTCAAGTTTAACTGAAAAGCCACAGTAATGCAAACAGTATGGAATCAGCCTGAAGATAGTCATATGGGTCAATGAAACTAAATAGAATACAAATAGAGGTACACATACATAAAATATAATTTTTGACAAAGATAGCAAAGTAAGTTAGTAGAGAAAGCATGGTCTTTCAAAAATTATTCTGTATCAAATTTTAAAATAATCCTCAATGCTTCCTACAAAATATGCAAAAAGTAACTTGAAATATTAATAGATCAAGATATAACTGTAAAAGGAAAAAATAACAGATTCAGATTTGTTCTTGGCTGGAACTAAAGGACAAGCAATTGACTGGCAAAAGTCACAGGAAGCTTTTTGAGGGAATTGAAATGTTGAATACATTAAAATGCTGAATATGTTGATTGTTGATTTCCTTAAGGTAGACAATTGTTATGACTTACAAACCTAAACACAATTATGTGTGTGTATGTATAATCGATAAAGTCTATCTAAAAAAAGGTATTTAATTGAAGAACGCTTTTTCACCCAATACCTACTCTATTAGGTCGAAAAAGATCTCAGTAAAATATACACATAAAAAAATACAAACAAAAATGGTCTTGTTATGCTCTTTCTACAGTAAAATGAAAGGTCTTACACATCGGCATCCTGATTATATATTCAGACTTTCTTGTAAAAAGTAAGCCCCAGCATCTTCTACATAGTTTTATCATCTTATGAATTATATATTTAAAGATATGTAACATTTCACACATCTGAATCTGTGTGTGCATGGTTTCTTTCCACAGCGTCTCAGAAACTTCCTCAAATAAATAAGAAATTTAGAAAGGCAAACAATTTGCCAAAGCTACTCATGTTACTAAAAATAGTATAATGTCTATGCACTATTTACATGGACCCAGAGGTAATCTTTCTGATTAGTGTAAGGAAAATTATTTGGCCAAATCCATAGCAGAATTCCTAAGTCCTGTTTGGTTCTCAGTATAACTCTGTGCCAGCACAGCTTTGACCTAACAGCTTAGCAAGATCTCACCGGAGTCAAACCACGTTCCTGTTCAGCTTTTCAATCATGCCCTCACTAACCCTGGCCACTGTGACCCAATTTCTTCTTTACAGCATTATAGAATTTTGAGCCATGATTTTCCTACTTCAACGACTATTGAGTGTCAGATAAAGTTTTCAAGGGATCACCACAAACAATTTTATTTAGCTTATGAAAGTTCAAGAGTCAGGAGGTGATTTCTCACTCTACTGAATCCGTTCTTAGCCAGCCTTAAGGAGTTAGCCACAAAACAGAGTAGAATTTTCTTGTTAAAAAATATTCTTCTTGCTGAAATTCAAGGAAAAAAGAAACTTAAATCCAGAGTAACCTTTGTAAGTTTGGGAAGTTGTTTATTACAAAAAAGGATTTATTGTTTCTTATATGTAGGCCATGGTTATCTACTATGAAGTCCAGTAGTTTATTTCTGTTAGTAATACAGTATCTAAGTCATGCAAAGTAACTTCAAAAATAATTTATAATACATTCTGTCTAAAAAATAGCATAAAGAATATTTTATATATGTTTAATGGAAACTAATGTGCTTGCACAAAAACACCATACCAATTATTTCTCAATAAAATGCCTCAATTTATATTATCTTGGCTCAATCTCAAAGAGAGTTGGGGAATTTTAAAAGACAAGAAATGTCTCAAAATTAGAATTAAAACCAGAACAGAAAATCTATTAGGAAGTTTTTGGAATGGTTTAGATTATTCATATACCCTCCCCATTCAACATGGTGCTTCATTCTGAAATTAAATAACTGATTAAGATCTGGTTATGATCTTATAAATATATTTTTCAAATTTATATATGAAAAAGCACATATTTTATAGAAATGTGACTATATTGGTCATATACTGTGCACTAATCATCTGGAAAAAGAATTACACCTCTTACAGAATTATAATACATATATTTTTGGAGTGCAATTTTTAAGATAAAATTAATCACTCATAAGATACTGTATGTGAATAAATTTTGGATGTTGAGATCTTTATTATTCTTAAAGCTCAATAGTAAGCTGAGTGATGTTTTCTGGCTGACTAAATAGACTTGCTGCTTTATAATTTTTCAAAGTAAATTTGTAGACTTAGATAACCTTTAGTGAAACTCAGCAACAACTCTTCTTCCCACGAAGTCACAGTCAATCTAATTGAATCTCTTAAATTCCCTAGAAACAATGAGGCATATTTCGAATAAATAAAAACACTTTATTTACATAATTAGTTCTTAAACTTTTAGACATAGTTTTTATAAATTAATATTAATTACATAGTTTGATGATCAATATAAAAACTCAATTACGAGGAAAAATGTCAACGAAGAAATCCAGGAAGACTTCTAAAGTTCATTTCTCTTCTTCCTCATTTTGTTTTAAAGTTGAAATAAAATATAATTTAATCACTCCATGCAAAATCCAAACTCTTCAATATTTTATGTATTCTACAAATATGTATTTTATATATCATTTAACATATATTCTACAAAAGATTATATATTTTATAAAAATTCATGAAAGAAAAATTTTACATTTTAGTCACG
This sequence comes from Callithrix jacchus, assembly GCF_049354715.1. Classification (NCBI taxonomy): domain Eukaryota; kingdom Metazoa; phylum Chordata; class Mammalia; order Primates; family Cebidae; genus Callithrix; species Callithrix jacchus. Next base: position 51,100,210 of record NC_133502.1, read on the forward strand.
CTTTAAAAATAGAGGAAACATACTTTTTGGACCAATTGATTTCAATTGACATCCAAATTTTATAACTTAAAACATGGAGTACTTATTGATACATAAAGAGCTGCTTTTTGCATTTTAAATATTTAAATCAACAACTTGTTAGGATATTTTCTGTAAGACTGTAAAGTTTAATTTGAGTGGAATGTATGCATTATTACAACAGAAACAATAAATGCATAATATTCAGGCTTTAACTTTCTTTCTTTTAGTCTGATACAAAAAGTATTGATATCCACATAGGTAAATGAAATATTTAAACTGTATTCATGTGTACTTTCATAGTCTAATAGTCATTACCTACATTTAACTCAGCTCAAATTTAAATAGCCAAAACTCTCCACTTTTAAAGCACAAATTCCATAATAGTAAAGGTGACACAAAAGAATATAATGTATAGTAGACTAATTTATATATGTATATTATTTTTCACATTTCATAGTATATATACCAATTTTGTTTAAAGCATTTTTATATAAAAGTATAGCCATATGCATATTCATTAAAATAAATAGAGCTTGTTTCTTGTTGTTGTTTATCTTATTTTAAAGTTTTGGCCTTTATTCTTTACTTAATGCATCTAGCACCATTTATAATCTGGGACCATTTATAATACAACTAATGTAGCATATAGGCGATACGGTAGAATTTGACATTTTGCTCTGTGAAATGTGAAAATCTGATTTTCAAACGATCCCCTTGCATGCTACACCAGAACACCAGTTTATTTCTCTTTGTGTCCTTTTACTTTGAAAACTCAAAGCCTTTAGTAAACCAATCTATGAAATGATAGTAAAATAAAAGACTAGTAACTTGGATGGAGGAAGAATAGCAGAGATTAAAAAGACCAAGGAAAGAGAAAGCCAAAAGTGAAAAATGTTCTAGACAGACCATAGTGGGTAAGAGTCAAAGGGTAGGGATGGGAATTGGATGAAGGATGCCTAAGAATGGCCAGTTGCAAACATTGCATCCACTAGCTGAGCTTGCAGAATATACTGTTTAGAAAAGCCAGTCTTAATTTTCCAAGTAGCATAGAGTTCCAGGTGAATAGGAATATACTAGTCACACTAAACACTGTTGGGGGTTTTCTATATTCTTGACCAGTTAACATAAGAAAGTTTGAAAATATACTATCAAGTATTCCTTTCCATGCCTATGAAATTAATATTAGATGAAGTTTCATGGGTAATATGCATATCAACATAAATATTTATGTATTTAGATATAGTGTGTATGTGCAAGCAAGTTATAAAATAAAGACACATGCACACAAATGTTTATTGCAGCACCATTTACAGTAGCAAAGACCTGGAACCAACCCAAATGCCCATCTGTGATAGACTGGACAAAGAAAATGTGGCTCATATACACCATGGAATACTATACAGCTATAAAAAAGGATGAGTTAATGTCCTTAGTAGGGCCATGGATGAATCTGAAAACCATCATTCTCAGCAAACTGACACAAGAACAGAGAACCAAACACCACATGTTGTCACTCATAGGTGGCTGTTGAACAATGAAAACACATGGGCACAGGGAGGGGAACGTTACACACTGGGATCTGTTGGGGGATGGGGGCTAGTGAGGGACATTGGAGGGTGGGGAAGTTGGGGAAAGATAACATTGGAAGAACTGCTTGATGTAGGTGATGGTGGAATGGAGACAGCAAACCGCCATGGCATCTGTGTACCTGTGCAACAATCTTGCAAGATCTGCACATGTACCCCAGAACTTAAAGTACAATTAAAAAAATCACGAAGAATTAATTCATATTGTGATAGGGTTAATTAATATACAAGATTTTGGATGTCTTATTTACAGTGATTTACTTTCCTATATTTTGGAATTTTCTACAAATATTGTGTTACTTTTAGGTAAACTTTTTTAAAAGAAAGAAAATTCTTTGTTTCATATGAAGCCAAAAATAAAAGTAAATGTTGGAATTCTAAATTGTCCAGTTATTTAAAATGTGACGGCCAATCATTATGACTTTCTATTATCCTTATATTTTAGCTAGAGTTCTTTACCCAGGAGTACATTCAAAATACTCATATCTGAGCTTTTGGAATTACTGCTCTTTTAGTCTTTTATGAACTATGAATAGGTATGTTAGTATACCACAGAATCCTCCAGGTTCAAACTATTCTCTTTCCGGTCACTACTGTTTAGCAGTAACACTAACTCTCTTTAGTAAAGCATGACAATCAGTCTAACCTAACTCCCTATCCTCTTTTTCACTATATTCTTGGCAGGAATTATTTGAAGTGGCCAGGTATCAATCTCAGCCATGTTTGGGGGCTCCTAATTACATTCTGTGATCTGAATTTTTCTCATTTGACTGAGAACACCTTCGAACAAATGCAAATCTGATTCATGAAGATAATGGACAAATTTTTTAAAAGTGTCTCATTAAATACATTATTTCAGTATATCAGCTGCACTTCTATTCTTTGGTAACCTTAAATACATATATGCACAGGCAAATACACACACACACACACACACACACACACACGTAATTGGAGAAGCAGCACAATGTATTTTTTCACTCGTTGAAACAATTTATAATATTTTGCCAGACAATATTATTGATATTATTAATCTCATAGTTACTTATTTTTAAACAAGCTTAGATGCTAAAAATTATGATTATCATGTATATAATGATAAAGTCACCCATGAGGATTATCATAGTGGTTGGCAGAGAGCATAATAATAGCATAGATAAGAGGGTTGGGATAGTCTGTTTTTTATCTTGAACCCATTACAGCATTTGCTACTTGGACTTTATGATAAGGAGTCACTGAATAATCTCAATCTATGGCTAAATTGGCCAGACAATACATAATTCACAGTGTCTGCTCAAGTTGCACAATTCCCAAGTTTCCCATTGCTAATCATTTACTACACAGCAAAGCTCTGTAATGGCAAAGAAAGAATAATTTTTAAAGAAGTACACTTATTTTGTGCAATTGATATGGGCTCATTCATGAAACTTTGAGCTTCTGATGGGATTTCTTTTAGGGAAATTTCCAGGCTTCATAAAGCATCACTATCTATGAAGCATACCCAAAGTCCATTAAATCTTACCAGCCAAAAGTATCAAATGGTGGAGAAGTTTACCACAGAAACTTCAAAAATAATTTATAACACATTCTGTTAAAAGCAATAGCATATAGAATATTTGCTATATGTTTTAATGGAAACTAATGTGATCAGCTAGCTAGTTATTCTATTCCTCATCACCAGGCACAGCTGGTAGTATTTTAGATATAAGTAGATGAATATGAACAAGACAGTGGAATGCCATATACTTGCCTCAAAAACTCAAAGAGTTTCACCAGTTATATTTGAGTCCTAATTTTTGGATATTTTATGTTTGTTTCTATTAATCTACTCTCCACTCACACATCCCTGTTTTGTGTCACAGGATGCCAAACGTTTTGGACTGAATCAGTGAGTTTTATTACCCTCCAGTAAGTTTGCAGACACATAACTAATTCCCAATGCCAAGAGTTTGGTACATTTTCCAAGAAAAGAGACCACATCTGTAACAGCAGCAATAATTGGAGTCACTACCCGATTAATTTCTTTATTGTGTATTGTCATTTTTCCATACATGCCAGACTGTTGTAGTTCAAACCAGGGAAATTAATGGGTAAGCCTCTTCAAAGCTACATCATTCAAAATTTTTTCCATGACATTAATCTCTGTGATTCCCACAGGGATGGATTATTTCATTTGGACTGCTATTTTAGTAAGTAGGAAGAGTTCTAATTGTTTCCACTTGGCCTTTCATGCTAATGTGGTTATCCTGCCAGCTTATAAATGTATTGATTTAAATTCTGCAAACAAGAAAAGGTGAAAAAACAAAGAATGCCAGTATGAAGCCATAAAAATTCCAGTTAATTTTAGCTGCATATAAAAGCAATGATGAAATTTTTAAAACTTAAAAATATTTAGACATGATGAAAATTTGTTTTCTTTTATTTTGTCATAAAATTTAGGAATGAGACAGTCTATGGAAAATTTATTTCAGATTCATCAAGGACCCAAGGTGTTTAATCTCTATCACTTCTGCCCTTGACTTCCTTTCTTCTACATTCTCCCGGCTATCAGATCTCCAGAAACACCACTGAGTTGGCACCACTCACCATGAATGATATGGTTAGGCTTTCTGTGCCAACACAAATCTCGTCTTGAATTTTAATACCCATAATCCCCATGGGTCAAGGGAAAGATCAGGTGAAGGACAGTGAATCATGGGGCAGTCTCCCTCATGTTCTTATGATAGTGAGTGAGTTCTCATGAGATATGATGGTTTAATTAGGGGCTCTTTCCCCTTCGCCTACCACTTCTCCTTCCTGCCACCTTGTGAAGAAGGTACCTTGCTTCCCCTTTGCCTTCTGCCCTGATTGCAAGTTTCCTGAGGGTTCCCCAGCCATGCTGCACTGTGAGTCAATGATCTTTCCTTTATAAATTACCAAGTCTCAGGCAGTTCTTTATAGCAGTATGAAAATGAAATAATACAATAGATTTTTGTGTTTAGTCTCATGCTTTCTGACAAAAATAAATCTTACTGAATTATCAGGTGTTATAACTACTTCCAAGCCACTTCACTATTGCTTTTGATAAGATGTTTGCTACCAAATATGCTTTAATAAATAATTTTATGTTCAAGCTAGAAGAAATGAAGCATTTTTTTCTTCCTTTGTTTTGCCTTTGGAAATTTGACCAATTTACAGAATAACCTAATACAGAGCCTGATAGATTTTGGCAAATAATCACTGAAAGTCAAAATTCATTGTGTCTGTAGATATAAACAATAAAAGCAAAATAAATACAATGACAGAATCACTGGATTTTCAGGCATGGTTCAAAATTTTAGGAATAAAAGATGGCTCAATATTGGAAAAGCATAATTTATCTTTGGCATGGTAATGTGGTGATTCTCTATAAATATAGTTTTTATAATTCTTGGAAAAAGATTTAATCAAAAGATCATATTAAATAATGTTTTCAGGTATCTCACCAAAAATCAATAATTCTATTTTATTAATATTAGCAGGAATCTCATTTGAAAGTATAAAAAACAAAAATAATTTTTTCTTTATTTTATCTGTATTTCTTCTTAAAAGAAAGTATACATGTGTAGAACATGTAGGTTTGTTACATAGGTATATGTGTGCCATGGTGGTTTGATGCATCTACTGATCCATCCTCTAAGTTCGCTCCCCACATCCCCCAACCCCTAAAGCCCTGGTATGTGTTGTTTCCCTCTCTATGTCCATGTGTTCTCATTGTTCAGCTCCCACTTGTGAGTGATAACATGTGGTGTTTAGTTGACTGTTTCTGTGTTAGTTTGCTGAGGATGATGGCTTCCAGCTTCATCCATGTCCCTGAAAAGTCTTTGCCCATGCCTATGTCCTGACTGGTATTGTGTCAGTATTCTTCTAGGATTTTTATGGTTTTGGGTTTTACATTTAAATCTTTAATTCATATTGAATTAATTTTTTGTATATGGTGTAAGAAGGGGTTTAGTTTTGGTTTTCTGCATCTGACTAGCCAATTTTCTCTGCACCACTTACTTAAATTGGAGGTTCTTTCCCCATTGCTTGTTTTTGTCAGGTTTATCAAATAAAATATAGTAGTAGATGTGTGGTGCTATGTCTGAGGTCTCTTCTGTTCCATTGGTCTACATGTCTGTTTTGGTACCAGTACCATGCTGTTTTAGTTAATGTAGCCTTGTAGTATAGTTTGAAGTCAGGTTGCTTGATGGATCCAACTTTGTTCTTTTTGCTTAGGATTATATTGGCAATATGGAGTCTTCTTTGATTCCATATGAAATTTAAAGTAGTTTTTCCTAATTCTGTGAACAATGTCAATGGTAATTTGATGGGAATAGCATTGAATCTATAAATTACTTTGGGCAGTATAGTCATTTTCTCAATATTGATTTTTTCTATTTACGAGGATGGAATGTTTTTCCATTTGCTTGTGTCCTCTCTTAATTATTTGAGCAGAGGTTTGATCATTCAATATGATATTGGCCATAGATTTGTCATAAATAGCTCTTATTATTTTTAGATATCTTCCATCAATACCTTGTTTATTGAGCGTTTTTAACATGAAGGGATGTTGAATTTTATCAAAGGCCTTTTCTGCATCCATTGAGTTAATTATGTGGTTTTTGTCTTTGGCTCTGTTTATATGATGGATTATGTTAATTGATTTGTGTATATTGAACCAGCCTTGCATCCCAGGAATGACACCAACTTGACTGTAGATAAATTTTTTGATGTGCTGCTGGATTTGTTTTGCCAGTATTCTATTGAGGATTTTTGCATTGATGTTCATCAGGGATATTGGCCTGAGGTTTTATATGTAGTGCTTTTTCCCAGTTTTGGTATCGGGATAATGCTGTCTCCATAAAATGAGTTAGAGAGAAGTTTCTCATTTTCAATTATTTGGAATAGTTTCAGAAAGAATGGTACCAGCTCCTTTTTGTACTTCTGGTAGAATTCAGCTGTGAATACCTCAGGTCCTGGGCTTTTCTTGGGGAAGAGGGGTTGGTAGGTATTACTGCCTCAGTTTCAGAACCTGATACTGATCTATTCAGGGATTTGATTTCTCAGTTTAGATTTGGGATGGTGTATGTGTCCAGAAATTTATTCATTTCTTCTAGATTTTCTAGTTTATTTGCAAAGAAGTGTTTACAGAATTCTCTGATGGTAGTTTGTATCCTGTGGGGTCTGTGGTGATATCACATTTATTATTTTTCTTTTTTTTTTTTTTTTTTGAGACGGAGTTTCGCTCATTACCCAGGCTGGAGTGCAATGGCGCGATCTCGGCTCACTGCAACCTCCGCCTCCTGGGTTCAGGCAATTCTCCTGCCTCAGCCTCCTGAGTAGCTGGGATTACAGGCACGCGCCGCCATGCCCAGCTAATTTTTTGTATTTTTTTTTTTTTAGTAGAGACGGGGTTTCACCATGTTGACCAGGATGGTCTCGCTCTCTTGACCTCATGATCCACCCGCCTCGGCCTCCCAAAGTGCTGGCACATTTATTATTTTTATTGTGTCTATTTGATTCTTCTCTTTTTTCTTCATTAGTCTAGCCAGCAGTCTATCTATTTTGTTAATTAAAAAAACACAGCTGCTGGAATCCTTGATTTTTTTGGAGGGTTTTTCATGTCTCTAAGTCCTTCAATTCTTCTTTGATCTTAGTTATTTCTTCTGTTTTTCTAGCTTTTCTATTAGTTTCCTCTTGCTTCTCTAGCTCTTTTAATTGTGATGTTTTTCAGATTTTTCTAGCTTTCCTATGTTGGCATTTAGTTCTATACACATTTTTCTCTTAACACTGCTTTACCTATGTCCCAGAGATTCTGGTATATTATCTTTTTTTTCTCCTTGGTTTCAAAGAACGTCTTGATTTCTGCTTTAATTTCATTATTTATCAAAGAGTCATTCAGGAGTAGATTGTTCAATTTCTGTTTTATTGTGTGGTTTTAAGTGCGTTTCTTAATCCTGACTTCTAATTTGATTGCACTGTGGTCTGAGAGCCTGTTTGTTATGATTTCTGTTCCTTTGCATTTGTGGAGGAGTGTTTTACTTCCAATCATGTGGTCAATTTTAGAATAAGTGCTATGTGGCACTGAGAAGAAAGTGTATTTTGTTGATTTGAGGTAGAGAGTTCTGTAGATATCTATTAGGTCCACTTGATCCAGAACTGAATTCAAGTTCTGAATATTCTTGTTAACTTTCTGTCTCATTAATCTGTCTAACACTGAAAATGGGGTGTTAAGGTCTCCCACTATTATTGTGTGGGAGTGTAAGACTTTTTATAAGTCTCTAAAAACTTGTTTTATGAATCTCAGTGCTCTTGTGTAGGGTGCACATATACTTAGAATATTTAGCTCTTCTTGTTGAATTGTTCCTTTTATCATTATGTAGTTCAGTGCCTTTGTCTTTTTTTTAATCTTTTTTCAAATTAAAGTCTGTTTTTTCAGAGACTAATATTTCAACCCCTGCCTTTTTTCTTTCCATTTGCTTGGTAAATTTTCCTTCATCCCTTTATTTTGAGCCCATGTGTGTTGTAGCATGTGAGATGGGTCTTCTGAATACAGCACACCAATGGGTCTTAACTCTTTATCTAGTTTGCCAGTCTGTTTCTTTAATTGGGGCATTTATCACCTTTATATTTAAGGTTATTATTGTTACATGTTGATTTGATCCTGTCATTATGATGCTATTTGTTCAGTTTGCACACTAGTTGATGCAATTTCTTGATAGTGTCCTTGGCCTTTATATTTTGGTGTGGTTTTGCAGTGGCTGATAGTGGTTTTTCTTTCTATATTTAGTACTTCTATAAGGAGATCTTGCAAGGCAGGCCTAGTGGTTACAGAATCCTTCAGCATCTGCTTGTCTGTAAAGGATTTTATTTCTCCTTCTCTTACGAAGCTTAGTTTGGCAGAATATAAAATTCTGGGTTGAAATTTTTTTTCTTTAAGAATGTTGAATGTTGGCCCCCTAATCTCTTCTGGCTTGTTGAGTTTCTGCTGAGAGATCCACTGTTAGTCTGATAAGCTTCCCTTTGTATCTGACCTGGCCTTTCTCTTTGGCTGCCCTTAACAGTTTTTCCTTCAATTCGACATTGGAGAATCTGATGATTATGTGTCTTGTATTAACCTTCTTGTGGAATATGTCAGTGGTGTTCTCCAAATTTCCTGAATTTGTATGTTGGCTGGTCTTGCTAGGTTGGAAAAGTTCTCCTGGATAATATTCTGAAGTGTGTTTTCTAGCTTGTTTCCATTCTCCACATCTCCCTCTCATACTCCAATCAATCATGGGATTGGTGTTTTTATGAAGTCCCATATTTCTTGAGGCTTTGCTCATTCCTTTTTATTGTTTTTTTTTTCTAGTCTTGTCCACTTGCCTTATTTAAGCCAGGTGGTCTTCAAAGTCTGATAGCCTTTCTTCCACTTAGTTGATTCAGCTGTTGATACTTGTGTATGCTTCACAAAGTTCTGGTGCTGTGCTCATGATCTCCATCAGGTCATTTATGTTCCTCTCTATGCTGGTTATTCTAGTTAGCAGCTTCTCTAACGTTTTATCAATATTCTTAGCCTCTTTGCATTGGGTTAGAATGTGCTCCTTTAGCTCAGGATGGTTTTTGATTATCCATCTTCTGAAGTCTACTTCTGTTGATTAGTCCATCTCATCCTCCTCCAGTTCTATGCCCTTGATGAAGAGATGTTGTGAACATTTGGAGGAGAAAAGGCACTCTGGCCTTTTGAGTCTTTAGCATCATTTTGTTGATTTTTTATCACCTTTGTGAGTTAATCTAGTTTAGATCTTTGAGGCTGCTGACCCTTGGATGGGATTATTGAGGGGGGGATTTTGTTGTTGTTGTTGATGCTGTTGTTGTTGCCTTTCTGTTTGCTTGTTTGTTTGTTTTTAATAGTTAGGTCCCTGTTCTGTAGGGCTACTGCAATTTGCTGGGGGTTCACTTTAGGACCGATTCATTTGGCTCACTCCTTCACCTGGAGGTGTCACTCAAGGAGGCTTCACCTGGAGATGTCAATAGCAAAGATGGGTGCTTGCCCCTTCTTCTGGGATCTCTGGCCTTGAGGAGCACTAACCTGATGCCAGTAGGATTGCTCCTGTATAGTGTATCTGACAACCCCTGTTGGAGGGTATCACTCAGTTGGGTGGTACTTGAGGGAAAACGACTCATTTAACAAAGCACTTTGTCACTTGGTAGAGGAAATGTGTTGCGCTGTGGGAAAACCCATTCATCTGGGCTGATGAAAACCCATTCCTCAGGAATACCAGAGGAAAGTCTAAGTCTGCTGGTCACCAGAGAATGGGACTACCTTTCTCCCTAAGGTCTCACACTTAGGGAGATCCATATTCTGTCCCTGAGCCTCTGGCTGGAGTTATTGGAGTCCATTAGGGAAGCTCCACCCAATGAGGAAGGATAGGTCAGGTTCAGGTCTGAAGAGGCACTCTGGCTACAGACTGCCGCAGCTCTTGGGCTGTGGGAGACATATCTGGGGACCAAGCTGTCCTCCCTGGCTCCAGCAGGGGAAAAGTGCAGCCTGGAGCTATAGAGATGGTTGCTACCCTAACCCTGCCCTGGGAGCTTAGCATGTTAGGCAATTGTGAGTCCAACTGCTGGCTGCCGTTCCTCCCAAAAGGAGCTCAAATGGCTTAGACAACAGGTAGTAGCCTCAGCTGTGGTGCTGAACTTCTATCTGGAAGTTCAGTAGGCTTTAGCAGATTCCAACTGAGAGGCTGTTGAGAATATGCATGGTTCCAGGGTTGGGACACTAGGCCCCCATTGCATGGGTTTGTGAGTGGGATCTTCTGATTCATGACTTTCACAGTTCTGCATGGTTCCCTGAGGGACAGCACACTCACTGTCTTCCTTGGCTTGGGGGTGGAGGCTCCCCTATCCCATGTGGCTTTCAGGTGGGCTGCCATACCATACTGTTTTTCCTTCTTTTCTGTGGGTGGTTCACACCAGAATCCTAGTCAGTTCTGATGAGAACCTGAATATCTTGGTTGCCAGTGAAGGATTTACACAATTGTTATGGCCTCAGAACACTGCCGTTTCTAGTTGGGCATCCAAATTTCTCTTTCATCAAATTTATTTTAATGAACAACTTGTAGCTAGTGAACTCAGATATAGAGGTTAAATAAGGAGCATAAATATTATAAAATAGTTGAATTATTTCAAATGAACTGACTTCAGATTTAAAAACTCAAAATACAATAAAAAATTAGCAAATGCAAAAAAGCAGTAACTGTCTTCCATTGCAGCAATAACCAATTAGAAAATGTGAAGAAAAAAAAAAAGTGGCCGGGAGCGGTGGCACAAACCTGTAATCCCAGCACTTTGGGAAGCCAAGGCAGGTGGATCACGAGGTCAGGAGATTGAGACCATCCTGGTCAACATGGTGAAACCCCGTCTCTACTAAAAATACAAAAAATTAGCTGGGCATGGTGGCACATGCCTGTAACCCCAGCTACTGAGGAAGCTGAGGCAGGAGAATTGCCTGATCCCAGGAGGCGGAGGTTGCTGTGAGCCGAGATCGCGCCATTGCACTCCAGCCTGGGTAACAAGAGCTTGAAACTCCGTGTCCAAAAAACAAACAAACAAACAAAAAAAGCAATACTTTTGAGAGATATAAACATCCCCCAATCTTAATACAAATTCTGGATCCAATAATAAATTGTGATTTTTATATTAAAGGACAGACAGCAACTTGAAACAGGAGAGCAGAGATATAATTGACAATGATTAGTGTTTTGACAAGTGATTAATCACTTTTCAAGAAAATAAATTTTAGACAGAAAATATAGACATGAAATACTAAATGAAATACAAGTAGAAGAAAATATCAGCTAGCTATTTTATAACTTGGGCTGCAAATATATTTTTAACTATGGAAAGAAATTTTGATAACACTGATACAATTTAAAAGAATAATTCTAAAAATTATGTACAATAAATAAAAATTAAAGACAAAGATTTGTAAGCAAAGATAAAGTCCTTAATGATTACTGGTTTCTTGTCTAGCATGAAAGGAAACTAGAATTCTCCACTCCATTTTTACAAGTGAAATAATGAAGAAACTAAAAAATATAACACTCCTTCTTAGATCTGTCAGAGAAGTGAGGTCTCAGATCAAACTACTGTCTCGATACTGTCCCCATAATTTGGAGACACAGATAAGCAAATATACAAAAATCACAATTTGTCACAGCAGAAACCCACTTACAAATACCTTCATAGGAAACAGTGCCAGGGTAGGAAAACCAAACTTGAATCAATACATTGTTAGAAACTCAGTGTAACAAGTCTAAGGGTTAGATTCCAGGGAAACTTAGTCACAGGGTGTCTTCATACTTTTGTGAGATTTACCTCTAGAAGCTTGACTGCATTCTCAACAGCGAATATTGGATTAAAATAAAAACGATGAGTTTGTGTCCTTTGTAGAGACATGGATGAACCTGTAAACCATCATTCTGAGCAAACTGACACAAGAACAGAAAATCAAACACCACGTGTTCTCACTCATAGGTGAGTGTTGAACAATGAGAACACATGGACACAGGGAGGGGAGCATCACACACCGGGGTCTGTCAGGGGGGAAATAGGAGAGGGACAGCAGGGGGTAGGGAGTTGGGGAGAGATAGCATAGGGAGAAATGCCAGATATATGTGAGGGGGAGGAAGGCAGCAAATCACACTGCCATGTCTATACCTATGCAACAATCTTGCATGTTCTTCACATGTACACCAAAAGCTAAAATGCAATTTAAAAAACTATAAAAAAAATGTACAGCATCTGGCATATCCTATTATAACAGATCAACAGTTGATGGGGCAAAAATAGCTAAATAAAAAAACATGGTTTTACAAAAAAAAAAAATTGTTAGCTTGTGACAGAGGAAGGTGGAAAGTAACTATTTTGAAATAAGACACAGCATTCTGTTCTTTTTAACAAAGTCCGCCCTGAAATAAAACTACTTCACCAGAACCTAAACCATAAGAAAATTTTGAGAGCCTAGCAAACCTGGGAATAGAGAAATACCCAACTCCACCCCAATCTAAAAATCCTGTCTCAACTAAGGGGAGCTGAAAATGCTTATGAAGTTCACTGTCCAGAGGCACAGGCTTACTAAAAGATGAAGACCTAAAATCATCATTGTACTAGAGAACATGCCCTCACTTCCTGTGCTTTAACTTCACATTACTAAAGGCCTATTTACTATAGTTATTTTTACTTAGTACATCATTTTCTAGTATCAGAAAAAAATTGTGAGGCATACTAAAAATAAAAATACACAGTTTGAAGAGAAAAAGTAAGCATTAGATCTCAACTCATATAGGCAGGGATGTTGGAAATATCAGACTGGAAATGTAAAAAATTATGATTAATATCCTAAGGGCTCTAATGGATAAAGTAGAGAACATGAAAAAAAAACACATGGACAGTATAAGCAGACAGATGGAAACCTTAAAGAATTTTTAAATATGTTCGATATCAAAAATACTAATAGAAATAAAGAATATCTTTGACGAGTTTATTACTAGACTACACATCCTCTGAGCTTGAGGATGTCTTAATAAAAAAATACAAAAACACTTCAAAACTGAAAGTAAAAAGAACAAATACTGAAAAAAAAATTCATAAAAGAAAACTCAAGAACTGTGAGACAACAACAAAAGTTGTAAATATGCAAAATGCAAATGGAAATACCAAAAAGAGAAGAAACAGAGAAATAAACAGAGGAAATATTTGAAGAAATAATAATCAAGAAGTCCCTTGAATTAATGACAGATATAAAACCACAGGTCTATGAAGTTCAGAGAACACCAAGGAGGATAAATGCCAAACAACAACTACATATATACCTAGGCATAACAAACTCCTTAAAATCAAAGATAAAGAAGAAAACCTCCAAATATGCTAGAGAAAAATAAACAAAAGCAAACTTCTTATCTATAGGAAAGCAAGGATTGGAGTTCTTATATTTGATTTATTCTCAGAAACCATGTGAGCAAGAAGAGAATGAAGTGCTATATACAATGTTTTAGAGAAAAATTCACCAACATACATTGTGTTACCCTGAGAAATTATTTTTCAAAAATGAAATAGAAATAATGTCTTGCTCATACAAACAAAAACTGAGGAATTTTTTTCCAGTCAGTCATCATTGAAATAAATGTTAGAAGTTTCTTAAAGAAAAGAAAAATGATATAGTCAGAAATTTCCATATATATAAAGATTTTTTATTTTTAATTGACTGTTAGGGCTAATAATAATTATTATTATCCTGATTTACCTAATAGATAACAATTTGTTCAAAATAATAAATCAATGTATTCAATTACAGATATGCAAATATGTGTGTGTGTGCATGTATATGTGCATATATAAGAGAAGTTAATGACAGCAATAATACAAGGGTTGTGATGAAGAAATTAGGATTATCTAGTTGTTATAAAGTGCTAACACTCCCTGTGAACTAGTATATTTTTTTTAAGTTGGCTTGGATTAGTTGTAAATGTACATTGCAAACTCTAAGACAAAGTCTATTTTTTAAAGTATATAATTAATATCCTAAAAAAGAGAAAATTGTATTACTTAAAATGCTCAATTGAAACAAAAAAGACAGAAAAAATGTAGAAAAAATAGAAACAAGAAATAAGTGCAACAAGTGGAAAATGATTTACAAATATATTGGATATTAATTAATAATTACTTTAAATGTCAATAGCCAAAATACACCAATGATAGGACAATGATTACCAGAATATATAAATAATTAAAACACAAATGTATTTTGGCAACAGGAAACCCACTTAAAGACATATAACTAAAATTAACTCCCAATGGATTAAGGACTTAAACATAAGACCTAACACCGTAAAAACCCTAGAAGAAAACCTAGGCAAAACCATTCAGGACATAGGGATAGGCAAGGGCTTCATGACTAAAACACCAAAAGCATTGGCAACAAAAGCCAAATAGACAAATGGGATCTAATTAAACTCTGGAGTTTCTGTACAGAAAAAAAAACAAAAACAAAAACAAAATTAAAGTGAACTGGCAACCAACAGAATGGGAGAAAATTTTTGCGGTCTACCCATGTGACAAAGGGCTAATGTCTAGAATCTATAATGAAGTGAAACAGATTTACAAGGAAAAAACAAACAATGTTATTCAAAAGTGGGCGATGGATATGAACAGACACTTTTCAAAAGAAGACATTTATCCAGCCAAGAAACATGAAAAAATGCTGATGATGAAAAAATGCTCATCATCACTGGCTGTTAGAGAAATGCAAATCAAAACCACATTGAGATACCATCTCACACCAGTTAAAATAGTGATCATTAAAAAATCAGGATACCACAGATGCTGGAGAGGATGTGAAACACTTTTACACTGTTGGTGGGAGTGTAAATTAGTTCAACCATTGTGGAAGACAGTGTAGCGATTCCTCAAGGACCAAGAAATAGAAATTCCATTTGACCCATCAACCCCATTACTGGGTATATATTCAAAGGATTATAAATCATTCTGTTGTAAAGACACATGCACATGTATGTTCATTGCCCCACTTTTAACAATAGCAAAGACGAACCAACCCAAATGTCCATCAATGACAGACTGGACTAGGAAAATTTGGCACATATACAACATGGAATACTATGCAGTCATAAAAAATGATGAGTTTGTGTCCTTTGTAGCAACATGGATGAATCTGGAAGCCATCATTATCAGCAAACTGACACAAGAACAGAAAATCAAACACCACATGTTCTCACTGATAGGTGGGTGTTGAACAATGAGAATACATGGACACAGGGAGGGGAGCATCACACACTAGGGTCCGTTGGGGACCAGGGGAGGGACAGCAGAGGGTAGAGAGGTTGGGGAGGAATAACATAGGGAGAAATGCCAGATATAGGTGATGGTGGGGTGGAGACAGCAGACCCCACATTGCTATGTATGTACCTATACAACAATCCTGCATGATCTGCACATGTACCCAAGAACTGAAAGTACAATAATATATATATGACATATAAATAAAAAATAAATGTACAGAGAAAATATATCATAATAGCACTAATTAAAACAAAGTGAACATAGCTATATTAATTTCAGACAAGAAGACTTCAGGATAAGAACAATTATGAGAGAAAAAGGCACCGAATAATGATAAAGAAGTCAATTATCAAAGAGGACAAAACCATACCTAACTGCAGAGAATCCTAATATGTAAAGCAAAAACTGATAGAATTGCAAGAAGATATAGATTAACCTAATCGTATACATGGAGACTTCAACACCTCTCTCCAAAAATGGATGGATCCAGTTCTTAGTGACAGAAAATCACTAAGAACATTGTTTAACTCAACACATCATCAATCAATGTGATACAATTGACATCTATAGACTCTTTTATCAAACCATAGCAAATTATGTATTCTTCTCAAGCTCAAGCAGAAAATTTACCATATAGGCCACATTATGGGCTCAAACATACACCTGAACAACAACAAAAAAAATGAAACTTACACAATGTCTGCTCACATAACACAATAAAATTAAACTAAATAGCAATGATAGAAAGACAACTGGAAAATCCCCAAATATATAGAAATTAAACACATAAGTCAAAGAAGAAATCTCAAAAAAAGTAAAAATATTTTGAACTAAATGGAAATAAAAACACTACTTATCAGATTTTGCAGGATGCAGTAAAAGCTGTGCTTATAGGAAAATTTCTAGCGTTTAGAACATACAATAGCAGAAAAAGAAAGATTTAAAATCAATCTAAGTTTCCACCTTAAAAAAAAACCTAGAAAAGAAGTGCAATTAAATCCAAATTAAACAGAAGAAAAAAATAAAAGAGCTTAGAAATTAATGAAGTTGAAAATAAAAAATCAATGAACTAAAAAGCAGTTTATTTGGAAAGACCAAAAGACCTGATAGCCTCTATCTAGGCTAATTAAGAAAAAGAGAGGACACAAATTGCTAATATCATATGTGAGAGAGCAGAGGAGATGGAGGATAGGACAGAGAGTTAACATGCAGCTCTCACGTGGATGAACGGAACAGCATATGGAGATTCACACCATGTCATTTTGCTCCAAGAACTACTGCAGGAACATACCAGAAAAAACAAAACAATTTACAGATCCTTTGAAAAAAGCAGCACACTACTTCAGGTTTCACAAAACAGGCAAAAAACTGAGCTCCCAAAGTGTGAGAGGGGAAATATCTGCCTCTGAACACACATCACTACTGGGGAATCTGAAAATCCAGATCACAGGAGAAGGATTTAACCTTTCCTAGAGATGAAACCAATTTAGGGAATCAAATCAAATTTAATAGTAAATGTAGCAGTGGGGAGTGCCTTGTAGGCACTCCCAGGCTCCAGCTTGAGTCCAGGGAAGTCATTCCTCACTATGTATTACATGGGTTCTTGGGGAAGTCAGCCAGTGGAATTGAGGAGCAGTTGGGGGATAAGGAAGCTCCCAACTGAAATTGGTAGTGGTTCCAACTGGGCACAAATTTTCTTGAGCAGAGTCGAGGGACAAATGAGAACTGCTGCAGATAAGAGAGCAGGCATGCAGGAGCAACTGATGGACTTAGCAGACAGGGTTTGGTATTCTTAGAGGCCTGGGGCAAGGTCTGAGTGGGGAACTGAAGGAATGAGACTGGCTTCATCAACTGCATGGGATCTATGTGAGGTCTCTTGCTACTGTCTATCACCCACTTTCCTGAACTATATATGACACAGCAAAGACAGCCAAGATCCCCTCTGGAACATAACCCCATTGGCCTGAGAACCAACCCCCATCTGCTACAGTGGTGGCAGCAAGTCCTGCCTAAGGAGAATCTGAGCCCAGACCCACTTAACATGGGCCCAGGCTTATGGTATTTCCCTACCTGCCCTGGTAGTTGAACACAAAACACAGAAACTCTTTGGATCTATAAAGACCTGCCATTGCTTGAGAAACCAATATATGTACCCTGGCCATCTTACAGCAAGGGCAAAGCTTAGATTCCCCTACTACTATTGTAACTGGTGCTCTCTTGAAAATTCCACCTCCTGATTTGAGACCAATCAACTTAGACCATCATAGCAACTAATGAAAGAATAACCCTGATTCCAGAAGGAAATGTCCATACCCAATTCTACTGCTTGCAGCATTCTGGCTAAGCAGAAAACCTTAGCATGTCCATATGACAACTTCATGCTAGCAAAACCAGCATTGAAGAAAGCCAGAGCACTAAACGTATCTAGAACCAAGGACTCTCACAGTCGACTTCACTTCTCTGCCACTTCTACCAGAGCAAGTGTTGGTATCCATGGCTGAAAGACTTGATGAATCACATCAGGACTCTTTTCAGACATCCCCAGGACCATTCCACAGCCTGGTAGCCCTGATAAGTGGCTACACCAAGAAGAGCAATGAGAATCACTGAAGTTCAGCTTTCAGGAAGCATCAACCCAAGGGGAAGGTTGAGAGCATGATATCAAGGAATCACCCCATGGGATAAGAGAATCTGAACAGCAGCTCTTGAGTTTCAGACATCTCCACTGAAATACTCAACCCAATGAGAAGAGACCAGAAAAGTAATTCTGGTAATATGAAAAATTAGGGTTCTACAACACCCCTCAAAAATCATACTAACTCCTCAGGAATGGATCCAAACCAAGAAGAAATCTCTGCATACCAGATAAAGAATTCCAAAAGGTATTATTAAACTACTGAAGGAGGCACTAGAGAAAGGGGAAAACCAACTTAAAGAAATTAAAAACGACATACAGGATCTGGATGAAAAATTATCCAGAGTAATAGATATCATAAAGAAAAAGTAATAACTTCGGGAAATGAAAGACACACTTAGAGAAATACAAAAATGCAGTGAACAGTTTCAATAATACACTAGAACAAATAGAAGAAAGAACTTCAGAGCCTGAATACAAAGCTTTCAATCTAACCTAATCATACGTATGAAAAAGAAAGAATTTTTAAAATGAACAAACCCTCCAAGACCTTTGTGATTATGTTAAATAGCTAAACTTAAGAACAGTTGGTGTTCCTGAGAAAAAACATAAATCTGAAAGTTTAGAAGACTTATTTGAGGGAATAATTGAAGGAAAAAAAAAACCCAAATGCAAGAAAAACAAAGATAAATAGATTAAACCTAATTAAACAAAAAGGCTGCTGCACGGCAAAAGAAGTAATCAACAGAGTAAACAACCCATAGAGTGGGAGAAAATATTCACAAACTATGCATCTAACAAAGGACTAATATCCAGAATCTACAAGGAACTCAAACAAATCAGCAAGAAATAATCAAATAGTCCAATCAAAAAGTGGGCAAAGTACATGAATAGATAATTCTCAAAAGAAGATATACAAATGGCCAACCAAAATATGAAAAAATGCTTGATATCATTAATTATCAGGGAAATACAAATCTAAACCACAATATGATACCACCTTACTCCTGCAAGAGGGGGCACAATAATAATAATAATAAAGATGTTAGCATGAATGTGGTGAAAAGGAAACACTTTTACATTGCTTGTGGGAATGTAAACTAGTACAACCACTATGGAAAACAGTATGGACAGTCCTCAAAGAAGTAAAAGTGGATCTACCATTTGATCCAAAAATCCTGCTACTGGGTATCTACCCAGAGGAAAATAAGTCATTATATAAATAAGACACTTGCACATGCATGTTTATAGCAGCACAATTTGCACTTGCAAGAATCCAGAACCAGCCTAAGCGCCCATCAGCCAACAAGTGGATACAGAAAATGTGGAACATACATACCATGGAATACTCAGTCATAAAAAGGAATAGAATAATGGCTTTCACAGCAACCTGAACATAATTGGAGGCCATTATTCTGTGTGAATTTTCAGGAATGGAGAACCAAATGTTGTGTGTTCTCACTTACAAGTGGGAGCTAAGCTATGAGAATGCAAAGGCAAAAGAATGATATAATACACTGTCGGGACTCAGAAGAAGGGGCAATGGATGTGAGGGACAAAGACTACACACTGGATACAGTGTACACTTCTTGGCTGATGGGTGCACCTAAATCTCAGAAATGACCACTAAAGAACTTATCTATGTAAGCAAAAACCAACTGGTCCCCCAAAACTATTGAAATAAAACAATTAAAAATTAATAAAATAAAACATTAAAAAATCAAAAATGAAAGAGCAGAAATCATGACATCTTTTAATGATATTAAAAGATAATAAAGGTATACTGTAAATAATTCTGTACTCACAGATTTTCTAAACTAGGTTAAATGGACTAATTCTTTAAAAGATAAGATCTGCAAATACACAAGAAGAAATGTGCAATCCGGAAAGGCCTATATCTATTTTTATAATTAATAAATAATTAATAAGCCTCACAAACAGAAATAGCCAGGCCCAGATGGATTCCTGGGTGAATTCTACAACAATTTAAAGATATTTTATCAATTCTCTACAAACTATCTTAGAAGACAGAAGCAGAGAAAATACCTCTTAACTTATTCTATGGCCAGCATCATCCAAATACCAAAACAAGACTGAGACATTTCAAGAAAAGAAAACCACAAAAATACTACAGCTAACATTATATTTAATGTTGAGGAACTAGAATCTTTTCCAGTAAGATAAAAGGCAAAAATGTCTCCTCACTAATTTTTTTCAACATCATATTAAAGGTCCTAGTTAATAACAGAAGACAATGAAAGTTAATAAAAAGTTATGCTGATTGGGAAGGAAGAAATAAAATATTCTTCATTTACAGATCACTTGATTGTCTATGTAGAAAATCCAGAAGGATCAACAAAAACTCTTGGAACTAATTAGTCAGTGTCAGAGTTGTGGTTCACAAGGTTAGTATACAAAAGTCAATCACATTTTATATACTGGCAATGAACTAGTGGAATCTAAAATTAATACCACTTACATTAGCACTACAAAATATGAAATGCTTAGGTTTAATTCTGACAAAATAGGCATAAGGTCTATATGAGGAAAATTCTAATGAAAGAAATCTAACAAGAATTAAGTAACATAGATATAGTCTCTGTTGAGATAGGAATACTCAATATGTGAAGTTGTCAGTGCTTCCCATCTTGATTTATTAATTCAACATAATTCCAATCAAAATCCCAGTGAGTTATTTTGAGGGTATCAGTAACTGATTGTAAAGTATATATGGAGAGGGAGAGAAAAAAAATGAAGACCGAATAACCAGAGCAATATTGAAAGAGATGAATGAAGTTGGAAGATTGATGTTACCCAAATTTAGGACTTCCTATAATGCTCCAGTAATCAAGAAAACATGGTATTGACAAAAGAATAAACAAATATATAAATGGACCAGAATACAGATCCTAGAAATAGACCCATATCAGTTTGGCCAACTGGTCATTGACAAAGGAGCAAAGGCCACACCGCAGAGCAAAGATAGTCTTTACATACATGGTGCTGAAACAACTGAGCAAGCATATGAATACAAATGTATCTAGGCCCAGAGCTTAAGCTTTTCACGATAATTAACACCAAGTAAATCACAGACCTAAATGTAAACAAAAAATAAAACTTCCAGAATATAAAATAGGAGAAAATCTAGATGTTCTTGGGTTTTGTGGTCACCTTTTAGATAAAATACCAAAGTGGCTGTTCATGAAATAACTGATAAGCTATACTTCACTGAAATTAAAATATCTGCTGTGTGAAAGACAATGTCAAGAAAATGAAAATACAAACAGTTTACTGGGAGAAAATGTTTGTAAAACACATATCTAATTAAGGAGTCTTATCCAAAATATACAAAGAACTATTTTTTTTTTTTTTAATTTTTTATTGGATTATAGGTTTTGGGGTACATGAGCAGAGCATGCAAGACAGTTGCATAGGTACACACATGGCAGTGTGCTTTCTTTTCTTCTCCCCTTCACCCACATTTGGCTTTTCTCCCCAGGCTATCCCTCCCCACCTCCCCCTCCCACTGGCCCTCCCCTTTTCCCCCCAATAGACCCCAGTGTTTAGTACTCCCCTTTCTGTGTCCATGTGTTCTCATTTTTCATCACCCACCTATGAGTGAGAATATGCGGTGTTTCATTTTCTGTTCTTGTGTCAGTTTGCTGAGGATGATGTTAGATCTGTCTAGTATTGACAGTGGAGTGTTAAAGTCTCCCACTATTATTGTGTGAGAGTCTAAGTCCTTTTGTAAGTCCTTAAGAACTTGCCTTGTGTATCTGGGTGCTCCTGCATTGGGTCCATATATGTTTAGGATCGTTAGCTCTTCTTGTTGTATCGATCCTTTTACCATTATGTAATGGCCTTCTTTGTCTCTTTTGATCTTTGTTGCTTTAAAGTCTATTTTATCGGAGATGAGAATTGCAACTCCTGCTTTTTTTTGCTTTCCATTTGCTTGGTAAATCTTCCTCCATCCCTTTATTTTGAGCCTTTGTGTATCCTTGCATGTGAGATGGGTTTCCTGGATACAGCACACTGATGGGTTTTGGCTTTTTATCCAATTTGCCAGTCTGTGTCTTTTGATTGGTGCATTTAGTCCATTTACATTTAGGGTTAATATTGTTATGTGTGAATTTGACACTGCCATTTTGATGCTAAGTGGCTGTTTTGCCTGTTAGTTGTTGTAGATTCTTCATTATGTTGATGCTCTTTAGCATTCAGTGTGATTTTGGAATGGCTGGTACTGGTTGATCCTTTCTACGTGTAGTGCCTCTTTTAGGAGCTCTTGTAAAGCAGGCCTGGTGGTGACAAAATCTCTGAGTACTTGCTTGTTCGCAAAGGATTTTATTTTTCCTTCACTTCTGAAGCTCAGTTTGGCTGGATATGAAATTCTGGGTTGAAAGTTCTTTTCTTTAAGAATGTTGAATATTGGCCCCCACTCTCTTCTGGCTTGTAGTGTTTCTGCCGAGAGATCTGCTGTGAGTCTGATGGGCTTCCCTTTGTGGGTGACCTGACCTTTCTCTCTGGCTGCCCTTAGTATTCTCTCCTTTATTTCAACCCTATTGAATCTGACGATTATGTGCCTTGGGGTTGCTCTTCTTGCAGAATATCTTTGTGGTGTTCTCTGAATTTCCTGCAATTGAGTGTTGGCCTGTCTTGCTAGGTGGGGGAAATTTTCCTGGATGATGTCCTGAAGAGTATTTTCCAGCTTGGATTCATTCTCTTCGTCCCCTTCTGGTACACCTATCAAACGTAGGTTAGGTCTTTTCACATAGTCCCACATTTCTTGGAGACTTTGTTCATTCCTTTTTGCGTTTTTTTCTCTAATCTTGGTTTCTCGTTTTATTTCATTGAGTTGGTCTTCGACTTCAGATATTCTTTCTTCTGCTTGGTCAATTCGGCTATTGAAACTTGTGCATGCTTCGCGAAGTTCTCGTATTGTGTTTCTCAGCTCCTTTAATTCATTCATATTCCTCTCTAAGTTATCCATTCTTGTTATCATTTCCTCAAATCTTTTTTCAAATCTTTTCTCAAGGTTCTTAGTTTCTTTGCATTGATTTAATACATGATCTTTTAGCTCACCAAAGTTTCTCATTATCCATCTTCTGAAGTCTAATTCCGTCATTTCGTCACAGTCATTCTCCGTCCAGCTTTGTTCCCTTGCTGGTGAGGAGTTTTGGTCCTTTCTAGGAAGCGAGGTGTTCTGGTTTCGGGGGGTGTTTTCCTCCTTTTTGCGCTGGTTTCTTCCCATCTTTGCTGATGTCCGCTGGTCGTCTGCGTAGTTGCTGACTTTTCGATTGGGTCTCTGAGTGGACACCCTGAATGTTGATGATGAAGTATTTCTGTTGCTTGGTTTTCCTTCTACCAGTCTAGCCCCTTCGCTGTACGAGTGCTGAGGTCCGCTCCAGACCCTGCTTGTCTGGGGTGCACCTCTAGCAGCTGTGGCACAGCGAGGGATGCTACCAGTTTCTTTTTCTGCTATGTTTGTCCCAGGATGGTGCCTGCCTAATGTCAGTCTTTTGGATATAGAGGGGTCAGGGAGCTGCTTGAGGAGACAGTTTGTACTTTATAGGGGTTTAATTGCTGAGCTGTGAGCTGTGTTGTTCATTCAGGGCTGTTAGGCTGCTATGTTTGATTCTGCTGCAACAGAGCTCATTAAAAAAACCCTTTTTTTCTCAAATGCTGTGTTGAGGGGTTTGGGCTTTATTTTTGGATGTCCGTTGAGGTCCTGCCCAGCTAGGATGAAGACTAGCCACTGTTTGCCTGCCGAGGCTCCGCCCTGCTGTTGTGAGGCTCACCCTGGCTCTGCTGTTCTGCTGTTCTCCGCCACACCCTGCGGTGGAGTCTCTCTGTTGTAGCGGGTTGCCTCGGCGACGGCAGGCTGCGTCAGCAGTGGGCGTGTATCTCAGTAGGGACGGGTTGCCTCGGCAACGGCTGGCTGCGTCAGCAATGGGCGTGTATCTCAGTTGGGGCGGGTTACCTCGGTAATGGTGGCCGCCCCTCCCCCTCAGAGCGTCTCGGGCCGTCTGCACGGGGCTTGTTTGAAATCCCGGTTTTGTTCGTCCCACTGGGCCAATCCTAACGCTCTGTTCCTGCAATCCCCTGGGCTGGCCCACTGTTCAAGTCTAGCTCAGTCTCAAGTCCAGCCCTCTCACGTCTCCAGTTGCCGGTTCAACGGGGCACCCGGACAAGTGCGCCCTGTGGGGAGCACTGGGTAGGGCCGGCCGCCGCCACCCCGGCTGCCGGCTTCGCCAGGCGTAATATCTGCCTGGCGTCCCGCGTCTCCTCTTCACTTGGGAATTTCCCCGTTCCGTGAGCAACAAAGATCAGTCTGGAAATGCAGCTCAGACTCACCTCTCTGCAGACAAAACAAGAACTCCAATCCTGGGTTGTTCTCACAGCGCCATCTTGAGTCCCCCTCTACAAAGAACTATTATAACTTAATAACAAGAAAATAAACAATTCAATAAAAAATGGCCAAAGACCTTAACAGACATCTCCCTAAATAAGATGTATAGATTATAGATAAGCATGTCACAAGAATAAGGGAAATGCAAATTAAAACATCAATGAGATACCAACACATACCTATTAGAATGGCTGAAATTTAGAACATGACAACACCAAATGTTGGCAAGAGTATGGAGCAACATTCCTTGTTGATGGAAATGAAAATGGTTAAGATGCTTTAGAAAGCAGTGTGGCAGTTTCCTACAAGATTAAATATAACTCTTCCCACATGATTCAATAATCATGCTCCTATGGATGACCAAAGGAGGTAAAAACTTATGTCCACAAAAAAGTACACATGGATGTTTATAGGAGTTTTATTCATAATTGCAGAAATTTGGAAGCAAACAAGATATCCTTCAGTAGGTTATGCATAAATAAATTTTGGTAAATTTAGACAAAGGAATTTGAATGCACACAAACTAAATGAGTTGCCAAGCCGTAAGAAGACATGGAGAAAACTTAAATGCATATTACTAAGTGAAAGTAGCCAATCTGAGAAGGCTATGTATTATATGATTTCAACTGTATGGCACTTCGAAAAAGTCAAAACTCTGGAGACTGCAAAAAAATTGGTGGTTGCTAGAGGATGAGGGAGGAAGGCATAAATAGGCAAAGCATAGAGTATTTTTAGGGCGATGAAAAAGTATATGATACTATAATGACAGACATACTCCATTATATGTTTATCAAAATGCATAGAATGTACAATACCAAGAATGAACCCTAAAATAAACTATAGACTTTGAATGATAATGATTTATCAATGTAAGTTTACTGATTGTAACAAATGTATTCCTATGGAGGGAATGTTGATGAGGGGGAGACTATGTATGTGTGCGGTCTGTAGTATATGGGAAATTTCAGCATCTTCCACTCAGTTTGACGGTATACCTAAAAAATAAAATCTTTTGAAAACACATCTTGAACATTAAAAGCATTGAAGATAAAGATTACAAACATAAATGAAACATTTAATTCCTAAATTATTAGCATGTCATGTAAGTATATTAATATCACAACAGACTTCATTAGAATAAATGTACTCAAAGGAGAAAACTTCCCATACCAGGAATCCTCCCTTAGGATAGAAAAAAAAAAAAAAATAGAGTTCGTTGAGCTCCCAACATTCTGACTTTACAGGGAGCTGCATGAAGTACTGGTTTCTGTCTCACTTGACGGAATCCACAAGAGTTTGAAAGCTGCTAAAAACAGGCATGCAATGTAGCACATTAGAGCTGCAGTTCTTCAGGTAGATTCCAGGGGGAGCAAGAGATTACCAACCCTGAGAAGGAGAGGAAAGCTGATTACGACATTTGAAATAGTTAAAACACATGCAAGACCCAAGAAAAAGCACATTCTTAGATAATGTTTGAGAATTCCTGGAACCTCTACTGGAGGTTAATAGTGAAGATCTTCCCATGCACAAAGACAGCCTAAAAATAATAGAAAAGTATTGTCTTTTTCAAATTCCCAAATCTCAATAAAAGATCAAAAAACAGAAAAAAACAACCCAATGAAAGAAACAAAATAAACCTAAAGAAATGGACCTTAAGGAAATGTAGACATATGAGCTGCCTGACAAAAAAATTTAAATAACCATCATAAAACCCTCAGGGAGACAAATAAAGCATTATATGTCTAATTAAAATTTAAAAATGGTACATACATAAAATAAAAATATCAACAAAGAAAAACTATTTAAAAAACAGAACCAAATGAAATATAGACCTGAGAAATACAATAACTGGTCAAATATTATTTGTACAAAATAATTTACTTTTAAAAATATTGTAACGTTTAAACACAGCTAAAGTGGTTAAAGTAGTAAAAACAGATTTTATTCAGAAATTTCACAGTGGCAGCAGGTAGAGATTTTAATGGCTGGAGCCATTTTAGGAACAAGATCTTATGTTGCTAGAAACTATGCTAGAGCTTGTTCAGGTCTCTTAGCACAGAAGTTTGGATAGAGTTATCATGTGAAAAGAGTTCTGTAATTTTCAAACTGAACTAAAAAGTTCACTACAGAGATTCAACAGTATACTTGATCAGAGGAAAGAATCAGCAAACCTAAAAAAAGACTATTTGAAATCACTAAATAAGAGAAGCAAAAATTTAAAAAAAGATGAAGAAAAATAGAGTGTAAGGAACTTAAGGGACACTATCAAGTCGACAAATATAGCCATTATATAAGTCCCAGATGGAGAAAAAATAGAGAAATAAGAAGAAAGTTCATTTGAAGCTATAAATGCCAAAGAAGTCCCAATTTTGAGGAAAGACATTGTCATATAAGTTTAAGAAGCTCTGTGTAGCTTAATTAGAGTAAAACTGATGATTCCCACATAAAGACATATAATCAAATTGTCAGACAGAGACTCTTGAAAGCAAGATAAAAGTATTTCATTATAAGGGAGCTTCCAAACAATTAAATATGCTAACCCTCTCCTTTCTGGCTTTCAAGATTTCTTCTGAGAGAATATATTCAAAGGGCTAAAAGAAAAGAAAACAGAATAAAACCCTACAAACAAGAATACTGCATCTTACAAACAGAAGAAAAATTAAAACTACTCCAGATAAATAAAATCTGAGGAAGTTCACTACAATTAGACCTGTT
The DNA here is from genome assembly GCF_049354715.1 of Callithrix jacchus. Classification (NCBI taxonomy): domain Eukaryota; kingdom Metazoa; phylum Chordata; class Mammalia; order Primates; family Cebidae; genus Callithrix; species Callithrix jacchus. Next base: position 51,127,412 of record NC_133502.1, read on the forward strand.
CTACAAAGTTGTTGAAAAAATATAAATACATGGTCAATAATAGTAACCTGTATTATTGCAATTTGGGTCAATTCTAATTCTTGTATAAAATGTATAAGACAAAAACATTGTGAAAAACTATAAATCTATGTTAATGGTTACATAATATGTAAGTTATAATTTGTTTCATTAGTAACATAAATTATGTGTGAAGTTGTAAAGGAGTACAGTTTCTCTAGGTAATTAAAGTTATTAGCTTAAAATAAAATTATATTAGCATAAAATAGAATGTTATAAATTGAAAATGATTTTGTAGTTGCAATGGTAACCACAAAGAATGTATTAACAAAATATACACTAAAGGAAATGGGAATGCAGTTAAAGCATGTTACAATAAAAATCAATGAAACACAAGGAAGGCAGTAGAAGAGGAAAGAAGGAACAAAGAAGTTGTAAAACATACAGGAAAAAAAAAAGAATCTTTATTAATAATTATATTACATGTAAATGGATGGATTATATTACATGTACACAGATTAGCTGAATGGATTTAAAAAGCAGATTCAATTATATGCTCTCTGTAAGAAACTCATGTTAGATCTGAGGAGCCACAGAAGCTGAATGTAAAAAGATGAACATAGATAAGATATCCCCTTCAAATGATAGACAATGAAAGAACAGGGATGGGTATAACAATATCATAAAGATAAACTTCAAGTCAAAATCTGTTATAAGAGACAAAGAACTTATGATAAAAGTGTCAATTCATCAAGAATATATAGCAATTATAAATATTTATGCAGCAAATGACAAAGCCTCCAGAATATAAAGCAAACTTTGACAGAATTGAAGGAGAAATGGAAAGTGTTCCAAAGTAGTAGACTTCAATATCCTACTTGCAATAATGGATAGAACAAGCAGACTGAAGATAAATAATATAATAGAAAACTTTAACAAAAATATAGACCAATTAGATATAAGAGACATATGCCGAACACCAATCCTGCGGCCCCCCCACCAATAAAAAAAGCACAACATACATTCTTCTCAAGAACACATGAGATTTTTTATGATAGACCACAATTTAGGCCACAATGTTTTAATAGATTTTAAAAGATTGAAACAGTACTCTCTTTTTCAGACATCAACAGCACAAGGAAACAGGAAAATGAAACTAGACATCGATAGCACAAGGAAGCTAAATATCAGTAGTACAAGGAAAACAGGAAAATCTACAAATCTATAAAGTTAAAGAGCATCCTTTTTTTTTTTGAAATGGAGTCTCACAGTGTTTCCAAGGCTGTAGTGCAGTGGCACAGTCTTGGCTTACTGCAATCTCTGCCTCCTGCCTCCAAGCAATTCTCCTGCCTCAGCCTCCTGAGTAGCTGGGACTACAGTCATGCATCACCACACCCAGCTAATTTTTTTTTTTTTTTTTGGTAGAGACAGGGTTTCACCATGTTGGCGATCTGCCCTCCTCGACTTCCCAAAGTGCTGGGATGACAGGGGTGAGCCACCATGCCTTTCAAGAACATACTTTTAAACAGCCAATGGGTTAAGGAAAAAGCCAAGAAAATCTCAAAAATACCTTGAGACAAATGATACCCAACCCACAACCTACTAAACGTTAAGTGATGCAGCCCAGCAGTGTCACATATAACAAGTATATATCAAAAACAAGAAAGATTTCAAATCAGCAACCAAACTTACATTGCAAGGAATTTGAAAAAGAAAAAAATAAAGACAACCCAAAGCTATTAAAATCAATAAGATAATAAATATTTGAATAGAAATAAGTGAAATGGAGAAACAATAGAAAAACAAAACTAAGGTTTTTTTTTGCAAGATCAACAAAATTGGCAAACCCTATATTAACTAATCAACAGAGAGAGGAGAGCCAAATAATTAAAACCAGAAATAAAAGAGAAGTCATTAAAAGGAATTATAAGACAATGATAAACAACTGTATGCCACCAAATTGGTAAACCTAGAGTAAATGTAACACATAATGTATAAGGACTAAATCATGAAAAATGGAAAACTTTTACAAGTTTGGGATTAGATGGCTTCCTTGGATATGGATAATTCTATCAAATATTTAAAGTTGAGTTAACATCATTTATCCTCAAACTTTTCCAAAAATTTGAAGAACAGGGACTACTTCCAAAATCTCATTCTGTGAGGCCAGCATTATCCTGATACCAAAGCTAGAGAAATAAACTATAAGAAAAAAAAACTACTTATGGATATTATTGATGGATATAGATACGAAGATCCTAAACAAAAATTCTAGCAAATCAAATCCTACAACACATTAAAAAACAATTATACAGCATGTCCAAGTAGAATTTATAGATGAAATGCAATATATTTCAACATACAAATATCAATCAGTGTAATGCACCACATTAGTAGGATGTAGGATGAAAAAAACACATGATTATCTAATTTCATGCATAAAAAGCATCTGACCAAATTCAGCATTCTTCCATGATAAAATCACTCAACTAGTAATGGAAGGAAATTAACTCAACATAGTAAAGGCCATGTATAAAAAACCCATAGGGAACAATATACTCAATGAGGGAAGACTAAAAAGATTTTTCTCCAAGATCAGGATGACCATTCTTACCATTGCTATTCAGCCTATATTGGAAGTCCTAGCCAGAGTAGGCAATTTTTAAAAATGCATCCAAATTAGAAAGGAAGAAATAAAGTTATCTGTTCACAAATGACATGATCCCATATGCAGAAAACCTAAATATTCTACAAAAAACTGTTAAAACTAATTTTAAAAACTTTGCTAAGCTTCATGTTAAAAAAGAATATTAAAAAATCAGTTTTATTTCTATACACTATAAATAAATAATCCAAAAAGAATATTTAAAAATTAATTTAAAATAGCATCAAAAAGTATAAAATACATAGGAATACGCCTAACCAAGGAATTGAAAGACCTGGATGCTCAAAACTATAAAATATTGCTGAAATAAATGAAAGAAAAACAAAAATAGATGAAAAGACATCAAATTTTCATGGCTTGGAAGATTTAATATTGTTAAGATGTAAATACTGCTCAAAGTGATCTGGAGATTCAGCCAGAACCCTATAAAACTCCCAAAAGCATTTTCTACAAAATAGAAAACAAGATCCTAAAATGTATATGGAATCTCACAGTACCCCACAGAAGCAACCCAAATGTTCATTGACAGATGAATGAACAAACAAAATGTGATATATACATACAATACAATATTATTTAACAAAACAAAGGAAGGCAATTCTCTCACACGCTATGACATGGATAAACTTTGAGAATAATATATTAAGTGAAATAAACATGCCTCAAAAAAACAGATACTGTTTGACTCCACTTATATAAGGTATCTAAAATAGTCAAATTCATAGGAAATAAAGTGGAATGATGGTTACCAGGAATTGGGTAGCAGGAAAGATGGGAATTGTGGTTTAAAGGGTATTGAGTTTCAGTTTTATATGATAAAAAGTTTGAATCTGTTTCATAAGCATGTGAAAATAGTTCACATTAGTAAACTGTACACTATAAAATGGTTATGATGGTAAATTTTATAGTGTGTATTTTCATCAAAATAAAAAAGACATATAATTTTAACTCATAAATTGATCAACTTTTATAAAAAAATTATTCATACCTGTTAAAATTCTTTGAATATATCATTGAAAGAAAAACGAGAATATAATTGAGGTATTCTTGAGTTGTACATGTGCACATTTTAAAAAGTATGAGAAAATATTTTTATAAAGAACAGAATAGATTTTTATCTGATAATATTTTTTATTTTATAATTTCTACAAACTTCACACAGTTTTTATTTCTTACATTATCATATGTATTCAAAGAAATAATTTCTTTTTTATTTTTATTTATATTTTTTATTGTACTTTAATTTTTTGGGTACATGTGCAGAACGTACAGGTTTGTTACATAGGTAAACACGTGCCACAGAGGTTTGCTGCATCTATCACCCCATCTTCTACATTAAGTATTGCTCCTAATGCTATCCCTCCCCTATTCCCCCACCCCCTAGTATCCCTCCCCTAGACCTCCACCCCTCGACAGACCCTGGTGTGTGATGTTCCCTTTCCTGTGTCCATGTATTCTCATTGTTCAACCCCTACTTATTAGTAAGAACATGCAGTGTTTGGTTTTCTGTTCTTGTGTCAATTTGCTGAGAATTATGGTTTCCAGCTTTACCCCTGTCCCTGCAAAGGACATGAACTCATCCATTTTTTTGTGGCTGCATAGTATTCCATGGTGTATATGTGCCACATTTTCTTTATCCAGTCTATCATTGATGGGCATTTGGATTGGTTCTAAGTCCTTGCTGTTGTGAACAGTGCTGCAATAAAGATACTTGTGCATGTGTCTTTATAAAAGAATTTTTTATGATCCTTTGAGCATATGCCCAGTAATGGGATTGCTGAGTCAAATTGTATTTCTATTTCTAGATCATTGAGGAATCACCACACTGTCTTCGACAATTGTTGAACTAATTTGCACTCCCACCAACAGTGTAAAAGCATTCCTATTTCTCCTCATCATCTCCAGCATCTGTTGTCTCATTTTTTAATGATTGCCATTCTAACTGGCAGGAGACAGTATCTCAATGTGGTTTTAATTTGCATTTTTGTAATGACGAGTGATGATGAGCTTTTTCTCATATGTTTGCTGGCTGGATAAATGTCTTCTTTTGGGAAGTGTCTGTTCATATCCTTCACTCAATTTCTGATTTTCTTGTTTGTTTGTTTCTTGTAAATTTGTTTATATTCTTTGTAGATTCTGGATACTAGCCCTTTGTCAGATGAGTAGATTACAAAACTTTTTAAATAATTTCAAAACACAGTTGCAAAATTATATGTTAAATTTATTTTTATACTCATTACATCTTATAAATTAGACTGCCCTGTCACTAAGATCCTCTTACTAATACAGATATTAAGTGACAGTGCTAGATCCTATGAATCATCATTTATAGAATAACAAGAGGCATATTGCTATATTTCTCATATTAAAAGAGAATCTATGTGTACCTAAATCAATGCTTGTATATCTAAATCAATATATAGAATATTCACTACTCATATTGTAGTGTTTTGCTATTTGAAGCTAAGGATGTTATAATACATTTGGTATATGATTTAAAAGCTATATAGAGCTGGCACGGTGGCTCATGCCTGTAATCATAGCATTTATGGAGGCCAAGTCAGTGGATCACTTGAGGTCAGGAGTTTGAGATCATCCTGGCCAACATAGTGAAATCCTATCTCTACTAAAAATACAAAAAAAAAAAAAAATAGCTGGGTATGGTGGCAGGCCCCTGCAATCCCAGCTACTTGGGAGGCTGAGGCAGGAGAATCACTTAACCCCAGGATGCAGAGATTTCAGTGAGCCGAAATTGCACCGTTGCCCTCTAGTCAGGGCAGCAGAGAGGGGCTCTGTCTCAAAAACAATTTAAAAAGTTATGTAGTTATTTTATTGTACATAGTTTTATCTATACTCTTCAATTTATTTATGTTCATTAACATTTGATAATTGTATTCTACATTTTGAGTTCTTTACAAAATCATTCTAGATTTTTATTATTGTAAACCTTAAAACTTTGGGTTAGTTGCTTTCAGTTTGCAATTCAAATATGTGTGCATCTGTGACTTATGATGTATAATTAAAAGCTTCTGATGCGTAGTTACCCAGCATTTCTCTAAAATACTCATAGTGACTCTCTAAACTAGAAAATATTCAACAACACACAATGCTAACAGGCAGCAGAGTATTAGAATTTGGACAGAATATATTCTAATCCTAAGGCTTGTGAAAATGGATTGAACAACAGTTTAAGTATGTATGAACTCAATAAACTGAACTTGAGAGGAGAAATATAAACATGTTTTGCCTTTCTGCTCATTCAGTCCCATACTTAGAAATCCATTTTCTCTACCAACCAGAAAGTTGGGAGACAGTGGTCCTTTATTGAATCATTAAAACATAATTAAATTTTTTAATTAAAACATAATTATTTTTATTCATTCATTTTGTTATAGGAATAAATCATGATCAATAATCAATAATTTATTGGTTTATTAATAAGTCAATACATTATTTATTCTTGTGAATAGACGATGCCTGCACATAGTATACAATTCAAGGGTACACCATAAAAATGTCTCTATTCCCCTGTTTCTAGTCAGCCAGTTCCCCTCCCCAGAAGTAATTGCATTACAAAGAAGTCTATGCATGACAAACTACATAAATGCTATTTTTTAAATGAATAATCAATAGACTTTAGTGATTTCTAGGTCTTTCTCTTCATCATAGTAATTTCTCAGCAGTCCTTCAAACAGTAGCTAAAGGATATTAGTCATCCTCATGTCTGGATTCTCAGTTATGCTGCAAGAAAAGACCTTTCTCTACTGTATTCACAAAGCTATGGCATAAAGATTAGGAAATTTGTGCTAAGATAGTACAGTCATCTAATTCTCAAATCCCGTTCCAGTTTCATCAAATGTTCCAATAGTGAAATAAGCTCATTCAAAATCATAGATAGTTTTAGTTGTGGTACTTCTTCAATGTTATTCAGTCTAAGACATTTCGCAGATTTTGAAGATTATAGGGCAGTTATTTCATACAATGTTCATTAACTTTGACTTATCTGATATTTCCTTATGATTACATTTCAGATTCATTTTATGTATTTTTGATAAGAATATTACAAAAAGATGCTATGTTCTCATTGAAACCTGATAGGTATTTGTTTTTCTCTTTTCCCTATTTTGTGTGCCAAACACATATTCTCCCTCTTTCCCCAATACTTTTTCATTTTCTTCTCCCTGCTGAAAGAGTTCACCTAATATTTGTGTGCTTATATCTATATATTAATTTTTATATTGGGCACAATTATTTATGATATTAATATTCGTATGTTATTATGTTTTGAGTTTGTTTTGTAGAGATTGGGACTCACTGTGTTGCCCAGGGTGTCCTTGAACTCCTGGGCTCAAATAAATCCTCCTGCTTCAGTCTCTCAATGTGCTGGGATTACAGGCATGAGCACCATTGCACCAGGCCCTGTTTTGAGATCTTTTAAAAAACCTTCTAGCTGGGAAGATATCACTTCTCCATAGACTAGTCAATTCTTAAAAATTGCAAAGGGCCCAGCTAGAATCATGTCTTTGATGTGCACCCTAACCAAATCATTAATGTGTCTACTATCTTACCTGTGCATCCCAAGAGGCAATATTCTTTAATTATTGTAGGACCAGGTGTCAGACAACTGGAGATTACCGCTGTAGCTTAAAGGCTGCTGAAATTACTCAAACGAATCAATCCTAAGCTATTTTCCCTGCCCTGCCTTGACTTTCCCCAGTAAGCCCCTGATAAGTCCATGGCCTAAGCACTTCCCCACTCTTTCTTACCTTCTAACTCCTGAGCACCATGATGTCTTTCCTACCTGCTCTTCACCACATTCCATGCCACCTGTCTCTAGGTGAGTATCATAAACATTGTTTACTTAAGCCTTTCCTGTGTCTTTTCTTGTGATCATGCCCAACTAATCATCACATCAAGAAATACAAAATGCTTTCTTTTACAGAGGCCAGAAAATGCCAGAAAGTCAAGGACAGTTAACTAGCTTTAGGTGTTTCTCCAAAATACAAACAGTTTTAGGCATTTCACTTAGCTTTAGGCATGTTCTCTAAAATACAAATAGGAAGACTGCATTAGGTGTCCTAGGCAAGTTTTTTTTTTTTTTTTCTTCTCCCTTATACAAAAAGATTTTTCAAGGAGAATATAACCTCCTTTTTTTGGAGGCAGTGTAGTGAACATGCTGCCAAGAATCAATGGTAGGTATCCAGTGATGCTTGAGGAAAAGACAACTAAAGCTGAACACCTGATGTTAACTGAGAGGAATATGAAAAAAACCCTCCAGGATCCCAATGACATCATTGTGCTTCTAAAGTAATCAGACCCCTTGAATCCTTGTTATGTGAGGTAAAGAATGCCCTTATTGCTGAAGTCATTGTCAGTTGGGTTGTTTGTTACTTGTTGCTGAAAGTGTGCCATCTGGTTCTCATCATCATCTGTCCATGATGGTATTTACTAAACATTCATCATCCTGTCATGTCCTTAGTCATCAGTGCATATGAGCTGCCACTGAATCATCATTCATTTCAGTCCTCAAAGTCCCATTGAAAGAAATCATTCTCACACTTCTGCCTAGAAATGACGAGATTGTTTAAGATCTACTTAGGTTCTTCATATAGCCATTGATTTATTTTTTCTTGAGATTCCTAGCTCTTGTCTCTCCATCCTCTAGTTCTACGTGAAAAAAAAATCAATATTGCCTCAACTATTAAATTGTACAACACTTTCAGGGTTGTTTTCATCCCTCTTGGACCTGGATCATGGAACAGGAAAATGAAAATTTTTTCGATCTACCCACTATGCATTCATGCTCATCTCCTACTTTCCACTTAGGCATTCCTTTCCCAGTCTGAAGAGGCATTGCAATCACCTGTTCATGTCTGTCTCCAAAAGCCTATTGTTTATGACCTGAATTATTTCCACTTTCCTCAAAGTCAAATTATGTGAAATTCAACAATTAGGTTTCTTTAGACTAACTTCTCTTTCCCTGGAGCAATGAGCATAGAGCATTTCATGATATTCTGGTAAAATGAGGAAAGGAGCAAGCAGTATCAAAAAATATGAAAATGTATTACATTAATATTTCAAACTTATGAATTTGGCATACAGATTTATAGAGTACAGATTCATTCTCAACAAATTTATTTGTTGTCTTCATTTAGTCCTAAGTGTATGGGTTGAGTGAAGGAGGTTTAGTATATTTCTCAGGATACTGAAAACAGATCTATTGAAGCTCATTTCCTGGTGCTGAGGGTAAACAAACTGTTTATATTTTCAACCATATTAAATATCACCTTAAGGCTTCTTCAGTTTGACTATGTTTCAGTTGAAATATATGTTATGTTCTGCTGAAAAGACTAAGTTTAGAGATAGTTATAAAGCACTGTTACAGTCTTCTGAAGCTGGGCTCCAATATCAAATAATTGATAACCAGAATTAAAGGAAATGCAACTCCAAAGTTTTTCTAGGAGTGGCAAAATTTATTGGGGTGAAGTATATCTTTTGGAGAAAGTGGGAATGTTAGAATCACTTAAATGGGCCTTTGGTGATAGAAGTGAGACAGAAAACTTTTTAATAGAAATAAGGTTTTGAAACAATACGAAAGTGTTCTGCATATTAATGTCTAAAATTGTTTCCTTCTGGGCTAAATGCCTCCTTGCAGCAAGATTATGATGATGATGATATTGAAGTCTATTTTGTAGCGTTATGCAAGGGATTAAAGAGTCTGTTTATTTTTTTCCTCACTTAGAGTGAAAGGGGAGTTGAGACCTACGCTCTAGTTGCAAAGGGAGATTATTAAGGAATTTCATTCAGTTAAAAGGAAACAGACTTCTATAACTGAACAATAGCCAGGAGTCTAAGGAAAAATAAGTCAATGACAATTTTGTGTCTTGGATAGAGTCTAGGAGGCATTCAGTTCCATGTTTTTATTGTTCTTAAAGATTCTTGTATTGTATCCTGTTTATGCTCAAATTCTCAGTAAAGTCTGACTGGACTTTAAGACTAGTCTTATCTATTTTAGGGTTCAGGGTTAGGTGTGATTTCATAAGGAATGTTTCTATATTTTGACAACAACACTAACCAGAAGAACAATTTTGAATAATATAATAAGTGGTAATTTGCAAGGAATAAGGCAGATTTCCACTGTGTCTAGCTAGTTTGGCCTTTAAGTTATTAATAGAGCACTCAGGAATTCTTTGGGAAGGATCACCTATAAAAAATAGTTCTTATTGTTACACATATAATGAGGGCTTTTACAGTGCTTGTAGTAGCAGACGCTCTAGATGACTTAGTCACCATCCATTTCCTCTTTCTTCTGTTTCAACAAAAATCTGATTTTTAGCAAGGAACCCACTAACTTACATGTATCCATGAGCTGTGCAATAATAGGCACAGCAATTCTAATTCTCCCTAGTATCCCCCACTGCCCCCTGCAAAATATTCAGCAGTTGATACTTCAGAGGCATCCACCAGTTGGAATGGAGGACTGCTTTAACACTGGATGGAAGTCTGGAGGCTTCGCACTCTGAATGTGAGAGGGCTGCCTGTAAGAGCAGAAGAAGGAAGAAAGAAATATGAAAAGCAGTTCAACAGTCAAAGACAGGTTTATTTTGGAGAATAAACCTCAGAGGGGCTTCTGGATGAATTAGGTTAGGAGCACTGTCTCTTACAGACTAAGAATATTTTAGTGTTCAGGGTGGGAGAGCTTGTTACAGGCTCAGAATGTTTCTGTGTCTCTGTCTTGCTTATCTGGGAGGAAGAATTTTTTGCCTGTTCTCATATATCTTGCAGCTGCAGGCACTGCCTGTCAGATGCTACTGAGGTAAGGATCCTAGCAAATCTAAGTAGGATTGCTTCAGTTGTTTGACAAGTGTAGGAAAGAAGAAATTTTTTCTCACCTGTTGAAAATTTCATGGCTGACACCCATATTAGTTTGTTCTTGCATTGCTATCAGGAACTACCTAAGACTGGGTAATTTATATAGAAAAGAGTTTTAATCAACTCACAGTTTGGTAGGCTATACAGAAAGTATGGCTAGGGAGGCCTCAGGAAACTTGGAATCATTGCAGAAGGCGAAGGTGCAGCCAGCACAGCTTACATGGTGGAACAGGAGAGAGAGAGCAAGGGATAGGTGCCATACACAACCAAATCTTGTGAGAGTTCTATCACAAGACAGCACTAGTGGTATGGTGCTAAACCATTAGAAAACACCCAAATGATCCAATCACCTCCCACCAGTCTCCACCTCCAACACTCAGGATCACATTTCAATGTAAGATTTGGGTAGGAACACAGAGCCAAACCATGTAATACACGTATAAGAAAGATAAACAAGAGAAAAGCCTAACAACAAATTTATTCAATAAAAGTTTTATATGACATAAGAGACTTCAGGAATTATTCCCAAAGAAACAGGGAAAACTGTATGTTTATGCTTAAGTTTGATGAATGGAAAGTCATGTAGAAGTATGACTGGACAAAAGGGAATACAATATAATGATAACAACCGAGGTAAACTTACCAATGTCTGTTTGCTCAGATTCTCTGTGACATTTGTGTGTCCTTATACCTTTCCTCAGGGTACAGGGCAGGACACATGTTACATGAGAGGCTCTCAGAGGAGAAGGGAAGAAGTTGTTCAGATCTTGCATTTCCAGTTTTCTCAATTTCCTTCAGCTTAAAATGGTCACTATGCCAAGGTGCCATATTTTAAGGACATTGTGTCCTTAAAGTAATCCACCACAAGTAATCTATAGGTATTTCAATATTTATCAAGTGGAAAGGCCACATGTTGGTGCAACTCAGATAAATATCAACCTTTCTCAATTCCCCTTACCAGGAAATAGGGAGTTGTTAGAGTTGTAGTTAATGAGGTGTGAGGGGAAGTTTGCTGAACAACTTTAAGGGAATGAAAAAGAAATATTTTTTATTCTTAAGGGTTGAAAAGAAACATATAATAAGATACAACTCCCCACAACACACACACATACACACACAAAGAGAATGAATACACACATATATATGGTGGACGTTGTGGTGTTTTTATGTGCTAGGAGAAACTATAATAGCCATTTTGTGATTGAAAGAGAAGCAGCTAAGAACAAAACTGATATAGTATAAAGGGGGAATTAGTTGGGATTCTTAAGGATGTATATTTAAATGTTGAATTAAATAGGTACTTGTCCTATCATAGGAATGTCTGTTATACAATACTATGTATTTCTATGTTTTTTTTTTGTAAAAGTCACTTTAAATAGACATATTTTCCTGCTTTTTTGCTGCCTAGCATTTCTTTATTAGTATAGTTGAATACCATAGGAAGGGATGAAAGAAGGTTAGAGATAAAGTGTTATTCCAAGGATTAGTCAAGTGAGGCTTAGAGAACTTGTGAAAATGGTTTAAGGTATAGCTAGAGAAACACATCTCAGCTAGCTCCTTCTGCAGTCTACCAAATCACATACATAACAGCAATGTTATAACCATGGCAAAGCATTACTATAAATAAAAAGTAAATACTTGATACCTAAAATGTAATATATGAGTAAAAGTTGTACGATGATTATGTTTTAGTTTTATTCTGTTATTTCATGAGTCAACTTTTATACCGAAAATAAAAATTTCAGCTAATATTTCTAGATTACAACCCTTCATAAATACTTATATATAAACAGAAGACTTGATAACTGATACTGCATGCAATTATTGTTTATCAATTCAGTACCATATAAATGTGTAGAAAGTAATCAGTGAAATGGGTAATAAAAATCTTTTAAAGAATAATTTAATTAATAGAATAAGTCACATAACATGTTTGAGGAAATATTCTAAATTGCCTATTTGTTATTTAGATAATAAGGAAGAAAATACTTTTCCTTTATCAATTATAAAAAATGTCACATATACTTTTCTGTTTTAAAAAATATATTCATAATGTATTATTTAAATTTTAATTTTTTAAACTTCATTATATTTTAATTACATTTAATTTTTAAAAGGGAAGACAGAATGACTATGTAACCAGATAAAGAATGGCTTTTTTTTTTCAGCTTTCTTTTAACCAAAGTAAAACAGAGCAAGTAAAACCAATATGCTAGAGCAAAGAGGATAAGATAAATAAATACAAGTGCTACATATATGCAATTATGTGTATAAGAATTCAGAATCAGTAGTTTTTGAAAACACAAACAATCACAGACTCTAATTTGGGACCTGTGTGAGAACAACATACATAATTATTATCTAACAAATTGAATTATAGATGCTTATGCATAAACAATACTAAACACCTTACAAATACATATTTCAATATGTAAAATGCTATGGATTAATGACTGTGGCTTGTTCTCATAATAAGGATTCCTCTCCAAGTATTCTATCAATTTTATTAAATCACAACTAACATATGTTCCTGATTTCAGAGCAAAGAACAATTTTAAGAGACAAACATTTAGTAGTCATAGGTTTTCCTGCCTCTTCCAAGTATAACTCCTCCCACAGAAACATTCTTCAAACATGTGTCTGATGATAGTAGAAGTTTGTTGGCCAATTGAACTTCTATTTTTTATGTTGTGTGTTTGTGTGTAATAGCACATCTTTATAGTTTTCCCTTCTAGATTAAGTTATTTTTAGAATTTTTTTATTCCTTCTATTGGCTGCCTAGAATTTTATGGTAGCTGTTGTATCTTTTTCTTCTTGAGAACACATACAGAATCAGAAATTCCATGGCAAGATTATGGTGAAATTTTCTGTGTCTTCCCTTAGCCAGTGGTGATTACTCTCTCTTGAGTGTTCACTTTTGATTCAGTTGGATTACTAATTTATGTTAGCAAATGCCACATGAATTATATCTGATCAGCTCATTTTTGAAGTTTAATAATATTAAGCCTCAAATTAATTTGGACAAAAATACTTCATATTTTGTCCAACTCAAACAATTCTTCATTTCATAATCACAGTAAATGGTGGTTTAATTTTTATTTAAGTCAAAAACTTAGTGTTGTGATTAATACCTTTACCTCTCTATTTTACAATCCCAATACCTAAGTAAATACCGTGGACCCTACCTTCAAAATATGTACAGATTCTGACACTCAAAATCTCTACCTAAACAGTACCTCCCTCATGAAGACTTAGAGAGGCATGAGTTACTGGGTTATTCCTTAGTCTCTTTCCTGCTTTCATATTTGTTTCTTTACAGTTTGTGTTCAGTAGAGCAGCTAGAATAATCCTTTAAATGTGTCAAGTTACCTCCTTGCTCAACACAAAACTCTGTTAATTCTGTATCACACATAAACTAAAACAAATGGCCTTATACTGACCTAGAAGAACTTCACCACACTTTACCTGTGACTTATCTCCTATTTCTCTTTTGTTTACTCTGCCTAGCCACAACACCCTTGCTGCTGCCCAGGATCACCAAGAACAATCTACACTAAAGGATCTTTGCACTTGCTCTTTTCCCCAGATAGCCATAAAGTTTTCTCCCTCTAATCAAATGTTACCTTTCCTTGACTCTCCAATGTAACATATCAATTTGTCCCTAACCATAGAAATTCCTATTTTCCTTATCTTGATTTGAATATAGTGTGCCACTCACCAGCTGTCACACTATACATTTCATTGGTTCCCAGTTTATGACCTGCCTTATTTTATTAAAATTAAATCTTCACCAAGACAGTGTTTCACCCTTAAATGTTATGTTCCTAGAGCTTATTGCTGGGTCTGACACATAGTAGGCACTCAGCTATTTGTTGAATTAACTTCACACTGGTTAAATAAGTATTTCTCCCTCCAACTCTTGGCTGCCACCTAGATTTATATAAAGCTTAAAATTTAATGGAAATCTTACAATGAACAGTTGAGTCTCTCTCAGTTGCATTTTCATTGTCTTAATATACCCAATAGTATTTCATCATCACATCCTGTTTTTAGTGAGTTTATAGCTGTGTGATTATGAAAAAGACTAGTATTTTTGTTGCTGTTGTTGTTAGTGTGTGCATGAATAAAGTTGTATAAATTGTAAGAATAAAATATATAACTATTATTTTGCCAAAGGAAATAAATGCAAATATAATGCAGTACTTCACTGAATTACAAATATATTGTCACTGTAATATGAAGATAAATGCACATGTTGCATAATGATTTGCTATAAAACATTTAAAAAACATTATCAAACAAGAAAAGCAGCTGATCTCTATAACATCAGGCTGCATCACATTATGCATTATCAACAATTCTGGAAGATTCAAAATAGCATATTATGTGGCTTGTCTTATTTATAAAATATTCAAAGACATTTGGTTTTTTTAGAATGCAACTAATCACTCCAGGTTCTTAATGAGAGAGAATGGGTCTGTCTCACTCTCCTAATATTAAGTAGCTAGATTTACCAATTTTCCTGAGACAGTCTGAGGCTTACAATATATCCCAGTCTCTAACCACAGAGAAGGGGCTTCCTTAGGTTATGATTAGAAGATGTGCAAACATAGAGCAATGATCTGGTTCATTCCAGGAATCAGGAATATATATGACAGAGGCCATTGAAGGAATTTCTCAGAAAGTGTCAGTTAGCAAAAACAATTACTATTGTTAAAAGCATATACCCTCAATTATTCTCATTATAATAATAACTCATATGATTGTTATATATGTAATAGAATAAGAACAGAAAGGTGCAGAGAAAATAATACTTGCTCCACCCAAGTATAAACATTTTCAACAGTTGGGTAAATTTTCTTCTAATTATGGGGTGTGGAGTGGTAAATAATAGCCATAATGTATATAATTTCACAATAGACTTTCACCATTTAATAATATAAGCTTTTTTAAGCATATCATTAAATGTTCTTTTTTTTTTTTTTTGACGGAGTTTCACTCTTGTTACCCAGGCTGGAGTGCAATGGCGCAATCTCGGCTCATCGCAACCTCCGCCTCCTGGGTTCAGGCAATTCTCCTGCCTCAGCCTCCTGAGTACCTGGGATTACAGGCACACGCCACCATGCCCAGCTAATTTTTTGTATTTTTAGTAGAGACGGGGTTTCACCATGTTGACCAGGATGGTCTCGATCTCTTGACCAAATGTTCTTAATTAATCATTGTAAAATCCATTGCTAGTTCCATATGTTTAAGCCATGGATTTGAATAGGTAAGATATAATAGTATGGGGGTGGAGGACTGGAGTGATAAGAACTTATAGCTAACTCCATTTTATGGACACATCTATATCATCATTTTAGGGTTTCCCCACCAAACTTAAATATTCCATTCCATTAAATATTCCACTGGGCTAATAGTTTTTTGCTAAAACACTCAACAGCATCCATCAGAATTTTTACTCTTTAAATCTATCAGAAATGTAATCAATTCAGACTTGGACCACTATGGCTATTTTTGAGAAAACATTGGTGATTATTACCAGCAGACTCTTTATTTTACTAGGGCAGCGGCTGAAATGAATGGTCCTATCATCAGCTTTCCCTTCTGTCCCCTCTTTACTTTTACCCTACTCTTTCTTTGTGCTTTGGAGGAGCAGAGTATTACCAGTCTCATAACACAAATATTCATATTTGGTGAGAAAACTTCTAAAATGATAATTCAGACCCCTGGGTAAAAAATTGAGTTAGGTATTAGCAAAATATAAAATAAAGTAAACGAAAGAAAACATTGTCCACCATCCCGTGAAGCTGCAGTTTCTTCTCATATATCAATGAGAATCTATTGAAATATTTGGGCATATTTGGTTTTCTGATACAGGCACTCCTCTTTCTCCTTGTCATGTGCTTGTCCAGCTAATGTTTGTAACCAGTGCTATAAGACAGAACGTCACCATGAAACAGGTGACCATGAGTTTTATTGCACTCGCTAGGGATGATAGAGCAGAGAGGCAGAAGAAACCCATGAAATGATGATCTCAGGACACTAATAAACTATCCCAGGACTTCTGAACTCTGACCTTTTTACATTAAAAAATGAGTTTTCTCTTTATTTAAGCCAATTTTATCTGTTAACTACTTCATGAAGCTGCAGGCCATCCTCAATCCTTCCAAACTCACTGTGCTTTAAAAAATCTTATTCCATAGGTAAAAACAACCAAAGAAAACTGTCATATGCTATTAGAATTTTCTCTAAAGAAAATTTACAACTATAATTATACAATTATAATTATAGTGTAATCCCTTCTTGTTGTTTTACCTAAACCCAGACCAAAACTGCACATACTGTTTTCCTGCAGCTTTCTTAAGAGACTATGTTACTTTCCCTTATCCTTCATATCATAGAATTTGAGAAAATCTGAAATGAAAGAAACTCTGTCCTCACACCTCACTACTCCTTCTGCACAATGACATGTCTAACAATGTGTACAAATGTCTTCCCTCCTTTAAAATCACACAGTTTGCCTATTCTAACATGTATTCTAGTTTCTGTTTTTTTTTGTTCTGATTCCTTCTGCTTGACCTTCAGTACTGAAATAATACAAATGACTGCAATATTCACATATATGATCTCTATGCAAATTATTAGATTCTTATTACATCCAGATGTTGATGCTCATTATTTCAACCACTTGGTCTCATACATACAAGCCAATTTCAGCACCATCCATAAGGCTTCATTTTTAAACATTTAAATTGAAGATTTACTGTTCTGAGCATAATTCCATAGAGCTCTTCTCTACTTCTTCTTTTATCACAAGTAGCCCTTCATACTCTTAATTCTTCTAATATCTCTATATAAACATTCTTTTCTTTCTACTTTCTCTCCTACTCATACCTATGGGCAAATATTAAAACTTCTCTCTGTTGATATTATCATTATTTTTCCCTTATTCTTTTCTGATATCTGCTGAAAAAAAAAACCAACAAAGATCAATAAAACTGATTTCTCCTCCCTTCAATAGCCAGGTTACTTAATGGTTTACCAAGGAAAGTACATAATGTGTTGGCTATGCTGCCACTAAATTGTAACCTCAAACTACAGTTGGGTCTGACAAACTGTAAGTCTTATGCATATTGTACACCTTGTGGCTTTTTAATAGCAAGAAAAGCAATAGGAGCAATTAATTCTGCTTGATGATGAAATTTTTCTGATATTCCCCAGTGTTCCAAAGGATCTCTTTATTTGTGTACATATATATACACATATATATATATATGTATACAGACATATGTAAACATATTATTGAAGATTAAAATATAAAAACCAAAGGAAAAAGATTGTGCATATACATATATATTATATGTGGATATATGTACGTGTGTGTATATTATATATATATATATATATATATATATACACATATAATTTTTAGAAAACTGCATGCTACCTTTTGTACCTAAAATGTATGCGATTCATTTAGAAAATGAAACTGGCCTATGTATGGAAGACTTGTTTACTCCTTCAGCATTTTCCATTTTAGCTTATTATAAACAATAAGCAAAGAGAAAAAAAAGTTTGCGAACAAAAGAATAGAAGAGATTATATATGTATTAAAGTAGCTGCTTCTTGCAAAGTAAAAAATGCTTTCAATTTGTAAATATTTCTTAAATCAAAAATGCATACAGTAATAATGTAGCAGGAAGATAAAAATATTAAATGTCGTATTTTGTTTTATGTGTAATTACAAAAGTAGATCATACTGGACTTTTTTACTTAACAAAAGTAGATCATACTGGACTTTTTTACTTATTTTCTCTGTATGAATATATCATAACTATTTCTTCAAAATTATGTGAAGAAATGTTCACATAATTTATGTTAAGAATATGTTAATTAATAGATTTAATTATTATACCATGTGTATAAGTATATACACATTATTATGTCAATCAAAAAACTAAATTTAAAAATAATTCTAAATGCACAGTTTAAGGATGTCACTCAGTTCCATAATATTAATGTTTGAAATAAAGCTACACAATCTACTATTGAGATTAGTTGCTTCCAGGTTATAAATATTAGAAATAATGCATCAAGAAGTTATATATATATGTTTATATATAGAGAAATATATATATATTCCTATATATAGAACTTTTATATATATAAAGTTACGTATATATATAACATATGTAACTTTATGCAATTTATTATTTGTTTAGAATTAAAAAATTTATTCTGCTTAGAATAATCTTCTAGTAATAATATTTTAGGCTTTTAATACTTGCTAACAAATAATTCTTCAGAAATAGTGAAATAATATGCCCTACAATATGCATTTGAAGATTCAATATTGTACAGATAGAAATTCTTTCAAAATTAAATTATCACACCACAATGATCTGTTACAATTCAAAACTGATTATTTTCTAGAAATTGGCATGGTGATTTTACCACTTATTTGGAAAGACAAAAGAGCAAGCATAGCCAAAGTAACTTAAAGAAATGAACAAAAAAGTTGAAGTACTTCAAAATGTATTATAATGTTACATTAATCCATATATTGTAGTGTTGCTAAAAGGTTAGACAAATGGATCAATAGAGCAGAACAGAGAATACAGAAATAGACTCACTTATAGATGGTCAAATGATTTTTAAGGATGCCAAAACAATTCTATGGGGAACAGAAAATCTGTTCACCAAATGGTGCTGGAACAAGTGATTATCAAAATTGGAGGAAAAAGGAAACCAATCTCTAGTTAACACAATTCACAAGAATCAATTTTAGATGCATCAGAGTCCTAAATGTAGGAAATAATTAGCATAGTGTTTTAGAAGATAAGTAATAATGTTATCTCTCTGACCAATTGTTTAGCAAATGTTTCTTAAACCAGAGAAAGAACCATAAAATAAAAGAGAAAATTCTTTAAAATTACAAATATCTTCTCATCAAAATAAACTACAAATTAAATGAATAGATATGCTAAAGACAAACAGAGAGCCAAATCAAGAGGGAACTCTCATTCACAATTGCTACAAGGAGAATAAACTTAGGAATACAACTAGCGAAGGAGATAAAGGACCTCTTCAAGGAGAACTACAAACCATTGCTCAAGGAAATGAGAGAAGACACAAACAGATGGAAAAACATTCCATGCTCATAGTTAGAAAGTATCAATATTGTGAAAATGGCCAAACTGTCCAAAGCAATTTATAGAATCAATGCTATCCCCATTCAAACTACCAATGACCTTTTTCACAGAACTGGAAAAAAGCACTTTAAACTTCATATGGAAAAGAGCCTGCATAGTGCACAAAGCTGGAGGCATCATACTGCCGGACTTTATACTACAAGGGAACCATAATCAAAACAGCATGGTTTTGGTACTAAAACAGAGATATAGAGCAATGGAACAGAACAGAGGCCTCAGGAGCAACACCACACATATACCACTATCTAATCTTTGACAAACCTGACAGAAACAAGCAATGGGGAAATGATCCCCTGTTTAATAAATGGTGTTGGGAAAATTTGCTAGCAATGTGCAGAAAGCAGAAACGGGACAGCTTCCTGACGCCTTACACTAAAGTTAACTCCAGATGGATTAACGACTTAAACATAAGACCTAACACCATAAAAACCCTAGAAGAAAAACTAGGCAAACCCATCCAGGACATAGGCATAGGCAAGGACTTCATGACTAAAACACTAAAAGCAATGGCAACAAAAGCCAAAATAGACAAATGCGATCTAATTAAACTTCAGAGCTTCTGTACAGCAAAAGAAACATACATTAGACTGAATCAGCAACCAACAGAATGAGAAAAAGTTTTTGCAATATACCCATCTAACAAAGGGCTAATATCCAGAATATACAAAGAACTAAAGCAGATTTACAAGACAAAAACAAACAAACGTATTCAAAAGTGGGCAAAGGATATGAATAGACACTTTTCAAAAGAAGACACATATGAAGCCAACAAACATATGAAAAAATGCTCATCGTCACTTGTCATTAGAGAAATGCAAATCAAAAGCACATTGAGATACCATCTCACATCAGTTATAATGGCAATCATTAAAAAATCTAGAGACAACAGATGCTGGAGAGGATGTGGAAAAACAGGAACACTTATACCTTGTTGGTGGGAGTGTAAATTAGTTCAACCATTGTTGAAGACAGTGTGGCAATTCCTCAAGTATCTAGAAATAGAAATTCCATTTGACCTAGTAATCCCATTACTGGGTATATACCCAAAGGATTCTATTCTTCTATTATAAAGACACATGCACACGTATGTTCATTGTGGCACTGTTTACAATAGCAAAGACCTGGAACCAACCCAAATGCCCATCAATGATAGACTGGACAAAGAAAATGTGGCACATGTACACTATGGAATACTAT
Organism: Callithrix jacchus; assembly: GCF_049354715.1. Lineage (NCBI taxonomy): Eukaryota > Metazoa > Chordata > Mammalia > Primates > Cebidae > Callithrix > Callithrix jacchus. The sequence continues at coordinate 51,148,355 of NC_133502.1, forward strand.
GCAGCCATAAAAATTGATGAGTATGTGTCCTTTGTAGGGACATGGGTGAACCTGGAAACCATCATTCTCAGCAAACTGACACAAGAACAGAAAATCACACACCACATGTTCTCACTCATAGGCAGCAATGAACAATGAGAACACATGGACACAGAGAGGGGAGCATCACCATACACTGGGGTCCATGGTGGGGGCTAGGGGTGGAATAGTGGGAGGGAGGTTGGGAAGAAATGCCAGGAATAGGTAATGGGGGGATGGAGGCAGAAAACCACCTTGCTATGAATGTACCTATGCAACAGTCTTGCATGATCTGCACAGGTACCCCAGAATTTAACATACAGTTATAAAAAAAAAGATTAAAAAGTACCTGAGGACAAAATATATTATAAATGACTGCAAATCAATTATAAAAAAACAACCCAATAAAAATGGGCAAAAGGCTAAAACACGTTTCAGAGTAAAAAAATCATAAAGAAGGGTGTGAAAAAGTGTTCAACATCATTAGTCATCAGAGAAATTAGAATTTTTAAGTCACAATGACACAGCAAACCTACCCTCTTAATTGATTGGCTTAAACAAAATAGATGAACATCTTCAGATACTGTATGTATTAGACTGTGGCCCACATGCACTGCTGGTAGAAGTGTAAAATAGTACAATTGCTTTGGAAAACTTTTTATTGTTTCTTAAAAAGTTAAACATTTATGTACCCTAACATCTGGATATTCCAAGTCTATCCAAGCACACTGAAAGCATGTCAATATTACAGAATTATTGATAATAGCCAAAAAGCTAGTAGCAGCCCAGATATAAATCAATAATAACTGTATAAATTGTGCTTTAGTAATCCAATTAGTAATATGCAACAGTATTGAGGAGTTCAGTAGAAATGTTAAGTGTATTAAAAACAGAGGAACGGCCGGGCTCGGTGGCTCAAACCTGTAATCCCAGCACTTTGGGAGGCCGAGGCAGGTGGATCACGAGGTCAACCGATCGAGACCATCCTGGTCAACATGGTGAAACCCCGTATCTACTAAAAATTACAAAAAATTAGCTGGGCACGGTGGCGCGTGCCTGTAATCCCAGCTACTAAGGAGGCTGAGGCAGGAGAATTGCCTGAACCCAGAGGGCAGAGGTTGCGGTGAGCCGAGATTGCGCCATTGCACTCCAGCCTGGGTAACAAGAGCGAAACTCCGTCTCAAAAAAAAAAAAAAACTGAGGATCTCATGCAACAACATGATGAAATCTTAAACACGCTAAATGCTAGAATCCAAATAACAAAATATGTACATACAAAATCACAAAAATATGCTGTGTGATCCCGTTTATGTAAAATTCTTGACTTTAGGCTGGGCATGGTGGCTCATGCCTGTAATACCAGCACTTTGGGAGGCTGAGGTGGGCAGATCATGAGTTCAGGAGTTTGAGACCAGCCTGACCTACATGGGAAACCCCCTTTCTACTAAAAATACAAAAATTAGTGTGGTATGGTACCGTGTACCCGTAACCCTAGCTACTCAGTAGGCTGAGGCAGGAGAATCGCTTGAATGCAGGAGGCAGAGATTGCAGTGAGCCAAGATCTTGCCACTGCACTCTAGCCTGGGTGGCAGAGCAAGACTTCTGTTTCAAAAAAAAAAATTCCTGACTTTAAGAATGAACACGGATTTTCTACTTGTCAGCATATGATTAAAAAAAAAATGGATCAGAAAACCAAATACTACTCATTCTCACTTGTAAGTGGGAGTTAAATGATGAGAACACATGGACACATAGAGGGGAACAACATACACTGGAACCTTTTGTAGAGTGGAGGGTGGAAAATCAGGAAAAATAATTCATGGGTACTAGGTTAAATACCTGGGTGATAAAATAATCTGCACAACAAACCCCCAGGAGAAAAGCTTACCTGTGTAACAAACCTGCACTTGTACACCAGAGTTAAAATAAAAGTAAAGAAATTGAAATATTTCAAATATTTTATAACCTGCTCTCCAGCAACAGTGTTAGCCATTGCAGCAGCAGTAAGGGAAGATAATGGTAACTGTTTCTATCAAAGCAGGTGTGGTTAGTGGTGGCAGCAGCATTCTGACAAGATTGTCCCATCTCTGTATAGTACACTTCTGTAAACACAAAGATGTCAAGTGCTTGTCTTTTCAGATAGTTGAAAAATGGCTGCAGCAGTCTGGATGTCACAAACTTTTATTGATTAGAGTAGTATTTCAATTCTATGAATCTTTTTACAACTATTAAAAACTTCCAGAAGCTCAGCAACAGCTGCTTCTCAGTTCCCAGTCACCAAGACTAAGATTCAGAGCAACCTGTAATAATGATATTCTAAAGTGGCAGAAGAAATATCTGTGGAAAATCAACCAACCATGTCGAGCACAGTAGTCAAGTTTAGCACTCATTTCATGAAATGTATCTACAGATATGCTAAATAGTCTAACTTGATCATTATTAATCTAAACATGTATCAAAATATCACAGTATACACCAGAAATATGTATATTTATTATACCGGTTAAAAATAATAATAAAATGTTTCTAATGTTAGGTCATGTTCAGAAAACACTCTCTACCTTTTTTTCCAATTTCCACGGTTTCAATATTTCATTACAAGACTGTTTTATCCGGCCTTGCTTTGGCATATGGCTTAAGTCATGGGTAAAACTTTTCTAAAATGTTACATAATTTTTTCTAGATCACATCCTTCAAAGCTATGAAATGCTCCTTTTTTATTAATATAGATTTTACTTTCTGAAGTCAAAGTCCTCCTTGAACCTGCTTCCTATCAAAGGGATCAGTAAATCACATACAGTAAACTTCCACTCAACTTTTCCACCATACATCAAACTCTGGCAACTCTGAACTGTGACTCAGTTGCTTTGCCATCATGCAGTAAAATCACTTGCTAGTCAGTACAATTGGCAAAAAGAAAAAAAAAGTATGCATTATTTTGATCCTCCTGTATTTGTTTTTGTGATTATTTGTGGCAATGCTAAATTCTTCTTCTTGGATACTATTTTTTTGTCTCTCAGAGGTAAAAGGAGAATGAGGCTTCATTGCCTACCGGACACCACTATGTAGCATTTGTGCCAATGCTTCAAGAACAGCCTTCTCTTACACCTTTACTCTCATTTCTGTTTTCCACACTGCCTGAGACTTTAATGGAAAATCTTCCAGTGTTTCAAAACTAAATGTGATAGCACATGTTGTTTTCAAATGGACATACACTTTTATTATGTCAAGGAAAGAGAATGATGTGAAATTCTTAGAGTTGTCTAGACTTATAGAGAATGTGTGGTTGCCAAGGTTGTTACCTTATTAAGAATTTTCAACTTAACGGTGAAATGTATTGAATTATCTCTGCAGCATCCATTGACTGTTCACATTTTATGTTGACTCCTTTTCTCTATTAATATTTAAATACAATGTGTTTATTATTAAACTATCATTTTTGCATTTTGGAAATTGCCCTGCTTAATCTTGGTGTCTTATAATTTATATGAAATGTCAGAGGTGATTTTTAATATCACTTTGTTTTAAACTTTTGCTTCTTTATGTAAAGTTGATTGAGTTTCTTTATCTTTGATGCAGACTTTTAGATATCAATATGATGGTAAGTTTTTTTTAAAGAATTGAGGCAGCATCTATCTTGTTCTATTCACTGGAAAACTTTAAACCCCATAAGAATCATTTGTTACATAAGGTTTGAAACATATTGATTTTTATGCTCATCCAATTCAGAAACTTTGTGGATAGTTGATTGTCAGTTTCCCCCCAAGTTTATTGCCTATGCTTTTTTTTCTTTTTAAATTAATTAAAATAATATACTTTTTCTAATTGATAAGATATAAAGTATGCCTAGCAAAACATATGAAAAAAAATTTACATTAAGTCCAATCAATTGAAATTTCAGTTTGCAAGTTTAAAATATAATATGATGAAATCATCCAGAGGAAGAAAACAAAATTATATCAGGGCAGGTGATTAACATTATAATTCTATACCTAATTAAATATTGAATCACTATTAAAGATAAATAGAGACATTTTAAAATAAACAAGGTCTTATAACTTAGGGAGGCATTCTCAGGGAGCAAAGCGTCAAGGTTCTGATATCCAAAAAACAAGAGATCCACATAGTAAAGGTTTTGGGGAAATTCCTAGGGTGGCACTGAAGGAAAATCACATAATTTCTGTTCTGTAGACAGAGAAAGTAATTATTCCTTACTGTAGCACGACAACTGGTAGCTCTAAGAGTATGTCCCATGTAGATGAAATTGAGAGAAATCTGATGTTTTCATTTGGAGTGGATAACTGGAGGGTGGCTCATACTAAGTGATAGTGAGTTAACTTTGGAAAAATAAAATGTTATAAATGAAATAATTTGACCTTTGACATGTTTCAGATATGGATACTGTTTGCATAATCTACCAAGGTACATAGTGAATATTGATATAAACAATAGATATGATTTCACCATTTTGGAAAGTCATAGGGTGGGATGCAAAGGGGTGGGTGCTGGAGACCTTAATTTTCCTATTTCATAATAAAAAGTAAATACATAATGCCTACCTTGAAAAGTAAGACCATAAACAAATTACTTGAAAATATAGATATTGAAGCTACTTAGTATATACTTCAATATTCATTTTATCTCTTCACATATTATAATAATATTCAGTTATGTATATACTAATTAAACATTAAAACTTCTTTTTCCATTAAGTTTTTTTTCCCTAAACATGGCTAAGAGTATATGCAGAAATGGGTTTTCAGTTTTTTTCCAGAAAGTTAGACTATAATATTATGCTTCACTTTTCTATCTCCCTTCTCTTGTACTGGTTTTTCAAGATATTCCTCAAGCAAAACTGCCTTTATGGACCAATAAGAATATCTACAACAGCTGGATGTGTGTGTGTGTGTGAGAGAGAGAGAAAGAGAGAGAGAGAGAGAGAGAGAGAGAGAGCGCTACAGAGAGAAAGAGATCCAAATCAAGAAGAAATCCCTGATTTACCTGAAAAAGAATTCAGGAGGTTAGTTATTAAGCTAATCGGGGAGGCACCAAAGAAAGGCAAAGACTAGTGCAAGGAAATCCAAAAAAATGACACAAGAATTAAAGGGAGAAATATTCAGGGAAATATATAGCATAAATTAAAAACAAAACATCAGGGAACATTGGATATACTTACAGAAATGCAAAGTGCTCTGGAAAGTCTCAGCAATATAATTTAACAAGTAGAAGAAAGAAATTCATGTCTTCAAATTAACCCAATCCAACAAAGACGAAGAAAAAAAGAATAGGAAAATATAAATAAAGCCACCTCCAAGGAGTCTGGGATTATGTTAAATGAACAAATCGCAGCATTCTTTTTTTTTTTAAGAAGAAAAGAAAGGAAAAAAGGAGTGGAGGAGAAGAAGAAAGAGGGAAAAAAAGGAGAGAAAACAGGAATATTGCTTTATTCTAAAAAATGGGTATTAATAATGGCCAATCAATATTTTGTGTATTTAAAGTGAAGAATGTATATTTTGTGTATTTAAACTTGAGAGCTCTATAAATACTTATTAAGTTTACTTGTTCCGGATCTGAGTTCAAATCCTGGTTGTCTTCATCAATTTTCTGTCTTGTTGCGTCTAAATCTCTTTATAGGTCTTATGTATCTGGGTGTTAGGACCATTAGCTCTTATTGCTGCATTGATCCTTTTACCACTATATCTTTGCTGCTTTGAAATTTATTTTATCAGATGTGAGAACTGCAACTCCTGCTTTTTATTTATTTATTTTTGCTCTCCATTTGGTTGGTCAATCTTTTTCCATCCCTTTGTTTTGAGTCTTTGTGTATCTTTGGATGTGAAATGGGTCTGGACATAGCATACCATTAGGTTTTGGCTGTATGTTTTGATTGGGGGATTTAGTCGACTTAAATTTAGGGTTACTGCCATTTGATGTTAACTGGCTATTTTATCCATTCGTTGATTTAAATTCTTCTTTATGTTGATGCTCTTTACTTTTTTGGTATATTTTTAGAAAGGCTAATACTGGTTGTTCCTTTCTATATATAATGCTTCTTTCAGAAGCTCTTGTAAAGAAGGCCTGGTGGTAATAAAATCTCTGAGTACTTGCTTGTTCATAAAAGATTTTACTTTTCCTTAAATTGTGAAGCTTAGTTTGGCAGGATATGAAATTCTGGGCTGAAAGTTCTTTTCTTCAAGGATGTTGAATATCGGCCCCCACTCTCTTCTGGCTTGTAGGGTTTCTGCTTACAGATCTGCTGTAAGTCTAGTAGGCTTCCCTTTGTGGGTAACCTGACCTTTCTCTTGCTGCCCTTAGTATTTTCTCCTTCGTTTCAACCCTGGTGAATCTAATGATTATGTGCCTTGGGTTTGCTCTTCTTAAGAAATATCTTTGTGGTTTCTCTGTATTACCTGGGGTTGAATATTGTCCTGCTTTGCTAGATTGGAAAGTTTTCCTGAATAATATCCTGAAGAGTATTTTCCAGCTCGGATTCATTCTCTTTGTCATATTCAGGCCCACCTATCAAATGTAAATTAGGTCTTCTCACATAGTCCCATATTTCTTGGAGACTTTGCTCATTCCTTTTCATCCTTTTTTCTCTATTCTTGTCTTCTCGTTTTATTTCATTATGTAGGTCTTCGACCTCTGATATTCTTTCTTCTGTTCGATCAATTCAGCTATTCAAATTTGTGCATATTTCGCTAAGTTTTCGTGTTGTATTTTTCAACTCCGTTAGTTCATTTATATTCCTCTCTATATTATCTATTGTTAGCATTTCATCAAACCTTTTTTCAAAGTTCTTAGTTTCTTTACATTGGGTTTAGAACAAGTTCTTTTAACTCCCAGAAGTTTCTTATTGTCCACCTTCTGAAGCCTACTTCTGTTAATGGCACACAGTCCTTTTCCATCAGGGCTTGTTCCCTTGCTGATGAGGATCTGTAATCCCCTGTAGAGGGAGAGGGGTTCTGATTTTGGGTATTCTCTGCCTTTTTAGGCTTGTTTCTTCCCTTTGTTATAAATTTATCCATCTGTCATCTTTACGATTACCGCCTTTCTAGTTGGGTTTCTGAGTGGACGTCCAGTTTATTGATTCCCAGTGCTGGAATCTGAGCAACCCACTGCACTGGCCAAAACAGTGGCGTTAAGACTGATGGTGCTCTACTGTCTGGGAATCTCCTCCCGTTTACTCTGCACAAAGAGCTGCTGTGCGGAGGTGCCGGCAAAACTGCTGCATCAGCCACAAGAGTTGCGCTGGTGACCCGTGGGTCTCCTCCAGGGGGAATCTTCTGGTCTGTGAGCAATGAAAATTTATCTGAAAGTGTGGCATCCTCTCGTTCTCTGCGCTTTCACTGGGAGCTACAATCCCAAGCTGTTAGTGATCAGCCATCTTGGATCACAAACCTCAGCCTTCCTGAGTAAGAAGAGAAATCTAAAGTTTTGAAAACATATTTGGGGGAATAATCAAGGAAAACTTCCATTGCCTTGCTAGAGACCTAGACATCCAAATACAAGAAACACAAAGAATACTTGGGAAATTGATTACAAAAAGATCATTGTTTAGGCACATTGTCATCATGTTATCTAAAGTTAATATGAAGTGGAAAGACACAAACCTCTTTGCTTAAATCAAGAAGAATTAGATATCATGAACAGATCAAAAATACACAGTGAGATGGAAATTGTAATTCAAAAATTACCAACAAAAAGCCTCCATGACCAGATGAATTCACAGCAGAATTTTACCAGACATTCAAAGAAGAATTGGTAAAAATCCTATTGACACTATTTCACAAGACAGAGAAAGAGGGAACCCTCCCTAATTTATTCTATGAAGCCAGTGTCACCATAATATTAAAATCAGGAAAGGACATAACCGAAAAGGAAAACTACAGACCCATATTCCTGATGAACATAGATGCTAAAATCTTTAACAAAATACTAGCTAACCGAATCCAGCAACATATCAAAAAGATAACTCACTATGACCAAGTGGGTTTCATACTGAAAAACAGTAGATGTTGGCATGGATGCAGTCATCAGGGAATACTTCTACACTGCCAGTGGGAATGTAAACTAGTGCAACCACTATGGAAAACAGGGTGGAGATTCCTTAATGAACTAAAAGTAGACCTACTATTTGACCCAGCAATCCCACTACTGGGTTACTGAGTATCTACCTAGAGGAAAATAAAAAAGATACTTGCACACACATGTTTATAGCAGTACAATTTGCAATTGCAAAATTGTGGAACCAAACCAAATGCTTATACATTAAAGAATGCTTAAAGAAACTGTGATACACACACACACACACACACACACACACACACACACACTGGAATACTACTCTGCCATAAGAAAGAATGAATTAGTGGCATTCACAGCGACATGGTTGAGATTGGAGACCACTATTTTAAGTGCAGTAACTAAGGAATGGAAAACCAAACATCCTATGTTTTCACTGCTATGTGGGAGCTAAGCTATAAGGGCCCAAAGGCATAAGAATGATGCATTATTGGACTTTGAGGACTTGAAGGGAAGGAAGGGAGGGAAGGAGAGGAATAAAAGACTACAAATAGGGTTTCTGTGTATACTTCTTGGGTGATGGATGTATCAAAGTCTCACAAATCATCACTAACAAACTTACTCCTGTAAGCAAACACCACCTGTACCCCAAAAACCTATGGAAAAGTAAAAAATAAATAAATAAAGGGATAGTACTGTACACTGCACATTTAAAAATTTTGTTTTAAATGTATTTGTATAATTAAATGTATTTTACATATATCTTAATATACTTATGTAAAATATATTCTTATACTGCAAAAGTAAAATGTTTAGAAAATGCAAAACAGTATTAAAGGAAACATGATAATTTCTCATTTGTAAACTATAGACAAATTATTTCCATCCTGTTCTGAGTTTTGTTTTTGTAGTATTCTAAAATAAAATGCACTTAAGTTTCACATTACTCCTTTGGGTCTGATATATTTGAATTGTTTTACTGCACATGTGACATTATTTGTGTTCATTAAAATTCACTGAACTCAGCTGGGTGCAGTGGCTCACGCCTGTAACACCAGCACCTTGGGAGGCCAAGGCAGGTGAATCACGAGGTCAAAAGTTTGAGACCAGCCTGGCCAATATGGTGAAACCCGTCTCTGCTAAATATACAAAAATTAGCTGGGTATGGTGGCACATGCCTTTAATCTCAGCTACTCAAAAGGCTGAGGCAGAAGAATTGCTTGAACCTGGGAGGCAGAGGTTGCAGTGAGCCGAGATCGTGCCACTGCACTCCAGCCTGGGCAACAGAGTGAGACTCCATCTCAATTTAAAAAAATGGAAAAAAATTCACTTAATTCTAAAGTTCTTATAGGTAAATATGAGACAGAGAAATAGTAGCTTGATACTATTTCTATACATCTCTAAAAAAATTCTGAACAGATATAGTTTCTAGAAATAATATTTTAAATTATGCTTACCTGCTTGGTTTAATGAGCAAAATAATAACTAGAATAATTTTAATACATTTGTTAATCTATTTCAATTATATTGTCTATGTGCCATTTTATTCATTCTAAGTCACTGAGTACTTTTAGGAGGTCAGTCCAAATTATCATATTTTATCTGAAAGAATAAGAGAATTAATGTTTTACCTTCTATAACAGGTGTGAGTTATTTGCAACGTATCTGTTTCCTATCTGCTACTACATATGATGCTTAAAGTATTAAACAATACACAACAGTAATTGTCCATATAGATAGTTTCTCAAAACTTTTTTGGGTAGGATGAGAACATGTAAGGATTCAATAAATTCATTCTACATGTTGAAAGATAAAATTATACATTTTGTTTAAGATCTTAATTGACTTTTATGTGTGATTTTATATATATTTAATATAAATTATATATTTATATATATATATATTGTGTGTGTGTGTGTGTGTGTGTGTGTACAGAGAAAGGGAGAGAGACTTGTCTTGCTCTTTCACCCAGGCTAGAATGCAGTGGTGCAATCACAGTTCACTGAAGTCTTGATCTCCTGAGCTCAGGTAATTCTCCCTCCTCAGCCTTCTGAGTCACTGGGACTACAATCATGTTCCACCATGCCTGGTTAAATTTTTTTTACAATTTTTATAGACATGAAGTCTTACTGTATTATCCAGGCTCATCTTAAACGCCTGTACTCAAGTGATCCTCCCAGTTCAGCCTCCGAACGTGCTGGTATTAAGGGTGGGTGCCACTGCACCCAGTGTATTTTAATCCTGGAATCAAGCAACACCTCTTTTTTTTATTTTTTAAGATGAAGTCTCACTCTATCACCCAGGCTGGAGTTCAGTGGTATGATCTCAGCTCACTGCAACCTTGTCCTCCCATGTTCAAGTGATTCTCCTGCCACAGCCTCCTAAGTAGCTGGGATTACAGGTGTGTGCCACCATTCCTGGCTAATTTTTGTATTTTTAGTAAAGACAGGGTTTGATCATGTTTGTCAAACTGGTCCTGAACTCATGACCTCATGATCTGCCTGCCTCAGCCTCCCAAAGTGTTGGGATTACAGTTGTGAGCCACCATGCCCAGCCAGCAAGAGCTCTTTGTATTAGAATGAGTCTTCTGATGAGCCAAGCAGAGGAGGTTGGTTTCATGAACAGAAAAGGACTGAAGAAAGCAGAAAGAGGATTGGCAGTTTAAAAGTTACTTCTCATATAAAAGTTAAGGCAGAGACTTCCTTATCAGGCTGGTTACCTCCTTGATTTCTCTCAGAAGTTCAGATGAGGATCTTAGTTTCATTGGTGGCCTGGAATTTCAGCATGAGTAACTCCACTTGGGCATGATCTGTTGGGCCTAGTGCAGGAGCTAACTCCAAAATTATGGCCTCCTATAAATTTTACTTAACATACATACAATTATAACATGAATTCATTTTATTTTGATTCAAATAAAATAATTCACAGGAGAACAAAACAGAAATACATATCTAATATCAATGTCATCTCTAGGAGTTTCCATGTATGTGTGTATATGTGTGTATATATATATATATGTGTGTGTGTGTGTGTGTGTGTGTGCATTTATACTTGTGTGTACATGTGTGCCTGTGCATAAACATTGTACATTTTAGAGGATAATATGCAAAATGTTAGTTGTTATAGAAACGATAACATTAGATCAAGATAAGAAAATATATTTTATTATGTTGCATATTCACTTGCATTAGTAGAGGAAAATATTATCCCTAAGCTGCTATGCAGTCTATAAGTCCTTAGTTATTTTGTCAGCTATGAAGTTCTAGTCTGAAATGAAACATCTCACCCTCACCAATGGGGTGACCTCATGAGCTATAATGCTAAAAATTCAAGTTGTTTTATGCTTCTTATATCTCACACACAAGTTTGATAATGGAGAGCCTGCAGAGCTCTCACAGAAACCATTATTTCAATAACAAGTCTTGATATAACACAGAAAAGGGAAGGGGTTGTTCACCCAGTTTTAGTAGTGAATAAGAAAGCCTTTATTATAAGAGTTCTTCTGATTCTAATAGAGAGTCACTAAGATTAAAAATTCAATTCTTTTTTCTATTTACCTATTTTGTGATTATGATCAATTTCATTGAAATTGCCTTTCTTAACTCTAGTGCAAAAATAATGCACAATTGCAACTGAGCCACTCTGTTGGGGCTGTTACACGTAGGGTTCAAGTTACCATCTGATACTAAGTTAATTATTTTAAACAACTGAGGTTTATTTATTACATTATTTGCTACCTCACATTTGCATTTGCACATTTGCCTAAAAATATTGTGCTATCATAAAAGACTTTGTCTGTTTCCATAGATATTGATTTTGTCATATAGTTTATCTTTTCAGAATAGTACTTCTGTATTGTATTACTATCAGTACAAAATGTTTACCTGGTTACTTGAAAAGCCACTGAGTCTTTAATTTTACTGCAATAGTCACATCATATATGCACAACAAATGTCCATGTTATGGTCACATCTGTTTATTTCTGTCATGAGCATCTAATATTTATACTTGAGCAATTCAGTTAGAAAGTTTGTCTTTATCACTGAATATAGAGAATGAATGAATTTACTAGGAATGAGCCCACTCTGCCAGTCATATATAGAAATGCTTGGAATGTCACAAGTCATGCATATTCAAGAAAATATCCTGATTGTTCTAGACACTGACTTTTCAGTATGATAGAAATATTTTTATGGGGCCTAGAAGAGTTATATAAACATTCAGGAATGACTGTCCAAATATTGCCTAATATTTTGTGTCAGAATAATTTAAATCACTATGAAATTTGTGTAAGGTAAATATAAACTAGTAGTTGTTATTAAAAATAAATGTGATTTATTCAGTATTGCTCTTTGAAAAAATGCAAGTTCTAATTCATATAGTATTGGCAACAATAACATGTTCATATAAATGTGATTAAATTTTATATCATGCCATTTTTATAAATCACAAATCTCAGTATTCAAAAGCTGAGTCAACAATTTTAAAAATAGAATAGTAAAACAACCAATGCAATAGTTTTAATGTTGATGTTTAAATTTTTAGCTTGCAAATTGAAGGCGATAAGCACTTCTTTGTTTTAAGCTATTGATACAAAATAAATAAATATGTCTTAAAATTTTTCTCCATGCTAAAATTAGCTTGTAGGTTCTCTTATCTACAGACAGTCTAATGAATCTCACAAATGCACCTTTGTCTTAGTTTAAACAGTCAAGCATAATAAATGAAGTAATGCGGTACTTGCTGAGTGTGTTCAAGGTAATTGAAATTTGCCTTTATAGACACAAACTGTTGACCTTTGAGGAAGTTACTGATGGAATTCTACTGGTCTTTAATGACATGGAAAGAGAACATTCTCCTTTTACCCTGCTTATTTTTTGTTTCCAACATGAAAAAATATTGAATAAAATTAATTGGCTTTGCTGTATTTTTGTTATTTTATTTTACTATATTAGGTAAGACGATCTCAACTTACAATTGTAAAGCCCTAAAAATCATAATCAAATATAGATGGAACCAAATACATCTCATTAACTTGTAATTAAATCAAATTTTGATGTTCAGGAATATACAAGTTTGAAGATGTACATGTATCATTGATTAGGCAAATGCTTTCAATGTTCTCTTCCAAAGAACATGCAAAATGAATACTTATTAGGGTACAATATGTAAAACAATCAATCTGAAATTCAAATATTTTATTTCTGAGCATGTGCAAATTTGCATCAATTTCTCAGGAATATTTTTCTGTGAAGCCATATGCTTGAAAACAACCTCTAATACCCACATGACAATTTACCTGTTATAAAAAAAATTCTTTAAATATCTTCTTAACCCTCACTGCTCCTATAAACTGTATTAAATAACTTTATTAAAATTAACTCAACTTTACCATGGAATTTAACTTGCTGCGTTTGTTAAGAAGTTTTTTTTTCTTCTTGAATACTTGCTTATTTCCCAATATGCTTATATTCTCCTGACTAAATAAGGCCTTCCTACAACTCCTAACAGGAATTAATCTGTTACTTCCATCTCTTTTCAAAGTACTTTTTTTTCCCCCAATTATAGTTCTTAGTGGAGTAGGTCTTACTGGTTAAGCCCCTGAATTAAAAAAAACTCTTATTTAGACATATTTGTATCCTCCAGGAATGCTTACATATAAGAGATGTACAATAACTGCTTATTAAACTGCATTGCAAATTAAGACTCTGATTTTTGGAAACACTTTTGCAAAGAGAAATATATTGTAATCATCTTGATAGATAAATGTTTCAGCAACACTAAATAGAAATGTGTACATACATACTTGAATAAATAAATGATTAAACAATCACTTACTCATTGCCTGTAAAGTAAAAAAAAAAGTGATTACTATACATAAATGTATTAATTTATTTATGATCTAGTGTAGAAAAAAGGGGGGGTAATATTGTCTGGAACAGAACTATTAACCTTAGCACTATTAACATGTGCTGAATAATTTTTTGTTTTTGGTAGCTGTGGTGTGCATTAAAGGACATTTAGTAGGAGATGCCTGTAACATCCTCCAAAACAAGGCAATTGAAGTGTATTTGCATGCCAAAGATCTGCAGGGGCAATATAGCCTCTTGTTGAGAGCCACTGTTCTAGGAAAAGAAGCCATTGATCAATCCTCACTCTCAAAGTTGAGCTTTTTACTACAAAAACTTTCCCTTGAGCTTATCAAATGACTGAAAGGGCCAATTAGGCAGTTTTCAATAAGGAAAATCACAAAGGAAAAAGAAATAGAGAATTATCTTTATCTCTAATCAATGAGATTATAAGGAAGAAAAATAAAGAGAATTAAGAAATTGCAATATAATTTCTAATGTGAACTCTCTGAGTTTTGGACCAAAGTAAGGAGACTTGTGCGGTGGTTTGGGAGATTTTATAAGGAGAGAGGGCTTTTCCCATCTAAATGTTTGGGACTTTGGAAAACAATGGGCTTGCAAGCTGTCCATAACAATTACTGTGTGGCTGCATTAAACTAAGATTGCAGTTGGAGAGTGAAGAGACAGTAAGAAGGCCAGAGTTTAGCTTTCTAAAGTCTCTTTCGATTCTTGCTTGTGGTTTATGGGAAGTTGAATTCCCTGCAGAGGGCATGTAGGGATTATGTAGGTAGTGATTCAATGGGAATATTAAGGAATCTGTCAAGGTAAGAAGGAGTAGCCTGAGCCAACTGCCAGTCAACTCTTGATTCCCTAAAAAAAACTAGGAAAACAAAACAAAAGCAAATGCAAACAAATAAAACTTGATCAAGCATGCCTAAGATTTTAGACTTACTGGGTAAAAGAAAATATAAATTTGACAGTCTTATTACTATCTCAAAAATAAAAAAATTCATGGGAAAATATTTTACTTGGACTTAGGAGGATATATGTTATTACATAATTGTTTTCAACTGATGAATAAAGTGAGCATGCTGATGTAAGAATCTTGAAGCAAATCCTTGATGAACAAACTGTTCTTAAATAAACTATTTGAGGAGGTTCACAGTGTTATTATTCAGTACTAATTATTTCCTGGAGAAAATAATTAAGCTTCTTTTACTTATTCTCAATATTGTGTTAAATATGGACAGGTAAATTATGTTGATTTCAGTTATCATACCAAATGGAGGACAAGAAAAGAAGCATATGTGTTTTCAGTGAAAATCAAGAAAGGGCTACATCATTTAAAAAAGAAGCTAAAACATTCCTAATGTAAGGGAGACAAGGACTTGAAGTAAACCATCTTAGTGTAGGGTGATGTTACTGAAAATACTGTGTGGATTTCAGTATCTATTTCTCCTCAATACACATATGATTTTTTAAGACTTACTATCCCAATTACCAAAAAACATTTTGGTCAAAGAGTGACGAGGGAGGGCTTAGAGAGAAAAATCTGAGAATTTTACCTAAAGAACCGTTTGAATGACTGTACCACAGGAAGCTTACAAGATTTGGGCAGCACTTTGTTCTCCACTGCTATACATAGACTCCATCCAAACAACTTTAAAAATCAAAAAAGAAAAATTTTCTTTATTTCTCTGTGTACAATCTGTTTTAATTTGTGAAGTCTTATAGTAAATAACTTGATTTGGAGGAACAAATTTTCATGTGATCTATAAGGAGTCATGAAGCAACATACAGAGGCCTTGAAGCTACTCCAAATTTAAAATCAGAGGGAAAATAATATTCTAGAGAAAGGAAAATCTAAGCAAGTTATGAAGATAAAAACCAATTGGCAGTTTTAATATTTAGGTCTTATCCAGAAAATGAAAGCTATGTTGGAGATCTCATCTGGAAAGGCTTAAAACAAGGACTTGATTACAAATTCACTCAAAATCAGGACAGCAAAACAGTGATAGATGGGAGAGAAAAAGGGAAATGATTTGTTACCCAAAAACCGGGAGCTATTTCCACTTGTGATCTTGAGTCAGTAAGCTTGAATGGTTTACTTTTCTACTGAATGTAGGGCTGTTCATAGTGCTGCTGTGCTCTCACATGGTGAAAAGAGGCAAATGGTCTGTCTTGAGTATCTTCATAAGGACATTATTCCCAATCATGCACTCTGTCCTTGTGACCTTATCATCTCTCAAGGGCTCTACCTCCTAATAGCATCACCTAGGACTTTAAATTTTTAGAAAATGAATTTTGGGGGAACGCAAACATTTAGACCCTAGCATCCATGTTATGAATGGTTTAATGGTGGGGAATCAATCATGTATGTATTCCATGTATTCGTGATAAAATGTAGTTGATGTTGTCTGTGTACTGTGTATGTTTCTATACTTGTAAAACAAAAATAATGAAAAGTTTTAAAAATATACTCATTGCCTATATTCAGTAGAAACAGCAAAAGTCTATGAGATTATAACATATTCAAGTTAGTGGTCATTTAAAATTTATAGTAATGTTTTAACTCAAAATTATTTTAGTCTTTGTCACTATGTATTTAAACATACATAATTGATATTCAGTAATCAAATTTTAAATGATTTTGCTATCCTTAGAAGTAACATTATTTTATTTAATTAAACATATCTGAGGATAATTAAGTTAATATTTCTAATGAATGTTTGAATTCAAAAACTTATACTACATTGATCCTATTTGAAAAGAACTGTACTAAGCTACACAAGTAGTGGGCATAGGCATTGCTACTAAAACAGTCTTTACCTTTATAAAACAGTCTGGCCCCTCACATGGGGTGGCTATACTCTGCTAGCGAGGGCAAAAGATTATGTGACAGCCTTTCTCAGTATCCACTCACAGGGGTCCTGAGTTCTTGTCCAGCAACCAAGAACAGGAATATGCAGACAATCAAAGAGTGAGCAAGGTGGGGAGATTTTTTTTTAAGATGGATTCTCATACTGTCACCCAGGCTGAAGTGCATTGATGCGATCCCCACTCACTGCAACCTCTGCCTCTCAGGTTCAAGTGAGTCTCCTGCCTCAGCCTCTCAAGTAGCTTGGATTAAGGGCATCCACCACAACACCCAGCTAATTTTTTGTAATTTTAGTAAAGTCAGGGTTTCTTCATGTTAGCCAAGCTGATCTCGAACTCCTTACCTTGTGACCTGCCCACCTTGGCCTCCCAAAGTGCTGGAATTACAGGTGTGAGCCACTGTGCCCAGCCTTTTCTTTTTTTTTTTTTCTTTGAGACTGAGTTTCACTCTTGTTGTCCAGGCTGGAGTGCAGTGGTGCACTGTTGGCTCACTACAACCTCCGCCTCCTGGCTTCAAGAAATTTTCTTGCCTTAGCTTCCCAAATAGCTGGGATTACAGGCACCTGCCACCGTACCCAGGTAATTTTTTGTAGTTTTAGTAGAGGTGGGGTTTCACCATGTTAGCTAGGCTGGTCTTTAGGTGAGGAGTTTTACTGAGTGATGAAACAGGTTTCTGTGGAGAAGTGACACAGGGTGGTTCCTCTACCTGAAGGTGGGAAAGTTCCCCCAATGTGGATGAGTCTGGGGTTTTTATGGGCTCAGAATAGGGGAGAGGCAGGCAGTAGGCGGCATCAGAAAAGGCAACATTCAATTGGTTAAAAGGTGTTATTCAGAAAGAACCAATCAGGAAAGGGTGGGCAAACAGGACAGAAGATATCACTCTGGGTCGTGAGTTTCGCCTAGGACTAGCAGTCCGGTCCTTCAGCCTTTCAACTGTTTTATGGCTTGAAGGTGACATTTCACCAGGGACATGCTATTATCTGCCTAGGTATTTGGCTACCTTCTGTTGCTATCACAACCTAATAGGATACTTGCTGAACACAGGTCAAGGTGATTAGACATCATCTGGAAGATAATATAGAATAAGGAATCTTATTAGATATTGAGAGTGATCAGATATGAAAGATGGGGGTTTGTTATTAAACTGACTTAGCAGAGTTCTTGATAAAAGGTAATTTTACTAGAAGGTACATAGATGAATGAACCTGTAAGAAAATTCATGAGGCTAACATTGGGTCGAGCAAAAAAATCTTTGCCACTTGAAGAAAAAAATTAAAATTTCAAGAGAAATATAATTTTTCACTTAAAATGCCATTAATGTTTACAAATGTATTTTAAATTTCACATAATATTTTGGCTTTTTAAGGATAATAGAAATCATCTAGCTATAATGACTTTCTAGATATGAATAGGATAAAGTAGCAGCATTATTATCTCCCCCACCAAAAAAAAATTACTTAGTCCCATTTGGCATGTCTTATTTTTCTGTATTGAAAAAGAAAAATTAAAAAAAAAAATAGCATGGTGTGAAATTGCTCAAAACATAAACTAGTTTTTTGTTTCATTTTGTTTATTTTATTTTAATTTTTTTTCTGGAACTTACTCTCATTTTATTTTGCAAAATATCCAGTTTACATTCTTCTAATCATATACAAAATTGTAGATGATGACAATAAAAATGTGAAATTTAAATGCAAAAATATGAAATAACTGTTAATATTAGAATGGATTTCAAGTCTTGTTCCATTTAAAATCATAGAAATTGTATTTTCACTTAAACTTTGTTTACAATATTATGATTTTTTTGAGACTTGCTTTTAGCAAACAGATTTTAACAACTCTGGAAGACCAGAGTATGCCACACCAAAATATGAAGTATTCTCGAGCTGAAGACAATTAAAAATAAGCAGATGGTATTAATTACTTTGGGCAGTATGACCATTTTCATAATATTGATTCTTCCTAACCATGAGTGTGGAATGCTTTTCTATCTGTTTGTGTCCTCTCTTTCCTTGAGCAGTGATTTGTAGTTCTCCTTGAAGAGGTCCTTCACATCTCTTGTTAGTTGTATTCCTAGGTATTTTAGTCTCTTTGTAGCAATTATGAATGAGAGTTTGCTCATAAGTTGGCTCTCTGTTTGTCTGTTTATGGTGTATAAGAATGCTTGTGATTTTTGCACACTGATTTTATATCCTGAGACTTTGCTGACGTTGCTTATCAGCTCAAGGAGATTTTGGGATGAGACGATGGGGTCTTCTAAATATATAATCATGTCATCTGCAAATAGAGACATTTTGACTTCCTCTTTTCCTAATTGAATATGCTTTATTTCTTTTTCTTGCCTAATTGCTATCCCCAACATGCTACAATTGACCTTCTTCACAGAACTGGAGAAAAACACCTTAAACTTCATATGGAACCAAAAAAGAGCATGCATAGCCAAGACAATCCTAAACAAAAAGCACAAAGCTGGAGGCATTATTCTACCTGATTTCAAGCTATACTACAAGGCTACAGTAATCAAAACAGCATGGTACTGGTACCAAAACAGAGATATAGACCAGTGAAACAGAACAGAGACCTCAGAAGTAATGCCACTCATCTACAACCATCTGATATTTGACAAAACTGACAAAAACAAGCAATGGGGAAAGGATTCCCTGTTTAATAAATAATGTTGGGAAAACTGGCTAGCCATCTGCAGAAAGCTGAAACTGGACCCCTTCCTTATACTTTATCCAAAAATTAACTCAAGATGAATGAAAGATTTAAATGTAAGACCTAAAATCATGAAAACCCTAAAAGAAATCCTAGGCAATACCATTCAAGACATAGGCATAGGCAAGGACTTCATGACTAAATCACCAAAAGCAATGGCAACAAAAGCCAAAATAGACAAATGGGATCTAATTAAACTTAAGAGCTTCTGCACAGAAAAAGAATCAATCATTAGAGTGAACTGGCAACCAACAGAATGAGAAAAAAAATTTGCAACCTACCCATCTGATAAGGGGCTAATATCCAGAATCTACAAAGAACTAAAACAAATTTACAAGAAACAAACAATGTCATCAAGAAGTGTGTGAAGAATATAAACAGATACTTTTCAAAAGAGGACATTTATACAGCCAACAAACATATGAAAAAAACCTCATCATCACTGGTCATTAGAGAAATGCAAATTAAAACCACATTGAGATACACCATCTCATGCCAGTTAGAATGGCAATTATTAAAAAACCTGTAGACAACAGTTGCTGGAGAGGATGTGGAGAAATAGGGATGTTTTTACATTGTTGGTGGAGTGTAAATTAGTTCAATCATTGTGGAAGACAGTGTGGTGATTCCTCAAGTATCTATATATAGAAATACCATTTGACCCAGCAATCCCATATATACTGGGTATATACCCAAAGGATTATAAATCATTCTACTATAAAGACACATGCACACATATGTTCATTGCAGCACTGTATATAATAGCAAAGACCTGGAACCAACCCAAATGCCCATCAATGATAAACTGGATAAAGAAAATGTGGCACATATACACCATGGAATACTATGCAGCCATAAAAAGGATGGGTTCATGGCCTTTGCAGGGAAATGGATGAAGCTGGATACCATCATTCTCGGCAAACTGATACAAGAACAGAATACCAAATACCACATGTTCTCACTCATAAAAGGATGTTGAATAATGGGGATGCATGGACATAGGGAGGGGAACATCACACACTGGGGCCTTTTGGGGGGTGGGGGTACTAGAAGAGGGATAGCAGGGGTAGGGGGCTCAGGGAGGGATAACATTAGGAGAAACACCTAATGTAGATAATGGGGGATGGATGCAGCAAACCAGCATGGCATGTGTATGCCTATGCAACACTCCTGCTTGATCTGCACACGTACCACAGGACTTAAAATATACTCATAAAAAAGAGGCCAAGAAAGGAAAAAAAAGAATAAGCAGATGCAGGAAAGGTCTCTACCCTCCTATTTGCCTAGATGAAAGATGTCAACCTTCAACAATGAGATTCAAAAAATACAATTAAGTATAGCATTTATTCAACTGCAAAACTTGAGGATCTCCACGCAGCTAACAAAGACTCCAGAAGAATTGGGTCAGTGCTCCAAAGTGGGAAAGTTACAATTTCACTTATATAGGCAGAGATAGAGAAATTTAGCAGAATTGCAACATTTTCTACACAAGGCCAATACATACATTACAGTGATTTGATTGATTACAGTTTACTGCAAGTAAGATTGCTTTATCATTACTTATAAAGGGGTATTAGACTCAAGGGTGCTCTTTTCTAAGGTGCTTTCAAGTCTTTCCTAATCATCTACAATACAAGAATAAGGAAGTGAAAGGAGAATTTACAGTGACATGCCATGTGACTCAGGCCACAGAGTCACATTCCTCTCAAGCCTCAGATAATTTAAAGTTCTTCCTAAAAGGGAGAAAAAATCATAACCACTGAAAACAGCTTTAGCTGCTTATCATCTGAAAAAAGATGCTAGCAAAAGATACTAGAAAAAGATACTAGCAAAATCTACATTACCAGGCTTTACTAACTAGCCTTTATTTGCCATTTATTGGTCTTCCCTAAAGTTGCAAGTCCTCTCCTCTTCTCTTGTCACTTCTGCAAAAATTTACTACTAAAGAACAAAGGTTGAAAATGCTACATAAACTGGAATTCAAAACTATCTCTTTGGTAATTCCTAATTCCCTGGGTGTCTCTTTTGTATATATAAAATGTATATGTTATACAGGTAAAGAGAATTTTTCCTCTTCCTATAAGTGATTGAGTTTGCTGAAATAAACTGACAATATATAGATCAACAGGAGAAAAGGGATAAAAATGTATTAACATGCTTAAGCACAGGAGCCACACAAAATATGAGAGTTAAAGTAGGGCCAGTTAATTGAAGCTTAACCACTCTTGTAACTATCCAATGGGTTCACCTTGCTCCCTGCCTAGACAGAGCTAATTATCAGTACAGGGGAATTGAAATGAAGAAAAAGCAATTTATGTAGAGTTGGCCATGTGACAGACTGGAGTTTTATTTTTCGTCAAATTAGTCTCCCTGAAAACTCAGAGATAAGAGTTTTTAAGTGGTAAGGGGGTCAGTGAGTCAGTAGAGCTGATTGGTTGGCTCAGGGATGAAGTCATAGGGAGTCCAAGCTGTCCTCTTATGCTGAGTCAGTTCCTGGGTGGGGGCCACAGAACTGGATGGCAGGTCCAGATGGGGCTATCTGGTTGTTAGATATGCAGTAACTGGCAAAGACATCTTGACAGGCCAATCTTAATTAAGTTCATAGTAGTGACGTTATCCTCAAGAGTAATTGGAGAAGTTGCAAATTTTATGATCTTTAGAATAATGGTTGGTAACAGTTGCAATTGCAGCCCCTCTAATCGTTACTTTGTGGCTGGTGGCCTTTCATTCATTTTACAAGAAGAGTTTAGCTTTTGGGAAGGACTGCTGTTTAAATTATAAACTAAATACCTTCCCAAGGCTAGTTTGACCTACACCCAAGAATGAATAAGGACAGTTTAGAAGTTACAAGCAAGATAGAATTGGTTAGGTCTGATATCTTTCACTGTCATAATTTCCTTAGCTATAATTTTACAAAGGCAGTTTCACTCTTTTCACAAGGGAGAGGGGAGTGGGCAGTGGGAAACTATAAGCAATTTTAGAGGGAAGGAAAATTTTAAAGAAAATAAATGTACCTAAGAAGCAGACATCATTTTTTAAATGATTCTCTGGAATTTAAATGAGCCTGAGAGACAGGCAATATCTTGTGACAAACTGTTCAGGTGTGATTACATTTCTCATTCTTCTACCTGAAATAGTGAAATTTCAGGGAGGGGATAAAATGCAATTGTATTTTCAGTGATAGGTGTGGTTTTAACTTAGTAAGGAAAGGTCAGAGACAAATGCCCCTGCTGCGGGGGTGAGAGTAAACAGAAAAGGTCAGAATATTTTTGAGTTCCAGGCATATTCTAAACCCATCCTATAGAAGTTTAAGGTGTTCAGCATACCAAAGCAACAAACTCTGTGGGTATTATTTTCTGAGATGCAACAATATGGGTAATGTTTTGTTTGTCTTTCTCTCCTTAAATCTGTCTTATATTATAGGGTTACTTTCTAAGAAGCTGTAAGAGTTGAAGAAAAAATTAATTTTCTTACCGTTATCGAACTCTTGGTAAAATAAGTGAATTTATTCTATTTGAATAGCAAATTTTATTGAGATGATTGGGAAACAGCAAAATTTTGGGAAAATTTTTAATTGTAACAGTTAATACATAGCATGAAAAAAAATAGAAGTAAACAAGAAGGCTAGTAATGAAAGTTCAGATTCCCTTCGATACATTCCATTTTACCATTTGACAAAACCATATATAAAAGCAATAAAGAGAAAATTATCTGTACCTGTGATTAGGGTAAACTTAGGGGTTTAAGTGAAATATTTGGACAAGTACCAAAACTGTTTTATAAAATTTGCAATGAAATGGACTTTTGGGTACAGCTGTAAAGTTGGATATATACCTGCATAAACTAAAATTTAACCATCTTATTTTAGAATGAAAATAAATTCCAATTACTCATAATATTTTCTGAAATGTAAAATAAACGAAACTTAATTTTACTTTTCTGATTTCTATTTTTAACTCCTTATTTAAGTGACAGACAACAAACTATCTAAATAATGTGCTCCTGTTAACTTTCTTTAATATGCCAAATCAGTTTAATTACAGTTTCTATAAATAATCTATGCAAAATACTTCCCTGAACAGAATGCACTTTTCCTTCTGTGTGGCACATTTTAATACTTAAAAGCATTAGAACAGATGTTAGGTGCCTGCTAAACTTGTTTTCAGTTTTCTTTTATTTATATGTTAATGAGAATTTAATTACTTCATGAATACTTAAACAACCTGAGGGTGCCTGATATCATTAGCTTGAACATGACAAGCACCTCAAGTGACCACATGGGAAGACAAAAATTGCTTTTAGTTTACTTGAAGACAGAAAGATGAATTCATTTCACCCCCTGCTATGTTTTACCTGAGATACAAAACTGGAAAAGCACAGACTCTGTCTTGCTTCAACATGACTGAAAGGATTTCAGCAAAGCACTCAAGAGCATAAATTCTTCCTATTTGGTTTTGCTTCGATGTCTTTTAATAACTACTCTAGCAATACTCTGCTCTAAAATCTTATTTCACTTGCAAGTGTTCTGTTAAAGCAAGTCACCCTATTTTACGTATTATTTCTATGGCAATCTTAGCAGAACCGTGAACATTTTAAGTATTATTTATGTCACTAAAAAATTTCTCCATTTAATATCAATTAAAAGATTTTACTTAGCTAAATGGTAGGAACTCATGTAAAGCAAATAACATTTGTAAATTTGTGCATATTATTTTTACTACCAGAAATGGTGATTTAATATAATTGCACTAATAACATTGGTTATAAAATTTTTACATATATAAATATGTATTAAATAATTTCACAGTCATCATACATTCATTTTAAAATATATAAATTTTTGTAACAAGATACTATAAATGAACATTAAATATTGTCCTCCAGAAGGTGGAAAATATTCAACACACCAATAATAACAACTACATAATATCTGGAATGCAGTGGGAATTTTATGTAATATAATAAGGATCCATTAGAGATAAAAAGCAGTATTCTAACAGGAAAGAAAACAGAAAATTTCAAAGAAAAGGCCTTTAAAAAACTATTTAAAACTATGCTGTTTTATCTTTGACATAGTTAAATTTTCTATAGTTAACCCAATGTCCTTCGTAGATTTGAAAAATTATCAGAATTTATGATTATACTTACCTAACAGTGGAGATACTATGATCACAAAGGTGGTTTTCCCAGGGCGAGGCTTATCCATTACACTCTGGATGTGCTGACCCATGCGATTTCCCCAAATGTAGGAAACTCAACTGCATAATTTGTGGTGGTGGGGACTGCAGTTATGCTGTCCCCTGGTCTCTTAACTCAGTCCACAAAAGTAGACTTTGCTCTCTTTTATTTTTTCTTTATAAAAATAAAAAATAAAAATAAATAAATGAAAAATAATTAATTTGTGATTAAGAAATATTTTTCTAGATTTAAAGATATTTCTATGAAATGTTATTTATATTTTCTTTTCTTTCTTTTTGTTAGGAATAAAGATTATAGCTTGTAGAAAAAGGTAATTTGCCTTAGAATAATATTTCTAAAATATTTTCCCAGAATAGGTTTTATTTAAACAAAACACTTTTTAAATATATGCTGAAATTAAAAAGAAAAACAGCAAAACAAATAAAAACTAAAGGAATTAAACTGTTTTCCTAAGAGTAGAATTTATCCAAACTTTTAATAGAGTAATATAATTTGTGAATCTCTCTGAAGTGTCTGTATCAGAGTTTTACACAACTTGGGCCTAGGCCACGATGGGGTGGCTTTGAGCTCTGGGGCCTTTACAACCCTGGACTGGTTTAACCTAGCTGCTGTGGACTTGAACTTCATATTTGCTTCAGCTAAAACTGCTGTGGCAAACAAATCGTATCAAACTCTGCATATGCTCTAACAAGGTGATATTGGCATTCCTGGTCTTCAGTCTGCAAAATTTCTCAAATTTATCTGATCAAAATCTCTCTTTGGGATTATTGTACTGAGAAACACTTTGGAACTAGTAGGCAAGAGTAATTTCTTTTGCAACATTCTTTATCTTATGTGTGGAAAGGTAAATTCATTTATACTTCAATGCATTATATTTTTTACCCCATAACAAAATACCATAAAATATTATATATATGTAAAACTATATATATATATATATATACACACACACATATATACACACACATACATACACACACACACACACAAAGTTTACAAGAATGATTTAATACATAGAAATACCTCTTATGGAAGAAAATCAAATAAAGGAATATTAGAATAAACTTTTATTCAAAAACATTCCAGGTGACAAGGCTTTTAAGGAGGATTCTAAGATAGAAAAGGAGGAAGGGATGGTTTTTAGGGCTTTATTAAGGCAGATTGGGGGGTGTCACAAAGTTTCAGAGAGGAAGAACTTCTTTCTGATTTGCTGATTGCCAGGCATTATTTGGGCAATTTGGATTTCACCAAGATGGATAAAGAGGAACATCCTGGAACCATGGTGGAAAATTTTCCGTCCTTCCGTGTCTACCATAATTCATCAAGAAATTATTTTATTGGGCCTACTGAGAGAGGAGTCAAAATATTTTTATTAATAATGTCATAAGCATATTTTTGTATTTTGCCAGAAATATTTAGCTTCATTTAGTGCTCACCGGATTTTTCAAAAAGTAATTCATTCTTGAGCTTCTTTTTAAAAACATCATGTCCTATCAGTCATTCAAATCAGAGATTTTGAAAATCATGACAACTAATTAATAGCTGTTATTGACAAGATCCACATAAAGCCAAAATTATAATAGAGTTTAGTAAGAGAAGGAGCAAAACTATCTTAATACAAAGCAAAACTTGTATCTCTGGGGCTTAAACATAAAAACAGGAAATTATTTTTCACTGTTGGTTTCTAGTAAATGTACCATTGTTCTTAAAATTAATTTCATACTATAAATTCTTTAAAGGATGTGTAAATGGACAGACCCTGCATTGACCCTGCAGTGTAAAGAAAAATTTACACTGGACGCTTGTTAAAAACAACAAGGAACTTACTGCAATAATGGTCAAGACCATTGCAATGTGGGAGACAACTTCTACTCTACTTTGAAATAAAGGATGGAAGAGGTTTTAGCAGCTTTGTGAGCTAGTGAAAAAACTATAGAGAAAGTTGAAAAAGTTATGGAGAAAGTTGGTGAATATGATGAGGCCATCAGTATTTGCTGCTTGATGCTTATTGAAGTTGGTTTCTAACTCTTCCACAGAGACTAGGGGATTGGGGGCTATTTTTCTTGAGGATTACCTTTCAGAGATGGCTCCTGTGTCTTAAGAAAACATTTCTGTTGAGGAAGACTTACATCTGAAAGGGGCAGAGAAAGAGTTTGCAATAGCAACTTTTCTAAGAAAAGAGAGGTCTAGGGGGCCTACAGTAAGAAAGAAACATGTCTTAGACTTAGTCAAGTTGAAGGGAACAAAAAAAGCTGTCTTGGTTAATATCAGTCAATCATTGAATATCAAAGAAAATATTAACTGAAATTAACTGAAATGGAAAAGAAGCAATATTATCTTTCTTTATGAGCAAAGCTCACATAATTATTTGATGAAAATCTTCAGTTTAAAATACTGTACATATTTAAAAACTCTGGTACCAATCCAAATAATAAGTGGCAAATTTGAAAGATTCAAGCAGATAAAAAAATAGATATTTGGGATAAAAAAATTTTCTAACTAGCATCAATCAATGAAAGTCTATTTCTCATTCTTTCAATGAGAATAAATAAATAAAATGTTATAGTCTTAACTACAAAGTCCTATAATGTAATTAAATCACAATAAAGCACCCATATAAGTAACATGTTGTTACGCTAGGATGTAAATGCCTCAGAATATTGATTGTCTATAAATATGGTAGGTAACAATTGATTGCTTTGTATGTAAGATTATATGCAATTTTCATGTCTTTGACATTGAAGGTTCAGTTATGCTAAGTTTCCAAATCATATTAGAAAAGGAACTTTAACTTTAAAAAATGCTATGTTATCTGTAAATATAATTTTATATAAGAATTGGTTTAAAACATTGAATTAGAGAATATGTACTGTTAAGGAAAAAATACTTATTATGCTTGTTTAAAACAGTAGGCAGACTTTTTATTCAGGACCATCATGATAGGTATAGGGACTATCTTAATGAAATTTTGCAGTAAGAGGGAGAGATTGTGCTCATTGTGCTCATCTATGAACACAACAAAGAAAAGTGGAAATTATATCCAAAAAGCAGGGTTGGGGTCGGCGGATAAAAAAGGAAACTTCAAGAGCAGGGGAAGGTTCTGGATAAACCAACCTGACAGAATTCTTGCTGAAGGCAGGTTAGAGTTATCAAATATTACCTGGGGGGTGGTGGAAAATTAGTAATTTGTTAAACTGTTAAAAGTAATTAGATATCAACGATGAGGTCTTTTGACTAAAAGGACTTAGCAAGATTTTGCTAAAACTGTATTCTACAAAGACACAGAAGACCAAAGTTGAGCCAAGTCAACCAAAGGGCTCAGAGAAGCCTGACTAAAATTTGGTGAGGGAAAAATATTTGTCAGTTCTATCTATGAAATTAGGTTTCATAAAACAAGGGACACTCTACCAGGGAAGTGGTAACCAGAAAGCCATTCAACATGATATGTCTCTATATATTCCTGTTTCCATCTTGCTTTAGGATAGAATTTCATAGAAATATTTCTGTACTTAAAATTTAAGTATTTTGTTAAACTAGCTGAAGGGACAGAAAAAGGGCCCAAGCTTACCTCTTCCCCAATTCAATTTACCCATAAAAACAATAACCTAATCATGATAGTGATATATGTGAATAAACAGGCAGATAAATGGATGAATGGTGTTAGAGCTCAGAAAATGATAGCCTAGAGTATTGAGCTTTGGCATGCTGACTACTTTCAACTGAAAGAGATTGCAAATCCCCAAAATTAGCTTCAGAAGCAAAGTCTGTCTCTGAACTCCTGCCCCGAACTCTCTTGCTCCCCTTTCTCTGCCAAGGCAAACCATAGAAACTAGTATTCCTCTTCACAAAGGCAGGTCATAGCAAAAGAAAAATTACTCTAACATTTCTCTACCCTTCTGTGTAGGAACTGGCCAAAAGGAAATTCTCTGACCTTCCTTGTCCAATGGCGGGTCCTAAGACTCTCATTCCAGAGGATCCTTGCCTTATACCCAGGAAGAAGGAATGCTACATAAAGAGGTCAAGGATAATCTAAACAGACAGGCCTTGCTGGCCATCCCTGCTCAGTCTATTACCACTTAGTCCAATCCCACTTCTACACATCTGTTCTTTCTTCCTCTAATCTAAGCATAAAGTAGACACTTCTCCTAGGATCTTTGGGTATTTATTTTTGAATCCTTCCATGTCAGGTAAAATTTTGATTAAATAATTTTGTTATGTTTTTCTCTTGTTAAACTGTTATTGTCACAGGAAAGTCATCTGTGATTGTTATGGGTAAGGAAATGTATCATGCCTTTTCTAACTCTTCAATAGGTAGATATAGATAAATAGGCGATAAGTCAAACACTGTAAAAGCCAACAAAGTATGCAACACAGAATGTATGAAGATGATTACTAGAACAATAAGTGTAATAAATATTCCTAGGGAAATAAGAGAGGACACTGTTACATGAACTAAGAAGATTTTTATAGTAAGACAGTTAATTGCATATGAGAAATATTATATTTACCTAAAGGATCCGAAAGAATAAGGCAAATAGGTAAGAAATGCATACTTGTGAGAGCAGCAGTAGGTACACAAATCCTAGGCAGACAGGGACAGGCCCCAATGAAAGCCCACCTTCAAGCCAGCAACAGCCTGAAATCTGTGATCCGGAGAGAGAACTTCTATTCCTATTTACCCACTCTTTTCTGATTGATTCTTTCTGAATAATACTTTTTAACCAATCACATATTACCTTTTCCATTGCAACCTACAGCCCACTTATTCCAATTCTGTTCCTATAAAAGTCACAGACCCAGTCACACTGAGAGAGAAACCACCCAACTCAGGGTAGGTGACCATTCTCAAGTCCCCTGTCTTCTGAGAGCTGTTTCATCGCTCAATAAAATTCTTCTCCATCATCCTCATCCTTCAGTTGTCAGATTATCCTCATTCTTCTTGGATGTGGAACAAGAACTTGGACCGCTGAACATGGATATGAGCTATGACACAAATGGGCTGGGGATGAGCCATTGTGCAAGCCAGATGTGGCCCCAGAAGGCGGAGTGGGCAGGCCGCCTCCTCCAGTAGGTAATGTGGCCAAGTGAAGCCCCAGTGGGAGTATCACCAGCCAGGGTTCCTCAGCTTACAAAGTAAATGAGAAAAGCCTTGTGCCATTTCAACTAAAAAACAAAATTAAAAATTTTTCCAGAAGGCAGCAGGAAATATTGGAGAGATAACATATAAGAGAAAATGCACAATACCTAGAAAAGCCAAAAAAAGAAATAGAATAACCAAGATCTAGATGTTAAAAATACAAAAGAAGCAGAAAAAAATTGAAAATGGGAAAAGATAATTAATGACATAATAATAACAAATTTCACAGAACTAATGAAAAATAAAACTACTGAAAATTGGGGCTCACAGAGTACCAAATAGAATTGACAAGGAAAATGACTAGTCACCTTAGAGTAAAATTTAAATACCTTAAACACATTGAATTCAGAGAAGTCTCCCTATAAAGGAAAACGAATCTGAGAATCTGACTGATATCAAACTTTGCAACAACATCATCTATAAAAACACAATGGGGTAATATTTTGGAAGTGCTGAAGCTAAAGCAATTTGAACAGAAAATATTTATGCAGTCAAATTGACATTTAATGTGATCATTCAATTAATATAATCTACAGCATATAAACTTTTGAAATATTTGGTTTTTAATAAAACACATAATTGTTTTATTTCACTAACAAACAATAGAAATAAATGTAAGAGATATAGAAAGGAGAGATAAAAATAACAAAAATTTATTGTTACATGTTCATTACATATTTAGCATTTTATATTGTTTGATATTGTTTTTTAAGACAAAATCTTGCAATGGGGATGTCAACCAGACTGGAGTTCAGTGGTAAGATCATGGCTCACTGAAGCCTCAAACTCCTAAGCTGAAGTAATTCTCATGCCTCAGTTTGATGAGTAAAAGGGACTTCAGGTACGTGCCAAGACGTATTATTTTTGGTAGAGGCAGAGTCTCACTATGTTGCCCAGGCTGATCTTCAACTCTTGGGCTCAGGCAATTCTGTTTTGGCCTTCCAAAGTGCTAGAATTACAGGCATGAGCCACTATGACCAGCCTCATTATATATTTGCTGAATACATGAATAAATGATTATAAAAACAAATAACGGTTAACAGTTTTCTGCAAGGTATTGATATAGCATGCACAAAAATCATATTTAAAAGAACCAGTCTCTAAGTGACAATAATTAGAATCCTAACATAATGACTTTCAGCTCCATTCATGTTGCTGCAAATGATAATATTTATTGTTAATGGCTGAATAATACATCCACTTACATTATCCATTCACAATGTTAACAGAACTAAGCCAAGCACAGAAAGAAAAATAGTTCGTATGCTCACTTTTATGTAAGACATGAGAAAAATGGACTATAGAGGTAGAGAGTAGAATCTTAATTATGAGAGGTTGGGAAGAATGTGGAGTATGGTGGTAAGGA
This sequence comes from Callithrix jacchus, assembly GCF_049354715.1. Taxonomy (NCBI): domain Eukaryota; kingdom Metazoa; phylum Chordata; class Mammalia; order Primates; family Cebidae; genus Callithrix; species Callithrix jacchus. The sequence continues at coordinate 51,179,544 of NC_133502.1, forward strand.
GAAGTTGGTTAAAGAGTACAAAATAAGCTGTAATATTTCAGTAGTACAGTAGAGAGGCCATAGTTAACAATAACATTGTATATTTCAAAATATTTAGAACTAAAATGTCCTCAACAGAAAGAAAAGGTAAATATTTGAGGTGATGGATATTCCAGTTACCTTGATTTGATCATCACACATTATTTACAGACATCATAATATCACAGTACCCCCCAAATATGTACTACTATTGCATATCAATTTAAATTATTGAAAAACTAGTATGGGGGCAGGAATGATCTTAAAGTTCAGGCTCCTTGGCAAATTCTTAAGTCACTATATTTCTCAAAGTTAGCTTTCTGCTGTAGCTTTTTTTTTTTGAGATGGAGTTTCACTCCTGTTACCCAGGCTGGAGTGCAATGGCATGATCTCGGCTCACTGCAACCTCCGCCTCCTGGGTTCAGGCAATTCTCCTGCCTCAGCCTCCTGAGTAGCTGGGATTACAGGCATGCCCCACCATGCCCAGCTAATTTTTTGTATTTTTAGTAGAGACGGGGTTTCACCATGTTGACCAGGATGGACTTGATCTCTTGACCTCGTGATCCACCGGCCTCGGCCTCCCAGAGTTCTGGGATTACAGGCATGAGCCACCACTCCCGGCCCTCTGCTGTAGCTTTTTTCTGTTACCTAGTATATCTCCTGATGTTCAAATGCAATAATTTAAAAGTCTTAATTTTTTTCATAGAAAGAAAATGTTTTATTTATTTGTATTTTTTTAATAGATTTAAGGAGTACAAATGTAGGTTTGGTACATGGATGTATCACATAGTGGTGAAGTCTAGGCTATTAGTGTAACCATCACCTGAATAGCATACATTGTACCCATCAGGTAATTTCTTATCCCTCACCCCCTTACCACCTTCACACTTTTCTGGAGTTTCCATTGTCTATTATTTCACTCTCTATGTCCATGTGTACACATTATTTAGCTCCCACTTGTGAGAACATGCAGTATTTGACTTTTGTTTCTGACTTAGTTCACATATGATAATGGTCTCCAGTTCCATCCATGCTGTGTAAAAGAAACAATTCTGTTCTTTTATGGCTAAGTAGTATTCCAAGGTGTGTGTGTAGATAGATAGATATAGATGATATAGATATAGATATAGATATATAAGATCTACATACAGATAAAGATATATGAGAGCTGCATAAGATATATATATGATATCTATATATAGATAAAGATATATGATTTTATGTATAGATATATGATATCTATATAGAGACATATAATATCTATATATTTTTTTAAAAAAATCTAAGCATCCACTGATGGACATTTAGGTTAATTCCATCTTTGCTCTTGTGAATAGTACTTTATATACATACAAGTGGAAGTATCTTTTTGATATAAGCCCTACCCAAGTATACATAATCTTTCACAATAAAGGTATTCATCTCAGGTTCTGTTGCCTCATATGCTATGTCTAGTTCTCAATACCAACAAGAAAAACTATGAGGTATGCTAGAAGGCAAAAAATATATGTTTTTAAAAATCATCAGAGGAAATATAAGAAACAGAATCAGACTCATATGACAGAAATTTTGAAATTGTCAGACTAGCAATTAAAAATATGAGAAATTTGCTAAGGTCATTAATGGAAAAAAGTGAACATAAAAGAATAAATGGTACTTTATTTGGTTTTCTTTTGTTATAACTGAATGCCTAAAACTTCTTGTAATTTATAAATAAAAGATATGTATTTTATATGGTCCTGGAGGCTGGGAAGTTGAAGGTTATACAGCTGCATCTGGTTGGCTTCTAGTGTTGTATCTCAACAAGGTGGAAGGCATCATAGGGTGAGAGGAGACACTGGAAATCCCAACTTGCCTCTGTAACAAATCCACTCTTGTGATAACTTACACCCTGATAGTCTATTAATCCATTAATCAATTAATTTCTTATGATCCAGTTACTTTTTATAGGTCTCAACACTGTTACACTGGAAATTAAGTTTCAAATGAGTTTCAGAAAGGAAAGGCAATCAAACCATAGCACATGGGTAATATGAGCTGAGAGACTGAAATTTTAATAAATAATCAAAAGGCAATGTTAGAAATTAAAGAATATCTGAAGAATTCTTTTGATGCCTTCACCAGTAGATTGAACCCATTCAAGTAAAGTATCAAATGATCCTGAAGATATATGACAGCAATTACTTACCAATCTGAAATGAAAAACAAAAAAAAAGAAAGAAAAGAAATTAAAAAATGGAAAAATAGAACAGAATATCCAAAAATTGTGTAAAAATTTAAATACATGCATAAAGGGGATACCAGAAAGAGGAACAAAAATGAGTAATGTGTAGAAGAACTATTCGAAGTAATTATGACTGCATATTTCCCAAAACTAATGATAAAATTCAAGCCACTTAGCCAAAAAGCTCAGAGAACACCAAGAGGAATAAATACCAAAAACCTCACAGTTAGGTGTAACATATTCAAACTTCAGAAAACCAAAGACAAAAATAACATCTAGATAGAGACCAGGAGATAGGGAGAGAAATGCTTAACCTATATAGAAACAAGGGTATAAATTACATTAAACTTTTCATCAGAAACCATATAAAAGTGGATTACGCATTTAAAATCTTGAAAGAAATAACTAAAAACACAATCAATATAATAGTGAAGAACAAGTTGGAGGACTGACATTATCCGACTTCAGAACTTATTATGTAGCTTTTTGATTATGTCAGTAATCCAGACAGTCTGATTTTGACAGTATGACCTGGAAAGAATAAATAGATTAGTGAAACAGAATAAATAACCCAGAAATAGATTCACACTAATATAGTCTATTTATTAATGACAAAAAAAGAAACAATAATGCAATAGAGAGAGCCTTTTCAATAAATGGTGCTAGAATATTTGTACTTGTATATGCACAAAACCTAAAAGAGAAACCAATTCACACTCTATATTTTTAACAAATTTAACCTAGAATGGATTATAAACCTAAATATAAAACACAAAACTCTACACTTTCTAGAAGATATTATAGGACAAAAATCTATGTGACCTTTCATTTGGAAATAAGTTTTTAGGAACAACACTAAAAGAACAATGCATAGAAAAAAATAATTAATGTTAGACTTTGTTAAAATAAAATATTTCTGCTATACAAATGACATTGGTAAAAGACAAGCTACAGACTAGGAAGAAATATTTACAAAACACTTATCTGATAAAGAACTTACATCAAACTATGTCATATAACTGTTATTAATCAACAATAATAATACAAACAGCTTAATCAAAAATAAAGGATCTAAACAGACACTATGTCAAAGAAGATATGCATATGGCAAATAAGCAAATAAAGATTCACAGTGTCATGTGTCATTAAGGAATTTTAAAGTAAAATATCACTGTGATGCCACTACACATCTATTAGACTGGTTACACCCTGCAAACTCAGAAAAACTAATACTATAAAGGATTTAGAGCAGTAGGTGCATTCATTTCTTACTGGTAGAAATGTGAAGTGGTACTATCACTTTAGACATTCTGGAAGCTTATCGTATAGCTAAACATATTAAAATTACATTTCCTATAGCTACACAAAGATTTTTTCACCTTTGATTTATCTAAGTGAAGTGGAAATATTTGTTCACACAAACACTGAATACTGATGTTCATAAAAGCTTTATTCATAATTGGCTAAAACTGAAAAAAACAAAATACTGTCTCAAAAGGTGAGTAAATAAACAAATGTTTCTATGCAGTGAAATATAACTCAGTAATAAAAAGAAATAGATACCAAGCTATGAAAAGACTTGGAAAAACCTTAAATACATATTACTTATGGGAAGAATGTCAGTCTGAAAAAAAATATTACTGTATGATTCCAACTATGTGACATTTCAGAAAAAGGCAAACTTGAAGAAACATAAAAAGATTAGTGGTTTCCAGGGGTTAGAGGGAGAGAGGGATGAATAAATGGTGCACAGGGATTTCTAGGGCACTGAATTATATTGTTTGATACTGTAATTGTGGACACATGACATTATACATTTATCAAAATCCACAGAATTATACAACACAAAGCCTGAACTCTAGTGTAAACTATGAACTTCAGTTAATAATAATGTACCAATATTGCCACATATATTTTAACAAAATGCCACACCTAATGCAATATGTTAATAATAGGAAACTGATTTGGAGGAAGTGGAGGTATATGGGAGATCTGAACTATCTCCTCAATTTTCCATAACTGCTCTAAAAATGAAGCTTATTCATTTTTTTTTTAAAAAGGTCTTACAATAAGGACAGTACAAATGTCCTTAAACTCCAGATAAAAGGGCACTTAGTATCTCTCTTGCAAGATGTGCAAAAATGTGAGCAAGGTATCAAGAATTGTGTCTCAGCATTTGGGATGACATTAGCAATCCAAAATTTACTTTGCATATCTCAGGTGAGCATTTAGGTGAGATAAGCAATTATCTTTTCGATTGGCTGAAACTGAGCTTCTATAAAAGGTCCACATAAATTATAATTGTGAGAAATAATGAATGCATGAAATACATTGGCTTCAAATACATCCTACATTTATTTATAATGCTCCAAATTTCACACTCTAAATTATCAGTTGGTGATGGAACACGTTTTTACTAGGGCAAATCTGTGAATAGCCTGTTTGAGTAAAAACAACATGCTTTTATGGGAGAATGCTTTCCAATTCTCCTGAACAATGATCAATATGACAGATTCTAAAATGAGTGAATATGGCTAGTATTCAAGAAGAAATTAATACTTCAGTAAGATTCGGTTAAGCAATAATAGAATGCAATATGGATAAAACAAGACTAGATATAGGTAACCGATATTGGAATTGACTTCCCTTTATATGTGAGGGTATAACAGGTGAGTGGCTAGGACCCACATTGGAGAAATTCTCTAACTTCCATTGGCTCTACTTTTATTTCTATATTTCATGAATTGTGTTGCTTAACGTCCTTCAAGTTTAGTGGTGGAACCACAGTTGTCCCTCTTTTTCACTTGCTTCTCTTGAGAACACCTTGACACAGCACACAACCTTGAGAGTATAACTAAAGAAATGGGGGAAAATCACTCAGCCTTATCCTAACAGATTTGATATATATATTTTTTACCTTTGCCATTTTCTGCTCATCCTTATCTCTTCTTCTTTACTTTTTTTTTTCTTGAACCTATCATAGAAAAAGAAAAGAATAATAACGTCATGGAAATGCCAGCAAAGTTCTAAAACTTGGCTAGCAAACAGTATAAGCCCAAGCTAATAAATCATGAAGATGAAGTACTAAGACCACCTCAGAGCTTAGACATATTGACTATGTCAAGGGAAATCCATAAGATTTCACAGAAAAGGAGGATTTTAACTGCACGTAGAAGGATGAATAGGCATTTATCATACAGCAAAGATGGGAGGGAACATTTCAGCCCCAGAGATTACATTGTTCAAAGGTAGGGAATAAAGAGGAACATGGGGAATTTTAAGTTCTTGTGATAGAAAAATAGATTTCATGATGCAGATTTGTGGAAACTGAGACTGGAGAGAATAAAGTCTAGAACTAGAAACTAGCCTTTTTGCCATGATAAGAAAATTGAACTTCATCCTATAGTGAAGGGCTGCCAAACAAAATGCAAATTAAGGGTAAGGATAGGAATAATTTATTTTATAGAAAGAAAACTAAATTTGAGAATAAAATTTAAGCATAGGAATCCAGATGTTGGATTCATTATAAAGTGATGGTGCCTTGACCACAGGCTTTAGCAATGAAATAGGGCAGAAGAGACTTGCCTGGGCATGTGTATTTCTGAGATGAAATCAACATTACTCCAGGAAATAATCATAACAACTTCTGAGATATGTTTTTTTTTTTATTTGTTAAAAAATTTTCATTAGGCCAGGTGCAGTGGCTCACACCTGTAATCCCAGCACTTTGGGAGGCTGAGGCAGGAGGATTCCTTGAGCCCCCGGGTCTGAGACCAGCCCAGGCAACATAGGGACACCCAGTATCCATAGGAAATACAAAAATTGTCAGATGTAGGGGCACATACCTGTAGTATTAGCTACTTGGGAGGCTGAGGCAGGAGGAGAGCTTGATCCTGGGAGGGTGCAGCAAGATGTGATGGTCACACTCCCCTCCAGCCTGGGCAACAGAGTGAGATTCTGTTTGGGGGGAAAAAAAAAAAGAACTTTCATTTTTATCTTAAAGATAAAACCAAAACACTGAGAGATGTAAGTCACTTGTAGAAGTGCCTGTTCATCTTAAGTGTAGGATTTAAATCTGAATTTTGAACTTCAAGATCAAGATTTATTGTTAAAACAAGAAATAATGCACATACCAAAATGTACCTCCTCATCGCCAGAAAACCAAAGGACTGCTCAGCAATTCTCACAAAATGAACACATCTGTGTCAACATACAATTTAAGAAGTAGAATGTCAAAGATGGCTCTTGAATGGGCAAAACCTATAAGATTCTCCTTAAAAATTGGCAGAAGACAAAGAAGCCCTCTTTCACCACTTCTATTCAACATATTATTGGAAGTACGACCCAGAGCAATCAGGCAAGAGAAAAAAAGTCAAGGGTATCCAAACAGGAAAAGTCTAACTATCCCTCCCTGTCTGCAGATGACATGATCTTGTATCTAAAAAACCCCAGAGTCTCAGCACAAAAGCTCTTTCAGCTGATAAACAACTTCAGCAAAATCTCAAAATACAAAATCGACATACAAAAGTCACTAACATTCCTATACACCAACAACAGTCAAGCTGAGAGCCAAATAAGGAATGAGCTCCCATTGATAACTGCCACAAAAAGAAGGAGATACCTGGGAATACAGCTAAGGAGATACCTGGGAATACAGCTAAGCAGTTCTCTACAAGGAGAATTACAAAACACTGCTCGAGGAAATAAGAGATGACAGAGAAACGAAGAAATAGTCCATGCCCATGGATACGGAGAACAAATATAGTAAAATGACCATATTGCCCAAAGCAATTTATGGATTCAATGCTAGTCCTATGAAACCACCAATGCCATTTTCCCCAGAAGTAGAAAAAACTATTTTAAAATTCACATGGAAGCAAAAAAAAAAAAAAAAAGAGAGAGAGAGGCTGAATAGTCAAGGCAAAAATAAGCAGAAGGAACAAAACTGGAGGCATTATGCTACCTGACTTCTAACTATACTATAGGACTGCAATAACCAAAAAAGCATGATAATCATACAAAAATAGATACATAGGCCAATGGAAGAGAATAGAGAGCCTAGGAATAAGGCCACATACCTACAACCATCTGTTCTTTAACAAAGCTGACAAAAGCAATGAGAAAACAATATCCTATTCAATAAAACAACACCCTAATCAATAAATAAACTAGTTGGGATAACTAGCTAGTCATGTGGAGAAGCCTGAAATTGGACCTTTTCCATACACTATATTAAAAAATCAACTCAAGGTACATTACAGACTTAAATATAAACCCCCAAATTTAAAAATCTCAAATGACAACTTAGGCAATACCATTCAGGATATAGGAACTGGCAAAGAATTTATGAGAAAGACGCCAACAGCAATCAACAAAAACACACATTGAAAACTGGGATTTAATTAAGCTAAAGAGCTTTTGCACAACAAAAGAAACTATCAACCTTCAGAATGAGAGAACATTTTTGCAAACAAACTATGCATCTGACAAAGGCATTCAGCATCTACAAGGAACTTAAACAAATTTCCAAGAAAAGAAAACCCTATTAAAATAAAAACAGGGAAAATATGTGAAAAGACACTTTTTAAAAGAAGACATACATGTGGCCAATAATCATGTTAAAAAAGCCCAATATCAGTATGATGTTGGTCTCATAAAATTATTTGGGAAGGAGTCCCTCTTTTTGTATTGTTTGGAATAGTTTCAGAAAGAGTAGTACTAGCTCCTCTTTGTACATCTGGTAGAATTCAGCTGTGAACCAGTCTGGACATGGACTTTTTTGGTTGGTAGGCTATTAATTTCTGCCTGAATTTCAGCCCTTGTTATTGGTCTATTCAGGGTTTCAACTTCTTCCCGGTTTAGGCTTGGGAGGGTGCAAGTGTTCAAGAATTTATCCATTTCTTCCAGGTTTACTGGTATATGTGCATAGAGTTGTTTGTAGTAATCTCTGATGGTAGTTTGTATTTCTGTGTAATCAGTGGTGATATCCCCTTTATTGTTTTTTATTGCATCTTTTTGATTCTTCTCTCTTTTCTTTTTTATTAATCTGCTTAGTGGTCTAGCTATTTTGTTGTTCTTTTCAAAAACTCAGCTCCTGGATTTATTCATTTTCTGAAGGGTGTTTTCTGTCTCTGTCTCCTTCAGTTCTGCTTTGATCTTAGTTATTTCTTCTGCTAGCTTTTGAGTTTTTTTGATTTTGCTCCTCTAACTCATTCAATTTTGATGATAGGGTGTCGATTTTAGATCTATCCTTGTTTCTCATGTGGGCATTTATTGCTATAAATTTCCCTCTAGACACTGCTTTAAATGTATCCCAGAGATTCTGGTAAGCTATGTCTTTGTTCTTGTTGGTTTTGAAGAACATCTATATTTCTCCCTTCATTTCACTGTTTATCCAGTCGACATTCAGGGACCAGTTGTTCAGTCTCCATAAAGTTGTGTGGTTCTGAGATTCTTAATACTGAGTTCCTTAATACTGAGTTCCAATTTGATTGCACTGTGGTCTGAGAGACTGTTTGTTGTGATTTCCATTCTTTTGCATTTGCTGAGAAGTGATTTATTTCCAATTATGTGGTCAGTTTTAGACGGATGCCATGTGGTGGTGAGAAGAATGTTTATTCTGTGGATTTGGGGTGGAGAATTCTGTAGATATCTATTAGGTCCACTTGGTCCAGATCTGAGTTCAAGTCCTGGATTTTCTTGTTGATTTTCTGTCTCGTTCATCTGTCTAATATTGACAGTGGAGTGTTAAAATCTCCCACTATTGCAATAGCACATCCAAAAACTTATCCATCATGATCAAGTAGGCTTCATCCTGGAGATGCAAGGCTGGTTCGACATATGGAAGTCTATAAATGTAATCTACAACATAAACAGAACCAAAGACAAAAACCACATGATTATCTCAATAGAGGCAGAGAAGGTCTTCAACAAAATTCAACAGCCATTTAGGCTAAAATCTCTCAATAAACTTGCTATCAATGGAATGTATCTCAAAATAATAAAAGCTAGTTATGGCAAGCCCACAAAAATATCATCCTGAATGGGCAAAAACTGGAAGCATTCCCTTTGAAATCTGGCACTAGACAAGAATGCCCTCTCTCCCCACTCCTATTCAATATAGTATTGGAAGTTCTAGCCAGAGCAATCAGGCAAGAAAAATAAATAAAGTGTATTCAATTAGAAAAGGAGGAAGTCAAATTGCCTCTATTTGCAGACAACAAGATTGTATATTTAGAAGACTCCATCCTTTCAGCCCAAATTCTCCTTAAGCTGATAAGCAACTTCAACAAGTCTCAGCATACAAAATCAATGTGCAAATATCACAAGCGGTCTAATACACCAAAAACAAACTGACAGAGAGCCAAATCAAGAGGGAACTCCCATTCACAATTGCTACAAAGAGAATAAAATACCTGGGAATACAACTAACAAACAATGTAAAGGACTTCTTCAAGGAGAACTACAAACCACTGCTCAAGAAAATAAGAGAGGACACAAACAGATGGAAGAACATTCCATGCTTATGTTTAGGAAGAATCAATATTGTGAAAATGGCCATACTGCCCAAAGTATTATAGATTCAATGCTATCCCCATGAAGCTACCAGTGACCCTCTCTGGACAGAACTGGAAAAACCACTGTAAATTTCATATGTAATAAAAAGAGAGCCTGCATAGCCAAGACAATCCTAAGTAAAAATAACAAAGCTGGAGGCATCATGCTACCTGACTTCAAACTATACTACAAGGCTACAGTAATCAAAACAGCATGGTACTGGTACCAAAACAGAGATATAGACAAATGGAACATAACTGAGGCCTTAGAGGCAAAGCCACACATCTACAACTGTCTGATCTTTGACAAACCTGACAAAAACAAGCAATAAGGAATGGATTCCCTGTTTAATAAACAGTGTTAGAAAAACTGGCTAGCCATGTGCACAGAAACTGGACCCCTTCCTGACACCTCACACTAAAATTAACTCCAGATAGATTAAAGACTTAAACATAAGACCTAACACCATAAAAACCTAGAAGAAAACCTAGGCAATATCATTCAGGACATAGGCACAGGCAAATACTTCATGACTAAAACACCAAAAGCATTGACAAAAAAAACCAAAATAGACAAATGGGATCTAATTAAACTCTGGAGTTTCTGTACAGCAAGAGAAACAGTCATTAGAGTGAACCAGCAACCAACAGAATGGGAAAAAAATTTTTGCAATTTACCCATCTGACAAGGGGCTAATATCCAGAATCTACAAAGAACTAAAACAGATTTACAAGAAAAAAACCAAACAAACCCATTCAAAAGTGGATGACAGATATGAACAGACACTTTTCAAAAGAAGACATATATGAGGCCAACAAACATATGAAGAAATGCTCATCATCGCTGGTCATTAGAGAAATGAAAATCAAAACCATGTTGAGATACTATCTCATGCCAGTTAGATTGGCAATCATTTAAAAAATCTGGAGACAAACAGATGCTGGAGAGGATGTGGAGAAAAAGGAACACTTTTACAGTATGGCAATTCTTCAAGGACCTAGAAATAGAAATTCCATTTGACCCAGCAATCCCATTACTGGGTATATACCCAAAGGATTATAAATCATTCTGTTATAAAGACACATGCATACCTATATTGATTGCAGCACTGTTTATAATAGCAAAAACCTGGAACCAGCCCAAATGCCCATTGATGATGGACTGGACAAGGAAAATGTGGCACATATACACCATGGAATATTATGCAGCCATAAAAAATAATGAATTAATGTCCTTTGTAAGGAAATCCATGAATCTGGAAACAATTATTCTCAGCAAACTGACACAGGAACAGAAAATTATACACTGCATGTTCTCACTCATAGATGGGTGTTGAACAATGAGAACACATGGACACAGGGAGGGGAGCATCACACACTGGGGTCTATCGGGGGGAAATAGGGGAGGGACAGCAGTGGGTGGGGAGGTTGAGGAGGGATAACATGGAGAGAAATGCCAGATACACGTGACGGGGATGGAGACAGCAAAGGACATTGCCATGTATGTACCTATGCAAAAATCCTGCATGATCTGCACATGTACCCCAGAACCTAATATACAATTATTTTTTTAAAAAAAGCCCAATATCACTGATCATTAGATAAATGCAAACATAAAACACAATGATATACCATCTCACACTGGTAAGAATGGGTACTGTTAAAAAGTCAATAAATAACAGGTGCCGATGAAGTTGTTGAGAAAATGGAACACTTAGACCCTATTGGTGGGAGTGTAAGTTAGTTTAACCATTGTGGGAAATAGTGGGGTAATTCTCAAAGACCTAAAAACAGAACTATCCTTCAACCCAGTAATCTCATTACTTGGTATACAACCAAAGGAATATAAGTCATTCTATTGTAAAGACACATACATGCCTATGTTCATTGCAACACTGTTCTCAATAGCAAATATATGGAACCAACCTAAATGCTCATCAACAGCAGATTGGATAAGGAAAATGGGGTACATTTTTATTACCATGGAATACCATGCAGCCATAAAAAAAGAATGAGATAATGTCCTTTGCAGGAACATCAATGGAAATGGAGATCATTATTTCTACCAAACTAAAGCAGAAACAGAAAACCAAGTCCTATATATACTCATTTACACATGGGAGCTAAATGATGAAAACACATACACAAATACAAAGGATCGAACAGACACTGGGACCTATCAGATACTGGAGGGTGGGAGGATGGAGAGAATCAAGAAAAATAACTAATAGGTAGAAAAGCCTAACACCTGGGTGATGAAATAACAACAAACCCCCATGACACAAGTTTACCTATGGAAAAAACCTGCACACCTATCGCAGAACTTAAAATAAAACATAAATAAAAAATAGAATGATACTCTGCCATCTCCCATCGTCCTGTTTAGCCCCTATCCTAACAACTATTCCTCCTTACATCCTTTTTCCTTTCAGGTAGCAACTGTCTTGAGATTTATGGTTATCACTTTTCAGCTTTTTCTTGCACTTTTATCACCTAAATTTGACTTTCCATAACATAATTTCTTTTTTTGTTGTTAATTTTAACCTTATGTAAATGGAATTGTGCATTTTATATTCCTTTGTGTTGGTTTTCTTGCCTTAATGTTTGTAAGTTTTATTCATGTGATGGTATATATTTGTACCAAATATGCACAGACATTATAATGTCACATATAGTCATAGATGCATAATTTTTAAACACAGCATTAGAAAATTGAATTTAATAATAAACAAGAATAATATACCACAACATAATGGGATTTATTCCAGGAATATGGGGTTGGTTTTCAAAGGTGAATTTAAAAATCAATCAATACTCTTAATTATATTTGTAAACTAAGAAAGTAAAATCAACAGGATCATTTAAATTAACACATAAAAAGCAATTGACAAGACTGAAATTTCCTGGTCATTTAGTTCTTGAATTCTGGAATTTTTTTTTTACCTTATGATGTACTGTTCTCTGCAAATGTTCTCAATTTTTTAACCTCTTTGATTGTTGACAGTATAATTTGAAATTTGTGATAGGTTAAGATCTTGATTCTTCATGAATCTCCTTTATTAGCCTTTTATTTTTATGCCTTGCTATTTTTCAAAAAGACTTTGTTGTCTTCCATAAAAGTGGTTATTTCTGATTGTGTCACAGATATTTTATTTATGG